>NC_082661.1:221861124-223262624 GCF_025265405.1 Mesoplodon densirostris
CATTCATTAAGGTTCTACTGCAGATTTTAACATAGCTAAGAGTTAATAAAATCTAAATTAAGCCCAAAGTAGGGTCTCAACTATTCTCTGTATTGTATCTAAATCTCACTTACCCTGATTAAGGTGTAAACTTCACATCATTTATTTGCCACTTAATCTATGTAAGACAGAGTTTGATCACTTTATATAACCTCAGTAAATTTTCACAATTACCCAGTGAGGTACATATTATTAATATCCTTGTCTTGAATATATGAAAAGTAAGGTCATGGTCAGATAGCTATTTCATGGTAAAGCTTGGATTTAGACTTATCAATGATCTGTTAACTCCTGATTTTCCTGTACCTGACATTGAACACCTTGCTATTCTACCAGTGGTAGAGTTTGTTGAACATATCATCTACAGTAAAAAGGGAAATTATATAAAGACAGTGAAGGTAAGATTACCAGTGGCATCTTATCCTGGAAAACAAAGACCACTGAGTCAAAATGAGTCTAAACAATCTTTTCCAGGAATTTGTGACTAACTACATACCAATAGTTCAATCAAAAATTAACTAAAATGGGACTTCCCTGGTGGTCCAGGGGTAAAGAATCTGGCTTCCAATGCAAGGGACATGGGTTCGATCCCTGGTTGGGGAATTAAGATCCCACATGCGCAGGGCAACTAAGCCCATGTGCCACAACTAGAGAGCCCGCCTGCCGCGATGAAGGCCCCACACAGCCAAAATAAGTAAATAAAAACAAAAATTAACCAAAATGCACCATCTTTCGCTGGCAGTAATCTTGATACACAGAACATGATGAAGTAGCTGTCTCTTCACCCTGACTACTGGGCATCAACAAGAGAAATGAATGTCAGGAGGGATAGTTTAGCCTGTATAACTCTATTCAGAGCAATAATAATTACTATTTAATTTTGCAAAAAGATTTAAGTATTCTTTGAGAGAATGGAGCATTTGACATTCTGTCTGGATTTTTTTTTGGGGGGGGGTCTTTTTTGTTTTGATTTTGGTCGAGAGAAGTCATGTTGATAACAGCAGATAAACTTAGTAGAAGTCTGAAGTTTAATCAATAGTAGGACATGCAGCTCTGAGTGTGATGTGGATTTTCCTTTTTGGTATATCAGCATTTTTGTCAGAAGAAACTAAACAGAACTTTCCTCCTGCTATAAGCACTCCAATTCCTTTCCTTAACTTCTCTCTCTTCCCAGCACCACCAAATTGCTGGAGGAGGTGACTAGGCCACTGGATCTAAGTATGCTCAGCTCTAATCACATTGAATCAGAAAATGTTAGTAAAACTGAGCCGTAACACAATAAAAACATCCAAAGATTTGGTTCTCAAGGAAACCATGTTTTCTCTCTTCTGAATCTCAAGATGCCTGCAGAAGAGCAAAAGAAAACCTACAAGAGCAGAGACCTGAGGAACTCGGTAGAAATGATAATGATGATGCTTTTTTAATTCCTGGGGGAAGAAAAATCCTTGAGTTTTCCACCTACAGAACAGAAGAGTGTGGGATTCAGGCTGTTCACTTCCTCATTTTCCTTGACTTCTTCGGGAAATTTGTATTCCTACTAAAGTGTGTGTTACATAAGAAGGAGTCAGTTGACCTGCATGTAAAGGTTGCAGGAGTTTGGAACTTTGTTTAACTAATTAGTGTGTGCACTCAGTTGAGGCTTGGCAGAAGCTGCTACCTTTATTAGCATTGAAGCTGAACTTCCACCATCACTAGGGAACATAGCAAACTGATGTTCACAAACATACCACCATCCTCACCTCCACCTCTACCTCCACTGGCTCACAACAACCTCTATAGTTACCACCCTACTATGAGATGGGAACACGTGTCTGGAAACCTCTCTTTCTAGACACACACACACAATTTTCTACAACAGTGATCCCACTCTGGAGACCAACAAGAGCTATCATTCCATTTTTTAAAAGCCCCTTAGAGAAGGAAGGGAATGGGAGGTTATAATTGCTCTATAGTTTCTAGAGGAATCACTCTGTAAGATGTGCTATGCTCTAAGCAAATGAGTAGGCCCAGGTTCTTTGTGTCATGACTCATATTTCAAACTCTACATCCTTTCTGCTTGGCCATGGTAAAGCCATGTATAGCACTGCTTACCTCAGCTGGAAAGTCATTACATGTTTTAACGCTAGGTGCAATGGGAGCCTTCTTGCTAAAAATTGCAGCAACATGGTGTCACCAAAACTGTCTCTGGTCACTTGCTCTTCCTTTTGACTAATGCATAGAAAACTAGAGGCCACACAGGAAACTTGGAATGAGGAAAGAGATACACTAAGGTTGCTATGACTTTGATGAGAGTTGTTGAGTCGTCTTTCAGCCTTTGCATGGTCTGACTGCTGGCTTGGAAACCCTGATGAGAGTTTCAGATGCAGAGATTTCATCATCAAAGATACAGTCTAGTAGCCATTTTCCTACCCAACCCTCCCTTACATGGACCTCTTGTATTTTCATTGTAAACTATCAATTTTGATTTTTTTGGATCAGTTTGCATTCTCATTTGTTATAACCAAATATTTGCATTTCAAATGCCATTAAATAAATAAATAAATAAATAGCATTCTTAGCTCATTCTACATGAAATTTCTAGGTTTTAATAATGCAAATTTCTCTTGTGGTCCAGCATGCTAGTCAGGGATGCCAATGTTTCAAAAGGATTCCAACGTTTTGTGTGTGTATGGAGAGAAGTTCATCATATTTTATTCTCTTTGCTGCTTTCTTTTCCCCAAGGTTGAATTATATTCAGCTAAAGATGAGGAAATTTTAAAACCAAGCCCATTTGTAAATTGGGAATTGCTTGCCAATGAAAGCCATATGTAATCTCAAATCCTGATTTTAATCAGTAGTTTCAACTCTTTCACTAAGTAAACCTTTATGCCAGAATGCTCATGAGACAATCCTCAAGTAACATTAGCATAATTGTGCAGCCTTAGGGATTAAGAGTAGGACAGATTTGGGCTGAAGTCCAGCTCTGCCACTAACCAGCCTTGTGACCTTGAGCCAGTTACTTCATTTATAGTAAACTCGGGTAGCAGCTCTCTCATTTGGCTTTTGTGAAGATTAAATAAACTAAGCCATGAAGAATGCATTGTTTAATGCCTGAAACATGATGAGTACTCAATACACATTACCTAATGTTATTCTTTCCCCTAAAGCTTTCAGAGAACCTGAATACACATCATTTACAAAGAAACAAAAACTAGACTGGCACCAGAATTCTCATCAGAAAGACTGAGGTT
Source organism: Mesoplodon densirostris (assembly GCF_025265405.1). Lineage (NCBI taxonomy): Eukaryota > Metazoa > Chordata > Mammalia > Artiodactyla > Ziphiidae > Mesoplodon > Mesoplodon densirostris. Next base: position 221,864,394 of record NC_082661.1, read on the forward strand.
AGCAGACTGTAAGCAGTACTTCCAAAGTTCTGTGACAATGAATGAGATTTTTAACAGAAAATTCTATATCCAGCCAAATTATAAATAAGGTATGTCAATATCCAACAGCCAAAACCCACCAGGAACACACCTATAGTGTTGAACAAGATTGAGTTTATTGATTGTGGCTCAGGAAGGAAGTCTTCACCCCATGGGGAGGTATGGGCATCTCTGTAAGCAGGTGTTAGGACAGTTCTTATTATAAGATTTAGGCCTGTGTTGAGTGATTCTGCAAAGAGTGCTAGGAAGTAGGGTTTGCCTTGATTTGGGTGCTGTCAGGTGGTGAGAATGATCTCATGATTGGGTACCTTAATAATTTTTATCTAGGAATCAAGAGAAATGGAACAGGTAAGTCTAAAGCTTAAGAGGTACGGAAACAACAATCACTCATGTTAGCTAGGAGAGAGGATGGTGGAAGTTTTTATGGTTTGCTCTGTGTTCTTACTATTGTCTGTGCGCAAACACAATTCCAGAGTGATCCTGTTTTTTATTTGCCCCATTATGGTCACAGAGTCACTTTCTCTGATGGTGGTGTTCTGCAAAATTGTCCATTTTAATAAGGGGTATAGTATCACTTAGCAGCAGGCCTGCCGCCAGCTGACAGCACTTATTTCTCCTCAGTGGAAGGGAAGCATAAGGACATTTTCAGACACACAAGGACTCAGATATTTCACCGTACACACTCTCTTTCCTAAGAAGTTACTTGAGGATGTGCTAGAACAAAAACAATGGAATGAACCAAAATAAGATTTTTTTTTTGTTTTTTGTTTTTTGTTTTTTTTTGCGGTATGCGGGCCTCTCACTGTTGTGGCCTCTCCCGTTGCGGAGCACAGGCTCCGGACGCGCAGGCTCAGCGGCCATGGCTCACAGGCCCAGCCGCTCTGTGGCATGTGGGATCTTCCCGGACCGGGGCACAAGCCCCTGTCCCCTGCATCGGCAGGCGGACTCTCAACCACTGCACCACCAGGGAAGCCCCAAAATAAGATTTTGAATCCAAGAAAGATTGGCACCAACCCAGATCTTTCAAGAACTAGCTGCTCCTGCAAAATAACAGAGTTATGGCTCCTGGCACCCAGCTTTCAGGGGTGCTGGAGATCGTCCTATTTCTAAAATTGGGTCTCCACCCTTCAATCCTGTGAGAGCAGACAGTCTTGAATGAGTTTGGTTTTGTTACAGTAAACTAAAAAATCCTAACTAGGTCCACAGTGTAAACTGATCCTTACATCCTTACTGGTAGAGACGTTAAGCTAATGGAGGATAATGACATCAATAAAGTGAAGATGATATGTAGTATATGAAAGTAAAATGGAGGGAAACGGCTGTTTCTTTTCTTTCCCAGTGTATGATGGAACAGATGACCACTACATGTGTTTTTACAAGGGACAAAGGCAGAAAGGAACAGAGAAAGGGCTGCTTCTCTTGAGTGCACCGAGGATTTTGTGCAATTCTTCATGCGTTAACCAGAATTCCAAAATGAAATTAAAATGCACTGTATAGCAATGATATTACTGTAGACAGTCACTTAGATCCATTTTGCTTTAAGAAAAAAGAAGTCAATCATTCACAACTTACAGCAAATTAATCACCTCAAACAATAATTCACTTATACAACTCACAACTTGTCACATCACACCACTGGGTTTTAACACTCGTTTGAGAACTGTGTTTTTAAATGCAGTAGGTAAATATTTTAAAACCATCACTTAACGCTAATCCTATCATAGGAACAAAAAAAACGAGAGAGAGAGAAATTAAGCTTTCCAGAGTGTCATCCGATCTACAACTGCTTTCCAGTTGGGAGGTAAGACTGTGGTGACGAAATGAACAAGTAAAATATGCAAACTGGTGGTCAGGGGCAGTATATGGGGGAGGAGGTGAAGAACTGAATGAGAAAGGGGTGCATAAAGAGAAAGGAAACTTTAAATATACAACACAAGGGGAGAGAGTTGAGGATTGCAATTATAAGTGAAGAAAAAATGAAGAGTGACTAAAACCTCTAGTAAGGAAATATAAAGCAAATAGGGAAGAATAGAAGCGATAACAGCTTGGTTGGGGTATTTGAAAATGAGGGAGACAGATAACACTTTTTAAACTTGATATTTGAAAATTATATTTCTATGATTTTATATAATAAAAGGAACAGAAAAAAAGTGAACCTGAAAATTAGATGTTATAAAATTTGATAGGAAATGTCATAAAATTAGAAGAATTATAATTTATTTTTAAAATGTAAGAAATAATATTTTCTGAGTAATGTAACTGACCAAAATAAATTCCCATCTCGAATAAAACACAGACTTAACATAGAAGTAAAACACCGTCACTCTTACCATAGTGTGAGTTTGAGAAACACTTTCAGGGACTCATAAAGGTTTGTGATCTCATAAAGGTTTGTGATCAACTCACTAAACTGTTTTTTTAACTACAAGATGAATTCTTAGTTTGGTGAGCAGATGACAGACTCATAAAATAACATTTTAAGATTTCATTCGATTTATCTAAATTGGCTTGAAAACTGGCTGGCAGGCTATCAGATGAATGGCAACAAAGTGACATTCTGGAGCTTCCCTGGTGGCGCAGTGGTTGAGAGTCCACCTGCCGATGCAGAGGACACGGGTTCATGTCCCAGTCCGGGAAGATCCCACATGCCGCGGAGCGGCTGGGCCCATGAGCCATGGCCACTAAGCCTGCGTGTCCAGAGCCTGTGCTCCACAGCGGGAGAGGCCACAACAGTGAGAAGCCTGCGTACCACAAAAAAAAAAAAAAAAAAAAAAGTGACATTCTGGGTGCCTGATGAGGTTCCCCAGGAACCAACATGAATTCAGTCTCACTGAATGTACAAACAGAACAGAGCCCACTTCAAGGCAATAACCAAGCATAAATTACATTTTCAAAGTACCTAGTAATCTAAGGCATCAACCTTATTATGTTAAAATTGAATGGTTTTTTCATTTTAGTAACAACTTACCATCGATTAGGAAGGAATAAAAAAACAAACTTCCATAGGTAACCCTCCAGCAAAGGAGTAGTTAAATTTAACAAATGAAATTTCCTCTGCTTGCCTTATTTTTTTCTGTTTACAGATGGAAAGGAGATAGGAGAGAGAGAAGGCCAAGAAACCCTTCCCTCCAGCTTCCAGCTTTGAAAGAAGTCCCACGGGGACAAAGGAATCCCAGGTGGAAGGAGAGGAGTAAGGGACAGATGTTCAAAATACAAGTGCGTACCAGCCTCCCAGTCTCTGCTGCACGATGTTGGGAATTGAAAATTCACTTCCTCTGGCAAATGATGTAGCCGATTAAATGTGAACATCCTTCACACCTGTTGCTGTTTCTAAGGCAATGGGACTTGACAAAAGTGAGCAAGATGACAATATAAATCCCAAGTTGCATTGAGAAATATATTATGTTTTCAGTAAAACCACACCCTTAATCGCTCAGTGCTTTGACTGCCCCATTTGCAAACACAGAAACCTTTGTTTACATGATCCTCACAGAGATGGTAAAGATTCATAAAGTGTAGAAAATATACCTTTCCTGAGAGAAAAGGAATTGCACAAACCCAGGATTTTTCCTACATATTAATAAAATCTTGACTTCCCCATAAAACTGTATGGGAATATTATGATCATCCAGTGTACCACCTGCATTCTAAATGAAAGTATGATCATCTTATCAATGCTGAAATTGCTTGTCTGAAGGGGATCTGGCAATTTCCCTCAATAACTCAGTCTAATATAATTACATGCCTGACATAATGTTAATTATGACAACAAAATGAAAAACAGAGAGATAAAAAATAATCAATAGGAGATGGAAATGTAATATACGCCTGGCTAATTGTGAAGAGATAATTAACTGGTTCGATTGTCAATATTTAGTTAATACTCAGATGAGAAGGTTAAATATTAAAAAAATGAATCAAAGAAATTTTACTCCCAAATGAGTAATGGTACCATAAAGGCCACATTTGTTTAATTCTATTATTGACACATATTCTGTTGTTTGGATTCGAACATAATGGGCTTTTTGCTGTGTTGACCTTCCCACATGAGACGGAATTCTTCTGACATCGGCTGGCCTCTCTGATCCTGGCTTATCTCCAACAGCTTTGCTTCCCCTGATCCCGAGCACTGCAGGGAATAAAGATGAAGATAAGCAGGGCTAAAAGACTACTTTCCTTTTTTTCCCCTTATTTGTTAATTTAGTCTGTATTTCTATAACATGCTGCCTTGTAGGAAGAAGAAAGTAAGCTTGAGGTGGCACAGCTTGAAGAGAAAATTGAGGAATAAGTATGTAAACTTGCAAGAAAAGGGAAAACCACCATTTTAAATTTTGTTCTTATTCCATAATTCATTTTATTCTCCATTATGGGCAAGAAGCACTAGAACAAGGCAAAACTATTCATATTTTAAAAGGTAGATTGAATTCTGTTCTCTATTCCCAAGATGAAACTAGTAGACAAGGAAGAAGATTCCCCCTCCGACCTCCTATCATATATCTCTTTCCCTGAAGTTACTCCTGGTTAAATGGGACAATAGCCCTTCTGGAATCTATCAACACATGCACACACACCTTGCCATGTGTATGTGTTAGTACTGTGTAACAGGAAGGTCAGTCAATCATAGATATTCATCCACTGTTCACGATGCTTCAGGAAGACTGCAAGTCCCTGAGGCTTCAGAAGAGACTCAGACAAAGGGCCCCTACCCTCATGGAACTTTCACTCTCAACATGGTAGACTTCAACCAAATAATTAAATAATGGAAATGTGTGAAGCGTTATTTAAGAAAAGCCCCATACATGGGGGTTGCAGTCCATCTCATCCACTTATGTGTGAGTGACCAGGGGCAAAGACAGCAGCATTGAACACACACGTACTAAGCACGTGTAACAGATACTCCATTAAAGGCCCTTAGCGCAAGGCTTGGCACATGCCAAGTGTTCAGTAAGTGACAAAGAACACGTAAACAGCCCCCAACTAAGGAATTATGTGTTTCCACTTCTAAATTTTATTTCTCATGTCGCTCAAAGTAGACTAGGAATATCATAAAATGCACTCCACCCTTACAGTGTTGGTGTACCATCCCAAAAAGTTGGTGTGCAAAGTGCTGAGGGTCTTAACTAGTGGCTGAGATTTCTTCTCTTTTTTTCCTTACTACCTACCCTATCCAAGGTCTCTATAGGCTCAATCCCTAGCTGATGACAGATGATATAGTAACAAGATCATGGAATTTAGAGTTAACTAGATTTGTGGGTAAGTTATTCTCTACCCATAATTCGACATGTAAACTTAAATGATCTGTGAATGGAAATAGTAATATTTGCTGCATACAACTTCTAAGAGCCTGAAATATGGTACATAGAGAACGAGCTATGACGACCACCGGCAGAGAGGACTGGGGTACTTCAGCTGTTCTTTGAGGATAAATGAGATTCGATTCTATATGTAGAGGCCAAATGCCAAACCAGCCATGCTCTGATACCTTCCAAGGATAATGACCAGGGCTTCTTCCTATTTGTCCTAAGCACACGCTAAACACAGATGCAAAGCAGGGATTAACTTTCTCTTGGCTCAAGGAGGAAGACTGGGACTGCCTGCAATGGCGCCTGTTAAAATACCCAAATATTTTAAATTATTTGGGTATGTAAATATTTTAAATACCCAAATATTTTAAGTTAAAATACTGGCTGACTTTCCCAGGTGGAGTTCAAGTCAAACACAAAGGTACCTCAAGGTCGACCTACTGTCCCTGTTTCATCAACAGCTAAATGGCAGATCCCACTGCTGCCTTACTTAAGAGTCTCAGTCCATACCCTCAACTCGGCCTTCCTTTATCACACCCTGCAGTCTCTAAATTGCTGTGCACGATTTTCTGAGGACCCATCTGTGAGAACATCGTGGGCTGTTGGATGTATGCATGCACTTGCACAAATAAGTAACGGAGAGCTGGTTTAGGCAGGAGGACTTACATATTTTTTCCTCAGATGACATATTTGAGCATTAAAAACAACGTATTCTGTTCTCCTGCTAGCAAGGCATAATGAAACCAGAGTGTTGCCTTCCCAGCAGCTCTTGCCTTTGAATCGTGCAAAGCAGAAATGATCCTCCATTTGCAGGCAGCAACAGCCTCCAGAAGCTACAGGAACCTTGCCAAGATCCCTGAAAAACCTCCACAGCTAACTGGGAACCTGCTTATTAGTGACACTTTTGAGAGTCAGGCTGTCATTGAAGAGAAATGAAGGAGAACGCGGTGGGCGCCGTAGCCTGGAATTAGACCACGGGAGGGAGGAAGGCTCCTTGCAGGAACATTGCTCTGTAATTTTCTCAAATGCTCTCTGCTCAGCTGGCTTGCAAAAGCCCTGGATCTTGGGAGGCTGCAGGCAACACCTTACCCTCCAGTCCTCCTTGAAACTGCCCCCGGCCATCCACCTTGGGAGAGCTCTGTGGCCTTTCAAAGGTACCCTGAATTAGTTAAGACAAGAGAAAAATATATATTTCCGCTTAGTAGCCTTTTGAACGTGTCTACATAATTTATATAGCTAACTGAGTTTTTTTCCACAATTACTAGATAATTCCAGTAGAAAATAACTCGGAAGTTTTTGTGTAAATAAAAATGAGTTGAAGAATTTAAAAATTTTTTTAATTAATTTGTCAAAATATCATATGTGTCATATTTAGGAAGCATCACAAGAAATGAATATAATTAGTGACTGGGATTAAGATCTCTGATTTTTTTTTTTTTTTCAGGAAGGTGATTGCCAGCAGGCCAGCCCCAGTCCAGCAGGATGCTATGTCCCGAGCGCTACCTTTGAGTTTCTAGGTAAATGTTGTTCTGATAACAAACTGGGTTTCTCAGCTCCCTCCCCACTGGGAGGATGGTGTGTGATCTGGATAACGTTCTTGACTTTTCTGCTAAGATTCTAGCTCTCAGCCAAGAGAAAAAAAAAATGGAGAAGCAGCATTTGTGTCGCTGTGCATTAGCAAAGGGAGCCGTGTGAGCTAGGTGAGCCCACGTCACTGCCATTTGATATGCTCCCTGCTGGGTGAATTGAGGGAATCTTGATGCTACCCTGATCAAAAGAAGCCTAGACCCTGGAATCAACGCCTGGAGTCCTACATTGGGGTGGGAACTTTCCTGAACGTACCAGAAGTCCATCCAAGCACAGGGACTGGAACGTAGGAAAAAGAGCACACAGGCACCTGCTTGCTGCCTTGCCCCATTATTGGCCTCTCCTCTGTTTCGGCAAATTCATTTTTCTCTCATAATAATGATTAGCCTTTGCACGTTCCATAGTTCAACACAACGTGTGACATATGTTTCCTGAATCTCAAGATAACTCATTCTCTCCCTACCTCTTGCTTTTAACATCACACACACACACACACACAGGCACACACGCACCCAATGTAGTGGTACCCAAAGTTGGGGTGGTTGCCTACCCAGTAGGTGCCCATTTTCTCCTCTGTTCTCCTTTGCTGGGGTAGTTTGCCTCCTACAAGAACCTAAAATGTCAGTCATCAGCCTTTCCAGCTTCCTTGCTGCTAGATATAGTGACGTGACATAGATTTAGGGTGGCAATGTGACACAGTCCTGGGGTGCCATGTGACAGAGTCCTGCAGTGCCAATGTGATGATGTGACACATCTGGAGCGACCAAGTGACAAAGTTCTTGGGTGGTAAAGTGACACAGTTCTGGGAGAGCCATGAGATACAGTGCTTGGGTAGCGATGTGACACAGGTCTCTGGGGACCATGGGATACAGTCCTGGGTGGCAACGTGACACAGTTCTGAAATGGCCATAGAAACATTCCTGGGATGGTCATGGGACACAGTTCTGGGGTGGCAACGTGACATAGTGGTGGAGTGGTGATATGACACACGTGATAACCGTGTAACACACTTCTGCTCAATGCATCCTAAAGTATGCATGCTCTCCAGCAGGAAAGCATTCCTAGGAACTTCTACGAAAGATCCCCCCTCTTTATACAGAGGGGGAATCTTTCTCACCATTGGGACTTCCCCTTTGTCTTCCCACCATGGAACAGCTTTACACGAGCATATGTTGCAATGATGACAGACATTTCATCTGCTAAGGATGGCAGACAAATGAAAAGTGCCTGGAACCTTGACTGCATTTTTGAGCAAGTGCAACAACCCTTGGCTTGCCTACCCCTAGATTTCTTCTTAAGTGAGATAATGACTAAACTCCTGATATTTATGTCACACACACATGAGCACACATAATGCACTATTTATTTTTATTGCATGTACATATTTTATTGCATATACACAATTCAACTAACATAGGAAGCTATAAGCATTTCCCTGTAGACATTAAAATTATTTTTGCAAGCAAAGATATGAGTTGCTTTTTGATAAGAGTTTAGAACAAAAAAATCCATTTGAAACTTTGGGAAGAATAACATGAGGAGTCTACTTTAGTTACATAAATATGAGGCAAGCAGGCTCTGTGAGCTGGAGTAAAGACACATAAGACTTTTTGATTGACCAAGTTAGGTGTTAAACACTCTATGGTAAACAAGTCTATGGAGTGAGTGGCCAATTTGTCTAAGAAACTCATGGCCTTCTGGGAGATTAAAAGTCCCCCAATTCCTGCTACCTAAAGTTTAAAATAAGAGAAACCAATCAACTTGCACTCAGGTGGCCAGAGCGACCTGCAGTAAAATTACCTTGACCAGAGTGAGACTAAGCTCATGGTCTAGGGTTCAGTGTACTTCAAGCTGAAAGCTCTACAGCTTCCATACCACTGATTTCTATTTAGGGAACAATAGGAGAGTGTCAAATCTAGAAACCTCACTGACTCTGTGAAGGGATGTGAACAAGCAAGGACACACCAGAGGCAGTAGACAACTATCATCTGTCAAACATCGTCTGTACAGGATGTGGAAGTCATGGCAGCAGTGGGATTTCTAGATGATAACTCTCCGTTTGTGTTTTGTGTATAGAAGTAAGCCGAATCTCCTACTCCAACTCACTTTAATAGCATGAGCAAATGACACGTTCTTGGACAAACTGGGACTGGGGAGACCTGAAGGAAGAATTAATGAAATTCCCACTAATAGGACTTGTGGAAGTCAGAGCATTAAATAAAAATGAATGAATGGGACTTCCCTGGTGGCACAGTGGTTAAGAATCCTCCTGCCAATTCAGGGGACCCGGGTTCGAGCTCTGGTTCGAGAAGATCCCACATGCCACAGAGCAAATAAGCCCGTGCACCACAACTACTGAGCCTGCGCTCTAGAGCCCACGAGCCACAACTACTGAGCCTGTGTGCCTAGAGTCTGTGCTCCACAACAAGAGAAGCCACCGCAATCAGAAGCCCACACACCGCAACAAAGAATAGCCCCCGCTAACCACAAGTAGAGAAAGCTCGCACACAGCAACGAAGACCCAACGCAGCCAAAAATAAATTTAAAAAACGAAAAAAAATTTATTTTAAATGAATGAATGAATGAAAGCATCATTCCCCCCAGATTATTGATTGGGGCATATAAATATTTGCCTATTTCACACATATACCTACTTAATATCGAAGTTGAGAACTAAATGACAACTTTTGATTGTCCCAAAATAAAATGAGTAATTAAGCACAGTTATTCTTCCCTAATGTAATCTTTCTGTTCTTTGACAAAACGTTTTATTTTGGACAGGATTTCCTAACATGTTAAGTGTTTTTCGAGAAAGTTTTCTAAGGTCAAATAAATGTGAGAAGCACTCTTTACACAAATTTGAGCCTATTGCTTTGAGGCAAGCTTTCTGAAGCCTTTAATATACAGTATGAATATCCAAGACGGGCAAGAGAGATATCTCCTCTAAAAATTATGTAACCACTGAAGCCTTCTTCATGAAACATCTCATGAGACTAGTTTCTTGCAGAACATAATTTGAGAAACACTGATATAGGGTTTAAAATCCAACCCACAGATAATAAACGTTTAAGTTTTTACATGTATTTTGTTTAAATTTATTATAATTATTTAGAATTTAACCCTGTATTCGATTGCATTTTCACTCATTGGCTGTCTCTTTATGACTTCATCACTCTGAAGCTTTTAATATTAATGTATGGTTCGGTCTGTTAGAGCAGTTTTTTAAATACATTTTCAAGCATGGTTCATGAATAATACATTTTATTATCTGCCTTCCAAATATGTGAAGATATGTTTTCTGTATCCTCATTGTGTGACATTCACCTTGTCTATGTACAAAATTATTGGGTCCTGAAATCATGCCCTCAAAATGGGAGGCAAAATTTGTTATGTGTTATTGCATACAAGTTAGGAGCAAGCCGGAATTTGTTATTTCGTACATAACTTTGTTTGGGGATGAGGGAAAGGGGAGAAGCATGAAGTTAATCCTGGATACTCATCTGTATCCAGGGCTGTTCATTTTGATTCATATTATTTAACTATTTGAAAGGATGTGTACATTATCCAAAATAATTTTGAATGAAATTTGCAAAACACTTTAAATCTGTATGACTGGTTTACTATGGAGTCTCAAAGTGTTGGGGCATAAATATGAAAAGCATTCTTTTGATCTAATGATTGGTACCTTCCATGTTCAAAGGTACCTCATTTCCTACTGGGTGCCCAGCTTCCTAACTGGCATCTTGGTTTGAGTCAAAATCTCATTTATTCTAGAAAGTTTCATGTTAGTTATTAAAAGACAAACACATTCTTTTTAACTCGTAATCTATTAAATTCAAAGTTTACTTCTATTCCTTAGAAGTTCACCCTATCTCCTTCCCTCAGGATAGACTTGTGGTTCGAGGGTTTGAAGTAGAGAGGTTTGGAGTGAAGCAGAACTATTAGAAATCCATGTTCACTGTAAATCTTTAATATAATAAAGCAGTTTTAAAAAACAGGGGGAAGACAGATCTTTCAGTTGCTAACACTTGATGGTAACTCATTTTCCTGTGTTCTTCCTAAACTTGTTCATATGACACACACATACACACACTCAATTGTGTTATTTGCACAGAACACTGGGGAAAATGGGAGGAAGCGTGGGGTTTCTATATGACTCGGAGAAAAACTTTTATTATGAAAAACGAAATACAAAGTATTGTTATTATATTAAATATCAAATCTGCTTAACCCTTCCAATAAAATTTTATTAGTCCTTTTACACAGTCACTTGATCTAATTTCCAAGAAGAAAATCTTCTTTTAATAGGGTTTATTTTATAGCTTTATCAACGTACAATGGACATAAAATAAACCACATGTATGCAAAGCATACAATTTGATAAGTTGTTTCTACTATATAAGTTTCAGGTGTTCAGCATTATGATTCCACATCTGTATAAATACAAAGGAATCACCATCACATGTCTCCTTATCATCAATCACCACATAGTTGACCCTCTTCATCCATTTCACCTGCACTCAACACCCTTCCCCTCTGGTAACCACTAATCTAAGTTCTGTATGTATGAGTTAGTTTTGTTTTATTTTGTTTGTTCATTTGTTTTGCTTTTGTAGATTCCACATATGAGTGAAATCATATAGTATTTGCCTTTCTCTATTTGAGGTCCATCCATGTCGGAAATAGCAAGATTTCTTCCTTTTTTATGGCTGAATAATATTTCCTTCTGTTATGATGGGACCATGGTTGCAGCTGCAGCATGCTAGTGGGCGGGGCTTGCCCTCAGACAAGCTTCCATGTCTGCCCTAGATTGCTGCCACATTGGTGTGTGAGGCTCAGCCAGAGTGCAGGGGTGGGCAAGGCTCTCAGCAGGGTGTATCACTTGCATTAACAGGTTAGAGGGAGAATTTCAAAATGTGCCTGTCAGCAACTACATTAGCAAGTAGCCTGAGATTGCAAAAATGGCTCCTGCCAGTGTCTCAGTCCCTGGGGAACATTCTAACTGGGTTTTGCCTCTCTAGCAGATGCTTCAAAATTAATAAGTGGGTCCACTTCACCTGTGGTCCAAGAGCTTTTCAATCTGGTGTTTTTGCACTGGTTTGGGGGTCCAGTGAGTTTGACCACGGGCCCTTTAAGAGAGGGTTTTCCATTCCCTGCAGTTATAGTTTTCCTGGACATATTTCCCATTGGTTTTCAAAGCCAGGTGTTCTGGGGGCTCATCTCTCCTGTGCAGGATCTAGGGGTTGGGGTGCCTGATGTAGAGCTTGAACCCCTTGCTCCTCAGGAAAAGATTCGTACCTCTGTGATCCTTCCCGATGTGGACTGCCACAGCTAGGGTGTGTTATTTTTCTTTGGCAAGACTGTCTCTCTGCCTCTCCTAGGTGTCTCAGTGCTGTCCTTTTAACCTTTGTTGTGGAAGCTCTGCTCATCCAGTTTTCAGGTCTCTTTTCTGAGGGAATTATTCCACATATAGTTGTAGATTTCTTGTGTCAGTGGGAGGACTGATTTCAGGATCTTCCTGAGCCATCATCTTGTAAACCTCCGACAATTTGGTAAGTTTTGACAAGTGTATAGTAAACATGGCCAAAGCAACATAGTAAACATGGCCATTCTGCAAAGGTTTCCTAGAGCACTCCTATAATCCTTTCTTCCCATTCTTTCTCCTGCCTTTGCCAGGCAACCACCAATCTATCAGTGGTTTCTATTACTTTATATTTGCTTGAACTTTCTGAAATTTTATATAAATGGAATCATATAGTGTATACTCTCTTTTATCCAGAGTCTTTCACTCAGCCTAATTATTTTAGATTCATCCATGTTGTTGTATGTATCAATATTTGATTTCTTTTTATTGTTGAGTAGTATTCCATTATATGAGTATATCACAATTGGTTTAGGCATTAACTTGTTGATGGTCACTTGGGTTGTTTCTATTGTACTGTTTGGTTAATATAAACACAACTGCTATAGACATTCATATACATGTCTTGTTGTATACATATGCTTTCATTTCTTGAGTACATACCTATGATTAGAATGGCTGGATCACATGAGAAGGGTATGCTTACATCTTTACAAAACTGCCAAATTCTTCTGAAGTCATTTTTCCATTTTATTTTACAACAAGCAATGTTTGTAAGTTCCCATTGCTTCACACCCTCACAAAGCTTAGTGTGGTCATCTTTTCATTTTTATCCATTTTAATGGGTGCATAGTGATAGCTATTTCACTGTATTTTTTAATTTGCATCCCCTAATGAATAATGAGGAGGAGGAACTTTTTATGTACTTATTTGATATCTGTATATCCTCTGTGGTGAAGTGTGGGTTCAAATCTTTTGCCCATTTTATTGAGTTTTTTAAAACTTATTATTCACTTGTAAAAGTTTTTAATATTAAAGATGCAAGTCCTTCATCAGATACATATTTTATAAATATTTTCTCTCAATCTGTCTCCCTTTTCTTTTTATTTAGAGTGTCTTTTGAAGGGCAAAGTTTCTTAATTTTGATGAAGTTCAATTTGTTAATTCTTACTTTTTATACTTCTTGCTTTGTTTGTTGTACTTAAGAAATCTTTGCCAAACCAAAGGTCATGAACATTTTCTCCTAATAGTTTTATAGTTTTAGCTCTTACACTAAAGTCTATGATCCATTTCAAATTATCACATGAGGAAAAGAACAAGCTTAATTTTTCCAAATGACTATCCAATTGTTAAAACACCACTTGTAGAAAAGATTATCTTTTCTCTTCCTAGAAGTTTGGTAAAAATCAATTAATGGTATATGTGTGGATCTATTTCTGGAATCTAGTTTATTCCATTGGTCTATTTTACCCTCTCTTTATGCTAATATTTTACTATCTTGATTATTGTAGCTTTATGATAAGTCTTGAAATTGTGTACTGTAAGAATTCCAATTTTTTTCTTCTTTGTTAAAGTTGTTTTAGCTATTCTAAATCCTTTACATTCTCATATAAATATTAGAATCAGCTTGTTACAAACCAAAAGCCTGCTGGGATTTTCATTAGTAATACATTGAATCTATACATAAAATGGGGAAAATTATCCTAACAATATTGAGTGTTCTGATCCATCAGTAGATATATCTTTCCAGTTATCTGGTTTTTAAATTTCTCTCTGAAGTGTTTTGTAGTTAAAATGTAGATATATATCTTTTGTCAAATTGTCAATCCTACCTTAACCTAACACTCTCCTTCTAGAATCTAATTCTTTCTTGTAACTATCTTTGGAATTAGATAACAATTGGTGTCATAGTCTGTTCAGATTAACCCTCTGTAATGTCACCAATTTTGTGTCCCAGGAGGATGAATTTGCAGCTGTGCTTTAAATATTTCATCTGGTTACATAAAACATAACCCATTGGGTTTAAAGGTAAACTGTCATCTCAAGCTATTACCATGAACTGTCTATATCTTATTTTCAGGAGACTATCAGGGGAAAACATTATGCACAAAAATGATTTAAACAACATTTGCTTCAGTCACTATTATAATCCTCTCAGAGACAACTGAAAGCATAATATTTTTGTCATGTGAGAATACAATTTTCTGTTCTAAATGGGTTAAGTTCATGTGGTGGCAGAACACATAGGAAAACCACAATGGGAAAGTATGAATAGGAGAGGGTTTAACTTTAGCCATACAGCCTTATTTCACAAAAATAATAAATCAGTCACACAAACTTTTCTGAAAAGTTGTGATTAAGTCAACCAAGTGTGATTCTTAGAGTCAGTTTCCTGGGCTGCCAGACTTTAAAACCAGAAAACAAGTAATAAAATGGCAATAAGTGCATACCTTTCAATAATCACATTAAATGTCAATGGACTGAATGTTTCCATCAAAAGACATAGGGTGGCTGATTGGATAATAAAAAACAAGACCCATCTATATGCTGCTTACAAGAGACTTCAGAGCTATAATAGAAGACGAAGAATGGCATTATATAATGATAAAGTGATCAATACCAGAAGAGGATGTAACACTCAATATATATGCTCCTTATAAGCCCATAAATATATAAAGCAAATATTAACAGACATAAAGGGAGAAATTGACAATAATAAAATAATAGTAGGGAACTTTAACACCCCACTTACATCAATGGACAGATCATCCAGACAGAAAATTAGTAGGAAACAGTAGTCTTAAGTGACACATTAGATCAGTTGAGCTTAATACCTAAAGGACATTCCAATCAAAAACAGCTGAAAACACATTCTTATCAAGTGTACATGGAACATTTTCTAGGATAGATCACTTGCTAGGCCACAAAACGTCTCAACAAATTTAAGAGGAGAGAAATTATATCAAGCATTTTTTCTGATCACAACAGTATGAAACTAGAAATCAATTACAGGAAGAAAAATGGGAAAAACAAATATGTGGAGACTAAAAAACATGGAGGGAGATGCAAGAGGGAGGAGATATGGGGACATATGTATATGTATAGCTGATTCACTTTGTTATAAAGCAGAAATTAACACACCATTGTAAAGCAATTATATTCCAATAAAGATGTTTTAAAAAAAAACAAAACAAAAACCAATGGGCCAATGAAGAAATCAAAGAAGAAATCAAAAAATACTTTGAGACAAATGAAAATAAAAACACAGCTTTCCAAAATCTACTGGATGCAGCAAAAGTAGTCCTAAGAGGGAAGTTTATAGCTATGCAGACCTACCTCAAGAAATAAGAAAAGTTTCAAATAAACAACCTAACCTATCATCTAAAGGCATTAGAAAATGAAAAACAATGAGATATCACCTCACACCTCTCATAATGGTTATCATCAAAAAGACAACAATAACAAATGTTGGTGAGGATGTGAGTAAAAGGGAATGCTAGTACACTGTTGGTGGGAATGCAAATTGGTAGAACCACTATGGAAAACAGTATGGAGGTTCTTCAAAAAACTAAAAATAGAACTACCTATGATCCAGTAATTCCACTCCTGGGTATATATCCAAAGAAAATGAAAACACTAATTTGAAAAGATACATGCACTTCAATGTTCATAGTAGCATTATTTACAATAGTGAAGATATGGAAGCAAACTAAATGTCCATCAACAGAAGAATGGATAAAGAAGATGTGGTATATATGTATATATACCATGGACTGTTACTCAGCCATAAAAAAGAATGAAATTCTGCCATTTGCAACAATATGCATAGATCTAGAGGGTATTATGCTTGGTGAAAGGAGCCAGACAGAGAAAGACTAATACAGTATGTTATCACTTGTACGTAGACTCTAAAAAATAAAACAAATGAATAGAAAAAAAGAGAAACAGACTCACGTATATAGAGAACAAACTAGTGGTTACCAGTGAGGAGAGGGAAGGTGACAGGGGCAAGATAAGGACAGGGGTTTAAGAGGCACAAACTACAATGTATAAAATAAATAAACTACAAGGATATATTGTACAGCACACAGAATATACCCAGTATTTTATAAAAACTTGAAATGGAGTATAATCTATAAAAATTTTAAATCACTATATTGTACACCTGAAACTAATAAAATATTGTAAATCAATTATACTTCAATAAAAATAATAATAAATAAATAGAGATAATGAGCATAGGCAACTTCTTTTAGGAGATTTGTTCTAACAGCAAACAGAAAAAAATGGCTTTAAATGTGGACTGCTAGGGAAAGAAAAGGAAAAGCTCAAAGTCTTTAACTTGTTGGACTAAGTGTGTGTTAACATCATTAACCAAGACTAAAAATAGATATGGAATCATGACTTTGAAGATGTGGAAGAGATAGATGATGGATTTACTTACCTAATCCAGGCAAGCCAGAATCAGGGACCATGGAATCTCTGAACAGGGCTAATATCTCAAGGGCTAAGACAGGTGTATGGTAGACTGGGGCTTTCCCAGAGCAGCCAGTGGGGTCTAGGGATTTGAGAACTGGGAAAGGTAGTATTGCTTTCTTGAGCCGAGCACATTTAGGGGGAAAAAAAGAGAGCTCCCACGGGCTCAACACAAAAGAGAAAAATAAAGCAAACTGCATTCAGAAACAAGGTAAGAAGCTCAAGTTGATATGGAAGGCAAAGCTGTGATTATTGCTTACAGAGTGATCCCCAGGAATGCCAGAGGTTGGACCATGAGATGGATAGAATACTGTTAAAAGCGGAGACTTGGGAAAATACAACCATTTCATGGTACACAAATAAACTATTATTATCTTCACTTCCTATCAGCTTTTCATTCTTCTGCTCTTATTAATTTTGATCTGTTGAAAGTCCAACTTTAACAGCCCTTGTTTTTTTTCCATCAGTCCAGTGAACCCCAACTCTTTCTTGGAGGCAGAAATGAGATTGGGGCCAGGAATAGGAGCAGAGTGCAGACAATTTGAGATCAAGAGACACAGCTCGAGTTGGGGCTACCTCTCACCTATCTTGTTTGAGACTCTCAAGGAATTTAGAATCTGCACAGATCTATGGGTATATGATGAGTTCACTGGATACAATGAGTTTGAAAACCTGGCCAAATAGAGATGTAGGTTTAAAACACAAGAGATGTTGGGCTTCCCTGGTGGCGCACTGGTTGAGAATCTGCCTGCTAATGCAGGGGACACGGGTTCGAGCCCTGGTCTGGGAAGATCCCACATGCCACGGAGCAACTAGGCCCCTGAGCCACAACTACTGAGCCTGTGCATCTGGAGCCTGTGCTCCATAACAAGAGAGGCCACGATAGTGAAAGGCCCGCGCACCGCGATGAAGAGTGGCCCCCGCTTGCCACAACTAGAGATAGCCCTCGCACAGAAACGAAGATCCAACACAGCAAAAATAAATAAGCAAAATTAATAAAACTCAAGAGATGTGTTCAACAGAAGTAAAAAGTACTAATACCTGAATATTTCCTATTTTGCCCCTCTGGCTTCCCTTCTTTAGCACTTGAACAGTCCTCCTTTAAGTACAGGATCTTGGTAATGAGTGAAGCCCTGAAAAGGCAACATAAAACAAGAAATGAAGTTAATCTACATCATAATGAGCTTGGAGATGAAGACAGAAAAATCAGGTGAGCTGAATGCTGAGGCAAGTTTCTGAGGGTTTGGAATCAAGAGTGGAAAATGGAGTGTTTCAGGGGGCAACTGCTATCTACTGTAGGAGTCCCACAGATGCAAAAATACAGGTGACATTTTCATCTGTGTTGTGCATAAAGATTGTTCTCAGTTTACGCATTTAATTGACAGACTATTTAAGGAATTGAATGATTTTAATTATCTTTGAGCTAACTGAGTAATTTTTTAATTGCAACACCTTTGCTAAACAGATCTATATAGAGTCTTTATTTTAATGAATATATATGAAATGTTTGCATATGAATATAGTGGATTGTTTGTATGACCACCTTATGCTAGGTGTTACTCATGTGATTTTGATGTTCAGTTTGTTTTCATGTTGCTACCAAAGAGTACTGCTTTAATTGTGGGCTACTAAGAGGAGGACCTAAAAAAAACAGAACTGGACATAATACATAATGTTCGATTTGTGCCAGGTGAAGAATAAATGCAATTACAATTCCCTAAACAAGTAGAAATTTTGAGGTGATTTGAAAAGAGAAAACTGGATGAGAAAATGAGTTAGTATACCTCCCAGAGTAGAGTAACATTTTAAGGACTCGTGTCTTAGCGTCTTCACCACATTATCTTTCAAGCAGAGATATAGCAGTGTCATCAAATCAACATAATCTATGACATTAAATTAATGCCGCTAATTTTAAAAATATTATTTTAAAAGTTTGTTTGTAAGTTTAACGTGTGTGCTGTTTTTAATATATCAGTTCACATCTGAGTATGTTTAAGAAACATTTTCACTAAAATAATATACTTTAATGTGGAACCAAAGAATTTCGCCTCTACAAATGGTTCACTTTTACCAAATTTGATAAACGCTTGGAGCACAACTAGCCTTATGCAAGCCTTGATGAAAAAGTGCTCTGAGACAGGCACAGGCCTCAGGGGGCAGCTGGCAAGAAGTAGAACAGATGCCAGGGCAGTTCTAGAGTGAAATAGGCTGTTAAGAAACTTTCTATGAAATCTATGTTTCTCTTACCTAGCTTTTTAAAATTTCAGATAATAATATCTCAGAGGTACTTCAATAATACCCATTTATGTTTATGACATCTTTTACCATATTACACATTTACTTAGCTGCTCCAAATTATAATTTTGAGTTTTCTGAGTGAGTACTGCATTAACCAAATGTAAGAAGTATCTTGGTATTCCTGACAACCATAATTCAAAATAATGTAGTCATATTCTAAACAAAGTCCTGAAAAGTGACATAATAAAGGTATAATAATATTCTTATAGCAACTGGACCATTTCAGCTTAAACACACATGGATCCATAATCTTAAATCACACTTAAGCAACAAAGACTCTATTGATAAGTGATCAATCCTTATTCAGTCATTTCTATTCATTCTTGAATACTGCTTGCTTCCCTTTAACTCTTAATTAATCTGTCACTTATCAATGTAAATTTTTGAGTAATTACAGCATTTAAATCTTTAGTACGGATGAAATTGCAATAGAATTTTGCCCCTTCTCATCATGACATGTCTTATAACTATACTTCCTCCAGCTCAAACTGAGCTCCAGCCAAATTGAAACTCTTCCATGTTTTGAACAACACATAATCTCTCTAATCTAAAAAATGTCTCTCAAATGTTCACACTATTGAGTTCATCCAATCCAGTAGCTTTTCCCCAAGACTTAGAAATGGTGCCAGATGCAGCAAATAAAAATACAAGATACCCAGTTTAATTTGAATTGCAGGTAAACAATTAGATGTTTTTTTACTCTAAGTATAGCCCCGTTATTGCATACGACATACTTATACTAAAAAATTATTTGTTGTTTACCTAAAATTCAAATTTTACTGGTTATCTATATTTTATCTGGCAACGCTGTGGCTAGGACTCTCAATTCTACAGCTTCTAATTTTTATAAAGTATACCTTCTCCCTCTGGCATGGCAGAAAAGAGGAAGTAGAGTCATCTGTACAGAAAAGTAAGACAATGGTTTTAGGCCTGGCCTAGCAGCCTTTGGTGTGACATCAAGCACTTTCTCTCAGCTGATATCCTGAGGCTCTTTTCCACATTAATTCCACAGCCTACACTTCCATGTTGCTCAGTATTACTTTTTTTTTTTTTTTTTTTTTTTTGCGGTATGTGGGCCTCTCACTGTTGTGGCCTCTCCCGTTCCGGAGCACAGGCTCCGGATGCGCAGGCCCAGCAGCCATGGCTCACGGGCCCAGCCGCTCCGCGGCATATGGGATCCTCCCAGACTGGGGCACGAACCCGTATCCCCTGCATCGGCAGGCGGACTCTCAACCACTGCGCCACCAGGGAGGCCCTCAGTATTACTTTTTAGATCCCCAGTCTTCTAACCCACTCCGGCTCTGATGGATGAGATCTGAATTATATCTGATGTTCCTTCTGGGATGAGCACGGGGGAAGAGGCACCCATCTGAAACTTGTGTTCCTGGGGCCAGGATTAGATATAGTAATGAGTGGGGCTGGTCAGTATGGTACAGTGGGTAGCCAAAGTGCAAGTCCTGTGTGAGACTGGGCCTGGCAAGTATGCATATGAAGCATCAAGTTCAAGAGAGAAAGGAGAAAATAAGAATGGGGGAAAAAAGTGAAACAATAGGCAACATAATCTACAAGATGATGCAGCAGGGGAGAAGAGTTTCTATGGAATATTTATAATAAAACTCATTCTCAAGGAGAAAATTGTTAAGAGGGCCAAGCTTATCTGGACAATTCACTTTCCAGCTTTGGCCTCCTGAGTTCCTTCCATGAGCATTGATATGACTGGCCGGTGGAAAACAGTCCTCTTTTCCTTCCTGGCTGCTTGAAGATGAACTGCCATCATGAACAACACGGTAACTGTCTGGACCAGGAAGTTCATGACCAACCGAATACTTCAGCGGAAACAAATGATCATCCATGTCCTTCATCCTGGGAAGGCAACAGGACCTAAGACAGAAATTCGGGAAAAACTAGCCAAAATGTACCAGACCACACCAGATGTCATCTTTGTGTTTGGATTCAGAACCCATTTTGGTGGTGGCAAGACAACTGGCTTTGGCATGATTTACGATTCCTTGGATTATGTGAAGAAGGAACCCAAACACAGGCTTGCCAGACACGGCCTGTACGAGAAGAAAAATACCTCAAGAAAACAGCGAAAGGAATGCAAGAACAGAATGAAGAAAGTCAGGGGGACTGCAAAGGACACTGTTGGTGCTGGCAAAAAGAAATGAAGTGTCTAGCACTGAGCTGGACATTGGGCAGCAGAAGGAATAAAGACGCTGCAGTGACTGTATCTTTGGTGATTGTGCAGATTTTTCATGAGAGAGTTAATAAACTAAGACTTAAAAAAAAAAAAAGATGGTGAGGTTCTATCTTTGATCTTAGGAGTGGAAGACATTCTTCTCCTAGGTAGTTCCTTGATCTCAAAGCCCTAACTCCACTGGGACTAATAAAATTCTAAGCCCAGGCCTATCTTGAGATTCTTTCCTTAGTCCCTACTTAGATGTTCTTATTTGGCATGACTTTCCCAGTGCTGTCTCCCTGCCTCATGTCCACATCTGCTTGGTCCTCATGGTTTAACGTTAGAAAAGAGATGAATCACAGCCTTATACTATATTAAGGACCACTACCATCTACTCGGTGACAGCTGCCTATATTCAAATTACAATGCCTAAGAAATCACAACTAGATTCTAACATAGTGTGCATTATAACCTTCATCTAACATCCCTGAAAACAAATTTAAAAGCTGTTCACTCAAATAATGACTCTCATCAATCAAATAGAAAAAATGGGGGGGGGCAAAGAGTTGGTCAAAGTGGCTTCTGCTTCTTGCAGTCTCTGAGAATAACAAGAAAACATGGAAAAAATATAAAAACCATTGGCTTGAAAGCATTAGGAAACTAGCAAAATATGGGCTATATTCCAGAGCAAGATGTGGTAGAAAATGGACTCCAGAGACACGTAGTAACATCTGGTCTACTTTTGCACATGTGGCACTTGCCAATTCTGGAGAGATAGCTGAGAAGTGCTTTCAACAGCTCAAATGGTGAGGGAGATAAAAATTGAAGTCAAAGACCCACTGAAGATAAGGGCGTTGGAAAACCTCCCCTATATTGCTTTGGAAAACCAAAGAGTTGCATCTGAGGATTAAGGGCGAAGTAGAATTAATTAACCAACTGTCAAAAAGACAGCAGCCAGAGGGCTTTCCTGGTGGCACAGTGGTTGGGAGTCCGTCTGTTAATGCAGGGGACACAGGTTCAAGCCCTGGTCCAGGAAGATCCCACATGCCACGGAGCAACTAGGCCCATGTGTCACAACTAATGAGCCTGCGCTCTAGAGCCCGCGAGCCACAACTACTGAAGCCCTTGTGCCTTAGAGCCTGTGCTCCTCAACAGGAGAGGCCACTGCAATGAGAGGCCCGTGCACCGCAGCGAAGAGTAGCCCCCGCTCACCACAACTAGAGAAAGCCCGCGCGCAGCAACAAAGACCCAACACAGCCAAAAATAAATAAATAAATTTATTCAAAAAAAAAAAAAAGATGGCAGCCCTATTACCACCTCATCTGTATAGCCCAGAAAATCTGTTTCAGAAGTGACCCCAGGTTTCTTGCACCCATGTGAGCCGCAGACATAAATAAAAATCCTCTCTAATGAAATATAGTATCATCTGTGGTAGAATGAGTACTTCTCATTCACATTTCTAATTCTCTTTTAGATGCAGGAAAAGATTGCACATCCCCATGCCTTGAATTGGGGAGCACAAATGTGACTTGCTCAGGCAGTGAAGTAGTTAAAACCCAGGACAAAATTCTTCTTCAGTATCTCTTGCTGGCCTTATAGATACAGCCAAGAAGAATAAAATAAAGAACGTCTCAGAGGGCACAGCCAGGGATGACAAAAAAAAAAAAGAAAGAATGGATTGAGGAAGCCTTCCTAGGGAGCAGAATTGTCTAAGTCCTCAGGATAGGGGGCTGTTGGAATGTCTTCTCAGGATGATCCATGTTACTATGGCCTAGGAACTTCTATAGGTCCCCCATTCTTCCTCTTTAAGATTGAAAATGCTTGTCGTAATTACTGTCCCTATTCCACCACTGTATGTCTGTATGAAGCAGAACATCAAGAGCTGCCACATCTGGACATGATATAAAGACTACTGCACATCATGCCAAATGGAGAAACAGCATCACCAAAAGATCCTGAATTTTCAGGTCAATGATATTTTGGGGGGGTCTTTGAATTAGTCACCTTTGGGAAAGAGTGGGCATGTTTGACATGCAGCAAAGACAATGAGCCTAACGTTTGGTGATGAGAAGAGCAGTCTGTGTAGAAATTAGTGCCTCTCCCCATTTCCAGTTTCCCTCTCTTTCTAGACCCACGCAAGGATTGTATTTCCCCATCTCCTTGATTTGGCCAGTGAAATGTTAAGAGAAGTGATGTGTGCATTTACAGGTAGAATTATTTAAAATATAATTCTCCAATTTTCCTCTATCTTGGCAATCATAGAAGCAACTGTCAATATGAAGATGCTGTTAGAGTAAAGCAAGCTGAAATACTACATTGATACATGTGAGTAATAGTGATGCGAGAGAGTTACCCGGTTTCCCTTACATGAGAAAAAAAAACAAACTTCTTTTTATTAAGCCACTGAGATTTTGAGGTTGTTATCATAGCCTGAGAAAGATTATCTGATACTTTACTCTAGACTCTAAATTATTTCTCATTTCCCTTGCAAAGTAATATTTTTTATTCCTATTATTTGTTTTTGTTTTTTTTTAAGTTCAATTTATTTGTTTTATTTTAAAAATATTTTTATACAGTTTTTAGGGGTTACTTTTCATTTCCAGTTATTACAAAATATTGGCACTAGTCCTCATGTACAAAACATCCTTGAGCCTGTCTTACACCCAATAGTGTGTGCCTCCCACTCCCCCTCCCCATATTGCCCCTCCCACTTCTCTCCCCACTGGTAGCCACTAGTTTGTTCTCTATATCTGTAAGTCTGCTTCTTTTTTGTTATATTCACTAGTTGGTTGTATTTTTTCGATTCCACATATAAGTGATATCATACAGTATTTGTCTTTCTCTGTCTGATGTTTCACTTAGTGTAATGCCCTCCAAGTCCATCCATGTTGCTACAAATGGCAAATATTTTTATAGTATCTACTTTTTTCTTGTTATAATGGTAATGTTTGTCCACTTAAAAGAATTGGAGAAATCCAGAAATAGAGACACAGATGTAGAGAACAAATGTATGGACACTAAGGGGTGAAAAGGGGGGTGGGATGAATTGGGGGATTGGGATAAAATATATACACTAATATGTATAAAATAGATAACTAATGAGAACCTGCTGTATAGCACAGGGAACTCTGCTTCACTTCGCTGGACAGTAAAAACTAAAACAACAAACAACTACATCCCAATAAAAAGAAAAAAAAGAATTGGAGAAATCCAAACAGGATAAAAGAGAAAATCCAGACTACCCACAGTCATCACTAAAAAGTATCTTGTCAACATGTTGATGTTTTTAGTTTCTGTAGCTTAGAGTGGGATGAGTCAATATTTACAAATGAATGGAAAGGCATAAAAGAAAAACTCACAGTGTCCAAGGAAGCATAATTGCTCATTAATGGCCCCAGATACAAAATATAATAAATTATAATACTTAACTATTCCTTCACAAATTTAGAGTATTATGAAGCTCAAGAACTACCATTCCGCCTGCTTTTCTGAAAAGAGTGGCTGGTCAAAATTTACTTTCCATTTACGAAGAAACCACTTGGGTCACCTTTCAAATGATTTTTTTTTTTACATTCATGATTTATTTTACCAATATCTTCTCTCTCCAAGGGTGCTCTCCACATTAAAGAATCAACCTTGACAATATATTAGAGTAGAACAAGTGTGTGGTAGATCGATAGGACCAAATTCACTTGATTTTCAGTCTTCCTAACTACTACAGTAACAGCGTTAGCTGCAGACTAGGAATTTAGAAGGTGTGTTGCAATCAGTCAATTCTTCTAGACCCTCTCCAGTGACTTACCATTAGAAATTAATCTTTGAGGGTTAAATATATAAACATTGTATGTTGTAGTACACTGCCTTTAAGTTACATATTCTAAATATATGTATATTTTGCTGCTAAACCTATTTCAAGGGGCTTTACTTAACCTGAATATGTATTTTAGTCCATCAGGGGATGCTTTTTGAGGAACCCTGCCATATCTAACACTATGCTGTAAGATCTCAGTGGGAGGGGGAAAGGATGAGTTGCTATGTTGTGCTGGAAGGTTTCTTAAAGAAAGATGACACCTCATACCACATGTTCTTTCAGCTACATCTTATAAGCAGCTGCTTGTATACAGCTATTATAAAAGAGAATGAACAATACATGCATTCCGATTCTCTTTCAGCCAGACTGACATCTCATATGCATGCACAGACTGAGGCATGTTGATATATATGAATGTTCCAAGGGTATTCTTGAAAATTGCCCTGGACCTTATGTTTCTGACCTACCCTTAATCTCAGTGCGTCCCCATTTGATCCTCAACTCTTGGCTCCATGATCTGTGGAGCCCCACCTCTGTGTCTGATCCCACCTCTGGCAATTTAGACCTGATGTCTGTAATTGGTCTCACTGGGATTCGTTTCTCAGCTCTGCGTAAGAAATTTTGGTCTGAATTCTGCTTCTCTCCTTGGCAGGTTGCCTCAGATAGTATAGCCCATCTTAATCCTAGCCTCTTATGACTTGGCTGATACCCTAGCCAAACTGGGCCTGGGACACTTATGGAACACTATGCCTCTCTCAGAAATCAAGATTATTGCACAGTATTCATTTCTCCTTCTGCTCTTCTCTGTGTTCCATACAGGTAAACAAAAGCCTCGTGTGGCTTAGGAAAATACAGTAAAAATAGTGTGTAATGGCTTTAATGAAAAGTTAGTTGGGAAAGTAAGATTTGGAGTTTATTTGGCTATTGAAAACACAGAGCTCATAAACAGCCATTGAGATGACAGCATTCTGCTTCATGTTGCATTGCATTCGATTCATAGTACTGAGCAAAGTCTCACTCATTCCAAACAAAGAAAATCGCCAGGCTCTCTGCACTTGGTATCAATTTAACTGAGCACATTCAGTTCCATTATTACTTGAAGTAAAGTGAGCCTACTGCTTTTGACAGGGAGCTGGTCCTTTTCTGAGGCTACATGAGCCTATTATGCAGCCATCTGTTTTAAGAGCCAGCAAATTGGCCAGCAATTATTAACCTGCCTTTTTCTATCAAAGTACTTAGAATAAGATGGCAATTATGAACGGGAGAGTTAATGTATTTCTCAAATCTGTTGTTAACTGTATGCAATGTCACCAAATATGTAAAATGGACATTTAAAAACCATTGTTCTCCTCTCTTTGCATTAATAGATTTTAGGTTGAAGAGCTTCAACCATATCTCCTATAAGAGATTTCCATCTATATTCACTTTCACCATAGCCTTAAAACTAGAGTGGTTGGCCCTTTATCTTCATCTAAAAATGAGGACACAGAAGCTCAAGAGTATTCAGTATCTTATTTACCATCAGAAAGAAGGAGGCCACAAATGAGAGGAAACAGACTGGCCCAGTGTGAACTGCCATGGCTTTGGCATCAGTGAGATGTAGGTCTGACATCTGATTTTGATCTGAACAGTTTATGTGACGCTGGGTACCTAACTCAAACTCACTTAACCACAGTTTTATAAGTAAAATTGGACTTAAAAATCCTATATCATAATATTATTGAGAAATATTGAATAAAACCATGTGGTTAGTACATACTGAGTTATAAATAAAGGGTCACTATTTCTATTGAACTTTGTTTTACTAAATTTGCTTAGAGCCAACCCTAGAAACATCAGTCTGTAGAGCTGAGTATTGAATTGGAGAGAAGATCCTTCCACCAATCAAAGTGCTGAGCAATTATGACACAGGAATTATAATTCCATTGGGGCTGGGTTTAACTCTATAATTTGGAGTGGAGGCTGGATGATTGTGAAGCACAGATTCAAAGATAAGTGCTAGGGAAAAATCTCTGAAAAGTGATTTTGTGGTTGTCAATGGAACAAAAGATACTCCTCTGGAAGAAGAGTGGCTCATTCTATGAATGCTTCCATTGCTCAAAATCTTCTGGCTTTGTGGAATTGAAACATGATCATATAATCACAAGGGTTATCGACTTTGTGCTAAGTTATTCACATGCACAAACTCATTCAGTTTTATCACAATTCTGTGAGGTATTACCTCTTTTATATAGATAAGGGCAGTGAGGCTGTAGGGATTAAATATCTTGTTCATGATTTTATGATTCATAAATCAGAGGCAAGGAAACTCAGGTCCTCAAGTTCTCACCATTCTACTATGTTTCTTCCTCAAGAACCAGGAGCACACCAACAAAAATCATATCTACATTCTGTTTAGGAAGAAATTAAGATATTAAAAAATGAATGTGTTTCTTCAGGAAATGATGACCACCTACACACACACACACACACACAAACACACACACACACACACACAAAATCAGATACCATAAGATATCATAGTATTTACTCAGAATGGATTATTTGAGGAAGAGGTGAAGGAGCCGGGAAATTAGCTCGTAAGCTATAAGAAGACAAGAAACAGTGGGGCTAAGATTTCAGACCCTTATTTGCAATATCTTTGTTGTCATCTTAAGATGATAAAGAAGGGTCATAACGTGTTTCGTGTCAAGATGTTTTGAAGTGCAATGGAGTTATGTTTCTTGAATACTTTTCTATTAACACATTTTCTAATAGCATCATTTATCATGCAATTACGAACTATGTAAACTATTAATAAAATGTATTCACGTTATGACCCTTCCTTCAAATTTAAGGAAACTTTCAATGCTAGAAATAAAGAACTCAAAACCAGAGCAATAAGTAAGCACTACTTTTCTCCTTTTCTCCATGTGGGTATCAGAACCAGGTATATGCCTAAAGGGCTGAATGTGGATACAGGAATTACAGCCATGGTCCTAACGTCAAGTGCTGTTTCTGAGCTCTTTACATAAAATCATGAACCAAGAAGAGTTGACCCATCCTTGAAAAATGGATTACAAAAACTCTGCCACTGTGCTAGGGATATGGCATAGAGGCCAACTACTACAGACAGTGGGTAGGAAAAGAGAACAGAGAGATATGAAACCCAGTCCTTCAATGTGTAAAGCTAGGAAATTCCAATTTGAGAAATTAACACAGGACTAATTCAGTACTGGCAAAACTCTTAGAGCACAGGCAGAGTCAACCATAAAACAATCCCATAGAAGTATCTTCACATGAAAGCATGCAGGACTTCCATGGGAATGATTTCTTAAAAGATGCATTCACAAGTTGAACTTACTAAAAAAAGTGAAGAAACAAATTGCCAGAAAGCATAGTCACAAATGTAATACACTGGAGAATTCATAACACAGAAACAACAAATAACAGAAAAATATGGAAGAGATATTAAAATAAGTATGCTTAAAGTGGTCAAATAGATAACAACAATAACAGAGATCTATGGCAAGAATAAGATAATATGGAAAACAACAGACAGGGTTTAGTTAAGTATTCTTGAAATAAAAATATGAAAATCAAAATTAAGAAGAACAACTCATACTTAGGCTAAATAGCTTACTAGATACAGCAAGAATTAGTGAATTAGAAGACAGACTGGTAGAAATTACTTAGAATAAATTTTTTTGAATGCAGCACAGAATGATAAAGAGATAGAAAATATTAAAAAGAAGTTAACAGACAAGGAGAATAGAAAAAGAAGTTCCAACATACATCTAGTTAACATTCCAGAGAAAGTAACAGAGAAAATGGGGGATAAACAATGTCCAAAAAGATATTTTTTTTTTTATATTGTAAGACCGAAGTACCCATCAAGTCCCAAGCAGAATTAAAAACAAAATTCCGGGCCTCCCTGGTGGCGCAGTGGTTGAGAGTCCGCCTGCCGATGCAGGGGATACGGGTTCGTGCCCCGGTCTGGGAGGATCCCATATGCCGCGGAGCGGCTGGGCCCGTGAGCCATGGCCGCTGAGCCTGCGCGTCCGGAGCCTGTGCTCCGCAACGGGAGAGGCCACAACAGTGAGAGGCCCGCGTACCGCAAAAAAAAAAAAAAAAAAAAAAAATTAAAAAAAAAAAAAAAAAAATTCCACATTTAGATTCACTATGGTGAAACTGAAAACCCAGTAAAAAATAGCATGGATAATGATGTACGGGGGGAAATGGCATTGCAACCATGGATGGTGGCATCAGAAGAGTCTGATACAGGACGAGAAAATCAATCTGTCTGTCACAGTATTTCAGACAAAATTGTCTCCTCCTTTTAAAAAAAAAACTACTCTTTTAAAAGCATTATTTAGAGCCTTAGGAGTGCAATGATGTTAGAATACAAATTTTTGGTCTCCATCCACCACAATGTCATAGTTCACAATTTAACTTCCTAATGGAGAAGGATGATCTGCAGCTGCCTTGGATTATTTGACCCAAATGTTTATTACATGGGAGCTAAAGAGGGCCACATACTGGCTTTCTCATGTTTTGCTCTCTCTATTTCAAAACAGATATCACTTAATATTAATTAAATCAAACTGTAATTCAGTGACAAGCAGTTGAAGCACATGAGGTGTATCTTTGTATGCAGATTCTTACAGTTCAAGATATTTTTGGTATATGTCCATCATTTTTAAATTGTATCGACCTTCTGATATACATCTCGCAGTCAGCGAGATGAAGCTGAATATTGTGTTTGATAAAATTCCTCAAAGACCTCAACCTTTTAGTAAATATAAAACAGGACACTGTTCCTCCTCCCAATCCATTTCATTATTATTTTATGCTTATTAGACTCTTATCGAAGCAATGTTAATATTCTCTTAGGAGGAGTAGTTTGACATTTTAAAGCAGTACTGCTTTTTAATTATTGGTGTGCAAATAGCTTCTTTAATTAAATAATTTTTCCCAGTACAGGTAATATATAAACAGCTCAGCAGTTTTCCCAACTTTTCCTAAATTCTCTTCCCCTAAAGTTTCAACTCAGTGATCTCAGAAATAAATGAATGAAGCTAAGTGAAAACCAGGTAGCTTCTAGAAGTTTTTATAATCCATTGTTTACTACAGATACACAAATTGCCCTTCATTATCTCAATATTTTTCTTACTTGTCAGAGTGCACCATTTCTCTGTGCTTTAACATTGAAGGCGCAGTCATTCATTTCAAAGGCCAGGAATCCTGGCTTTTTACTCTGGTCTTAACTCACACACAGATTGCTCTGTAAAAATGGTCTCAAAAGTGATGCATACACAGCCAATGTGGTACACAAAATGTACCTTAAAGTACGAAAAGAAATTATTAGGACCTTTATTTAAACAACCTTCCCCCAATATCTGAAAATAGAGCATTCCTATGAAACCTATGTAAGCCGAATTGTCGTAAAGCAAAGAAGCAATTGCCTTAGGACACATCTTGCTAACGGATGCACAAAATAAATCAAGATGAAGCACAGATGCTCACAGACCTAGTTCCAAGCTATGGCGGTTTGATGCTGAGATGCTGAGTGTAGTTCCCGGGGAAGGAGACAACCATTCTTGCTGCTTGGGGTACGAGGTGCTCCTGCAAAACCAACGCTTAGTGCTATTTTCGCTTTTCGCCTCTTCTCTTTAAAGTGAAAATTCTCCGGATTTCTTTCAGTTAATGACAGTAGGTACAACTGTGGGGTTTTCATGAAAGCAAAGTGGAGTAAAGCAAAATTTCAAAAAGCGGGGGATACTTGTGTTTAGTTTTATTTCTAGAATAATATGTTATTGGTGGCACAGAGACCTCGCTCCACCCAGAGGACAGTTCAAAGAGCAGCAGTGTTAGGGGATGAGCATGCCAGTTGTGCTCTCTCCCGTCCAGTAGTGAGTGCTCAGACAAATGTATTTACAGATCGTGCCTAGTTTAAACTCAGCTAACCCTCACATGGTAGACGAGTGCTTTAAAAAGATTCTTGTAAAGTTACAGTTGACTGAAGTAAACACTAATAGTTCAAACTTCCCTAACATGTAACATATCTCTACAATTTTTTAGCAATGCAATACTCAACCTAGTAATTGATAAATATTCATTAACCATAATGATAAATCTTTAAGTATATCCTTTTGGGGTTTCATGCATATTATCAAAGCATGATAATCTCCATATTCTGCTGTGGCAAAAATGACCAAAACAATGTAAATAAATCAATATAATGATAAATCAACATCCATTCCACTGTTAGCAAATGCTGTTTAAAGATACAGAGAAACATAAAGATCTTAAAAAACAAGTATTAGAACCAGTTAAGCAGTTGTTAGACAGCTGGGTCAAACTACTGATGTTTCTACTATTCTCAGCTTATGGTATTTGCTAGATTCTCTTCCAATGATAAAATACACGTAAAACTACAATTTGTGAGCCATTAAAGGACAGATATACTGCAGAAGATATTTTATGGATAGTAAGTGACTTATTTTTCTATCATCATAATCTATGGGACAAAAAACTGCTGTATAAGCTAACCTCTGATACAGTGGCCACTTTGGGATTCTAAAAAGAATTCTGGAAGAAGGTCACAGAAATAGCCAGACATCTGTAATTCAGTCACTGCATCATTCATGGACCAGCCACTGCAATAAAGAAATGAAGCCAAAAATGTACAAAGTGTCTCAGTCTCATTCATTGGGTTAAGTTTTTTCTTTTTCAATGAATCCTTTAAATAAAAAGCTATCTTTACAATAGATGTAATGAGATGTGTAATGATTATGAAAATCCTTTGTTCCACAGAGAGATTTACTTTTTATCATGTGACAAAGCACACAGAGTTGCAGAAGTTTAACACAACTTACAGATTTTTTTGTCTCTAGAAAGGAAAAAAGTATTCCAATTTTGCTTCCCTTTTGTGACACAGAGAGGTTGTTGATATAATGCAAATAATCTAAAACAAACCTGTGTAAACTGTCCTTTACAGGTAAAGGTGACATCTTTACAATGAATGCAAAAGTAATTGTTTTATGAAAGAAAACTGAGCTATGAAGAGAACATTTGTAATGGATATTTGAAATTATTTCCCTCATTATTTCTTTTGCTGAAAATAGAGTTACATAAAAAAAACCCATCTACCTTCTTTAAAAATTTCACAGAACCTTCCAAATGAAATTTTGAAAGATTTTTAACCCTTTTGTTAGAAAAAATTTAAATGAAACACCTTTTCCAATTAATTTGCAGAAACAACTGATTTACATCTGGGAGATAGAAATTTGAAACAGCAAAGTTTTGCAAAAACAAAACAAAGACACAACATTTTGAGTGGAAGCTATTGTTTAGTAAGCACAGTCAATATGCATCCCTGCCATTTGTATTTATGGGTTTTTTCCTCAGTAATATTTTTAGCTATGAAAATCATTGGAATAATTATTGAAATAAAGTAAAATTTATTTCAATAAATTTTAAATAAACTAAAGCAAATAATCACAATCATATATCACCATGGGTTAAACTGAGACTTTTCTTTTTAATAGTGAAGGATATTCATTCACATTGCTTTCAAAACATTGCTTTTGGCACCATTAATAAAATAGATTATTTTAAAATTAATGTTTATTCTATCTTTATTTTTGAAATGCATTTTAATATGTTTTATAATGTATAAACTAGTGCTTGCACATAATGTATAAATATACATATATTATGGGCAAAAGCTTAAAAATTTTTACTGATGAAAGTCTGAAATCCAAACATTGTGATGACTTCTGACTATTCTTTCCAGTGGAGGCCTCTGCTTCATGTTCCATTTTGGATGCTCATGCTCTTGACTGGAAGTGTGGCTGCATTTTTCCTGTAGGCAGAATGGAAATCTAACCTCCAACAGGAAACCTCTTCTGCTGGTTTAAGAAATGTCAATGACTTGAGCCTGTTCCCTTGGCAAAAACAGGGTAGGGCCTATTTTCAATGGGCAAAGATGGCAACCTGGCTGTGCATTAGTTGTGTTCATATTTATTAAATGGGTTTTAAGAAGAACGAAAATCTTATTGGACTGCAGGAGATGTTCAGGAAAAGGGGATAACAAAACACATGGCCATGAAACTTTTCTGAGACTTGTTTTATGACCCAAATATTATCTATCTTGGTAAATATTCCCTGTACACTTGAAAAGGAATGCATATTCTATCATTGTTGAGTGTTCTATAGATGTCAATTAAGTTAAGTAGGTTGACAGTGTTGTTCAAGCCTCCTATATCCTTACTGATTTAATCTCTACTTAATTCTATCAATTATTGGGACAGGGATATAGAAATCTCTGATTATCATTGTGGATATGTCTATTATTTCTATCTGCAATTCTAACAAATTATACTTAATGGATTTTAAAAACTCTTTTATTAGATGCATAAACACTTGAAAGCTTTAGGTCTTCTTGATAAATTGACTCCTTTGTCATTATGAAATGAGCTTCTTTATCACTAGTTACATCATCTTCTCTGAAATCTACTTTGCTATTAATGCACTGTGAATTCATTCAGCATTTGTATATCTAAAATGTTTTTATTTCATCTTAAGTTTTAAGACAGATTTTCCCTGGGTACAGAATTCTAGGTTCATAGTTCTTTTCTTTCATTACTTTGAAGATCTTGCTTCATTGTCTTCTGATTTGAATTGTTTCTGATGAGAAATCTGCTGTGATGCTTGTTTTTCTTCCTCTGTTGGATTTAATCCAATCCCCCACTCCTCTGACTGCTTTTAAGATTTTGTCTTTATCATCAGTTTTGAGCAATTTAATTATGATGTGCGTTGGTGGCTTTTATCCATATTTCTTTGCTTGTTTGGGGATTTTTTGGGGGGGAAGGTTGAAGTGTGTGGGTTTTTTGCTTTTGTTTTTTTAGCTTCGTGTACTTGTGGGCTTATAGTTTTCATCAAATATGGACGTTTGCAGCCATTATTTTCTCAAATACTTTTTCTGCTCCCCACCTTTGGGAATTCCAGTTACATGTATATTATTCTACTTGAAGTTGTTCATCTTATTTTTTAGTGCTCTATTTTGGACGGTTTCTATTTCTATTTCTTCAAGTTCACTAATCTTTTCCTCAGTAATGCCTAATCTTCCATGAATGCCATCAGGGTATGGTCAATCCTCATTTTTAGTGGATTCTGTATTTGAAAACTCACCTACTTACTAATATACTATTTGTAACCTAAAAATCAATACTCACTTGGACATGAGCAGAGCAGCAAAAAAATCTGTTTCCCGACACACATATTCCCAGCTGAGGTCAAATGAGGAAACGCTCTGCTTTCTTGTTTCAACTCACATTGTAAACATGTGTCCTTTTTTCAGTATATTTAGTGTCACACTTTTTGCATTTTTGCACTTTTTGTTGGTGATTTCATTGCTCAAAATGGCCCCGAAGCATAGTGCTGAATTGCTGTCTGGCATATCTAAGCACAAGAAGGTTGTGATGTGACTTACAGAGAAAATATATGTTAGATTGATTTTGTTCAGGCATGAGGTATGGTGCTGTTGGCCTCGAGTTCAATGCCAATGGATCAACAATTGATATTAAATAAGGTGTCTTTAAACAGAAACACATATAAAGTAAGATTATATAGTAATTGCTGATGAAAATTTTATCACCAGAGGCTGACAGGAATCTAATCCCATGTTTCCCTCAGGAGCAATTGTTCAGTATTCATAACAACTTTATAGATCCTAACTACCAAAATAACAAGGATCAACTGTATTTTTCAACTCAGCCATAGTTTCATCTATCTGAAGTTTTCATCTCTAATATTTGATTTGGGAATGTTTTATATCTTCCATTCCTTTATTTAACAGGTTTAATCTTTCTCCTAACTTCTTGAACATACGTAAT
This sequence comes from Mesoplodon densirostris, assembly GCF_025265405.1. Lineage (NCBI taxonomy): Eukaryota > Metazoa > Chordata > Mammalia > Artiodactyla > Ziphiidae > Mesoplodon > Mesoplodon densirostris. The sequence continues at coordinate 221,899,327 of NC_082661.1, forward strand.
ATAGTTATAATAACAGTTTTAATTTTTTTCTACTAATTCCATCATGTGTGTCATTTCTGGGTCAATTACTATTAATTTTCCTCCTCTTTATGAGTTCTGTTTGCCTACTTCTTTGTGTATCTGGAAGAATTTTATTAGATATCAGACATTATTAATTTTACCTTTTCAGGTGGTTGATATATTTGTATTCCCACAGATATCCTTGAGCTTCATTCTGGGATGCAGTTAAGTTACAAATATACCGGCCAGTTTTATCCTTCAGAGTCTTGCTTTAAACCTTTGCCTAACACAGCTTACGAGCTTAAAAGCAAGACTTGAAAGGATAAAGCTATTTCCAAGTAACTTAATAGCATCCCAGAACAAAGTTCAATAGTATCTATGGGATACTGTAAATTTTACAAAATTTTGGCTAATTTTATCCCACTACTAAAACAAGTCTCCAGATTTCCAGAGTTATCTTCCTGTGTAGCTCTTTTTTTCTGGTATTCCTGCAAGTTCTAGCTATTTTTGGCCTCCTTTGTTTCCAGTTCTATCTCCTCAACTTTGGAAGACTGATGGCTCTGCCCGAGGTCCCCTCCCTGTGCTGTGACCCAGAAAGTTACTCAAATTAATTGGGTGGAGGAAACACAGTGTTCACTCCATTTGTTTCTTGTCACTCAGGAGTCACTCTCCTTTTGTTGCTGATGTCCAATGCCTGTAAAACCGTTCTTTAGTACAGCTTGTCAGGTTTATTTTAGTTGCATGTGGTGTGAGGGTAAATCAAGTCCCTGTTATTCTATCCTTGCCATCTTTTCTCACATATATTTTCAGTTCTGTAGAAATGTAATTTAATTCCACTTTTCTCAATCAAACAGGCTCATCAACAAGTCCACAAGAGTTCAGCAGGTGAAAAAACTAAAGGCTTACTTCTTTCCAGGTTGCAGATTCTAAGTAATAACTTATAAGCATGATCTAGGACAGGTCAGAATAATAATATTCTTCATCAAGTCTTTAGTGTCCATGTAATTAAGTTTCAAACTAAACATTATAAAGTGTACAATAATCCCTGCTTTCTATGGAGTTAAAGAGAAAGATTCATTTTGCAACATCTCTATTCAAATTTAGATAACTGAAGGTTGAACAATCAACTAGTCTACTTCCTTGGTTTACAAACAAAGTGAGACTTATGAAAATTAAGGGACCAAAGTAACACAGCTGGTTATTGGCAGAGCTGGGAAAGAATCGTGATACGAATTTCCACTGTGAGTGATTTCTCACTCTACAGAAATACTCTTTTCACTCTAATTATGTCTGTGCCGTGTACTAGTGGGCTGCACATCTACCTGGGTAAGATGCTGAGTACATGTCAGGGTCCCAACAGGAAGCAGCTAGAACTAAAAGAGTTTTAGAGAACTAAAAGAGTTTGATTACAGAGATTCTAATAAAGAGGATATTTACAGAGGTGTAGACAGGGTTAAGAAAACCAACAGGATGTGATGACTGCAACTGTGGGAATCCCATAGCACTCCTAGGACTATGGGGCTAAAAAAAAAAAAAAACATCTGCAGCAAGAGCTATAGCCATCGAAGAAAAGCCACACAACAACATCTGGGGAGGTGGAGGAACACAACCACCTCCTGCCAAGAAGAGATAAGGAGAATACATACTCAACTTCTCTCTCCTCTCAATCTCCAATCTTGTCAGTGTTTCCTTCTGGCCAAACCCAGCAGAAGCCCCAGGGGAAAGGAGTCCATACAGGCTACCTCTTGGGTCATGGAGTAAAGAAGAGAAAAACCAGACAGTTGATCTGGAGCGGCAAGGGGAAGACACAGTGCACCAAACTTTCTTTTACATACGCATTTGAAAAGAATTTGTGATCACAGAAGTGTCAAGGAGATGGAAAATACCAGTCATTTGGGGACAGACAAAACTGTTTTGGAAACCATCTCTACTTAGAATATTTTCAAAAGTTCTTTACCTTAATTCTCCTGTTACAATTTTTTTTTTTACTACAAAAGAAATGTCTATGTCAGTAATTTTTCATTAAGAAGACATAACTAGTGAAGTAAAATGACAACAGGAGTCAATACATATTTGTGTTCCTGAGAGACCTAACATTTTTTCACATTCACCAGAAAGGAGCTTTTTAATTTATTAAAAAGCGTCTTTCTTGATGGAATTAATAATTGATTCTGAGCATCCTGATTGAGCACTCAGAACAACTGACTAAGTTTCGTCATTCAGATCTACAAATGTCACTGTCATATTGGTTTGAAATAACAGGTTGAGGAAATATAATCTGAGCAAATGACGAAGTCTGTCAGTCATTGACTTGGTTTACTCTGATCAAAACCAATTTGTGGCATCCAGAAGGTTATAGGGTGGAGCCATTTACTTTTCCTACCTGTTCTCAGGAACACTTAAAACTTGGTATCAATCATCTATCGTTTCAGATTACAGAGTAGTTAGTACCCTCAGGTTTTTCAAAATAAAGTTGTTGCAGAAATTTCACATAAACATCTCCTGTGTTAACTGCTTACCCCTCAGAGGCTTTTTAAATGGCTGTATCATGGTGAATTATGCTGGCAAAAGAAAGATGGTTCATTTATAAAGTTCATATAAATGATGCATTGGGAAAGGGTTTTTTGTTCCGGTTGATAAAAGTTAATCAAATGCAAGATGGCATAGAGCAATTCAGCATAAATCTTCCACAGAGCACTGCTTACATCTCCCATCTCCCAGGTAGGAAGAACATTTATCTGACTATTTCTAATCTGTCCCTGTACATCTTTGATTAAGAGAACCAAATCAAAGTAGCTGGCTAATGGCTTATTTTTCAAAACTCTTCAATAGCCTAAAAGCAGAGACATTTACAACTTAAGTGAGAACCCCAAGTGAGGTAAAGGGGGAAGAGGGAAAGGATTTGCCTTAAATGCAGTTTTCTCTTGATACCAGAGAACCTGCCACAAAGCAAAGGGAGAGAAACATAGCAAGGTCAGGTTCTCTAACACTCTCAAGCCACTAGATTTCTGTTCTGTTGAGAACTAGTTTGAATATCAGATTCATTAGTGTTGGTGTTTCGAAATTCAATAGCAGAAAAGAAATATTTTATTATGAATTGCAGATACTGTCCAAAGTCTGAGACTAAGCACTGATGTCAAAAGGAACTTTCTCTTCCTCTATGTATAAACCTCAAAGGAAAATTAAGCTCTCTGACTTGAGGTAGCTTCACTAAAAGGGAGCAAAAGACTCCTGTTTGAAGACAGTACTATCTACCTCTACAAACCAGTTTTTGCCTCAGACAAGATGGCTTTTGGCTGTGCGTCTGTGCCAGACCACATGATGCCAAATTATTAAAGTTTTAAAAATTACTCAGTGAGTATTTTGACATAATGTGTGCCCTTTCATATATGACAGTTGAATATGCTTATGATGTTCAGAGAAAAATTAAGATATTTACTTCTTAGCATTTTATGATTAGAAATTTATATAACTACTGCTTATCTCGATGCCTGGGAATCAAGACCTATTTGTCCACTTCCCTTTTCTCTCTCCCTTATTCATATGTTGGGTCCAAATATTCTGAATGCATTTGTTTATTATAGTAGCTACCACTTATCGAAGGTTTGCTATGTGCTTAGGATTTCTCATCTATGATCATTAAGCCATACCACCAGTCTGGGCTAGTTACCACTCATTCTATTGGTGAGTAAACCAAGATTCAGAGAGTTAAGTACCTAACTGAGGTCATACTATCTGTGACTGGTCCACAGACTGAACCCAGTTTTATCTAAATTTGAGACCCATGTTTCTTCCATTTCTTTTTTCTCATTAAGTTGCTAAAGGTACTAGGTGTTAAGATTTCTGATTCTGCATGTAACAAAGTGCAGTAATTAAAAATTCTCACCTAGAAGACTGAAACTTAGGGAGATCGATCAACAGTCTTTTTTAAAAAACTTGAAAATTTCACAAGGATTGTAATATCCCATCAGACCATCTACGTTTTTCCTTAGGTCTGATGAAATAGACTATGTAGCATTGACAAATATACACTAACAAATGTAAAATAGATAGCTAGTGGGAAGAAGCTGCATAGCACAGATCAGCTTGGTGCTTTGTGACCACCTGGAGGGGTGGGATAGGGAGGGTGGGAGGGAGACGCAAGAGGGAGGGGATATGGGGATATATGTATATGTATAGCTGATTCACTTTGTTATATAGCAGAAACTAACACAACACTGTAAAGCAATTATATTCCAATAAAGATGTAAAAAAACAAACAAAAAAAATCCCTAATTTGTGGATTCAAATAGGATGGTCCCAGTATGTAACTCTAGAGGGTGCAAAGGTGTTCTTACCCAAGGCACAGTTCCACTCAACCACGGCAATTGTTTGTTTGTTTAATGTGAAAGTAAAAGTTAACAAAACATTAAATCCTCTTAGTACTTGCACTTCATTTTTTTAAAGCGCATGCGTCTTTGCATGTAATTTACTCAATTTAAGAAACGGTGTTTGCATTTTGAGGACTAACTACAAAGGAAAGGGGCAAAAGGGTGATGATCATGAAAAAGAAATACCCTTATGTTTGCATTGCATGGTTTGACTGCAGGATCAAAAAGCAAACAACATTACTTACCTATCATATTTATAGTAGTTATATGTATCTTTGAAAAGCAAGATAACATTTTGCCTCTTCTCTCTCTCCCATTGAATTTAATTAAAATGTGATCTTTTCTAAATTGACTGAGTCACTTGGCTCTGCTGTGTATATTTCAGGCTCCACTCATAAATTCTTTACCAGATTTCCATTTGGGGAGGATTAACCATTTTGCAATCTAATTTTCTTTCAGCAGAATGCCTCTGGTTCTTTATCAATATTCAGGAGAAATAATTGAGATCTCCAAGAGTCTACTCTCTCCGTTCAAACAAACTCTCAAGTTCATCTTCTTGATTACTTCTCCTTCCCCCCACTTCCACCAGGAAAGTTTGCATATGGACAATTTCTCCTCCAATAGATAAGGATTATATATAATCCCCCATGAGTCCAGCCTTTGCCACTTATGGCTTATTCCAGCTTTCATCAGACGAACTCAAATTTCTAAGCCAGAGTTGTAGTCTGAGGGATTTTTCTCTTGGACAAAACCTGAGCTCATGATTTCAAACTTCAATCTCATTGCTTTCAGATGCCTTGACTATTAGTGTTGGAAAACCTCTAGAGGTCATTTAGGTCAACGCTCTCACTCTTCAAACAACGAAACTAAAATTCAGATAGGTAAAATAAAAATATCACAAGTGATTTAATGGCAAAACCTGGACCACATCTCATAATACATATTCATTAATTTTTCTATGTAATAGGGCTGCCTCAAACATATGACTTTCATCATGCAAAAATTGTTTGATATTCACTTTTAATTCACTGAGTTACATTAACTGAACTAATATGTCTATATTTCATTTGCACTAAGACACATTTTCCACTTTTTAGCACTTCTAAAATAAGGATGAGTCTTAAAGAAGCAATGGTATCTTATTGCTGCTGTTAGTCGGGTATCAGTAATGATGTAAGTGTCATTATCTATTCATGTACGATCTTGGTTGATATTCTGATGGCATAACTGGACAACTACAACCCCTTGACATTTGGTTGAAAAAGCTCTTTAAGAACTTTTGAGGAATTAATACAAAGCTTAGCCGTTGAGTTTCATTGACTCTCCCTGGTAAGATGCAGAAAGATCCAGTAAATGCAACAACAAGCAGAACTACATTAAACTAAAAAGGTTTGCATAGCAAAGGAAATAATCTACAAAATGAAAAGGCAACATACTGAATGAAAGGAGATATTTGCAAGTCAGATATTGAATAAGTGGTTAATATCCAAAATATATAAAGAACTTATACAACTTAATATAAGAAAAAACAGATTGAAAAATGGGCAGGGAACCTGAATAGACATATTTACAAAGAAGGCATACAGATGGTCAACGGGCACATGAAAAGATGCTCAACATCACTAATCATCAGGAAAATGCAAATCAAAACCACAATAAGATATCACCTCACACCCGACAGAATGGTGATTATCAAAAAAACAAGAAATAACAAATGCTGGCGAGGATTTGGAGCAAAGAGAACCCTTGTGTATTGTTGCTGGGAATGTAAATTGGTAAAACCACTGTGGAAAACGGTATGAAGGTCCCTCAAAAAACTAAAAATAGAACTACCATATGATCCAGCAATTCCATTTCTGTGTACTTATCTGAAGAAAACAAAAGCACTAATTCAAAAGATGTATGCACCCTAATGTTCATTGCAATATTATTTACAATAACCAAGATATGGAAGCAAACTAAGTGTCCATCAATAGATGAATGGATAAAGACGATGTGGTATATGAATACAATGGAATATTACTCAGCCATAAAAAACGAATGAAATCTTCCTATTTGCAACAATGTGGATAGACCCAGAAGGCATTACATTAAGTGAAATAAATGAGAGATAAAGACAAATACTGCATGATTTTATTTATATATGGAATCTAAAAAACAAAATAAATGAACAAATAGAACAAAACAGAAACATAGATACAGAGTAGAAACAGGTGGTTGCTAGAAGAAAGGGGGGATGGGCAAAATAGGCGACAGGATTAAGAGGTACAAACTTCCGGTTATAAAGTAAATAAGTCATAGGGATGTAACGTACCGCATAGGGAATAGAGTCTAATATTGTAATAAATTTGTATGGTGACAGACGGTAAACAGAGTTATTGTGGTGATCATTTCATAATGTTTAAAATAGTGAATCACTACATTATCCACTTGAAAACTAGATATAAGATCACAGAAGAGTCATGAGGGAAGGAGGACTGCAAGTACCGAGAGAAAACCCAGCCCAACTAGCACAGCAGAGGAGACGGCAGGAAAGACGATGAAATGAGAGCACCTGTGAGTCAACTGTCAAGTTTTAAAAGAGTGGTGTCGGGCTTCCCTGGTGGCGCAGTGGTTGGGAGTCCGCCTGCCGATGCAGGGGACACGGGTTTGTGCCCCAGTCCGGAGGATCCCACATGCCGTGGAGCAGCTGGGCCCATGAGCTGTGGCCGCTGAGCCTGCGCGTCCGGAGCCTGTGCTCCGCAACAGGAAAAAAAAAAAGAGTGATGTCAACAAATTCTGCAGCAGGGAAAATTTCATAGGCAGGCAGGCAGCATCAAGAAGTCTGTCAGCAGATGGAAGATGCTAGAATTCCTTCAGGTGGGGGACGCACTACCTAGATGAGGCATAGCAAAATTAAAGCATGACCCAAGTTATAGGTAGCAGGTAGGGTACGGACACCCAGGCACACAGAAGGAAACAGGGTTCAGCTTTACGAATAGGAGTAGAAGGAAGAAAAGAACTTCTGGAATAAGGCAGCTATAAAAACTGGAGTATAAGGCACTGGAACTGAATATAAAACAGAAAGATTATACTGCCTTCAATGAACCTATCATGTAATGGAAACTACTACCTAATAAGATAAAGTTGTTTAATCTCTCCAAGGGTCTGTTTCCTTGCCTAACACATGGGGGCAGTTATTCCTTCCTCACACTAATTCTAAGATATATCGTTCAGTGAAAAGGAAAAACACGAAATTATATTTGTTCTCTGATCAATCCCATTTATATTAAAAATCTGCGTGCCAGTTCTCTGTGCACATATGTACACACAGACACACAGTCACACACCAGACCTGGAAGGAAACACATTCCACGGTTATCCACAGTCACCATGGGGAAGAGAATGGGAGGAATGCTTTCCATTTTATTATAAACAATTCTGTTTCTTTAAATATTTCACAATGTGCATGCATTAATGTATTACTTTTCAAAGAAAAAATGTAGTATCTAATTCAGAGGATCATCGTGAGGTTTCTACAAGATAACGTTTGTTTCTAAAGTGTGTAACACAGAACAGTCACATAGTTAGACCTCAACAAACGACAGTGTTGTTCTTATTGTCACTGTTGTCCCTGTTGTTAGAAGGGGGAAAGGCAAACATCCACCGAATGCATAAGAACACAGCAAAAGGAAAATCAAGGCAAAAGCACAGTTAGGAACATAAACAAGCTATATTTAAACACGAGTGCTAAGAAGACAGTGAAGTGACTGACAGGTGTTAAGCAAGATGGAGTCCACCTGGAAGGGTTCCACTGGAGATGAAGCAGATTGAACAGAACTCTGAGAGTGGGAGGAGATGTGGTTTGCCGGCGAAGCATGGCAAGAGAAGTATAAAAGTGGGCTGGAATTGCTAAAGATCTAATGCTGCCAGCATATCTAAGTCCACTTTCAGTTTCAGACCATGTCAGAGATGAAGAGACACAGCAGGCAGTGAAAGAGGACGTATATGGCCCTTCCAGGGGAAAAGCACAGGAAGGGAGAGACATGTGGATGCATTTCTAGAGGTTGTCGTCTCTTCCTAGGTGGCCTGGGAAGAACCAGGCAGGCATTGTGGGGGCTCAGCCAATTGGAGATGAGTGCTTCACCTGCTACAGTGCCTTATACAAAATCCCTGGCACTGGGGCTTTATTTATGTGGAGGTCAAAATATGTCACCCAACTACTCCTCATTTCTATCCTCCTCATGGGTAGCAACCCAGGGCCATGCTGCCCTTAGCCACCTGTTCATCAGAACTCCACGAGTGCACCTGTGTGGCCTCATCGCCAGTTCTCTCTGCTTCCTCGGAGAGGCTATTCTGGGCAAGCCTAACGTGCTATCATGGACTACATGTTTGTGTCCCTTCAAAATTCACATGCAGAAACCCTAACCCCCAGTGGGATGGTAATAGAAGGTGCGTCCTTTGGGAGGTAATTGGGTCACGTATTAGGGTTCTCCAAAGAAAGAGAAAAAAATAAATAAATTTATGTACTTACAGAAAGAGAGCGAGAGAGACTTATTATAGGAATCGGTTCATGAGACTGTGGAAGGCAAGAAGTCCCATGATCTGTCGTCTAAACAATCACGTGAGCCAGTGGTGTAATTCAGTCTGAGTCCAAAGGCCTGAGTATCAGGAGTATCAATGTCTGAGAAGAGAAGATGGATGTCCCAGCTCAGGCAGAGAGTGAATTTTCCTTTTCTCTGCCTTTCTATTATATTCAGGCCCTCAATGGACTGGATGGCGCCCACCCACATGGGGGAAGGCTATCTTCTTTACTCTCTCTACCAATTCAAACAGTAATCTCTTCCAGAAACATCCTCACAGACAGGCCAGAAAATATGTTTACCAGCCATTCAGGCATCCCTTAACCCAATCAAGTTGACACATAAAATTACCCTTCACAGTTCAGGAGGGTGGAACCCTCATGATAAGATCAGTGTCTTTATAAGAAGAGACACAAAAGACCTTTCTCTCTCTCTGTCTCTCTTTCTGTCTCTCTCTCTCCCTCTGCTTCTCCTATGTGAGGACACAGCAAGGGACACCCAGTCCTCACCAGATACCAAGTTTGCTTGCTACTTGATCTTTAGACTTCCCAGCCTCCAGAACTGTTAGAAATACATGTTTGTTGTTTAAGCCACTCGGTCTATGGCAACTTGTTAGAGTAGCCTGAGCAGACTAAGCCATGTGGTGAGTATGGGTTTTTGCTTTTGATTATCTACAGAAGTCTTTGGGTTTACACCATCATTCTCAGGACCAGGGATAGGGCTTTGGTGACCTATCACTTATGACACCAGAAAAATCACTAACAAACTTGTAGCCAAAAGCTCTCTGGTTCTCCTAAGCCTGCTCCAATGTGTTGCTCCCTTTCCTCATCATCAGATGCCCTATTAAGTAGAGAGCTTGTGCAGCTTATTCACACTTTCTTCCATAGAGCACAGTCTGTGCCACGGGCTTCTCTTCCCCAAACTCTACCATCTTATGCTCATGACTTCCTACCTTGCAGTTTCTGGGTCACTAGCAGCTTTTCCCCTTGTCAGCACATTGAGGTTCTCATGCATCTCAGGGATGCCCATTCAGCCAAGGGATCCACATGGCAGTCACTCACCACCTGGGGCTGGGTGTATTCTTCAGTACATTGAACTCCTCTCGGCCAACAGCAGGCTATACACTGGGAACCCATCCCAGGAGGTCTCCCAGTGCTCTTGGAAGCCAGACTTTGACTTTTTCTACTTCATTGTACCAACTCCCATCAAGCCCTCATTTACGGCTTGAAAGAAGATGAGAAGAAAGCTGACACAATACCTGTGGGAGTAGGGATTCTGTGGTCTCAATCTTAGCTTACGCAAACCCAAAACTCACAGCACAACCTCGTGAGGCAGAAAGACATCAATATCAGGACATTCAACCAAGGCTGGTCAGAGCTGCTACAGAATAACACAGGAGGGCATATGTGTGTGCCGAGGAGCAACTTACAGAGAAACTTGGGGCATGAAATTGAGTCCCCATGGGTAGAGCTTTGCTGGGAAGAAAAGGTGTTTAGGCTTCGCTGTAATAGTTCTGTAACACTACATCCTAATTAGCAGAAGTTAGTTCAGAAGTTCACTACTCAACTCTCTCAAGCCTGATGCTGAGGAATGAACCATGGGCCCTGTAGGGGTTTGCTCCTGCTGCTATAACACAATACCAGAGGCTGAGAGGCTTAAAGAACAGAAATCTACCTTCTCACAGTTTTGGAGGCTGGAAGTCCAAAGTCAAGGAGCTGGCAACATAGGTTTCATTCTGAGTCCTCTTCTCTTGGATTGCAAGCAACCACCATTCAGCTACGTGATCCCTCGGCCTCTCTTTGATACATTCATGCAGAGAGGAAGGGAATGAGCTCTCTGGTCACTTCTCAAAAGGATAGTAATCCTGTTGGACCAGGGTCCCAGCTTAATGACCTCATTTATCCCTAATCACTTCCTTAAAGGCTCTGTCTCCAAATGCTACACTGGGCATTAGGGCTTCAGCCTATGAATCTGGGGAGGGATACAAATATCCAGTCCATAACAGGCTTGTAAATAGAATGGGCTTTCCCAGGAACTTATAAGTAACATTTGACAATACCTAGAGGAAAGTTAGAACTACGATTTGATTATTAGCATAATATGCAACACGTTGACCCTTGAGCAAAGCAGGGGTTAGGAGCACCAACCCCCTGCACGGTCAAAAATTTGCATACAACTTTTACTCCCCCAAAACTTAACTACAGTTGACCCGTGAACAACATGGTTTGAACTGTACAGGTTCTTATACATGGGTTTTTTTTCAATAAATATATTGAAATTTTTTTGGAGATTTGTGATGATTGAAAAAACTCACAAACTGTAGCTTAGAAATAAAAAAATTAAGAAAAAGGTATGTTATAAATGCATAAAATGTATGTAGACACTACTCTATTATTTACTACTATAAAATATACACAACTCTACTATAAAAAGTTAAAATTTATCAAAACTTATGCACACAAACACAGACCGTACATAGTGCCATTTGAAGTGGAGAGAAATGTAAACAAATATAAAGATGTGGTATTAAATCATAACTGTAGCACATACTGTACTACTGTAATAATTTCATAGCCACCACCCTTTGCTATTATGTGTCGTTTAAGTGTTGCTGGTATCAGCTTAAAATGCTGGCACTTGATTCTAATCATCTCAGCCTGCACAGTTCATCTCTCCAGTAAATTGCACATTGCAGTAAAAAGGTGATCTTTCTCAGTTCTCGCATATTTTTCATTGAGTTTATTGCAATATGGTAAACCTTGAATAACACCATGGGGTCCACGCAAAGTGCCACCAGTGATGCTGGAAGTGCTCCCAAGAAGCAAAGAAAAGTCACCACATTACAAGAAAAAGTTGAATTGCTTGATATACACCATAGACTGAGGTCTGCAGGTGTGGGTGTCACCACTTCGGGATAAACGAATACAGCATAAAAACCTCTGTGAAAAAAGAAAAGGAAATTCATGAAGCCATTACTGCAGCTACACCAGCAGGTGTGAAACCTTCAACTTTTTGCAAAATACTTTTTATCTTGTATTGAAAATGCAACTTCTATGTGGACGCAGGATTCCTATAAGAAAGGCAAACCTACAGACTCTAATATGATTCGAGAAAAAATGAAGTCATATGACAACTTAAAGCAAAAGGAAGGTAAAAGATCTAAAGCTGGAGAAATTAATGCCAGGAAAGGATGGTTTGATAATTTTAGAAAGAGGTTTGGCTTTTTTTAAAAAAGTGTTAATATAAATGCTGGAGAGGGTGTGGAGGAAAGGCAACCCTCTTGCACTGTTCGTGGGAATGTAAATTGATACAGCCACTATGGAGAACAGTATCGAGGTTCCTTAAAAAACTAAAAATAGAACTACCATACGACCCACCAATCCCACTACTGGGCATATACTCGGAGAAAACCATAATTCAAAGAGTCATGTACCACAATGTTCATTGCAGCTGTATTTACAATAGCCAGGACATGGAAGCAACCTAAGTGTCCATCGACAGATGAATGGATAAAGAAGATGTGGCACATATATACAATGGAATATTACTCAGCCATAAAAAGAAATGAAATTGAGTTATTTGTAGTGAGGTGGATGGACCTAGAGATTGTCATACAGAGTGAAGTAAGTCAGAAAGAGAAAAACAAATACCATATGCTAACACATATATATGGAATCTAAGGAAAAAAATGGTTCTGATGAACCTAGGGGCAGGAGAAGAATAGACACAGATGTAGAAAATGGACTTGAGGACACGGAGAGGGGGAAGGGTAAGCTGGGATGAAGTGAGAGAGTGGCATTGACATATATACACTACCAAATGTAAAGTAGATAGCTAGTGGAAAGCAACCGCATAGCACAGGGAGATCAGCTCAGTGCTTTGTGACCACCTAGAGGGGTGGGATAAGGAGGGTGGGAGGGAGACATGAGAGGGAGGGGATATGCAGATATACATATGCATATAGCTGATTCACTTTGTTATAGAGCAGAAACTAACACAACATTGTAAAGCAATTATACTCCAATAAAGATGTTATAATAAAAAAGTGTTAAGATAATAGAAGTGGCTTCTGCCGACCAAGGGTTCCCAGACACCATTAAGAAAATCACTGAGGAGAAAGGATACCTGCCTGAACAGTTTTTTGATGCAGATTAAAGTGCCCTGTTCTGGAAAAAAAATGTCACAAAGGACATTTTTTAGTCAGGAAGAGAAGCAAGCACCAGAATTTAAGGCAGTAAGGGGTAAGCTAACTCTAATGTTTTGTGCAAATGCAGTCGGATTTATGATCAGGACTGCCCTTATCCATAAGCTGTTAATCCCCGAGCCTTGAAGGGAAAGGTAAACACCAGCTGCCAGTCTTTGGGTTGTACAGCAAGAAGGCCTGGACAATGAGAACCCTTTCTCTGGATTGGTTCCATCAGTGCATTCTCCCTGAAGTCAGGAAGTACCTTGCTAGTAAGGGACTGCCTTTTAAAGTTCTTTTGATATCAAAGAACGCCCCTGCCCACCCAGAACCCCCTGAGTTCAACACCACCGAAGGCACTGAAGTGCTCCACTTGCCCCCAAACACAATATCTCTAATTCAGCCTCCAAATCAGGACTTTATACAAATACTCTATGAAGAGGATTGTCAACACTGTGGAAGAGAACCCCAAGAGAGAGAAAATCATGAAAGTCTGGAAGGATCACACCATTGAAGATGTCATCACTGCTGTAGAAAAAAACATGACAGCCATCAGCCCAAAACAATCAACTCCTGCTAGAGAAAACTGTGTCCAGATGTGCATGAACTCACAGGATTTACGACAGAGCCAATCAAAGAAATCATGAGAGAGATCGTGGATACGGTAAAACAAAAAACAGGTGGGGCCTCTGTGAAGGGTGTCAAGATGCGGATGAAGAAATTCAGAACTAACAGATACCAAACCAGAAGAATTAACAGAAGACATCTTGCTGGAGATGAGCACTTTCAACCAGTGCCAGACAATGAAGAAGAAGAAGTGGAAGAAACAGTGTCAGAAAACAAACTGACATTAGACGATCTGGCAGAAGGGATCTGATTATTCAAGACTGCTTTTGACTTCTTTTATGACATGGACCCTTCTCTGATATGGGCACTAAAACCAAAGCAAGCAGTGGAAGAACTGGAACCGTATAGAAACATTTGGAATAAGCACACTCCCTGTACTTTGGGGAATTTCATTAGAGATGGTCAGGGTGATTTTTCCAGGTTTCGGTGACACCAGTTAAGAGTAAAATTTGGTGATACAGAGGTCGCCAATGTTGGCATTACTTGTGGGCACATAAAAGACTAAATGGAAAAAAAAAATCAGAAGGCGATTTATTGTGACAAAACTACGTGGTCTTATGTTAATTATCGATGAGGCTGTGTTTACTTCACCTATTATGAGTTCACACATCTACATATCCCTGTAGGACTGGTTGGGTAAAATTAGCTGCTGTCTTCCTAAAATGCCAGTGGGCTTTAGAGATAAAGTCTTTCTCAAGGTAGAAAGTTTTCAACACACAGAGGTACCTCTGAAACTTGTTTCTCTACCAATTTGGCCTTCAACTGAATCATTATTATATTTTCCTCTAACCTTCTGGACATAGCCCATCTGTTCAATACTGCTTTAACCTGAATACTACGGATGGGTTGGATGACAAGAGGAAAAGCCAGCAGTACGGTATTGTTGCTGTTTTCATCTTTACAAAGGTTAAATATATGGGTCTCAATGTCCCAAATAATCTCAGCTCACAGAATGGAAAATCAATCTTTGCCCAGAGAGAAAATGACCTTGCTTTTCCTTTCTTCCATGCACCACGGTTCACTTGAAGATTTGGAATAGGTAATTGGACAGGGTTCTAGCACTGGGTTTGTGTTCACTGACTTCCAAGAATACTGGCCAGATTCTCAAAATCTATTCAGCTAATTAGAGATGCTGCTCTTCAGGGCCAGCTAATTCAGCATGTCGCTTGTAGAAAAGGGATTTTTAAACATGTGGGATTATGGCTTCTGGCAACCAGAGCTGCAAGCAGCAGAAGTAAGGTTTATTCCCTGTTTCTGTTTTGATTCTTTGTTATTTCTGCACTTTCGAAAAGGAAGTCACTGGGAGTCAGACGTATTTGGTATTTTATTATACTATTGCCCTATAATCTTACTCTATAACTGTCTAAACAAAATGCTCATGTTATTAAAGAGGAAAATAAACACAAATCAATTGCAGTTGTATAGCTACATTTAGAGTCTGAACTGATAACACAGAAGAGGTTCAAACTCAGTACCTTCCCCTGAAGCAAAAGGGACAGTAATGATATTAATGTCACATTCGGTAATTCAAGAATTTTGCATCTACCTCTTTGTCTTGGAATAACCCTTACTTACCCAAGTATCTCACACACACCATTAAACACCAGCATCCTTAAATACGTACCTAGTCCAGGGTTACAAAACAGTTAGCAATCTTTACCATGATTAACATTTATTGAGAAGTTACTATGTGCCAGACACAATGTTAAATGCTTTAAATATATTAATTCATGTAATCTTCACAGCAGCCCTGTAAGAATTCTACTATCATTACCCTTCTTATTTTTAAAATAAGTTACAGAAGCAAAGAAAGAAGAGAAAATTTTCTAAGGTAACAAAGCTAGTAGGTAGGAGAACTGGGATTTGAACTCAGGCTCTTATTGCAGAATCTGTGATCTTAGTGACTGAGCAATAATTTTTCTGGCTGTTGTTCTATATATATATATACACATATACACAAAATATAGAAAAAATTATGAAGAGTTATATTGGCATCTTTACATGGTTTTCACATGGAATTTCACCTGGTTTTATTTGTATTTTTTACTCTTTTTTGAAATAATTTTAAACTTACAGAAATATTGCAAAAAGATTACATAGACTTCCCATATACCCTTCACCTTGCTTCCACTAATGTAATATCCTACATGTTCGGAGTACAATTTTTGAACAAGGAAATTCATATGGGTACATACTATTACCAATTCAAATATTACTTCATTCAAATTTTACCAGTTTTTTCTCCTGATAATACTTTTTCTGTTCCAGGACCCAAATCAGGATCCCACCCTGCATTTAATTATCATGTCGTCTTAGTTTCCTCCAATCTGTGACAGTTCCCCAGTCTTTCCTTGTCTTTCATGGCCTTGACACTTTTGAAGACTACTGGTCAGTGGTGTTGCACAATGTTTGTCAATTTGGATTTAACAAATGGTCTCTGGTAACTAGACTGAGGTTATGCATTTTTAGCAAGAATATCACAGAAGTGGTATCCTCTACATCATATAATGGTATACCTGATGGTGACATAACATAATTATGATGAAGTTAAGTGATAAAGTTTGTTAAGCTGGTGTTTGCTAAGTTCCTCCACTCTTTTCCCTTTATATTTAATAAATATATTGTGTGAGATTCTTTGAAATTATGCACACATCACTTCCCCATAAAAGCAATAACTCACTAAAATAATGTTAAAATAACAGTCTTCCTCCAAAGTTACTGGCAATTGATAACAGAAATTATATTTCACAAGGAGCACACATCTAACTTTGCCTGGAAAAGAAAAAAAAATCTGGCCTACATTTCACAGAAACACCTGTCAAAAAACCCCAGGGCAAGAAGGATTTTCCTCAAATCCAGGTTTTATCTGAAAGGCTTTTTTTCCCCAATTCCTAATCAGTGATGCTCCAAGTGTGGTCCCTGAACAGTAACATCAGCATCACTGGAGAACTTGTTAGAAATGCAAATTCTGCCGCTTCACCCAGATTTACTGAATCAGAAACTCTGGGGGCGGGGCCAGGTCATCTCTGTTCAACAGGCCCTGTAGATGAGGCTGACACATGCTCAGGTTTAAGTTGTTTGTCCTCAGCTCTACATCCTCTTCCACCTGCTCCAAAAAAAAGATCTGGCCGAGGTCTTTTAAGTAGCTGCTGCAAGTTTCTCTTCCTGCTCTGATATTTTTTTAGTTAATGATCCTTCATGGTGGAGTCATATTTCCCACTGGCAACTTTACACAACCTTATTCAAACAGAATATACTCACCCACTAGAGATTATTAAATACAAGAAAAGTTTTGTTTATTCAAAATCTTGCCAGTATCTGTTAAATTGTATCAGGGCCACCACAAAGTACAGCTGATCTTCTACAACCCAATCCTATTCCAGAATCTTCCACCACAGAAACACCTCACCACCCCCCCAAAACACAATTCTACATATTACATGAATTTGCACTTAAAACTTCTATGGAGGGCTTCCCTGGTGGCGCAGTGGTTGCGAGTCTGCCTGCCGATGCAGGGGACACGAGTTCGTGCCCCGGTCTGGGAAGATCCCAGATGCCGCGGAGCGGCTGGGCCCGTGAGCCATGGCCGCTGGGCCTGCGCGTCTGGAGCCTGTGCTCCGCAGCGGGAGAGGCCACAACAGTGAGAGGCCCGCATACCGCAAAAAACAAACAAACAAAACTTCTGTGGAAGCGACTCTGCGGCCATGTGACTGATTTCTAGATAATAAAATGTGGAGGAAGTCATTCACGTGTGACATTTCTGGTTCCAGATTTTTCAGAAGAATGTGGCCCTTTTTCCCATCCACCCATTGGATGCAGACAGCAGGGGGCTGCAGGCCTGGAGCAGTGGTTCTCAAATGGAACATGGAAGCACCCGGAGGGCTTTTTATTTTTGTTTTTAATTCAATTTAATGTTTTTTCCACACTAACCTTTCTCCTCCCGGCTGTCGGCCGCCATTGCTCCCTTCTTGTTTCCGGGGCTGCCGCCACCTCTGCAGCTCCCACACGACTGGCGCAGGCGCGGCAGCCTGGCAGCGGAAGCACAGGCGAGTCTGTCAGGCTGGCCCCTACGCTGCGAGCTTCACCGCTTAGCCTGTGTTACTCACCCCTCCTGACACCTGGGAGGGCTTTGTGAAATGCTAATTGCTAGACCCTACCCCTAGAGTTTCTAATTCACTCGGACTAGGGTGGAGCCTGAGAGTCTGCATTTCGTTTTCTATTTTTTTTAGTTTTCATTGGAGTATAGTTGCTTGACAATGTTGTGCTAATTTCAGGTGTACAGTAAAGTGAATCAGTTATACATATGCAGATATCCCCTCTTTTCCTCCCATTTAGGTCACTGCAGAGCGCTGAGTTTCTAATGAGGTCTTAGGTGATGCTGATGCCGCTGGTCCTGGGACCACACTTGGAGAACCACTGGCCTGAACTATTGGCCTAGAAGATGGTGGAGCCATAAAAGGGAACCTCCTTCCCTAAGTGACCGTGTGGAACAGGGGTCCCCAACCCCCGGGCCGCGGACCGCTACCAGTCTGCAGCCTGTTAGGAACCGGGCCGCACAGCAGGACATGAGTGGTGGTTGAGCGAAGCTTCATCTGCCGCTCCCATCACTTGCATTACCGCCTGAACAACCCCCTTGCCCCCGGTCCGTGGAAAAATTTTCTTCCAGGAAACCAGTCCCTGGTGCCAAAAAGGTTGGAGACCGCTGATGTAGAGAACTGTTAGCTGGTCAAGAACATCAACCTCATTCTCTACATGAGCAAGAAATAAACTCCTACTGATTTTGAGGAGTGCAAGGGTCTATTTCTTACCACAGTTTATTTTATTCTTAACTAATAAAATTACCTAGAAAGTAGATTTCAACATCTTTGAGAATCTGTATAAAAATATGTTTATAATATTCATTAATAAGAAACAATAAAGACACTAAACAAACAAAACACAGACAACTATGAAAAGTTACACATCTTAAATTAGAAATAATTGATTTCTATTTTTTAATCTTTTGTTCCTTAGAGATTTTTTTTAGTGTTTCTCTCCTCCAGAGTTCAACAAGATCCTTATGAGCTAAAATTCCTTAGTGCAGTAAGACATTTTGTTCTTTCTAGTTTTCCATCAGTCTGTGGCTTTTTGTGAAACCACCAGGGCAAGGTTGTGTCTAATTTACATTTACTTTCCTGGTGCCTAACACAGGGCCTGGAGCATGGTTGAAATTCAAAACATACATTTATGAGATGAACAACAACAAACCAATAAAGTATGGAAATGGGCAAATGAATAATATTTTTAAAACTTGGTTTTCTTGACTACCAGATCTTAGGTCCCATTAAGTTCCACAGATGCATTCAACAAATGCTTCTTAAAAGTATTCCAGGCACTGTTCAGATGGTAGGTGTAAAAAAGTAAACAGAGTCAAGGACCGTGCTCTCAGAGTGTTTACATCCTATGAAAAAAAGATATAAACAAGCAAATATTTTTCATGCAATGCAAACAAATAGAAGCAAAACAAGAGAAGTAACAACAAGTGGTAGATTCATTCAAAAAATTAATAGGATGCTGTTCTCTAAGATGCTTGACATAGACAAAACTACTGGACAAACTATTTGGCAGAGAAAAATGGAAAAATCTCTATTGTACCAGTAGTACTTACTCACAGGTCCCTGTACCAATAGCTTCCACTCAGGGTTAGTTTGGCAGAGCACACAGGATGTAGCAGACACTCTGGCTTTGTCGGCCTTCGGTACAAATTTTTACCTCCTTGAACTCCCAGAGATGGAGAAAGAGGTTTTTAAGTCTGTTTAACATTGTCAGAGCTTTTGTTAAATCTCAGAAGCCTACACTGAAAAAAAATATTGTCCCCTATTTTACAATCTAGTATACCTCCCTTTCCCCCACTATCAGTTTATTTTCTAAATACCTTGCCTGGAATAATGTTTGATTCAGAATAACATATGGAATATGAACCCCAGCTTTGGGGTTAAATTGAGCTGTTTCAAGTCACTTAATTAACTACATGGCATTGGGTAAGTCTATACTGTCTAAAATTTCTTAACTCATTGAATGAGGTAATGATAGTAACTGTTTCATAGGATTGGGGGAAGATTACATGAGACAATTGCATGCAAAACACTTATATTGCAAATGATCATTAAAGCTGTGCAATCCCAGTGAGGTCCAAAGAGTATGATCAGTAGGAGTGAGAAAATAAGGGAGCCACAGCAAAAGAGTCTCAGATCTTGAGACCACAGTGGTAAAACCATTCTGGATTTCAGAGTTTTACAATGAGGCCATTGTGATGAGTGGCTGAGACTAAGAGAGATGGAATAAAGAAGTATAAAAGTCAAGAAACTGTGAGTCAGGGTGTTGGGTGTCAAATCCAACAAAGATGATGACAGAGGGTAGGAATCAAGTGTTAAAAGTTATTAGGAAAGTGGAAATGTGAAATCAGTAGATGATTCTCAAAGAAGTATTCTTCAGTTAGATTCCTCTATAATATGCTTTTATAGCATCTAGTGTTTTTCCTTTGTGACACACATCTAAATTGTACTTAATTCACTTATTTATTCATTAATGTCCATCTGTGGGATAATAAGCTTCTTGAATATTAGAACAAGTATATCTTGTTCCCAAGCAATTATACGTGCTTGTAAAATACAGCAGAAATCTTAATTAATGTTGGATGGATGCATGGATAGATGGATGGAAGAATGGATGGATGGATTAATTGGTAGATAAACAAATAAGAGATAGTACTAAAAATAAATGGCATCCAGATCAAAAGAGGAGAGCTTTCAGAATAAAGTCAACAGGATGATTATCTGCCAAACAAAATTATACCTAAGAATCCAGGATTTCTTAATGATGGTTTACTTATTTCTTTCTTCCCTATATAATCTCCACTTCCTCTTTCTCAGAGTAATAAACCTCATCTTTAGAAACTTATTTGATAATTAATGACTAGAGCAAACGTCCTTATAGTCTCACAAAGGATACTCCTAGAATCTCTCAGCATCATTTATCACGTTGGCAGTACATATATATACATATATATAAATTATTATAATTATTATATAAATTATATATATATAAATTTAAAATGTGCATGACTTTGAGGCAACAATTCCCTTTATTGAAGTTTACCCTACAGAAATACTCATTCAAGTATGTATAATATGCACAAAAAGATTTTCTTTGTAACATTATTTATTTATAATACTAAAAACAGGAATGACACTAAATGTTCAAAGATAGGAGATTTGTTAAATAAGTGACATTTTCATACAATTGAATTTTATGCATCATTAAAAATACCTGACTTGTAAACACATCCATGATGTATTATTAAATTTAAAATATGTATAAAATATGGAATAATCTATATAGGATGGTCACATTTTTAGGTATATAAATGTGTTACAGGGGCAAAAAGTTCTGCATAGCACTTAACCGTTTTTTTTTTCCTCCCTTTCTTTTTGTTTCCACTCTCTCTCCCTGCTGTTGTCATGTCTTATTAAAAGGAAGTAGTCTTTGGTGAGACATGATAAAAAAACAGACTAAATGTCCATTGAGAGATGAATAAATGAAGAAGATGTGGTATATATATATACAATGGACTATTACTCATCCATAAAAAAGAATGAAATAATGTTTTTTACAGCAACATGGATAGACCTAGAGATTATCATACTAAGTGAAGTAAGCCAGACAGAGAAAGACAAATGTCATATGATATTGCTTACATGTGGAATCTGAAAACAAATATACAAATGAACTTACTTACAAAACAGAAATAGACCCACAGACATAGAGACCAAACTTACGGTTACCAAAGGGGAAAGGCAAGGGGAGGGATAAATTAGGAGTTTGGGGTTAACATATACACATTACTATGTATAAAATAGATAGCTAATAAGGACTTACTGTATAGCACAGGGAACTCTACTCAGTACTCTGTAATGACCTATATGAGAAAAGAATTTTAAAAAGAGTGGGTATATGTATATGTATAACTAAATCACTATGCTGTATACCTGAAACTAACACAACATTGTAAATCAACTATACTTCAATAAAAACAAAACAAACACAAAAACTGAGACTTTCATAGCATAACACACAAATATTTGCCAAGAGAGATCATCAATACTAGTCAGAAAAATGCTGGGTTTGGCTTGTGGCTACTTCACTCTGAAGACTGTGAAACACTCTGCAGAGCTCAGGAGCCAAGAGGCGAATCCTGTCCTCCTTCTCTAGATGATGCCCAGGTTCTCAAGCATGAAGGTTTTTAATAATAGGGATGTAATAGGTATGACCAGAGGCTCATGGAAGGGGAGGAGGAGTATACTAGAGTGAGAGCAAAAGGATCTCTGTGGCTACATGCAAAGTAGATCTTTATGAACTGATAGGTGACATGAGGAAGAAGCGAAGAAATGCTTTGCACCTCCTCTGGACTCCAGAGGTGTGTCAATAGTGGTCCACACTTCCAGGCGCTCCTGGTGTGACAGAGTGGTAAGATCTCTATGTTTACATATACAATTGCATAAGCCAAAACATCTTAAAAAGTACAAACCAAGCTGTTAGCAGTGATTGTTTTTGTGGTGTTTCGCTGTGGCTGGGAAGGGGAAAGTTTAGTGGGATGCAGATCTCAAGGAAATGATGATAGAAA
Organism: Mesoplodon densirostris; assembly: GCF_025265405.1. Lineage (NCBI taxonomy): Eukaryota > Metazoa > Chordata > Mammalia > Artiodactyla > Ziphiidae > Mesoplodon > Mesoplodon densirostris. The sequence goes on from NC_082661.1 coordinate 221,921,731, forward strand.
AGGAGGGAAAGTCATAAACCTCTGCACTGATGCATGGTTTACTACAATCATGTTCCATAATTTTAAACTGAAGAGAGAATTTTTAAAAGAGCTCAGACAAACTTTACCTTGCTTGTACATTCCCTAGGCCTGAGCAGGAGAAAGAGGCCCTAATGTCAGTTTAAGTTTCCTGAGGATGATACATCTGCCATTAGAGTTACACCCAAATTTGAAGCGAAATGCTTCTGAAATCTTATCACAAAAGCAATTGTTCAATTTTCTTGGAAATGATCATTTAGCTGTGCAAACAAATAAAATAGATATTTTCTCACGATCGCTTACACAAAGAGAAAAAGGAGACCACACAGCACACCTCCCATGTCCAGCACTCTATAGATTAACTCTGTTTACTGACATAGCACTAGAATTTATACTTTCTACTACCATCTAATTCAAATAACTTGAGATCTTTCAAAACGAGGAAAAGACCCCCAGCTGTATAGCGAATATATTACTCCTATCACATAAATGGACTCCCAAGGCTTTTGACATTAAAGTCACACAGATCACCACTTAGTAACTAGCTACAAGGCTGTATATTCCTACTTCTACACTAGATTGAAAGCCAGATAGAGTTTTTTGTTTTGTTTTTTTTTAATTTCCTATAGCACTAAGTAGAGTGTATTGCCAAAAACCAGACAGTTCAACTGGTGAAGGCAAAATTCATCACACAGAAGTGACAGGCAACTGCTCTTCCTTGGGTTTTCTGGCCATAATTTTTTAGTTCGTCCACTGATGAAGTGTAATGTTTTGATTCTTCTATTTATCCAGCACCTGCTTTTTGGAAGCCTAATTTATTAGGACACTTACTGCAATGTGGAAAAAAGGACATGAGGTAAAAACTCAACCAATAGATTTGGTTCTTATAAATAACTTTATAGGAAGGTTGGCTGGAGATTATGTGTTTAATTCATGACCTGCATGATTCCTTCTCATTAGACCATGGATAAACAAGACTTGGCTATAGTCAGGCTCCTGTTAGGCCCCTTCAGTCCTCTTCCTTGTTTCACCTGGAAACGTCCCTGTGGATGACCCAACAAATAAGCAAGTGCCGAGCCACCAAAATCACAGAAAGAGTAACTCATGGTTATCATCTGTTCTTATAAATATTGAAAGAACTCTTATCAGATGTTTAGTTTTTAAAAATACTTCTAATAAATTGAAATTTATACATTCCTGTTCATTTTGACATGTATTTGTGTTCCATTTTTTTCTATAAAACAGCCTCTCCATACTTCAGCCAGAGAGCATGACTCTAAAATGAAAAACTCATGACTGGGTGTGGGAGGATAAAGACTAAAATTAGAGAGACCAGTAAGCTCTAATATTAGGGATTTATTCTGAAAATGCCAGTTCTAATGAGAACTAACAAGGAAATTTTCTAAAAATGAATTTACTTGTTTAGTATGTTGAACTTTTGTCCTATCCTAACAGGAGAAATAGCTGGCCTTTCTGCATTATTTTTGAAGACGTACAGTCAGATCCAGAGAAAAAAGCAATATTCATCCACTTAATCATGTAGAGAAGAAAAATTAATATTGGGTCTAAAGAGAGTAGAGATTGACCAGGACAGAGGTAGGTGAAAGTAAAGAAACTAGAGAGAGATTCTGGATCAGTCTTTCTGTGGCTTCTAAGACCCTCTCCGTTCTTCAGCTAAATAGTTAACACACAAACAGAATTAGATATCACATCCTGCATTTAGAAGGGGTTCTGTGTCACCATGGTAACTGGTTTTGCTTAAACATAGCTCTGCATGTACGTAGAGTCCGAATTAGCTACAGAAGAGAGACACACACTATATTCCTGGAGCTTATATAAAATCTGCCTATGTGTTCTAGTCGTCTGAAATGGGGTATTTGAGTTCATGTTTGTAAATGCTTTCTTTACAATTTCCCTTTCTAAAGAGTGTGTGTCTGATCATTCAGTTGTTTTGGTCCTGGAAGCAATATTCCAGATCGAATGTCGAGTGATAATCAACATGGGAAAAGAATAATTTGTCTGTGCTGCCTTTTGTCAATCAGTTCTGAGTACTTGGAATATAAATTGTAAAACCAATCCCTTTTACTTCTTACCTTTCAAATTCTATTTTATTTGGCTCATCCTTGTGGAGTATTTTGGATCATTTTTTCTTGAAAGTTTATCTCCAAATAGCATTCCACCCCCACTGACTCCTCTTTAGGATAAAATTGCTAAGAAAACAACTTAAGCAAATTGAAAGAACTTAAAAAAAAAAAAGAAGAAGTTGCCACAACATAGTATCCAAACCAAGAAGTATCCCCAGAATTCTACTAATAAGTTTTACTTGAAGATTTATCTAAAAGAAAAGAAAAATAATTTATGGATTGAACTCCATGACATGACTCTGTTTAAAGCATGTGATTCTTTGTGCTTTTCAAGCCTCTATTTCTTTCTGGATTTTTTTCTTTACTTTATGAGAAGAGAATTAAATATGATACAGTTTGGGGGATATTACATCATTGGCTGTTTTACAATTTTTAGGACCACATTTATTTTTGTACTAAAATGGCATAATGTCCTTAGTGTTAGTGAATATTTGTCTGAAGAGAGGGAAAATTAATCATGATATTTTCCTTACTGAATACCAGTGAAATTATCCCTCTGCTTTTGGCTACAGGATGTATTTACAAAGTTTGTCCAGTGTCTGTAGCTGGGTCCCTTCTATTCAAGGGAAAATAGCTACCATTTTATTGAGCCCCAAGTATATGAGGGCACTTGGTGGGAAATTTAGCGTGCCATGTGATTTAATTCTCACAAAACCTTGCAAGGTCGGTGTTATTATCTCCACTTCGGAAAAGGAAACGAATGCTCAGAAGGGTTATTTCCTCTATTTAACACAGCTTACAATTTAGCAAAGCTGAGATACAATGCAGATTCCAGAACACAGTTGCTCAGAAGACACTCAGCTCATTTCTAACGATGCTACTACCAAGCCTCAGCAGATAAGCTCTCATCCACATTGGATAAGGTTACATTGGCTGTATTTTTACATTAGAACTCTCACCCCCCTGTTGGGGATCATTGCTGTGATCTGCCTGGAGGACCACTGGGAGGCAGTAGTAGCCTGAACCCAACCCCGGACCTTCAAGTCATCATCATTGCTTGCTTTGAGCTAAGGGTCTCCATCTCTCCGAGGAAGAGATGTGATAGTGAGGGAGGATCCACAGGGCCTTGAATGCCAGACCTGGAGAGGAGATTCAAGAAAATCTCATCCAGTGGTTGTCGCACTGTGTCTTGGAGACCTTCTTACGCGGGTGGCCCGAAGGCAACCAAGGGGGTGGACCAGGAGAGAGTCCCAGGCGAGGCATCTGGCTGTGCATCCCAACCCTGTTTTTCAACCACAGTGTTTCCGTTTTTATGAGTTTATGTTTTGGAGTTTCTGCAAAAGATTTTATTTTGGAAAAGAGACCTCTAGTTTTTACAAGTTCAAAACTGCTTTATAAATGAAACCGAGATTTAAGAGGCAATCTCTTACATGATATTTCTTTCTTCGGCAGCGAGCGAATTGTTGGAACGTATTCCTTTTGATAGTGAAAGTATTTATGTCCATGATGTTTTGCAATATCACACCCCAGCTTTGAAAACCTGCTTAGAGGAGTGGACATCAGAGGAAATGGACGATCGGTGCAGTAGCCCAAGATCTATGCCTCAGTTCTACCAAAGAGTCTTGCTGTCATGTGCCTTGAGACAGATCAATGACAGGAAGTCTGCCTTTATTTCCTCTTTAAAATGAAAACTGCAATATCAGCCCCTTCATCAGAAATAGATTCAAAGGGCAGTCAGCTAGGTGCTCTGTCAAGAAAGGGGCAAGGGATTAGAGCCACCAGAAACAAAACTCTACGCTAAGGAGAGTACTTTTTTTATGTTATTACCTCAGAGCAGGAAGCCTTAATTCAGCCAGGGGACCGGAAAGATACTTGACTGAGGCATTAAAGAAAAAAAATTAATAAGGAAAAAAAAATAAGCGTGCTTTTGCAAATTCAGGTGCAAAGTTTCTTTAAGAAAACAGTTTCTGGGGCTTCCCTGGTGGCGCAGTGGTTGAGAGTCCGCCTGCCAATGCAGGGGACACGGGTTCGTGCCCCGGTCCTGGAGGATCCCACATGCTGCGGAGCGGCTGGGCCCATGAGCCATGGCCGCTGAGCCTGCGCGTCCAGAGCCTGTGCTCCGCAACGGGAGGGGCCACAGTGGTGAGAGGCCCGCGTACCGGGAAAAAAAAAAAAAAGAAAAGAAAACAGTTTCTGGAATTTGGGACAGCAGAATGGTTCAGAAGAAGAAGCAGCAGCTTTGAACTCAGACGTTCCTGAGTATGAACCTAGCGCTGCTAGTTCCTAGTTGTACACCCTTGACCACGTTCATCTGTCCTTGCGGGCCTCACCTTTCTCCTTGTAAATGTCCGCAGGACTATTGTGAGGATTAGAGAGGATACGTGGGATGCATCTGGCGCGAGCCTGACATCATCATTATTATTATTGTGCAACGTTGTTATTTCCATTGTGATTGGACTTGAATACAAGGATTCAGAGTTAGAGTGAGTTGACTTGTGTGATTTTTCCACAGTAAGGATATTATTCTGCTTCTACAGCCAGTTTCATCCAGCAGGGAAATTCTAACTCCTTGGTAGTGGATGCCTTGAGTGCTGTGGGGAGAATTCTGCAGCTTCTCAGCAGGAAAAAAAATATCATGAGTGTAGCAGTGGAGGTACGATTACAGTGACTACACAAATGTCAGGTACAGACTGTCTCTGCTCTAGGTGGGTGTTAGGAAAGAGAGCACAGGCATTGAGCCCCTACTTTCTGCCCAATGTTTCCGCCATCACTGATGGGGGGGAGTAGAGAAACAGCAAACATTTCTTCTTTCACAGCAAACATTTTCTTGGCACCGAACTAGCTCTTGGCAGGACCTCAGTAGCTCGTGGGATGGACTGTGGAAGGTGTCATCTGGGAGGAATAAAGAGCAGCAGAGAAAGTTCAGGAAGTGGTTGGGAAAGGAACAATCTAGGTTGGATATGTCGTGTGTATCTTGACGGGTGCTTCCTGCCATCCCTAGCACTTGGTCAGCTGTGATGCTTTCCATTTCACAGGTTGAAGGCTTCCTTAGTGCTGCTGTGAACTCCTGGAATAAGCCGAGTGCTGGGACAAAAATCAACTTGAAATTAAGCTATCCAGATATGGATGTGATCTGGGGTCAATTTTCTCAAGAAACCCCAGAGGTCTGGGGTCAGTGGATTTAGACTAGCGAGAGGCCACATGTCACTAAGGTTCAGATGCTCTAGAAATATTGTTGTGTCAGGGAAGCCAGTTACAAGGCGGGCTCTTATAGAAAATAATGATGGAAAGGGACATGATTTGGAAAAGGCTCCCTGAAATGATCATGATCATAAAAGCATCATAAAAGCATGGAATTAGAGATTTTCTGCACTTTGAGGTTCTTCTCGAGCAACTGGCAAAATACAGAAAAATAGTACTTAGTGTAGATTCCATATTTTCTACCGAGAACGTTGAAAAACAATAGCTCCCCCTGCCCCATGTTAGCAATCTGTCAGGCTGATCCCCCATCTCTTACAGGTAGAAATTACAGTTTTGAACATCTAAGCCATGCAGGCTGTCCTGAGAGTGTGGGCTGCCAGGGTGGCCCACATAAACGGATGGGACAGTCGGTCACCTGCTCAAAACGTGTGAGCCAGGCCCTCAGGTTCTCCCCGGCCAGGTTGCTAATGGAATCTTTGGTACATCTTTTCTAAAGCCTCATTTCCTAAGTGTTGTCTTTTCAGTTATAATTACTTGCTAAAGATGACATTTTTCTTTTGCAAGTAAGTGGCCTAGGATGAGTATGTGAAACCTCCCATTTGAATAAGTGCATCAATTTAGTATCTTGAAGTAAACAAGGTTAATGAATTGATGCATTCTGCGGAGTCCCTGAACGTAATTAAATTCAAACATTACCCAGGAGGGAGTCATGTTACTGACCGTCTTCCACAAGGACAGCACCAGGGAAAATTGCAGCCTACAGACTAATTATTATATCTTAGCTCTTCACAGGGAGAAACAATGGATTAACCATTTTAAATCACATTGAAAGCTCAGGGGTGCTTTGCCTTTCTGTCATAAATATTCGCCCAGCACTCCAGTTTTGCCCTGCTCTTTAGAGCTAGGGTTCCTTTGTCCATGAAACCACACAGAGGAAACCTATTTTCTATGTCCCTGTATTTCTCCAGGCTACATCATTGTGCCCAGAGTTTTTTTTTGTTTGTTTTTTTTTAATTTAGAAAAAACATTTTTTCTTATTTGGGCTCCTGAATTGATTGTGAAATCTCCATTCCCTTTCCCTTCTCTCAATCTTGAGAGTCCCCACTGAATGTCTAGTCAATGTGTCAAAAATATAGCATTTTTAGCTAGCAGACAGAATCCACCATTTTTCTCCTATCAACATATCTGCCACCAAGGCTGTTAAGATCTTTAAGGCCCCATAAAGACAACTCACCATTGCTACTGCTGGCCTGGGCGCTGTCTGCAGCCATTGCCCCCTACTCATGCTGTACCAGCAACGCTGGGAGTTGAAGCGCTTGTGCCCTCTCATCTTCTAAGACTAGGGTTCTCAGATTTAGCAAATAAACTTACAGATAAGCAACAAATAAATGTTTCATGTAAGTATGTCCTAAATATTTCATGCATATACTTATACTAAAAGAATAACTTGTTGTTTATCTGAAAGGCAAATTTAACTGAATATTCTGTATTTTATCTGGCAGCCCCATCTAAGACACATAAAATGTATGTTTCATCCTCACAACAGTATCGTAAAGTAGTTATTATTATTATTACTATTGTTGTTGTTGTTGCTATTGTCCCCATTTTATTGAAGAAGAAACTGAAGCTCAGCAAGGTTTTCTAATTAGTATAATGTCTCTCTGTTAGTAAGTGCCAGGGACATCTGATTTCAGCCTCACGCTCCTACATACTCTCTCTGATGCTCAACCCCTCTTCTGTACTTCCGCATGTATCATGTCTGCTACATGGAGTTCCGTCCACATTGTCCAGCACATAGATGAGTGGAATTTTGAATTAAGAGATCCAAATCTTAGTATGTCAGTGAAAAAGTAATCTATATTTGCTATAGATTGCACACCTAGGTGAGGTAGGCTTTAGTTTCCAGGGGAACCGGCTTACCTGAGTATCAAAAATGTGAAGAGACCTTATCTTTTTTTTTAATATGCATCCATTCTGGAACCTCTATCTCTTACCCCTTTGATCAACGTGCCACAAATTCTATCACCCAATTCCATGGGCTTCATATACTGTCTCACCTGACTGGGAAATTGCCTAACCAATAAAGCACCTCACCTACTATGTCTACCTGCCTCCTAGCTGCCTGCTTTTTTTGCCCACTTGTAATGCTATCCAAAGATGGCCCTGCTGCTAATAACAGAATTTTCTACCCTCTCTTTTTCAATAACAAATAGACAGATGAGCGCAGTATCTGTCCTGGCCAGCTATTAGTTGTGGCCTTTTTGAATGAACCAAGAGAAACAATGCTTCACACTAACGAGATCATGAAAATAATCTATTTTGAAGTCATCCACTTAAAGAGAGAGGTTTGTATGTCCCTTGGTGGACAGGGACCCACTTCTTTTCACCCGATTGCATTCTGAGACACATGCACATGTGTTAGACCCGAAATGGGACCTCTTTTAAGAAGAACTGAAGAAGCCTGGAGCAGAGAAGTCCCTCATTTGTATCTCTACTATATTTCACATAGTTTTTGTTATACTGAATCCTTTTGATTCAATCTGTTTCTGAAAACCAATGGTGTGCTGACCTGTGTTATTGCAAAACATATCTTTTTAGCAACTATAGGCTGAAAGAAACTTTCAGTGCCTTGAGTGTTTCAAAATATAATCTGCACACAGTTATATTAAATGGGGTCTTGAGCTCTGGAAAGACTTTTCCTCCTACAAGGATTCTCCATTTGTAGATAGCAACTACCTTAAACAGATCATCTGCCTAAATAGAACATGACCTGGGACATAACATTCCTTTCCATCAAAGACCCTTATGCTCCCAGATGGCAGGAGCTTATCATATTTTCTCCAAAATATGTTAAAACAGGGTTGCAAATTAATTTCTAGTCACTTCCTGAAACACTAAGTTGAAGGAGATTACTCAGGTTACATTGGGGCTCTGGAAACATTTTCATGATGGATCAACTATGTTTCCCATGGTTGCATGTTTAGCAAGAAAGACACACATGCCTTGTATTGAATATGCCTGTATTAGAAGCATATATTGATCACATGAGACAGGAAATTAACTTCAGATTCCTGGCATGAGGCAGTGGTATTTGTAGCTAGCAAAGACAGCTTCTGACTAATTGACCAGGACACTTGTTAAGCAGAGAAGCACCGCTGCTTCTCCCTCGTACCTTACCGTCTCCATCCAAAAGGATTTGCTAAGTTCTTTTTTTTTTTTTTTTTTTTTTTTTGCAATACGCAGGCCTCTCACTGTTGTGGCCTCTCCCGTTGCGGAGCACAGGCTCTGGACGCGCAGGCTGAGCGGCCATGGCTCACGGGCCCAGCCGCTCCACAGCCTGTGGGATCCTCCCGGACCGGGGCACGAACCCGTGTTCCCTGCATCGGCAGGCGGACTCTCAACCACTGCGCCACCAGGGAAGCCCGTTAAGCTCTTACTTGTGCGTGTGTTTGCTCAGAGTTGTGAAGGAACCACAGCGACCTCACCTTCAAGGTGCATACAATCTTACTTTAGAAAAGCATTATGACAGGGTGTTAAAGCATGTAGAGGGCTCAATGTCTTTTCCCTTCCATATCATATGGTATCAAAAGAGACCCATCTTTAAATTGCTTGAACCACCATCCCAAATTCATAAAGTTCTTAGTGGAATACTCTTTTCATTTTATTTATCACTATACTTCTGCCTGGGAATCAGATATCTTTCCAGGGGCTGGCCCAAGATAGATTCAACTGACAGCCAAATCAAACTCAGATCCCCACCGCCATCCAGGTGACAAGTTATATCTAATTAAAAAATAAAAATAAGGGCCTCCCTGGTGGCGCAAGTGGTTGAGAGTCCGCCTGCCGATGCAGGGGATACGGGTTCGTGCCCCGGTCTGGGAGGATCCCATATGCCGCGGAGCGGCTGGGCCCGTGGGCCATGTCCGCTGAGCCTGCGCGTCCGGAGCCTGCGCGTCCGGAGCCTGTGCTCCGCAACGGGGGAGACCACAACAGTGAGAGGCCCGCATACCGCAAAAAAAAAAAAAAAAATAAAAAAAAAATAAAAATAAAAATAAAAAAAAAAAATAAAATAAAAATAAAAAAGACCCAAGCTCCTGCCTGAGATTTTTTTCCTTCAGGATGAATTTTCCTAAGAAGCTCCTCTGTCCTCATACAAACAGGCTTCTCATGAGTTGTTCAAACAAGGCCGGACAGGTGTTAGTTCCATTTAGACCTCTACTGGGATCCCTGGGCAGAATTTCCATAATCAACTGGATGAGGCTCAGAATGGGTAATCAGTTGGTTATCTGTGACTCCCATACGCATCCAGAAAACTGTAGTATGATTATATTAGCCAGGTGAATTCCAGACAATTTTTTCTTTTTTTTTTTTGGCCACGTGGCTTGTGAGATCTAAGGGTTTGAACCCAGGCCACAGCAGTGAAAGCCTGGAATACTAACCACTAGGCCACAGGGAACTCCCCCAAGCAATTTCTTTAACATCCTTGAAGATTCCCAGAAATGGGCCTGGGTAATTTCTAGTTCATATGACTCTATGGATAAGACAACGCCAGCACTTTTGCAGTATTGTGTATGATGAAGAAAATATTGTCTACTCTTCAGTGACCCTTCGGGATCTAACAGCACCAGGGTCACAGGGAGCAACCTAACCTGATAATAGGTGCACCTTTCTCCCCTTTAATGGGGCCAAAGGCAGGGTCAGTATTTCTAGTTGAGTTGGGCGTATCTTGTACGATGGTACTGGGAGAAAGAGTGGGTCAGGGCTGAATGGCATCTCAGACCTCACTCACCAAGCCATGTGTTCAATCCGAGTCTGCACTGGCCCAGAAGATCAAGAAAAGTGCCATGTGGGCTAGAGGCAGCTCAGGTTAAGTCATGAGTCTGCGAGTCCTCTGGGTAGATAAGTATCTTGGGAGTAGACCCCAAGCCAGATCAATAACCATAGATTTTGAGCAGTACTGCTTCACCACTTCAGAAACCAAAGGGAGATGAGATGGAAAATTAGGTCCATATATTTTGAAAAACCCTGTATTTCTACATTTTTATCGCTTATAACAGAGACCTTCAGAGTGACAAAAGAAGTCAGAATTTAAAGTACTCTTTGCAAGGTTATGGTTTGTTGAGAGCTGTTGTACAAAGTAAAACCAACCCAGACAGAAAACCTGGGCCAGTGTTCCACTCTGCCACTTACATTTCTGAGCTTCAGGGTCTTTACCTATAAAACATTAAAACAGAGCCTGCTATACATACTTTAAGAGATATTTTAAAATAACTTTTGTATATCAGTGTTTCATACATTGTAGTTTTTAAAAAATATAAAAGAATAGGATGATCCCACTCTAAAGTTTTTAATGTTTATTTTATTTCAAATAAGAAAAGGGACTACTTTTCAATAGTACAAACCATTTTCATATTTCTAATCATCAGGTGACACTGCAGAGAGAGGCACTGTCTCACTCTGACCCTATCAGCAGACAGAACAGCTTGCTTTCCATTTCTTAGGATAATCCAATTATCAAAATTTGTGCAGGATATCAGGGCATCCCAAAGGGAGATCCATTAAGTTCAAACCTAGAAAACCAAAAACTAAACTACAAAACAAAGGAAAGTATGCTTAATTCATAGAATGAGAAAAGAATTTTTTCCTTAATCATGGGCTATAATAAAAAGCAAGCACTGAAAAAGGCGAAGAGCTCTCAAAAAACATCACATTCCAACAAAGCAAAGGTACTCAACTAATAGTCTCTCTCTGCAATATGTGCTATTTCATGCTCTGTATTTCATTAGTAATGATATGTTCTAAGAAATGACTTAATACAAACAATTCCAATCCTCAGTGTCTTTCCCAAGATGATACAAGCCGTACCACACCCCTCAATTTCATTTTTGTTTGTTTTAGGCAGATGTTTGTCACCTGTATAATGAAACAATTTCTTTACTAATAAAATTTACATCTGATCTTAAACTAGCCATACAGGGAAGGTTAAGACTGAAAATGAGGTGGGGGGGGATTTGACCTTGAGAAGTTCTCATACTCTTTTCAAAGTTCTGGACGGCCATCCATGGGATGTGATTTGTGGTATGCTTTAAGAAGATTTAATTGGAAACAGTGAATAAAGGAGGCTGAAGGAAGAGAACTTGGAGATAGTTAATTATTGCAAAGTAACATATTGGTGGAATAGAAAGCCAATAAACAAAAAAGAAAGGCTATTACAATGGTCCAAGGGCTCATTTATTCATTTGTGAAGTATTTTGTGTTCTTGAATATGCCAGTTATGAGCTAGGCACATAATGTTGAGGAAAACACTAGCAGGGTAATGGTCAAATAATCATATATATAATTCAGTGTATAGCAACAGATATAGAGGAGTTCTATAAATGTAAGGGAATATGTTTTTAGAAAGTCATAAAGAATACTAACAAGAGTTATGGATCAGGCAAGGCATCTTTGATGAAGTGACATCCAAGCCAAAATAAAAGTAGTTGAAGGAACTAAATAGGTAAAATAGCAGGGAATAGGTACAGGGAAAGAGGTTGAAAAAATATTTCAAGTAGTGCAAACATCAAGTGCAAAGGCCCTGTGGCAATAGCAAGTGATTGAAACAAGTAGGTATGGCTGGGTTTGGAGAGCAAGAGAATGAACAGAAAACAAATAGATAATGCACATGAAATATGTCAGGTGGTGGCTAAGTATATGGAAGAAAAATAAAGAATAAGAAGAACAGATAGTGATCCGGCAATAAAGGTAATGTTTGAGCAGAGACCTCACAGATGGAGGCATGTGTATAGCTGTGCACAGACCTTTCCAAGCAAAAGAGTCATCCAGCTACCTGAAGTGAGAGCCTGCTGGGGTACTTTAGGAAAAGAAAAGATACCACTCTAGCTGCTGTGGAGTGAGAAAGGGGGAGAACATTGGAAATGAGGCCAGAGAAATAGTAAGGGACGTAGATTACTATTCTGTGTGAAATGGAAAGGTATTGGAAGATATTTTGCAGAAGAATCTCATACTCTGGCTTACATACATAAAGGACTGTTGTGTGAGGGCAGAAGTGGATACAGTCATTGGCTTAGGTAGAGGGAGAGGTCAAGGATGACTCCTAAGCATCTGACTCATGCACCTGGAGAGCAGTGGTATCATTCCTGCAGATCAGCAATACTGGAAGTGGACCAAGCTTTCTGGACAGATAGCAGAGGAATCACTGAAGGGGAGGAGAGCATGAAACGAATCTTGGACATTTGAGTTTGAGGTGATTTGTGACATCCAAGAAGAAATGCCACACTGGGAGTTATCAGTGAACAGAGGGTAATTGTGTGTGTAGAATAGATTGCCTAAGGCAGCGGTCCCCAACCTTTTTGGCACCAGGACCAGTTTCATGGAAGACAATTTTTCCACGGACCGGTGGGGAGAGGCAGAGGGGTGTTGGTTCAGGCAGTAATGAGAGAAATGGGGAGCGGCAGGTGAAGCTTCGCTCACTCGCCAACCGCTCACCTCCTGCTGTGCAGCCCGGTTCCTAGCAGAACTCGGATTAGTACCTGTCCGTGGCCCGGGGGTTGGGGACCCCTGGCCTAAGGAGAGAGAATACATTGAGAAGGCCGAGGGCCTAAGACCAGTCCTGAACAATCCTGACATTTAGTGGTGGAACAGAGGCAAGTAATAATCATGGTAACAGGAAAAATAATGCATACGTGTAGGAAGAGAAGGAGGAAAAACCAAAGCTGCAGCAGCATTTATTGAGTGCTTATCATATTTCAGGCACAGATCTTCACGCCTCGCGTGTATTAACTAATCTTCACAACAGCCTTATCAGGGTTTTTTCACTCTTCTTATTTCAATTCAAATTATTGAAATTTGACTAGGGTAGAAATTTCCATTGCCAGCTCTGTATCAATTTTCCTCAGTCATTGGTGATTCAAGTTGTTCTTTATTTCAGGAAATGTTTGCATTATTTATATCTTTAGACATTTTTGCTCTTATTCCATATGTGCTGAGCTCTCTGTATTTTCTGTCCCTATATGTCATCCACATCTATTTATTTTTCTGAGATTATTGCTGTATCTTTGTGGATGTTTCTCTTTCAGTTTATACAATTAATTTCTGTAAGCCTACCCAGAGGTTTTCCCACTCACATTTGCTTTTATTCTAATTGCTTAAATATGGCTTTCATCTGTGATTTTTTTTTCCCTCTTCCATTTCCTTCTTGAAATTCTTCCTCCTTGAAGCATTCTCTTCTCTTAGCTTTCATATTATCTCTCACAGTTGTTTATTTTTTCTTCCTGCATCATTGTTCCTGCTCAGAGGTCTTTTCTAGCTCTTTCTCCTCTTCCTGAGCTATAAATCTCACCCATTCAGTCTTCTGGCTTCTTATTTTCTCTCCCTATTATCCTTTCCTTCAGTTCCATAGATTCAAAGAACATCTATACTCCTGTGATTTCCAAACCTAAATTTCCAGTCCAGCCCTCGCCCCAGGGACTTATCTTCATCCTTTTAAGAAATCCATTTTGGGGGCTTCCCTGGCGGTGCAGTGGTTGAGAGTCTGCCCGCCGATGCAGGGGATGCGGGTTCATGCCCCGGTCCGGGAGGATCCCACATGCCACGGAGGGGCTGGGCCCGTGAGCCATGGCCGCTGGGCCTGCGTGTCTGGAGCCTGTGCTCTGCAATGGGAGAGGCCACAACAGTGAGAGGCCCATGTACTGCAAAAAAAAAAAAAAAAAATCAATTTCAACCAGAGCCCCACAAACGTAGAAAGTTTAAAACACAGCTCCAGATTTTCTCTCTGAAATCTTCTTCTCTTCCCAACTTTCTTATTTCTGTAAATGGTTCCACTATCCACCCAGCTGCTCACACCAAAAACTTTGTATTTATTATAGGTGTTCATTCCCAAACCCAATCCACCACTTGGAGGGCTTGGATTTGTCTCTCATGATCATGAGAAAAATCTTCTTGAATGTCAGATGTTACAGATCTCATTTCCTAGCCAAATTTTTTGCCCTTTGAAAAAGTAACACTCATTTGCTTGGGATGAATAACAAATTGCTTGGGGAAGGAAAAAGCTTTTAATTAGTGGGTAAAAATGTCTTTAACCTTGGGAGGGTTGAGAATTAAAGTTAGAAATGATAAAGTAAATTAAATCCTTAGTGTTAATACTTTTGCATTAAACTAACAAATAATCTTTGTACATTTTTTATTTCATACGTCTGTCATGTTTAAGAGAATTTGGCATGTTAAAATTGTGAGTACAATTTAAAATATCTAGTTACTAATTTACACTTGTGATTTTAAGATGAAAAGTATAAAAATATTTTATCACAGCTTATGATACACTGTATTTATGAGTCTATAGTATTAGAGTTTTAATAAAGAACTTCTTAAGTACTTTGTAAGTTTTGGTTACTCTTGTAATTGAAACAGTTAAAATAATTAAGTGTCTTAAATGTGGAAATTAAATTTAAAATATTAAAGCCCCTTAAAAGTAGTTGCTTCAATATACCAAATTTTGAATAGAAAAATGAGATTTTAATTAAGAAAAATCTAGTATTTTCAATCCTATTAATTTAAAGGGAGGAAAAGTCACACACACACACACACACACACACACACACACACACCCTTAGGTAATAATGATATGTGCCTACCACAAAGTAATTTTTCAACAAATATCTATTGAATGAAAGAATGAAAACAGATTTATCTTAAATGTATAATCCCCTGAAGAGCTAAGCACACATTGTGACAATTTATTTAAGAAGATAGGACAAAGCTTTTGGGGAGTAAGTATCAAGGTTCTTTTGTACTTTATTAATCTTAACAGCAACCATTATGCATAATGACTTCCTGATATTGCTAGAGCCAAAACATCCACCAGTTCCTACCCACTTTCCCTTGTGTTTGCTAGACTCCCCTCCTCTCAGAAGGCAAATGGGTAAGAACATTATAGCAGGCATATACCTACTCTAAGAAAGCTACTCAATCATCCAGATACCTCAATCCATGGACCAACACTGAGATTGCGTTTCTGTAACTGCACCAAAGAGAGAAACTGTGGCCTGCTTAATAAATTCTAGATTCCAGAAACCTTTTTTAAAAGGCTAATTTCCATTTTAGCAACCAGTTCAAATTACCATATTGTTGATTTGATCAACTGCCAGAAAAATTTAACTTTTAAGCTTGCTGTAATTTCAAATTAGACCATGCTACTATTATTCAGAAAATCTTAGAGAAACAACCTTTGGCTTTTCTCCATTCAATTTAAAAATAAACATGGCTATACCTAAGATTGTAGACCTAAACCTGAAGCACTCTGTAGTCAGAGGCACATCTTGTGCCATTTTACAGGAATCTTCCCAAAACCCAATCATTGGATCCAAGTCCCTTGTGCCAATTTTACACATTGGAAATATTTGTAGGGTAAAAATACCAAAATCTTCTCCAAGCCAGACCTGACTCTTTTCCTTCAGTAATCTGTGTTTCTATGTGTAAACTTTGTAGATGCATCTGTTTTGTGTTACATAAATACACCAAAAATGTATTTTATAGCAGGAAAATTTATGCATTCCATATTCTCACAGCTTGAAAATGGCCAAATTTATTCTCTTGAATAAATGCTCGGGGGATAAAATCAAAAGAACAACTCCAAAGCAATATTTTGAGAGTTTTTTTTTGCCAGCCACAGAGAAAAAGAAGGTACATAAAAATAGAAGCACGTATATAACGCATATATCCAAATATTTGCTATCTATGCTGAAAAAGGGGATATACTACAGATAATTCCAAACAATTTGCCCATTCAAAATTTCTTTATTTTGGCTCTAGATACATTTCCATGCAAATTTTTCTATTTGAATATGGGTGTGTTTAATGTTCTTGTATTCAATTCAAAGCAAATAAGGGAGTCAAGAAGATACTGGTTGGAATCATTTACAAGAAAGGATTTTGTGTAGCATTTGTATGACAATGGAAGATTCTCACCATCAAGATGTCATGGACATTGCAATTGCCACTTCTCACCACTGCTGGCAGGCAAGTAGAAATGAATTTCTATGCCAGCACCTTCCTTTACCTCCTTCCATAGGAAAATGTGGGTCTGGGATGGAACCCCATCATCCATACTCTACTTCTTCACCCTACCCCAGACAACTGCAGCAGAAAAAGAATTCTAATAAAGATTCAAGAAGTGGGACAAGCAGGTAGTGGGCATGAGAGGTGGAACCCTTAGAAAGGGCAACAGAAATGGTTGAATAAGTCCTTGATGTACAGCTTCAGGGATAAGAAATCCCTAACAATATCCCAACCCAAATCCATAATCCCAGCCATTAACTAGTTTCTACTTCTGCTTCATAATACTTGGTGCTCTCCTCTTGGTTCCAACCACAGGACCCCATACACTCTTACCCATAGCATAGAGTCAACTCTGCCCACCCCTACCCCTGTCTCTATGGATATGTCCCACCTACATCATTGATATTACATTGGGAAGGTCAACTGGAGAAGCTGGAAAGCTGTTTCATTTCCTGATTTTGTCTTTTCAGAAGGTCACTTAATTCAAGCTAATGATTAATTTAGAGCTACTAAGGTTTTATATTTTTAATTTAAAAAACAGTCCTGAAGAGGGGAAGTAGTTTCAAATATTTTCTCTTGCATAACAAGTAGACAAAATCTTAAAATGTCAATGAAGAAGACAAAAATACAGGCAACATCAATAAAGACATTTATCATCAAGAACTTAGGCAGAGAAGGTAAGAGCAACACATTGGAAAATAAGATTTGCCAGGCATTGACTAAAACAGAGAAAATCTCTTTGAGAATAAATAAAGAGAATGTTCTATAGATGGCCATGTACTTTCTGGATTATAAGCATGAAATATTCACATAAACAGCTTCCTCTATCCTGTCTCCTTTCCTGTTAAGATCTTGTACTTTCTGGGCTCTTGGCCCTATCTATATTACATTCTCTGTTTCACTAATCCTTCACTAATCTCTTTCCAAATTTAATGCTCATTTTCTATGCTGACTATTTTTGAAAAATTTACTTTTTTTCTTTCCTTTTATTTCTTTCCCATTAGGGAGCCAAATATTAACCCAACCCATGAAATGGATCTCAATAAAGAAAAAACCCCAATAATTTTTTCACAAAATGGGAAACAATAAAGAATTGACACTCTCAAAATATAAATTCCTATAGCAGTTCTAGAAGTTCCTTAGCAAATTCCCACAAAGCATTGCATTACTGTTACTGTTTTTTATTTTTCTCAAGAACCTATGTTTAGTAATAAAGATGAAGTAAATTTTAATATTATTTTAAATGTGTTTAATTCCTAGTGTAATAATTATATTTTATGTACTATCGTTCATTATAAATGTGTAATTTTGCAGTCATATTATGAATTAAATAGGTTTTGAGTGCTGATCAGGCCAAGCAATAGTCGTTTATAATATTAGAAGAATATTATAAATAACTAATGTCAAAAAGACTTTCCAAACACAGTCTATTTTAAACTCAGTTGTGCCTAAACAGATATACGCAGAACACATAACCATCTGTGTGTCAGTTTCTTAGTATAATCCACACTTGCTAAGTGTTCCATTTTATTATGTCAGCTCTGAAAGCAACAAAAAAATGCTATGAACTCAGCAATTACGATCATACAGAAAGTCAAGTTGAGAGTGTGAGTGGGGTCCAATCTAACATATATGTACCATCTTTCTTGCACGTGTAGAGACTGAATAGAATGCAAAGCAGCCAACTGTCTTGATTTCAGTACCTGAGAAGAAACCACAGTAAGCTTCGTTAGCAGAAAAAGTTATCTTTTTCATTTGCCTGAGTTTAAAATTTTCTTACAGCACCTTCTGGTAACATACAATTTGACCTGGAGATTCTGTAATGAAAATCTACAATTACACATCTCTGAAACTAATATTTATGTGCATAAAAATATGTCCCAGAAGTTCTGCCAATGGTTTTTCATTGACTGAGCAGAACTTGCTCCTTTAAATCCCTAGGGATTAAGTGTCCATATATAGCCCCACGGCAACTGAGCCTTGCCTGCACAGTGTGAAGGTTCACAGAGTTTAGGAGCAATATGAGGTAGACATGATGCTCTTTAATTTTTAAACATTTTCAGAATATAGTTTTTAATGGCTCATCACTCAAAAATTTAAGAAAAGTTGTATATTTGGACATTTGACATATTTTTCCTATGGCCTTATAGCAAACTGATTTTTCTCAAATTATCTATGCCCCAGTGATTTCATTCTTAATTAATCTTTGTTTTACGAAGAAAAATTTAGGTTTGATTTTCAGATAAGTAATTCCAAAATGATTTTCTCCAACTACAAGTCTCTAAACTCTCTCTTCCAAACTTGAGTTTATTCTTTAGAAGTTGTTTATATATATATATATATAAGTAAAAAACTGTATCTTCAGAATGAAGTAAATGTTTACTCAAAAGTTAATGATTCATCAATTGAACAAATATTAACTGAATACATATTTTTTGCCAGATATCTCATCCAGATAAAGGAATTCACTTGTTGCTGAGCCGTAGGATTTGATAATATTGAAAACCTGACTCATTTAACTATAATTGATTGAGTTCCTCTTATGATCTAAGTACTGTGTTGGTCATGGGTTCCCAAAGAAATGATTTAAAAACACTGCCTTTGAAAAGCTCACATTCTTGCCAAGAAGACAGAAATAAAAATTACAAAGAGATAAATGTCCCAATAGAGGTGCTGTAAAAAGTATTATGAAAATAGAGAAGGGGAAGGGTCTAATTTTAATGTGAGGCATAGATGGTTCAGGAAATCTTCCTAAAAGAGGCAGCACTTGAGCTGATTCAAGATGGTAACTAGGGATTTTCCAGAGAGAAAAGTACTCCTGACAGAAGCCACAATATATGTGAATGTATGAAAAAATGAGAAAGGCAAGTATTTTGGTGAAGCAGAGCATAGAGTATATATTGGGGAGCAGAAGGTGTGAAGACCGACAGTCCTGGAATCTCGATATGCTAAGGGATGCTATCCTTAGTCTCAGAGTAAATACTGAGAATTGATTGATAGTGTTCTTTTTGTATCTGTTATTTGCAGCTGATGAAGAGGCATGCCCAGAGCTAATGTACCTATGAGTCAGAGGTTGAGAGTAGGTCTATACATAATATTGAAAAAAATTGAGAAAGACTAAGGAGAGTTTTTCACCAGAGACTGAGTCTTTACTCCTCAGCATCAAAGTTCCACAAGGCACTTTTTTAGACCTGAAAAGCCTGAACCAACCTCTAGGGACACACTGGTTTATCTCCTGCTTTGTGCAATCATCTCATTCAGCTTTTTAATTGTCTGTCCATAACAAAAGTATTATAACTTTTAATTCCGTACTAGCATCTATCTACTGCAATGCCATGCACCTCCTATAGAACCTGGATTTTTATTTTATAGGTGATATAAATCTCAAGATAAGTTTAATTAGGGGAGTTCTGGTTCACTATGGAAGTGATGTTTAAGGTGAATGCAAAAAGATTGATGCAGAGATCTCTACTAGCTGGCCCTTGGCAATATTCAGGAGTAGAAGATTAGGGCCTGAACTAAAAGTTGTGGCACTCAGAATGGAGAAGAAGTGGGATATTTAAGAGATATGTAGAGTTTCAATACTTGGTAATTGAATAGATATACAGGATGGGAGAAAAAATGATGACCTCTGGGGACTTTACTTCCAATTAAAGAGATTAGCCAGAATCAAACCAAATTCACACCAAAAATAAGAAGAAAAGCTAGATTAAAAAAATGAAAAAAGCAGTCAGTACTTGAAGTGATCAAGGTCCTAGAGGAAAGGAAAATTCATTGAGGTGAGTCAAGTATTCTGGTTAATTTCTCTCTAAATGCAGTTGCCATTTGTAAGTAGACTGGAGCCAAAAACCTCAGAAGCCAAACAGAAAGAGATGATAGAGAAGCTAAACAGAGTGAACGGCACTCCCATAAATACTAGAGAGACATAGAGTTAAAGACCTACCAAGATGAAGCAGAACTAGTAAACATGATAAATTTTCTACTGGGATGCCTAAAAGACTGTGCAATAGAAGTAAAGATGAACTGGAAATAGATCAAAACCCACAGAATAAAATTCACATTTGATCAGTTTAATCCCAGAATGAATTACAAAATATGCCCCTTATCGAACTACCTGTCAAAAGCAAAATTAAACTGAGGAAAAAAATATCATTCAGAATCTTTCTAATTATTTATACATAATATCTGAAAATCCATAGAAATATTACCATGTATACCAGAACACAGGACCCACTGACCAAAAACCAAAAGGAAAACACACAGTTGAAAAAGATCCATAAGTGATAAAGATATTTGTTTTGTCAAACAAAAACTTTAAAATAACTTTGATTGCTATGTTGGGGCTCTTCAGAAAAAAAAAAAAAAAAAAGAACCTGAGTCAACAAAAATCAAATAAAAACTTAAGAACTGCAAAACAAAATAACTGAAATAAAAAATTCAATACATGGGCTTCCCTGGTGGCACAGTGGTTGAGAGTCCGCCTGCTGATGCAGGGGACATGGGTTCGTGCTCCAGTCTGGGAAGATCCCACATGCCGTGGAACAGCTGGGCCTGTGAGCCATGGCCGCTGAGCCTGCACGTCAGAGCCTGTGCTCCACAACGGGAGAGGCCACAACAGTGAGAGGCCCGTGTACCACCAAAAAAAAAAAAAAAAAAAAATACAATACATGGTTTAAATAGCATATTAGACAAAACTGAAAAGAAGATTAGTAAATTGGAAGTTATGTAAGTAAAAAAGTTCACAAATAAAACACAGAGAAAAACTGAAAACAAATACAAAATGAGAATAAGAGACACTTAAGAAATGGTAAAAAAAAAAAAAAAAAAGGTCTAAAATATGTGTAATTGGAATCCCAGAATGAGAGGAATGACAGAAAAGGGCAGGAGTAACAGTTGAAGAAATAATCCTGAAAATTTCCCCAAAGTGATAAAAGGCATTAAACTACAAATTCAAAAAGTTCTGAGTCCCAAGCTTAACAAAAGCAGAGAAAACAGTATTAAGAACAATCAGAATAAAGCTATTCACAGCCAAGATAAAAAAAACAAAATCTTAACAGCAATAAGAAAACAAAGATTCATTACACTCATAGGAAAAGCAATATGGCTGAGAGCGGACTTGAAACTGTAGAAGCCAGATGATGATAGAATATCTTCAAAATGCTGAAAGAGAATAAATGCCAATCTAGAATTCCATACCCAAGAAAACTATCTTTCAAAAACAAAGGCAAAATACATTTCACACCAACATATGAATGTTGTAATATCTGGAGTAGCAAAGAAGTAATACATAGAGGGAAAAAATGAAATAATAAAAAAATCAATTGACCAAAAGAGATAAATGAGAGAAAAGGAAATGTAGAAAACACTGAAAAATAAAAAACAAAGAGTAAGGTTATGGAGTAAACACAAATATGTCAGTAATTTCATTAAATGTATATGGACTAAGCATTCAAAGTAAAAGTTATGAGACATTTGGAAAAATTAAAATAAAATTTTACATGGTTTATAAAAGAAACATTTCTATATTAGGACACAGAAATACTGAAAGCAAAAGGTTAAAAAAGGTGTCATGAAAAGCACTAACAAACAGTAACCAGTTATAACTATATGAATGCCAAATGAAGTACCCTTGAAGGCAAAAATCTGTAACAAAGGTAGAGAAAGATATTTTATAATGATAAAAGGTTCACTTCAAAAGGAAGATAAAGCCATTCTGAATTAAAATATATAAAGCAAATCTAAAGTAAAAAAAGAGGAATCTATCAAAACTAAAAGGAGAAATATACAAATCCACAACTCTATGGAAATTTTTAACATACATTTCCTATTAATTGATAGTATAATCAGACAAAAAAATATTGGCATTGTTTTACATTTTTGCAAATCCCTTTAAAGCTTTAAATCTCTTTAAAGCTTTGTATAATAAAAGACAGCTAGATACACAGATCTACTTCTGTATTCTGTTTGATGTATTATCACATATTAAATACGTCTGGAAAACTTCACTGTTCACTCATGAAAGAATGAGAGTAAAAGAGGGACATCTGAATGGAATTTTAGGAATCCCTGGATCACTCCTTGAAAACTACTACTTTAGGTATTTAATTCTTTGTGCTATTATAAATAACATTGTTTTCTAAAATTTCATTTTCTAATTGTTTTCTACTTGTATATGAAAATACAACTGATTTGTGCATATTGACTTTTATTCTGGGACCTCGCTAAATTCACTTAATAGTCTTAATACTTTATTTGTAGATAATTTTGGATTTTCTACATATCCAATAGTATCAGTATGAAAAATGACAGTTTTATTTCCTTTTTTCCAAATGTGTTTTCCTTTTATTTCTTATTCTTCCTTTATTGCAAGGTTGGGACCCCTAGCTCAAACTTCTGAGGTTCTGGAAATGTTCTATTTCTTTATCTGGATGGCATGCCCTTGTATCTTCATTTTGTGGTAATTCACCAAGCAGCAAACTTGGTACAGAGTCACTGATTAATATTTTCTACTAGCCAAAGAAAACTAGGTGTTGTGAAATAATTCAGCATAATGTCTCCATGGTTCTATGGTTTTCATACTGCATTTGATTTTCCTTTGAGATTTCCCTGGCCAATCTACATCTTGAGGTGCATCTTAAAGAGTTAAAAGTTAGATTATAAAATAATCATTGTTTCTAGAGAAAGCATCAGGGAATTATTTAGTTTTATAATTTCAGCTTCTTTTGCCTGGGCATGTGTGACAGAAAAAAACACCCGTTTAGGTTGATGCCGACTAGATTTCTTTTTTTAATTCTCACTTGAGAGTGCTGACTACTTCAGCAGGATTTGGATCAATTTACTTTGCCAAGTAATTCGAGTGCTCCTGCTGACCAGCACTTTAGCCTGGTCTGGGCAAGGTTAAAGATAGAAGGGAGTTGAGGTAACTGATAAATTTCCTTTTGCTGGGACCCAGGGCCCTTCCATTATCCTCTTTCTTCCCAATGCCCATAATTGCCCCTTATGGTATAGGAGGAATATCTGGACTCTCCCTGCTAAAATGGAGATTAGCAGGTTTTACATAGGTCCTCATTATCTAATTTAAAAAGTCAAAGTGGTGTCATCAGAATAGTAAGAATATATTCAAAAAAAGAGTCAATCTGGAGATTAGCAGATACTGTCTATCATTATTTGGGGTCGGAAATTCTTCAAAATATTTTCATTCAAAATTCATCTTTGACATTATTCTGTACATGTGGCCCAAACTACCCATAGTAATATAGAGATTTATTCTCTCTATATATATTTTTTGCCCCAAACATTTCCTAGGCAATAAAGTTACTTAGGGAAATTTTTATTGTGGAGAAATATTCAGAAGTGACTTCCTGGGCCTCTCCACATAAGGGAGGGGGCGGGAGGGCAAGCGTAACTTGGACCTGCCTGGCTCT
Source organism: Mesoplodon densirostris (assembly GCF_025265405.1). Classification (NCBI taxonomy): domain Eukaryota; kingdom Metazoa; phylum Chordata; class Mammalia; order Artiodactyla; family Ziphiidae; genus Mesoplodon; species Mesoplodon densirostris. The sequence continues at coordinate 221,945,513 of NC_082661.1, forward strand.
CTTGGGGGAGTTTCTCTTCTCACACATCTGTTAAGAGTTCTTCTTGTTGTCTTTCTCTCAATTTCTCAGAGAAATGAAGACAAAAGAAGACTTAATTTCCTCTCTGGAGAGAACAGCGTTTGTGATTTTTTTTTTTTTTTTTTTTTTTTTTTGGCCGTGCCACGCAGCATGCAGGATCTTAGCTCCCCAACCAGGGATGGGACCCGTGCCCTGCTGGCAGTGGAAGCTCACAATCCTAACCACTGGACCTCCAGGGAATTCCCCAGTGTTTGTGATTTGTATAAGTGTACTTCTTACAAAACACATGTAGATTTTTCCCTTCAATATAAAGTCATTTTTAAAGGAAATTCCTAGGTCTGCTGAAGGTAAATAAGGAAGCTCTGTTCTTTATCCACAGTCAGTATTGGCAGCTCCAGAATAAATCCTGACAGGGGTGATACAGGTAAAGAGGAGACACTGAATTCCAGAAAATCAAATCTCCTTTCCCCTTTCCATACTCCATCGGGAGACATCACACCTCTGTAACAGCAGCTGCCTACCACCATGTGATACGTGGCATGAGAACATAAGGCAGCTTCTAGTGAATTCCCCACCCCAGGAGGCTAGGCTGATTTCCTCTCTGCTGACAATCCTCAAATCCTCTTTCCAGATTGCGAAGTGTCTTTAAAATGTGGAACATCTAACTCCCTCTCTTACAGGTCCAACTGACACCTGGGATTAAGGTCAGGTATATCATGGGCCCTCTTTGTGTAAAGATAAAACTGAAATAATGGATTTAAGGCACTGAGACAGAACACAGCTCCATCCAAACCCCCAGTGACATATTTACAGAACCAGGTCTAGCTGGAAACAAGGTGAAAGAAACAGTAACTCTAATTGCAGCCAGCAAAATGAACAAGCTGATGGGCTGAATGCTGGCCAAGCCCTTACCATTAAAAATACCACAGCATTGCTGCCAAAAGGGGTGTTGGGACAAATTGCCAGAGGTAACCATTACATAAGCCAGAGCTCACCCTGCCAATTAGCCAGAAACCATTGCTGCATCTCTTCTGGCCACACTTACTCTGATAGGGCATTGGCAAGCTCTTTAGCTGTTTAAGGACTATACCAGAAGAAATCGGTTCTTCTGTGGGACAAGAGAACTCACCTTTAGGTCAAAGAAAATTACGGGGTTAGCACCTTGAGATTGTGAATCTGCCCATCAGCTGGTATAGTTTCATCAAGAAAGTAGGAGAATCTCAGAGAACTCAGGCAAATGACCTTTTACAAATTGCTGCAGCTTTTTCAGAAGAGCAAGGGTAGTAAAAGCAAAGAAATGTGCCTTGGCTTGCAAAAAGAAAGGAAGGAAAGAAAGGCCCATCGCATTACCTCATTTTCTTTATTTAAAGATGGTTACCACCCTGACTGGCTTTGAGCTTAGCGGGCAGTTCCCTGAGAACAGTCCTCCACAAGCAAAATGAAGAAAAGCACAGAAGGCAGTTCTCCAGGTAAATCAAACAGAGCCTTTCCTGTATCGTGAAGCCCTGGAAAATGTGGGTGTATGGATGGAATTCCCCAGGTAAGAACTCCTGTGCCCATCACCTGTCACTGCTCAATCAAGCCACAATAGCTATGGAGCCTTGCTGCCACCTTGGTGCTGTCGTCATTTGCTACTTGATTCCCAGCCACAGTCTCCCTCTAAGAAGTCTTCCTATTTCCTTTTTCCAGGATCATCCCCTCCCCCACCAATCCCCCCCACCACATACACTCACAATGTTGCATAAACAGTCCATTCAATTGCTACCTATCTAAGTTCTCCTTCTAGTATACAGATTCAATCTTGCCATTCACCTGTACAAAATTCTTTTTTTTAATTTCTTTTTTTTTATATGTATTTCTTTTTATTTATTTATCGTTGGCTGTGTTGGGTCTTTGTGGCTGCGCGCAGTCTTTCTCTAGTTGCGGCGAGCTGGGGCTACTCTTCGTTGCGGTGCACGGGCTTCTCATTGCGGTGGCTTCTCTTGTTGCGGAGCACGGGCTCTAGGTGCACGGGCTTCAGAAGTTGTGGCACGTGGGCTCTAGAGCACAGGGCCAGTAGCTGTGGTACACGGGCTTCAGTAGTTGTGGCACACGGGCTTAGTTGCTCCGCGGCATATGGGATCTTCCCGGACCAGGCTTGAACCCATGTCCCCTGCGTTGGCAGGCAGATTCTTAACCACTGCCCCACCAGGGAAGCCCTGTACAAAATTCTTGAGGATCACTCTGTTACCTTTAAGTCTGAGCTTGTTACAGCAAACTCCATCTAAGCCTTATAAGCTCTATAGTCAAGATAGATAACAGGGCTAACAGTGGTTCTCATCATGAACCGCACATTCTAATGATGAAGGAGCTTCTAAAAATCCCAATGCCTAGACAGAATCCTGTACCAATTAAATCAGAATTTCTAAGGATGAAACTCAAGCATCTTTAATATTTTTTCCTGTGGTTACAAGTTTGGGAACCAGTGCATTATACCACTGTTGTAGACTGAATGTTTGTGTCTGTCTTCCCCCAAATTCATATGTTGAAATCCTAACTCCCAGTGTGATATTTTTAGGAGGTCGAGCCTTTGGGAGGTGATTATGTCAGGAGGGCAGAGTCCTCATGGGTGGGCTTAGTACCTTATAAAAGAGACCCTGGAGAGGACTCTAACTCTCTTTCTGCCATATAAGGACACAGCAAGAAGTCAGAAGTTTTGCAAACTGGATGAGGGTTCTCACCAGAATCCAGCCCTGCTGGCACCCTGATCTCAGACTTCCAGCCTCCAGAACTGTGAGAAATAAATGTCTGTCATTTATAAGCTCCCCCATTTACAGGATTTTGTCATAACTGTCCCAACTAAAACGACCACCAATTATGCTTTTGCGCATGCTTTTTCCTAGGCGGGAAATATGCTATTTTACATCTTTGTTATTTTTACCTGCTGCTCTCATAGGGCATAGGTAAAATATCTTCTCCTGCAGCTGTTCAATAACCTCCCTTAGTTTTCCCACAGCAGCCTGTACATGCCTGCATCCTGATTCTGGATTTCTCTCTTTTCCTTGTGAACTGGATAAGGAAATCCTGCAGGGCAGGAATTGTGTTTCATTGGTCTTTGCATCCACAGTGTCTATTGAAGCAGGAGAACAGATGCACATCCATACCAAGCACAGACTTAGTCCTTCAAGCTCTTCTTCCTGCTTCTAGAAAGCAAACAGCCCTCTGCTTACAAAAACCTCACCGGCTTCCTAGTTTTAGGAGGTAATAAAGTGAATGGAGAAGAAAGACGTCTGGAAGATAAATAAGGGCATTACAACTACCTCAGGACACTGGTGGCACTTAGGGTGGTTTACTCTCTGTTGTCTGCAACTGGGTGAGGGTCTCTGGATAACTTCCATATTGAAAGATTGCAAAATGGAATTCTGAAGGATTCGACCAAGAACGTGAACGCTCATCAACAGTTTGATTTCATGGCCTTTACTCCAATGGATTTCACTTCTTAATGCATTTTGGCAAGGTAGGCTCCACAGCGTATGAGGGAAGGACTTTTAGATAAATGCCAACTGGGACCTTGGTTTCCATTAAGAGGAAACTCAGAACTCTTCCAAACAAAAAAAGGGCTCCTGGGCACAATGCAAGAAGGACATTGTGAGAAGAGATCCAGAGTTAGCAGTAAGGATACAAACATGAAAGCAATTCTTTGCCGGAAAGACTTTTTTAAAATCCCGAGATCTGCAGGCCAGGGCCTGCCACTGGAATTGGCAAAAGTAGAAGAAACAGTTGACTTTCCTTTTGGCTTTTGCCATAAGTACGATGGCTCTGTGATTCTTGCCCAAAGTCTCTATATGTGATGCTTGGTGTGGATTCCAAAGCTCCTGCCTTCTGATGCTAGCATGGAAGACACAACACACTCTTCCTCTTTCCAGTGGACAGAGTTTCAGAAAATAAGCTGCTTTGAACAATATGTTGAAAATCACATTTATTTTTCAACATAGGTGGTGCCTTGATCATTCCTGCTTAGGAAAACCACAGGGACTTAAAAAGGCAAAGCATTAGGTACAAAAAGCAATTACAGAGCAATATTTTTCCCTTCCTTTTCCTTTGTCTCTTTTGGAATTCTCCTAGTAACTCTTTGGAGAGAATTTTTACACTTTTTATGATATTGAGCTTTTTAGGTTAAGAAGGCCCTATTTTCAGGAGCAAATACAGCAAGGCACAAAAACTGTCTTCTAAAGAACTTGTATTCTAGTGCAGACATAGCTTTCAGTAATCGCCTACGTCTCAAGACACACAGAGAAGAAAATTGAGAGATTACAGGGTGAGCGCATAGTAAACGTTTGGCCCAGAATCTACATCCTGCAAAGTTCTTAGTCATCAAGTTAATCCTTTGTCTCTGCTTCTTCTTTGGACGCAATGATGTTGGATTGAACCATATAAAACTATCATTTCTATAGGTCAAAACCTGTTAGATACCAGCAGCTACATGTAGTTCACTCTAATACTAAACTGATTTCAAAGTAATTAGAGACATGGAACACCTGAGATAAATGAGTCCTCTGAATTTCATCTTTAAATTTCAACCTCCTTAACATAAAAAAAAAATAGACAACTTTTGGAGAGCACTTTTTTTGAAAGTTATTTATGTTTATTGTAGAAAATTTGGAAAATTCAGAGAACTTTAAAAAATAAATATCACCTATAAATCTAATCACCAGAAATGACCACTGTTAATGTTTTGGTATATTCCTTTCCAATTTTTAGTCTGTGCATGTAAATCTTTATACTATTAGGATTGGGTCATATATAGTTTCATATTCTATTTTTTAAGTTAATCTGTTGGAACATTTCTCCACAATGTGAAATAGTCTCCAAAATATTATTTTAAAGGCTACAAGGTATTCAATCATATCAATATAGCATAATTTATTTAACCAGTCCCCTGTTATTAGGACACTTAGGTTGTTTCCAGTTTTCCCCATTAGAAATAATACTGCAGGGCTTCCCTGATGGCACAGTGGTTGAGAGTCTGCCTGCCGATGCAGGGGACATGGGTTCGTGCCCCGGTCTGGGAGGATCCCACATGCCGCGGAGCAGCTGGGCCCGTGAGCCATGGCTGCTGAGCCTGCACGTCCAGAGCCTGTGCTCCACAACGGGAGAGGCCACAACAGTGAGAGGCCTGCGTACTGCAAAAAAAAAAAAAAAAAAAAAAAAAAAAAAGAAAGAAAAAAGAAATAATACTGCAATAAACATCTTTGATGAAAAATCTCTCCCCACATCTCTAATTGTTCCCTATGCAAAACTCTTTTTTTTTTTTTTTTTTTTTGCCACGCATCATCTGGGATCTTAGTTCCCCGACCAGGGGTCAAACCAGCACCCTCTGCAGTGGAAGTGCAAAGTCTTGACCACTGGACCTAGAGAGTACTTATTATGGGTTCAGTGCTGTGTTAAATGACATGCATGAAGTCTCATTTCATGTTTACAACCATTCTGTTAGGTTAGTATTATGATTACCCCCAATTTACAGATTAAAAAACTGAGGCTTATAAAAGTTAAGTAAATTGTCCAAGGGCACCTATCTTGTAAGTGGCAAAGAGCTGGGACTTAAAACTGAGTTCTGACTGACACCCAGGTCCTGCTTCAAACCCTATGCAGGAGCCAGTTGGGCCATTTCCAAGGATCAATTTATAAGGGGTACAAAAACATTGCAGCAGATGTAAGGAAATGAAATAAAATTACCGTAATTCTTCTTGGGATGAGTGCTGTGTGTTGGTTGGGAGAAATACTTTGATAGGCTGCATGGTTTGGGAGGGGGGGAGGGTGAAAGGTGACAGCACCCAGGAGATGTGAGTGCTCCAAGGCAGCAGTCACTCAGGCAGTGTGACGGTACCAAGACCAGATGTGTTAGCCACCATGGCTACTCGTTCACATGGTTTGAAGTGAGTAATCACTGGGTTATTGTCCTCCATTGTTTCCCCAAATGGATTCCTCAGTTCCCTGACTCACCAAAGGCTTTTGTTTGAACCAATATTAAACCTTGGTGTGTGACAAATGGGCTTGTCAATCCCTTGCTCAGTGTGTATACATTTCATTATTTTGTGCTCTTTTTATACTGTACACTCTCCAAGTAGCTGGTCCAAACAGATACTTTATGCAAATCCTTCAATGGAAAAAAAAAAAGCAAGGCACAGTTTAGAAGAGTACACATTTGGTGATCAAATAACTGAAAGCAGGTTGTAGCAAAAGATCCAAAAGCATTAAAAACATCCCCAAATATTTCTCAGCCAGTTTTAGTTTTCCACTGCTCATAAGCCACTAACTCTGCCTCTCAGTTGCATGAGGGTTTAAACATCTTTCCAATTCAGAAACTACCATGGCTTCCCGAAGCACACACATCCAGACTTTCAATAGGAAGTTGCAGCAAGAGGCAGGCTTGTCTCCAAAATTGTCCATTATGAACAAGCCTCAGAACCTTTGATCTTAATTAGCTAAACAAGCTCCTAGGGTTTTATTTATTGGTAGAGCCAGCTCAATTAATTGACTTAGTCATATTTTTCCCATTTGGCACACAGTTTTGGTCATAGTAACTTAAGAAGATGACTGAGATATGCGAAGAAATTTTATCAGAGGAAAAATAATACTAGAACATATAAACACCATTTCTTGTGACCTATAACTTAAAGTGCCCAGTATGTTGTACATGGTAAGCTCCAACTCTTGTACTTCATTTGATTCTTATCACCATGTATTTAACAAATACAAAAACCACACATGGGCACCCACCAGTTGGAACAGACTTTGTAATAACTGGCCTCTGCTTACCTCTTTGTACCATCAAAATATGGGTCTTGATGTTTCAGGTAGACTTAATGTTGAGGCAGAAAGATATAAACCCTGTAAGCAAGATAATTTTAGAATTTTCTTTTCATCTATTATTAATTCCTAGGGATTTGATAGATAACTTAAAAACAAAATGGACTGAATACCCAGACATCTGCACACAGCTCTTCCTTTGGTTCCTTCCTCTGTTCAAATTCTGGATTTGCAAAGAAATCACTGTATAGGGCTGTGTGCATAGAACTCTGTACACCCTATATAGGTTCAATTAGGGGATTTACAGTGGTAACTATTTCCATACTTTGTTTTTATTTTTGTGTTGATTTTAGAGATTAATCCCCATAATTCTTCTGAAGAAAAGAGCTAAGGCATCCTCAAAGGAATTAAAAAGCATTCAGACCAAACCACGGTGCTAGGCCATAAGGAAGTTTTCTTCATGATTAGTCTTTGTTTAGCATATGATGTTCTATCTCCAGATATTTATGTGACAGCCATTTAGACTATTTATTCCTCTTGAATACAGTGAGGAAAATTCTTTTTTTTATAGCAACTCCTACTCACCCCAACTCCTTCTCATTTTGTGATGGCCTTTTACGTTGCAGGCAGCAGAGAAGGCTCTAGACTTCTCAGCCTGTCTTTGGTAAGGAGGTCAGGATGCTCTTCCCTTTATCTTTTACCCAAGTGTGGATCAAAGTGAAGCCAAATGATCTCCAGGGACAGGACTGATCAGCAGCTTCCTCGTTTTCTTTCTCCTCTTCATTCATATACCTGGCCCAATTCAGGTAGGATGTAAAAATGCTAACTATTAGACTGGTGGAAATGATCCGCGTCAACTCCAAGGGAAAAGCAGTACAGCGATGGACAATGTGCTCTCAGGCAGAGGAGAATGAACTTGTACCCTGGAGGTCCAGGAACATCACATGCTACATGGTATGCTACAAGCTGGAAAGGTTTTCAACGTTCTAGATTTGATCATTAAAAATGCCACATGATTATACTTCTTTCAACTCCAATATATGTCTGTTTACCTACAAAAATATTTTCTATTACTTACCATGGAATGAAGTTGACTGACCATGGAATCAAATGACTTAGAATTAAGTTTTAAGACAATATACCATGTTTTTCCTACGGAATCATGTGTCCTCTGACATACCAGCTTGAGAATCTCAGATGTAGATGAAAGAGTGTTGTACCTAGAGAATGAGGCCTGGATTCTAATCCTGCCTCTGTGAGTAATATTTTCTTTAATCTTGATTGTTTTGTTTAATATCCCTGTTTCCCCCTTTAAATGAAGGAAAATATTTCAATATATTGCAAATATAAAATTCTATAAAGCTTTATTTTGTGTGTTATAATTTTATACATATTATCTTTAGAACAAGTTAGGTCATATTAAAAAATTCCTGAAAACATTTGATGTTCCTAGAAAAGAGAATGGAGTAGCCATGAAAAATAAACATAAGAAATATTTCTTAGAGCAGTAGCAAGAGTTTATTGAAGTCAGGGAGACTGAATTGAGACTCAGAAATCAACACCAGTGATTGGTGGACTTGAGCTTCAAGATTTCTACCGTTTTCTGCCTTTTGCATTTAAAAGTGCTCAATAATCAAGAAAAAGCATTTAGTAAAATTATGTATGCATTGTCTTTCACATAGCAAAACCACTTCAAAAAATCTATTCTGAAGCTATGCTAGCAAAAACATGGAGTTGTCTTTGTGGTAAGATTTTAACTAAAACTTCAATTTTTAAGATAAATATAGGACTGTTCAAATTATTTCTTCTTGAATGAGTTTTAGTAGTTTGCATCTTTTGAGGAATTTGTCTGTTTCATCCAAGTTGAAGAACTTATTGCCATAAAACTGTTCATAAAATTTCCTTATCCTTTTCATACATGTAGAATCTGTAGAGATGTCACTTTTCTCAGTCCTAATATTGGTAACTGTTGTCTTCCTTCTGTTTTTCCTCATTAGTCTGTCTAGAGGCTTATTAATTTTATAGATTTTGAAGAATCAGTTTTTCATTTCATTGATTTTTTTCTATAGTTTTTCTGTTTTCTGTTTTTATTTATATTTGCTCTCTTGTTTACCATAGCCTTTATTCTACTTCAGGTTTATTTTCTCTTATGTTTTTGATTTCTTAGGGTGGAAACTGAGGTCATTCACTTGTTTTTCAGGTGTTTAGGGCCCTAAATTTCTCCCTGAGTACTAGTTTGACAGAATCCCACAAATTTTGAATTATTAGGCTTTTATTTTCATTCATTTGAAAATACTTTCAATCCCCCTTTTGCTTTCATTGACCCATGGGTTATTTAGAAGTACATTATTTAGTTTCTAAACATTTGGGGATTTTCCAGAGATCTTTTACAAATTCATTTCTGGGAAGGGATAAATTAGGATTTGGGGATTAGCAGATACAAACTACTATATATAAAATAGATAAACAACAAGGTCTTACTGTATAGCACAGAGAACTATATTCAATATCCTGTAATAAACCATAATGGAAAAGAATATATATATATATATATACATGTAACTGAATCACTTTGCTGTACACCAGAAACTAACACAACACTGCAAATCAACTATACTTCAATTTTAAAAATGATTAGATTAAAAGTAAAAAAAAAAATTCCTAATTTAATTCTATTGTGGCCAGAAATCATACTCTGTATAACTCGACTCTTTTTCATCTTATTGAGATTTGTTTCATGCTTCAGAATACAATCTGTTTTGGTAAATGTTATGTGCTCTTAAAAATAATGTGTATTCTACTCTTGTGGAGTGGAATGTTCCATAAATGTCACTTAGGTTAAGTTGGTTGATAGCGCTAGTCAAATTTTCTATACCCTTGCTGATTTTCTGCCTTAATTCTATCAGTATTGAGAGAGATATTGAAATCTTTGACTATCATTGTTAATTTGTCTTGTTCTCCTTGCAGTTCTGTTTTCGCTTCCTCTGTTTTTAAGGTTTATGACTGGGTGTATAAACATTTAAGATTGTTATGAGCTGTTGAAGAATTTATTTATTTTTTTGTTATTGTGAAAGAATCTTCTCATCCCAGGAAATATTTTCTGCTCTGAAATATACTCTGTCTGATATGAATATAGCTACTTCAGCTTTCATTTGATCAGGGTTAACATGGTATGTCTTTTTCTAGTCTTTTTACTTTTAATTCATTTGTGACTTTATATTTGAAAGTGCTCCTTATATACAACTTGTAACTGTGTCTTGCTTTTAAAAATCTATCTATGACTTTTAATTGGAGGATTTAGACTATTTACATTCACTGTGATTAAATTATTAGGCTTGAATCTATCATCTTACTGTGTTTTCTATTTTTCCCTCTGCTTTTTGTTCTTTTCCTCTTTTTTGCCTCATTTTGGACTAATTGAATTATTTATGATTTTATTTTATCTCATTTGTTGGCTTTTTAGCTACAATGTTTTGCTTTGTTATTTTAGTGGTTGCTCTATGGTTTATGATATGCTCCTTTACCTTATCTCAATCTGCCTTCAAGTGACATTAAAACATCCCATGTACAGCATAAGGATCTTATCACATACTTTCATCTTTCCTTCTGAGCTTTGTGTTATTTTTATCTTATGTTTTACATATATTTTAGGCCTTTCACTACATTATTATTATTGTTTTATTTTAAGTCTACGACTCTATAGACATTTAAATAATTAGAAAAAAACTTGTATATTTGCTTATGTAGTTACCATTGTGAGACAATTCTTAATGAGTTTCCCATATTTCTGAACATCTTGTGAGCAAAGGCACTGCAAGCTTTTTCTAGACTATCTTTCCAAGGATGTTTATATAATGAACAACCTTCAATGAGACTAAAATAATGCCTCCTGCTGGTACAGAGGGCATGGGTTTTGCTACCTTTTATACTAAAGATAATGATTTTCTCCTGGGCAAAGTTTGGACAGATTTGCTTGCAGTCTATAAAAAAAAATTATTTTACTAAATTCAGGGTTTCTTGCTTACAAGGAACCATGTTCATCACACATCTAGGTCAACCTGCTTTACCACACGGGCCTTGGATGGCATGGAGACCTGGCACAAACATGAAGCTCATGCTGCTTGCTGTGTTATGAGTAATAAAGTTCTTTGTCTCTGACCCAGGAGTCTTGTATCTTCTGCCAGCACCCATGAAACTGTGGAAGGCTAACTTATTAACTTGCAAATAGAGTAAAAGCTCAGACCATTCACAGTTCTTGATACTTACTATTTCTGGGATGCTTCATTCCTTTATGTAGATACAGACTTTCATCTGGTATCATTTTCCTTCTGCCTGAAGGACTTCCTTTAAGATTTCTTGTAGTGTGGGACTGCATGTGATGTATTCTTTCATTCTCTGTATGTTTGGGAAATTATTTTATTCTGCCTTCCTTTCTGAAGGTTGTATTTGCTGAGTATAGGATTCTAGGGATGCAGTTTTCCTTTTTTAAATTTCAGTATTTTAAAACCATTCTTCCACTATCTTCTTGCCTGTATTGATTCCTATGAGACATTTTTTATTATATTTTTTCTATGTGTGATGTGTCTCTGGCAGCTTTAAAGATTTTCTCTTTATAATTGGCTGTGAGCAACTTGATTATGATAATCTTGATGTTCTTTTGTTTACAGTTTTTGCGCTTTGGATTAAGCTTCTTGCATATATAGGTTTATAATTTCCTTCAAATTTGGAATTTTTTTGACCCATTATTCTTCACTTATTTTTACTTTCCTCCATTCCTCTTCCCCTTTCGTTTGTGGACTCTAACTATAGATATATTGAGCCTCTGTCGTTATCCCACAGTTCGTAGATTTTCTTTCCACTTTCTTTTCCAAATTATTTTATTTTGGCTAGTTTCTATTATTATGACTCCAATGTAACTAATCTTTTCTTCTGCGATAATTAATCTGCCATTAATCCCATTCAATATATTTTTTCATCTCACACATTGTAGTTTCCACTTGCAGAGCTTTGAGTTGTTTTTTGCTTTTTTTTTTTTTTTTTGCAACTTCTATATCTTAATTTTGAACATCTGGAATCAGGACCAGGACTAGGGTGAGACATGAGACATATCTGGGGCACAGATTTTAGGAAGGCACTCACCCTCAGGGATGTACAAATGCTAAACTCACTCTATTGGGAATACAGTTATAATACTTCTTTTAATGTCCTTGTCTGATGATTCTTCTATCTGTGTTAGCTCTGTGTCTGTTTCAATTGATTGATTGATTTCCTCTTTGTAGGTCATAAAAAAATCTGTAAGGTTGTATAGCAAAACCTGTTTCTCTCTTTTGGGCAGTCATATTTCTTAGTTTAATCTCATTTATTTACACTGTCTACCCTATTTCATCAGGCACATATTTCTTATGTAGTTATATATCATGCAACGTTTGTTAACATTTAATTTTGAAAAAACATCTTAAACTTGCAGGGAAGTTGTAAAAATAATACAGAAGACTCCCAAATAGCCTTCACCTTAATTTCCAATTCTTCACATTTTTCCACAGAAAGTAAGTTGTAAATATTATTGTGAAATTATTTTAATCATACTGGCACTTGTAAAGAATAATATATCAAATGTCTGTGAACTTAGTCCCAAAAGCATGGACTATTGCCCTCATCTACATCATTTATTACAAATTATTGCTACTGGCCAAAAAGCATCCGGGGTAAGGTTGTGGAATGACCAAAGTAAACTCATCACTATTATTCAGGGAAAGACAGCATTATGCTGTGCTGGTGATAAGTTAGAACACACTATTCAAATATAAATGAAAGCAGAACTCTTGAAGATAAAAATAGTCCCTGCTTGTTCTTTGGCAAAATCTATGCGATCAGTCTGTCTGCTTCCATCTGTAGCTTCATGCCCATGTGTTTCCTTTATCATAGCATCAATTCCTCTTCAAACAACATAAGGCCTTGGGAACATGGGGTTAAGGCAGGGAGAAAAGAACGCCATAGCACCAAAATATTTAAACTGGATGTCGCCAGGGTATTTCCCAAGTTAGAGATGTCTAATGGAGAGAAATGGCGTGGGTGTTGGATCTCATCCCCACTCCAATTTTATGAGATCAGTTGAGCAGATGTACATTCTTCTGATTTTTTTTTTTCTTGGAGACTTGACTCCTGAAGCCGTTTTGCAGCATCGGGAAAGGCAGTCTTAGAATGCCATTTGTAGCTGAAGCCTGGGGCCTCTGTCACATCCCCTCAACCCTGTTCTTCTGTTTCAGTGCAGCTGCAGTGGACAGTTCTCTTTGCTCATAGACTCACCTTAGTGTCAGTCCCCAGGCAAGCAGATGTCTTTCTGTTTTCTGCCCTGTGTCCTTCTTAGACACGGCAGGAACTCCTGTGGCCCATACGAAAACATGGAGCAAGAATCTGGGAGAGTTCATGTCCCCAGGGTGCAACTCTCAAACAAGGGGAGTAAGTGGATAAATACTTCCGTGTCTCAGGTTTCAAGGAGGGCAGCTCTTGGAGGCATTGTGCACATCAAGAGAGCATGGCCTACATTACTGATCTTTCAGTCTCACCCTCTCTGTCCCCTCACTCCTGCTTCCTGGGATAAACTACCAGCATCCTAAGCTTTGTCTCTGGCTCTGCTTTGGGGAAACCTAAAATAAAACAGCATTCACTCCTTGGGTATATTTAATGCCTGATTTACTGAAGGCAACTGGATTTTACTTTGCTTGTTTTATCGAATGCCCACAAAAGCAAGGGCAATGGCTATTTCATCCACCATTTTATCCCCAGAGCCCAGCATACTTGCTTGAGCAAAGAAATCTTTGGCTAAAAAAATAAATTAGTTAAAATGAGGCAAAAGAAAATTCATTCCTTATTCATAATTTAAAAAACATAACATGAACCCCTCTTAGAATTGCATAAATACCACTCAAGAATCCAGCTTCTGCCAATCGTTGCTGAATATGAGCAAAAATAGATAAATTTTCTGAGCTGAGGAGATTGTTCTTTAAACTGAACAAAATAGTATTTTTAAGGGAAGGTGACTATATTTATAAAGACATCTTAATAAACCTTCAATTTTTTCCTTACTTTCCCTAGTGCCTGAATATAGCACATAGAGTTAGTATGTTTATGTAGATATCTCATGTATATTTATAAATATATCTATAGAGATGTAGTTTGTTCTGTCTCCTTTTCACACCATAAGAAAATAAAACAGTATGTTTCCACTTTGGTCAAGAAAAGATAATTTTGCTAAACTAATTATTTGGCTGGTTCATTAGGCAATTTTCAAACCTAATAACTATGAGCTAGTTAATGCCTAGACTACTTCATTTTCCATGTCTAACCTAGTTTTTCCCTAAACTCTGATGAAGGAATTATTTCCTCCATCATTTCTTATTCCCTTTCATTTGAAATGTCTTTTGTACTCTTAACTATTGCTTCAGGTTTGGTCCGAGAGTCAGAAATCCTACAGATTCTTCTCTTTTCTCAAGTATCAGCAGGCTAGAGATCCAGGTCTGCTTATTTTTCATTGAACTCCAAAGGTAAAACTGCTGTGTAACTTTCTCTGTAAAATGATTGGGACTTTCATAACTGGACCAAATCTCAACAAGTAGTTAGTTCAGCTTCTTTCTCCAACCCTATCAGGGGATTGTGTGCCTCTGTGTGTGTGCATGTGTGCACGTGTTCGTGTGTGTGTATGTGTGTGTGTGTGTGTGTGTTTGGGTTGGAAGATGTGAGGTTAGAGGAGCCCTAGCCTCCAAGTTAAGGCCATCTCTTAGAGCACACTACACTGGGTCTCTTACCCTGCTGCTGATGCCTTTCGATGGCTTGCACGATCTGACAATTGCCTTCCGCGTTGTACATTTAGTTCACAATAGAAACTCCTGGTGATCTGGATTTTTTAGCTGCTCAGACTACAGGTTACAATTCTGATCTTCAGGTAAACTTTCTGAGTCTTGAGTTTATTATCTATTTTTATGCCTTCTTTTTGATCACATTCCATAGTTCATATTCATTCCATATTTCTTACCAACTTGTGGTTAATCTCGTCCAGTACTCCTCTCTCATTTTATTCTTTATGTGGGTCCCATAACTCATTCCAGGCTATATCCAAATTCAGATTTCTAAAAAATAAATTATAAATTGTTTTCACTACATCACATATCTCCCATACGGTAGTAGTGGTTACTTGCTATTCATTCATTCTTTCATTCATTCAACCAGTATGTATTGAACGCCTCACTTGAGGAACAGCTGGGTATTCTTTAAATAGCTTGGAAGTTGACGTGCACGTTGAACTCTGGCAGCCACCTCAATTTTGTATGACATCACCTTGATAAAAGTAAAATTTGATTTGGTAGCACAAGGGGTCGATTTGAAAACTCTTAGATAGTGGCTAAATTTTAAAAATCACTTTTTAAAATACACGATGAAAATTGGAAAAAGGCACTTTGGGGGAATGACATTGAGAAACCACAAGAAGGCCAGAGGAAGGCCTATGGTGTAGGATAGAAGTCAGGGTGAGGTAACCCTAACCCTAACCCTAACCCTATCCTATGGTGTAGGATAGAGTACAGTGCAGTACTGGGAGAGGGATGGCTGGAACTTTGTGCTTGAATCGGATGGAACTGTGACACCATTGATAAATGTTGAAGAAGTCACGATAAATGCTCCAAAGTGTGTTTGGAAACTGCAATGACTTGTTCCTCCAAGGGTCAGATCAAACAACATTTATCTAAGAGAAGGAACTGTGGCTTCTGCCTGTAGATTTTGCTAGAAATTTGCTAAGAATTCACCACTCCTTCGATTTCCATTTCCAAGGACGTATTCTACTTCACTGCTCAAATTTGCTTGCTCCAGTCTCTCCGTCAGAGCACTGAGATTAGAAGGCAAAGTCTTAGACCCGGAGTCCCATTTTCATGTTGCTCAGAGTGTCCCCAGATACCTGAGGTACCAAGCTTTTCTCATAATTAGAAAGGGGTCTGCTCATACTTGGACCTGTGAACAATTCTGCCTTCTAAGTTACTTATGTTTGTAATTGTACTCAAAATTGTAGTAGCCAAAAACGTGCAATGTTTAATAACAAAAGTGTGATTAAGAACATATAAATATTAAGAACAAAAAAACAGGAATGACAAAAGAACACAGTATAGTGTCAACTTAATGCTGTAAACAGGTGACATATAGGAAGTCTGAGTCCGGAGTGTGAATGATCTGTAAAAACTGGATGGGGCAGAGTTGAGGGAAGGATGAGCTGAGAGCAACTCAAGGAAGCTGACCTCAACAGAGAACCGAAAAGACCATAAAAATGTTTGATTTGGGGAGAAGCATCTAGGAGAAAGAACAATCAACTTGGTGTTTTCAGGTGACTCCCTAAATGCAGTAGAATATTTTTTTTTTCTATTCCTTCTTTTGAGAAACAGAAAGCTTGAGGAAATTGCTTTAATCACTGTGGTTGTAAAACAAGTCATAGGTGAGAAGTTAGACTTATGTGCTCATAATAAACACAGCAACATTCCATCAGTTTTTTTAGCTACTGTGTCTATTGACCTAAGTGGCTTAATTTGCACACAATATCTACTCCTTGCAAAAAGCGTTGGTAATAGGAGGTCAAAAAAATTAGGTATGAAATTAATTAACCACCTTCTAAGCAAGTTTCCCCAAAGCATCAGTTTTGCCTTAAGATAGGGTCTGAGAGCTTTTGAGGTGGAAATGTTCCTTACAAGAGAAAAAGAATATTGGAAAAGAAATTAAAACTGAGGGGGAAAAAAAAAGTGTTTCAGCACAGATGGCCTGGTTTGTGATGGGAAAAGAGGTCAGGTGTAATATAGTATTCCATTTCATTTCTAAAATGAAAAATGCCTACATATTGGTAAGAAGGTCTGGTCTCCTGATTCAGCCAAGGAGGTCAAGTCGAAACTTTATCTTTTAAAGAAATAGATCATGTAATTTGTTGCTTGAGAGTAATTGAAAGTTAACACAATTGGAGAACCATTTCCCCTGAAGACTCACTCCTCTTAAATTGAGCAAATGTCAGAACCAGACATTTAAAAGCTAATGTTTGTCTTCTAATTCTCAAAGACTTTATTGTGTGTGTTTCCTGTGGATTTGTGTACATGAACTTTCCTAGGCTTGTGTAAACCGTTCATACCAGGCTGCCTCTGACCACTGATCCCTTAAATAGTAGCAGCATTTCAGAAACTATTAGTGGACTTGAAATAGAAGGAATGGTTAGAACAGTGATTTGTAACTCTTTCAGACCCAATGCCCTCTTTTTATAACAAGCATTTTCTATTTATTAGTGTTTGATTTTCACCAATTTTTTAAAAAGAGAAATGTAAAATATAACACAAATAAGGACCTTAATTGATTTAAGCCTCATTTTTTCCTTGTGTAAGGAAATTATACCTATTTACAGGTGGCTAAATGTATCCATCACAGTTCTTTTTTTTTCTAGGAATATTTGCATCAATACAATTTTGAGCTTTCTAGAAAAATATCACTAATTATGACATTAACAATGTTTGGGGGAAGATAAAAGAATTTTTTGTTATTGTTGCCTTTTGATTTTTCTTTTAAAATATCCAATTAAAACATGTGTAGGGCTTTAAACATGCAAGCACTGCTTAAAGGCTTTCAACATAAGCAGCACTGCCACACTGTGTATCTTCCAGCCCTCAATACCCTCTCCTTAGAGATAATTCTCTTCAACTCTTAGCTCTTTATTCTGGTATATACCTCAATAGTTTTAAACAATATGTTTGTACCACTGTTTCTTTTTTAAGCTTTACTGAGGTATAATTGATAGTAAAATTATAATATATTTAAAGTTATATACACATACATTGTATACACATATGATGAATTGATATACACATACATTGTGAAAGGATTCCCCGATCTAGTTAATTAGCACATCCATCCCCTCACACGGTTACCTTTGTGTGTGCATGTGAGAACAGCTAAGTTCTACACTCACAGCGAATTTCAATTGTACAACACAGCGTTATCAACTATAGTCACCATATTACACATTAGATTTTCAGAAATTATGCATCTTAAAACCTTATTTGTAGGGCTTCCCTGGTGGCGCAGTGGTTGAGAGTCCGCCTGCCGATGCAGAGGACACGGATTCATGCCCCGGTCCGGGAAGATCCCACATGCCGCGGAGCGGCTGGGCCCGTGAGCCATGGCCGCTGAGACTGCGTGTCTGGAGCCTGTGCTCCGCAACAGGAGAGGCCACAACAGTGAGAGGCCTGCATACCGCAAAACAAACAAACAAACAAACCTTATTTGTAAAAAAGAAAAATTGTAACTCTGTGTGATAATGGATACTAATTAAATTTATTGTGGTAATCATTTTGCAATATATGCACATATCAAATTATTTTGCTGTACACCTAAAACTAATACAATGTTACCTGGCAATTATATCTCAATAAAAAGATGAATAAGTTTTGTTAATTTTTAAATATCTTAATTTCCATACAGTAAAATTAGCTTGTGTTTTGATGTAAAATTTTGAGTTGTAATACATGTATAGATTCACATAAGCACTATCACAATCAGGTCAAACAGCAGTTCCAATACACAAAAAAATTCCTTTATCCTGACCAGACTTTAGCCCTCACCCTAACCCCTGAGAACCATTGATCTATCTGTAACCTGTCGCAACAGTTTTGCTTTTTCCAGAATGTTATGTAAATGGGATCATACAACATGTAATCTACTGAGACTGGCTTCTGTTGAGGGTCAGTTCTCCCTTGCTTTTCTACAGGTCTTGTGACAGCTTTTGTTGTAGACTATCTTTCTGAGGCTGTTTGTTATGATAATTTCAAGACTGTTTGGTAAGATAGAGGCAGAGGGAAGATTTATTCCCTAACCATGATTTTAAGGATTAGGTCTCCCTATAAGCAAAAGTTGGGCAGGATTGCTTGGAGCCCCCTTTTATAAGATTGGGGTTTTCTAAGGTGGCATTCCTCAGCTGTGACAAATATCAGCTGGGCGTTGTTTTTTTTTAAGCCTGCATTTGCCTTGCATTTTGCCCATGGGTTAGGGGCTAGGGGAACTGATTCCACATGAAGTTCATGCTGGCTGCTGTGCTGTGAGAAATAAAGTCCTTTGTCTCTGACCCAGGAGTTTCCTGTTTTCTGTCCCAATCTATGAAACTGTGACAGGATAAATTGTTAGCTTGCAAGCCAAGTAAGACCTCAGACCCTTTGCAATTCTTGATCCTTCCTCCATTTAGCAAAATGCATTTTAATTCATTATGTTGTGTGTATCAGTAGTGTATTCGTTTCCTAGGGCTGCAGTAACAAAGTACAGCAACCTGTGTGGCTTAAAACAATAGAAATCTATGGTCTTCTCCAGGCTAGAAGTCTGAAATCAAGGTTCCAGCAGGACTAGGTTCCCTCTGAAACTTGTAGGGGAACCATTCCCTGTTTCTCCCTTGTTTCTGGTAGTTTGCCGACAATCTCTAGTGTTCCTTGGCTTGCAGCTTTGTTACTGCAATCTCTGCCTTGGTCGTCATGTAGCATTCACTCTCTTTGTGTTTCTCTGTCTTTACATGGCTGTCCCCTTATATGGACACCAATCATACTGGATTAGAGATCCATCCTACTTCAGTTTTGACTCATCTTAATTAATTACATCTGCAACAATTCTATTTCCAAATAGGGCCACATTCTTAGATATTGAGGGTGGAACTTCAATATATCTTTTTGGGGGGACACAATTCAACCCATAACGAATAGTTTGCTTTTATTGCTAAGTAGTATTCTATTGAATTGGATGTATCACAGTTTGTTTATCCATTATCTGTTGAAGAATATTTATGTTGTTTCTGTTTGGGGTAGTTATTCATGAACATAACATTTGTGTACAGATTTTTGTATGAACATAAATGTTAATTTCTCTAAGGTAAACACCTAGGAATGGGGTTGTTGGGTCATATGGTAACTTTATCTGAAACTGTTTAACTTTATGAAAAACTGTTTTCCAGAGTGGCTGTATCATTCCGGATTTCTACCAGAAATGTATGAGCGCTCCAATTGCTCTGCATCCTCACAAGCACTTGATATTGTCATTTTAAAAATTTTGCTCTGTGTGTCTGTTTTGCCATTTGCATAGATGTATAGTGCTTTCTCATTGCAATTTTATATTTCCCTGGTGACTAATGATAGTGAGCATTTTTTCATGTGTTTATTTGCCACCACTATACCTTGTCTGGTGTGTTAGTTCAAATCTTTAGCTCATTTTTTAATTGGTTTGTTTGTTTGTTGCTTTACTTGGAGAAATTTGTATATATTCTATATATGTCACTTGATAGAGATGTGATTTTGAACACATTTTCTCCCAGACCATTTTCTTAAAGATGCCATTTACAAAACAAAAACATTTTAAGTATCGTGAAGTTCAGTTTATCAATTTTTTTCTTATTTAACTTATGCTTTTGATGTCATACATGTGAAATCTTTGCCTAACCCAAGGTCACAGAAATATTCTCCTGTGCTTTCATCTAAAGATTTTATACCTTGTGCTTTAAAATTCGAGCCTATGATCCATTTTGAGTTAAATTTTGTGTAAGGTGTGAGGTTGAATTCACTGTTTTTTTTGTTGTTGTGTTTGTTTGTTTGTTTGTTTTTGGTCAACAAATCTCCAGTCGTTCCAGTATCACTTGCTGAAAAAGTTATCCTTTCTCCATTGAACTGTCTTTGCACATTTCTCAATTGACCATTTGTGTGTGTCTATTTCTGGACTATTCTGTTCAAAAACTTGCAAGTTTGTAATCTTGGATGCAAACTATTATATATAGAATGGATAAACAACAAGGTCCTACTATATAGCACAGGAAACTATATTCAGTATGCTGTGATAAACCATAACGGAAAAGAATATGAAAAAGAATGTATATACATGTATAACTGAATCACTTTGCTGTACAGGAGAAATTAACACAACATTGTAAATCATCTATATTTCAGTATAATAAATTAAAAAATAAATGCAACCATTGAAAAAAGTAACTTGAGACAAAAAGTATGTTATTTTAACCCAAATATTTATTGCTAACTCTTCAAAATTCAGTTAGTAACCCTTCCCTTCCCATTTCTACCAGTCTTAAGCTATTGTGTCAAACTTTGTCCAATCCTTATCAGACTCCTCCATGGAAAGATCCACCTTAGCCCAAAAAACCCTCCTACATATTATGCTTTTGTTTTGCGTTTTCTAGATTTACTATAACCCTGCCAAAGCAGTGCTTACATGACCACAGCAAGAAATAAATTAAGAAGTAATTGAAGCTTTGCTTTATTTATATTTTATTTTAGTGGTGTAAGGAAGTGACCCCAGGAGCTGTGATAGTCTTTTGCAACCATGAAGAGAGAAACCAAAAGCAGAAGTGTGTGAGAAGAAGCATAGCCAGAGCCTAGGTCCTTGACGATGATGTTGAGCCACCAAACTAATCCTGGAACCATACAGTGTCGTCCACATCAGTAACTGTAAATGCCCTTATGGTTTGAGCACAGTTAATCAGTATTTGCTTTCTTGCAGCTGAAAGATCTCCTGATACAAATAACTGATTTGGGTCCCCTTTCACCTATCATTCTCCTCTTGTGAGCCACCACTCTTATGCTTTAACCGTAGTGGCTGACATATCACTGTTTTTCTGGTGGAGCTTCTCCTTTGCTCTTACTTTTTCTACCAGGCTGAGTGCCTTTCAATCCCCTCCCCCAACATCTCTCCCCTACCAATCCTGCCTCGTAGTAAGGTGTCAACCAAATGCCATTTCTTCTAGGAGGACTTTCTGACTACACATACCTCCCCAACTCCCATCACACTCACACACACACGCACACACACACAGGATCTTCATCTACAGAATATTTATTGTAAGGACCCATGCGACTATATGAGACTGAACATCACACCCCAAAACACATGTTTATTGAGTGCTTATTTTGTGCCAGCCACCATGACAAGTACTTTATTTGCATTATGCTTTTTAATCCCCAGGAAAACTTTATGAATTAATTACTCTTATTGCCTTCATTTTGCCAAAGGAAAAATGAGGTTTAAAAATGAGAAGCTTAGGGATTCCTTGGTGGCACAGTGGTTGAGAGTCCGCCTTCCGATGCCGGGGACACGGGTTCGTGCCCCGGTCCGGGAGGATCCTGCATGCCGCAGAGCGGCTGGGCCCGTGAGCCATGGCTGCTGAGCCTGTGCTTCCGGAGCCTGTGCTCCGCAACGGGAGAGGCCACAGCAGTGAGAGGCCTGCGTACTGCAAAAAAAAAAAAAAAAAAAAAAAATGAGAAGCTTAGGAAGCTTCTCAAGGTCACACAGATAACCGGTAAGCAGCAGAGCTATAAAAATTCCAACTCAGGTTTAACTCCACACTGGAACTCATATAGAGTACACTGCACAAAAGTGAGCATATGTAGCACAAAATACTGATTTATTTTCATGGCTACAGCATCTTGTGAAAGGAGAGATGGTCTTGAATTTCACTGCGTGCTCCTCTCTGCTGACCCATGCCCAGCACAAAGAGCTACACAATAAACGGGCTAGTTGATCATATAGGAGTCCTTTTCTCTGAGAGCCAGAGCTCCTGCCTGCTTGTCCCAAGTGCCATCCCAGGCTCCAGTTGTGGCCTTCCCCTTTCTATAAAAACACCTATCTATATTAGCCTTTGGCCAGCCCTGTCAGAACTGGGATAAGTTAATTCTCTCTAAGATTTAGCAGCTGACAGTGGTTTGTGGTTTCCTTCTCTACTGTGTGTCTTTTAATAAAGGACTTTTGGAGAAAGTGTTATTGAAGCCAAAGGAATGTCTCTCTCATGGTAAAACTTCAGGTACATTATGAGATTCTTGAAGATTAAACTGCATCGACTGTACATCCAAAAAGTCTTTTTTGAACAAATCATAGCAAGCTGGTGGTGATTGTGGGTGAGGCTGTTATAGTGGGAGGGGTAATGTGGAGGAAGCAATTATTTCAGTATGAAAGCATTTCCTTCTCTTTGAGACACAGAAGGCTTTTTCATTGATTCTTCACAGAGGAGTGTACAGATTTACCACCCTAGTCTCCTTTTTCTGGTGAAGTCTTATAAACTCAGAAAGGCCACCACCTCCTCCCCATAACCTGCCTGGTAGTAGTTGTTGAGGTTTACATAAATAAATAGTTCCCATATTTTCATCTAAATTCATATTCATTAAGCAATTATAAGCAAAAATAAATAAATTCATTATGCATAATTCTGTGTAGCAGCAACAGTGAGTGGTAAAATATTTGTCCATGCCAGACAATCCGTTGAATTGGAAATATAGGACTGAGCTTTAAATTTGTTATAGAAATAAACTAAGACATGGTTTCTTAAACTTGTCTGATCATAAGAATTTTGGTGGATGCTTATTAAAATGTAGGTTTCATTCCAGACCTTCAGGCCCCAGGAGAGACTTATGGGAAAGAGTGGGAAAACTGAACTGGGGTAAGTGTTTCTGCGGTCCTTCAATAAGGGTTTGCCACTTGGACTCTGGGGTAACCCTTATCAGGAGACCACGCTGAAAAACATTTTTGTTCTCTTTCCTTCCCTGCCTTTCTTCCAAGAAATGTTATGCCAGGTACTATACACACTGAGAAAACAAAGATAAGCAACAATTCCTACTGAAGTACCAGACAAAGACAATAAACAATGATACAGTGTATTAAATGCTAAAATAGAGGCAGTACAGGACACTATGCACTTAGAGAGGTGGGAACGCCTGGTCCGAGTATTTAAGGCAAATTTGACATCTGCAAAGGAAAGGTCATTCCACGTGGAAGATGCATGAATAAAGACACAGAGGCTTAAGGAAACCTGGTGTTTTCTGAGCATTGTTAAATGCCTGGCATGGTGGAAGCTCAAGGTCAGGTTGGGGAAAGTGGGGGTAAATTGGCAAGAGTCAGATTGTGATTGGTCTCACGTGCCACTGTGAAGATGTCGGACTCGGTGCTGTAGGCCAGTGGTCCCCAACCTTTTTGGCTTCAGGGACCGGAGTCGTGGAACACAATTTTTCCATGGACTGGGGTGGGGGGATGGCTTTGGGATGATTCAAGCACATTACATTTATTGTGCCCTTTCTTTCTATTATTATTACATTGTAATATATAATGAAATAATTTTACAACTCACCCTAATGCTGACAGGAGGTGGAGCTCAGGCGGTAATGCGAGCGATGAAGCTTCGCTCGCTCACCAGCTGCTCACCTCCTGCCGTGCAGCCTGGTTCCTAACAGGCCATAGACCGGTACTGGTCCGTGGTCCGGCAGGTTAGGGACCCCTGCTGTAGACAATGTGAAGCTATTGGGAAGAAACCTGCATGTCCCCAGCACTTAATGTAAAATGATTTCAAAATATACCTTAATAAGAACCCCTTAAGACTGGAGTTGAAGTCAACTTTGTTCTGAGCAAATAGTTAGTTTCCAGCTTTGCTAATCTAGTGGAGACTCTTCTCAACTAACATCTGATACAGAACACAATGTACAAAATAGATAAAAAGGCTGTTTTGGTTGAGGCAGAAACCTCAGCCCTGTGACAATATTCCTGTAAAACATGGGGGTCTAGGGAACAGTTTGCAAATCAAAGTTCTGTGCTCCCAAGAGGCTGAATAATTAAACGGACATTCAGACTCTTCCTATTGAAGGGTAACTTCAATGTTACCTTTGAAGAGAGCTCCTTCTGATTTTTTCTTTTTTTTTGCGATATGTGGGCCCCTCACTGCTGTGGCCCCTCCCGTTGCGGAGCACAGGCTCCGGACGTGCAGGCTCAGCGGCCATGGCTCACGGGCCCAGCCGCTCTGCGGCATGTGCGATCTTCCTGGACTGGGGCACGAACCCGCGTCCCCTGCATCGGCAGGCGGACTCTCAACCACTGCGCCACCAGGGAAGCCCCATCGTTCTGATTTAAGCAAGGTCTTTTGGAATAATCAATTCAACATTATAGCTATTATGTCGCCTTCTGTTCACCTTTTAGGTTTCTTTAATCTTTCCTAAAATAGACCCTCTCCCCTGCTGGTTCCCCATTTCCCCATGATTCAAATTTGCCAATGTTGCCTCTTGAAAACGTGATCACCAGGAATAGGTACATTTGTTTGGCTACTTCTTGCCTCCCATTACTATGTATGCATTTATAAAAAAATAAATTTATCATGAAAGGAGCTTATCAGGGACTTTTCTGGTTAGTATTACCTTAAAATATATACAAAAGGAATATCCATGAAACAGCATAAAAATGGCATTACAAAGCAGCTCAGTGTTAAGCCAGACACTGCCTTACTGTTTGATGGAATGCTGACACTTAACATCATAACGAAAATTGATAGGCTGTCAAGATTGCCAGGCATTTGTGTGTGTGTGGAAAAAATAAGAGCTTAGAACAGTGAGAGGAACATAGCAGAGGCTCAGTGGTTGTAGAGTGAATAAAGTGGAAGGCCATCTACCATGGGAAAAGGACGTATCTTTAGTCTGGGGATCTCAGATTTGCCCAACTCAAGGGGCTTCCAGGTTTGAAGAAGTGTAGGCAGGCAGCGTAAGCTGCAAGGTCCCTGCTTCTCAATGGAGTGTGACAAGAGGGACCCAGTACGTGGGAGATATGAAGTCATTGAGGGCAAGTGTGAGACAGTTAAGTCATCTCCATGGTCCCTTCTTGTGGTGTTGGCTTCAAGTCCGGGCCCTGGTTTCTAGGCAGAAAGATAGATGTGTCCTCAAGTTTATTATTTCACATGGATGTGGTGGGGTGGGAAGGACAGAAATGTTTAGGGACAAGACCGTCCTGGGGGATTCAGCATCGCCATGACACTCTCTGGGCCGATACCACAAGACACTTCCCCTTTGACACACTGTCCTAGGGAATGGCACTGTCGATGACAAAAGATATTCCTCCCCTCGCCACTTTGTTCCTCATACAAGTTTAGTGTCTGAAGATTTTTCTTTCTTTTCTTCAAAAAATATTTTAAAAGAATATAAGTAGAAGATATTTTAGATAAGAAAAACTGCTGACTTGGGGTCAGTAGTCAAATCTAGCTCTTAATCCTTGAAAAGCTAGATGAAAGTCAGCACTGAGTTTGAAGCCCATGAGATGTAAGTCACCTTGGGGGTGGATGAAGGAGGGCATAGGACAGGAGGCTCTGTGTGTGTGTGTGTGTGTGTGTGTGTGTGTTTAGCCAAAGAGTCACTGGAATAAGCAACTGAAGAATCCAACAGATTCTCCAAAAGTGAAAGAGATAGATTTAATAACTGATGATCTGGCAGTTGTTATCGCTTTTAGAGAAATAACTTCAGTTGTGCATTGATTTCCCTGATAGACTGAATTATAATGCAAAAATATACACTATTACTTTCCTAACTACTTAGCAGAAAGACCAAGCAATACTCACATCAACTGCTTATTTTAATGTCAAATGTTTATTTCTATGCCATAGTTGCCGCAGCACAATTTGTAAAAGAAAGGAATCCAAAAAAAGGGGTTTTTTTTGTCAGGATATTTTCTCTGCAGTTATAAGAAAGAAAATAAACACCTTGGTACCAGAATTACCATTTCTTTCATATCATTCTAATAAATATTGCATCTAAATATTTTCCTTGGGTGTCATTTTTTTTAGGGCAGAAAAATATCCATGGTGGTCGGGGGGATGTTTGAGTTCATTGAAATAAATTTGGGATAGTTTTTGTCAGAGAATATATCTAGAAAATCTTTGTTTTGGTACACTAGATCACTAATTGCCATATTCTTATTATTTAATATAACAGCATACTTTATTACATAAAAACAAAGTGCACTGAAAATGAACAATGTTAGAAACAAACTAAAATTTGGTGTATCTTAAATCTTCAGGTGATCAGATATTAGCTAAAGTGACGGGATACAAATTTCATATCGATACAAATGCAACTCTCTTGGGATGAAAATGCATTTAGGTGCTTAGCTCTTTTCGATTGAGCAGACAGGGCATCCAGTACAACTGCAACAACGGATAACATTTTTTTTTTTTCAATAAAAAGGAATGCTCTGATTTCTGAACGGGCTCCCACCTTTGAGGGAGCCAGAAGATGACATATGCTCCTTCAATATATTTCTCTTGTGTGATTTGAGACAAAAATCTACCAAGATTCTTACAGCAGAAGTAGGCACCACACCTGAGAGCCCAAGGCCCTTCGAGCAGCTACTTCAAGTCAATCTGTGATGCACTGGGGTGGACCCAGCACCTAGAAGACAGCATGGTAATTGTGCATGTAAATCCCTTCAGCAGACTCAGGGAAAGGAGGAGAGTTCTTTAAGTTCATGCACATTTTATTGAGTAGTAATATAAAATGCTTTTTTCTTTTTCATTGTTACAAGTGCATGCTTTGATTGCCAACATTTCAGAAGTCAAATTACAAAGGCAAGGCTTTAGGCTGTAGTGAATTACTTGGGCACTTATACAATTGTTAAAAAATATGAATGGACTTTTGTTGTTGTTGTTGTTTTCAGAATGAACCAGTTGTAACCCGTAACTGATATACAAAGGGAAAAAGTGAAAAAAGTACATATTTTGTGGCACATGACAGAACCTAACAAAATAACTCAACTGTTATGACATTAACAGTGACCATGCATTTAGAGTTTCACATGTAACTATGAATTTATTTAAATTTCACAAGGTTTGCTAAACATGCTAACCATCTATATGTGCACTGACAAGCTTATGTTAAAAACTTTTAAGAATACTCTCCCCTTTAGATTTTTTCAAAGCTTTTTTTTTGATTACAAAATTTCAAAGGCATGAAGCATTTTAGAGAATATAAAGTACGCCAGTATACATACATTTCCAGTATATGTCAGACCACTAAGCGCATTACAGTCCCATACAGGCCGATACAGCCATTTTTTTCCTTAAAAAACATGCATAGGCAGATTTTCTTTTTTTACAGAATATAGATGCTTTATCACTGTACTTAATATGGTGTCTTGTTTACTATACTTAAAAATGCACCACTCATAAATATTTAATTCAGCAAGCCACAACCAAGACTTGATTTATCAACAAAAACCCCTAAATATAAACAGCAAAAAAAAAAAGAGATAGATGTAATTATTCCAGTTTTTTAAAACTTAAAAGAAAAGGTATTCATTGCCAAAGTAATAAGATAAGTGTTATATGGAAACAAGGGCATTCAAGCACACTAAAGAAACCTGAGGTAAGCATAATCTGTACAAAATTAAACTGTCCTTTTTGGCATTTTAACAAATTTGCAACATTCTTTTTTTTTTTTTCTTTTTCTGCTTTTTTTTTTTTTTAAGACTGCCTAATTCATTTTATAGCCATTGTCTGACAAGAGTAGCAAAACATTATCAATAAATAGTCCTTATTTAGTTTGTACATCATTTTGTTAAAAATGTTTGATGTCATCCATTTTTAGTGCTGCAACTGTAAACGTACAATAGAGTAAGAAATTAGACAAAGTTTTCATGTCCAGTAACATAATAAAAGACCTCTCATTAACCTATCTAGAAGTCCCCGATGCAGTAGGAAAACATGTCCATTCCCCTAACATTGCAGTATATACTAGCATTAGCTTTCTTTTTAAATTGTTTTTCCTATAAGCATTTTTAAAAGGCATACCCAAAAGAGGTGTTTAATCACAACCCTCACCAAAATATAGTTTATTATCTCTCTCCCTCTTTTCTAATGATAGTGTAAACTGAATCCAACTCCTGGCCCCAGAGCAAATAAGCTACCATCAGAGGCAAGAACATCCAACTGCTGATACGCAGCAATCCCCATCGCGCCCTGCAGCTCCAAAAAAAAAAAACAAAAAAAAAACAAAAGAGTGAACAGGAAGTGGTCACTGGATATTGCTGCTATTACTGCCATTGCTGTCCGTGCCGTTAGTCTCTGAAGCGAGAGTCTTGTTGATGGAGTTAAGGTTGGTGTCAGAGGGCATGGCATCTCTGCGAGGTGGCATCCTCTCGTTAATTCGATCTAAGCCCTTGGCCTCCTCGAAGCTAGTGATCTTATGTTGTGGTGAAAATCCTTTGATAGCTAAACAGAAAATCATTAAAAAAAAGAAAAACTGGGTTAGTCAGAGGAAAACAAAGGGCACAGCTGTTGTAGCAGGTGATGTTAGAGATTTCGCAGTGAGAGAGGGAATCCTTTAGTAGAGAACAAAGTGACGGGACCTGAACACAGCACAACAGACTCCTTACCATACCCGAAGATAACCGAGACGTTTGGTAACAGCCAATGTCTCTTGCCAACCGAAATGTCCTCTTCAAGTTAGTAAGATGTAAACGTTTCTCTCATCTTCATGGAAGTTTAGATCCACGAAGTGGTATGTAAAGAGAAAGGCTGCTACCAGGGAAAGGTCTCTAGGCCCAGCATAAACTGGCCACGTCGTTGGCACAATTACTGTGTATCAAATGCCCTAACCTAGAAAGAATGGAAATGGCCCTAAGTTTACTATTCCATTGTGCTAGTAATGGCAAATTCAGGAGGATCACTGAAGCAGTTAGACCTAAAATCTAGTGAAGAGCTTAGAGCAGAAGCTAAAAGGAGTTATAAAAGGCATGAACTTGGGGCGTTTCCATGCCATCTCAGGATCCCAGAAAGACTTTCTTGGCAAATAACTCAACAGTGGCATGAAAAAAAATGAAATTATAAACTCCTTCTTCTCCACTCAACTTTGGAAACATGTGGAGTGGGGACAAGGTAAAAGAAACTCATAAAAATCAGGATCAGATCACGAAGTAGAAAAACTCTGTCTGCCCTCCAGCAGTGAACAGGTCAAACTGATGTTTATCTGGTCCATTACTGCCTAAATCGAAGAAAAACTCTTTCTTAGTAGATCAACGTAGACGTAAGTGCTGGTTCAAGAATAACAAGGGGAAAATGTGTTTTTCAACTTTTAGCAAAAATGAATGGGAATGGTTTTGGCCTTATTCAGTGAAACCATGGAATTCACAAAGGGGGAGCATTGATACTTGGTTTTTTTCAGTAACCCTAGTGTGCTCCAGAGATAGAGAAGGCATTTGTGCAAGAAGCTTAATGATTTCTTCAGTAGGTGCACCAACCAGTGATCTGAAAATAAAGTACATAGATGGGGAACCAATGACATCAGTTTGCTTTACTCCCTGTGAAAATGCAAGCCAGACACTGAAGGGCCAATCACCGATGCTGAATTGGGTCGCATCTCCATGGCTGATGAAGGACAATTTCATTGTACCTTTATCCTTCCTACCCTATTTGAGAAAAAAAGGAAAGCAGTTTCAAGCTGAAACTTTGCTAGCCACTCCCACACAAATGTACAGTGCCTTTCATTAGTATGGATGAGATTCTTAAAAGATAGACACAGTTGCTTCCAAACTCATTAAACGATGAGAAACAGTTTGTTCCCCCTCTGCATTTTAAAGGTTAGCGTCATGGTGATTAGTCAACTATGAGAGGAAGAAGATGGGGAAATGGGAAAAGACCAAGGCCCAAAGCAAAGCTTCTTAATTCTTCTCTCATTGAGTCATAAATCGCAAAATAATAGAGCTGTCTGATGAGCACCCACCCTGAAAATGAACTCAGTGATTTTGAGGGACAAAAGTAGTACTCTATTGTTTTGCTAAACTACTGTGAATATCACTCCATCACAGTTAATAAATATAAAAAGTTGGTCATCATAATTGATGAAGTGATTTTACGAATTGAAATGGTAAAAGTGGAATCTCTCTTTTAGGTTGTTTAAAGTTTTAAAATAAAGCCAATAGGGTGACAGCGTAGAAATTCAAAATCTAGCGAGAGCAATGGCTATGTCCGGAATGGGGCTCCATTTCTAATCATTTCTGTCTACCCTGGTCTGGAAGAATGTGTGCTCTGCTGTAGTTGCTGGTCAGACGATGGGTATTAGCAATTTACATTGGTAGTATACTTAACACAACACAAGAGTCACAGAAACCACAGAAAACAGCCAAACTATCAACAAGAATGCACACTGCAGATTAGAATTTGCCAAGAGGAACAGAGAATTCCCACATAAATAGCAGTTTATTCACTGCTATTTAGGAAGCAGTTGTATTTTCTCTTACAGTGCTGTCATTTCCCCTACTGTATCCAAATCACGTACAAATTAAAGAGTCTAAAGTGGCACATTTTACATCATACCAAAGCACCATATCACACAATTTTGGGAACAATAAAACATTATCTTGCAAGAACAAAATACAACTGAAAAATTTTGTTTTAAAGGGGAACTTCAAATTATTCTTTTTAAAATTTCCAGAGGGCGTGGTAAGTATCAGATTAAAAACTATTTGGATAGGCAGTTCTCTCATAACTCTACGCTTCAGAAGCACTTGATTCCAAAGGAATTGCGAGAGGGTCCACTCTATTGTCCTCGAGCAGTGCTGGGACACAGTCGGTGATGAATGTGCCTCGTTTCTCCTGAAGCACCCGGCATAGTACCTGGTGCAAAGCAGGCACTCGGTGGACACTAACCAGTTGAGTGATGACTCAATATTCCCTATGCTTGTTACCGGCCACTTCTACAGCCACTAGATATTTTTGAACTCTTTAGAATATTTTGCTGGTGCTAACCATCCTACAAATACCAGTATGTTAAAATTTCATAAGACTAGCAGAACTGTTTATCTCGTACACAGCTGTCTCTTGTTGGAATATTTTTTGGAGACAAAAATTAATGTTGAATTACAACAAAGCACTATTCAAATGAATTTTTTTTTCTAGAAATTTCTGAAGACTAGACTTAATAAAGCTATTTTTATTCTCTCCTTTTCAGTGCCGACTGAAAGTGATTTGAGGGAGGGACATGGTTCAGCTCAAAGAATATTGTTTTATCCATTATTTGTCAAAACGGCTGCCATAAACCCCACCCCACATCATTCAAGATCTATAATCCTTTTGTTTTCTGTGATTATACTAGGATCATTGTATACAAAGTCAAACATAGCTTTAAGGGAAAAAAAACAAACAAACAAACCAGAAAAGGACATTTTCCCCTTTAAAGCAAGAACATTTTGGTTAATACTGAGCCACAACTGTTAGCCCAACACCCACACACTCTGTACAAGCTACAGCAAAAAAAAGAAAAAAAGAAAAAAAAAAGAAAAGAAAAAGAAAAGAAAGAAAGAAAGATATGAATACACCCAGCAGAGCCCTTGTCTGTTGCAGGTACAACAGAAAGGGGACTGGCCAATTTACCTTCATCAGCCTCAATAGCCTCAACAGTAGCTGAAGAGAAGAAAGGGGGTGCAAAATGAATGAGAAAAATGAGCAGAGGATTTTTAACTCTAAGAACAAATCAGTGACGATCAAGGAAGCTAAGAGGATTAATGTTCCTGTAAGTGCTGGATTCTGGCACGGACAAAATAGAAATACTTAAAAGAAAGAAAAAACACCATGAAAATGATGGGGTTTTTTTTCTTGTTTTTTTTAATGAGCTGGCTACACGTATCTGAGTGACATGATTTGGATTTTGTTCACTAAATACAGGACAAAATGATTAACCCTTTAAGAAAACACTCAGGAAAGGTTTCTTTGACTTAGACTGAATCTACAAGGGACTAGGTCAATCGAAAATGTGCATCTGACTCACATGAAGTATGATAAACCCACTGCTATGATTGGTAATTTATAGTTTTAAAATGCTCCCCCAAATGGCAGAGCTTGAAGTGTTGTCATAATGTCAGTGGAATAATTCACACTATTTAATATTAAATGGCACGATTTCCTAGTGTAATAGAAAAGCAGGGGGGATGCAAATTTAGAGTTGCGTCTGAGTTGGTAACACATGTGACTCTTTAAAGACAAACATCGAGCGTGTTTTGAAAGTGAGGGAGAAAGGGAAGAGGAAGAGGATGGGGATGGGATAGCCTGGACTTCTTTTGCCAGGTAACCCAGCTTAAAATCAGTTTTCCTCATTGGAATAGCATTTTTAGAAACAAAATTCTTGAAATGTTATAATCACGTGATAATATGCCAGTAGCAGCAATAATTCTAGCAGCATTTTATTTTATTTTATTTTATTTATTTATTTTTGCGGTACGCGGGTCTCTCACTGTTGTGGCCTCTCCCGTTGTGGAGCACAGGCTCCGGACGCGCAGGCTCAGCGGCCATGCCTCACGGGCCCAGCCGCTCCGCGGTATGTGGGATCCTCCCAAACCGGGACACGAACCCACGTCCTCTGCATCGGCAGGCGGACCCCCAACCACTGTGCCACCAGGGAAGCCCCTATCAGCATTTTAAAGAAAGGACCGTCTAAATACGGAAACCTCAGCATATTTCAGAGGCAAAATTTTAAGAGCCCATTGCTTTATCAGCAATTTTTATAATAAGCTTAGGGTCTATATTCTCGCTTTAAAGATGTATGAGTCTTTCTATGTTATCAAGGTTAGGAGATATTTCCCTAATTAAGTGCTAAAATGCAAAACTTCTCTGTAATTCTAAAATGTTTAAATATTAAAATCCTACCCCTTGACTTTAATTTGCATATTTCTTATAATTTAAGGTTTTAAAACTAGAGCAACTGCCAAATGTACACTATAATTTACTTACAGTGCATTTTAAATTCCTTATGATAAAAATGGAGACTGGTTACCACCATGGAGAAAAGCCAAATAGTAAAACTTAAGTAGTTTCCCCTTTTAGACAAATTAAAGGGCATCAGACAATGAATTCTGAAACTGTATTAATGTACATGATTTAAAATATACACTGACTTTTCAAATTCTCAGGACTAATAAGATGTCGGCTGTGTGTATGTGTTTGTGTGTGTGTGAGTTCAACACCAAATGACAAACAGATGGATTTAAAATAAAACAACAGAACAGGAAACTGAATAACCCAGGTTAAAATACAGGTGAAAATCTGGAAACAAAACAAAGAATTCTAAGAACTTAAGTTTAAAAGTAAAGCAAAAAATCTGGAACCGCACCAGGACCAACATATTAGAAATATGTACTGCCCACTATTAAGTGTATTCTTCTAAAGCAACTGTGGCCCATAGTTTCTGATAATACACCTGCTGTACCTTAAAATTGTGCTTATCAGAAACTATGCAGATTTTAGTCAATTAGGTAGTTGTGCATTTTGTGCATATAATAAATGATCCATTTATGCTAATGTTCTTAGACAGCATGTTACTTTGGTGGGAAAATTGTGGGTTTTTTCCTGAAGTTACTAAGATAAATTTTAGCTACAAATTAAATGAGGAACTTACTTCAATACTGTGGTATCTTCCTACCTTCATTTAGAAAATTTTTTTTCTTTTTGTGGAAACTTGAAGACATTGATGTTGGAATAAATTCATATGAAAATAAAGAAAATTTTAGTGATGCTGCTAGGAGGTGATCTTAGCAGTACAATATCCATGAAGCTGGGCATCACTTTCTATGTAAAAGAGGTGTATCTAAATAACATTACCATAAGAATACCAGAATCTTCTAGACTGAGGGACAGGGATAGAAAAGAAAACACAAACAAAGATTCAGGGAAAGGTACAGGGAAATAAGCAAGAGGCTGAGATTGCTTTGAAAATGTTCGAGTGTATTGTTGTTTTCATTTTTTTTTCTGTTAGAGTCTAATCTAAAAGCAAAATTTCCATAAAGTATGCTAAAATTGGACTCTAATTAATGATAATATTAGTTAAAATAGATAACAAAAGTAACAAAAGTAAAAGAGCACACTGACTAGGTTGTCTAATATGGTAGACACTAGCCACATGTGGCTATTTAAATCAAATTAATGAAAATTAGATAAAATAAAAAACTCAGTTTCTTAGTTGTAAGAGCTATATTGCAAGTGCTCAATGGCCATATGTTGCCAGTGGCTTCTGTATAGATAGATAAATTTCCATCATTACAAAAAGTTCTATTGGACAGCACTCATCCAGAGAACTACAGATTTTAATACAAAATCTACCTCCAAGGAAATGTTTTCGTCCTTTCTTAAAAATAAAATATGATGGTACTCACTCTCTTATGTTTTGAATGAATAAGTCAGAGAAAGGACACCAATGACTTCAATTCTATTCAAGTGGATAACAAAATCATCCTTTTTATTCTCTTCCTCCATTCTCCACTAAATCCTAGACTTAGGCATGGATATTTATGTGTGTGTGTGTTTATTTCATCAATCCAATAGATAACCAGTACATTTTATAAAAATGTAATTAAAAAGTTGTTTTTATCCACTGCTTGGCTCCAAGTGGTCAAACCTACTGTGCATGTAGATAAGCTGAATGAGTTGTATTACAGCGAGGCCTGAAATTGTGGTTAATGTGCAAATGAGGACATGGGGGTAGCGGGGTCAAGAACACATTCCAGCAAATGAGGGAGCTACTCTGTGGGGACGACTGGTCAAACTGATGGAGGTGCGGGAAGGGAGGGGGGTCTCAGCCCTTCTTCCAGCTGAGAAGATCTGAAGACCAAGATGGACCTTAAATGCGTGAATAAATCAGGGCTCTAACGACACGGCTGACTGAGATGCCTGCACACGGTGTGTCGTACCAATGGGCCTGCTTACCGCTTTGCAGGGTTTGCTTCCCTCCAGAGAGCACTC
The DNA here is from genome assembly GCF_025265405.1 of Mesoplodon densirostris. Classification (NCBI taxonomy): domain Eukaryota; kingdom Metazoa; phylum Chordata; class Mammalia; order Artiodactyla; family Ziphiidae; genus Mesoplodon; species Mesoplodon densirostris. Next base: position 221,980,890 of record NC_082661.1, read on the forward strand.
CACTGGGGAGCATGCCTGTGGGTGTCAGGCCTTTCAGCGTCAGCACACTCTCACTCTCTTCTCTGCAAAGGCACAACGGGGACGACACATTAACTTTTATTTTCTTTCAAGACAAAGAAAAGACTTAAAGGAAAAGATATATGTAAGAACTCACATTTACCTCTACCTTGGCTCTCTTGAGTTTCTTCTTTTTTTTACTTAAAACATACTATATTTTCACACATTCATATAGAAGTAGTGGTATGCCCATGACATGACTGCTAAGATAAAGTTGGGAATTATGCAATTGTGGAAGTTCAGTCTCTTCTGACTATTGAAGAGACAGAAAACAATTCTCCTTTTGTAAGCAGGCTCACAATACAAGGTGTTTGTGGGCATCTTCCACGACACCATAAATATGTTTAAAAAAAAAAAAAAAAAAGAGCCATGGAGAGAGAGGGCTGTTGTAAGTTTTCCAGCCAAGGCTCTGCAAAAATACGTGGGGCTGATTTGACTTGTGAGAGAAAACCAGAGAGTATAACAGATTTAAAAGATCTGATCTATGGATTAGGGAAGTAGGAGCTACATTCAGGGGACTGTTAAGGAATTCTGACATTACATGACAACTACACAAACTAATGGCAAGTTGCCGATGAAACAACTGGTCAAATTTCCAACTTTTCTTTTTCAGTCTCTTTCCCCATGGATCTGCTAATACAACGTTGTTTTATTACTCATTATGATGACTGTTTTACAATCAGTTTTATGTGTATCATTATTTGCATTACATTTCTTAACCGCAGCACAGCATTAATCAAATGATTAAATAACCATAAAATAGGGATAACCTCATATATTTCCATATAGTAGACAGTGTAATCCCACATAACCAGAAAAAAAACCTTACCATACACATATATATCTAATGTTTATAATATGTACAACTACTTACTCCACAATTTTATGAAGATGGCTAACATGGCCCACACAGAATTCCTCAACTATGCCCAAACCTGCTGCTTCACTATCTTTCCTCGACTTCATCTTTTAGTTAAGCTGAAAGAATCCACCTTTAACTCCTTTTATCCTCTCTTATTCCACATCTACTTAATTAGCAAATCTCGAGGGCTCTACTCGCATAGTATCTCCAGTATCTCACCATTTCTCACAATACTACTACCTAATCTCTTCTGAAAACAGCTTTATTGAGATATAATTAACATACCATACAATTTGCCCATTTAAAGTGTGTGATTCAATCACTGGTTTTTAGTCTATTCAGACAGTTGTGAAACATCAGCACAATAAATTTCAGCACATTCTCAACCCTCCAAAAAGCAATCTTGTGCACTCCCATTTCTTCCAGCCTGTATTACTAATCATCTACTTTCTGTAGGTTTGCTTCTTCTGGACACTTCTTATGACTGGAATCAGGTGGCCTTCTGTGACTGACTCCTCTTCTGACCACCAGCATCTCTCACCTGGATGGTTCCAGCAGTCCCTTAACTGGTCTCTCTGCTCCATCCTTGTCACACTCCTGCCCTCTCCTCCCATATCTATTCTCAGTATAGCAGCTGGCTGAGCCTTTTAATACCTATACAGATCCTGTCACTCCTCCATGCAAAACTCTCTAGTGGTTTCTCCTCTCATTAAAGGTGAAAGGAACAATCTTTAAAAGGTTTGACCAGAGCTAAAAAACTAGCTCCCCACCCACAGTCTGCCATCCTTATCCACCTCTTGGACTACATTTCCTACCACCACCCACTTCCCTTCGTGGTCCTCACCATGCACCCAGCACACTCCACCTTGGGGCTCTGCACCTTTCTGTCACACTCTTCCCCCAGGTATCTGCCTGGCTCCCTCCCTCCCAGCCTCCAACTCTCTGCTGGAGCACTGCCTTCAAAGTGAGGACTTCCTTGAGAATGCTATTTAAAATATATGTACTGCACTACAAATAATGCAATTTCGTTTCTTTTTATGGCTGAGTAATATTCCATTGTATATATGTGCCACATCTTCTTTATCCATTCATCTGTCAATGGACACTGGGACAAAGTGAGAGAGTGGCATGGGCATTACCAAATGTAAAATGGATAGCTAGTGGGAAGCAGCTGCATAGCACAGGGAGATCAGTTTTGTGACCACCTAGAGGGGTGGGATAGGGAGGGTGGAAGGGAGATGCAAGAGGGAGGAGATATATGTATATGTACAGCTGATTCACTTCGTTATAAAGCAGAAACTAACACACCATTGTAAAGCAATTATACTCCAATAAAGATGTTAAAATATATATATATATATATATATGTATATATATACGCACTTTCTTACGCCCTATATCCGCTTCCCTCTTTTATTTTTATCTAAAGCACTTATCACCCCTGAAGAGCTATACAGTTTGTTTCCTTGGTGCTTTTTTTTTTTTTTTTTGAGCTCCTCTGCCCACTACACCCCACCCTAGCCAGAAAAGCTTCATGTGAAAGGGGTTTCTGTCTGCTTTGCTCCTGCTGCATCCACAGTACCTAGACCAGAACAGCACCTAGCACATAGTTGAGATTCATAAAACATTTACTAAATGAAGGAGTCAAAGAAAAATAGGATGGAGAATGGCGGTGTTAATCCACATTTTAGATTTCTGAATCCTTTACTGTTATTTAGAGCCAACGCCTAAGCTCCGGCTAATGGTGTGTAATTAGTCCCCAATATGCTGAGAAAGATGCTCTTCAACTCTTGGTCCCTCAGATTCCCACCTGACAGAGGAATTGCCTTCCCTGCTCACTGCTTCCCCAAGATGTTCACTTTGAAGCAGAAGTTCTGTGTGCATTCGTTTGATTGGTGGATCCTAGGCAACCTGCGGCACCTGAAGTGCAAGGGCTCTTGAAAGATAGGTTTCTGGTTCCCTTATAATATGGCAAATTACCAAAATGTAAGGACTGTGCTGGACAGCTATACCTGACAAATGTGTACCACCATCCGTATCCATCCATTACATGTTAAAATGTCTCATTTCACAAATTTCTTGTATTTGCCTCTTCCCTTGCATCTCTCCACCCACAGCTAGTTCAACATCTTTTGCTTGGATTATTTCAATAGCTTCTTAAACGCGCTGACACCCATAAGTCAGCTTGCTATCCAATCTTCAGACTATCATTACATATACATCTCCACATGGGTTAGCACATGCTCCGATTCTCCTTAGTACTGATCACTCACTGAGTGAGTTTGGACATACTGCGTATCTTCTTTCAGTTTCTGTTTCCTCATTGAGGTCAACTCAACCTTGCAAGCTTGCCGTGTGGACTCTCAAATGTGTACACCATGAAGCATGCAGCACCTGGCCCTTAACAAGGGCCCCGTAAAACACTGCTCCTAGGTCCTTAGGATCTTGAGGACTGCTCAGCTGCCAGGAATGCCTTCACCACAATTCTCCAGCTAATGGAACCTAGCCTGAACTTCACAGCACTCCACCAATGGCAATCTCTTCATGAACATTCCTTTCAGGAGACAGAAGGATGAACATTCCTTTCAGGAAGTAGAAGGGCTCCTTCCCATCCTCTTCCACAGCAGGGCACCTCTTCATGTATTTAGTACACATCTCATGGCCTTACATTAGTTTATTGTCTACATGTCTGACATTTTAATTCAGAGTATCCACTTTGCCTAATGTATTATATGGTACACATTTAATGCTCAATCCTACTTTTCTCTAGAGATGACCACCCTGTATTCTACAAATGCTTTTATTATAGGAAAGCAATACAATATACCTTGTTTTTATTTTCTATCAATACGTGCGACCTTAATCAAGTTATGATCATCACTGGGTTCAAATGGAACCCACTCTCAGCTGGGAATAACTGCATCTTATGTACCAACATGCAGAGGACTAGAGGGACTTTCCAATTTTAAGACCTACCTATGATTCTGTAGCATTGTACCTGTCACTTTCACGTGGTTTGAAGACTAACATAGATACAAAGAATTTTCTTTTATGTTAAGAAAGGCTTCTCCTTTTTTTTCCTAAATGTACTTTCAACTGGAAGTGATGGAGCTGTTTTTACTCATCCTCACAGAGACTTCAGATAGAAAAAGAAGTAAGCGCATTTACTGGTAAATCTGAGGCATGATAAATAAGCAAGTGTTTATGCAGAGGGACCAGCTGAGTTTATGATCTTCATATAGTCCTTTGCCCCCAAAGGCAATTTTTCTGGCCACACAAGCCTCCCTGCTGGCCTTAAAAACTGCTGACTTTGTGTCCATCCAAGGATCTTTGTACTTGCTCCTCCCTTTGTCTTTTTTTAAAATAAATTTATTTATTTTATTTATTTATTTTTGGCTGCGCTGGGTCTTTGTTGCTGCGCACGGTCTTTTTCCAGTTGCGGCAAGCGGAGGTTGCTCTTCAGTGTGGAGCACAGGCTCTAGGTGCATGGGCTCAGTAGTTGTGGCGCACGGACTTAGTTGCTCTGCGGCATGTGGGATCTTCCCAGACCAGGGCTCAAACCCGTGTCCCCTGCATTGGCAGGCGGATTCTTAACCACTGCGCCACCAGGGAAGTCCCTCCTTTTGTCTTAAACACTCTTACTCCCTACCTTCATGAAGGTCACCCCCACACTTGCTCAAATGCTAGACTCAGAGAGTCCTTTGCTGGCCACGTACTAAAATGAATGAGTGCCTCGCCTCTCACTTGCTATCCCCCTGTACTGCTTCATGTTTTTCTTCATGGTACATAATGGCTACTTTAAGTTTCATTATATTTATTTTGAATGAATGAATGAGTCCTGCAAGTTCAGTAGGAATGAAAAGCATTAGAGCAAAGGCAGCCTCATTCATTAGGCCGCAGGGAGCAACTATGCTCTATTTTCAGCTTTAACATAACTTTTCAAGATTTGGCTGCTACTGCAGAGCTATTACTGACTTTGATCTGGTGTCTTTGGGAAAGGATGATCGTGCTTTTCATCCTTCTCATGGCTCCCTGTTTTTGGTATCAAATCACTTAATTACTCTTGAGTGACTCTACCAGGAGTGGGATAGAAATAGCAAGAAGGAGAAATCAGAAGAGCCGGAACAGCTACTCCACGAAAAAGTTGAAAAAAAGAATCTGGCAAAAATTAGAATATGAAATTATATAATGTGGAGATGGACTTTCTCCCAAGATATTCCTATTTATCCTTGTTAATAATGTAATTGTGAATTGACTGGATATTCGTCACATATAATCATACTGTATTTTTTTAAATTTGTTTATTTATTTTTGGCTGTGTTGGGTCTTCGTTTCTGTGCGAGGGCTTTCTCTAGTTGTGGCAAGCAGGGGCCACTCTTCATTGCGGTGCACTGGCCTCTCACTATTGCGGCCTCTCTTGCTGCAGAGCACAGGCTCCAGACGCACAGGCTCAGTAATTGTGGCTCATGGGCCTAGTTGCTCCGTGGCATGTGGGATCTTCCCAGACCAGGGCTCGAACTCGTGTCCCCTGCATTAGCAGGCAGATTCTCAACCACTGCGCCACCAGGGAAGCCCTAATCATACTGTATTTTAAAGTAATCTTTTGAAGAGAAATATAGATACTTTGTATTATCCAAGAATAGATAACTGAATTTAACTGAAGAAAAGTGTAGTTAATTCTCTTCAAGAAAACATGTGTTTTCTAAGCCCATGCTTAATAATAACAAGATACATGATCTATTTAAAAAATAACTACTATATGGGAACTGAAACACTAAATAACATTTTTCTCTCAATGATTTATTAGAATAATATAGATTTACATGAACAAACTTTATGGTTGTTCATTTCCTAGAAATCTAGTGGAATGCACCTGATAAATTCATCTTTACCACAGAGACAGAATGAAAAATAGAAAGGATTATAATAGCTTTTCCATTTCATAACATGTTCAACCTATTGTGAAATAAATGTTTTAAAGTCGTGCAGCAAAGAGGGATGGAATGTGAAAGTCCCTTTAGAGGCTTTCTCTACAGAAATAATTTAGTAGATTTCCATTTGACGAAAACAGTGAGGAACTGACAATTCCATTTTAAAAAATAATTAAGAAAAAGCAAAGAGTTTCTAGTAAAATACTTAAATTACCAGATTAAAGTATTAAAATGTTATTGAGTGACAATCAAATTCAACAGAGGACCATGATCCCACCTGAGAACCGAGAACACTCTGGCCATCTTGCCGATCGCTCGGATCTTGTTCCTTATCACCTCCTTGCGGGCTGCAGCTGTTGCACCTATATTTTAAAAACAGAGTTGAGAAGTCAGGTGACTTTTTATTTAACTCTAACTAGTTTACTAATTTACATGTATAACAGACTGCAGTTAAGCCAAACCAGGTTTGTTTTTTTTTCCCCTCTAAGGATTTATCTGTAAATCAATTTAAAAGTCTATGCTTCCAGGCACGAATACTTGCCTGTGATACTTTACAGGTCCCCAAAATGCCAAAGAGCATCTTCTGAGATTTCCAAGGGGAGGGGTAAAGGGCTAACTGAAAAATTACTGAGCAGATGGGGTGGGTTCCTACCCTTCTCTTCTGATTGAGCTTCCTTCTCTTCTGTTTATACAAAGAGAACGTGCATTGGCACGAAGAGGAAGTGAGTCACCAGGATGGATATTCTCAGAAGGTGTGTACCAGGGAGCTGGTTTCCTCTCACCTTCTCTCTGACCTGAAAGCCCTCAAACAGCTCCTATTTTTGTCCATTTCTTTTTCTCTAGTGGCAATGACACCATAGCAGGTATCCCCCAACACATCTATTTGGATTGCATCTATTTTCCCCCAACTCCCCACTCCCGATCTGGGCTTGGCCATGTGTCTTGCTTTGGCCAATGTGACATTAGCAAAAGCAATGCCAGCAGGAGCTTGAAAAGCACATGGGGCTTGTTCCCTCTCTTGATCCTTGGTATTTACCCAAGAGAGTGGAAAACTTATGTCCACACGAACACCTGTACACAGATGTCTATACCAGCTTCGTTTGTAATTGTCAAAATGGGAGCAACCAAGATTTTCTTCAGTAGGTGAATCTACTGTGGTCCATCCAGATAATGAAAAATTATTTGGTGCTAAAAAATAATGATCTCTCAAACCAGAACTTAGTATTGCCAGCTATTCTGCCTGCAAATGAGTGGAGTAAGTCTAAATCCATATGTGAGAAAGCCATTCGCCAATCCAGTTTTCCTGATAACCAAGTGGAAACATGGATTCTCATTCATAATTGTTTCCTTGAATTAGACTCTATTGGCCAAAACACTGGAGGAGAAAATGGCGTGTGTGTAGGCCCTATCTCATACTTTATTCTGAGTTTCTAACAATATTTATTATTATCTACGATTTGCAATTATGGTTCTTTATATAATAAAACCTGTCCTAGAGACCATTTGAAAGTCTAAAGTTTCTGTGCTTGAATTTTAGATGATTTATAATATGGGGGATTACCTTCAATATTTGTCAAATAAACAAAATCAAAATGAATACCACACATTTACAACCCACAAAAAAGTAAAATAACCAAATAAAATATCTGAGTTAATATGTAATCAAACTTAAAGGAGCTGAACAGTAGCAGGACAGAATTAAGTACAGATATAAAGGTCCTTGTATATTTAGTATTGCTATTCCTGGTTTTTGGTATTTTCCAGAGATCATTAAAACTCTTATTCAAATACTTATGTTCCATTGCAAATCCTCACAGTCCATAATTCAGTAGAAAGATCAAGGAAAAAAAAATGCACGTTTTTCAGACTTCTACTAGCTGTGACATGCAAATACAATGTCATGTTAAACATTCTTGGTACTTGCTCTATTTAAGTTGTGGAAATATACCACAGTAGCTCAACTTAAAATTCAGTATATTGAATAAAAAAGGTGCAAAAAATACCTTTTACATTAAACTATTTTTAATAGTTAACTACTGTTAACTATTTTTCAGAGAAGAATCTAGTCATTTATTTTAACTCAAAAGTCCCAAACTGAAAGGCAATGTTTCCTAAGTTTAAAAACATTAGTAATTTTAAGTACAATTTCATTTTGTGTTTCCATTCAAATAATTATCACTTCTTTTTTGGGGCCTCTCTTTTGCTTCATCTTTTAAGTTCTAATCTTCTTTTAAAAAGCCGGGGGTATTATGCTACTAATTCCAGAATCTAGGCGCCGTGGCACACTCCATTTTCCTCAAAGGCTAATGTACAGTCCAAGGGAATCTTTAAAGATTTGCTTTGACCATGTGTACTTCCTGACCTTAACTTAGTGCCTTACTGACTTCTCATGAAGTATGAAAGGTATGTATGCCAAGTGGCCTACTGAGTGAAAGCTGCCAGCCTCTGAAGGGAACTGGAAAACTGCGGCCGCATCGCAGCAATGAGGAACCAAGCGCCAGGGTGAAGAGAGGTTCTTACACATGGGCTACCGGCCACACATTACAGACCCTGGCTCTGTATGGCTCACGGTCCCCATCCATCCATTGAGTGACTACTATAATTCCTCAGTTTTAACTGAATTAGCGGTGTGTGGAAAGTGCTATATAGAATACAATTTATTACCCAAATCATTTATTCATAAAGCGTTCTTGTGAATCCTATCCTGTTCTATAGCCTGCCGTGTGCTAACTGCTAGCAACAGAAATAGGAGTAAAGCATGGTCTCTGCTTTAGGAGATCACTTGAACTCCCATAGTGCACTGTGACACAAATTAGAGAGGAAGCAGCAGTGAGTGGCGCGTGGGGCCGGGGGCTGTCAGCTAGAGAGTAGACTGAGCACATCTCTTCTTAGCTCCGTGTTCAGTAACTTCGTACTGGTAGCTTGAAACCAGTGGTAGGGAAGAGAATTTATACCAACAAAACCTGCAAGTGTTACAAACCAGGGTCTTTTTCCCCCTGCAGTGAAGCATTGTTAAATATTTACCACTGGAAGTAGATGTTAGTAGTCTGGAGAAAAATATTCACCCAAATGGTGATAGTTGAAAGATCCTGAAGGATAAATAAGAGTTAAAGAGAAAGGAGAATTCTCCATAGAAGGAAGAGAATTTTCAAGCATGTGGAGGCCACAAGAATCCATGTTATGTTCAGATGATGGGTCAGAACTCCGGAGTGAATGGAGTTTGCCCTCACTGGGGTGAGAAGAGAAGAGAATGAGAAGAGAAGCAGGACATGCCCGGGGCTAAATTGTAAAGGTTTTAGCATAGTAGTAGGGATAAATAAGAAGTTTAGACATTAGCATTCTTATCACAGAGGTACAGAGAACTTACTTTGCACTTACCCACCCCTCTTCAAAAAAAAGAGAAAGAAATAAAAAGATGGACGGATGGTTGTATACAGGGACAGAGATGTGAGAAAGCAAATATCATCGAATGTTAATTGTAGAAAGTAAGTGATGGGTACATGGTATTGACCATACAATTGTTTCAACATTCCTTTATGTTTGAAACATTTCATAATAAAATGTCAAAAAAAACCCACTGTATTTGGAAGAAGCTTGGTTTTGAGGGAAAAGGGAGAGAGCAGCTTTAAGAAGAGGGTCTCGGGCCTCCCTGGTGGCGCAAGTGGTTGAGAGTCCGCCTGCCGATGCAGGGGATACGGGTTCGTGCCCCGGTCTGGGAGGATCCCATATGCCGCGGAGCGGCTGGGCCCGTGAGCCGTGGCCGCTGAGCCTGCGCGTCCGGAGCCTGCGCGTCCGGAGCCTGTGCTCCGCAACGGGGGAGGCCACAACAGTGAGAGGCCCGCATACCGCAAAAAAAAAAAAAAAAAAAAGAAGAGGGTCTCTCCATCCCTCCCTTCCTTCGTGTTATATGGGGGATGCATGAGTTTCCCAAAGGAGGCAATGAAGAAAAGTTCTCAGTGCAGTGACATTCACCCCTTCCTTCCTCCAACCACCTCCAGGGGTAAACTGGACTGGTAAGATAAGCCCAATTCAACAGATTCTAATTGCTGTCAATACCTTTTTGCAACTGTAAGACGTGACGATGAGCTACCTAAAATTTTTATACATTGATAGATGCCAGGGGCCTGGGGGTGGGGAGGGGGAATGGGGAAATCAGTGTTTAATGGGGACAGAGTTTCAGTTTAGGAAGCTGAAAAATTCGGGAGATGGATGATGGTGAGGGTTGCACAACAATGTGAATGTACTTAGTGCCACTAAACTGTACAGTTAAATATGGTTAAATGAGTACGTTTTATACTATGTGACTTTTACCGTAATAAAAAACATTAAAAAAATACATGCAAAAAATCTTTTTTATACTTGAATATCTTATAAAAGAGGAATATTTTCATATTATTAGTTGAAAAGGGAGCTTGCAAAAAACTGAATTGCTTAGTCTTTAATGGAAAAAGTAGCAGAAAATTTCCACTTCATTATTATATTGGCTTCAAATGTTTTGCTATTATTTAGGCTTCTTTCTTTAAAGGGCTTTTAACTAACACAAGTGTATCCATAGCATATATCTTTAAATGAAATATATTATATTAAAAGGAGTATATATACATTAACATTTCACACTTTTTCAAAAGAAAGATCTATATTTTAAGAACTATATTTTGCTGGCAAGCTTCAAATCTCTTAAACATTTTAATTCAAATTCTGAGAAAATATTACAGAAAACTCACCACTTTTTCAAACTTTTAAAAAGATAACAAAGTTCATCTCTGTAAGAAACCTATTCTACTTGAAAGTAAAATTTTATTATGATTCATTATTTTTAAGCAGAGTTTAGACATGTCTCCAGATTTTATTTTTCGACACCATAGGGCAATTACTAAATTTGAATACAGGTTATTGATGGAACAAAGCATAAGGTGCTGAGGTAAGAAATATCTTTTGTTGTGTTATATTAAAAACAAAAATTAGTTTGTTTTCCTTCCAAAATCAGCACTTTGAAATATGATATAATGCAAAGACAGAATATGTCTTCAGACACCTCTAAAAACCTTGCATAATTGGTCTATATGGCTCTTTACAAATGATGGTGAAATTGTAAGTATACAGACTGCGAGAACACATGTCCCAAATTGACCCCCATTAAGGCTATGAGGCCAAAACATGTGCTATAATCCCCAAACCTTATTTTCTTGTCTTTTCTTTCTCTGACCTAGTTTAAAAATAACAGATCTTGAGCATCTATACCTCAACCAAGCAAGGCTATACAGAAATTACTTAAACATCTACCCAGTTTTGCCCTTGGCTGTGGTGAACTTGACAAGTGCTTCACTATATTTTTCTACACCACCAAGCCTTTGAGTCCTGGGATTTAGGGACAGCACCATAAGCACTGAGACACTGTGTTCATTCTGATGGACTGGCTTTAAAACTGTGGCCTGGGCTTCGCTGGTGGCGCAGTGGTTGAGAGGCCGCCTGCCGACGCAGGGGACACAGGTTCGTGCCCCGGTCTGGGAAGATCCCACATGCCGCGGAGCGGCTAGGCCCGAGCCATGGCTGCTGAGCCTGCGCGTCTGGAGCCTGTGCTCCGCAATGGGAGAGGCCACAACAGTGAGAGGCCCACATACCGCAAAAAAACAAAACAAAACAAAACAAAACTGTGGCCTTTACGTTTTTACTCATGCATCTACAAAAGTATATCCTCCAAAGAATACTATTCTCACCTCCAAGTTTAAATAATTGTAAGGAATATAATGTTGTAAACATTGCCATTTTAAAATGAAATGACTATACTACTTCTTTTAAAAATCAATGGCATATAAATATCATAGCAATTTCATCCTACCGTCATCCATTTAAAGAAAAAAATCCATGCACAAGACATTCATTGATATTTAGAAATCTTACATTAGTCCTTTTTTCTTTGAAATTGCATTTCCATTTCAATTTTCCTGATTTTACTTTAGTGAATTATATATTTATACTTTAAAATATTTTTATCACATTATACTTTGCCGCCAAAAATATGTTTAGAAATTTAAATGAAATGTGTTTTTTTTAATTTCCTGAGACAATAAGGCCCTAAGCCTTAAAAGTTCCTTTGTAATCAATATCACAATTATTAGCAGTACATAACTGAGCTAAGTAGCACAAATATATAATAAATTTTTATGAATATTTAAAAAACACAGAAATATAATTTGATTGGAATGCATCCCTTAATGATAAAGATGGGAGGGCTGTTACACTGCCTTGATTAAGGAGACTTCCTAGGCACTGAGTTTTTCCAACGTCTCTTTGTTTAGTACTCCAGGCAGTGTTCACAAAGACTATGTTTAGGGAGACCCATGCCTTTTTGTTAAAATGAGAGAAAAGCAACTGAGAAAGAAGAGGTGGGAAAGGAGAGGCTGCAGTGAGCCTTGCGCCTCAGATGAGTTCCCAGGCTGATCATTTTTAGGAATGAGGACATATGGAAACTGAGGATGTGAAAATAGATTCCCTTACTCCTCTTGAAACTTCTTTGGGTAACCCCAATGGTCCAAATATTCTGGCATGAAGACAGCTGCTCTATCAAGAATTCGATTAATCACTTTCTAGAGGTGACAGTTGTTGGAAGATCTCCTTGACCAGCCATGACTTGAGAATCCTGCATTGCTGATCCATTTGGGGTCAGTGCTGGTTAAATCCAGTCCAAAGAGACTGGAGGCACTGCCCCTCACATAATAGCTATATGAATGCTTATGTAGGTTACTCTATTAGGCAGAGAAAAACATCTTTAGGATAATACATTTTAAAAATCTCTGTAAAAATTCATCTTTTTGAGGATTACAACCTAAAATATTTGGAATACCTTTCTAATTTTAATTCTAACAATAGCATATTACATATCCATAGGTGATAAGACTGGGACATAATGGCTACTCATTCCAAATCACTCCAAACCACATATTCTGAATCTCTTCCATATGTTTTTTTAGCTCAACTAAAATCTCAGCATGTAATAGCATCTACGATGGTGTGATATTTGGCATAGGCTATTCTGTCCTATATGTCATTTTGAAAGCGACAGATCCTTGAAAATATATATATTTTTTAAATAAAAAGACTCTTCTGTGTAATGGATTTTCAAAAAGGCCAGTATAGCCTAGACAGTTTCCTCCACCTTCTCTTGTCATAAAACATAACTGGATTCTTCGGATAGGAAGTCTTAAAAAGGTACAGACTACTCCCAAATGTCAAATAACTGTCATTATTTGGTTATCTTAAATGTGTAGTTAAAAGATACTTTCGTTTCCAAGTGTTAATTTGATTCCATGGACTTTTGTTCTCTGAGACATTGCGTTCCATCTGTTTGATGATTCCTTGGTAGACTCGCAGAAACTGGCTCTGAGCATAATTATAACTTGGGTAAAAATTAAAGACTTTAAGGTAGATTAGGAGGCTTCGTTGATTTTTCAAGAAACTATTATATATTCAGCCTATGTTTCAAGAAACTATCATATATTCAGCCTATGCCTTACAGAGGACATTTCAGTTTATTTATATTTACCAAAGTAGAAACTAATAGCATGTGAAATCTCATTTGGATTGAACTCTTTATCATAATAGAAATGCATTAATTTTATAAACTGGCAATGAAAATAAAAGCAAAATGAAATAATAAAGGTCAAGCTAATAATGTAGATATATTGTCTATAGGAGAAACAATCATAATGTCTGGATGTTTAGTCTGTCAGGATTATTTTGGATATAGAGGAGGATTTAACCATTGAAAAAGGTATTTATTAAGGACTTAATTGTGCATACATGCTAAATGCTGGAAGAAAGCATTTAGACTAGAATTTAATTCTGAAACCCTTATGGATTTATAAATTTATCAAATAGTAGAATGATATTTAAATGTTATCTCTGAAATTACAGAAATTGAAGGAAAAAATAAACCAACAGAGTAAAATATCATGTTTGATTGTCCCATGTGTTATACCCTAGACAGAAAGCTAACTGAGTACCATTTGACAGCATGACAAAAAAGCAGGCTGAAAGACGTAATACTGCTCCAGTCGTCTGACAGCAGAGGATGGTCAAGGTGCTGGCATGTACTGAGCTGATCTGAAATAAAGCCACTTGAAGATCTTCTGATGCTATTCAAGAACTAGGCAGGGTGTTTTGTCAGTACAGGGGGGATGTAGTGAAGATTTTGCCCAAAAAGGTAAATAGGGAAATGAGCATTAGGTTCTGGCCAATGATCTGTGCACAAGCCTGCAGAGGCAACTGAAACAGACAGAATGGTTCCCAGGTCGTGAGACTTTAACATCACTGCAATATATTATTATCTTATCAGAGGAAAGGGATATGCCGGTCAAAAACTGTACTGGTCAGCTACAGAGGCATAAGAAAGAAGAGAAGCCGAGGCAAACATCTGACATGTCTAGGGAAGTACAGTCCAGGGGCCAATGGCCTTTAAGTATTCTGGCCTTACAGCAAGACTTCAGATCATAAATACCTGGCTCATCGACGTCTTTTAAGACAAATGAATAAACTGGCATGTGAGAGGCAGAATAGCACAGTGGTGAAGAACTTGTGTTCTGGAGTAAAAGGCCTATTGAGTCTCAGCTCCCCTATTTACAGGCTGTGCTACCTTGGATAAATTACTAAGCTTCTGTAAGTCTCACCCTCCTCATCTAAAAAATGAGGAAGGTTCTAAGTGCTTTATTTGTATTATTTCGCTTGGTAAGTTGTCGACCTAAGGTCATCAGCTGGGAAGTGGGGAACCCAAACCAGGATTCATTACAGTAGCAGGCTGGTGATCTACTTTCCAGGTGGGTGGAAGAATTACCTAAGTTAATTCGTTCGCTCATTCTCAACACTCAACAAACACAAGTGCCAGGTACTGTGCAATCTGCTAAAGCACTTAGCATAGATCATTGGTATACAATACTCAAAAATGTTTGCTCTTTCTATTAAGAAGAAGGAAGTGCTTGTGCAGAAGTGAATATTCCAGTTCTTCTAACAGTTACATTTCTCACTGTAAATTAAAAGGTTGATTGTGTGATCTTCATTAATATCAAGCTGCCTAAGTTGGGGCCCCAGTCGTGTTTTGTGCCAACCAGGCTAAAGGCTGGGCCCCAGATGATGGCCAGTTCACTAGGGGAGAAGGGGAGAATCCAGGATGCTGCTGGCTTTGCTTTGAGGCAAAAAAAAATAGACCGCTTCACAAAGATGGGCTGACCAAAGAAAATCAAGATATCTGTTTCTTTAAAATTCTAAGAAAAACTGGAAGAAAGTTTCAGAGCTTCTAGTAAGCTAGGAGTAAAGATGAAGGAATAAAAGGGATTTTTAGGAGAGCGAAAATATATTATCCTCATAGAAAAATATTTTTGAACTTTAGATTTTCTGAGCATTCATTAAACTTTTTCATATGGCCTTTAAACCTGCATCTGAGATGAAACAACTATAAAGAGAATGTTTTACAAACTTCAGACTTACAACAATGACTGTCTGCTGTTGTTCAGTCAATTATTAATTATTCTCATATAAGTACAAGCTTCAGATTAAGAAGTTGGACCCATAAAATGCTTTAGTACAAAGAGAATCACATAAGCTCTGCCAAAAACGCATGAAAACTGGATCTTATTTTCTTATGGTATCAATTTTCAGCAAGCTGACATTACCCCCTATACTTCTCTCTGTGAAGAACACTTCTTTCATGTGTCAATTACCTCAACTTTGTGTGTGAGAAGTGAAGTTTTTCTAAAATATAGAGACATACATATACACAAAATCTTTGCCTTTGTTGAAAAAAGAGCACTCTCTACTTTAATACCTTTCAAATAAAGAATACATTAAGGTTTATAAAGCCCATGCTTATTTCCCTTCTTATTATACAACATGGACTTCCTTCTCAAATAAATTTTATAAATACATTTAATCCAAGTGTATGCTTAGATATGCAATAGCTAATGTTTAATAAAAGTTGGCCAATGTCACCATAAGTTGAAGGAAAACTCAAATGCTACAAAAAAACAATGATTTTTAAAACTGTGAATATTGTATATGTGTATAGTACAGGTATCTATGGAATACAGTATAAACTTCTAGAATATTATTCTACTGCAAGCATTTTAGCCAATGGTGGACATTATCCAACCAATTAGCTCTAATAGGGAGATGACTTTTTTTTAACATTTAGTTCGTTCTGCAAAGTCTGAACTTTTTTTTTTTTTTTTTTTTTTGCGGTACGCGGGCCTCTCACTGTTGCGGCCTCTCCCGTTGCGGAGCACAGGCTCTGGACACGCAGGCTCAGTGGCCATGGCTCACGGGCCTAGCCGCTCCGCGGCATGTGGGATCTTCCCGGACTGGGGCACAAACCCATGTCCCCTGCATCGGCAGGCGGACTCTCAGCCACTGCATCACCAGGGAAGCCCCAAAGTCTGCACTTCTGTGCAATGTGAAAATTATGCCAGCTAATATAACTCATCTGTGCAAAATCATGTAGTACAATAAGAAGAGAAAGCAGTACTTTTAATGTCTATGTTACTGTATCATTTAAATTGTCAACTTAAAAAGATTTTAATTATTGTAATCACATATAAGTCAGACTTGATGATACTGACTACAATATGACAGCTAACCAGGTACCTTGTTTGATAGTCCCGGCCCCAAAATATCAATAGCCATATATATGATGGGAGTTCATACCCTAGTACCTAGTAAATGTCTGTGTATTTTTTTAGACATGTTTCAGTTTTAATGATATACTGGATATAACTATTTGTTTCCTTTTTATAGCATAACCTGATGAAAAAAAGCAGTTACCTGTACTATAAAGGGTACAGAGTACCAAGGATACATTTATAGTGACGAAAATGAGTTAGCCTCTAAATTACACACTGAAATATTAAGTAATTGAAAAAAATCAACAATAAACTGGAAGGTAATTAACAAAAGCCTGACAAGCAACTACAAAGCCTTTTACAAAATACTGACTAATCTTTCTTTTTATAGATGTCATCCTTTCCTTTCTCCAATTACATCATGCAAACTCAGTTATTTTTAAAAGATAAGAGAACTTAACACTGGTGAACTGATACCCATCTTTGCATATAATTTTCTGGAAAAATTATATGGATTTCTCACACGGCCATACTTCTTAAAGCAGTAAAATACATAAAGTGATTTTCTTTTCCTTGTCAGAAGTAGAAGAGAACAAGAAAGATGTCCTTTATGCTTCCTCCTTCAGTTATCAAATATTTTATCCCAATTCACACCCCTTCCTGCAAGCCTCTAAATCCTCTGTGAGACCAGCTTATTTAAAATTGGTTTCTTATTGCACTAGACTCTCAGCTTAGTGAAGGCAGAGACCATGTGTTTGTTTGCCACTGAATACACAGAAAAAGATATTTCATGAATAAATATTTTTACATGGAAATAAAAATATAAGATAGAAATATAACATGGTATCAAAATTAGGGTACTCTGAATTTTATTTTAGTTTTTGGCCTTCTAAAAAATGATTTCAATTTTCTATTTTAGCTATTATAAAAATGAAAACAAAGTTTGCTATTTGCCTCTTTTCAATAATCTGTTATCTGACAAAGTTATGCCCTAATATTTCACTTTCTGGTTTTCTAGTCAGACTTATATCTCACAGTAATTTTTCTGCATTTGGTGCAAATATTTTAAAATAGCTGCTGCTTGAACTGCTCAAATCCTGGTTCTTACACTCTCTCCCTCATCACTCCTTTCTCTTTCACCTGTTTGTCTTTTTTCCCAGCTTCATAAAGAAGGGATAATTTTACAGATTGGTCCTCAATTTTCTGATATTTCCTTCCACATCAGTAACTTTGGAGGCCTGTTTGACTCTTAGTAGATTCGGCTGTGACTTTTAATTCAAAGCCTCTGTCACCAGACCCCATTTTGTCCCCAGTCTCCAGGGTTCCATTTCCAAATCCTGCCTGGGCATTTCCAGAGTCATGTGTGTACTCAAACTCATGTCTGTCATTGAACTCCTTTCTCCCTGAAACGGATGAAGTTTTTCCATAAGTGTTCTCATCCTCCTAGGTACCGAG
The DNA here is from genome assembly GCF_025265405.1 of Mesoplodon densirostris. Classification (NCBI taxonomy): domain Eukaryota; kingdom Metazoa; phylum Chordata; class Mammalia; order Artiodactyla; family Ziphiidae; genus Mesoplodon; species Mesoplodon densirostris. Next base: position 221,998,802 of record NC_082661.1, read on the forward strand.
GTTTGAACCGTCCAAATCCACTTTTGTTCCCTTAGCCCCACTGATGCCATAGTTGTAAGCCCCTTGACCAGCTCTTTGGAATAGCTCCCTTTTCCTTTTTTTTTTTTTTTTTTCTTTTTTCTTTGCGGTACACAGGCCTCTCACTGTTGTGGCCTCTCCCATTGCGGAGCACAGGCTCCGGACACGCAGGCTCAGTGGCCATGGCTCACGGGCCCAGCCGCTCCGCGGCATGTGGGATCTTCCCGGACCGGGGCACGAACCCGCGTCCCCTGCATCGGCAGGCGTACTCCCAACCACTGCGCCACCAGGGAAGCCCCCTTTTCCTTTTATTATTAACACTGTCATTGTTCCGATTTAGTCACCTCCACTTTGAAATAGTTAAGTTCCTAAATTATACCCCAACGAATCCTTTGTGCTTTCTCCAAGCATTTTCTTGGGGGAAGTACTTGCTGCTTCTCAGACACTGCTTTTATGATGTTACTCCTCTGCTCACCAACGGCAGGTTATGCTTCAAAGTTGACAGAACAAGAATCATGTCGCCACCGTGCTGCTCAGGGCTCTTTTTTTGGATGTCTAAACATTTCTTTGTATTTTTTATATTAACATGTCATATTTTTTCTCCCAAACTGCCAATTATTATCAGACACACAACTTTTTTTCACATTGGGAACATGAAATATGAGATGCTGAAATGAGTTGCTCAGAAATGACAATAATTACAGCCACAGGAAGAGCTCTAAGCTAATGGCTCTTAGCGTATGTGCTGCCAGATGCACAAAGCAGAGGGGAATTTTTAAGATGAAATTCATCTCAAACATTCATCATGGCAAATATATACAGCTTCGGTAGAAAATGATATACCCGAACCCTATATAGTGGTATTCCTCAAGGACCTATAAGATGCCACGCTAGTCCTACTAATTCCCAACTTCGTACTTTAAAAAGTTCTGTATGGTTTTTTAAAGCTAAACAGAAAGCAGTGGGGAGACACTCTGGAACCCGTGATATTAGATCTGAAGAATTATCTAATAATTCAAAGCAGATGATGGGAGATAATTCTCTTGTATACAATTTAGATGGTTTTGTAGAGGTATGCAAAAAACTGCTCTGATCCCATATTCAGTGACTTGCCTGTGGTTAACATTAGGATAAGGCAAAAATGTGGATAAAGGATAAGAGTTCCACCATGTGGTTTGCTCCTTAGATGAAAACAGAGACATAAATTCTAATTTAATATTAAGTCTTTCCAGGGCAGCCTGAAACTATATTTGGCTTAAAATGTATTACTTTTATTATTTTTTTCTTTCCTTTCTTATTCTACAGGATTTCAGTTTTACCTCCACAATTCTTTCCTGTTAGCCAGACTCATCACATATCATAGTTTCAAATATAACTTGTATATATATATATATAGATAGATAGATAGATAGATAGATAAAGGGATCTCAGGGCTTCACTGGTGGCGCAGTGGTTGAGAGTCCACCTGCCGATGCAGGGGACGTGGGTTCGTGCCCCGGTTCGGGAAGATCCCACATGCCATGGAGCGGCTAGGCCTGTGAGCCATGGCCGCTGAGCCTGCACGTCCAGAGCCTGTGCTCCGCAATGGGAGAGGCCACAACAGTGAGAGGCCCGTGTACCACACACACACACAAAAAAAAGTGATCTCAGAGTCTAAGATTTTAGAACTAAAAAAAAGTTCCAAATAAATATTTCTAACTCATGAAACTGTCATTAGGTTTCTAATGCTTACTGCTATTCCAGACTTCCTTATTATAATAATGAGCAGGAAAGAAAGTTCTGTGATGCAGATTGCTTGATTCCTGTCAGCTCCCCCCAACCCCCAGCCAACACTTTGGGATCACTTACTAATCCTTGGTCTGAAGTGAGTCTTCTTCCTTAATGAGAATCAACTACCAAATGAGATACATCTACTTGGATTTCTTCCTTCTTTGAAATGTTCTGGTGAATAACAAACCCAAATTGAAACCAGACTATCATTTTATCATCCAAAGTCAGAAGTGGAAACAGGAATCAAAGACCCCAATACATATAAACTAGATCCTCAAAAGACATTCACTTGGCATTAAACTGCTTCAAAACTTTACAAGATAAAAGAAGTTTTGTATTTTATTTTCAACATAAAGGAAGCATCGACCAATATAAAACAGTGATCTTTTTCTAGAGAGGCTATCAAATTCCTTTATTTGTAAGGCAGAAGCTAAGGAGGAGAGATTCATGACATGATTTCTACCCAGCAGAAGCCTAGGCGAGCCAGGAGACTCTGTCTGCTCAGATACAATACAATTTTTCACATTATCAAACACATAACTTCTTGGAGTAAATTGAGGTTAACAGAGTAGAACAAAACTATTTTATTTGCTTTGACTTTCATGGCCTAATAATAATGTAAAAATCTTTTTTTTTTATTTTATGGATATTTAACAGAACGAACTAAAGTATAAGTTTAGCTATTAGTGTTGTTCTGTTAAAAAAAAAAAAAAGCATCATGCTGTTTAAAAAAAAAAAAAATGCAAGCACCGTAATCACAGGTTGTGGAAAGTTCAAGAGCCTGAGAACCAGGCAGACACTGGTTTGAATCCAGGCTCCATTACTTCACTAACTCTGTGACCTTAGGTTTTAACCTTACTGCCCTGAGTCTGGCTAGCTTCATATGTAAAACTGGGATAATCATAGCACCTGTGTCAAAAAGTTGTTTTGAGTGTTAGAGATAATATAAATCACCTAGAAAATTTCTTTAAAGTAAATGATAGTTAATAATTACAAATTTTTGTTGGTCAAAAGGTACAATTAGCAAAGAGTTAATACATATAGATGACTTAGAATGATGTCTAACACACAAGTGTTAGCTGCTGCCATCGTCACCGTTAAGTGGTAAAGGAGACCTGACAGAACATAAGAGAAGAGAAGCAAAATTAATCCCACACCTATACTCCTCAAGGACAGGAGGAGAATTTCTGTCTGCAATAGACTTTATAAAGACGAAGAAGTCAACTTGATAAGATCCACAGATAGGCATGGTCTGTAAAGGCACCATTACTACCTTGGATTTTGCAGCTCGATGTTGGATACTAAGCAAAATATTGAGAAGGGTTTGATAAGGACTCATCAAGAGGTGGCTCCCCTTTAGAAAGAGCAGGAAGTGCTTTAATTAAGTCCTTTGATGTCTTCTGATTCCTGCTTTCACCTCTGGAGCCAACCACAAGCCCAGGAGCCTGATAGGCAGAGCAGAGGGCCCGCCCCCAGAGAGAGACAGACTCTGCAGGCTGCCTGCAGGAGGAACAGGGTGGGAGAACTGGGACCTTTATCCTAAGGTTGAAAATAGTATCACACAAAAAGGAAAAAAAAAAACTTAAATATATGTTCTCAATAAACTATTGTTCCAAAAAGAATGAAAGAGTTCTGGGAAGATTTATAAGTTGTTCTCTGAGTTCCTTTGAGGAAATCCATAATTTTTGTGCTGTGTTAAAATAAAGCACTAAAGAACATTTCTGATGATTTACTCTGAAATGTATAATATTCTAAGTTAAACATATTTTTTAATTAAAACTTTTACTTCTTTTTTCTTTTTTTTCCTTAGAGGGTAAATTTGTGAGATTTGAACTGAAAAATCCCATATTTTAGTCCTGCTGTTTCTCTGCAGGGCTAACCTAAGATTTAAGCATGGTAGTAAGATTTCACTGGTCTACTTAGAAAGAAAAAATTCTTCCAAGTGCCTTGAAAAGGACATGCACTCCTATCATTGGAATAAACAAGCTTAAAAGCAACTGCTGATGAGCACAGCACATTGATTGGAACTAATAATTTTAAAGCAGAGGAAGTTCCAAAATATATCCTTTCATGTAAGTGACTGAATGGGTGGATAAAGAGAACTCACTATAAGTGAAGTAAACACTGAGGTGGTCTTGGTAATACTACTTGCACTGTTGAAATGTGCAGATACTTTTGGCTATAGGACCTGGAAGCACAGAGTAGGTACTCAATATATATTTGCTGAATGAATGAGTTAACATATAATTACAATTATATGCAGGTATACTTATTCTATTGAATATACCATATGTTGTATATTTAATATGTTGTCTATACTATAATTATTGGTCAATAAACCTGACTAAAACAGAGATCTGTTAACAGAGATGCATCACTGCATTAATGCTAATTAATCTTTCTTTTGAGGAATAACAGGAACATAGTGAAAGGCATCTATTGCAAAATGTCTGTTGACTTTTAAGATTTAGATTCCACCAGATTAGTGTTCTTTCCTGAGGAAAAAAAAGCCTCTTCCTAATCTTCCACTAGGAAGATTAATATCTCTTAAATGATATCACTATCCCTGGAAAGGTTAATGATGGCAAACTGTGGCTATAACATATGAAACATCTAGAATCTGGATAAAGCACAGAAGATCCACTGAGCTTCTGAATATTTTAAAATATATCAATATATTTACTTAAACCATGATATGGTAGGAATAACTGTACACTCTAAATTTACCTAAGTATATACTCTCTATTTATATGAGTGTACGGACACTTTTATTTTACTTTTGCCTACAGAGTTAGGTATTCTGCATTCATAGATGTGATCTGTATTAAGCCCAAGTAAATATTAAATCATGCTGTTCAGATAGTAACTTTTGGAAAGGGCCACATTCTTGCTTCATGTTACCCAAGTGCAGTTTTTAAAGGTAAAAATTTTATCAATTTAAACTTGCCACAATATCTAGTTTCCACTGCTACCTTCCCCCTTTACTTGAGAATTTGTCTTATTTTATTGATATTATAATGTTTACGCATCGGTCTCTCTAACCAGACTGCAACTTCCTAGGTCTTTAATGCATTTTGGAATCCCGAGTGCCCTGTGCAGAGCAGGTACTTAGCACATGTTTATGGAAGTGAACTTTGCACTTTCCTCCTCCAACTACATTTTTTTGTAAGTTTCCATTCATTTTGGGGTCCTTTTGTAAGAGCAAGAGTAATTTTTTCTATCTTCATTCACCTCATGAATCTTTTGTCTTTTATAGAAAGTGTATTCTTCAAGGGTAACTGAATACCAAATAGTATCTTAAAAAACAACAATAAGAAAACCTCATAGCTTATTCATTAATTATTATAGACATGAAAACATATTGGGGTTGACATAAATACCAATATACCAATGTGTAAGTATCTTCTTTTATCATAGACATCAAAATTTGAGTAACTGACAGAAACAACCTCACTAAAAGAGCCAAAAAACTCACTTAGCAATGCGAGCTACTGAAAGATGTTTATTAAAGTAGCTCACAGCTTCAACTATGTTTTCAGGGTAAGGGGAAAATTCTCTCAAGTTTTTTCTTGCATTTTTTCAAAGCAAGTAGAAAATATAATAATATCTTTCATTCTCAACAGTATGTTATGATTTACACATCTAAATCTTAGAAATTTATTCTTAGGGTTACCTACGAGACACCAAGTAATTACTTGGCAAACAGCATTAGCACAAAGGCTCAAGGCTCTTACCATCAAATCCGTCTTCTTCTGACCCTAGTTCATCGTCTGAGCAGATGTTGAGGACATTTACCAGCATCTCAGTCACTAAAGAGAAAAAGGAAAGAAAGAAAGAAAGGAAAACAAAGTCTACATTTTCTACTATAACCTTAATTATTACTCTGGCACTGTTAATGACCAGGCTTAGCAATAACATTCTTACCTATATTGAAGATGGAATTTCCTGCAAGTAGTTTCTATAAAATTCAGACCATAAAAGATAACAGGCTTTGTGTTTCTATGCAGACTTTATATTTTTAAAATTATTAGCTCATACCTACAAAATCTAATGGTAACGTTTATCAGCTATAGGTCAATAGACAGTGGACAAAAGAAAAATGTGTATATGAATATACTATAATCTATGAAGGAGAAAATGGTTACTATTGAATTTTTATTTATTTGTACAATGATGCTGCTAGATTTAGACCAGATTACAAACTTTATGTTCATAGGGACCGAGTGAATGCTAGATCTCTTTTTAAAATTTTTTAGTCCCCCAGAGAACCCAGAATAGTGATAGAAATGTGGTTTTGTGTTTAAGAGAAACTGATGATTGATGAACTAATATATTTGAGGTAGTTGTGAGAATATTGATTTTAAAAAATGAATGTGTTGAGATATATATATATATACATACATACATATATATATATATATATATACACGTATACAACATTGAATTTCATTTTCAAAAAGGTTTTACAAATGAAGCTCAGGTAAGTTTAATAAGAAATTTACTTGAGTAAATAGATTATAAGAGGGCTGTATAAAAGCATTAAACACAGAAAATTAGTACTGCAACACTTTACACTAAGTTACATGTTATTTGCATTGAACGTTTTAAAAAATTAGGTTGGGTTCCATCATGAATGTGAAAAGAAGCCTGTCCACTATTTCTTCAAGAGTTACTTTTTAAAATCAGCGTTCTTCTAGCATTGAAGATATATAATAAAGAGTAAAACTTCATTGGAGCCAACATTAACTCAGAGCTTCAGTTTAATTATCAAAAGTAAATTATGTACACACTGCTATATTTAAAATGGATAACCAACAAGGACCTACTGTATAGCACAGGGAACTCTGTTCAATGTTATGTGGCAGCCCGCATGGGAAGGGAGTTTGGGGGAGAATGGATACATGCATATGTATGGCTGAGTCCCTTCGCTGTGTACCTGAACTATCACAACATTGTTAATTGGCTATACTCCAGTATAAAGTTAAAAAAAAAAAAGAAAAAAAACGTAAATTATGTACACGAATATATTAATACATTCTTTTATAACAGATGTTCAAAATCTGAATAATTAATGGAAACAACCAAAATAAAGGGTGTTCAAGGGTAGTTGTCAGGATTTTCAGTGCTTCTGCGTCCACGCTGTGATCTGATGGGCGCAAGGAAGTGGTGACATGGAGTAGTACTGGGAACATTTACCAAAAACTATTAAAATTTACTTTTGACTTATTTTGGTGTTGAAAGGGAAGACTTCTTTGCTGACAATTCATAGATTCTCGGGTTTAATTGTTTTTAGAATATTTAAAGAAAAAATACATTGACTGTAGGAAAATAAATGCTACACATATTAATATATTACACATATGTATTAATATAAACAAACAAATATTTCAGAAGAATGTACAGCTTTTCTGTAAAATCCCCCCATAAGACATCATTTTTCTGAAACACATGCAAGCTCTTATGTTTATTACAATGCACATTCACCTTCTCTGTGATGCTCAAGATGTTGCATGAAGAATGATCCAGATTACCACCATTAAACCTCCTGAACTGAAAACTCAAGTTCAGTGGGTGCAGGCCTTTCCTCAAAATTTTTGCTGAGGTTTAGGTCAAAATATAAAAACCAAATAAAGGGAGAAGGAAGGAAAGAAGGATAAGGCCCATTCTTCTGTAAACCTGGGGCAGGCTAATAAACAACTTTTTAAATGTAAATTTGTCTCACCTTATACTGATGGCCACCATATTTAAAATGAACTATTTTTTTGTTACTGTACATGCTGTGTTTCAAAATATTGTAGCCATTAATCACTTTCCTACAAGGATTATTATTAACATCAGAAATGTGAGGAAAGCATGGTTATTTCAAGCTTTTAATTTGACCAGTAGTCTATAAAATAAAATTATACTTTTGAATTATAATGCAAAGGGGTAAGAAAAGAAGGTAGCCATTATAGCTTGAAGCCAATCAAAACTATGAATCTGTTATTTTTTAAAGGGTTGGATTATTCTAATGAGGTTATATAAATTATCCTAATATTCCTCATTTCTTTTATTTCCCCTTAATTCCACCCATTGCATGTTGTTAATAGCATATACAGTGACATACTTTCAAATCACTGCTCCTACGGTGAAGCTTATGAGTTTTACTGGTTAGGCCAAAGTGTTTCTCTTTCTGACTGTTTCATGGTAAAAAAAAGGCCACATTACCTCTCCTTCCCTCCCATACTATTTTATTAAGAACATCTCAGGATTCCACAACACACCTTTTTCCCCAACAAATGGCAGGGACCAAGTGAAAACATCCATGAAATTTGGAAGCCAGTATGGATGAGGAGAACAGTTGAATTGCCTGATATTCATGACATTGTTCTCATACTTCAATACTGCAGCTGAAAACAACAAAAAGATGGACATTAGATTCACAAGCACATGTTTCTGCTTCTACACATGGCTCGAGTTGATCAAGAAAATTCAACTATATATTTGACTTAAGTTCCAAAACATCAAGGCAAACAGCTTCATTGGTCACGAATGTTCATTTAGTTATGGATTTAAACTTCATTCAGTGTAATATCTAACTGCACAATGTATAAATACTATACATGAAATGGCATTATACTTCGGCAAATATTTATATAAGATAGTTAATCAAACGTCAGGAATTGGATCAAGCTCCTTTTGCAGGCAAGAACATTTTAGTCTTATTTAATACCTGGTGACACGAATAAAAGTGGCATAGCTAAGGTAGTGTGATATAATTTAATAATATCCTCAAATACTTGAACAGAATTTATATCTATTGTTTTTAAAGCACGCTTTTTTCCAGTACAACTCACAACAGTTGTACAAAATAGTTTAAATTAGACTGCACTCTTGACTTAATAAAGTAAAATGTTTGGACTGAATCCTGCCTTAAGTAATATGCTGATGTTGACTCCACCCTTGACTTCTGAAAAGGATGCACCATCCTCAAAAATAGGAAAATCAATCTGCCTGCTTCACTCTGCTTTGCCTGGTGTCTGTAGGTTGGATACACACTCACATGGGATGTTATGGTTGCAGAGATGTTAAGAGCATAGCTAGTCTCACTTCTAACCAGGTTCAGAACCTCATCTCTAGCAATCGGGACACAGGGTGAGCAGGTGTCCGTGAATACTTTCAATGAAGCAAAAGCTACCTGTTTTAATAGGGTCATCTCCTCTATGGATAGACAATTTTAAGTTGTAGGAAATTCTCAGGGTGAATTTAAACCTTCTTTACTACTTACTGATCCTAGTTCTGCCTTCTGGAAAAATACAGATCAAGTATACTTCTGTTTCTAAATGACAGTCCTTTAAATATTAAGAACAATACTCTCATACTGTACCTTTCTGAGCTTTGGCAAGATTTTACTGTTATTATCCTATCATAGCATGATTAGCATTATATTAGCAGAAACTATTGAACAGATCCTAGATGCTGTCAAATGAGTTTTTCTTGGTTTTGTTTGGCTGTTTAAAATACAGAAAAATTAATCATCTCATGACTTTTTAATTTTTAGACTCACTTTTATATGTGGAAGATGTTATAGCATGTGATTGCTATGCATAAAGATAGCCCTTAAAAATCTATTGTTTTGGAAAATTTCCTGGGAGTTTACTGGGTTTGAGCTTTGCATGAATGTCTGCACTAATATCTTACTCAACTACTTATCGATATCTTTAACATAACATTGCTTTCATAATGTTCAAAATGAAGGAAGCATTTTCCTTCCACCTGGAATGTTTTCTCAGAAACCTCTGAATTTCCAAATTCTTCCCATCCTTTGGTGCTCAGACCAAACACTATCCCCTCTGTGAAATCTTTTCTGATTTCCTCTGGTGGATGTCTCTCCTCTGAATTCCAAAAGCCCTTGACTTACAGCTCTATTTGCATTTATTATTCAATTTTGATCACAGCTATTCTATGTATATATGTATATATCCAACGTCTCCCTGTGGCTGTAAGGACAAGTACCATACAGCAGGCTTTCTACCTTTATGTTTCATATACCACCTTCTTAGCATAGATGCTCAGAAGCTAAGGATACATCTTGATATTTCCCCTATAATCTTTTTCAAGAAAATTCTTCCTCATCCCTTTGACCCTTCCTCATATGAGACAGCTTCTAGAGCCTTTCCCCCATCTTGCTTATCCTATTCTGGATGCATGCCACATCAGCAATGCTACTGTTAAAGTGTGGCTCAGAACTAATATAATCTTGGTGGGGATGATCAGTGTAGAGCATGGGAAGGATGTATAGTTTTCTGTGATTTGCATACTATATACATCATATTGCAGCTGAATAATAAGTGGATGTTTTCAGCAGCTTGAAGTTAACAAAAATCATACTTGAGAATAGTGAGGTTTTTTCCTTTGAATCGTATTTCAGGCTGACCAACCCAGTTCCAGGGAACAGAATCACAGATGGTTTGGGGACAAGAATTGCAGATAATGCAATCCACACTGATATGGAGGGAGTTACTGTCTTCTTCCCATGGAATGCTGAATCCTGCATACACTTCTGTAAACCTGTTCTTCTTTGCATTATCCTATCATTTATGCGATATGTCATTTGGCCTAAGGATACATTCACATAGTATTAGAAACATGCAAAATGAAAAAATCATGGCAAATTACAATATCAATACTTCGGATCTGCCAGATGGGAAAGGTGAAGTACTTCTCGCTTTTGCTAACTGCTCCCTGAGCACTGGCTTCATGGAAAAGGTCTTTACCATTTTTGAATACTGCATATTATTAGCAGAAATGGATCCTCCCATCTTCAAAAGGATCTCTTAAGGTTCTAAGTCATCTTTTTGAAGAGTTATTTCTCCTCTAAGTCCACTCCCCCACTTTTTATTAGTGTTAGGTTGGTACAGTAGGAAGAAGGAAAATAAGTGTTATAACTGACAGTACCCCAGATGAAAGAGAGAGGCTTTCTATAATATGTCACTTAATCCTTACTACAAATCTGAGAAACAGATGTGACTGCCCTCATGTTATAAACTAAGGATTTGAGATCAAGAAATGAAATGACTTTCTCAGGATCATGCAACCAGGAACTAACTGGAAGATATCACTCCTATTCAAACTCAGCTTCTACTGACACCAAATCCATTCCCTTTCCACCATTCCCTCTCTCTCTCCTAAATTATAAATGTATGAATTCTAGTCCCAGCTGTTACACTAATTTAACTTTGAATATGGTATTCATAATTAAAGAGGTTTTAGCTTTTTGCCAAAATACATGTTTGAGAAAAGTGAAATAGGATGCACATTCACAAGTGTGGATAAGGCTTATCCACAACAGATAAAGCAGAAATTCTGTTTTGTAGCTGGTGAGACAAAGCATTTATTCATTCAACATTGGCTCAACATAATTTATCTGCGTGCCTACTGATAAAGCAGATACTGTTTACAGATTTTATTTTTGTTTATTAACAGCAGAAATAATGCCATTTAACAGCAGCTACGTTTTCTAAGCATCTGCTCTATACCAGGCACTATATTTGGTCTTTTATAATCACAAATCTTTGCAATCTCTCTCAAAAGTGATTCTTACTTGCATTTTCAAAATAAGCAGAGAGGTTATTTGCCCAAGGTCACACATGAGAAGCAGCAAACCTCAGTTTGGGTTTGAATCTGAAGTGCCTCAACTTTCCAGTATTCCACAATATTCTCACCCTTCTCCTTCCACATTTATTCTTTTTTTTTAAAAAAAAAGGAGCACTGAACTGGAAGGCCAGGCGCCCAGACCAAGAGATGGATTCTGTCATGAATTATAAGACACAAGGTCACTTAATGTCTCTATGTCTAAATTACCTCACCTCACTACATGGGTTATCCAGATAACTTATACAACCTCTTCCAGACCCAAATGATGTTCACAAACTTCTGCAGCAAAGATCTCATCATTAACACAAAGACTGATGAATATTCTCAGTAATTCTAAGAGGCTATTAATAGAACTTTTTTCTTATGTTTCTATAAAAACAAAAATAAACAAATGGGACCTAATGAAACTTAAAAGCTTTTGCACAGCAAAGGAAACCATAAAGAAGATGAAAAGACAACCTCAGAATGGGAGAAAATATTTGCAAATGAAGCAACTGACAAAGGATTAATCTCCAAAATGTATAAGCAGCTCATGCAGCTCAATATCAAAAAAACAAACAACCCAATCCAAAAATGGGCAGAAGACCTAAATAGACATTTCTCCAAAGAAGATATACAGATTGCCAACAAACACATGAAAGAATGCTCAACATCATTAATCATTAGAGAAATGTAAATCAAAACTACAATGAGATATCATCTCGCACCAGTCAGAATGGCCATCATCAAAAAATCTACAAACAATAAATGCTGGAGAGGGTGTGGAGAAAAGGGAACTGTCTTGCACTGTTGGTGGGAATGTAAATTGATACAGCCACTATGGAGAACAGTATGGATGTTCCTTAAAAAACTAGGAATAGAACTACCATACGACCCAGCAATCCCACTACTGGGCAGATACCCTGAAAAACCATAATTCAAAAAGAGTCATGTACCACAATGTTCATTGCAGCTGTATTTACAATAGCCAGGACATGGAAGCAACCTAAGTGTCCATCAACAGATGAATGGATAAAGAAGATGTGGCACATATATACAATGGAATATTACTCAGCCATAGAAAGAAACGAAATTGTGCTATTTGTAGTGAGGTGAATGGACCTAGAGTCTGTCATACAGAGTGAACTAAGTCAGAAAGAGAAAAACAAATACCATATGCTAAAACATATATATGGAATCTAAAAAAAAAAAAAAAAAGGTCATGAAGAACCTAGGGGCAAGATGGGAATAAAGACACAGACCTACTAGAGAATGGACTTGAGGATACGGGGAGGTGGAAGGGCAAGCTGGGATGAAGTGAGAGAGTGGCATGGACATATATACACTACCAAATGTAAAACAGATAGCTAGTGGGAAGCAGCTGCATAGCACAGGGAGATCAGCTCGGTGCTCTGTGACCACCTGGAGGGGTAGGATAGGGAGGGTGGGAGGGAGGGAGACGCAAGAGGGAAGAGATATGGGGACATGTGTATGTGTATAGCTGATTCACTTTGTTTTAAAGCAGAAACTAACACACCGTTGTAAAGCAATTATACTCCAATAAACATGTTAAAATAAATAAATAAATAAATAACTTTCATTTAAAAATGCAAGTGCAATAATATATATTCTTTTTTCTTCAGCCACATAAAATACTCATGCAAATATCCTTCTCGAATAATCTTACATTAATAACGTATGCATTTTGATTTTTTGCATAATAAATATGTTGCAAAAATACATGAAAAACATTAAACCAGAACAATCCCAAATATTCCGTCACGAAATTCACAGTTAACATTTATCTTCCACCCCTGCCACCTTCCTCTGACTGCCACTGGAATTACAGAACTCAACTGAGCCCTAACAGGGTGCTCTCCTCTGAAGTACTTGAAAGATGTTTATCTCCAGTGCATATAAATAATACAAATGGTTGTACTTCCAGAATCACTCGAGACCACCTCCTGAGAACTTGTCTGAGAAATAGAGAGAGGAAAAAAGAACAAAGTCTACCATCAAGGAACTCCTCTATTCCGCTGGCAATTACACATGACCTCATGTCCTTTACCAATTGTATCAGAGGCCTGGAGAGGGATTATGACACATATACGGGCCTTAGGTTATTAACCGTTGTTCAGAGCAAACCAGACAGCACAGAAACAAATGCTCTTTTGTTGCACACACAGGGGTGAAGAATAGCCAGAAGAAATTTGGTATAATAGAAAGAATATTAATCCCCATGAATCTGGAGACCTGACTGCCAGTTCTTTCTCTGATGTCAAAATTATGGTTGCAAAATTATGCAATTAGTTGGTCCCATCATGCTTATGTAAAAGATATAAAAATCAGTGATAAAGAGACTGCTCCTACTAGGGAATAGGGAAGGGGCACTGGACCTCTATTATTTCTAATGATACCACAAGGCCATCTGAATATAGTGAAGCCCGAGGAATAGAATCTAGATCTTAATTCAATCCTCCATCTATCAAACCATGCACTAAATTGCTAGGCTATATCCAAATCTGTAAACCAAAGGGGTCTCTCTTACTTTAAAATTTAAAATTTTGATGAGACACAAAAACCAATAGTTCACAAAAACTTGATACCATTTCCCAGCATCTTCTTTACAACTGCCATCACCAGGGAAGCTGATGACAGGGCAGTAAATGACAAAAACAGAAAGGTCAAAGAGAGCTTCCAGTTGAAGAGAAGTTATCAAAATATTGCTAGCAAGATGCATCGACTAGCTCACCGAACCATGGGTTCAACACATTCCAAGTCGATTTATAGAGGAACACAGAGCTCCTTTTCTGAAAGCCTTCAGATTAGTAACTGTAATGTTCCCTACATACCTCAGGCATTCTCAACACTACTAGGGCTGTTCTAAGGTAGAGGAGAGAAGAGCTCAAAAGAAGGGAAATGATACATTTTATTCTTTTCACCCTTCTGCTAACGTTTTTATCTCAACTCTAATTGACAATCCACTCCCCACTTCAAAAGATAGGACAGAGGGGCAGAAAAGAAACAAGGATGAGAGGAAAGCAAATGAAGGCACTTCAGAACCCCTGGAAGCCATCCAGAAAAAGCGCAAAAAAAAAAAAAAAAAAAAAAAAGCATAATAAGCCCAGGATGTTTTTCCTTTCAATTCTTCCACCCTCAGATACTCTAGTAGAAAACGTAGCATCAGTGTGTTCTTTTGACAAAGTCCTACCATCATAGACGGAGACATGATAGTTTGATGGATAAAATTCTTGAGGTAGGACTATGTACTCATAATGTCCTTTGGCAGAATTTTAAGATTATGTTGGTATGCTGCATGAAAGGGTCTTCTCTCTGGGAGAGATGCTACAGATTTTAAAAAATCTATATGTTCCCATAAAGATTACTTTGGGGAGGGTACAAGTTTCGTTTAAAAACTTGAGAAGATATATATGTACATTCACACATATGCATAGTTATTGTAGTACATGTTATAGCATCTATAAACACAATCTCTACGATTCCTTCCATTTAGAAATTTGACTTCTCACTCCTGTTTCCTTTTTTTTCTTCTCAATGTCCTACACTTGCCTGAAGGATTCTGTTTTAAGAAGATTCCTTTTTTTATTATTAGTGACCTAGGTAAAGGGCATGACCTAGGTCAAAGGAAATTTACCAGTTCATGAGGGTTACTGTATTTGGTGAGCAAAGGCTACACTTGTAACTCACTTTGACTCTATGGCTCATAAGGTTAGGTTCAAAGTAAGTGTTCAAGGCATTTATGAAGATGGATTTCAAGTCTTCAATTTATAGGTCATTTTTAGGTAATTCTGTCATAATGATATTTTTCAGTATGGGTTTCTTGAGAAATTTAATGTTTAAATTGCTCAATTCAGTACTTATCAGAGTGTATTTCACAGGCACATGCTCAGTAACTTCTACATAATGACTGAATTTCAACCAACCTGAAATATTTTAGTATTACTGGATACAAACAGTAGTTATATATAATTTTCTTGAAGGTATGAGCTAATGATTTTGTACTTATTGAAATACACCTCTGTTCACGTGTTTCTGTATATAATCCTTTTACACCCAAATCTAACCCTTGTTCCTCCTCTTACCTTGTACACCTTGCACATGCCTCTTTCGTGGCACCTATAACACCTTCTTTAACTTTGTCACAAGTCTCCTACGTAAATGTGGATGATATTATCTTACATGAAGGAAGGTGACTGTACTAGATATATCTATTATCTGAGCCAATCTTATTGTTATGTGTGTGTGTGTGTGTGTGTGTGTGTGTATGCATGAGTGTGTGTTTCCCTTCTTAATACTGCATTAGTAAATTCTGAATCAGGTATTATTCAAATACAGAATTTTGAGTAAAGTAAGTGGAAGGCAGATGATAGAAGGAATGAAGAAGGCATAGATCTCTCTTCTTTTTTTCTTTTATTGTGCTGTGTACCATACCTGGCACATGTTTGATGCTCAACAGTGTTGGCTGAAGAAAAGATCTAATGAAAGGAAATAGAGAAAAGAAAGACAAGATGGAGAAAGAGAGGAAGGAGAGAAAGAAGGCAGGCAGGCAAAAAAAGAAAATAAAGAAAAATTTAAAAACATAAAACAGGTAACTTGTCAGGACACTAAAAATGTAACTAACCACATATGAACAGAAGTCTGAAGGGTGCTTGAAAGAATTTGGGAAAAAGGTACTATGTCACTTCAGAGGCTAAACTCTGTTTTAAAATTGTAAGATTCTAAAATAGATAAGAGTGGAAATAATATTGTCTCTGTCACATAGTAACTATGTGAACTTTGGCAAACGTTTCTCCTTATTTGAGTCATACCTTTCAAACTTGTAAAATAAGAATAATTAGGTCATCTTCAAAATATGAAGATCAAATAAAATAACATATGGGATTAATATTTATAATATACACAATCAGATAAAATTTTGGCACCTGAAAAATGTAAAGTATCATGACTCAGTTTCAAATTCCTTGAGGAAAGAATGGCTATCTATTTTTAGTAGTTTTGCCATTTTACAATTCCCACTTAATGTGTCACATCGACATACCATACTAGGATCCAGAGAATTTGGGCCAAAAATTGATCCTTGGGATTAGCTCAAGTCCAGTCAAACACTGTGAATCATTTCTAACATTACGATTTCACATAGAGAATTTGAATTTCTACCATTAAATATTTTTTGCTAAGTCAACAAGAAGGAGTCATAGGCAGTTTTGAGTTCCTTATCAGTTTGAGCTGGTACGTTCCTTTAAGTTCTATTCTATACGATTATAATGTTAAAATAAGGCTTAATCAACCCTAGACTAAATGATTAAGATTTACCTGAAGCTTTAAACTCCTGGGGGAGGTGGCATGGACATAGGAAACACTGTGCCCATGCCTTGCTCTCATTCAGTACAGCTGATATTTATCAGCTCCAAATGCATAACAAGGGTAAGGGTACCTCGGTGGGAGGTACTTTGAAAAGTAGTGCCTATATCTGTATCTGTTTCTGTGTCTGTATGCGCTTTCACCTCGTACTTGGTATCAAGCCTTAAGCTGCAGCTTGCAATGGTTCTAGGTTGCTATCTCCAAGATATCCTTGGCACTGAGTTAATATAAGCCTATACACTTGATACCTACTTTTTTTCGTGGAAGTAATGTCACTGAGTGTCTTGCAGGTCTAGAACCTCTAGATAATGAATAGCAAGTGATAATCCACTGATTCACATCTTTAACGTTTCATATATGTTATGTGTGTGTGTATATATATATATACACACATACATATATATACACACACACACGCACAAATAAATATATATATTTCTTGTTTTTCCTCCTGTTAAATGCCTTATTGACAATTAGATTTCTAGAGAAGTTGGTTTCAGTCCAGGGTAAGAATCCTCTAACCATCTGTCAGAAAATGGAATGTAACACAAGATGTAAGCCTTAAATGGTCCCGTCCAAGGGGCAGCAGAAGAGCACTGACAAGGAATCTGGATGGAGGACTCAGGTTGCTAGAAGTCCTGTCTTCATCCCCAAGGAAGGGTTCACAGAACACTGCGATCTGATTTTATGGGTAGAGCTTTGTGAAAAGCGAGGATTATCGCACCCAAGGCCATAGAGTACTTACTTTGTTGAAGCTCCACAATTACTTAACTGCTGAAATTTACAATCGTGTAGTGGTGATGGTTAAGAAACCAAGGCCATTTGTTAGAGTAAAGATACATAGATTATATGTAGCTTGATTCAATTAAAATATATAGGGAAAGTAATCCCTAAATATTCAATCTTGATAGGTTTTCTATTTTCTATTTCATCTTCTGTCCCATTAATTAAATGTTTAAATGTAAGCAAGGTGATTACGGGACTAAAACTAATCTATTTAGAAAGTGGCCTCCAGCAATGACACTTTCACAGCAGAGCTGAATAAACAAAGGCAAAAGCATAAGTGCTTTGGGGGATATCTTTTCAAGGGAGACATTTATTTCAGGCTAGTACAAAAGATACTCTAATCTTTTAATAATGCATGTATTTGGATGTACAACACTCATGTAATTTTAAAGTGATAACAAATGACTCTTCATTTAAAAAGCTTTTCCTTTCTTATTGAAAAATAGTCACCTAAACACAATGAACCCCAGAGTTGAATAGGGGATCAGTGCAAACGCTGCCCTGAAAGCTTTCACATAACAAAGCTGATGCACAAGAGCACAGAAGGAGGTTAACCCGTGGACCCTGGAGTCAGACTGCTGAGTTTCAATCTCAGTGCCATTCCCTGACCAGCTTGCATGAACCTTGGGGAACGTATGTAACTCCTCTGTGTCCCGGTTTTTCATCAATAAAATCAAGATTATAATGTAGTTCATAGAGTGCTTGAAAGATTAAAGGCATTTATTCATGGACTGGAAATGTGGAGCACTGTCTGGCAATGGTAAATGCTCAATAAATATTCGTTATTATTATTGTTGTAGGTAGAGGAAATCACAACCACAGACGAACTGCACATACTGAAGAATCCTGGTTATAAAAGGCAGCGTAAAGGGGACATTCTACTGAAACCTCTCTGCAGTTAATTTTATCCATTTATCTCAGAGAGGTGATTTCTCTGAAAACCAATCAAAACCTTCTAACTTCAAGTTCTCTTTACGTTTAAAAGTCTACCTAAATTTCTTTTTTACCATCTCATACTGATAATAAAAGGAGTGCATATGAAGAGTTTTGTTCATGGTTTCTGCTTCACTCCTTCATAGATTCTTATATTCCATACTGCTTCTTGGTAGATTGTCCTAGGTTTAATAACCATTGTTAAGAAATTATCTTCCTGCTGTGTGTAATTCTACCAATACTCATTGGGCTAAAAAATAAAAATGTTTATCAAATAAATAAAGAAATGACTATTTTTTCATGAGGCTGTATCTTACTTATTGTTTGCTTTTGCTTTAGCATTTGTTAGCAAATATCAAATAACAAAATGCTAACATGAATATATATTTACATTTTCTTTTCTTTCTTTCTTTTTTTTTTTTTTTTGACTTAAACAACAAACATTTATTTCTCACAGTTCTGGAGGCTGGAAGTCCAGATCAGAGTGCCAGCAGGGTCAGGTTCTTGGTGAGGGCCCTCTGGCTGGTCTTGTCCTCACGTGGCCTTCCTTGGTGCATGCAGAGAGAGATCCTGTTTCCTCCTATCTTTATAATTAATCCCATCACAATGCCCCAGCCATGACCTAATCTAACAGTAATTATTTCCCAAAGGTGGCACCTCGAAATACATCACACTGGGGGCTAGAGTCTCAACATAATGAATTTGGGGGGAAGGGGGAACACAAACATTCAGTCCATAGATGGTATTTTTATAGTTTATCTAAATGTAAATACAATCTGAAGTGAAAGATTAAGTATCTACATTTTCTATATTGAAATAAGTGAACTGGCCAAACAGTTGGTCAAGAGCAATTAAGAAGACCTTTAGATTTGAGATGATAGCGGAATAAAGTAAGGGTTGGGAAAACTGCTGCCGTTGGACAAAGTCTCTAGATTAATTTTATCCCATGTGTAAAGCAACTAGCGATCATACTTACGGCTATGGTTGCAAATACCCCAAAAATGCTTTAAAAAGGGATATGTTAATGATAAAGGTGATGCCCACGCTGAAGACAGGCCTCAGACTCTACAGAAATGGCCCCTTGTTATAAAACGTGGGTGTCTTCGCAGGGAAGTAAACTTTTAAACATGCTGTAGAGAAAGAGGCAGAGGTGCTACTCAGGGTTGCCTGGGCACTGATGCTACTCCCTTCCAGAGACTCCCCCTGCCCCTTTCCCACGCAGGACAAAGATGGAATCTAGCTGGTTCTATTTGGCTCCTGAACCTGGCAGGTTCCAGTTATCTCTAAGTTCCTGGAAGTTATTCCTGAATGGTGAAACAAGCTCCCACTGTGAAAGGACTGCGGTGCAGCAGGGAATGAGATTGTAAGGCCTGGCAACACCATGCTGTGTCAATGGTGTGTCACTGAGCGCTGAGAGCTCCTGCTGGAAGGTGGGGCTTCAAAACCAGTTGGCTTCAGATATGCTGCATTTGCCCCTGGAATTCACATCACGACTGCCAATCAGACTCCTACCTGGGTTCACTAATTCAATCCTCCCTTACGATGGTATTTTCCTGCCAAGTCAGACATTATCTTTTAATTTATAAATGGTATCTTCCTGAAGCTCCTGTCTACTTTTTGATTGGGAAATACTTGAGGATGTTGAAATTGCAAGTTTGGGTAAGACTAAAATGCTTTTTATAAGTAAATCTATCAAGTTGTCTAGTTTAAAAGTCCAAAACATCATAATATGTTTTTTTTCTATCAAAAAGCATAGACTTTTGCAAAAAAAAACCCCACAAAATTCTTGTAAACAATGCTTTTCCTGTCCATCCTTGAAACCTGATTTTCAACTTCTCTTCCTTAACTTACTTTAACATTGAATTGATTTCTTTCCTGGTTGTCATTTTAATCTTTGGCCTTGATCACTATATTAGTTTGGTTGTCATTTAGATTTTCCTCTCAACTCCAAAATACATTTCATTTAATAAGTTTAACTTAATTATTTAATTTTACTGTCAATAGATTTTCTTAGAACTGAGTTGTATACTCCTGGTATACATATTTATATTTCTCTACATCTGTAGCATACATCCATCCATCTAGCCTCTCACCTATCCGTATGACAACTCATATGAACTATGGAGAACTGGCACCACATGGAAACCTACTACAATTTACTTTAGATTTTTTTTGAAGCACAGTTATAACCATTAGAGAGACAAAGGACTTAACTGTTTACATCAAGGTTTAAAACACTTTTTAAAAGAGGTTTATTACAGTTTTCGGCCAAACCGAATTGTTTAAAGCAGAGTTCACATCTGCCATTGTGTTTTTCAGCACTGAGAGATTTCACTCTAAGAGAGCTTACATGTCACTTTCTCAGTTAAGCTTTTTTTGTTGCCACCAGCTTATTTCCACTCTCTTTTCATACTTCTCTTTTCTTTGTAGGATTTTGCAAATATATTTAAATAATTATTGGTGAAATTCTTTAACGCCTATCACACTACTAGATTATAAACCCCACTAGAAAAAAGACCATGTCTGTCTTGTTTATCTTACATCCTTAGCACCTCACATGGTACTTGGTACACAGTAAGTTCTCAATAAAGGTTTGTTACGTTGGTGAGTGGATGAGGTTGAAGTCACTTTCACAGATGGAAAATTATTTTGAAGAAGAAGCAGCAGCAGGAGCAATGTGTCATTACTGCATTTTTCTTCTGTTTGGTGTATCTGGATAATTGTGAAATCGCTTTTCCCTTGGGCTACAGCTTCACAGGAGAAAAACAATTCAAAGGTGCTAAGTACTCTGCAAATGTTTAACTCCAACTGGGAAATCAACACTGGTTACAGCAGTAATTTAAAGACAGATAAAGCTCTGAGGGTCAACACCGATAGGATACTTTTGGGCACTGTCTTGCTATTAATTCCCAGAAAGAAAATGCTTTGATCAATGCACGTATTGGCTGCCTACCATGTAAAAGGCATGCTACTTGGCTTTACAACATGTATCAAAAAGCCCCTAATTCAAACTATAATCTGATTGGGAAGTTATAGGAATGCACGGAAAAGCTAACTAGAAACAAAAGTAAATGCTAAGTACAAGGGCAAATGATTGGTCTTGCAGGCATTAAGAGAAGAACTACCAACAGACAGACTGGAGGGGGTGTAGTCCATTTAGATGGGCAGAGAAGAGCAAGACAAGTATTCTAGATATAGATGAAAAGAAGTGGGTGGGCAAAAGATGTGGCAAAAAGGAAAGCCAAAAGTTGTTCAGGGCAGTGAGCAGAACAATTTGGCTAAAGTAAAGGGTTCATGCAGAGGGAAACAGAGAGATCGGTCACGAAGGTAGATTGACCCATAAAGTTAAATTATAACTATGAAGCTGAAGAGGAAGAGTATTCTGCCAGCTTCTGGGAAGCCCCACACTGACACATGGCATAATTAGAGCAATATAAAATATTCAATGATGATAACATCTTAATGGTGCACAACACTTTGTTTCAAAGTAATTTCATCTATTATTCACGCAAAAATATTTTTTTCTCATTTTACAGAGATGTCACTGTATGCCCATAATTTTAGATGAGTTAGTTGTTTCATGGCAGAGCTGGGATTCAGAGCTACATCTTTGGCCCTGGCATCTTGCAGGAGTAATTAAGCAGGATTTGTCAAAGAGTGAGGAAACCAAAGCAGGAAGAGGGGCAAGTTGTTTGCCTGTGTTAATGCAGACTGGAAAGGATAAGAACTGAATGGATTAACACAGGAGATGGGGATTGACATAGGGGAGGGGACATGTACAGTCCTCACTGCGTTCTGAAAGCTGCTTTTAATTGCAGGCAGGTATGAACTACTAATCCGAACCATTGGACATTTAAACATGAAGCTGATCATATGACTATTATCGGTTTAAAGACGGCAGACTAGACTCACAGATGTAGAAAACAAACTTATGGTTACTAAAGGGGGAGGGGGAGGGATAAAATAGGAGTTTGGGATTAACAGATACACACTACTATATATATAATAGATAACCAACAAGGACCTACTGTATAGCACAGGGAACTCTAACCAATATTTTATAATAATTATTTATATTTTATAATAACCTACAAGGGAAAAAAATCTGAAAAAGAATACATATGTATATGTATAACTGAATCACTCTGCTGTACACCTGAAACTAACACAACATTGTAAATCAAATATACTTCAATTAAAAAAAAAGATGGCAGAATAAACCTATTTCTTTTCGTATTCTTTCATTTTGCCAGAGAGCTATTACTGCTTCCTTAATTCGCAGGAATTTAAAAAATCAAATCACACTCTAACTACTAGGTTATAATCCCAGAGGCCTTGATGGTCATCTGTTTTCTAAGGATCAAAAGGTTAACTCAGAGATTCTTCATGGCTGTTTCTTTCCACTGATTGTGTTTTGAAGGTGCTTGCAACCCAGTTTTATTGCACTGGCTTTTAAAGTTCTCGTTAACATTTATTTTACTCTAATACAGTCATCCTCCCTTCAGCAGTGAACTCCCAGTCCCACATACTGTACACAGTGCTAGCGTAATAGCTTGAAAGTGCTTCAGAGATTTTACACAAAAGTCTTTTGAAATTGTGCTCAAACTGAAGAATATATCTTTCTTCTTCCTATCAGTTTATCTTCTTCTCTCAGGAGAATTTTTTTCTTTTATGAAAAGGTTCCCAAAATGAAATGCTTCTATCCCCTCCCCGAGAGATTGTGATCTGCCCTAAAGGCAGAGTGAAAGAAGCACAGAACCTCAAAGATAGCAATGCACTGATGTCTATTGCTTTTTAAGTTCCTGCCTTGTTAAATCAGAACCACAGACAAAGAAGCAATGCACATCTTATTCGAGAAATCTCTATTGGTCTCAAGCAAAACTGCATTGCCTAGCATTGTGATGGATGGAAAAAGGCTAGATCTGTTTTCATGGAGTTAAAATCTCAATTTTCTCTTTCTCTTTCTCTCCTTTTTTTTTTTTTTTCCTGTTTTGAGGGGTTTTTTTCTTTATTTTTATTTTTTTGCTTTATAACATATTTAATCAGTTATACATATACATATGTTCCCATATCCCCTCCCTTTTGCGTCTCCCTCCCACCCTCCCTAACCCACCCCTCCAGGCGGTCACAAAGCACCGAGCTTACAAGTTTAAAAAACTTGTAAGTATAGTACATGCTACTTAGTAATCAGTCTCTGTCAAGAAAATTATTCATTTGGGCACTGCCTTCACTAGGTGTAACAGAAAAAAAGTTTAATGCCATAAAACAACAAAAACATAAGTGTTCATATTTTATATACTTCTTGTAAATAACAGGATCACGGTGGGACATGCAAAACAACCTACTGAGTTCTTGCATTTCTTGTAGGTACCAAGGGGAATTTTTGGGACAAGATGGAGAAGCCTTATCCAACCAAGGGGAACTACTTCTTATTGATTTTACACAAGAGGCCTCAAGATTGAGATTTTGTTTGGAGGTGAAAGCAAAAAAAGTCTTTGCTGCTTAAAAATAAAAAAGTTGCAAAAACACTGGCCTTGACTTTATTTTTTCCTCTTTCTAATCAAACGTTAACCATTCTTCCATGTCCGGATCATATTTTATCTGAAATAAGACCTTCTCTGACCATTCTAGAAAAATCACCCCTTGTCGAATGTACTTAGTGTTTGACTCTCTTGGTTTTACTTAATGACACTGTCTTACATTTTCATGAAATCATCCAGATGTCTTGCTCTGTCAACTAGTTGATAAGCACTTGATATGCAGAGAACATGTTTTACTTGATTTTGCATGCTTCTTGCCACAGAGGACCAAGGGCAGGTTCTTTTCTAGGAACTAGGCAGTAAGAAAAGGGAGACAACTATCCCTCACATGCTGCCATCCATGGTTGTGGCTACTGATAACCATGCTCCAAGGCCACAGGGGAGGGTCCCCCAGAGTCAAAATGGCAATGAAACAGACTGTGCAGCTAGAGCAAACTCCAGCCAGCAGGGGTCACTCTCTGAGCCATGGGGACAGGGGTTGGACCTTCATATACTGTATCTGTAGGACAGCACAGATTCCTCTGGGGAGAGGTAGAGATTGGGAAGTGTGACATGTGGTTTGCCCTTTGGAGCAGGATTCCTGACAGATCCAGAAGGTATGGGCCTCAGTGTCCAGGCCTCAGCAGGAGGTGGGAAAGTGTGAAGCAGGAGATTGGGGTACAGGCAAAGGGAGAGACCCACTTCCCAAGGGGAAAGTGGAATGCAGGCGTGAAACGAAGGTAACAACCTATTCATAAGGACGGAGGACACCAAGCAGGTGCCTGGGAAGGCATCCTGGACACCAGCCTAGGACAGGAAGCTGCCTCTCACAACTCGCAGAGGCATGGAAATGGCTCCCAATTCCAGGAGTTTTCAGACTGGCTCAGAGATAAGGCTGCCTTTTCCTGCCTCTCCTGGCCTATATCTGACCTCACATGTATTATTATTTTTTGTGTGTGTGTGGTACGTGGGCCTCTCACTGTTGTGGCCTCTCCCGTTGCGGAGCACAGGCTCCGGACGCGCAGGCTCAGCGGCCATGGCTCACGGGCCCAGCCGCTCCACGGCATGTGGGATCTTCCTGGACCGGGGCATGAACCCGCGTTCTCTGCATCGGCAGGCGGACTCTCAACCACTGCGCCACCAGGGAAGCCCCACATGTATTATTTGATTGGTTTCTTTCTGTTTCATTTCTCTTAATCTCAGAAAGCCACACAGAAATGCTGCATATACACTATCCAGACCAATGCCAATGAGGGTTAATGACTGTTTCACACTCTCTCATTCATTCTGCCACACCTGTAACACCTCACATCACTTCCTTTCATAAAGAGATTACCTTTATGAAAGAAAACAATGTGGCCCCTGCTCCTCCTCTCTTCCCTAGTCAGTGAATAATGCCCTCTCCTTTCCTGGTCTCTTTTGGGCCACAGGTACAGCATTGCAGAAAGAAAGTACAGGATGCTGGAGCAGATGATGTCGGTTTCATGCCAGTTCATCGCTACCTAACTGAGTGACCTTGGGCAAGGCAATTACCATAGAGACTCACTCTGGGGGCAAATGATATTTACTTTAAAGTTTAATTCAATTTTTAAAAAATAAATGAATACATACCTGTCACAAGGTCTGACTCATGGTAGGTGCTCAACAGATGAAATCTGAATTTAAATTTCAAGCTATAGCTTCTTTATGCTTATTTTTCACAATGCTTTACATGTGCAGACACACTATTCTTATTTAAATCCCTATCCTTCTTAAGAAGTGTGATTTTGGATTTCTTTCAATTATTCTTTCTTTTAAAGCCTATACCTATCATAGCAGTAGCTGTCAACCCTACTTTACATTAGAATCTCCTAGAGAACAAATAAAAAATAACAGTGCCTGGGCTCCCACCTCTGACCAACTGAATCTGGAACTTTGAAGATAATCACAAAATCTGCATCAAACAATAAATGAAAAAGTAAGGAGAAAAAGAATGTCTAAAAATGCTTAATTAAAACCAAACCAAAAGAGAATTTAGTTATAACACATACTATACAAAACTCCAATTGGGATTTGAAAACACTCACCTTTGTTATTGTATACATCTAAGTAATTTGGTGCTGAAAAAATTGTAATGAGAGAAGGGAAGCCTGTTGTTTGGCTTTTCCTGTACATGCGGTACCTAAAAACAATAAATACAAGTCAAAACAAGGCTAAGTATGGAAAAAAGATGATATCAAAATAGACATTTAGAAATAGAAAATTAAAGTTAAGTTTTACTATTCAAAGAGAATTCAATTATGGAGGCACTAAAAATTTTCGCTCTGAAGTCTGTTATACACAGACATCAATTCATTTTGAGGGTGACAATGGAAACACACAGTCATATGTACAATTTCAAAATAGGTCTTTTCTAAGTTTAGCAGACCTGGGGGAGAGTGGAATTCAGTGAAAAATCAGAATTCCTTTCCATGTTCAATAGAGAGGACAAAGGCTACTTTTTGTACACAGATACCTGTACCTACCATGTTTTTCAGAAGTTTGCCAATATTTTTAACCTAAATAGATTAAATAAGCAGAGTAATATACAAAACTTTACCACTAATAACCAGGCTGATTATTCTATTTGTAACAATATTCTGTTATGGTTATATAAATCCATTTTGCCTAGACCAAGTGATTTGCTTTTCATAGAATGTCTGGTTAAATCTATGGGTTTTACGAGCTGAAATTGTTTCCATTTTAGAATTTTATTTATTACCAATCTCTTCTGGTGTCTATAGGTCAAAGATTATTGTCTCAGCAGGGAAATATTTAATCAATCAGTAATGAAGCCTCTGCAAGATCTTTGGAAATAAATTAACAATCCAGTTACTTTTCTTTCACTGAGACAAAAATAGGACTCTAGTCCTCAAATCAAAAAATAATACAGGAGATTTGGTTCTTTTCCATCAAGGTGAAAATGTATCGCATGACTTCTATGTGACAGATTTCAGGAATATTAGTTTAGAAAAATTCCTAAAGTGCAAAACAAAATTTTATCATTCCTTGGTTCTTCTGCATCAGTTATTTCTGGCAGACTAATCATGCCTAATTTAGCTGGGTTCTAAACAGGCCTCAAATAGTACCTTTAGATAGATTAAATAACCACCTTAAAATTTATAATTTTACAAATATTTTGATACTACTTTTCCCAAGAGAAAATATACCCTTAAAAATGTTTTGAAATATCCTAGAAGTATTTATTCTGCTTATGGAACTGAGCTTTGTTGGGGGAAAAAATCAGAATGGAAAAGAGAGTGACACTCTTAATCCTAGTACCTTGACTTTATAAACTGTGGCTGATTATGCCTACTTGATAACAAATAAAAACAAAGAATCTGGATGACATAATCTCAACTTTCCCCAATGAATCAGTCAACTGCTCATTTTAAACAAATATACTTGTTGATCTTAATCGACACACTTAACCTGTTTTTAAATAAGCAGATGGACTTCAGGTCTATCATGGAATTAAGATAAATCTGTTTAACATGTTCAGTTGGGACAGTCAGCCAAAAATCAATGGTGACACCACTGCCCTGAAAAGTGAAAAAAATTATTTGAGCACCTGATGGGCTGGGTATATCAATAGGTTACTGCGAACATCAGCTACAAGAGCACTGAGCACACAATATTGGATCAGTTCATACTTGCTGATTGATTGCTTGAAAAAAGCTAATTTTGAAAACAACAGGATCTGCCTTGATTCAGAATCATCACAGGTATGGGCTTACTTCAGAATGCAGGCATCTGAATTCCCAATTTCAGTACACAGATTATAAAAATAAATGTTCCTCCTTTTCAGAAAACTTAGAATATGAAGGAATGAGCTTAAGCTTTTGAAGGCAAAACAATGCCTTTCAGTGGAGCTTACTGGGAAGGGTATTGGACTTCAAATCCTAGAATTAATTATGCTTATTTCTCCCTATGCCTATCTCCCAAATGTAGATTTAATGTACCATCAAAGTGCATATCTGATATTTTTTAGATTTCTAAACCCTTAGAATCGTTTACATTTTTAAAATTTACCAGATATTACAAAATCATGTTATGCATTCGTTAGTTAGATATAGGATTTTCCCCATCATTTGAATGTCTCTTGTTTTTGCCCTTTAAAACTTGGGATCAGGAATGATACTCTTTAAACAAGAGTACAACATGCAATATCTGTTAAATACGTATGTGTAATTCTCATCCACACTGCCAACCAAGACTGAAAAGGAGCTGGCAATTTACTCACTTATGGGACAATGGTAAGAGCAGGAATTGAAAGAAATAAAAGGAGGTGGCCCCACAGTGCTCAAGACAGCCAGGTGGAAATTCTACCTCTTCAAGCTAAAAATGAAAGGACTTTAAAGGGGACTTTACTGCACATCTGCAACCACTTATTCCCCAGGGCCCTGCCATATCTGTGTCACCAGAAGGCAATTTTTAGGTCTAATTCCTTCAGGGAGAGAGCTTGGCAAAGGGAACCTCCACGGCTGAGCATATGAGGGACTGACAAAGGGCAATGCATGGTTTTCATAAACCCACAAAACTGCTCACCCTGCGTCTTGGGCTTCATGGGCTCGAAGTATGGATAACAAGTTATTGTGCTGTAAGAATTCACATACAGCCGGGTAACTGCCAGAGACAAAAAGAAAAGAGAAAAGCATCTGTTATGAAATCATCAAGAGTAGCACATTTATCTGTAACATCCAGATTTATGTGATTGGATCAAGTATAATCAAACATATATCATTCATGAAACAAGCCTCTTGGTTCTAAGGACAGGTTTTCCCCTGTGGCAGAAAAAGTACCTATAGCTATACTTTTGTGTTTTTTTTGAAGTATAGTTGGCTCACAATGTTGTGTTAATTTATGCTGTCCATCAAAGTGATTCAGTTATACATACATATGTACATTATTTTTAATTTTTTTTCCATTATGGTTTATCACAGTATATTGAATATAGTTTCCTGTGCTATACAGTAAGACCCTGTTGTTTATCCATTCCATTATAATAGTTTGCATCTGCCTATAGCTGTACTTTTCTTTCTTTCTTTCTTTCTTTCTTTCTTTAGGCCGCACTGCATGGCTTGAGGGATCTTAGTTCCCTGACCAGCGTTCGAATTCAGGCCCTCTGCAGTGGAAGCGCTGAGTCCTAACCACTGGACCACCAGGGAATTCCCTATAGCTGTACTTTTAAAGGGCTGGAGGTGTGTGGATTGGAAAAAGAATGCTGTCATTATATAACGACACTAGAAAAGTATCCAACTCATAGAGAAAATCAATATTATTAAGTCTACATCTAAACACAAAGTGAACTGAAACATAAATATAACATGAGAGTGGAATTGAAAGTATAAATCCCAATTTTCTCAAATATAGCATTATTTGTATTTGGGTGCCTGTTTGAGAGCTTGACAGAAAGGACTTTGCTAGGGAGTGGGAGAGAGTAAGTCTTCTGAAAAGTCAAACTGCCAACTTCTTTATGGGTTCATCAACTGATTATATCATTCAAAATATAAACAGAATTATGAAATCCACAAGATTTAAAAATGTGTACTTTAAATGTGACCAACAGAATTTTATCTTAAGACATTCTTTCCTGTGACTTAATAAAAATATCAAATATACAATCAATATGATTTTGTCTGTTAAGAAAGTCTCAAAACCAAAGACGAAAACTTCATTAAAAATGAAATTCAAATTACAAACTAAACTCGAAAGACCTTTTGCAATCACTTTATCTCTGCTCCAAGAATTTGTAATGAGAAAAATGTATATCATAAAAATGAATAAATTTTAGATAGTTCAAATCAAGAGATAGCAACCAATGCTTGTTTAAATATAAACAACCTACAGATATTCACTAGAACCTAAACTACATATACTATAGGAAACAGTTCACAATTATAAAAATAGCTCTTTGGGGAAATAATATATGTCACTCAAATAATTTTAAAAAAGAGAGAAGATGAAAATCATTTCTATGCTACAGATTTTGTAGGAATTCTCTGATGAAGAGGAAAAAAATACCATTAAGATGGCATATCACTGTAGAGAT
This sequence comes from Mesoplodon densirostris, assembly GCF_025265405.1. Classification (NCBI taxonomy): domain Eukaryota; kingdom Metazoa; phylum Chordata; class Mammalia; order Artiodactyla; family Ziphiidae; genus Mesoplodon; species Mesoplodon densirostris. The sequence goes on from NC_082661.1 coordinate 222,028,895, forward strand.
ACTGATTATAAAAAGGATTCAGTTTTTCGGCAAAAGTGTGATCTGAAATCAAAAATAGCCTTTGTGCATGTGCAACATGTGCACACATATTTGTGCACATGTGTGTGTGTGTGTGTGCATGCACATGTGTCTTCTAGAATATTCTAGCAACTTGCTAGGGAGATAGAAAGAGGAGACATCCATGCCGCCTTCCCTTCCTAGTGTTCCCAGGTCATCCCAATAAATAAACCACCTAACTGATGAACATTAGCATGATCTACAAATTGGAGGAGATGGCCCACCCAGAGTGTCTACATGGAAACGTGTCCACATGGTACCTAGATCAAGAGTTGGTTAACATGTGCCGTCAAAGACTTCTGTTCTACTTTGGGAAAAGGTGAGTATATCACTTTTCCAGATCAGTGTGTCAACAAAAGAGACCTTAATTTCAGAGACACTGGTTGGTCTTCAAAAATAGCACATTTGCTTGGTACATATTAGCTACAAGATGCCCAGCCAAAGGGTGACAGAGTACCAGAGGCATTCAATAAATGTTCCTTCCCTATCTCTTTAAGCAGAGTACTTACATTTCTTGTGCCCTCAAAATGCTTCTTTAGAAAGACACTACTGCCTTGTTGTACTACTGTAAGACAGAGGTTGTTTGTCTGTTTGTCACTTTTTCCCTTGTGCAAAGGGCTTGGTTGCTCTTTTTTATCTATTTTTTTCCTTTTAGAAGAAGTTACCTAGTCTTATGAAAACATAATTTTAATATATTTTCTTCATGTTAAATTTGATACCTTTATGTGTTTAAGCTAAGTTTTCCCCCATGGAAATATACATCTTATTTTTAATGGAAATCTGAAGAAGATAAAATTAACCTACCTAGGTTAATTTGCTAGGTTAATAGCTTTAAGTGAGGAACACTTGATTACTTTGAGCGAATTCATTTTGAAGATTTTTAGAAATGTAAAAGCATGCATACTCAAATACTCGAACTTTCTAAGGTTTACAAACATTTTTCTAAATAATAATTTCTTGAACAATATTAGGAAAAAACCCTCTACCACATTTTTATGCTTTTTAATGGAAATGATGATAAACCACAAAGTGTTCAGCTGAAAAGCATTAAAAAAGATACATGTAGAATGGTAGGAAAAGCAGAGTTCAGAACACCTTAACACCATAGAGAGAGTTGGAAAATCATTAATTCACCAATAATTTATCAAACACTAATTGGTGATTTTCTTTCCATTTGTTATGAGACACAGGGAGGGGTGGTATGATAAGTGCAAGGCATGGTTTCTGTCCTGAAGATATAATCTAGGTAGCAAGGTAAAACATATTTTTTTAAATTAAAAAAACTACATTAAAGATAAAATAATAAAGTTTTGTAGAGAAATTATAAAGCAAAAAAGAAAGCACGTGGGTCTGAGGAAATCTTTTTGAAAAATATCTATCTTGTAGTAGTATTTTTTTTTTTTTTCCTTTCTCTTTTCATTAATAAGGTGACATTTCTGGGCCCACCAAGAAGAAAGAGCCTTTCCTCCTCCAGGCTGATCAGCTCAAGCCGGGGCCATGGCCTTCTGAGCAGAGGGCGGGCTGAATCTCAGCCCCACTCATCCCCCTCCACAGGGGTATCCTTGTCAGGCACAATCTAACTGTATGAGTGATTCTGCTGGAACAGTTTTTTTTGACCCTATGTCCTGAACATGTCTTGTAACGACACTTGCTTCAAGGATTAGTGAAGGCCAGTGATGCTTTCAGCTTTGTGATATTTACCAGCATGCGTTGCTGTATTTGGGAAAGAAGCTATTGTAGTCTTTGAAAATGTTGGGGTTTTTTCTATTGGAATATGATTATTCCTTAAGCACTAGAAAATACATCTTCTCTGAGTAGAAAGGGAGGTGGAAATTTCCATGGAATAGTAAGGATCCTTAGATTTGGGTTCTTATTCCACTTCTTTGAGCCTGAATTACCCCATTTTCAAAAATGCAGACAGTATTATTTATTTCATAGATTTGAGATGAAGATTAAATGAAGTAGAAATATATGTAGATGTCCTAGCCCCGTGCCTGGCCCATGGCAGTAGACATTCAGCCACTCCTATTTGTGTCCTCACCACCACAGTGTGGAGGTAGGAATGTGCCACAGAACGTGAGTCAGCAATCCCAGATTCCAGCAGTAGCTGTTCCATTTATTAGCTGTGACTTGTGTTAGACCTTAGAGGCAATAACTTATGGGGATTAGCAGACAGGCAAGGGGTTAAATTCCACTGAAGGAAGGAGAGGAATAGGGAGGAGACTGAGCATGAACAAAGGTAAAGAAAGTAGAAAAGACAAAAATGTGAGAAATGATAGAAAAACTGGCTGGGCATTAGAGCAAACAGCTATTATTAGACTCATTCTATTGCTTCTCTTATTATTTTTGTTTCTGGCTATATTAAACTCTATTTTAGACCTTGAAATAAATCTTGTAGATTTCAGATGCTTTAACCATGATAATAGCCAGCAGGCATTATCCAAATGCCTTTTTATGCTTCTATGCCTTTGCATATACTTTCCCTGAGTTTGTCTGTTCCTCTGCAAAGGCCCACTCTTCTGCGAAGCCTTAGCTAAATTATCATTTGTGAACCCTACCCTTCAAACCTACCTCACCCTGAGGTGCATAAAATTGCTACATCCACCATGTTCCCATAACATATGAATCTAATACATCACTTGCCACACTGCAGTGTAATTTATGTTTATACATCTGCTCTCCGTTAATAGCGAATGCCTTAACAGACAGACACTGTTTTATTTGCCTTCATATTCTAAATGCTCAGCAGCAATTTGTCAGCTTACTGAAGCTCACACACAACTGCTGGAGGAGCCTCAACAGGGGCAGTTATGCAGGTGCGAGATGCAGAGGGTTTCTTGCCCTCATTGGCTTCAGCCAAGCAGAGGCAGGCAGCCTGCAATCCCTTGCCAATGGACCAAGAGAAAGCCTCCACCCGCCTCCTTGGTGCCTCACCCACTCTCAGCCTGGTAGTATGGAGGACTCGCCCCCCTGCCCAACTCCTCCTCTGTGTCTTGGGGCCTAGCAATGGGTTCCTAGCCCTGGGGTGTCCTGGCACTGCCCAGATGCTGTCAGGCCTATCTTTTCCTAGGACTTGCTGTGTTTTTTTCTTTGCCCCAGGTTCTCCAAACTAATTTCACTTTGCTCACTAGGGATCAAGTCTGGAAGGGCCCCAACTCTTCCTGCCAGAGCTTCACCAGAGCTTAAGTCCTCACTTGCTCCTGGTTGCCAGCTGCCTCAAGAGCAGTGAGCAATTTTTATTTAAGGCAAACTTTTTACTGAAGTATAACATCTTTACAGAAAATTGCACCAATCAGACAATTACAAGTGGACACCCTTGTAACTAGCGCTAAGATCAAGACAAAGAACATTACCTGAACTCCTCATATGTCCTTCGAGTCACCACCACCTCACTAAGGGTAACCACCATCCTGGCTTTTAACCTTATAGACTTGGTTTCTCTAATGCTGCACTCTTATTTCAATGAAATCACCCAGTATGCACTCTTTAGTATCTGGTTTCTTCCACTCATTATTATACTGGTGACATTGATCCATGTTGTTCTGTACAGTTTTTCTCATTCTCAGTTGCTGCATATAGCTGCATAAATATACTACAGTTTATTATTCATTCTACTAAACAGACATTTGGGTTGTTTCCATTTCTTGGCTATTATGAATACTACTGCTATGAACAATCTTGTATATGTCTTTTGGCACACATGTGTACACATTTCTAGTGGATATAAAAATAGGAGTAGAATAGCTTAGTTATATGAAGGTTCAGCTTTAGTGTATACCAAAGCAGCTACCTGTAATTTGGGATTGGGGGTAAAGTGAGACCATTTGGGTAGTCATCTTTCTAGAATTCCCAGAGTTTTAATCTTCCTCATATTTTTCACTTCCCTGCCTTCAAGAGCCTCCCCCACGGATTCTGGTTGGGTATGCTCTACTCATCCTTTAACACTTAGGTCTAATAACATTTCCACCATGAGTAGTCCCTTAAACCCCATTCATCCTTGTGTGTGTATGTGAGAGATAACCTCCACATTTATCACAGAACTACTCACCTTGCAATTTATCAGTTTCTATTTTTTGGTCTCTGCCACTAGACTGTCATTCCCTCAAAGGCGGGGACTTTGAGTACCTATAAAACCTTACAGAAGGCATATATAGTAGGTGCTCAGCTAATATTTGTTAAATAATTGAATGAATGAATGAATGAATGAATTCTCAAAAGGTTACCCATGAATGGAACAGTGTGAATTGAGGGGAGGGGATAGGAAGGTGCTGTGAAATCAGGTGTGATTTCGACAGGCTAAAAATGAAGGTCTTGAACTCAGAGTGGGAGGGAGGGAAGGCAGGACGGTCTAGATGCTGGTTATATTTTAAAGAAAGGGTCAGTAAGACATGATGACTGGTTGGTGGTGATTTCAGCACAAGAAGAAAAAGCAAAGGTATTTGCTAGTCTGTGTGATTGGGAAAATGAACTGTTAATAGAAACAGAAAAACCAGGAGAAATCTCCAGTGGGAATTAAGCAAGTGGGAAGGTAAATAATAAACCTTTTCAGGCAAGGTGAGTTCAGGATAAGGTGACAACGGAATATTTAAGATAAAAATTCCAGCAGAAAACTAGGCATAGAGAATTCGAGCTCAGGAGAGATAAAGAGACAAAGGGACCAGACATAGATCTGGTAATCTAACCACAGAGTTCAAAGTTTACAGTGAAGCTAAGGGAATAGATGAGGTTCCTGGGAACAGTGTGAAGAAAAATGTCAAGAGCAGGAGGAAGACAAAGAAAGAGGCAGGAGAAGAGTCAGGGATCTGCCTGATACATCAGAGGAGAATCAGGATATGGGAAAAGGAGGACCCAGAGCATTTTAAGGTGGAAGGGGTGGACAAGAGTGCCAACTGTAGAAGAGAGGTTGGGCAGCTTGTGAACAGAAGAAAGGCTGTTGATCTGTGATTAAGAGACCAGTAGTGATTTGAGTGAGCTGCCATTTGTAGCTTCAAAAACACGTTTTAAGTGACTGTCAAGATATTCTTCAAATCTCAGCACATAGAGGAACTTTAAAATGGCTGGTTTAACTCACTTCTTCTGAATCAAGCTATACCTAGAACACAAAACTTACAGGATGCCTCCAAGGTAAACAACCCAAAGCACCAAATCTGGCTGACAGTTTCATTTGGTCTCCATGAAAATGAAATTTTACCTCTGATTTGTCACGATCCTCACGAACCTTTATACTCTAGTGCGTGGCTGCTTCAAGCATCTTAGTTACTTGAACATTATAGGCATTGAGTATGCAAACTCTGGTCTAAGGTTCTAAAGATGATGGTAGCACTGGGGCAAAAGCAGAGTTCTTATGGATTCCTTCCTCTCTGTTACATGGACTGTCTTCTATAACTCATGAGCAGCATTGGCAAATTCTTACAGATGCATCTATCTGTATAACTTCATTTTTTTTTTTTTTTTTTTTTTTTTTTTTTTTTTTTGCGGTACATGGGCCTCTCACTGTTGTGGCCTCTCCCACTGCAGAGCACAGGCTCCGGACGCGCAGGCTCAGCGGCCATGGCTCACGGGCCCAGCTGCTCCACAGCATGTGGGATCCTCCCGGACCGGGGCACGAACCCGTGTCCCCTGAATCGGCAGGCGGACTCTCAATCACTGCGCCACCAGGGAAGCCCATATAACTTCATTTTATTTAAATCATGGCCCAGATAATACATTAGATCATGGACAGGGTGGCATAGCAAATTAAATATACAAACTCTACAGACACATGTGAAATAAAACTGGGAGTTGTGGATCAAACTAACTGCCAATAACTCAAACAGGTAATTGTCACCGAGTTCTTTTACTAATTTTATTGTTTCTTTGTGCCCCTCTAGATCAGCTTTATAAACCATGACCACAGAGGATGCCTTGACACCTTCAAGATATAACTACAGACAAAAGAATCAAAAAGCTCTAGGAGAATGTGTGAGTCATTTTTCTCTTCAGATAAAGCAATCCACACTGCTCTGCCATTTCTCAGAGTACATAGGCTATAGATTTTGACAGTAAGCATTTCTCATGGCTAGCGATCATTATCTCTTAAGAACCTCTAACGAGAGGAGTTAAATAATAATTTTGGTGAGAACAAAAGTGTGAAAACACGCATAATCCTCCCATTATCTAGTTGATGGACTTTATGTCTGATGTAAACACATCTGTGTCTATATTCACAAAACAAAAAAAATACCATAACTTTATATAAGTTCAGTACAGGACTTTATTTAGAATATATTTGAACAGCTGACTCAGAAAACTAATAGAGGAATGTTATACTATGAATTAAAAAAAGATGAATGCAATATGGCTTAATATTGAAATCAAGAGGTTTATATTTTATTTGATATTGTATTATTGAAGCACAACTCAGTGGTATCAAATAAGTAATTTAAACATTCCTGGTATAATTAGGGATTTGACACCAGATTTGAAAAATTGAACACTTGGCTTTGATATATTTCAACAATACAACTTTTCACTAAAAGTTGGAATGGCTTTAATAAAAGACTACTCTCCAATTAACTAATTACTGAAAAGAAACCTTAGGCTTTTCAGAAATACTATACCATGACTCTTAATTTTAGCCAAAATTTCCAAAACATAGAAATGAATTGTAAACTTTCTCATAAATAAGCTTGGAACAAACCTCTTTCTTAATATTTAAAACAAAAGCCATTCTTTGAATGATGCTTTATAGTGTACAAGACTTTCTGTTCGCAAGCTTCAATTTCTCAATCACATCAACAGATAAATAAAAGGAAACTTTTTCCCCCATAAGGGAAACAATGTATGGAACAGAAGTTTCCACCAAAATGTTCCAGAATAAACTCTGATCAATGTTATGCAGAAGGATGATATCTGCTTACTCTAGAGATGAAAGATATGTGGTTGGATGCATTTTACAGAGTTCTTCCAGCCTGGTCGTTAGCTTGGCTGCCAGGGCAGGAATTGAGTGTAAACTTCAGTGAACATCAGGTATAATTTTTCAGTTTTTTTTTTTTAAAAAAGACTATGTATTCTAGAACTTAAATTCTCAACTTCTCCATAATCTCTTTTGCACTTTCATTCTGGCCACTTTCACATCAAATTATATGTCTGATAAGGGAACCTAGTGCAACTGGGGGTAATAAAATGCAGTAGGCTAAAATTGAGGTAATTAAGATGTCAGGAAGATCGTGAGGATATGCAAAAACCCAACTGCATTGTTGATTTCTTCCTGAAGTGCTCTGAAATGTTATTGGGGGTGGTAATGTTTCCAAATCTCCATACATTTGCAAATATAAACATTACTATAAAAATGTTGTCAACATGGCTTGTCAAAGTGCTAAGAATAAATTTACTACGGTACCTATATACTGGGTTGCTGCTAATTTTAATTTATTCAGGAAGTCCAATGAACTTAAGAAAATTTAAGAATAACTTGAAAATAATTTAATTGATCAATTTGACATTGTTTTTCTCATTTAAGTTATGAAAACTGGTAAAAAAAATTTTAAGTGATGACATAATTGAGTGAAGAAAAAAGAAAATCAAGGCTGGCACTGGATTTTTTTCCCTACAGTTCCTGAAACAGAACAAATCTTCTACTAAACCCTATTACCTTCGTCAGCTGCTTTGTCATGCTGAAGCCACTTGCCACGTTTATGCCTTTTCTATTCTTCACAGATATTATATCTATATGTCTATATAGATACATTCATTTATTTCTCTATCTACTTATTTATTTATATTTGTATTCTCCAAGAGCTAAGAACCCATTTGAACCAGGCTACCAAAGTGAACCTTTCATTGGTACTTGCTTCCTAGAAACGTTATACGCACATAATAACTAAATCAAACACATGGACTGATGAATAACAACAGTTAACGAATGTCACGTGCTCCAAGAGACATGCTGGAGCTCTCCGTCCTCACCTGTAGAAGTATGAACACCCCCTGACTGTGTTGTGAGTGAAATGTTCCTGAGTCTTCTCATTTCCAAAATCCTCCAGGGGGTCTGACCACAGGATATCACACATAGGTCCATAAGCGGGTGGTTCTTTGAATCGGTCTAACTAAGAAAAATAGAAGACAGAGAACAAAATACTAATCTTTGGAAAGTTGGAATTCAGAAATAGAAGAAACCAGCATTTTGCAGTACTCACGTTTGCTCCCCAGCCACAGCGCAGCGTGAACTGCCCCCTACCTCTCTCCTGACCTGTGCTCCTTCCTCCCCACTCTTAGACTCTTCACCTTTCTCGAACTTTCCTTCCTTCTTCCTCCTGACACTCATTTATTATCTGCCTTCAGCTCACCCTTTGCTTCCCTCTTGCCTCTTTAATTCCCACTCTTTACTCTGTTTCTCCTTTTTCCTGGTTTCCTCTCCATCTTTCTCTCCTTTTTATTTTAGCCAGCCTAGTGTTTTAGTTACTACCAATTGATGTGACTCTAACTGTGTTTCATTTCTTGAGGAGAAGCTTTTATTTTTTATCTTTGGGGAAATTTCTATTACTGCCCCCATCAAACTGTGATTTAGAAATCAGGATGGGGAACAATTTACGGTGTTTATATTCAACAATATAATTTTGAGAACAGACGGCTTTCATTTTAAGAGTAGTTACTTGCTATATGACATTTTGGATATTCACTCATTAGGGGATATCTAAGTTTCTAATTAAAGTCCAAGATGATTGGAGTCATTTTACTGGGTACAAACCAATCTTAACAATAAGCAGTAGAATGAACTCCAATTTAGCTGGTCATTCTTCAGCTCACAGTTCTAAGCTTTATAGTTTTACCTTAAGTCCTCATATGAAATCCATTTTCCAAGTTTCCAGCTATAAATGTTTAGCAAAGTCATATTTCAATTTAAAATGGTACATTTAGAAGCTATGAGCAATACAATAACTGGAAATGACACTTCACCAACAATTCTATAACACTGTCACCGTCTTATAGTTTATCCTGATTTGACTACAATCAAAGGATCTTGGGTGAAGTTAGCAGATATTATGGAGTCTCTTGAAAAAAAGCATAAAACAGCTTTGAAAACTCATTAAGAACCAATATTCTTCATTTTCAATACTTTAATATTTAAAAAAACCCCATAGGGACAGGTGAATATATAAGGCTGACAGCCTATCAAATTCTCTCTTTTTCTGAGACATAAAAGGCGATGTAAATAATGGTCTTGCTACACACCATTTTTTACTAATATCTAAAAAGAACGAAGCAATATTTCACTTTTTCAACACCCAATGAAAAACTTCAATAAGACAAGACTCTCTATATTTCAACCATTATACTATACATAAAATATTCATTGCAAACTTAGACTTAAGATAATTTAAATAATTTATGCTTTTGGAACAATTCATACAAGAAAAATAATGCTTGTCCATAAAAATACAGAATTTCTTTCTGAGAAGCAAGAACTGATTATTCGGGATAGAACAGTAGAGGGGGGAGACTTCCTGATTAATGTGAATTCCCAGCTAGAGCTCTGGTAAGGCCACCAGAATATAGAATTTATTCTGGAAAAGTTATAAAATGCATTCTGAAATTAATACCATCTACTGTGAAAATAAACAACTCTGAAGTTAATTAAAGTAAGTGTGGTGGAAACTCTGACATATGGCAAACGCAAACATAAAAATCACTTTATGGCTCAGTCCAAAGTGTATTGACAAATACGAAAATTGAACATAATATCTGAAACATGCCAGAAACAAAGTTCTAGGGATAGCAGAGCGTATTTTAAAAATCTACATAATTTATGATAAGAAGTTTAGTTACTGATTTCAGGAGTCCATCAGACTCTAGAAGAATAAAGTGGTTACATTCATGCAGAAAGTGAACCACTCTATACTTGAACTCCGTGACTACACTTCAGTGTCCTGTCTCTACAGAACTTGAAATACAGAGCAAATATTAATCCTCTGTGTGCTACAGAACACCAGAAGCAGATGTGTAATGGTGTCTTATAAAAAAGGACACAAACACACAGAGCAGGAAACAAAGGTTTATTTAATGTATTTTTGTTTAATTTTAAAAATAAAACCCATGAATTTCCTTTCTAACAGGAAAGTAAATACAATATTATTTTTACATTTGAAGACTTGGACCTTAATGAGAGAGTATTCAGATAGGATTTGACTGTTTTACTTACTTAAATGTAGTTTTTCTTTAAAAACCAATGAAATTTTAAAAGAATATTGAGCATAATCAAAGAAATAAAAGACTGCCTCTTCCACTACATAAAACTATCCTATAGTACATTTTCTCATGAAAGAGATATTCCCACATTCAATCTAACTCATCTTTTTGCTGGCCAAAACAACAGTAAGATCTAATATTAAATTAAGTAGAAAAATACCTCTTTAAAAAAATCAACTGTTTTTCACCTTGTCTCTCAGTACAATCAATAAAATAGCATCATAGCCTTTGTTAGGTTGTTACTTTAAAATTTTAAGCTGTGAAAATTGTTAGATTTAAAAAAAAAAGCTAATATGGACACATTTTAAAGGTCAAGTTGTGATATTTTCCCAAGAGGAAAGCAACATCTTTTAACTGTAATATACCACGAATATACAACACATTGTTTGAAACAAGCCAAGGGGAAATGAAAAGGCATATATGTATATATGTGTGTGTGTGTGTGTGTGTGTGTATATATATATATATATTTTAGTGATCAAATATTTAGTATTTCTAATGACACATCACATGGTAAAATGAACCTTGAGGTTTTCGAGATGAAAACTCTTCCAAGTATAAATATATGTTTCTTTCTAGATAAAAAAAAAAGAGATTCATGACCACTTTAAATCATTTTAATTCAGAAGTTTCAAGTTAGTGATAAAGGCAGGGAAATTAATGCCTTGCATTTATTACTGAAAGACACCAAATGGTAGACTTGGAAAATAACAGAACTTACTTTTCTGATATCATCTAAGGTGTTAATCTCTGGAGACAAACCGCCATGTACACATAGGAACTGTTGGTTCATCAGGGCAGCCAGGGGCAGGCAGTCAAAGGCATCCATGCAGGCATCATATACGTGTTCTGAATACTTTATTTTACCTTTAATATATGATTAAAAACCAACTACTTACTCTTATGATTTCACAGGTAGGATTTGGTTCATAAAAATAGGGTTTAAAAAAAAAAAAGTTTTCTTGCTGGAATCATATTAGCATATAACTACACATGCAAAGTTCCAAATGTGATTAAAGAAGACTTTTTTAAAGTTATATATTAATCTTTATATCTACTATTTTTTATTTTTGTTGTTCTTCCATATTTGGCAGTTTTTAGTTACTTTTTGTGTAACAGAGGTGAGAACTTTTGTATACATATATCCTGCTAGTTATCTGCAGATGTGTATTAAAAAAAAAAAAAAAAAAAACACAGCAACTAGGAGACCAACAGAAGAGGGCACAAAACTGGCTGATTCTCCTGAATGTTCTTATAGAAAAGCAGATTGCAAGAAAGTTTCCAAAGCTGTTTCTAAATCACAGCACATTACTTTTCCTTTATTGACTTATATCTAATGTTTTGAGATAAGTCTCTATGCTCCATTGAAATAGGACTAAATGACAAAGAGAAATTGAAACTTCCAAGGACAATGAAGAAAATTAAGAGAAGAGGAAAATGAAATTTATATGAAGTACTCCTCACTCTTAGTATTTATTTCTAAAGGAAGAAGTCGTCTTTAATTTTGTAAAATCCACTCAAGGCTGGTAAATCTACTGGGTCCAGAAAGAGAGGCTCAATGTTGAATCTGCCCTCCATTTGTTTTTACTGAGTGATTTGAGATTAAAGAGTAAGATTATCCTCAACAGCAGTATTCTGGCTATTAAAAAAAATAATTTCATCACTTGTTACTTAGGCTAAATCACATCAAATATTAATTTGAATTTTTATATCACTTTATAAAAAAATATAATTTAAAAAGAAATTCTGAATTCTCTTAATTGACCATGCTCAGAAAGTAATATGGAATGACATAATATAGTATCAGTTTTTGAATTTTGACTTTTAAGCAAGGGATCATATTGTAATACGTTCTTTGTATGGACTAAAATCACTATTTAGCACATACGATGTTAAACGAAGAAGCCTGAAGTATACTTACATTCTTGTTTAAATGTGAAATACTCTGTTAGATGTCTACATTCATGATTTCCACGAAGTAAAAACAGTGTTTTGGGGTAAAGAATTTTCAAAGCCCACAAATACAGCACACACTGAGGAAAAAAAAAAAAAGAATAATATAAAAATAAATATTTTCCATTATACTTACACATACCTTGGCTGACATATCAGGAAGACATGAACCAAATGCACTACTGTGACCAAAAGTCCCCAAAAGGCTAAGTCTTTTTTATGGAAGATATTGAAAATCAAACAGAAAACATTACTTTGGTACAGAGCCAAGGTTCATCTATACTAAAGTATAAACATTGCACTGGAGATCTAGACACCACACTAAAACAATGGACTGCATAGAGTTTATTGGGAAAAGCCCGAATGAAAATATACTAAAAATAAAAAGATACTAAAAATACTTGTGTCAAAGTATGAGAAGAAATGTGATAGACAATTAATAAATAAAATAAAGTCACTTCTCTTTATAAAGGTAATTATTTTGTAAAAATTAGGTAAAAGAAATGGGAGAATTAGAAAGGAAAGGCACCACAAAATTTGGAAGCAAACACTGACAAGCTCAGGCTGACTTGGATTGTAACTATTTTCTTTTTTTTTTTTTAATTTATTTATTTTTTTATATTTTTTTATTTTTGGCTGCTTTGGGTCTTCATTGCTGCATGGGCTTTCTCTAGTTGCGGCAAATGGGGGCTACTCTTCGTTGTGGTGCACATGCTTCTTATTGCGGTGGCTTCTCTTGTTGCGGAGCACAGGCTCTAGGTGCGTGGGCTCAGTAGTTGTGACACACGGGCTTAGTTGCTCCGCGGCATGTGGGATCTTTCCGGACCATGGCTCGAACCCGTATCCCCTGTATTGGCAGGCGGATTCTTAACCACTGCGCCAGCAGGAAAGTCCCTGTATCTATTTTCCATTATGCTCTCTCCTTCACTACTCTTCTCTCCCATTATCTTGTCTCTTATTTCAGTGCCTTTGGTATTTAAAGCCTTGAGCTTTTTGTTTTATACATAATTGTAAATAAACTGAAGGCCAGGGAATCTCACTACACATGCTGCTGATAGCTAGGGGAAACGTTTCATATACCTTAAAACTCTCAAATTAATTACTTGGGTATTATAGTTTGCATAAAAATGAGGGCCAAGTATAAATTCATCAAGCAACACTAACACAGTCTTCCTGGAGTGTGAATTAAGATAACTGGGATACTCAAGTATTAACATCAATTTCATTATACTCAAATAGCATTCATTAAAAATCCACAGGGAAGAGAAGAGCACACTGAAAACAAGTATGCTTTTTTATCCTCATGAACTTTATTCTGAAAGTTAAGACGTTAGAGAACCAGAAAAATATTGAGACAAAAGTCTGATTCTGGTTACTGAAATCTAAAACCAAAACTGAAACAATATTTACATTTTAATAATGCGTTTTCCAACATATAGTAGGTATGCCGGATAATCTCCACAGGGAAAAGCTACTGGCAATTCATTTGTGGTGCTACCTGTGAGCAATAATCATCTCTGTCAGCTCATGTGATAATTTATTAAATGAGTGGAAATAAATGTTTGAATATATAGTCCAAGTTTTGAAGAAAATACTAATTATCAGAAAAAATATGTATTACTGAGTTGTTCAAGCAAGATACTGCCCTTCACTGTAATTATGATTGAATAAACAAAAAATAATTAGCTGATATCAAATTTTACATATATATGTTATATTAGTTAATTTTATAATTACCATTTTCTGCTTATAGTTATTACCTAAAGTTCATGTGAAAGATGACAGTACTATTTCTGAGAAGTTGACCAACTGGCCTGTATTGAAGGATTATGATCTGTTGATATGTGTACGTGGCTCAATGAGTCTCTGATTGCTATGCATCAGGTTTAGAGGTGCACTTACAATGTTCTAGTAAAAGGAGTGTGTATTATCAAGCTTGTCTCACATTTCAGAGATGATATTTATACACTGTTATTAATGTCAATGAGAGAACTATTCTCAATTTAAAATTTATAAGATTTTATCATATGTATGTTTTGTTTATATATTATAAATAATTTAAAATTATAAATTTAAAATATAAATTAAATTATAAATTATATAAAAAATATTTTTCCAAATAGGTTGTTAACATTGGATGTTTGACTTGGAATAGGAATGGGATGGGTATGTGAAGTCTTTTAAAAATTATATTTACTTGTTGAAAGTGCTGTATTAAATGCATACATTGGGGGAGATAATACGTGTTTTGGCTACTCTGTAGTTACTTTTTAAAAAGGTTTTCTTTGTTTCTTGTTTTCACTAATATATAACTTATATCCAGTGAAATATATCTATCTTAAAGGTACAGGTCAATGAATTTTTGCATATGTATATTCCCATGAAACCGCTGCCCAGATTCAGTTACATTTCAGCACCCAGATGGCTCCCTTGTGCCCCCTCCCAAATCAATGCCCTCTGGAAAATGTTACCACAGTTCCGAACTCTTTAGATTAGTTTTGCCTGTAACAATTTATTTTAAAGCAAAGCTATAATCTCTCCAACAAAAATCTAAAATGCAATTTTTTAACCCCACTCAAATACTACTACTAGAGGAATCACATTCTAGGGCCCGTATTTTCTTTTTATGCCATCTGTTAAAGATCCTGTCTTGACATTAGCACATGGCTTTATCACCTCTAGTCCTGATTACTATAGCTCTTTCATAACTGAAACCTCAAAGGTCCTGTGGTATCCTTATCATACCTATTTACCTTTTAAATGATTCAGTACACATTTCATGTCCCTTATTATGTAATGGATGTAAAGCACCCTGCATGTAGCAGGAGTTCAGGAAACGTGAGCCTCTTTCCTGTAAATGAGAAGGAAGGCGGTCAGAAAGGAGGGGGAAGTAGAGAGAGATTGGGGGAGAGAGAGGAAGAAAGAGAGAAAGAGAGAGAGAGAGATGACAGAGAAAAAGGAAGGGAGGGAGGAGGAAAGAAAAGTAAAGACAAGACTAGAGAAAAGAAAACTCAATTTCCAAATTCTTGGCTCAGAATACCCTAAAAATAAGAATCCACTTTCCACATTTTACTTCCCTCTCCCCTGTGGCAAGAATAAAATATCTTCCCAAACACTGAATAAAACCACAAATGCAGCCAATATGGAAGAAGTGGCAATGGTAAATGACAGGGCAAGGGTGGACTGGAGAGTGGAGCCCCGCGAGCTTCACCCTCAACATCTGGTGGGAGAGCACTGCCAAGCACAACACTGTGCTGCTGGTAACTATTTTGCCATCTAAAGTTCTAACATGCTGGAGAGCTAAAGATCTTGAACAAAATTATAACCTGCTATTCTTTTAAAAAAGAAAAGTCTCGCGTAAAAAAATTATCCCATTTAATGAACAATGAAAGAAAAATCAGTTAAATAATTGGTTATTTTTGTCCAGGGGGTATCAGATGGCTAATGTGAATAAAATGTTCCCTGGATTAATTGGTTAAAGTAGAAATAGAGAGGCAAGTTCCATTGGCTTTTTTTGCAGGGTGAGATGTAAATTAATTGCACTAATCACGTTCAACTGGACCTCGACTATCTTTCCAGTCATCCTCTAAATAAACAGATATTTACAATCTAAAACTAGTTTGGTTTAGTCAATATGAAAGCCTCCTGTATCTTTTTGTTAATTTTTTATCGCAGACATAGTTTTCTCTTATTTAGCTTCCCCAATGAAGCAGCACTAAGGATATACTTTTCTTCATTAGTTTAATTGGCTCATTGATAATCGCAGTGCAGGTCTTTACTTTGTAATTTGTGCCTCTTAATGATGTGTATTCTTAAAAACCTGTACAGGGGAGTAAAGAAGGATGTAAAAGAGGAAGCAAGAAGTAAAACACACAAACATACAGCTTCAGATACATATCAAGCAGCTCCCTAAAATAACTATACATGCTGTGAAACATTCTAATCAAAAGGGCTGTCTCGGGGCCTCCCTGGTGGCGCAGTGGTTAAGAGTCCGCCTGCCGATTCAGGGGATACGGGTTCGTGCCCCGGTCTGGGAGGATCCCATATGCCGCGGAGCGGCTGAGCCCGTGAGCCATGGCCGCTGGGCCTGCGCATCCGGAGCCTGTGCTCCGCAACGGGAGAGGCCACAACAGTGAGAGGCCCACATACCGCAAAAAGAAAAAAAAAAAAAAAAAAAGGGCTGTCTCTCAGTCACAGGACGGTAAAGTGAGGGATATGCACTGGCTGGGAAAAGATCCAAACTCCTGAAAAAATGTCAAATGCTGCTCCTTTAAGACATCATTTGCCTGGTCTGACAAGCACACAGAGAAGCAGCAGTGGGACTAGCAATGCACTCTAAGGACGACTGGCTGCAGGGAGACGGCCAGACAATTTCTTCCTCATGTCTGTGGCAACACTCTGTCACCTAACATTGCTTGCTGTACCCTTTGCTTGTTATTCTCATGCAGAAGCATGGAACATTGCCTGACGTGCTGTGGTTCGTTCTAGTCTATGAGCTTACAGCGAATAAACACAACTACTCTTCCTGCTTAAAGGTGTTTGAGGCCTGGGCTGAGATCTAGTCGTTGGTGCAGGGGCACAGCTCTCTAATCTCAAGGCAAGGTCTTGCAGGGCAGAATGGCTAGAAAGGGAGCCCGAGGAAGTGAATAGAAGAAAGAAACAGTGGTGTGTGCCTCTGTTTGCAATTCTGAGTTTTTCCCTGCATTCTCAGAGAAACACACTCAGACACGAAACTATCAATATATATATACACATAGTCTTGATCAAAGAAATTAGGTAGCATAATGCCATCATGAGAAAGGGGATGGTATTTGGTGTGAGGCAAATCATTATCCCAGGCAAAATTATCTCTTTCACCACTACTCAAAAGGTTGGTTGTTTCATGTGGGCTAACTTTGTGGGGAACGATTTCTAATCTTGGCAAAAGAAGATGGGGGGAAAGGCGGGGAGGGGGTGTATAAAATGAACTTCATGTACTGCCCAGAGCACACTACCCAGTGCCTGAAAATACTACCCAGCTGAGACTACATGAAATCTGAACCTACTCTTCAAAGCTGATTTCATAAAAATTAAACTTAACTGCTCCTCTTGGCCCAGAGAATAGCCAAAGGAGGAGACCTGCAGTGGAACTCTGAATTATTGAGATGAATCAGGAAGCCTGTTAGGATAGTACACGTTGGAAAACTGAGCTCTCATTTTAGAATTTATCTTAAACCAACAGGATGCTCAAAGAGAACATTTTATATTTAATGCTTTGCCCTTCAGATTATATTATATACAAAGAGTTATTATATATATTATATTACATATTATATAATGTGTAATATAATATATATATATATTATATACAAAGAGTGTGTATCAGTGCCTGCATCACTGACGTGTGCATTTTTTGTGGTTCTTTTAGTGAGTATATGGCCAAGGCATGGGCTGTAGTGGAAAGAGCACAGACTTTGCATCCCGGCACTGCCATTTACTATGTGTGTGACTCTCTCTGAGCCTTGGTTTCTGCATGCTGAAAAGAAAGACATTTACATGTTCCTTGAAGAGCTGTGAGGAATAAATGAGATCATTTATACTAAGCAAACAATACCATTTCCAGCTTGCAAACAATGTCAGCTTCCTTAATCCACAATACGAAGCCTCACAGTATCTTCAGTAAGTATATTTTATATAAATATCAGTTCTATTTTAAATAGGCTGATATCACTGAGCCATTCTCAAACCCCTCAAAGGTCACAGTCTAATCAAAATGGATCATTTTTACTTCTGAGGCCATCACACTTTTGTCATTTCTGTGTGTATGTGGTAAGTCCCCGGGGCTATACTCCCAGACTTCTAGAGTTGAATTAAAGAGCTGTTTTTGAAGATGGGGACTCTGATATATGCATCTCAGAACTTTTAAATGTCCTATGATACATACAGTCGATATTTCACCAACATTTGGTTTCAGACTTTGATTCTTTGTTTGAATTGCATAAGGTACATATTACATAAACTACCACAACTTTCATAGTTCAAAAATCTAGATTAATTGTAGACTAAAATAAAAATCTACGGAGGAACCAGTGATTACTGCTTCGCAACTTCTTTAAGGAAACAGTTCTAAAAAGCTCTAATTAGAGAGAGTTTGGGAAGTTTCAAAAGGTTTGAGGCCAGAGATTCAGAAGCGTGAACCCTTCTCGTAAAAAAATCAAAGGTAAATAGACTGGTAAGATTAAGAAAATATAATCACTCCCAACAGGAGAGTCTTGGCCATTCTTTGCTTAGAAGGTGGGCTTCAAGAAAAGTAGAACACCGATTTCATTTATCCTCAGAACCTTCCATAGGAGCATATAAATATTAAATGAATAAGATAAATTTAAGAGTTACTAAAACAATTTTTAAAAATATTTTCTTAGTTTCCACATGACCCTAATTTAAGGGAAGTAGCAGAAGCTCTTTATCTCCCATTACTGCTTTCTGTTTATAGCAGTCTTTCTCAAATCTGGCTACACATGAAAATCACATACGCAAGGTAAACCAATTCTGGCCCACGGGAAGTAACAGTGCCACTTACGGGAAACATCCTTAAATGAGAGGACATACCCTTTGCTTCCTTCTTTTCCTTCTAGCTGCATGTAATGTGGGAATATGAGCAGTCTTGGGTCATGAGGTTGACTTTGTAACGAGGCCACGCACATCAGATCAATAAGGCAGAGACCCTGGGCCCTGGCAACAGGTGGGGTCACACCAGCCATGGTCCACCCATCTATGAGCTTTTACTAGAGAGAGAAATAAACTTCTATCCTGTTCAAACCACCATTATTTTTTTTTTCCCCTTCACTCTTGGCAGATACTAGCCCTAATGTGATACAAAGGTCTTACAAAATTTGTACTCAGTCACACTTCTCTGCCATGTTGGTCAAGTTAGCCCATGGATGAGGTTTATGAGGTTTCCTAATTTCTTCCTCTGTACTTTTCTCACTTGAGTTTCCCTCCTGGTTAAATCTTGTTTTTTGTTTCTAACCCCAGCCATATATGCCCTCGATATTCTCCCAAACATCTATATTCCAATGGTAATTATTTTCTGTACCTTTTTTATCCCAAGATTTTAATAATCAGTTCAAATAATAATTGAATCCTGGAACCATCTGTTCAAGGCTTCTTATTCTATAAAGCTTTTTACAGTTATACTTTCCTACATAGATTTAGGTTTCTAGAGAGCAAGGATGTATATTTCTTTAAATTCTCCTAATTACAGTGCATATACATGGAAGAAATACCTAAATGTACTCCTCTTTTTGGACTTAAACACCAACACTACCCCTCCCTCCCTTACCACCATGAATGATTAAGAAATATGTGATCTTTAAATAAGATCCTTAAATGTGATTAATATATTGGTGGGCTATATATATATATACACATATATGCATAGTCAATGATGGGAGGTGAATTGAATAACCCCCCCCAAAAAAAAGTTAGTATAATAGTTTAAAAACAAAAGCCATTTAGGAGTGACATGTTTTTCAACATTAAATATTCCTATAATAAATAAAGTATTATGATGAAAATTTAAAAACCTAGAATCTCTTTAATAAATGATTGTTATGAATGTATGACATTGGTGTGAGACTTCAGTAAATTTGATTTCTCTCTTTAATTAAGATAACTGTTTTCCTTTTTAACGCATTATTTCCAAGAGCACATATAATGTCAGCTACTACAGCATGAGCTCTGATTCTTTAAAACTTATTCTTATTTCAAACTATTTCTTTTAATAAATATTTAATGAATCATTTCTATGTATGAAACACCATGTGAAGCACCAGAAAGAGAAAACATGTGAATGAAACAAGAGCCTTGTCTTTATTTTGAACGTAACTTCTACTTACCTGAAGCAGATGCAGTTGGGATGCTGAGGAAGAACCTCTACTCAAAGGTTATCTGTTTTGTTTTAACTAATGATTTTGACAAATTACCCTAGTTAGATGACAGGTGCCAAAAAAGACAAAATATAGCGGCTGTCAGTGTACTCACACAGACTCATACACACAAATGCAGACACACACACATGCACTTGACTATCAATTTACAAAAATAACTTATTGTCTCATAATTATAAGACATAACCAGGCAAACACATTCCTGCTTATTTAATCAAATTTGATTCATTGTTTCAACAGGAGATAGAATTATCTAATGTCAAATATCATGCAAGTTTTGCAAAGTTGCAAACCTATAAAAAGTACGAAAGGCAAGATCTTACTATGAACCATTTCCTTGGCATTTCTATGCAATAAAAAGCATATGAGAATCAACGGAAAATAGGATATGGAATATCCCACACATTTATGTGTATTAAAGTTCATTGGTAAAGACTAGGGATTTACTTAAGGCAATACATATACCACTTTATTTTGCTATGATATTGTTGATCCATTACTGAGCAGCTAAGAAGAAATGATGCAGACTTACTTCGATACTGAAGTATCCTCTGTCTACATAGTCCCCTAAGAAGAGGTAGCGAGTGTTGGCAGGAGATCCGCCCACTTCAAAGAGCTTCATCAAGTCAAAGAATTGTCCATGGATGTCCCCGCAAACTGAAAGAAACAAAGGAAATTCATCTGATGGTTACATTTTGTTAAGACTTTGAATTAGACGATAAAATTACAAAATTTTACAACCACAAGGAATTTAGAGGTCATCTTAGCCAAAACGTTCTTTTGCAAAACAGGAAAGTGAGACAGAAATTCCAAACTTAATTGGTGGCAGACCTGGCTTTTGCATCCAGTTCTACCAATTCACAGATTAACTGGAAAAATAAAGATAATAATAACAATAATGGCTATTATTGTTGTACATTTAACAATTCTGCACCAAACACTGTGCTAAGAGATTTCTACACAGTTTATAGTCATGGGATAGGATTTCCTTTGCAGATTAGTCAAAGAGAGGTTCAGAAATTTGACATAATCTATATACTGAAGTCTAAATATGTATCTACTACATGTTATTGACTCCTGAAGAAAAGGAAATGTTGATACCCGTTATAAAAAATGTATTTCATTGACTCTAAAATGCCATCAATTATAAAACACACCATTATTTTATGTACCACTGAGAAAGAAAAAAACTCCAATTTAATTTAAATTTATATTATAAAAGAGCATTTTTGTAAGATGTACGCTGGTATCAGATGTCAAATTTTTTTTTTAATTGTGAAATGAAAAAAATCCTGTAAAACTGTATAAATAATGACTGGGAATTGACTTTCTTAACTTTCTCACCTTCTCTTTTAAACCAAAATTCTTAAAAAAGCTATGTAGTCTCTCTTTTTAAAACCCCTTATTCAGTACTTACTATTTCACTTACTACTTTCAAAGCCCTAAAAAAATAAATATTATCTCCATTATGGTTATGTGGCTAGGCGAGATCACTGTTAAAAATGAATGATACGGGCTTCCCTGGTGGCGCAGTGGTTGAGAGTCTGCCTGCCGATGCAGGGGACACAGGTTCGTGCCCGGGTCCGGGAAGATCCCACATGCCGCGGAGCGGCTAGGCCCGTGAGCCATGGCCGCTGAGCCTGTGCGTCTGGAGCCTGTGCTCCGCAACGGGAGAGGCCACAACAGTGAGAGGCCCGCGTACCGCAAAAAAAAAAAAAAGAATGATACAACTGAACTGAACTGAAAAAAAAAATTGATACCGAGTTTCAATTCAGATTTGTCTAATTCAAAGCTTTTGCTGTCAAGCATCATGTTATAATATCTTTGACATTTATATGGTTTATACATGTGTATATATTTACTACCTTAAGACAATTTTATGCTTGAATGATTAACGCGATGTGGCTGTTTCTTTAATGCTAAGAGGTTCATAGAATGAATGTTATCAGTGAATAGGAAATCAAGAGGCCAAAGGATGCTATATTAACACATTCTATGCTGTAATCACAAGCAAGCTGAAATGTTTTAAACCTCATTCCTTTATCTGATGAAAGCCGATAGAAAGAAAAATGAGTCAAAGGAGTTCATTGACGAAAAAATTATAAAACAGTGGGTGAATAAAAATGTCATATAAATCCTCATTCTTACCATCAAGGAACAGCTAGTAAGGACCCAGAGTTCTATAAGCCTGAAACAGGTACAGGTGGACTCTATTTTAAAATACCTGCACTCGAAAATCTTAGAACCTATCAAACAGATGTAAATTACAAGGAGCTATAACTGCTAAGGCATTCTTTCTGCAAATTCCAATCCCATAGCTTCTTCCCTCTCATGAGCAAGAGATACACAGTACAAATACCAGAAACATATTCTTCCACTTCTGAAATAATATCATACTAGAAAATTGTTTATAAATAATCGTTTTTATTCTTACAGTTGAGTATTTTGCAAACGGGTCCTTATCCTGGCCTAATGAGGAATTTGGTTTGTGAGAGACATGTCATATACTGTATTTTAACCAAAGGGAAAGAAATAAAGAGCAACAAGTGTCATGGTTCAAACACTGCCGGGGTACAGGTGCCAGTACCCACTTTGGGGAGACTTCCATGCTGCATTTAGAGCTGTGAAAACTGATGTTAATAATAATAATAATACAATTAAAAATAAGTAGATAATAAAACAATTCTTAAAACTTAAATGGACTAATAATAATAAATCCATTTAGAAAACTGAATTAGCATATCTTGTATTACTAAATTTTTAAGAAGGCAAGGATAAACTTATTAGTTAATAAGTAATAAGATAATTCATCTTCCACTGATTTATCCCTTGAAATTACAGTTGGTATGGCTTACTTATCACAGGTTTCTCTCAAATGGCAGGCATTTTTACACCTGTCATGTTATGTTTCAAACCAGAAATTAAAAACAAAAAAGATTGGCTGGGAACCAAGCCTTTCTTTACATGCCCTCCATTAAGTTCAGAAATTGAAGGAAGGAACTTCAGGGAAAGAAAGTATGAAGCAGGGCGCTTTGTTTCAGCTGAACTGATGCAGCCCTGTCAAATGTGAACACCTGTGACCAGGACACTTCCTTGCCACTGTCCCTCTCTCTATCCTGAATCCTATCAGAGGGATAGGATCCTATCAGAGGGTCAATTATGGGGTAAGGCTCAGGGAAAACATGAAGCCAGGTGATGGGGTAGGATGGAGGATTCAAACATTATTTGGAATTTGTATTATAGTAGCAAGTCTAATAATCATATTTTTAGGCTATTATTAAAAGGTCCCCTAGTCAAAATGGGTGTAGTATTAAGGCTATTAGAGGCAGTGTGGTACAGCATTTAACGACCTAGACTTTGAAGCCAGACACTCAGGCTCCAATCCTATTTACTACCTGAGTGCTTCTGGGTAAGTTACTCAACTTCTCTGAGCCTCAATGTATTCATCTATAAAATGGGATGGTATTGGTACCTTACCCTACTGGGCTATTGAGAGAATTAAAGGTATTAATCATGTAATGGGATTAGGAGAGTTCCTGGGACCTGATATGAACTTGATAAATGTTATATCAAAGTGGCATTTCAGAATAGTTGTATCTAAAATATCAAGGTACCAGAAGGAATGGGATTCTGGTGCTTGGGGTTGGGGAAGGAGGAGTGAAAGGCATTCGGAAGCATCTTCTTCACCATTCCCTCCCCTCTTATCCTCTCTTTCATTTTTGATTCCTCCACTTCAATTCCTGGTCATGGCTGAAAATTCAAGGATCATTATTTTTTATACCTCCATGTCAATGATAAATATCAAGACATTAATTCAGGCTGTGGACCACAGGTCTGGAGTTAAGTGGTTTTAGCAACTGATACAACTGTAGCATAATCTGGCAACCAGAACTACACAATATTATAAATAAATGGGCTCTAGACAATGCAAACATTACGGATAACTTTTGTTGGACTACAGAAGTACATTACTGTGAATGCAATTTTATAAAAACTGAAAAGTAAGCTCCTCTTTCTGGCCTACAGTAACTTTGTGATAAGAGAGAATCTCAATGATTTATAAGATCAGCACAATTATTGGGTCTTGGCTTGACGATATAAAACAGCAGAGAGCAACTGCTGTAAAGTTGGCATGGAGAACAAAATACCCTGAAATTCAGTTACTTGTATGATGGCACATCAGCACTGACTTTACTTTAGCCCAGCCACACAATTCAAATCATACTTTCACAGTAAGGACCTCTTATGACAATGTCCAGCAAAGGAAAGCAACTTGCACATACAATCATAAAAAATATGCAAAGCCCAATGAAAGAAAACAGTAGCTCAAATAAAATACACCCGAAAATTTGAGATTTTTTTTAAAGAGATTTAAGGATTTCCCAGGTCAGTTTAAGTTAAAGCTATTTAACTTTTTAAAAAAATCATCTACCTATCTATCTATCTAGTCACCATCCTATTGCCCTTCTTGTTCAATATATGCCAGTCTTCTCTGTCTCAAATAAGCCATGTTTCTTTCTTGTATTTTCACAGGTTGACTCCTTTTCATCCAATAGGTCTCAGCTACATGTCAGTAGTGTTAAGGAGGTCTTTCTATAAAGGAGCTACCTCTCTCTAAAATCATTTTTCTTTCCATTAACTTGTTTTACTTTCTTCATCCTACTTATTACTCTCAGGAATGATCTAGCTGATTAATTTGCATGCCTGTTTCCTCCCTGATTCTTCCCATTGGAATATAACCTACGCGAGGACTATAACCTGCGTGAAGCCGTCAGTTTGGTTCACTGATCAGGTGGAGAATAGCGCCTCCCACCCAAAAGGTACACGAGAAACGTGCTACCCTAGGATTCTTCCACTGGGCCTGTGCTGTGCTGGATTTGGAAATCCATTAACAAAGAAGTCAAGGTTTTGAGGGGCCCTTGGGATTGACAGAGTTGGACAACAGTTGGAGTTTGCTTTGGTGGAAGCTGTAGGTTTTCGACGGGTCTGAGATGGCGCCTGTTTTAAGCCCTTAAGTCACAGCTTTTGAATTAGTGTGCGGCAAGACTGGGGGAGAATGTGGGAACTCCACACAGTTTAGGGTGGTTTCTTTACCTGGTTCTACATCAGTAACACTTGGGGAACTTTTGAAACTACAGATTTCTGGGTCCTGAATCAGAATCTCCAGAGATGCAGATTTATAACAAGCTCTTCGACGACTCTCATCTAGAGAGTAAGAAGAAACAGACCTCGGCTTTTGACCCTCGGTCTCGGCACACTCAGCCCTTATTCTGCATGCTTGTGCGGTTCCCCTCACAGGGTTCACATGTGGGGGAGATACACACTGGAAAGGCAACTTTGTTCGATGCTAATTCAGGTTGGTGTGAGATCGGGATTTCCTATTATGTGAAAGGATAATATTGAAGTGATTGTTTGATAGAGTCTAGGATAGAGGAATGAATCTAACAAAGGTGATGACAAAGAGCAAATTTACTTGTGCATTTGAATGTGGCTGTTGCTCAGGCCCTGTGCATTGCAGCTTTCTGATAAAGGATTTATCCCAAAGTCCTAATATTTGGGAACATTTGCTATTTTAATATCCAACATCAGGAAGAAAGTGATCTCCATACTGAGGTATCCATACTTAGGTACCCAAGAGGAGGGAGGGTAGGGCCAGGGCATCACATAGAGGGAAGGGTACTTCCATGTGATGGTAAGTGAAAAGTATAGCCAGGTAACCTTCCTTCTTTGTAATGCCATGGCCCGCACCTTCTGTTCTCTTGGGTACCTAACACACTGGTGTCCAAAGAGAAGTAAAGTACAACAAATGTCAGCTAATGAGGCAAACCATCTGCTTGGCTGCTCACAGCCTCTAATTCCCCACGAGGCTAGGTCCTTTCATCTTCCATGTCATTGGCTTTAACAGCACTTCTAGCACAACCAGGCTTTGACAAGTTCTATTCTACCTTCAAGGCAAGCTCATTCTTCACCAAATACTCCTGCTTCCCATATTCCCCTAGCTTCCCATTATTTGCTTCTCATTTCCAACGAAACACTGCTGGCAGGCAGGAACTCAACTGGGGCTAGCTCTAAGAGACCTACGATACTGAAAAAGCACCAAAAACATAGCAACACAGTACAGGTAGTCAAAGCACTCCTAGTCTCTATGAAATATCCATCCATCTGGCTGAACATTCAAAAATATATATATCTTCAATAGATTATTACCAGAATTGTATATATTTCCATCACAGATGTATAGTTATGGCATTTAATGAAATTAACACATCAAAGATAATGAAAGAAAGCATACGGGTTTTTCTCTGGACCACTGCTACTCTCATCCATCAGCAAACTGATGCAGTCCTCCACTTGTTTTTATACTGGACAAGTAAGAACTACCAGGTACACTGAGCAGTTGAATCTATTTGCTGAGAAGGTGGTAAGGTTGTCATTATCTTCTTCTTGGCCCCTTCTCTAAGTCAGGTGACTAAGTGGTTTTGAATCTGGCTGTTCTAACATCTTCAGTACAACCAAATGATGCAAGAGGGATCAACATCCTGCAATGCTTACACATTTATTTCTTCATTCTCGTCTACTATCAGAAATACATAAATTATGCCTAAATAACCAACTACTAAGTAATACCTAAGCAAACAATTACTTTTGAGTAATTGCCTTTTAATATTGATTCCCTCCCCCAGTAACTCTTAACCCACAGTAAATAAAAGTTTACTGGAAATGATTCTCACACAAGCATGGTCTCAGTAACTTTTGATCTAAGTCTTCTGAAGAGGAGTACAGAATTTTAAAGGGGGAACTAGAAAACATACAGAAAGCCTTTGTCTTTGTTTTTTAGGGAAGGAAATAGCTTTTATTTCTCATATCATTGCTAGAGAGCTAGTTATTAAACTTTGAAATCACAGACTTAGGAGGTTAAAGTATATATAAATATAAACATTAATTTAAATGTGTGTGTGTGTGTGTGTGTGTGTGTGTGTGTGTGTGTGTGTGTGTAAAGCCACCTACCACAAAGGAGGAATTATTTGGAGATGAGTGGTCAGTGCAGCAGTTAGGGAGTCATTAAACAAGGTCAAGACTTTACTCACTGTAGATTACAGCTAAGTCCTGCTAGAGAGAAACGCAATAAATAGCTGGGGCAGGAACAAGGGGCTCTTTGTAGTTAGCTGAGAAAGCTCTTGGGATCTACAAACTAGACAACGAATCAGTCACAGGGCGAGTCTAAGAGTCCCTAGAACTGGCACACTGCTCAGGAGAGAAGATAATGGCCAGCGTATTGAGGACAAACAGACCCTTGAGAAAATAATCTCAAGGATGGAGGACAAGTTAGAAAGATAACCACAACCAGGACCAAGCCTACTAGGCCTTGCATCTCCAGACTAACAGAAGTACTGCTGACTCTGTTGAAAAGGTGCTCAAAACAACAACCCTGCGTATGTTATATGTGTAATCAAGTATGCATGTCTAAATCAACTTAGTGATTCTGCAAATAAGTATACTCATATTATCATTTAATTATTTTTTCAAAGAATTCCATTGTTTTCTAAATCCACATTGGCAACTAAATCGCTACATCAGAAAATGTAAACAGTAGAATGCACTGAACATATTAGGATGAAGTCCCAGTATAATTGCTACACAATTGATAGCTTGAAAAGAACTCTGCTACAGCTGCCATCCAGAGTGGAAGACATATAAAGAAACGTAAGATAAAAATACATACTTTCATATAAAACTACTTAGAATAGCTTTGAACTAAAGCTCAGACTTATGCATTTGGCCTTGTTTACTTGCCTATATTAAAGGAAATCCAAAGAAAATCATTGGGTCAACTTCGTACTGACACTAAGCAAAATTTTTATAATGTCATAGAATTCCAGTTTAAAGAATGCTTACAGAAAACAACAACAACAAATCAGTCAAATAATACATTGCAGGTGAAAATAGATTTTTCATGGACTGGCATTTCAAAATTGCATCAGTATTATGATTTAGAAGTCAAGTGCTTTTAATTCTTGACTCACTGTTTATTTTTCTATAAAGATCTTTTAGTTCCTCCAAAATACTGGCTTGTGGAAGATGTGCATGAAGTAGAATAACTACCTCTACACGTTTTTCCAGTTCACATGAAACTAACAGGTTGTAATTTTTCTTTTAGAGAAGACATTACTGAATTGCTGAGCAATTTTCACCATTAGAATTCCACTCTCCTTTCAACTTCATTTACTTCAACCCAATATTTTTTCCATAAGACACATTTTTCCAAGACAATAAAAGTTCTAATGTTAAGGAACTAATATTATGTCTAATTCTCAGCATGAGGAGATTAACCTATTAATTTACTGGTTGGGTTTTTGAATCCTCTATCTGCTACACCTTTTTCTTTTCCAAAATCTGCAATTTTGCAGAGAACGATCTTGCATTTAGAGGTTTTGTTAGATGTTAAACACAGTGGGTACCACAAGTACGTGTCTGTTTCCCCCTGCAGACCATCCAGGCTTATGTAACTTTAGTGGATGATAAGTTCAAGTACAAACCAGCCAGCCCGAATATGTGTGATTCATTAGCAGAATGTGTAAACTTCTGAAATCAGGCAATTACTGAGATAAAAGTGAGTTTCATTACAGCATTAGCTATACATCTAGAGATCTTCATCAACTGTAAAATAAACTAACCAAGAAAAAAATAACAGGGGTCTAATTCATCAAAGAGGTACACTGCAAAATAATTAATCTTTACCCCATAATGAATATTATTTTTCAAATGTTAAATATGTATTAGATACTTTATAAAACACAAAATATGAATTCTTAACCAGGGCTTGATAGTATAAAACAATAATGAAAAGTCTCTAATTAAAATTTCCTAAAAACTATATTTTTCTTTTAAAATCCTTGAAATGTCAGTAATGAAATTAAATACAAAACAATAACAGCACCAGTGTAGATTAACAGCAATAATTTCACACATTTTCTTTATATTTATGATGCTTTTTTACAAAGATAAACTGTTAGCCAGCATTAATGAGACATGTAACAGGACAACTGAAAAAAGAGAACGGGATATACTGTAGATTGCAATAGATAATAAAATCACAACAATCCAGTACTAAATATGAATACTTCATGAATCCCCTAAATCTCAGTTTATAACTATAATTACATGGAAAGAAACTAGAAGATTCTGCATTTTTTTTTTTTTTTTTTTTTTTCAGTACGCGGGCCTCTCACTGTTGTGGCCTCTCCCATTGCGGAGCACAGGCTCCGGACGCGCAGGCTCAGCGGCCATGGCTCATGGGCCCAGCCACTCCGCAGCATGTAGGATCTTCCCAGACTGGGGCACAAACCCCTGTCCCCTGCATCGGCAGGCGGACTCTTAACCACTGCGCCACCAGGGAAGCCCTGAGTCTGCATTTTTAAACTGTTTTATAGAAGGACCAAGCATACACAGCACCATGGTAAATCCACTGTTTATCCCAATCAGCAGAAAAATCAATGATTGAAACACATATTTATTTCTTAAAGATGAGTTTTCTCACTATCGAGATTTTTCTTATTTGTTTACTGGAAGAACTTAATCTATTGAATAAGAATGTATTTGTTCCATCTATTATCACTACTTTTCCATTTCAGCACCAATCCAGATTTTAACAAAATGCCTAACTGTTAAAGATGCATAATAACATTATGGAATTATTTTAAGTCACAGTCATGGCAGTGACAGTGGTAAATAATAACAATAAGTAAATATGTACAATACTTATAGTATTATTTAAATTTGGTCATCATTATGTTCATATGTCCAAGTTTGATCAGTCCTGGGAACTATCAGTTATTTGATATGTGGATTTACTTACATTATGTAGGTCACTAAACCCTTGATTGTCATCACCAGACAATGAAGAGTACTGGATGAACTATGAGACGATATAATTTCAGCCAAATATAAATAAACTTGATATCTTATGTACTTATATATATTTATTAATAAACGAGAGATTGTTCCCTTCACTTTTTGAAATACTGATGCCAGGTTTCAGATCCTATGAACTCCCTCCAGGACCCTAAAAAATGGGCTCTCACTATGGTAATCAGACCTAGGGGTTATAGATCTATGCCTTAGCATTCCCACCTTAGGTCTTCCAAACTGGTATTTCTGGAGGGGTGTTTTTATGTTTTGTTTTGTTTTTTTAATTGTCTGGAAACTGTGGCCACAGTATACTTTCAATTCTGGATTTTTCCTGGACATGTTATTTCTTCCTGGGTGAGAGGCAGTAGCGTGTAATGGGTGAGAACACAGTCTATGAAGCTAAACTGCTCAGTTTCATAACTGCTGTTTGTGAGTTTTTGCTTTGTGTGTGTATTCCTCCTAACTGACCTTAATCAGTAAGCTGTGGCTTTTTAGTTAATCATTTTCTCATTAATTCTCCCTGAATCAGATTTACCATCTCAAGAAAGCATGGGCTCTTCTAATATGCTTTTCCCAATCTCCTCCTTACACAGTCACACTCTATTCTTTTTTACTGCAATTCTTTAGGCTTTGACTATCTTGCCCTATAAATCTCCACTTGTGTAACTAGGACAAAAAACTTAATCTGTGTAGGAGGCCTCAGATGGCTCATCTATAAGGGGCTTCATAATAAACCTTTTTAAAATAAGTTTTTAAAAATTAAGTGAAATAATATAAGGGGGATAAAAAGGCTCAGCACACTGTGGCACACAGAATGCACTAACACAAAGTGAAATGGCAGATGTGGCCACTATTTCAGAGGTTGTCTACCTAAGAAACATCTTTGCCAGATTTAGACAGATGATTGCAGTACCTGTAGTCAATGTAGCCATAAATAAAACATACAAAAAGTCGTTCTATTTTCTTCCACTTTTTATCCAAATATATGCTATCATATGTTGAAAGCTGTTAAGGCTGAAATCAAATAGACTAGGCCTCATGTTCCACAATTTCCATTTTTTAAGAGTGGAAATATCTCCAAATGGCTTTAGTGATATTACCCATCTTTCAGCCAGTAACAGCACCATGACGAGTTTCCAGTTAGCCTCATTTTCTTTTGTAGCAGAGCTCATTTACAAGACCACTCTGTTCCTTGGCTGTGTAATGGTAGCAATGTTTTAAAAGCTGAAAGTGACACGGTAAATAGAAGAAATGTAAGGTATTTCACCAAATGGATTTTCAAAAAAACTACTCTTCTTAGATTTCTGGAAAACTCAGTTAAGAAAAATCTTCTGAGTAGGAAAAAAGTGAGTCATCTCTTATTCTTGTCATGATACTCATCAAATTTTGACTATTAAAAGATTATGTTTTTTAATATTTTTAAAACTCAAGGAAAGCAAGCTAATGATATTTAATTCTAAAGTCCACTTATTCATCACTAATTTGGCAATTACAGGCAAATAACTGGGGATATTCGTAAAAGGGTTTTTACCTACCACTGACTTTCAAGTAGTTGGTTCTATTTATGTCTACTAGTAAGTAAACAAGGCTAATAAGTGCTATTCCTAACCGATAATACTTAAATGACCTGAAGGAAAGAAGGACGGATTATGTGCTACCATTTCATCAGTAAAAACATATGTTTATTGTGGTACATGACTCTTTTTGAATTATGGTTTTCTCAGGGTATATGCCCAGTAGTGGGATTGCTGGGTCGTATGATAGTTCTATTTGTAGTTTTTTAAGGAACATCCATACTGTTCCCCATAGTGGCTGTATCAATTTACATTCCTACCAACAGTACACCCTCTCCAGCATTTATTGTTTGTAGATTTTTTGATGATGGCCATTCTGACCGGTGTGAGATGATATCTCATTGTAGTTTTGATTTGCATTTCTCTAATGACTAATGATGTTGAGCATTCTTTCATGTGTCTGTAGGCAATCTGTATATCTTCTTTGGAGAAATGTCTATTTAGGTCTTCTGCCCATTTTTGGATTGGGTTGTTTGTTTTTTTGATATTGAACTGCATGAGCTGTTTGTAAATTTTGAAGATTAATCCTTTGTCAGTTGCTTCATTTGCAAATATTTTCTCCCATTCTGAGGGTTCTCTTTCGGTCTTGTTTATGGTATCCTTTGCTGTGCAAAAGCTTTTAAGTTTCATTAGGTCCCATGTATTTATTTTTGTTTTTATTTCCATTTCTCTAGGAGGTGGCTCAAAAAGGATCTTGCTGTGATTTATGTCATAGTGTTCTCCCTACGTTTTCCTCTAAGAGTTTGATGGTGTCTGGCCTTACATTTAGGTCTTTAATCCATTTTGAGTTTATTTTTGTGTATGGTGTTAGGGAGTGTTCTAATTTCATTGCAGTTCTATTTACAATAGCCAGAACATGGAAGCAACCTAAGTGTCCATCAACAGATAAATGGATAAAGAGGATGTGGCACATATATACAATGGAATATGACTCAGCCATAAAAAGAAATGAAATTGAGTTATTTGTAGTGAGGTGGATGGACTTAGAGTCTGTCATACAGAGTGAAGTAAGTCTGAAAAAGAAAAACAAATACCCTATGCTGACCCATATATATGGAATCTAAAGAAAAAAAATGGTCATGAAGAACCTAGGGGTAAGACGGGAATAAAGACACAGACCTACTAGAGAATGGACTTGAGGATATGGGGATGGGGAAGGGTAAGCTGGGACAAAGCAAAAGAGAGGCATGAACACATATACAGTACCAAATGCAAAATAGATAGCTAGTGGGAAACAGCTGCATAGCACAGGGAGATCAGCTCAGTGCTTTGTGACCACCTAGAGGGGTGGGATAGGGAGGGTGGGAGGGAGGGAGACGCAAGATGGAAGAGATATGGGGACATATGTATATGTATAGCTGATTCACTTTGTTATAAAGAGGAAACTAACACACCATGTAAAGCAATTATACTCCAATAAAGATGTTAAAAAAACAAAACAAAACAAAACAAAAACATATGTTTATTTGTTATATGAGGCATATTTGGAAATGGGATTTTTGATTCTTAATTGAGTGATTATTAAAAATACATGAACCACACAGACATGTTAGAACACATTGATTTGAAAATTAGTTAAGAAAAAATATTTCTGGGAACATGATTCTGACGAAGGCAATAAGCCTGTTTCTTAATTCTGCCTAGTTTTTCTCTATCTATCATTTCCTTGTCTACCTTTCATTAAGCAGATATTCCAGAATATCTGGGAAAAAAATGAATAAAACATTGAAATATGAAATGTTTACTAAAAGCGCTGTATTAAAATGATAAATAAACAGCATCAAAGGCTGAGTACTTTTTACTTGTGTTCAATTATACTGCAACAATGAAGAAATGGAAGGCATGGAACTTGGTCTCAAGAACTTTAGAGCACACTTGAGAAGACATACATATACGAAATGGCATGAAAAAGTACTGGCTTCCTGACATCTGAGTATTTCTCTCTCCATCCTGAAACATCTGAGCACTGACTCGTGGTCAAGAAGTATGGGTTTAAGTCTTAGGTCTCCCATCCGGGCAAATCATTTCATTGCCTGTTTACCACCTGTCAAATTTCTTAACAGAGGGAAGAACATATACAGTTTTTCTAAAAATAAAAGTCAAATTATAAATACTTTACATTTACCTTTAGTAATGATATTTTTATTTTGAAATTTCAAATTCATTAAGAAAGGGTAAGAGATTGTTTTATGTATACAAAGGGGGAAATCAATTAAAAATTTTAAAAACTTGTACTAAGTTATTGCAAATTTCTATGTCAGAACTAATATTCACTCAATTGAAGACTTCTCTTATGGGGCTGATTATATTACACAGTGATACAAACCATCCATTTTGTTAATCTTTATGAGTATAAACATGGGTCACAGTTACCTAAATTGATTGAAACCATAGCATCCATAAAGTCTTTGTATATTTTGTACATTTACATATGTGCTTGTCACCAGTTTGAGCATGAATCATGTCTCATGTTTCTTTAGCATTTGACACATAACTAATTAAATTATGCAAAAATCATGTTTTCCTAACATGTTATATATGGCATACAAACTGAGCCATCATGGCAAATTAATGCAGGTGTTGGGAAAACAGAAAATAGCTGCTGATAACTCATCATAACTTGTTGATTCATTAGTAATCATAATTTCAGATTTAGTTTAATTTTCATCAATTAGAAATGATGAATGTTGTTATATATTTGAATTGCTAAAAAGACCAATCAGGATTATCAATCAACCTTTTTTTTCCCCTTGACAAAATATAAAAAAACTGAAAAACATGTTCATAACGTGTTTGGTGAATTACTAACTAGGTGACTTTTACTAGGAAAAAGTTTGTTTTATAAAATCACATAACTTCAGGTTTCATTTCCTTATAGACCTACTTCATTAAATTTCCAGAACTCTTTCCATCTTCTATATTCCTTATTAATGTATTTTAAACAAAAAAATTTTAAGGTTCTTAATACAGAGGCTTTTTAAATATGAAATGTCTTTGTTATTAGTCACATCACAAATTGAACTACATTTTACAAAAGAACGCTTGATTTCTCCTAGGATGATTTGGTACTTTATACAGAGAGTTCACATTTCAGATGGGACACAACTGTCTATAATCGCAAACAACAGCTAACTTCATAAACAAGGATATTTTATGCAGTCTTAACTAGCAGGTAGTTAATAAGTATCTCCGATGTGTTAGGTGTTATGGTGAATTACAATCAGTCATTATTCTTTCAAACTGGTGGGAAGACAAGCTCATACAAATAAGAAATAAAGAATAATATATAATTTTATACTAAAGGAATATAAACACAATTAATTCCCTCAAGAAATATAAAGTATACTTGGGATATAAGACTTACACATATGAGTAGGGACCAGATAGGGATAAAATCTCTGTGTCTTATGGATGTTTCCTGGGAAGTGGTTAGAAGCCAAAAACATGGGGCTTGAAAATGTTTGCCGAGGCAGGCATGGCAAATATGATCCTTTCCTTCTGTTTCATGAATAAGTAATTTTCCTCTTAGCAGTGCTAAGTCATTCTGGCCACTTCTGACTTTTGCTTTGCGAAGAGTAAGACCACGCAAAGACCAGGGTGGCTGAGGTCACACATTGGCTTCAAATGTGCTCTGCAGAGCTGAAGGATACATGAGGAGTGTTGCGGTCATTATTACAATACGCTCTACTTTTATTGTTTTTATCCCTTGGAGTTTCATGTAGGGTTTTTTCTTTCTCTCTGTGTGTGTGTGTGTGTGTGTGTGTGTGTGCACGCACTGGGGTGGGGCACCCCCAGGGGAGATTCTGCTGCTTGAATACTTCTGATACTTATGAATACTACTGATATAGACAGAAGTCTTACAGAAAGTCAGAAGTTATGGAAATGAAGATCGGCTGATATCAAAGAAGACTTAATTGAAGGAAAGTGACTTGCAGTGTTGATAAAATTGTTAATAAACGGAGAATAAGAGAAAGAGATCTTTAGGTAGTAAGGTGCAAATGAGCCAGACTAAGTGGATCACAAAACAATTTGGATTGATTAGAAGGTGCATGTGAAACAGCAGGAGAGAAATTCGAGTAGAAAGGTGTCATGAGATTATGAAGGGCCTTGGATTTCAGTATGAGATGTCTAAAGAAGGAGAATGATCCCACTAACATAAGAAGATAGATCTGGCAGCTGTATGGAAAGTTCAGTGGTGTGGAAAAACTGAAAGCAAGGTTGATTCCAATTAGAGGTTCACTGCAATAATACACTCACAAGACAATGAGGTCTGCTATGATAATGGTTGCAGTGTGAAAAGATAAAAGGGGCCAAATAGAACATTCTTATACTTCTACCTGAACCATTATAAATGAAATAATAAGTGAAGTCATTCATTTGTGCCCTAATTTGATAAACATCAAAGCCTGCAGCATTTCTACAATATCCCATTGTGTTAGACCCTAAGAATGTAATAGAACAACTTAGATATAATCAAAGCTCTCATGTATCTAATGAAGGATACTGAACTAAGTAAGTAACAATACTAGAGTAAAAGCCATAAAGGAAGAGATCTCTTTCTTCTTTGCTCCCTGTTATATTCCTAGTGCCTAGGACAGTGCCTGGTACAAAGGGGATCCTCAATAAATATCTGTTGAATGAATTTATGAATGAGGCAATGGGCATGATGGACTTGGGGAAGTTTCCTGGAGGATGCACTGCATAAGCTGAAACCTGGAGAATGAAGAGGACTTAGTCATAGGATGGTGGGGATAGGAGCAGGTAATAGGGCTCACAGCAGAAAAACGACATGTGGCAAATTTTAGAAAGTGAAAGGCGGTCTGTTTACCTGGAGTCTAGGTAAGGAATGAAAAGAAACGAAGCTGTAAAGACTAACAAGGTTCAGAGTAAAAGGGTTTTTTCATCCAAGTCAGGAAGTTTGAACTTCATCCAAAGAGGAGCCGTTGAAGGGATTTGGGCAAGAGATATTCTATCTTACCTCTGGTAAGTCACTCCACCTCCCTAAGGCTCAAGTTCCTAATGTGTAGAATAAGGACAGTAGCAGTTACCTTGCACAGTGATTGTGAAGATGAGATCTGATAATGTAGTAACTGACACAGGTTAGTAATTCAAGGTAAGTTCCTTTTCTCTATGATAGCTCTTTTTAGCTTCACTTGATCAAAGCTGCCCCCCACCCCCATAAGTGACTAGAATAATATTTCAAAGTAAAGTATCACTAGCATGAGTCTGGATAAAGAGTTCTGTACATCTTATATTAAAATTTACCTTCTTTTATTTAATACTAGGTACTGGGTTGCTGATGGTCCCAACTTTAAATCTGTAGATGCAAAGTGCAAGTAGGGAGATACTGCTTTCTATTCAACTCTTTTCCCACAACATGTCTGAATCAGAAAAAAATAACTGCAGAAATATTTAAAATAGAAACTACATATGAATGAATTATATAGAAATGACTATTTTGGTGTTAAGTAGCATGTTTTTATTTCCATGCTTTTGAGTTTCCATCATTTATAAAGCCCCTTAACTGGCATTCATTATTAAAGTAAGTAAATATTCACAGGTTTCTGAATAATTAATTGATGCACACAATACTTTCCAGTGTTTGTAAATATAATGTATTTAAAATGAAACAGAGTTTCAACATGTCTTAAAAACACAGAGAATTAGAATACTTCAAAACTTCAAAGACAGCAATGAAGTCTAAATGCTTGTCAGCACACAGGTGGCAGGGTATAAGATACCACAGAACCTTTAAGCCACATGAAGGATCTGCTCCCAATATCTTGGAAAATCCTCTAATCCACAAATATTACTAAACATATTATTCTCCCATGAGATACAGTAAAATATAAGCACTGACTTCAGGCACAGATGAATCTGGGCTTAAACAAAGCCTCCCTAACTTTCACTGTCCTATCAGCTTCTCTCTCCACATTGGTCTTATTTTCTGCTACTTAAGTTAGGACTTACTCCAAGTATCCTCCAATAGCATCCTGCCAGTATGCTGACTTAAGAGATGGATCCACCAATTCCAGAAAAACTGAGCCCTGTAGTAACTGTGACTGGCCCCTTGCAGGTCCCCTGCTCACTCATGAATCAAGCGCTGTGTGCAGGGAATGCTGACTGGCCAGTCCTAGCTCATGAGCCCCCTCCTACTTACTGATGGGAAGGGGGCAAAGTCTATCATCAAAAAGAATGGGAATGGAAAAAATATTCCAGGCAACCACAAACAGGTGATTTCTGCACCCAAAAAAAAAAAAAAGATTGAAATTCTTCTACTTTTAACTCAAAAATCATTTCAGTGGGCATTCTAGTGCCTTTGCTAGAGTTTTAAGTTCTCATTTGAGCAATGTTGACAAGACCTGGAAAACTCATTGAAACAGTTTAATGTTCACTTTGTCTAGTATCTGCACAGAAATTTTGATGGATTCATTTATAGTACAGACTCAAATCCCTAAAAAATATGGCATTCTACTCTTTATCTAAAGCCTTTTTTTCCTGGCTATAAGTCATCACCTCATCACTTCTTACTTCCAATGCCATTGACTGTCTTTTTATAGAGATCTTTTTTCATAGAAAATATACACACATACTAGACACACACACACATACACAGATATACAGCTAAACACACACACAATACTTAATAAGAGAAAAAAGCTGAAATGAAATTCAGATGCTGAGAGGTCTGTTAGCCTAGTGCATAAGCTAAATTAATACATGTAACGAACCACTGAGAAAGGTCAAGTCTTAGAATGTGAAAACTGTGAATGCCAAGACTCGACTCTTCTCCTGCTGTATCCTATGATGTC
This sequence comes from Mesoplodon densirostris, assembly GCF_025265405.1. NCBI lineage: Eukaryota > Metazoa > Chordata > Mammalia > Artiodactyla > Ziphiidae > Mesoplodon > Mesoplodon densirostris. The sequence continues at coordinate 222,067,355 of NC_082661.1, forward strand.
TAAAATATGGTGAAAACATTTTAAGTACCATGACTCATGTCTCTGAAGATGGCAGCAGTCTTCATACAAAGATCAAGTGTTAGAAAGGCATGGAAAACTGGAAATGAAACAACTATATAAAAACCCACTTAGGGGATGATCTAATCTTCGTTGATGCAAATTCCTGTAAGGATTAGAAAATTCTACGTTAAGCACACTTTCCATATTTCTCTTTCCACAGTTGTCATTAATATGGTATTTACAAAAGACTTTTTGACTAAGATACAAAAGAGATGAGTTTCTTAATATTTCTTAATATTTCAGCCATATTGCTTCTTACTTGCAGTCAGAATCCTCTATTTGGGAAATCAAGACTGGTTACTCTGGAGATAATGATGGTACAGACACACAGGCAATCATAATAAACCTCTATTTATGGTGCAGCTTTTATTCATAGTATCATTAAACATTTTACAAACCTAACAAACTCATACTCACCCACCAGTAAAGCTCTCAAGAGCAGACAATGCCTAATGGCGATACAGAGCAAATTCTTAGTTCAGTATTTCAACCAGAAAACAAAAACATAACTCTTCCCTAGGAGACTTCAGACGTAACTTACATAAGCAAAATCTAACTACGTAGGTTGGAAATTGGCCAGGCAATCAAAATCAACAATGCTGCTTTTATGAAGGCTGTTAAAACTGTATTAACACCTGCAAGCTGTCAAGATGTTATTTATTCCATGTTTGAGGAAAGGCACTTCCATGAGTAAACTGGATCCTCAGCGCCAACTTTGGGTTTACAGCTTACACCTTGGTACCCAGTTCAGTATTGCAGGCCCTCTAGGATGTGGGTCCACATTTGCCCCCAGGGAGAATTGAAATCTTATTTGCCCTTATCTTAGCCCAGAGGTTTAATTTGGGCTGTATTATTTATTCATAGAAACCTCTAGTACCTATTCACTGCTTAAATCTCAAAACATCACCTGTTCTTATATCTCCCCTCCCCCCTCCCCCCTCCCCCCACTGCTGTCCTCTACTTGCTTCTGGGGTATCCAGGTTTTCTGTTTTGAACTTCTCTGCTACTAGATATAATGAGTTGAATTCTGTCCCCTCAAAATTATGTTGATGTTCTAACCCTTGGTACCTACATGAATGTAACTTTCTTTGGAAATAGGGTTTTTGCAGATGTCATCAGGTTAATATGAGGTCATACTCCATTGGGGTGGGCCCTAATCCAATATGACTGGTGTCCTTATAAGAAGAGGAAAATTTGGAAAGAGACACAAAGGCCATGTAAAGACAGAGGCAGAGATAGGAGTCATGCTGCCACAAGCCAAGGAAAGCCTGGGGCTACCAGAAGCTGGAAGAGGCAGGGAAGGACCCTCTCCGAGAGATTTCACAGGGAACATGGCACTGCCAACACCCTGATTTCAGACTTCTAACCTCCAGAACTGTGAGACAAATTTCTATTGTTTCAGTGGAACTTTGTTATGGCAGCCCTTGGAAACAAATACACTAGATTTATAACTCAACTATTTGAGTTCTCTCTCTCTCTCTCTCATACACACACACACACACGAGTATTGTGAGTTCTTAAAATATGTGAAACATTTCTAAGCATTTTATATGCTTAAGTTCAATTAATCTTCAAATAATCATAGAAGGTGGGTACAATTATTAACCATCATTTTCCAGGTGGCGATTTGAGAAAGGTTAAGCAACCTGCCCAAGCTGGTAAGCAGCAGAGCTGCAATTCAAACGCAGACAGTCTCTGTGTGGGGCCTGAGCTACGCAGGATACCTCTTCATGCCAGCTGTCACACCTCTGCTACGTCGCTGTGACTTCTTGCCACCACAAGCATCTGAATCTTCATGGTGAACCATCTTCCACATGCAGATGCCAAGGTTGCAAACTCTTCCAGTCTGCCCTATCCTAGTAAGAGTTGGGTTATGTGCCCTGAGAGATGACACAAACATCCTTCTTAAAAAATTCAGGAAAAGGTGAGACTGGGTTCATATCTATTACCTTGAAAAGGTCCTGGAAGTGTTTAGTTGACTGCAGACTCAACGTGTGTCATGTCTATGCTGAAACTCCTAAGGCAAAAGTTCACTCTGAACTCCGTATTTTTAAACACACAGCAACAAAATAGAATATCCGAAGGGAATATGAGAAACATTTATTTTGGACCTTGAAAACATGTTTTATAAGAAAAACAGGGGTAATTTGGTCCAGGAAACAAAATAGACGGCAACATGATAACGGTTCCCAAGTATTTGAGAGGCTTTTATGGATGAGACATCTGGTTTATTTTTTTCTGTTTTTTTGGAGGGCGGAATAAAGGTGAATGAGTGAAAATTAAAAGGAAGACTATTTGTCCAATTTAAAAAAAAAAGATTCATTTCTAACAAGAAAAGTATTCAGAATGGAGTCACTGGTGTTATTGTATGATGTGCTCACCCACCCTAGAAATATTTAAGCTGAGAGTGAAGCACCAAGTTGCTACTGTTAATTCATCATATCCCTGTGTCCTCCCTTTAATTTTCTTCTTTTTGATTAAGGATCCTCTTCACTTGGGGCAACTTACTCTGGGTAAACAGCTTGAACTCTGGTTTTTTTAAAGATTTTTTTTGATGTGGATCATTTTTAAAGTCTTTATTGAATTTGTTACAATATTGCTTCTGTTTTCTGTTTTGGTTTTTTGGCTGCGAGGCATGTGGGATCTTAGCTCCCCGACTGGGAATCAAACCAGCACCCCCTGCGTTGGAAGGCGAGGTCTTAACCACTGGACCGCCAGGGAAGTCCCTTGAACTCTGGTTTAAGTGGCAGCTACCATTAACCAACTATTAGTTTCCCAATCACTACAGGCCTTCCTCAACCTTGACAGGGTTGTGTCCTGATAAACCCATCATAAGTTGAAAATAACGTCAGCAGAAAATGCATTTAATACACCTAACCGGCCAAACATCAGAGTTTAGCCTCGCCCACCTTAAATGCACTCAGAACACTTACATCGGCTTACAGTTGGGCAAATTTTCTAACACAAAGCCTGTTGTATAATAAAGTGTTGAGTATCTCATGTAATTTACTGAATATGGTACTAGAAGTGAAAAAACAGAATGGTTGTATGGGTACAGAATGATGGTTACTGGATCAGTTGTTTACGCTTGTGATCAGGTGGCTGATTAGGACCTATGGTTCACTGCCGCTGTTGAGAATCAGGAGAAAAGTAGCATACATATTGGTAGCTCAGGAAAAGATCAAATTTCAAAATTGGAAGTATGGTTTCTACTAAATACGTATCACTTTCACACCATTGTAAAGTCAAAAAATCATCATTGTGAGTTGAGGACCGTCTGTACTAGTTTTCTAAGACATTGAGCTAGTCACCTCATCTGCAAAACCAAAAGAATAATATCTCACCTTGCAGGGCTGTCAGATGATTAAAAAGTATATTGCACTGTGATTGTCACTAAGATATTTCAATGACCTTAAGATATCACTGATTATAAGAAACACCAATTATTTTGTGTATTACTAAATCAAAAAAAACGAAATATTTTCTTATGACTTAAAATCTTTGTTTTATACTTTATATGAGAAATATTGATTAATATATTCCTAAATTCTCCTCCCATTTAGTTTGACTCATCAGAAGCATTTTTCACATCAGAGTCATCAATGGTTTTTCATCAAATATCATCATGTATGTTATCAAAAGTGGCTGCATTCATAATGCAGTGTTTTTGAAGGAGTGCTATAACCAGGATTTGTTGCTGGACTGTCTTGATGGGTGTACGATAGGCAACCTTCTGCTCCTGTGTTGGTAAGAAAATTTAATGGGCTTCAGCAGATTGCGGTAAGCTTTATTTCTCAGGTCCCATAAGGCATATGGTGTTGGCTTTGTGTGAAAACAGGAAATTGCAAACGGTCTTCCAATAGTGAATATTTTCTTCTCTAATTATTGGACCTCATTGTCCTGTTTCTGTGCCTTTCTACATGGTAACATTTAGTTTCAATGTCAAATAATATTTTTGAAGACGGTTTGTAAATAGCGATTAAACTCAACACATGCAGTTCCAGCAATGCACCTAACTCAGAGGCAACAATATGAACAGCTTTGACCAAGCCCATACCTGAGTAGGCAATGACAACTATAACATGACTATTGTTTGACTAGTGATTGAGAGACCCAGGCAAATTTCAGAGAGGTTAGAAAAGGTTATGAAAAGAGTTCAGTTTCAAATTGGTGAAATATGGTATTGTTTGATTACTCTACTGTAGTTTTCCTCAATTGTAAGCTAAGTGTCTGTCTTAATATGTACCCCTACATCTACATAAAAGAAGGACTCAATAAATGTTTGTTTAATGGAGTAGAGGCTGGCAGGCATATTACACAGGGGATTTTCTAGTATTATCTAGAGGAGAGGACGGCTAAATTACTTTCTGAACCTATGATTCTTTCATCCCAAAGCAATTAAAAAGGCAAGATACGGAGAGGAATGGGGATGTGACTATCAGGCCTTGAAATGCAAGTAAAAGAACACATGAAATAAGGAATCACAAAGCTGTTTGTCCCTGAGGCTGAGGAATGGTTCGTAGTTCCCAGGCATCGTGGCCAGCTGCTGTGAGACACACAGAGACGTGTCTGCACTCTCCCAGGTATGTCATCTCCACAGCTCTCTGTGGACCAGCCACCTCAATGCCAATGCCACACTCCTCTTCCCAGTGAACCAAACCAAAGGCTAGGTCTCCCCAGAGCAGGGGTAGGCTGAAGCCCCAGGGAAGAGCTGAGTCACCACTGTCTCTGGTTGAGGTGCCCGCCTGTGTGCTATTTTTTTCTTTTCATCGTTGCTGATCTTTTTCTTTTTGGAGGCTCATCATCCCACATTAGTTTTAATTAGTTGATGCAGTGCCACCCCCCTCTCCCTACTTCTTCTCCTGATCTAAATATGTCATGAGAACAACAGCAATTTACTACTCTTCATGGGCTGAGAGTAGGCATAGATAAATTTGGGAAGCTCATTATAACTCACAGCTGTCAGTCCTCGAAGAAAAAGAAAAAACAACCTCCCACAAAACAAAACAAAAAACTCAAACCAGCAAGGACTTTGTCTCCATTATTCTGTGTTATATAAAACAGATTGTTAGTAAGTGAGCAATTATATTTCCACTTCTGTAAAGTTGAGATCTTACTAATCTTCTTACAGCATTGCTTTCACCATGTCACACCTCTGGGCAGAAATAATCAATGGTTGCCTTTTGCCTAAATGACAAAACACAAATTTCCTATCATGGCACCACCATATCCTTTCTTCTCAATACAATCTGGTTCTATCTCTCCTCTCCAGCCTTGCCTCCAGTAAATCCCTTTGAGAAGAAGTTGGCATTGTAGTCAAGTGTGTGAGCTTTAGCATTGATTAGACCTGATTGGAATCTTATCTTTACTGCCATTACATGCATAACTTTGGGACAAGTAACTAAACCCCAATGGGCTTCAGAGTTCTCATCTCTCAAATGGGAATGAGACATCTACTCATTGGCTTATTGCATGATACTATGTTTAATCACCATGCACACTATCTGACATACAGTTAATGTATATAAATGGTAACTATTACTATAACAAAGCATTCCACTCTGCACTCGCACTTGTCTTGAATCTTATCAGGCTTGCTCTTTCTACTACTCATTCTGTACTTGTAATAAGCACATGTATTTATATATAGTTACACATAAGGTTACATATATACAACTTTATACATAGTTATAAGGTTATATATCTATAAGGTTATGTATTTAACCTTATATGGATAATAATTTCATATTATAATATGACATAAAATGGAAATAAAATGAAATTATATGAATGATAGGAAAATGATATGAAATAATATATATATAATATGAAATAATATGAAAATCTGACTTATGAAAAACATTGTCAAAGAAAATTTTCACAGTAAGCTAAGTAGTTTATAAAAGTGGAAAGTAAGTCTTAGGTTTAGACGATTTGTTAAAGGTGATCTGGCTGCTTAGTGACCGGGTCAGGTCCAGGACTCTTAATTCCTAGTACAGCAGTGTTCACACATCCCAAATTTGATGAGGCAATTAGAGGACAAAGACAGCCTGTTTGAGTTCTCTACAGAATCTAATATTATGCCTTGTATTTCCCATTGTGGGATCCCAATAATATTTTACTTGAACCCTACAAAGAACATGGCAAATGTATAAACCGTGCTTGAGGTATGAACCAAAAAGAAGTGAACCTGAATAGAGTCCTTATGTTTTTACAAAGTGGAATGGATTTTCACCCATAGAAGATTTTGGGTTTTTTGTTTGTTTTTGTCATGTAACTACTGACCAAATAAAATAAAGGGCTTTGAGAAACTTCTGTTTTCTATTGGATTTGAGTTTAAATTTGTTCCAACTCTTACTACTAGAAAATTATGCTAACATAAATAGGGCAATACAATTAATTCTGTAGTCTTTAAAATTTCATTTTCTCTTACAGTATTTTTAAGGTTTCTGGCAAAATGACATTACTATATAATTCTAAGGTTTTTTCACAAATTAATGTTTTTTGTGTTGATTTTCCAATGAATTTTGTATAGTACTTTCATATTTTATTAACATAGTTTTCTGTCTAGAAAAGAAAGAGTACAAATTCCCCATTCCAAGCTATTCATTTATTTATTTACATAACAGTTTTTTAAAAGGGAATTGATAATTATTCAGTCTTCATTCTATCTCAGTTTGCTGAAAGAGAGTACAGATAAAAAGGTTCATTTATCTTCAGTAAGGTAGAACTCAGTGCTATATTTCTTCTTTGCAATTTCCTTTTCAAATTAACTTTGATTTTAATGTATATCCATGCTGAGTTCTGAGTGCAGAATTCAGCACTAATGACTTGATAATACTCTCATTTGCAAAATACTACCCTTTCAAGCCATACAGCTCAGCAGACAAATACATGCCCCACGCAGATACCTGGTCATGTTAATGACAGGTACTTGCTGGCAGCTACAGTAGGTCTCCTCAGTGGTACTTAGAACATTAATCACATACTATTAGACACTGAGAGTCACTCACTATGCAGCCTCTATCCTTTGCAAATAGTTTTTAGTTTACACTTATCATACGTTTCATAATAGATTTATTTCAGTATCTGTAACATCTAGTAGACTATGACATTATTTAGGACAGAGGCTATATGTTTATCAATTCTGTGCCTGTAGATCCTAGAAATGTAAATGCTCAATAAATATTTCCCAACTAAATAGAAGAATGAATAGTCTATTTAGTCCACTTTCATCTACTTCTAGATATTCCTTGAGGTTTACTATTCATGCTTAAGGAAACTTCTTTCATGGTATTTCCCATGTCATATTTCTCTGAACAATGGAAATGCTGTGCAAGGTTCTGTGCTGTAGGCAGTGTTTTCCAAAATTATTTGATCACAAACCAAAGTTAGAAATTTTATAAGACATTATAAATATACATATGTACAAATAAACAACACTTTTATAGATACTTTCCCTTATTTAGCATGATAAACTCTGATATGTTCTTTCTTATTCTACTTTTTGGCATTAAATTTTAAAAATATTGGATTGATTACAATAAACTACTTTCCGTCTCATGGATTGTGATACACATTTTGAAAAACACTGCTGTATATGTAGTGTTTTAGAAAAAAAATTCTTACCTTAAGAAATTTAAATTTCTGAATTAGTTAAGTATTTCTCTTACCTTTACTATGAATTTAACAATAAATGTTATTGGAAAACATGTATCATTTATCCATACTTTAGAATGGATATGTCAATGTAAATATGTGGAAAAATTATAAAATATTTAAAAAGAAATATCATGCTACTTCTTTGAAGTTCACACATTGTTGCAAACTATAAACAATATGTGAAGGTCCTGGATTTAATGACTACATAAAAGCACTTTGTTCCCAAGGTATTGTGTTAAATATGCCAATCATCTTCCTTTGAACTATTTCACATTTTATTTAGTTTAATAAACCCTTTATTCAGAGACATTTTCAAAGTAAACTTCAGTGTGGTCCAGATCTAAGTATCAAGAATCTAAATTTAGGAGAATTCAAATTTATGAAGTTTTTCTTCATTCATGTTTAAAGCTGGAATATTCTCACCTACCTATATCTATTTTTTGTGTTTTTAGGTGCTGCCACTCCACAAAATTCCTAAGGGCATAAAATCCATCTTCTGTGATTTATCCAAAATCACCACGAACAGTAACTGAAATTGGGTAGGAGCACTGAACTACAGCTACCCTTTATGACATGTCTCTGCACATCAGGCAATATGTTAGGTGATTTATGTCATTCATAATTCTCACAACAATCCTGAAGGTCAGTGTTATCCTCTGTTTACAAAGGATGACCTAAGTAACGTGATTCCAAACATACAGTTAGGAAATATAGGAATCAGTGTCAAAATAAGAGGAAGAACCACACTTTATTATATATGTACTATCTGCCAGGCACTGTGCTTTTCATTTAGTATCTCATTTAATTTGGACAACATCCTTCTGAGAAAAAGGTACTATTTTTATGCCCACTTTTCAGATTAGGAGACAAATCAGAGAAAGGTTAAATAACTGGTTCAGGGCATACAGTTACTAAGTGGCAGAGCTGAGATTGAACCCAGATTTCTCCCAAAGTTGAGGCTATTCCCATGGGATTCTCTGCTGTTAAATAAATGCAGTGAATAGTCAAAAACTGATAAGGTGCTGGATGCTGGATTTAGAATTTAGGGTTTTTCTTTTGCGGCTAATAATTTCCCATCTCCTCAGTTCTTCTTTAGAGCATGCAACTAAATTCTGGCTTAATTTACTTTACACTCTGTAAAAATGTCACTGTATTATTATAATTTAAAATGAATTTAAAGAATACGAGTATTTTTCAAAGATGCCATGAGTGAGAGCTTGCTGGCATGCTGCAGTGTACGATCAAAGAATTTAGAAGGATGCCTTTTATCTGAGAATATCAAAGGCCACTAACTAAAAAAAGACACAGAGTTCCTATTACACTGAGAAGAAAAAGCTGAGTCCATTGAAATATAATACAGGAATGTTGGCATACAGGTAATTCACAGATATTATTACCTTTGCTACTTGAAATTGGACCAATCTGGATTCTTTCCAAGAGCTATTCTTCTTGCAATACACTCAATTCATTTGTTACAATGGCCACCTTTTTTCCTTCACTACTCTCCCACACTTCATCCGTACCCTACATTAACACACACACATACACACACACAGAAATTTACAGGTTCAAATCACACATCCATATATTATGCTGTTTTTCCATTGTGATTAATAACAGTCGATGCCATTAAATAGCTAGTATTTACCAGTTTAAAAACTACAAGATTGGGCTTCCCTGGTGGCGCAGTGGTTGAGAGTCCACCTGCCGATGCAGGGGACGCGGGTTCATGCCCAGGTCCGGGAGGATCCCACATGCCGCGGAGTGGCTGGGCCCGTGGGCCATGGCCGCTGGGCCTGCACGTCCAGAGCCTGTGCTCCACAACGGGAGAGGCCACAGCAGTGAGAAGCCCGCGTACCGCAAAAAAAAAAAAAAAAAACAACTACAAGATTAAAATTAACTGAATTATCTTTCCAAGTTGTGACAGGTCTCTGGTCATTGTGAGGGCAGGTGGATATTTTCAAAATGTAGTCGATTAAGTAACTTGGTGTCTTCTACTAAGGTCCATGTTTCAGCCTGAAATAGACACAGTCAAGTACTGGTTTTGGGCATACTGCAGACAATAACAATCCCTTCTTAAAATGTTCATCTCAACTCCTTCATCCAAAATATAAATGAAAGAACAACCTTTTTCCCTAGGATACATCAAAGGCAGTATCATCACTGAGTTAAATCTCATCATGATATCAAAAAAACAAGCCTTACAGAATTTTTAAAAAGTAGCTGGAAAAAGAATTCTCCTTGAGCTAGATGTGACATAAAAATAGGGGCTAGGAAGAATGAATACAATCTCTGAATAATCTGACTCCTCAAATTAAATGCATAGTTTTTAATAACTATATCAAGGTAAGTATTCCCATGTACAATTTGACTTAGTTGGCATGGGTTTCCATAACAAATACCATAGACTGGGTGGCTTAAACAACAGAGATTTACTTTTCACAGCTCTGGTGGCTAGAAGTCTAAGATCATAGTACCAGCTAATTTGGTACCTGTCTCTCCTTATAAGGCCACTAATCTCATCACAAGGGCCTCATCCTCATGACCTCATCTAACCCTAATGATCTCCTAAAGGCACCATCTCCAAATACCATCATGTTGGGTGGTAGGGCTTCAACTTATGATTTGGGGAAAGAGGGGATGGGATATAAACATTCATTCCACAACACAATTTGTAACACTTTATTGTTCCTCAGTATGATATTTTTTTCATGTACAATTATTTCTAAATATTTAACTCAGTTGCCCTGGTTAGGCTATCTATTAATTTATTAAATGTCTTGATTGTGAAAGCTAATTTCTCTTTCTAAACACAGGAATTTCTGATATCCTGGAAAGAAACATTACCATAATTTATTTTTTATACTTACAAATAATGGATTTCTCAGAGATATTAATCTCTTGATGTCCTGTTCATACGACAGAATTACTAATTTAGTTTTGCTGACTGAATTCCCAATCAAATTAGCATACACATTTTAAAGGTAACATGTAAGCTGTCTGGATTTTGATAGCACTTTATATGGACCCAAGGAGCCTGGTGCCTGGGTCTGTCCTCTATCTCACGTGGTTAGAGCATCATTAGACCCATGAAAGGATGAGGAAAATAAGCCTCTATGACAGGCCAGGGTGGAAGGTTCTCCCACAGGTGTCACTGTGACTATTTAAACTTTGTATATTTAATTGTTAAAAGGAGTAAAGTTGGTGACTCTCTCATTATATCAAATTCCAAATTAGAAAAAAAAATTTTTTTTAAGCCTAATAGAGTCAGACTTAAAAAAAGAAGAGACCTATCATAGCAATGGTTCTAATTTTGTTTTACTAATTCACAGCATTACAGAATAAAGATAAATCTCTAAAATGTGTCTCTTGTTAAGGTTCCCTATTATATTTTAAAAAGTGATGGAAAAGTGGATTTTCAGAAATTGGCACTTTAAAAAATATTTCTATTGAGAATGCTGCAATTGTATATCTTTGAAACCATGAGCACATATTAGATAAATTATTAAATTCTAAACAAGTTATTTAAGGCAAAAAATAGATAAAACTGAATTAGAAGTAATTATAACATTTTTGTTTGAGCACTTAGTACGTGTAACACATGATCTTTCTTTATATGCATTACATCATACCCTCACAGCAACAGCAGTAACTAGACAAAGGTACATACCATGGTGGTTTAACCAAAGGGCTTTGGCTTCACACACTTTCTTACATTATTCACCTGTTTTATTTTATTTTATTTTTTTAGTTTTTAAAGATCTTTACCTAAAGAAGCTAGCAAATTGCATTTTTATTTCTTTATCTTAGTTTCTTAATAAATAACTTGGTTGATCTTGTTTGCTTTTTTTTGTTTTGTTTTATCCATCATGTCCCTGGGTCTTTTTTTTTAAATTTTTATTGGAGTATAGTTGATTTACAATGTTGCATTAGTTTCTGCTGTACAGCAAAGTGAATCAATTATACATATATGTATATCCACTCTTTTTTAGATTCTTTTCCCATATAGGTCATTACAGAGAATTGAGAAACGTTCCCTGTGCTATATAGTAGGTCCTTATTAGTTACCTATTTTATATAGAGTAGTGTGTATATGTCAATCCAAATCTCCCAATTTAACACCCCCACCGCTGCTTCCCCAAGTACCGTAAGTTTGTTTTCTATATCTGTGACTCTATTTCTGTTTTGTAAATACATTTATTTGTACCATTTTTTAGATTCCACATACAAGCGATATTATATCACCTGTTTTAGAAAACACTGCTTTTCAATGTATTACCATTGTACCCAGGTTACAAACAAACCAAGCACTAGTCAGAAAACAAGAAAAGGAATTGGTTTCATCCTGTACCCTGTATAACTAAAAGACTAACATTTGAAATCATATGTTAATTCAATCCGAGGGAAAGGAGAAAGTCAAACATTAATCAAAATGAAAGATTTTTGCTAGAAGTTGTAAGTTCAGCATAAGAACCAAAACAACAGCAATGTTCATTTGTCTTGCCTTTACTTGTGTTTCTCACACTATCAGGCATTAAAAATCCAAAAAATCATGTGCTCCTTTGCACCTCCAATGACATGATTTTTCTCTAACCAATAGTTAAGAATTGAGCAGAGAAATCCAATCCTAATATTTTTATTCCTCAAACATTTATCAGACACTGATAAATTACCAGACACAGTTGCAAAATTATAATTTAAACTTTAAGTGGTTGATGATGGCAGGGTCAGAAATACACCTAAGATTTCAGCTATCTCATTAGATCATTATGGCTAACAATGGCTAGGTTACTGAGTTTGCAACCTGCAAAACCCCATAGTAAGGTCTTTATGTAGATTACCTCATTTAAACGTCACAATAATCATACTGCCCACATACAACTCTTACTCCATTTCAGAAGTGAGTGAACTAAGGCTAGAAGAGATAGTGCAACAGTTCCAAAGTCACAGGGCATCTCATGGTGGAGCCAGGACTTGAAATCAGGCCTTCTGATTCCAGAGTCTGTGTTCTTGACCTCTAGTCTATACTATTCATATCCATTTGGGGGGTAGAGTGATAATGCACATACTTTCACCATAACCTCACTAAACAAAGACTAGAATAGTAGGAGCAAGATCATCCGAACTTGATAGGAAGTAAAAAGATTCAGAATAGGCCCATAGCTATTAAAAGCCCAAAAGTCAAAGTATACTTGGCAGCCTATTCTAGAGGTTAATGAGTTCTTTCTTCAGTCTGACTGTCTGGATATATGTCTAAATTCTGTGCTTATACATTTGATAGCTCTTGAGCTTTCTCTGTGCTTCAAAATTTCGGGAGTTCTAGGCAGCATTTGAGAGCTCAACATGGAGACAGAACACATAGGTTGAAGAGTGGTTTTGCTATTTACTAACTTAATCCCTCTTTCATGCTTCCTTTTCACTAAATGAAATTAACTCCTACCCTGCTTGCCTCATTGAGTTATTGAGAGAACATATATTAAATTGCTTTAAGAATATAGTTCTCTATGTAACTATTATTATCGCTATTAGAATATAATGCTATAAACTGACAGAGTAGTTGAGATCTATCATTTTTTCCCTTAACTCACGAGAACCAAAGTAGTTTTACTTAAGTTAACATGTTGCTAAATAAAGCGTTATGATATACAGTACAGAATCATTAACAAAGCAGAAAAGAACCAAAATACGGAAAATCTAGATAGTTATCGTAAACTGTGAGTAAATGTAGATAAAGACAATAAACCAATTTAATATCATCAGAGCTCTGGAAAAATTCAAAAAGAGATTGTTTAAAGAGAAAAGCACAAAAATATTAAGGAAACATATGAGTGTAATCTCTTCAGTGAGCAAAGTTTCAGAAGTTAAACAAGAATTTCTGCTGGAAGTAAACTTCAATTTTCCTCGTACCCTGGCTCCGCATCTAATTTGTTAAGTTATCCTGTGGATTCTTTCTCCACCTTTCCACTCACACCGCTTCTTCTTTCCATTTCCACTGCCATTGCCTGGTCATTATTTTTTGTCAGGATTAATCCATCAACCTCTTAAGCGGTCTCAATGCCAGATTTCCCTTCTCTTCATGTATTCTACTTAACGTGAGAGACAGTGGTGGTGCAGTAATAAACCACTCTCAGATCTCTGTATTAAGCTTAAAACAACAAAGGTTTATAAGCTTTGCTCGAAGTATACATCCATCTCTGGTCAGCAGGAGGCTCTACTCATAGGGAGCAATTCTATCTCAAACATACCAAAGGGAAGAGAGAGAGCTGGAAAAAGACTTCTCTTGGTCATTAAATGCTGCATCAATTCTACTACCAACACTATTCTTATAAGCAGCTACATGACCCCATCAAACTAGAAAGAACAGAAAAGGGGGTTGCAAAAGTGCAACTCTACTAAGTTCCTGGAAGGGAAGACATTTTTGGTGGTCATTATTATTGATTAGTAGAGTCTCTCTTCAGTTAAAAAAAAATCTTTAGTGGTAGCTCCCTATGACCTATGAAATAAAGTCCAATTCATGCAAATCACACTTGCCAGTACCACCCCCAAGACCCATCTCCAAACATACTCTGTCCAGTCCCACTGGTTGGTCCCATTCCCTGGATACAATCACACAGTGGTTTGTTTCAGAGGTTCTGATCTACCTGGAATCTTCTGTCTCCCATGATTTGTGTGTTGAAATGGTATTCAACCTTCAACTACCATTTTCTCTATGGAGCATTCTCTGAGTCTACAAATTCACATTAATCACTTCCTCTTGGCAGTCTCATAATACTTTTTTTTTCATTTAATTTTTGGCATCTATCACAGACTATAGCATATTATTTAGGGAGGGAAACATTAGTTAGATTCCCTGGAATCCCAGTCCTTAGGGAGAGTCAGTATGCCTTTTTCATTTGTATATTTTCCAAGCTTAGCCTACTATGCTGTACACCATGTGCAGTCAACAAAAGATTTTTTTTTAAGTTCTACAAAGTTTAAAATGATTATAACTGACTGCAATACCACAAAGTTAAATTCATGAGATTTTAGAATAACGTGACTTTGTTTTTAACACTGGATGTTAACATTAGTACCTTTCCATAAAGGGCTACTTCAGTGCTGGCCCATCCGCAGTGATGATGAACCTTTGGTCAGAATTTGAATATAAAGGTTGAACAATACTGTTTGACCAAATATTCATCTATTTAAGCTTTATCTTGAGGAGGTTCAATAAATTCATTTCTACATAGAAATGTTTACCTCATTTTTCTATACCAAGGAAGATGAGATATAGATTATTCCCAGACTTTAGCTGAGCTAAAGTGTTCTACTTTTCTACATATATTCAAATATTCTGGAATTCAGGAAATACAAGGTAGCAAAAGCTCATTACTTCAGTGAAACTAGAAGAATGGAGTATATCTGAATTGCTGAAAATGTGAACCTTAAATATATTTTCCAAATATTTCTAGAAGGCAGGGGTAGTATATTTCTTTTAAATACTCAAAACTTAAACCTAATATTGCATTTTTAAAATTTATTCATTCATTGTTCCATTCAATAAGCATTAATTGGACAGAGGAAGGATTAAATAGATTAAAAATGCAAGTAAATACTTGGAAAATACATACACTATTTTGATCTAGAATGAGATATATTAGTGGAGGTCTTTACAGGGCTTTATAAGAAACAGATAGGAATAATTGAGAATTATCAGCACAATTGTTTTTGAGAATTACCAGCACATTGTTTAGAAGTAAATAACATCATAAAAACACTTTTCTTTACATGAGCTATCTTTAAAAATTGCTAGTTCAGACTGTCTAACTGATCACATTCTAATGCAGTAGGTGCTTTAATGAAGATATTTCACTTTATAAGATCACAGTGTTATAAAGCTATCTATTTATAATTTAAAGTAAGAAAGCAGGTAATTAATCCAGATCATGTAACAGAAAATAAATTAAAATGCATCGATTTTGTTTGGAAAACAGGTTTCTCTAGTACGTAGTAAGTACGTGCATACTTTTTTCTCTTTATCAATCAGTCAGTAGATATTTAAGATAAGTGACCATGGCACAGTGTTGCACATTGTGGAGGGAGACCGAGAGAGATGAATACAGTCTTTTCCTTGCAAGAAATAAAGAAAGTTTAGAAGGGAACACAGATTATAGGCCACAGAATGTTTGATGCAAAGTAAATTTAGGTGCATTATTCTCACCAAAAGGAAGAGTGTGAAGGCAGAAGATTGCATGTTTCTGTGGATAAGAGATGATTTCCCACTGGAGTGACATTTAAGTTGAGATCTAAAGAAGTCCTCTGGGCGTCTGGGGCTGTAAGGAATTTGGGTTCTATCCAAAGGGTGAAGGGAAGCTATTGAAGGGATTCCTGTAGGAGCAGGGGACTGACATGTGCGTGCAGAACTCTGGGGGTGGGTCTGAAGGAGGCAGGAACGACATGAAAGAAAGAATTCAGGCTTCTTCTCAACCTGGAATCTAAACAAAGCATGATTATCATACCAAATAAAGGAGCATCCCCTCTTAAGTTCAACTGTGAGCAAGAAATAAAATACATACTATGTTTCTTTTTTTCTTTTAATAACATTCATTTCAACAGTGCACATACAGCAAAAGATTTCTGAAGATATCACACATTAGTGGCAGAACAGAAGTGTATCTTGGGCACGTGGAATAGAAAATTCTAGTCATCACCCCCCATTTGTTTGTTTAGCTGCTAAAAGATCTCTTGCACAAAGAGTCAGGTCAACAGAGAGGTCAAAACATCAACAGAGAGAGATCGTGTCAGAGCTTAATTAGGGCTTCCAATTAGAAAACCAAACTAAGGATCCTATTAGCACTCAACTAGGCATTCTCCTTGACCTGGAAGAACCAAGCAGCATCCACATCTAATCTAGCTAACAAAAAGGAATTTTTTATCTTTATGATGACCTTCTTCTGATGGGCTTAAGTCAACAAAGACAAGCAGCATGAGAATCATACTCTCAGAAGCTCAGGGAAGAGAACCACTGTGTGCTCAGGAACACTTCCTGCAATTCCCCAAGTTACCACCGCAACTCAATTTTTTTTAATACCGGCACAGTGTGGACAATGCATGGCCTTGTCTGCTGCTCTTTGATACAAATTATTAAATGAAGCCCATGGTTACTTTTAAGGAAAAAAAATTTGCAAGTCATAAAAAAGGAAAATTTCTACCTAAAAATGGAATTAACTCAATTTTTTATAAAGTACCATATTTATTTGTGTATTTCACCTGTATCCTGAATGCTGCTTGCCTGCCTTCCAGTTTGGAAGAAATAGGTCTTTCCTCCTCTCCAAATTATTTTGTGGCCAGCGTGCTTTAGAAAGTGTAAATGGTCCTTTCCTACTAGTTAGTAAGGAAAAGGTCACACTGTTGAAACAGCGTTTGCAGTTCTGTACAAACTTCAGAGACCCTAGCAATGAGTAAACTTAAAAGAAAAATTTCAGTTCAAAGTAACATACCAAGTAACATAATTCTGACCAGAAAACTTATAAACAGGATCAAAAACTTAAATCAGCCCAACAGTCAAGCAGCATATGGCCTATAATGCACAGGAATTTGGAAATGGTTCTTTTCCCAGGCTGATGAAATGGTGGGAAAAATAGTCTAAAGCTATGCTATGGGACAATAAAAATATTTTCTATACATCTAAAAATCATACGGCCTAGTAGTAACACTGAAACTCCAACATCTTATCACAGAAATACGGAGGGACTAGATTTTAGAAATCACTGGTTAGGGCCTTCCCAGAGTTACCTGATCATCATGACACCAACTCTGGTTTTCCTCACCTCAGTAAGAGATTCTCCAATCGCTCCAGTGCTTCCATTTTATAATTTTTAAATAGGCATTACGTTTGTTCCACTTGGCATTGAGTTTAGCAAACATAAATTTGATTCAGAAAGTTTTGATTCCCAGAAGAAGTATTTTAAGATTTAATTTGAGTTGCTATGTTAAAACTCACACAAAAAAAACCCATCTCCCTCACCTCAAGGCAGAGAAACAACTCTCATTCTTTTCCTCTGAAAGTCCAATACCTAGTATAGCGCTTGTCACCAGGTATATGCTCAATAAGTGATGAATGGAACAAATAATAAAAGAGTGAATGAATGAGTGAGCAGATTCACACATGAAGAGCACCTTCACTGGGCCCTATGCTTGTTTGAAGAGCTCAGGTAGGCACTTCTTTCTGTGTCTTAGGCCTCAGATTGGCTTTAAGCAAGAGAAAAGGTCCTTCCTACTCTTGCTGCCTCACCTACTCTTCTTTCATATGGGAGAGAAAGGTATTCCGAGATCAGGGAGGTAGCAATGGATCAGGGAGTGGATAGCGTTTATACTGAAATCTTTGTTCAGCCAGGAGAGATAGTTTCTTTCTCCTGGGAAGAGATCCATTTGGCCCCAGGCTTCTAAGAGAAGGGATAATTACATGATTAATATAAGGAACCATTAAGTTTAAATGATTCCTTTGTTGTAAGTTCCCACTTTGGGAAAGACGTAACTACTTCAGTGCACTAAATGCCTCATTATTACTTAAAGGTATATTAGATGAATTTTTATTTTAACTTGAAATAGATTTCGTTCTCAAAGCAGGAAATACCTTTTCACTCAAAATTAAGTGTGGTGAAGTAAATGCTGAATGAAAAAATATCAAATTCATCAGACACTAACTATAACAATATTAATACTACTACTAATACTCATGGCAGCAGCTAATATCTACTGAGCTCTTATCATGTGCTGGGCTCTATTCTTATCCTCACAACTACCCTATGAGGTAGACAGGTACCATTATTATACTCATTCAGAGGTATGGAAACTAGGCCCCAAATTAAACACCTAGGAGTCAGAACGAGGTTTTACACTCAATCTGTTTCTAGTACCTGTTCTAAGCTTCAGCTGTGGCTTTTCATATGAATATATGAAGCCTACTTTACTACAGCAAGAAGAATTACCAAAGATAAGCAATTATGGAATGGTTCCAATGATGGAATTATTGAGTGGTTCCTTTCAGTGTGCGGTCAACCCTCAGTCCTAATTCAATTAACTTTTTGTATCAATAAACATTAAAAATTGAAGTAATGACATTCGCTTACGTCACAGACTTCTCCCACATTTCAACTAGTGTGGCCTTTTCTACCACGCGGGTCCCAAGATGGCCTGAACACAGACATGGTAGAGATTAAAGAGAGGGAACCAGATTTGAAAGCTATTCTTAAAGAAAATTCAGAAAAAGGCAGAGATAGGAAAATATTTTTCCAAGGACAAAAACAATCAAATCGATTTGGCTAGATTTGCAGGTTTATGAAGGAAAATCAGAGATAAGTGGGTATGGGCCAAACTGTGGGAGGCCTGAAACCAGCTTCTCTATTAAGGCTTTGATTTCTAAAACTAATTGATTGATTTCTAAAACTAATATTAGGTGAGTCATTTCAGGTTTTTAAACAGGAAATTAGGAATGCAAAATGGTATTTTAGAAAAATTTATCTAGCAGATTACAAAAAAAAATGAATTGGAAGAGAAAGAGACAAACTGCAGGCAAAATACGCAGGAAAACACCACAGCCCCTTAGCAATCAGAGATTGAACATTCATAATTTCAACTTGTTCCAAATGATCTCCAAATGTTCTCATTTCTAATTTTTCTAGGGCACAGAGTTATGAGGTCAATTTGTGAAGCCAAGTTGTTAGCTAGCACCGTGCTTCTGCTTCTGGGTGGGATTTTATCTTTCCCCCGCAAAGCAGGGTCTTGTACTCAGTCTGTCTCACTAAACAGAGGAGTATGTTCCTTTATGCAGAATGCCTCCAAGTAAACCTCAACTACAGGTATAGAAATAACTGTGAGTTACAGTGAGGAGAATGGTGATTGATTTGTGAAAGTTCTACAGATTCACCCCTTGGGAATGTTGAAGCATTTTGTACTTGCCACATTCGTTGGGTCAGGAGGAAGGCAGGAGAAGAAGTGAAGGAGAAAAGGGAAACAAGAAGACATCAGAACGGAATGGTAGGACGTACTGGCTGACTAGAGATGGGGGATGAGGGAAAAGAAGAAATCAAGATGGGCTCTTCACTTTCAAGCCTAGGAGACAGGAAGCGTGTTATTGCCTTGAGTAAAAATAAATCCTAGAGGGAACCGAGCAACTAGGCAAATGTGACACGTGTCTGTGTGCACTGAATAAAGATCTTAAAGGCTGATTTAAGGGAACTCTTGTCTGGAGGAAGAGAAGCAACTTGGATAACTTTATGGTTCTCTGAAATGCGTCCCAAAGCAGGGGCCCCCAACCTCTGGGCCATGGACCGGTACCAGTCCATGGCCTGTTAGGAACTGGACCGCACAGCAGGAGGTGAGCGGTGGGTGAGCGAGCAAAGCTTCATCCGTATTTACAGCCGCTCCCCATCACTCGCATTACCGCCTGACCTCCACCTCCTGTCAGCATTAGGGTGAGTTGTATAATTATTTCATTATATATTATAATGTAATAATAATAGAAATAAAGTGCACAGTAAATGTAATGTGCTTGAACCATCCCAAAGCCATCCTACCCGCCACCCCCAGTCTGTGGAAAGATTGTCTTCCATGAAACCAGTCCCTGGTGCCAAAAAGGTTGGGGACTGCTGTCCTAGAGGACATGGAGCTTATCCAATGCTCTTTTCTTCTGCTCTTTTAATGCTGCAGATTTGGAGCACTCTAATTTCTTGATTTTCCAAGTCAAAATTGTACAATTCTGTCTCTTATTTCAGAAAACACTTTCTAAATCCCGAACAGCCCCTTCACAGGCACAAAGCTCCCAGTTTTCATGACTAGTTTCCAGATAGTTCTATTTTAAATCACTATCTAAGAGCTACAAGGGATTAACTTCTGTGCATCTACATAATGATACTGATACACATCATAATGGAGAGAGAAAGGCCACTGGTGAAATAACTTTACTGTGTTAATTTTTCGTTTTTGTTTTGCAGGAAAAGCTTCAGGGTGACAAACATTCTGTGAAATAATTAAAGTTAGACATAAACCAAGGTTTAAAAAAAACCCCAAAACCTGGTAATTGCTGAGAATTCAAACTGAGAGAATTATTCACAGTGACAAAACAGTCATTATCTCCCTGTCCCCTGGCCGGCTCCTGGTGGATCACTAGGCTCATCTGTATTCCCCACGGGAAGTAGCAGCAGCTCCAGGGAAGATCAGAAGTGGGTAGAGAATGTGTTATGTGGAAATAGTTATTTCAGATAGATCACAAATGGGAGCCCAGTGAGAAGAGAAAAGGGGGAGCAGTGTGCAGCAATAATACTTTACAAAGCACTACTTCAGAGGACAGGGAGTTTTTTCAGTTTTAAAAAATTTCTGGAGGTTCAGATGCAAAATGGATGTCGAAAGCAACTGTGCTTTACGGGGGCTCCACTCTTAGTTTCAATATTTGGGGCTTTGGAGCCTCTACACAATACGATCATTAGCTATGATATGTGAGGAGAAATAATGAGAGCAGTTAGGATTTCCCATAGCAAGTGCTCAATAAATCATGCTGAAGCGAACCAGTCAAGTGTCATATTCAATAACTAAATACCAAAACCTGCCTGTCCTATGAATAAATTGCAGTTTACTAAAACAGTAAAGACTTTGTTATTCAAATGTTGGATGCAACTGAGAATGCAGGTTAGTTAAAGCCTTTTAATCAGCTAAAAGTTAATTCACATCTCAGTAATATTTGCTAAGTACTTTTTACGAATATCATCCATTTTCTTTCATCTTCACACTGCCATTTTATGAATGAAGAAAACTACCGGCACACATCATTAAGAAATGTACACCACAACAGTCTTACCTGGTTTAGTTACTGTGGGGAATGGCTCATTTAATCCTCACAGCTGTGTAAGGAAGGTACTATTATTAGCTCCATTATGCCGATGAGGAAACAGGCTCAGAGTTTCAGGTAAACTGAGGCTCAAAGTTTCAGGTAACCGGTCCACATTCATAACGCCACCAAGCTGAACAGTCAGCCCCAGTGTGGACCAATCCTGGCTGTCTGGCTCCATGGCCCACAGAGAGTTCAGGAGGAGGGGAAAGTTGGAACTAGAAACTAGACATCCTGATTTGGCAGTCAGTTTTCTTCCCAGACACCACGCTGACCTAAGTAGGTGCTCTGTGGTTTCCTCCCTCTCTTCCTCCTCACCTTCAGCCGCCCACTGACCTGTCCCTCCACTCCAGGATAAGAACAGTGGCTGTCCACAGATTTCATCTGGATTTACTTTATCTCAGGGGAAGAGATCAGGGATTTCACAGTAATCCAACCCTTCCACTCCGAACAGACATGTTTCGTCTTGTGATAGGTTTTTACCCAGAAGCTTTTTTTCAATTCAGTGCAGAAGACTGGCTTTCTTTCTAAAGTCAATAGAAGGACAGCTTTGTTTATTAATGGTCAATAATTGTCTAAGTGGAGAGTTGTATTTTTATTACATAAAACGGATTCAGAAAACCTCACGGTGTCTCTAGTCTTAAAAGTATTCCTACACTAAGTGATATTGTCATTATTTTAAAAGTCACAGGACAAAATTTAGTCTTATTGCAGGACTGCATAATTCCAGAAATAAATCTTTCAAAAATATACATTTTTGAATGTAGGACTAATTCTAAAATAGGTATCAACCAGGACTGCCTTTTCCTGCATTGCTCCAGATACCTGAAATATATACATCAAAACCATCTGTACACAGAAATGGGGCCACTGCTAGGGGCAGTAATCTTCTTAGAGTTACAAAAATTGGAGCTGTCTATAAAATAGTCTGTCTGGTTCTTACTGAAGATAGCCTAATAGAAAAAAATATTCATGTATGCATCGTTATAATAATCAAGATAGGCTAAGGTGACAGCTACCTTTGGAAAGTAGCAAAGGAAAACATAATATAGAAAGTAGAATAGAAAAGTATGATTGGTCTGCTGCATTCCACACTCTATTCTGAACTGCTGTGTGCCATGTAATTTAATAGTACGGTAACCATAAACCTACATAGCAACTACAGCGATAAAGTAGCTAACAAAATTCTGAAGTACCAGTGTTTCTACACGGAAAACCCATTGGCAAAGACCATTAATAGTAAATACTTCTAATCCTTACAAACAAGGTTTGGCTCACTTTAGGCAAATAACTTCCTCCTTCTGCCCCAAGTTTTCTGCCTTTTGATATTTTTTTCCCCAGCTTTATTGAGGTACAATTGCCAAATAAAAATTGTATTGCTTAAGATGTACAAGATGATGTTACCCCAAGTTTTACACCTCAAGAAGCAGGAGAATGGACAGTATGATTTCTTTATTCTCTTCAAACTTTAATATTCATTAACCAGGTCAAAATATAATATCTCCAAATTTATGTACAAATAAAGTATAATCATACTTTAATCATATGAGACGTCTAATCATATTAAATACAAAAAGAAAGTTCACTATAAGTTAACTGTGATAAATTCTTGAGAAGCAAAATATATCTTGCAAGATGATTACCGACCCCCCTTGTTAGCTTCTGTGAAGCCAGATTTTTACCTGGTTGCTTAAAACAGGCACATCAACCCTCTCAAGCAGCAAACGCCTTTACATGACTCTGCTGCAGAAAAAGATGGTGGTACACTTCCAATTTTCCTAAATCAATAGACATTTCTGCTTTTTGAATACCCAGAGTGTATTTGTTCTTTAAAATCTTCTTTTAAGTCAGAGAAATGAAGGTGTTCTTTAGAATGTATGTGAGTGAAAGTTTCCAAATAGATAATAAGGGGACAGGGTTTAGCAATATAGAGAAACTGAGTGCTGGAAGATTAGATCTGTTAACATCAAGAGTAAATCTGAATCCTTGTCCAAGTTCAAAATAATGACTCCGATTTCAAGGGTTTCTTTTTCTCCCTTACAAAAAGAAATAGTAATATTTTTATTATTTGAACAAACGCCCCAACACCACCATCATGATGAAGTTAATCACCCGTGAGTCCTTTCACTAGGTGCTATGATATGGTATAACACCATATACTTTCTCAGGCTATAGTCTTGGTAGTTAATGAAACTAAACAGACTGCCTTAGTGTTGCTATGGGAACATTTATCAGATGGAAAGGGGCTGGTAGTCAGCTATCCTGTTGCCAAATGGGAAGGGATTCATTCGCTGTAGAAGACTGGCAGACCCAAGAATTATTTAAATATAGACATTAAGAAAAAATGCTCAATTGACAATTTGGTTACACAATTCTAAAATATCTTTTAATACGTAAAGATGAGAGCTGTGTAGATCCTGCAATACTTGGTAAAGGATTCTGAACAAATTCAACTACAGTGGCAAAGAATCTAGTAAAAGGCACAGATGAGGTCGGGATGTAAGAGAAAGCTCATTTGCTCACAAAAGAACAGGGAAGCTGGTGTCTTCACCAGCACACCATAATAGGAGTTGCTTTGAAGCAGGCAAACGGATTCCTTTCTCACAGGCACAAGTCTGTACCTGACTTGGCTGTACGAGCATTCTGCAGGAAAATTCTACCTTTAGAGTCCACGTTTATTAAAAAAAAAAAAAAAAAGTGAAATATATCAGTTAGCTAAACAATGAATTTCTATTCCTTGGACACTTTGTGGAAAAATAATAAATGGGAAGCCTAAGAATCTGGTATTTCCAAAGCAAAAGCAATGGCATTTGAGAATGGCTGTCACCCTAGGAGACATGGGAAAGCCATGTTAGAAAAATATATTAAAGGAGGTTCAAAAGGCCCTGGTAGGCAGAGTAAGTTCTTTCCCACAGCTCTATTCAGTGAAATAAGAAAAACTTAGAAGTCCATGGACATTGACAAGCATTTCAAAAATTAATTTTAATTAGAAATATCAGTTAGGCACTATGAAAAACAATGAGGAAAACGCAGAGTGTGAAATAATGCTGGTAGAAAAAGTGATACAGAAATGACAATGAGAAATTGACTCCAAATCAACCACCTATCAGGTAAAAAACACAACACAAAACAAAAAACTGGAAGCTGGATTATTTCCCTGCTTTCTATACATTGAAACTAGAAGAAGTAAATAAACTAACGAACTTCTCAGGGCCTGCCTGCGTGGGCCCTACTTTTGGCTCAGTCATTAGCCACGTGATCTTGAGCAAACCATGAAGTCTCAATTTTCTCACTGGCAAAGTGTAGAGACTGAATGTCAGTAGTTCTCAGACTGTATGCAGCGTGTGAAAGAAGCAATGAGTGTGTGTCTGTATGGGATCTGATACCCCAGGGATTTCAGTTCCACATACAAGGTGCCCAAGGAATCTGCACTTTATAGGATTCTGGGTAGTTCTGAAGCAAGAAGTCCTTGAAACTCACTTTTATTCATTCAACAAAAATTATCTGAATGCAAATAGGCCAGGCATGGTGGAAAACACTGGAGCTACAAGTAAGTAAAATAAATAAGATCCTTGTCTTTGTGAAACATCCAGTTTCAGGGATCTAGCTCCCCAACATAATGGTTTTATAGATAAACAGGAGGCTTCAAGCTAAGTTTAAAACAAAAAAGAAAGAAAATAAATGGGACCCCCCCGAACCCCTGAAAATTAATTTCTTAGTTGATCTACTCAAATGAGTAGCATTCCCAGGCACAAATGCCTACTCACAAGTATATGTACAGTTCACAATATCTTGTCCCTGGGATTAAAGTTTCTCACTAGCAAATCTGATTCCTCCCCTCCCTTTGAGAATTTCCACTTAGCTTTCACTTCTTCCTTTAAAATGGGCATGCCCTTGACAAACTTTTATTGTCAGCACTCATGACCAATCCCTTCTGTACTCTCCCCTATATGACAGGGCTGGAAACCTAAGAACTAAGTTTCCTAAATTCCCTTGCCGTTAGGTTTCTGGATAAGCTTAGGTTTTGCCAATGAGGTGTACTCATGTGATATTCAAAAGTGAAGGAAGGTAGAAGTTATCCTTGCCCCAGCATCTGACAGGGTTACTGCCTGTGGGTTTTGGTAAACAGGGTTTTTGGTGACTGGCAATTCCACGTTCACCAGTTTAGAGGCTGTGGGACAGTTATAGCTCTGTCAGGGTTTTCCTTCATTTGTGGATGGCAGCAGTAGTTTCCTGGACACTTGTTCATAGTTTGCAGTGCGGTGAACAATGACAACACACAAAAAAAAACCCTCTGACTGATACTCTACTGTTCCCAACTATTTTTGTAGGTACTTAATTCACTGTTTTAAATTCCATTTCAGTTTGAAATATCTAGTATTTCCATTTCCCACCTTGAACCCTTTCTTCCAAGAAAAAGTAGTGATTTAGATCTATCAAATTTGTCTCTAGATGGGTTTGCCACAGCTTAAAGATTTGGTTGAATTGAGGGAAATAGGTAAAGCAGATCTCACATGTTTTAAGTCCACTTCAATGGACCAGAAGAGAGTTTTCCATTTGGCTTAGCCTAGCTCTTCAGGCACTACCCTGAGGTTTAGGGCTTAAGGCTCAGCTACCAGCTCTTTATCATAAATGGACAGATTTCTCTCGTGATCTCAGGAGAAAGCTGGTAGATGACAGAAGACGGATATTTGTAATTCCACATCTGGGCCATCTTTCTCTCCACCAATAAATGTCCACTGAAGCTTGTTTTGACACAATAGGGGGAAAATATTGATAAAAATGCTGTTTTCTTTTAATATGTAGCATATTAATTCATTTAATCTAAATTCAGGGTTAATGCGTATTCAAATTTCCATTTTACCAAAACAAACTAATTAAATAAAAGCAAAGTAACTCGGGATTTTTTTAGGGTGGCAAATTCCTAAGGACAGTACTAGGAGAATCGTTGCCCAGGTATACTATTCTCCCGTGTGCTCACTCTGGAGAAGTCACACTTGCCTCCTTGCTGTTCCTTGGACACTCAGGCATAGTTCTGCCTTAGAGCCACGCTCCAGCTGTTCACTCTAGAAAGAGCCCTTTCGTGATGATCTCCTGGGCTACCTCCTCACCTACGTCAAATCCCAACTTCTCCACGAGGCGTCTTCTGACCACCTTTTTTAAATAATGCCTTCTGCTCTCACCCTGACACTCGTTTATCCCACTCTACTTTTTCTATTTCTGCGGTGCTTATCACCTTCTAACTTGCTTATTTATACTTTATTTTATTTATTGTTTATGTTTTGCCTCCCACTAAGAAGACAGTTAAGGAACTTTGCGTGGTTTACTGTCAGTCCCCTTCCTTATTCCACATTTCTCTCTGCATAAGGGCAAAATCTTTCTCCCAAACATTTCAGGTTTGATTCAACAATGTGAAATAATGCTATTTGTTAATACAAAATAAATAATCATCCTCTATACAAACAGGAGAATATCTGCTATGTCAATTTGTTATCCATTCTATCTTTCAGACAGCAGCAGAGACATGAACCCAGTACCAACCCTTTAATGTGCTCCATGCAGTGCCTTATCCTTTTATCCATTCAGATTTAATTCTTAACTTTATAAAATTTGATATTAAACCCTTTTCTCCTGTTGCTTTATCACAAAATAAGAGAAATCCTTAAACAACTGAAACTGCTTTCTTCTTTGATATCCATACTGTCTAAGTGGTCTAAATATTACAAAATGCATAAGCATACATCAACAAAAATTTACCTGCTCTCAAGATGACTGGCCATACACAAGCACGGAGCAGTTGTTTATGAGACAGTAGGCATTTTTCAATTAAAAGGAATTTATCAAGTAATATTACTGAGATATACTCAAGCTGACATTAGATTTTTGGGTATAAACAACCAGGATATCTACATCTATATATTCTCCTAAATAACAACAACACAAAAAATGATTTCTACGTTAAATAAGACTCATCTCACCCGGTTAATTAAGAGAAAAGTAGATGGATGATACAATGAAGGAATGAACAAAGATCGAAGACTTCAGAGTTGCTGAATGACTCAAATAAAATTTCAAAACATAAGAGGGGGGAGATAAGACTACAACTGGGTAGAAGCTGGAACACATATTTATTTAGCAGAATTCAAAAAGATGACCCTGAATTTGCATACATAACCTGACTTTAGTATTTTAGGATAAGACATATACAACAACCATTTAGACAACTTAAGGAAGCAGTAGTCCTAGGCAAAGAAAGTCCTCTCGTGACAGGCAATCAAATGCCAACAGATTCTCTTCCAGACTCAGCTGAGTTTTCCTTTCACCTCAACCAAGCATCACCTTAACTTTTTTTGAAGTACACAATCCAATGGTGTCTCACAACGCATTTTTGTGCTCAAGTGACATACAACGGTGCTGCTAGAGCAGTACGGTGCACCGTCTTCCGAACCTGACCCAGCACATTTTCATCGTGTGAAATTCAGTCTCAATACTGATATTTCATGTTTATTTACTTTCAGCCAATTCCTTTTGCTTCTTACGGATACTTTTTCCCGACCATTCTCTCTCCTTCAGAGAAGAGCTAAAAAAATTTTAAAAAAAAAAGAAGAAGAAAAGAAAACAGATTCCCTGAATTCAGCTTCTTATTGCCTAAGGCATATTTGCAAGTGGCACACTGCATGGCACGCCATGTGTCACGTCTTACCTTCCACCATAAGTCCACCTTGTGCAGTTCATTTCTGTAGAGATGATCTTCCATTATTTTGGATTTTCATATGGGTTGTTCCCTTCTATTAAGTCAATCATCCAAAAGTACCCAGCCTACCATTTAAAAGATGGATAAAAAGATCTTACCTCTAAGATTCCGAAGCAATCCTAATAACACACGCACCTTTACTGACTGCACCTTTACTGACTGCCGCTACCTTTTACATTTCCATAGGGTACATTAATACGTTTGAGTGCCTACTACATTGTCTCTAAGCCAAATCACTTACTTGATTTATTTACCTTGTACTATTGATGTTAATAAGAGCTGGATTATTAGAGAACAATAAGACAACTTTAAAAACTGAAGTAATAGCCCAGGGCCAGTCTCGCTCTTTCTTGCCTCTCCTTGTTAATTATACCTGCAACTGAACATTTTAACCTGAATTCAAGAGAAAATTAAGTGAAAAATGATTTGCCTTAAGTCAAACTCTAAACTTCCACGCTCTCAACTGAATATGCTAGAGTATCATTAACTGAAGGAAGTGGGACAAACACTAAAGCACATTTATGTAGGAGAAATAATTTGTTACGCTCTGTGGATGGCCGTTATTTTAATAGCCTGAGGAGCCACAGTCTTTACTGGGCAACAGAGATGATGATTTCTGCCATCACTACAGGGGCTCTTGGTTAAGGTAACTTAAGAGCAAACTGCTTCTGGACGCAGAGAGAAGCATGTCTTTTGGGGTAAATCCCAGCCACATGGTTACCAGACAGTGAATTTTGTTCAGCTAGTATAAAGCATCAAAAAAAAAAAAAAAAGGATTAGTAAACATGTAAATCATTACTAATTGAATGAACAAGTAAGTATTTACGAAGTACCACATGTATTCCATATACTATTTTAGACCCTGGGAACAGAGTAATGGAAAACATTAATTAAGCATTCCTGCTTTCCTTGAGTGTATGCTCTAGGGAGAAAGAAAGATAATAAACAAAATAAAAACTGAGTTACAGAGTGCATCATTGGATGATACATGCCATGGAGGGAGGTAAGACTGGAATACATGATGACAGCAAGCACCTGAGAGGCAGTGAGTGGGGCTGGGGAGAAGAGAGGCCCCACTTTCTATAGAGTGGTCAGGGAAGGCCTTGCTGAGGTGGTGACTCTTGAGCAGAGACATGAAGAAGGTGAGGACTGTATGGATATATATATTAAGAGCGTTCCAGCAAGGACAGAGTATGTGTGAGGAACAGAAAGGAGGCTAGCGTGGCTGAGGTGAGTGAATGAGGTGAGGGGAGCTGGAGATATAATTAAAGAGAAAAATGGGCAGAAGGGGAAAGGGGTCAGAACCTACAAAACCTTAAAGATGAAAGTAAGCACTCGTTCTCTTGACTTCTGCAGTGGGGAGGGGTTGAGGAGGAGAATAGTAGAATCCTACTTATGTTTTACCAGGAAAACACTGGCTGCTGGGTTGAGAATGCGAAGCAAGGGGGAAACTGGGGGACCCTTAGACACAGGCCATTGCAACAATCCAGGCAGGTCAGCCAAGGCCAGGGCAGAGGAGGAGGGGATAGTTCATGACCAAATTCTGGGCATGTTTTAAAGACAGAGCCATGAGAATCTTCAGACAGATTCTATACAGGATGTGAAAGAGAAATGTCAAGAATATAGTTGCTGTGTACCAAGAGAAAGGACCGTAGGAAGAGCAGGTTTATGAAGGAAGGTCAGGAGTGTGGTTTTGGACAATTGAGATGTCTCTTACACAGACAAATGGAGATAGCAAGCAGTTAGAAACATGAGACTGGACTTAGAGGAAAAGGCTGCACTGGAGACGTAGTTATTTAGGAAGAATCAGACTGAGGATGGTTTTGAAAGCAAGAGAACAGACAAGATGTCCAAAGGGGGTACATGTAGAGGAGAGAACCAGTCTAAGGACTAAACCTTGGGATACTCTAAGAGGAGAAAGAACCACGAAGGAGACTGAGAAAAAATGGCTGCAAATTAAGGGAAAAACAGCAGAGTACAGTATCCTGAAAACCAAGTGAAGAACGTATTGGAAGGAAGAGGGAGGGTCAACTTGCCAAGCAGTCCAGTAAGGGAAGGGCTAAAAATTGGCTCATAGTAAAAAATAAAGAAATTAAAAAAAAAAGTTCAGATACTATAAAACTGAATCTTATCTATTAAAAACACAGACACCATTCTTTGGAAATTGTTTTTTAGGAGCTGTGCCATCTTATCCAGACAAAGTAAAATCTCAAAATATTCTATTAGATATTTATACCAAGTCTTTTGTATTTGCTACATCTGCTTATGTATTATAGATACAATGATACGTCTGCGAAATCCACTATCTTAGCCTGATAAAGCAATGGTCAACCCTAGGAGCTAATTCTTGAGAATTCTATTTTCTCCTTTACACTTACTTGCTGGGCGATCAATATTATGCATTAAATGAAACAATGATAAAGCTATCTCATAGACTTTAATAACAACTGCAAACAGGAAATTGAGATACTCACTTTCCCACAAGGGCAATTAATTACAATAAGGAACTACAGATAAGCAGCTAAGCAATTACATCTAGAGACAAGAGTCAACAACCAGGCTTGCCTGTTCACTGAAGATCAAAGTGACTGTCTAGTGTGATCATCGTGTGTAGGCAACTTAGGAAACTGAATATTTGACCTAAATCCTAATAAAGCTGCTGGGTGCAATTCATCACTTGTATTATCTACATGGATTTAGCACAGTGCATAGAAAAGGTGCTTAGTAAGCAGTGGAGACAACAATAAATGGTGTGCACACCCAGAGCTGCTGCAAAGGACCATGAAGGTTGGGCCCTCTACCAGTGCAGAGGGCACTGGTCACCTAGACTGCCATGTCATGACATGTGTAATGCATACCTGCCAAGCCACAGGCAGAAGATGCCCTGGGGAGCATCTACCAGCCTCTGACTTTTATCCTAAAATTGAAAAGCAATCAATGGCACCTATGTGCTAAATATCCTTGCAGATGGATATAAACTGAAAACAGGCCTACAGAGATGTGTCATGCAGGAAGAGACAGTTACTAAATGCCTATGGATGGGTTTGATGCTTTTTACCTTGCTCTACGTGAACATAATATGCTTGCAGCATTTGATGATAAAGTGCTAGAAGGCAGCGATTGCTCAAGCACATGTTAACGACCAGAAGCAGTAAACACCTTTTTAACACTGACTCTAGTATGTGATGACTCTGCAACATTAAAGCAGTCCATGGCAAGCACCTTTAAGAAATGCTGATTCAGAAATCGCTTAAAAGCCATGTTTTCAAGATATGCTGGTGATTTTTTATCCTCTTAAATCTGGGGAGTCAGTGTTGATTCTGGAAAGACTGTTCATTTTACAAAGAGTGCCACGCAGCAGTGTATTTTGAATAGAGGCAGTGAATTATGAGGCTGGCCCAAGCTGTTTGGATCATTGCCCCTGTTTCCATAATTTTCCAAGGAAAATCCCGTATTCATTTTCTAGCAGTTTCTACTTTGCATCATCCTCACCACAATTAAGAACCATAACACATGATACAACAGTGACTTTAAATGACCCACATTTAAAATTTCTGGAATACCCATTGAAATCACAAAAGAATAGTGCTTTAAAGAAATATCACTCAGGACTTCCCTGGTGGCACAGTGGTTAAGAATCCGCTTGCCAATTCAGGGGACATGGGTTCAAGCCCTGGTCCGGGAAGATCCCACATGCCACGGAGCAACTAAGTCCGTGCTTCACAACTACTGAGCCTGCAGTCTAGAGCCCGCGAGCCACAACTACTGAAGCCCGCGTGCCTAGAGCCTGTGCTCTGCAAAGAGAAGCCACCGCAATGAGAAGCCCGTTGCACCCCAACAAAGAGTAGCCCCTGCTCGCAGCAACTAGAGAAAGCCCGCACACTTTAACAGATATAACGAAGACCCAACGCAGCCAAAAATACATTAATTAATTAAGTTTTTTTAAAAAAGAAATATCACTCAAAATCTCAGTTATTTAAACCCTCAAGACATTATTTTTCCCATAATTATACAAAGCTACATAGAAAACTGAAATACAACCTTCTGCTTCTTATTGAAAACCACCTATAGGGATCAAAAGCCAAAACACACTGCAAAGCACCTGGGCCGTTTGGCTTTAATCTCTCTGACTCTCAAGAACATAATTCTTCACAACAGTTCTCAAGCACAGTAAGCCACATAACAAACATGAACATCAGTCAGAACTGAAATACAAAAGCAATAAACATTTTATATGTTAGCTCAAGTAATTAAATAGAACTTAACTAATTGAAAAGGAGCTAAGAGCTGGGAAAAAGGACCAAGGGAGTGAGGGGAGAGGTGGTAAAAAGATGAGACTTTCCTATTTGTATTGACCACCATGTTCACACCTAATACCTATACCCTACATCTCATACCTTTCTTAGATACACCTATACCAGCATTTTACTCAGAGAATTAATAGAATAATCAACCTAGGGCTTCCCTGGTGGCGCAGTGGTTGAGAGTCCGCCTGCCGATGCAGGGGATACGGGTTCGTGCCCCGATCCGGGAAGATCCCACATGCCGCGGAGAGGCTGGGCCCGTGAGCCATGGCCACTGAGCCTGCGCGTCCCGAGCCTGTGCTCCGCAACGGGAGAGGCCACAACAGTGAGAGGCCCGCATACCGCAAAAAAAAAATTAAAAAAAAAAAAAAATCAATCTATGTTTCATCTACCCTCACTGGAAAATTCCTGCACAGGCTATAATTCATCCTTCTTATCCCTTCCAAAAGATCTGAAGGCTTTCAAAATTCACTTCAACTCATATTTATTGAGCACCTACTATATACCAATATACCAGTGACATTGACAAAGAATCCCTGTCCTCCAAGAGCTCATGTTCTAGGCTAGTCAAACTCATTTGGCCAATTAATAAATCATTTTGGAATTTTTAAAACATTAAATCCCAAAAGAAGTATCTAGACTCTACAGAAATTCTTAGCTATGTATTTGTTTGCTTACTGATCACATTTTTCCAAGTACCTATTAATACTCACTCAAGGGCAGATACACAGAGCAAAGTCCTGGGATGGTTGTCAGTGGTTGACATTCCTGCTCTGCCATGTGTGTAACCCCCTCTCTGTGTCATTTTAAAGCCATCACTTTTTACCTTGAGGTATGAATCAGGGTCGTCTATGAAGCGTTTGAAATACAGAGCTCAACCCAGACCTACTGCATAAGAATCTTCTACAAGGGGGCCTGGAAACATGTATTTTTTACAGCCTTATAATTGACTCTCAGGCACACTCCAGTCTAAGAACATTCTTTTAACAAAGCCTTAGAAGAAGGTTAACAGCATAGGTGAAGGCTATGGGTAAAGAGAATTTCCTAAAAAGTTCTACTACGTGATAATCGTAATAGTAACTAAACCTTCTCCTGCATTTACAGTATCTCTGCTGTAAACTGTTTCCAAGTAGTCCTTCATTCCACCCTCACAACAACTATTATTATTCCTGTTCTGCAAGAAACTCGAACACGGGAGGCTGAGAAACGTGCATCAAGTCCCAAAGCTCAGTAAGCAGCAGGGCTGGGTTCCAAAACCTGCCATGATGATGCTGAAGTCCCTGTGCTCTGTTGCCACTTTGTAGAAGAATTTATCCTAATCCTTCATTAATTTTCTAATGTATTTGGTAAACAGGTGCAGATTTAAGAAAGACAGACACATCTCTATTTATCCTCTGTAATATTTATCATAAATATACACAATTGTGTAAGTTGTTTAATACCCATCTCTGCTAGGAGGTAAGGATCATATGAAAATAAACATGTCTCTAGTTTACTCTGGCACCCCCATATTTAGCGCAGTGTCTAATGCAGGGCAGCATTCAATAAACATTTGTTGACCAAATGACTGATTGAATGAGCGAATGACAGGTCTGTAGACTGCAGAACAGACTTAACCACAGTGTTAACGCTCCATCAACGTGTGAAGAGCGATCGCTGGGAGACAGGAAGGAAGACACTAAAACTCATCAAATCCAAAATATCACTTGGTTCTCTGAAGAAGCCTGTGAAACAGGCAGCAGAGGTATTATCAACCATATTCTGTAGGTAACTCAACATGAATATGCCTAGCAATTCATGCTACAGTCCCAAAACCTGGGCTGTGGAGTCAGAGACCCATTTTCAAATCCTTTTCGGGCACTTCTGCCTTGGGCTTTAAGCAAGCTGCTCAGTATGTTTGAGCTTCAGCCACCTCATCTATAGAGAGGTATATACTGATCCTGCTTTTTATTCATGGATATATCCTAAGCACTTAGAATAGTGCCTGGCATAAAGTTGGCACCAAATTTATTACGGAATCACAGTGCTGATAAAGGCCTTAAATGTGAAAACATGTATACAAGCGCCCAGCATTATGACTGAGACACATTGTTACTTACACAGCCCTCATGACTAAATGTCCCTAAAATGTTATTCCCACTTCCCCTTCCCTTTAAAATCTTGAAAGGGACTCTCTGTCCCCCTTTCCCATTTCAGATTCCTTCTGAGCCCTGTGGCCCCTTCTACGGTGAGTCTTGGGAGGTCTAGATCTATGTATTCTCATGAAATCACCTAGTTCACTAATGCAAAGGGGGGCAGATTTAATCTTTAAATCAGGACAGGCTCCAACTTACACCAGCAGTGCATTAGCTTGCTCATTCCCATAAGACATATTAAACGTAAGGCTCTAAATTTTCCTTCTTTCTAAAAACCATGGCATCACTTTAATACATTTAATAATGATCCTATAAAAAAAAGTTTACAGGGCTTCCCTGGTGGCGCAGTGGTTGAGAGTCCGCCTGCCGATGCAGGGGACACCGGTTCGTGCCCCGGTCCAGGAGGATCCCACGTGCCACGGAGCGGCTGGGCCCGTGAGCCATGGCCGCTGGGCCTGCATGTCCGGAGCCTGTGCTCCGCAGCGGGAGGGGCCACAACAGTGAGAGGCCCGCGTACCGCAAAGAAAAAAAAAAAAAAAAAGTTTACAGAACCGCAGCACTGCTTTATCATCACCATTCAGACTAATAAAACCAAGTCACTACATAGCTACACGTCCTTGCACTGAGGCAGTTATCTGGACATTTAAATTCAGCATCCCCAGATGTGTGATCACCCATATACACACTGAGCTCCATCTGCCTGCTTCCGTCCTCAGGCTCCTCTCGGCCGCCATCTTTGCCTCAGCATAGGGGCTGAGCAAGTGGACCAGGGCAACAACATGGCTAAGAGGTTGAAGACAGGTTCTGGGCACTGACGATGGCTTTTGGAAATTAATAGAGCAAGGCTTTTGTCTGGCTGGTTGGGTTTTTTGGGGGGTGGGGTGGCTTTTTTTGCGGCGGGGGGGTTGTTAGGGAGTATGTGAAAATGTCCTGTTAAGCCCAGCTACGTTGCCTTAAGTAGTAATATCTCGAGATGTGGTGGACAGGGTAAGAGGCAGAGGGCAGTGCTTGGATGTACTACAAGATTTTGCAAACCTGGTATGCTGAGGGGAAAAAAAATCCAAACTTTAGTGGGCCTGTTTTTTGCAACAGTACAATAAAACACTAGGAGATTTCTACAGTCACATCCAGCTTTAGCAATCTGCATTTTTATTAATAGCTAAAAAAGTAGCGTTCTTATATTTAAACCACACACTTATTCTTATGCACCAGGAAAGGCAGTGATGTCAAGATTTATATAGAGATACAGATACAGATACAGATATAGATACACGACGATAATTCTCTGTGAGCCTAAGTTTTAAATAACCGTTTGGCAAAGAGGTTTTTCATCCAATTTAATTTAATTAAGCTTAATTTAAATTTTTCAATCATAATCATTCCTGATTTAATCATTAGCTAACTGAATATAATATTAACAATGACCATATCAACGCTAATAATAGATAACATGTACTGACATAATAGCGTTACAAAGACTCATTGAGGTATACGCCACTATTAACATCATTCCTACTTCACAGAAAAAAATCTTATCTGTAAGATAAGAAGAGCCATTAAGTTGTTTAAGTAACAAAACAGGCAGATCCAGAACTCTAGATCAGTCTAACCACATAATCCCAGCTGGTAAACACACAATTTTCCAAATAATTATAGATAACCATGGCAATAATTTCCTGGGACAAAAGTGGAATGGACTGTGGAAATCATGCTCATGGAGGAGTTAAATGCAGCTGATTTCTTCTCCCAGTTCAGCCATTAACTAGCTGAATATCCTTGCAATGAAACTAACCTCTGTTGAGTCTCAGTTTCTTCAAGGGTACAAGGGGAAATTTGGCTGGGTATTTTCCACTCTGGATCTGTATGGTCACTGGTCACAAGCAAGGGAAGCATCATCTTTCTGTTAACCAGGGCCTCTGTTCTATATTTCGAATTAGGTGTAACAATGAAGTTTTGCATAACATTTCATTAGAAGACTTGTGTTGTCAACAAATAGTTTGGAAATCACTGAATTCAATGGGCTCTAGGTTTTTAAACTCTTTGATATTCTACGGCTCGACTAAATACTTATATTTTTATCAGTAAGATTGGCTCCTTCAGTATTACTTATTTAACATTAGCCCTTTTAAAACATGAACCCAAAAGATTTCTTTTTTTTTTTTTTTTTTTCTTTTCTTTTTGCGGTATGTGGGCCTCTCACTGTTGTGGCCTCTCCCGTTGCGGAGCACAGGCTCTGGATGCGCAGGCCCAGCGGCCATGGCTCACGGGCCCAGCCGCTCCGTGGCATATGGGATCCTCCCAGACCGGGGCACGAACCCGTATCCCCTGCATCGGCAGGCGGACTCTTAACCACTGCGCCACCAGGGAGGCCCCAAAAGATTTCTTTTCAAGGAAGCAAAACCACCAAACTCCTTGGCGGATTAACATTTTCCATTCAGATATCACAAAATTAACTGGAGTTGGAGAATAAATCACCAAACGGTAAAGTCTTTGTGTGTGTTTTATTTTCTTAAAAGGGAACTTAATAAATCCTTCATATTTATGTATTCTTGTAGTCTGGTTTAAATCTTTTCTAAAATGTTTTCTTAAAGTATGACATTTCTTCCCAACAACAGGGGAAAGCCCTAAGTACTGTGAGAATGATTTTTAGGATTAGAGGAATACACAGTATATGTGATCAGCCCTAAATATGAGATTATGCACGAGCTGAAGTATTTAAGGGTAGTCAGTAGGTGCCTGTTTATGTGTACTTCCTGATCCAAAGCAACATAAAAAGGATATGCAGCCTAAGTCAGAGGAAGATGAGACCCTCAGCTGACCAAGAAGAATAGTGAGGTGGGGCAGGGGAAGGATGCCAGCAGTAACACTACAATAGCCAGCCATCACATACCATGTACCATGTGCCAGACAGTGCTTTAAGAGCTTATGGATACTAATTCACTTAATGCCCACAACAATTCTGTGAGATAGACACTGAGCACAGAGAGTGTAAGTAACTTGAACAGTCACAGAGCTGGGAGGTGACAGAGCTGGGACTGGAATTAGGCACCCCGTCGCTGGGAAGGGGTGTGCTTTGTGAAAGGGGGGTGGTGGGGAGAGCCAGAGGATCAGGGTAAGATTTAAAGTCCTGAAAAATATTGGGAGACATGAAAAAGATCTAGGAAATCTACAATGATGGAAGAAAAGGAGATGGGGAAATCCCTTGGAAGCAAATACTAAAACGCTAAAAGCAAGGAAATAAAGAATTGTAGAAGGAGGAGCTAGAATGACACTATCCTTGTTTTTGAAGCTGTAGAAATCAGCAGGGGCTAATAGAAGAACGAAGTCTTACTTCTGAGAAATGAGAGGGAGCTTTCAAGGTCATAGGTTATACTGGGACTTAGGAGAGGCGTTGTGGCAGATTCCTGGGAAACAGTAAGCACCAGAGCTAAGTGAATGAAACCAAAGAAAAGTGATGAGCGGGTCATTCTTGTACCGTGCTGTCTGGCTCACTTTATCAATGAGAAAACTGAGGCCTAGGGAGTTGAAGTGACTTGTTCTGAGCTTATTCTAGCTGATTAGTGACAAGTCCCCCATTCCTTTCACTCTACTACTTGAGTTGGTTTTCTCCTTAATATTTCTTCCAGATGTAGTACGTTTTTGATGGTTCCATTTGAGTATTTGCTAAAGAAGAAGTATCCCAGAAGACCAAAGGGAGTTAAAACTATGACGCATGCACATCGATTTTTTGGTAATTCCACAGCTGAACACGATATGAAAAGATGAGTAGACCTGGATCCGCTGTCAATGCTAGATGAGAATGAAGAAACTTGGAAGTTATGGTCTTTGGTGTATGGAACACCTTCTGTTTTCAAATGGAGAAATGTGATGACCAAGAAGAAACCTCAGCGAGAAGTGGAACAGAATCTTGTTGGCTCTTTAGGCACAAATACAATGAATAAGGTTGATTCTACCACCCAGAGGGGTACATTGGAGAAACTCAAAACATTCTATTTTATTCCACTTTCCACAGGAAATAGAAAATGGAGATCTGTGGTAGACTCCCATTAGAATTATGTGGCCTCCATAAAACCCTACTTTCTCAAGTCTAAAGACATTTAAAGGTAATTATGGGGGAAGATAAGGGAAACTTTCCCAGCAGTTAAACAGGGATAGGCACGGAATGGACAAACATCACACCCTGCAGGTCTTTACCTCTGCCCTGCTGCTAAATACGATGTAAGAAGCAGAAGAAAGCTCTGGATCAAGGACAACATGAGAAGGACATTGAGGGCTTACTCTACTTAAAGGTTAGTGGGGAAAAGTGAGTTAACATGCGATCTACAGGCTAGGTAAGAGGAGAAAAACTCAAATCTCTTGCTGAGGAATAAAGGTTATAATAATGCACTAAATGTACATAAATATACACTGAATTCCAAGAAAGGCAAGAGAAATTAAATTGTGAAAGTAACACTGACATGCTGCAGAAGTGAAATCATCAGTGCTCCCCACTGCTGTTCAGAAGAAAATAGATGACGGAACAAAGAAGGGCCGTGGGCCATGGTGGAGGAGGCCAGAGTTCTGGGCCTGACTCAGCACGAACCAGCTGTGGGTGACACTGCCAGACCAGGTCATGCCCAAACCCTGCTGCAGGCGAGTGGCCTCATCTGTGAGGATGGTAGCTGGAGGGGGTCTCTAAGTCTCTTCCACCAATAAAATTAGATGACTATTACAGCAAGAAAATAATTACAGGAAAAAAATTCCAATATTTTTTTAAAGTGAAGAATTTAATCATAGGGATTGTTATGACCAGTTATCAGCTATATGAGCAAATCATTAACCCTTAGAGGAATAATGAAAGCGTTCATTAAATTACTACTATTACTTACAACTATTATCAAAATCTCCCCCTGCCCGTCCCGCAAAAAAAAAAAAAAAAAAAAAAAAAACCCAAAACCCACAGTGAGAGAGGCAAAGATTCAAGAACGTTAGCAGCTATGTGATAAAAGGAAAACTGCCTTTTATAAAAGGAAAACACTTCTGATACCACATGTATGGGTCTTCTTCCCTCATACCAACCAATGTTCCGACACTCCAGACGTCAACTGGAAGTCCTATAATTCCATTCAATTCTGATACTAACTACGCAGAGTTAGTAGAGCCCTTCAGGTGCCAGTTGCAAATAATGGGTCCCCAGGGTACCAACATTTGTGTCAGAGTTGGTGACAAAGTCAGGGGTTCTCACACCTCCCGCCCCCCTGCACAGGTTCAGTAATTTGCTGGAATGACTCACAAAACTCAGGGAAACATTTACGTATATTTACTAGTCTGTCATAATGGATATTCTAAGGGATACAAATGAACAGCCAGATGAAGAACTAAATATGGCAAGGTCTGAAAGGATCCTGAGCACACGAGCTTCTTTCCCCGTGGAGTTGGGGTGCACTGCCCTCCCAGCATGTGGATGTGTTCACTAATCTAAATGCTCTCCCAACTCTGTAGCTGAGGAATTTTTACGGAGGCTTCATCACACAGACATGATAGATTATTAACTCAGTCTCTGGCCCCTCTGCCCTCCCTTGAGGACGAGGGATAGGCTGAAAGTTCCAGTCTTCTAATCACGGCGTGGTCTTTCTGGTGACCAGCTCACATCCTGAAGCTGTCCAGGAATCCACCAGGCGTCGCCTCATTAGAACAAAGGATGCTCCTATCACCCAGGAAATTCCAAGGGAATTAGGAGTGCTATGTAAGATGCTTCCATCTCCCCCATCACTCAGGAAGTTATAAGGGTTTTAGGAACCTGGAGCAGGGACCCAAATATATTTATTCTTATGTCACGGTGATATATCAGACTATTTTACTTAAAATTCACAAATTCATCCCCTTTCACCGTGTTTTTTTCTCTATAGTCACAATAAAATTATTCAAAATAAAAAGCAGTCAATTCACTTCTTAGTTATACTAGAAGATGGAAACTTTTTTTACATTTTACTTTTTTTACTTAAAGAAAAAATGTTTTGGGAAAACTGCTCTTCTGTATTTTAAAGAAGAAAGAAACACGTGTGGGGAAGGGGGAGGGGAAGCTCCAGCTATAACAATAAAGGTTATGTTGTTAATGACAGAGGTCATTCTATAATAGTTATTGAAGAACTCACAGAAATGTTTTATTTCAGAACCAGTGGTTCTGAAATATTCAGGAAACCATCATATGGGGGGAAGTGAACTCACACAATAACAAAAATTGGGGTTATCAGTTTCTTTGACACGGAGGTGTTTTTAAAGGGTGGCAGGAGGAAACCCTGATAAGGTTCATGAAGTATCTAATCAAGGTATTCATTTTGAAGTCAGGTAATATGTACTTTGAGGAAGAAACACATTTATAGAATCAAAACTGAAAAGAGCTTTGAGATCAGCTAGAATAATCTTCTCATGAATTACAGGAAGAAATTGTTGTTAGAACTGGCACTACTTCTCTGCTTCCTGATTCACAGTCCTTTACTCTTTCCCTCTGCTTTTAAAAAAACAGTAGGTTTCACTAATATCATTATTTTCATCGTCCTTTTTTTTGTTACGCTCAGAAAAAGATATTCTTTTAATATCCGTTTAGTAAAATAGTATAATAATGACCAGAAGATCCTCAATAAAACTTCCACTTGGAACTAAAACAAATGTCAAGTAACTCATATGTGAGTCAGATGAAAGGTGGAATTCAGGTGATTAGAAAACATACCAAACAAGACAAGAAGAGAGTCTATATAAATTCTCCAAGTTGGATTTTTGAATTTTCAATCATAAATTACTTTAATGATTTTCGACTTGCACCAAAAGGTCAAATGTGAAGTAAGCGCTGAATAAATCAGCAAGTGTTTGATGTTTCTTACCAAAAATGTTTGCTAAATTCAGCAGACGAAATAACACAACCCCTATGACCATGACTGATCATCATTTAGTGTAAGCCACTACAGAGGGAGAAATACAATTTTTCTTTTCTTTCTAAATAGTTACATAGTTATCCATCCACGTGCGAAGATTCGATGGTATGAGTGTATAAGCATCAATATCAGTCATAATAAATGATCATTTTTGTTCACAGAGTTCATACAAGGTCTCAGGAACTGTATGAGCATCTTTTTGAACACTGCCTCCTGCCCCACAGCACTGTAAGATAGAAATTATTTCAATCCTCTCTACAGATGAGTAAATGGAGACGGATGCGTGAGGTAACTTGTCAGCAGCAGGATTAAAACTTAACGTCTGTTTGATTCTAGAGCCAGTGTTCTTTTCACCAGGTGACAGCGCCTTACCCTGACAAAATTCCTATGACACACAGAATGCAGATGCTACTTGAAAAAATTCAAAACACATGATTGAACATATCCATGTTCCATTTCACTTTTACCTTCTACAGAAATGTTAAAATTTTAGTATTTACCAGTAGCACAGTGAATACTTAATGGCTTTAGCATTAAGCCTTACTTAAACAGAAAATCAAAATCTGCTCCAAAAGAAACCTTGTCTTTCCATATAAAAAATTTTACTTAAAATCATGATCATCACTGACCCTTAAATAATGTACTCTGTCTGACAAATACAGTCACACCGTCTCCGTTCGGCCCCTACCACACAGATTGTTGGTACTGTGCTCCCTTTCCCGAGGGTACGTGTGACAGTTCCCAGACTCCTTTGATCAATCATAATACTTATTTTGCTATATTCCTTCCTCTCTTTTCCTCCACCATTCTAAACTGGACAACCCACCATAAGTCAACCCCCAAACCAATTCCAGTCTGTCCTTGAAAGCGTCATGGCTGTTTCCATCATAATTTTACCCCCAGCCTGTTTCTTGAAATGAGCATTTGTCATTACATTTACCTAGCCATCACTAATTTCAACATAAAACTCCGTAGCTACTATGGGTCCCCTAGACATCCTTCAAATGAATGGAAACGTCCCCATTAGTCCCCCCGGCCTAATTCCTCAGACTCAACCCAACCACACATGGACCACACCTTTTGTCAGCCTCAGCCATCGGACGATTATTTCTCTGACCCCTGCTACCTCCTGGTAATTCTTACCTTGTCTGTGGAACCCAAGCCTCTTTGGCTATTACCAGCCAACTGGACTGAATCTTGTTAATTTGCCAATCTTACCAATCCCTTCATCACACTCAATCCTCCACAGTTTCCTTCCTTTCTTAAACTATCTCCAGAACAATCACCCCCCAACTCCCGTCCTCTCACTGTAGAAACCAAAGAGGTGTCAGAGACATCACAAATCCTCTTGTAGGTGATCTCAGTTCCTGGGAGGCGATTTAGGAAAAAAAAAAAAAAAGCAGCTACAGAATTGGGCCTAAGTTCTATACAAGACCTCATTACATTTTAGGAAAGGTTTGCCACCTTTTGGATACTACCTTAAAGAATCTATTGCCTGGCTGCAGAAGTCTGACTCAGCTACAGAGTCATCTATTCATTGCTGAGGCAAATCACATCGTCTGTGGGCAATAGTACCACTGGCCTTGAATCTGTGACTTGCAATTACAAGAATCCAGTACACTGTCCTCTAGAACTGCATCACCCTGGATATGGAGGGAAGTGACTGCTACATCTCTGTAATCTCACTGATATCTTTGCAATAACCAGGAAGGTTCAAGAGGCAAAGGAAGAAATTCCTTGCAGGAAAGATGACAGGTTCTGGGACTTCTTCTGGCAGATCCCTGAAGGCCTATGAAGTTGGGCATATAGACTAATTCAGTCTATAATCTCTGTCTTTCTGCTTATCCTCCTAGCAGTGTCCCTCTCACTAAATGTCTCTGGGTGACACAGTTCAGCAATTGGCAACCTTCGCCAAGTCTCAACAGATGGCTCAGCTGGTCCTTGATGAACAAAAGGTGACTGAACGAAAAATGGCCTTATATTGTTCAAAGAAACAGACTGTTTCTTCTTTCCTTGAATAAGAGGAGGGACTGACAAAAACTCTCTCCTTGACCAAACTTTAGAAAGGCTTCTCTGAGTCATCTTTTCATCTAGGCCTCATCCTTGGGGCCCTGTCTTCAGCCTGCCTAGTTCAGTTCTAGGAGGAATCCTCCCATCATTAATATCTGATCACCTTGGCCTGCCAGGAGCAAGGATTCCCTATCCTTGACATCTTCTCTTAGCAATTCTCCATCCACTGACCCCCTTGTCCTGCTCTTTGGCTATGGATTCCCACTTGTCCTTATTACATTCTGAATTGAGCTCAGTTTTCTACTGAAGTTTCTTTTCCCCTGTTGCAATAGTTTTGGGATAAAATATGTTTTTACCACTTTAACTGGTACCTGGCTTTGGTTTTCTTTGACACATGGTATATATGGTCATAAGAAATGTTAATAAACTCTACAAACTAAGATATTGCATGCATCACTTCACTTGACAAATATTAATGGATATCTGCCAAGAGGCAGTCACTATGCTGGATGCTAAGAATAAACAGTAGCCAAAGGCAGACAAAGGGTCTAC
Source organism: Mesoplodon densirostris (assembly GCF_025265405.1). Lineage (NCBI taxonomy): Eukaryota > Metazoa > Chordata > Mammalia > Artiodactyla > Ziphiidae > Mesoplodon > Mesoplodon densirostris. The sequence goes on from NC_082661.1 coordinate 222,111,607, forward strand.
CCTCTTGAAATTGACCATCTAGTGAGGACCAGAGATCACACAAACAACGATCACACAAGTAACATAATAGTATTACTATGATAAGTAGTTTGAAGAAAAGGTACACGGTACTATACTGGGGTAAGTCAGGGAAGGCTTCCCTAAAGAACAAATGAAGAGACTTTGCAGCTGAAACCTAACTATTCAAGATTATTGGGTGTGTGTATGGGGGCGGGGGGTGGGGGTAGGGATCGGGCATTCTAGAAAGAAGGAACAGCATGTGCCAAGTCTCTTACTGACAGAAATGGAATGAAAGAATGCCAGTGTAGACAGGTCACAGAAAATAAGAAGAAGTAGGCAGTGGATGAGACTGGAGACATATATGGGGAATGGAACATGCAAGACTTTCTAATCCATCTTAGGATTTGCAACTTGATGCTAAGGGCAATTAGACACCACTGTATACATACACTTATTTAGCACCCTGCCTGTATCAGGGTACATGCCCAATCAATGAAAACTTTAAAATACTTGAATCATCTTAATGTGTGAGGTATGATATTTGTCTTACATATAGGACAAATTTCATACATCACGATTTTTGGCCCTAGAATGGCCAGTGGCAGGATGTTTGGGAATGTAAAATACAGATGATGTACACTTTGTTGGTAGTTCCATGAACTGTTATTTAAAACAGCAGTCCCCAACCTTTTTGGCACCAGGGACCGGTGTCGTGGAAGACCATTTTTCCACAGACTGGGTTGGGGAGTATGGTTTCGGGATGATTCAAGCGCATTCCATTTATTGTGCACTTTATTTCTATTATTATTACATTGTAATATATAATGAAATAATTATACAACTCCCCATAATGCAGAATCAGTGGGAACCCTGAGCTTGCTTTCCTGCAACTAGATGGTCCCATCTGGGGGTGATGGGAGAGAATGATACCCAAAGTGTGTTGCTTATGTCCAGACTACTCCTTAATTGTCACTTGCCACTCACTGATAGTTTTGATATGAGTCTGCAAGCAGTTGATTTATTACGGTCTCTGTGCAGTCAAACCTCTCTGCTAATGATAATCTGTATTTGCAGCCACTCCCCAGCGCTAGCGTCAACGCCTCAGCTCCACCTCAGATCATCAGGCATTAGATTCTCATAAGGAGGACGCAACCTACATCCCTCTCATCCGCAGTTCACAGTAGGGTTCGCGCTCCTATGAGAATCTAATGCCGCCACTGATCTGACAGGAGGCGGAGCTCAGGCGGTAATGCGAGCGATGGGGAGCGGCTGTAAATACAGAAGCTTCCCTTGCTCGCCCGCCACTCACCGCCTGCTGTGCCGCCGCCCGGTTCCTAACAGGCCACAGACCAGTACTGGTCGGTGGCCCAGGGGTTGGGGACCCCTGATTTAAAAAGTCAATCACCCATGGCCATCATCAAAAAGTCTACAAATAATAAATGCTGGAAAGGGTGTGGAGAAAAGGGAACCATCCCACACTGTTGGTAGTAATGTAAATTGGTGCAGCCACTGTGGAAAACAGTATGGATGTTCCTTAAAAAACTAAAAATAGAGCTACCATATGATCCAGCAATCTCACCCCTGGGCATATATCTGGAAAAGAAGAAAACTTTAATTTGACAAGATACATACACCCCAGCGTACATAGCAGCCCTATTAACAATGGCCAAGACATGGAAGCAACCTAAATGTCCATAGAAATCATCACACTGAGTGAAGTAAGTCAGACAGAGAAAGACAAATATTATACGATATCACTTATATGTGGAATCTAAAAAGTAATCCAATGAACATATTTACAAAACAGAAACAGACTCACAGACATACAAAACAAACTTATGGTTACCAAAGGGGAAAAGAGTGGAGGGAGGGATAAATTAGGAGTATGGGATTAACAGATACACACCACTATATATAAAATAGATAAACAACAAGATTATTGTATAGCACAGGGACATATCTTTAAAGAAGGTCAATCACCCAAATTTGAAGTGAAAATGTATTTGCGTCAGAATGATTCTCAGCCGTCAAATATGGAGTATTATTACTTTGACGTGGGATGCTTGAGCAAGGCCCACCCTCCCATATTTGGTTAATTACTTCTAATTTTAAAAGACATCTTAGCCCATATTATACAGGTTTTAAATTATTTTTTTCATTTTCTTATTTCTAATTGATATACTGACGGCATGACCATGAAAACAAAATTTATTTTTCTTTAATTAAAATTGAAACTCATTTGCAATTTAGAAAGGATGAGTAATAGAGAGCTGTAGGCATAAGGGCCTCTCTGCTCCCTCTTTCATTTCACAGCCCTCTCAGTATTTACTTACATCCATAAAAGGGGAAATGCAAAGTCTGCTATAATATCCAAATGTTAATATAGTTAACAGTCCTCTATGCTTCTAATCACTGAACAATGGAACAGAACTGATAGTTGCAATATTAGCTGCATAACAACAATAATAGCTACGACAAAAGTGGTTACAGCAATGATAATAAAGCAGCTACTATTTGCCGGGCACTTACTCTGAGTGCTGTGTTTGCAACACTTCACTTTATCTGAGTGACAGGCATGAAACTCACACCTCATCTCTTCAAAGATGAGAAAGCTGAGGTTTACAGAGGTGAAATAATTTGCCCAGGGGTAAATAGCTAAGAACTTGCAGATCCTGAATGCTTCTCTAGAGGTCCACGATTTGTAACCCTGATACCACACTACACAGGATGAAAATGAAGTTATTGTTGCACGGTCACTGGGAGATGTACCTCAGCAGGTGAACTGGACAGCACAGATGAAATCGCCCCTCCTTTTCTCACCTCTTTCCATACCATTCATTTTTTTTTTTCCTTCAGATAAAATGGCTGGCCCAGAAGTTTGAGTATAATCAGAGAATGCTAAACAGACCACAGTGGGAAAAGAATCTATAAATTGGCCCACGGCCACTATACCCTTAATAAACTAAGCTAACCAGCCACAAATAATTTTGAAAGGGCCTAAAAAAAAAAAACTCATGTACTTTTAACACTTCCTTAATCCAGATTCTTAAGTGGAATGGATATTTTATATCAATAATGCAGACAATTTACTTTCTCATTTCCACCTAGCTTTGATATATATTTAATAAGAATTACCAGCTTATCTCTTGAAGAAGGCAAAAAAAAAAGTGGTAGTTAAGGTTAAGCTAAGGTCCACCTTTGAAGGAGCTGGGCTTTAATGTTTAAAATACGAGGAAGAGAATTTCAAATGAATAATTTCTGTTTCATGTTTAGGATTATCTGACAATCTCCTATTCATCACATGGTATCCAAAGAGCCAATCAAATTTTACCATTAAAAAACTAAATGAAAAACATATGTAATTAGGAGTTTAAAGGGGATGTTAAATATCTACAAATTTCTCTGACCTAAATTGAATTCCTAAAATGGGAGCTTGATTTTCAAGGTCAATGTTGCCTTAAGAAAGAATCAAATTATGTTAATAAAGACCAAAGCAAACATGCATATTACTTTGAGAAAACAGAAAGGAAGGTACAAAGCATCCTTTGTTTGAAATGTAAACAAGTGTCTTCGCAAGTCACTTCAAAAATATTCTCCCCTGTAAGCAATAAAGGATATAAGATTGATGGTAGTTAAAAGTAGCACTAGATGTATCAAAGGCATACCACCAGATGGCATCTTAAATCAGATAGCACATTCAGAGATGGTGAGTTAACTACGTTTCTGAAATGGAATCCAATTCATGAATTCCAAACAGATTTTTTAATATTAAAATGTCTGACACTAATCATAAAATCCAAAGAACCCAACAATGTAGTCTTGAATATAACCAATGAATCTAAAAAGAAAGGCACTGTAAATAAAATGGTGATCTTGATATAATTTTTCTTTTAAAAAAGACATAACAAATGGAGTCATAAGAGAAAAGGAAAGTCCGGTTAGTAATTTCATGTTTCCTTCATTATTACCTACAATTTTTCTTTCCACAAATCCTAATTTTACTCTATCAGAGGGCTTTGTTTATTGTAAACATGAAGAAAGACAGTTCAGAGCAGAGAGCATTAAGAAGAAAAATAGTAAGAAAAAAAGCTTATAAAAAAAGTAAAACAGGTCAAGTTTCCTTTCACCTACATATATGACTCTTATGAACTTAAAAGTTCAAAAGCCTTGATGTCCAAACCTTAAATATCTTCAGGAACAGAATGAAACAATGCTGCTATGTCTAAAACTGCCTGGTACCCGGACCACAATGTCAAATATGAACAGAAATTAATACAGAGAAGCATATCATACACCAAACTGGAGTCAAAAAGTAACCATATGATAGCAGGAACTGAAATTTTGTTCAGAATATTAAAATACAATATTGTTTCATAAAAACCTCTGAAACAGACCTGATTATCCCCTGGATGTGGGGTGTGTTGGTTGTTTTTTTTCTACCATCATATAATCAGTAAAATCCTATTTTTACAACATACAGTTAACTAGAAATGTTATTTTCGTATGATAAAAGCAACTTAGAGGATACTTGTTACCAGTTTGTAATTTATTCTTGGATTGGATTTATGTATATAGACAGTATTCTACATACACATTTTAGGGCTTAATATAAGGAAAGAACCCTGGACTTTTTTGAGAGTTTTCCTTTTTCCCCTTCCTCAACACACTGACTTAGGTCTCAAACCCATCTGTGGATTTCACATTACTTCACAAGGCAGTGCTTACTCCATGATGCTGGTGGAGAGCCCGGCAAAATAGAAGGAAAAGCTATGTGACCTCCAAGACAAAAGCAAAGCCAAGACTGAACTACCTAAAGGCCTTCTCTCACGGAATATATTTTAACATTAGCAAGATGTGTACATAAAAGTATTTAATTCATATTTTAAAAATACATTTTATATATGAAGATAGTCATTTAAATAGTGGTAAAGCAGCTGCCTCAAAACTGAATATTATTCTCTTACTAATCCACTAATTAAATCACAGAGTCTTCTAAAAGAAACTACTTCTGACCAGTTCATATATTTATCCAGTATCTCATTTGTCCAAAATCCTCCACTTTAGACAGATATCAACAAATAGCTATTCAGGAGAAAAGAACAGAGCAAAAAAGGTAACTGTTATTTAAATGACAATACTAACAAAATACAGAAACACACACATCCACACACATGCATAAATACATACATACTCTGTTTAAGAGGTTCCTATATATTACTATTATATCCTTACCATAATCTACTATGTGCAAATCAGCACTACATTTACATTAAAATTATTTTGAAACAGAGGAACATTCACAAAACCGTAACATAAAATCCATGTCTTCAGCTGTTAACATTTAATAGGATGATAGCATGAAACAATAAAAAAAATTCAGTACAATATACAGTTGACCCTTAAACAACACGGGTTTGAACCACATGGATTGCTTTTCAACAGCAAATACTACAGGATCAGAGGTTGCTTGAATCTGCAGGTGCAAAACTGCACGTATATGGAGGGCCAACTATAAGTTATATGCACATTTTCGACTATGTGAAGGATCAGCACCCATAAGCCCCTGGTTGTACAAGGATAAACTGTAGTTAAATCCCATGCTATATAGTTACTCCCAGATTTAATAATTTCACGGACCTGTAAAATTAACTTCTAACCCCAAATAAAATAGGAATAGACACTGTTGAACTGCCTGCATTTTAATACCAGTTCTGGCACCTTCTAGTTCAGTAACCTTAGATATAATACTCAATTTCACGGAGCTTCAGTTTCCTCATTTGTAAAATTGAACTGATCACAGCACTTCCTTCACAGGGTTGTGTGAAAACTCAGAGTTAAAACGTACAGTGTTTATAACACTGTACAAACTGGCAAAAAACAAGAACCTAACAAGTGTTAGCCTTACAACAAAAATAACTCATTAATTTGTCCTCCCCAAAGTATAAAAAGCAATTACTATCTACTGTCACCATAGTTTCATGTACATAAAGAAAGCATTCTCACTAAAATGAAAAAGGCAATTTCAGTCTGGACCAGTGAAAACTTTGTCATAGCCCAGTACCAGTCTGTGGCCAGTATGTGGGAACGTCCATTAAGAAATGGATCACAAGAGAATAAAATCAGTGGAATCCAAAATTATTAGGGACACTTCAATGGGAAAATGGAACATGACATGAGTTGGAAACATAAATATAATCTGAATTTCCTGTAGACAAAGGGAAATGTATCTACATCTTTCCTTTAAGGTATCAAAGAAGAATGCACCTTCCTTACCTGGAAGCCTTTCAGTGTTATTTGAAACACTACTTCTCTTAAAGGCACAGTAGTATTGATAATAATATATTTCAACCTTCTCTAAAACCATCAGAGTATTATTATTGCAAGTGATCACTTTCAGATTTTAAAAATAATAGTTTGGGGATTTTTATCTTCCTATGGAAACAACTATAGGTGTTGCCTTATGAACGGTGCTTACACACTTTACTATTTGTGAAAAGTGACTCATGGCAAATTGAAAAGGATAGGGCACACTGTGTCTTAAAGCAAAATATCTCTTCATGTAATTATGATGTAATAACTGTCAAATGCTTCTTCTGGGTGGGGTTATATGTTTATTGACATTAATAGATTATTATTGACTTGTATGTTACACACAAATGCTGAATTCCTAAGGCTCAGCTATTCTTAATATAATACTGTATTCATTACCACAATTCACTTAAAGATGCTTTTGATCCCAGTCTTCCTTTATTCTCCGCAGTAGCTTTCTATAGTCAACTCTCGAAGAGCTTGTAAAGGAAAGCACTACAAAGGTTTTTCACTGGGAAAAACTATATAAACTCTATGCCCCAACTCTACTAAGCACTATTGTTTGGTCTTGTCCCCTTCTGTTATAGCAATACATTTTAATTTAAAATATAATAAATTATAAATCGAGTCAAAATAATTTATTCCTTGTATTTCTTGAGAAACTTGAACAGCAGGCTTAGTACGTTTTCTTCAGTAATGAGCAAGAACAAATTCTAGTCAAATGAACTGAAATGCTTGATTTTTTTCAGCCTAATACAGAGGTAGAATAGTGCATGTAATACCATGTACCATGTAATAGCTCAGCATGAGTTATGTTGACAGATCCTGTTCATAGCAAGGTCTTCAGCTGATTAGCTATGAGGCCAGTTACTTAAACCAGTGGTTCCTATAGAGGGGTCCCATATCAAGGGGCTCATCATCATCTGGGAACCTGTTAGATATTCAAATTCTCAGGCCCTACTCCAGACCTACTAAATCAGAAACTCTGGAGGTGGAACTCAGCAATCTGTGTTCTATGAAGCCCTCCAGGCAATTCTGATCCATGCTCAAGTTCCAGAAACACTGACTTAAACTCTCTGAGACTCCCTTCTCTCATTTGTAAGATGGGTTTCCTAAGACCAACCTTGCAAAACAAGGGAGGAAAACAAATCAGGGAAAAGGACGCTGGCTCTCATGCAGTGACCTTTTATCCTTTTACCATCATCTTTTTTTTTTTAAATCAAGGGCCCAAATTAAGGGGAATAAGAACATCAAACTGTGGCTGCTGCCACAGGCTGGGCCTGAAATGTGCTGACTTGCCAGCGGTGGGCTAGGTACCAAAATAGGCCTCTGGCTGTAGGGCAGGCCCTAAAGATTTGGCCACTGAAATCTTTGAAGTGGGCAAAATGCCCCAGAAGTAATATTTTATCCTCATATAAACTAAGGCTGCATTGCTCTGATTGTGACAAATGATAGTATGAAGAGAATAAACACTGATCTTTCAGTTCTCAAAAGACACTGGATTCTTACCCCACTTAACTCTCCCCAGAGTAAAGGCCTGGGGAATTCTCCTAATTGACGTCAGCTGCTGTAAGGGAAGGAATGCCATGACCTTAAACTTGGCCACTAGTTCACTCTCACATCCAGGAACAAAGCCAAAGGGTTCTCCTGGCAACTGCCTGACATGCTAAATGGTAGGCACAGCCACTGAGGGAATCCTTTGCTGCCCTAGGGACAAATCCCCCCCTGCAGGAAACAGACGAACTGAAGAGATTAGCAGTTTGCCCAGCTGAGACTGGCCTATCCCCTCGGTCCAGGGAGCAGAAAATGAGTTCTAAATCATTCTCTTCAAAGACCCAAGCTCCTGGTCGGCGTCTGCTTTATAAATGAGGGAAATGTTCTCTGCTAAGTCAAAGGGAAAACAGGAAACTATGAGAACCTGAAAGAGAAATGTAATAAATTGGATCCCTGCATAAATCATCCTACCATATTCAAGAAGTCTTTAATGGATATTGATTATGCACAAGCTAATCAGACATTTTAAGATCAATGTCAATCATCATTCTTGAAGGGCCCTGTAATCAAAATCGGATCCAATTCTCCTAGCCTGCCAAAATCATTGCCAGGGCACAAGGCATACTCGGGGCATACTGAACGAGTATGAAAGGTTCCTGATCAGCCCCTCTCGCGAGAGCTCCTCCCTGCTCACTCTACTCATCTCATCCAGGATGCTATTCTAGCCACAAACTTGACTGTGTAACTCCCCCGCTCCAAGACCCTCTCTACTCCCAGTGCCTACAGAACAGTAACCAAATGTTTAAGTGCTGCTTACAAGAGACTAATATCCGACCCTGACCGTCTAACCTCAGTCTCACCCCCCACCCCTACCCCTCACACCCTTCCGATACCTTGTCTTCCCGCAGCAAATCTCCAAGGTCATGCCTTCCCACTTTACAAAAAATATCAGTGCCTTTCATATGCTGTTGTCTCTGCCCAGAATAACCTTTGCTAGCTTTTTCACATAGTAAAATTTCACCTATCACACATGCTCCAGTTCAAGTACCATGTAATCTGTCAAGACTTTCTTGGCTTTCCTGCATTCCTTGTTCTGAGTTCCCACACTAGTTTATAGGCACCTTCATTACGGTTCTTAACAAATTTTACAGTAATTATCTATTTCTGTATCTGACTCCCCAAATAGACCTTGGGTATTCTACTCAAGGACTATGCCCCATCTGTTTCAACCATCCACAGTTCCTAGCCTTCTGAAAGAGTTCTCAATCCATATCCAGGACAGATAGGATCTGAGCTATTTAACAGGTTTTTTTTTTTAGCTCAAAGATGTAATATAATAATCAATGGACACTGTCAGGGAAACCTTAGCCATTTAGAAAAGAGGAAAACTTTTTGGTTTTAAGTTAGCTCTATCCAGTTGGATATTTCTAAATTTGCTTGAATAAATCTAGGTCATATCCTTTCATTTAATCAACAGTTTGATGCACATATCTTTCGGCAAATATGTCTCAGTTTTCTTGTTATATGCTGACCCCTGGGAGAGCACAGACCAGGTCTTATTCACCTGTGTATAACACACACCACCTGTACCAGGCAAATGTTTGGTAAATTGAATTCCCAAATGACTTGTACCTTAGTTCACCTTAGTTCACAAAATACCTTAGACTGGGTAGCTTAAACAACAAACACTTATTTCTCACAGTTCTGGAGGATGGGAAGTCCAAGATCAAGGTGCTGGCATATTCAGTGTTGGTTAGGGTTCTGTTCCTGGTTTGCAAATGGCCATCTTCCTGCTGTATCCCCACGTAAAGAGAGAGGGCTCTCTCATCTCATCTTCTTATCAGGGCACTAATCCCATCATAACGGGTCCACCCTCAGGACTCATCTAAATCTAATTATTTCCCAAAGACCCCCACCTCCAAATAACATCACATTGGGGGTTTGGGCTTCAACATATGATTACTGGGGAGACACAAACATGCAGTCCATAGCAGGTTGCTACACAGATATTTGGCCACATTTTTTTTTTTTTTTCTTTTTGCGGTATGCGGGCCTCTCACTGTTATGGCCTCTCCCGTTGCGGAGCACAGGCTCCGGATGCGCAGGCCCAGTGGCCATGGCTCACGGGCCCAGCCGCTCCGCGGCATATGGGATCCTCCCAGATCGGGGCACGAACCCGTATCCCCTGCATCGGCAGGCGGACTCCCAACCACTGCGCCACCAGGGAGGCCCTTGGCCACATTTTTTAATGTTCCATTTGTATGTCTGCAAGGAAACAACGATAAATTTAACTCAACTTTCAAAAAAGAGTCAAAAAGAGGGAAAGTACTTTCCTTCACAAAATGCCTCCAATATAGAAACACATTCTTCAAGTTAAATGTCTAAAACAGCCATCATTCTAATCAGGCAAGTTTGCTGAGAGAAAAGAGCAGAATCTGACTCATACCTCCCTTGTTTTGATTAGGGACCCATAACTAATCCTCACCTCTACTCCCACAGAGATGGTTACTGGCTTATCTAAATCCATGCTCCAGGAGGGTAAGGTACATAGTGCTTTATCACCTTCCCCAGCGGGATACATGGAGGGAGCATTGGGACCAGGCAGTTTCCTGGTCCTTCTTCTCCAAAATCAAAAGTACAGAATTTTAAGGGAAAAAAATCCTAACTGAACATAAACCTTTTTTTTTTTTTACTACTTTAAAAACACTTGAGGGCTTCCCTGGTGGGGCAGTGGTTGAGAGTCCACCTGCCGACGCAGGGGACACGGGTTCGTGCCCCGGTCCAGGAGGATCTCACATGCCGCAGAGCGGCTGGGCCCGTGAGCCATGGCGGCTGAGCCTGCACGTCTGGAGCCTGTGCTCCGCAACGGGAGAGGCCACAATAGTGAGAGGCCCGCGTACCGCAAAAAAAAAAAAAAAACAAAACACTTGAAGGGGAGGGAGGAAGGAAATTGAGCAGCTTTGTAAATTTAAACATTAAAGAAATGCTAAAGGAATGCAATAATGCCCAGATTTCAAATAACCAGGACACTAATTCCTAGATTTTTCTTTAAATAGGAGCAAACCATGACACAGAGGTTAGCATAACTCCTCTCTAAACATTTGAGTGTGAATCACTTTTATTAATAAAAAGTAGGAGGGAAGAAAAGAAGAGGGAAAGCTGGGGAGTGGCTTTTGTGCATGATTATAAAATAGTTGCCATTTGTTTCATTTTGTGAGTTTACATATCAGGCTATACTTAAAGCTGAATTGCCCACAAGAAGCTAATCGTCAGTTTCTACCCTGATGGCTCACCTTACATTTTTAGGAATCTGACCTATGTAGGTGACAGACTATTTCTAATACCACTTGAAAACCACCATATGGTTTCAGGCGTCAGGTTTTTTCTCCCTACATTAGAAGTCCTTGCTTCTTTCCCCTCACTCTTTTTTCACAGGTTCTCATTTGCAGCTCTACTATTTTCCTTCTCCTCCCCCTCCTCTTCTACATCTTCCTCCTTTCTGCTTTCTCTTTTAAACTGTTTAAGTTCTCCATTTTTCTTAAGTGTGGAATTCTGAACTACATAAAGAATACTCTACCCTTAAGATTTGGAAGTGTAAACTATGCCTTTTATTGCATAGAGTAGTGTCAATATAATATTGACTTCATTGATTCACTTTACCGATTCAGTTATCCAAATAACAAATATTCTACATTTAAAAATAAATATTACATTGCTGGTTCAGCTGTCCAAATAAAATCAAATCTCAGAACACAATCATATATCATAAAATGTTATCAATAAATTATAAGAAGTATCTTGAAATACAAAGAGATAGCCATTTTCTCGGATTAGCGTACCCTGCTTTTATTTTGCAGTCCTCCGTGCTTCAGCTTGGAAAGTTCATGGGTTAGAATATGAAGCTATGGATTTAGCTTTCTGGTGAATCATATGCAAAAGAGTTTTTTTTTTCCCTTTTAATGGAAATGTTCAAATAAATTCCCCCCGCCACTTATATTACATATCTTTATATTCCCAGAAAAGGGAGAAAGAGATCACTGCAATGGAATCTACTGGAGGTTCCTTAGAATCCTGCCTTCATTAAGAAATATAAACACTACATATGCTGTGCTACATATTCCGTGATGTCTCCATAGCTACTTCTGTCACCATCTAGAAGGATTTTTTTTTCTTTCTCCCCCAGGGAAAGTTATACATAATTGAGTCCTGATTTCTAAAGTCTCTTCATATCTATATTGGGAAATGTGCCAAACTGTCAGCTGGAATCTCACTAGAAAGAACAAGGTGCAACCTCTGCTGAATATGAGGGCTATTAGTCAGTGGACCCCAGAAAGGTTCAGGGATAAAACATCATGAATCTGACTTTTCCAGAAACCTCCCTATGTGTTCTTTCAGGACAGAGCCTCATCAAACAGAAGAGCTGGTATCCCAGGAAATACATCCCTTAAATGTCTATTTTACGTGTTTCCTTTTTGTTATAATTATCACCTCCATTAATACCTACTGGGCTCATTAGTGAGTTTAACATGAATTGTTCATTGGAAATCACACATTATCATGTGAAGTAGAGAAAATATCATAATATACCATATTTAGCATTTCATAATGTCATATTATGATATCATAGTAAAATATCAAGCCATTCGTTCTTACCAAAATCAAAAAAACTTAATGATACAGATATCATTTAAAGCTACTATTTTACCATTTATTTATAGGTGGAATTTACAGTCAATTTTTTAAAGTAGTTTCTTTTCCAGTAGATTCCAAGCTACTACTTAGATATTAAAAATTTTTCACATTTTAGTATCAAAGAGTGTAAAGCATGTTCACATTTGTTTTGTTCTCATATTTCCACAGTGTCTGTAAGTCAAAGATAATACTGCATGACTGCATTTTAACACGTGGAAAACAGGGTTCATAGTGATACACACAGGGTAAGTATGTAGCTTCATTTTTCACCACTGGTCCAACACTGACTTACCACTGGAACCAATTTCTCCTGCTGCCTGGCCCCAAACACATTCATTATTCTTCTGAATTACAAATAAGAAACACAGCATTGCCAACCCAAAACAAAATGTAAATGTCAATGTCTCTGGCAGAGGAGTCATTAGAGGCATTTTGATCAAGGAAGGTCTAGTCTGATATTCAAGAGTGCTTATCTTGCTCTTACCAGTCACCTTCAAAAATATATTAGGGGCCTCCCTGGTGGCGCAGTGGTTGAGAGTCCGCCTGCCGATGCAAGGGATACGGGTTTGTGCCCCGGTCTGGGAGGATCCCATATGCCGCGGAGCGGCTGGGCCCGTGAGCCATGGCCGCTGAGCCTGCGCATCCGGAGCCTGTGCTCCGCAACGGGAGAGGCCACAACAGTGAGAGGCCCGCGTACGGCAAAAAAAAAAAATATATATATATATATTAGAAGGCCAATAATATTATAAGTCCATGAAGGTTTGGAAGAAAGAAGCAATCAGTAGTATATATGAAATATCTTAAATGTCCTCTTTATTTTGAAAAGGAAATATTCTATGTCAAACTTCTTCCCTTTGCCAGAATGATAATAACTAAGGAGAAAATACATGTTTTTTTTAGATTCTCTAGAAATACAAACGTGCAAGTTTAGCAAATTTCACAAAGTGTAGATGAAGAGCCTCTACTATTTGACCCTCTATACCACACAAAACTTTTTGGCAAGATTTAATTTTTATGGTCTAAGTGAATTTCCACTTACCCAAAATACATATCTGCCCTTAAGAAGTAACAGAACAGGGCCTCCCTGGTGGCGCAGTGGTTGAGAGTCCGCCTGCCGATGCAGGGGATACGGGTTCGTGCCCCGGTCTGGGAGGATCCCATATGCCGCGGAGCGGCAGGGCCCGTGAGCCATGGCCGCTGGGCCTGCGCATCCGGAGCCTGTGCTCCGCAACGGGAGAGGCCACAACAGTGAGAGGCCCGCATACCGCAAAAAGAAAAAAAAAAAAAAGAAGTAACAGAACAAAAACTCTCAAAAAGTAAAGACATATTTTCTAGGCATAAAATGCTATAGGAAGGAGAGAAATTTTGTCTTCTTCCTGAAGTTCAATGGTTCTCAAACTTTAATGTTTGTCACAGTCACCTAGAGGACTTGATAAAACAGATCCCTGGGCTTCACCCCAGAGAACTGATTCAGTAGTTCTGGGGTGGGAGCTGAGAAGGTACAGTTCAGCAGGTTTCCAGGTGGTGATGATGGTGATGCCAGTCTGGGATGACACTCTGAGAGCCACTGCATTAACTTAGCCACTTAACTACTTTGGAAGTCTTCCTATGCTTTGTCTGATCTTTCCCAATGACTATCTTGTGTTCTTCGTGACAGTGTTCTACTGACCAAATATCACTTCTTAGTTAAGGTATTACTTCAGAATATCTTCATCATCTCTAAGCTGCACACCACTTTTTAGGGTATCACATCACACAGATATTTAGTACATGAAAATAAAAATACTGTTACATATGTATTAAATCTTTTGTTCCTAATGTACAGATTTGGCAGGAAAAGAGTAAGATGAAGAAGGTGAAGACTCATCGGTATCTAAGACTTTTGATTTGATGTTAAAAACGACAAAGTGTGGGTCCAAGTGGACCGTCTCCATCCTCAGGACTTACCTGTGACTGGTGCATCAATATCCAGCAAATTTTTTTCCTGTCGAAGAATTGAAGCTCCCTCTGTGATTATTCTCAATGCAACGCTCTCTTCCAGCCTGCCCTCCTTCATGAGATGTGCCTTTAAGATATCCACACGAGGTTTCCCATCGTTATCAAACACTTCTTTTGCCGTAAGCCGGTGACTTGGAGGAAACGGGACAGCTGAAAGCGAAGAAGTCAAATTGTTACATTAGTCAAAACTCAACAACCAAAGATTTAAGATTTGATAATAACCACCAAATATTTATCCCTATCACTAACCACCTACTGGAGTATTTAAAAAGTCCCCCCATTAAAATATGATCAAGGGCTATCAAGAATTAAAGACTGCCTTCTTCCTATGATTCTAGATGTGATGTGACTGCTGAAAGGAAATTTACATTTCTTCTTCATCCAGTGCCTATCTCATGCATCTAGAAGATCCTGACTGAGTGAATAACAAAAAAGAAGAGAGATTTGATTCTGTTAGGCAATAATCAATTCAGCAAAAGCAAAGAGTTCCTATACATCCATCCTTCTAATTTTGACTCAGGTGAAGACATTTCTTCACTCAAAAGCAGACTCCTCTACTGGGATTAGAGGAAGGGGAAAAGACCTTTCAGACCAGATTTGCCCTTCAATGGGAGTTACATCTCTGAGTAAACTGACCGACTGACTCACAGTATAAGGAGAAAGCAGGAATCTGAGGGCGAAAACACACTGAATATTGAACAGAAAATCAGGGAATCTCTTGAACAGTGAGAGGACAGTATGACATCAGGAGACACAGGTATTTAGGAGTATGATATAACGACAAATTCCGTTTGTTGCTCAGACTTAGAGCCAACCATTCTCTCTTCCACCCGTGCCCCCATGCCTTCTTAACAGTGAGAAGGTCTCTTGTGGCTCCTGCCATTCTTCACATCTCTAAATACATTCATTCACTCATTCAGCTAGAGGATATTCACTAAACTCCTACAGTGTGCCAGGACGTCCAAAGGGCCACGGTCAGAGATGGTATTATAAAGGTTAAGTTTCTGATAAATGGCCAGTCAGCCCCTTCAGTGAGGGAAAATCATTATTTCTCCATTTTACATGAGGGTTCATTTACTGGATAACTCAGATCTATTAGAAATACCTGGAAGAAGCACAAACACTGTTTCATGTAACTTTCATCTGCCACGTGCATTATGTCATATGCATAAGAACATCTCCATATGAAGCACTTCTCTTAGGTAAAACACTTGATGTTACGGATTAAACCTAGCCCTCTTACCTCCTGAAAGCGTCTCTCAAAGAAGCAAGATTTATGGTAGACCTATGCCAAGAAATTTTGTGCAATCTAATAGCACAGACTTGTTGTCCAAGAGAAATGACAACTACTTAAAAGTCAGGAAATGAACATGTACTGATGGATGCAAGCTTGATTTTCCTAACAATCCAAGCATATCTATTTAACTATGCCTCCAAAATGAAGTGGCAGGGCAGACTCAATGGACATGCATGAGGCTTTCATGGTCAGATGAACCTGGGTACAAACCTTAGCTCTGAGCACTCACCAGCTATATGACCTTGGGCAAGCTAAATAACCTTTGGCTTCAGTTACCTCACCCGGAAAGTGGGGATTATATCTACCTGAGGATTGTTATAATAACTAAAGTAAATAGTGCTAGTAGTAGCTATCATTAATAGAGTGTTTATTTTATGCCAGGCATTGTTTGGGTAATAAAGTCAGACACAATAAAGTTTATATATAAACTTATCTAGTCCCTATAACATTACTGTGGGAGAGAAACTTGAGACTCAAAAATATTAAGCACCTTGCCCAAGATAATCACCTAGTGATTTATATGTACACCTGCTGAGCGTCAACCCTGGCACTCTGATGCCGGAATACTTGTGTTAATAGCTACACCACACTACTTCCCAGAAAGTACTTAAGACAGTGCTTAATAATTAAAAAGTGATGAGTAAATCACTTTCTAGAATTGAAATTCTAATGAATCCCGAGCAGTATTTCTTATAAAGACCACACTTTTATTTTCAAAAATTATTTGGAGTGGCTTATAGTAGAATAGATATGTAATACAAAAGCAAGAGGTAAAATAAGAGACAAAATGCATTAACACCAAAGCATAGTGTAAAATGAAAGAAAAAGAAAGTTCAAGAATTAAACAAGGAGGAGAAAAAAGAGGCAACGAAGTCATTAGACTTCTGGCACTTGGGCTCTATTTTGTTCATTCTGTTTCTTTGCCCTCCTCCCTTTTTCTTGCCTGACTAACATACACGCTTGTTAAGAAAACACGGAAACATTTCCATGGCCACATTTCTTTACCTGGGTCTTTATGTTTGGTTTGAAAGTAGAAAATATCTTACCTGGCAACTCCTCAAAATTCCCCAGAGACAGGATGGGGGTGGAAAGGGGGAAACTTCAAAAGGACACTTGGGGTTAGGCAATGAGCTGATTTTTTTTTTCCAAGTGAGTTCCTAAAGTGTGACTAGGACAACTGTCAAGGTTTAAGTGACTCTGCAAAACTGTCAGGCAAGAATCATAGAACACAGAAGGGAAGGAGGCTGATTTATTGTCAGGCAGTGGATCTCTGCCACACACACACTAGCTGGCCTTTTTTTTTTCTTTGCGGTACGCGGGCCTCTCACTGTTGTGGCCTCTCCCGTTGCGAAGCACAGGCTCCGGACGCACAGGCTCAGAGGCCATGGCTCACGGGCCCAGCCGCTCCGCGGCATGTGGGATCTTCCCGGACCGGGGCACGAACCCGTGTCCCCTGCATCGGCAGGCGGACTCTCAACCACTGCGCCACCAAGGAAGCCCCTAGCCGGCCTTATTAAACTTCCGACAGATCAAAGGGTTAAACCTGAAAGAGCTGAAGCATTTAAGAAGATGAGAGGCAAAAGGAGAGCACCCCAGGGAGGGCATCACCTTCATGAATTAGACTTTCTCCAAGTCCTAGACTCTCTCCAAGGCCAAGATCACTGCAATAACAGATGCTCCCACCCTTTGCTGCAGATCTCTTACCTTCCAGTAATTGCTAATCCTAAGGTAACTGGCTAAGGTAAAGCCACCTGGCACTGAGATATTGGGGCTGGTTCCAAATAAACTGAAGCAAGAAAAAAGAGGAGAAAGGCCAATCGAAGGGCTCTATTTCCAAGTGGATGATAGGGACACTGATAAGATGGGCCCCTTTACCAATTAAACAGATGGCAAGGCCTGCAGGGAACCAAGATGGGTAGCAACGATGCCAAAGAGCAAACGGAGAGATGCAGTCAGCCAGAGAGAAGTTTTCTGGGACAAAACTAAGCATGGGCTAATATTTGTATTTGTACACTTTTTGGCTTCATAAAGAAAACACCAGCCTTACAAAGGTCACACTTATTTGCTTTCTCTGTTCACCTAGAGTCCTACATGCAGACCTGCGCCAAATATTGAGCGAAAACTACTTGGACCAAAGAGTCTAACGTGCTTAGAAAACATTTCTTTCATTAACTCACTGTATAAGTGGCTACACTTGCTATAGCAAAATGGGATTTCCCCTTCCCTCTTTTGCTTTGAGTATGACAAGTTGCTTCCATTTATACATGAGCAGGCCAAGACTGGAAGAATTAAGCTTGTGCATGCTAATAAAAATTCTGAAATAACTGCTGATATTCGGGCTGATTCTTTCTAAAACAATTTTCTCATAATTGCCTGTTAAGTAAAGAAGATGATATTATAGAAGACTTCTTAGAAGCATCCTAAAAATAGATAGAAACCTTCTCAGCTTTCTCCACTTCACTATTCCCACTCGGTGTCTTTTTTGCTATTGTTGTCAAATAAAACAGCAAAGTAGCTAAAATCTGGGACATGTAAGTCCTTGACTGACTCCTGCCACAAACCACCAAAGAAGTCTTTAAAGGCAAACAACACACTGGACTAGGATTGTATTCCCATGTCATTGACTGTGGAAATCTGGCAAAGACTGATTTCCAAAGAACAGGTTGGAAATGATATTGTTTCTTTTCTATTTGTTGATGCTACCAGAGAGTTCATCTATGTGATAGGGAGGAAGGTTGAAAGTCTAGGAACCAAAGCCATGGGCATCCAATATTGGCATCTGTATAACAATTATTGACATTAGTGTCAATCAGGCATTCACCAGTAGAGAAATACATTCCAAGTCAGAAAAGCCTTGCAGCCAAGGTATTCCTAGCTCTGGGTTCTGGCTGACTATGGGGACCACACCTCAGAGTCAGGGGTCCCCTGAGATTTGGGCTAGAGGTCGGTTTTAGACAACCACGAGCTGCCTCAGTAGCCATAAGTGAACTGTATCACTCTGGGGTAGACCTCGGTATCTGAGCTTTCTATTTCTCAACTCTGAGCCACTGTAGCCACTATTGAAGGAATTCCTACTACTTGATAGGAAATATTCAAGAGTCACTGTCATGGTGATACCTTCACTGGAAGGAAAAGCAGGATACCTGCTGCCTGACCTCTTCCTGGAATAAATGCTGACAAGAGAGAACCACAGACTTAAGAAAACATTCAACCGAGTGATTTTTCAAACGTTGGTTTGGTTTAAAAAAATTTTTTTGTTTCTTTCCTCAAACAAAATGACATCCAGAAATGCAAGTATATCCAAAAGAAAGAAGAGCCTAAAGCAGATTGCTTGTTTCTCTTCTTCCGTATGACGGCAGTTAAGGTGTGCTCACGAAATCCTGGGGCTCTTTGGAGTAAAATTATAAAACTCCCAATTTAGACTGACTGCTGACCCCCTCACAGTAAACAAAAAGGAACTGAAGTCAAGAGAGAGGATAAGTGAATTGTCCAAGGTCACAGGATTAGTTGATGACAAAACCAACACTACCTTCAGGTCTCCTGGTCTCTCTTCCAGCACTTTACCCTCCAGATCTGTCCGATATGAGGCTGACTGGCCACACAAGAGGGCGGCTGAGCACTTGGAAAGTGGCCAGTCCAAACCAAGCCGTGCTGCAAAGCTACAGGATTCCCTGGACTTAGAACACTTGATACAAGGGGGAAAAAAGATTGTATATGTCTCACTAACATTCTTATATTGATTACATGTTTTAATAATAAGATATATTGGGCTAAATAAAATGTACTATTAAAATTAATTCAAACTATTCCTCTTTCCTCTTCTTAATTCCATGACTAGAATATTTAAAACTGCATAAATGGCTTATACTACATTATTATTGAACCGTGATGTATCTTTCTCAACAAGTAAATGAGAACAGGGTGAGTGGAAATTATACTCCTTAATCTTTCTTCTCTTTCAGCTTTGGTTCCTACAAAACCTCAAACTATTTCAAAACCAGTTGCACGTTGGAATTGCTTTTTAAAATGAATGATGCCCAGGCCCAACCTCTAGAGATTCTGATTTAACTTGTCTAGGGTAGGGCCAGGACAGTGGCAGGTTTTTTAAAGAAATCCAGAGTATACTAATGTGAAAGTCCAGACTGAGATTCACTGACCTATCTATATCATCAAGTAAAGACATACACAACACGAGGCAGTTTAATTCTCCCCCCCAAACATGCTCCACAATGTCAATCATCCACAGCAGGTGCAATGCCTCTGCAAGTCCAGACACGTTTATTTCATCCCTCTCTGTAATCAGAATGCGTCCAAGAACAACACTTGTCCCATATTTCATGTGGCTACTGTCTGCACAGGGCTAAGATACTTATGTCAACACATGTTAAGAGAATAGCTTAAGGATACCACGTGTCAGACACAAAACACATTCTGGCCTGGCCTCCACAGATTGGCCCTCCATCGATTTCCTTCTGGACATCTGTATATGTCACAAACTTATTCTAATCAAACCATAGCAATCAATCAATTGATTGGTTGTCAAGCACCTTTAACACCTACTATGTGTTGTATTCCATGCTAGGCAGTGATAAGGGCTCGGGAGAAGTGAGCAAAAGAAAACAAAAACAAGCAGAGCCAGACTCTGAAGAACTTACCATGTGGTAAAATTATGAGTTTTTGCTTGGGATAGGTGAGAAACTGTTTAACCACAACACCTAAGGGCAAAATTTAAAGAAAATGACAGACAATATAAGCAGTAAGAAAAAAAAGTGTCTTTATCTACCTTAAAGTTATGCCTGGGTTCCTAGAAACTCTTAGATGCTGTCACCCATTTCTTTTGTCTAAAGTATATAATAAATATCTAATTTTTTAGATGACTCAGAAAGATGAGGCTCTGTCTTGAAGGTAAGTAATGAAAATAGAATATGCTAATTGTAAGGTACAATATTCCAGCTACAATATACATAAGTACCTCCATCATCAGTAATTAAAATATGTGGAATCTGATCCTACTTCTGAACAGAGTGATGGGGTACATAAAAGGAAATACTAGTGACTTTTCACTAAATTTTCTTTGGGTTCTAACACAGAGAAATTAGGTTTGACTTATATTCTTCTGGGTTTAAAAAAACTATCAGTATGGGGATACATGTTTATCCATGCACAGAATGTCTATATGCAAAGATATACAAAACATGTTGTGTGGCAAAGATAGCTTAAAAATTAACCACAGCTAGCCTCTAAGAAAAACTGTAGAAAGGTATTTATTAGAGTCCTACTTATGCTACTCCTGTGGATACTCATCACTTGCTTGTTTGAAAGCCCCTGGCTTTCATTATAGATATTAATGCCTGTCAAATTAAAATATGCTTGCCCACCTCAAGTGCAGTTGAATATTAATTTTGTAAACAGAAACATTAATCTTGTAAACAGAAACATCCGGTCCCACTTAAGCTAAAAAAATTCTTCACAGTAGGTCTACAACTATAACTTCAATTCATTAATTTGCTGGTGTTTTTTTTCTTTTTTCCCCCTACTGCTATCATGACTTTATTCATCCTTAGCAGAGACCTCTTTACCCACCCTCTCTGAATACAACCAGACAGATCCTGAGCTTTAAAATGTATTCAATTATTAGACACAGTATGTGTACTGATCATTTCACTAGCAAACTGAATACCCCATCTGGTTTTCCTGAATGTTTACGTGCAAATATAGCACAGTGGTATTTTATGTAACATCCCCAAAGTGTTAATAAAAGAGCACTACAGTACTTGAAACATTTATTAAAATAAGCAATTTTTTTCCTATGACTTACAGAACATATATTATACACAGTAATTTTTGAATCTAAATCTGAAATGTGCTAAAGCAATTCTTTAAGGTCAGACACAAATTAATGAAAATAAATATTGTTCCAACAACAAAGGATTAATAATTAATTAGTGAAAATGAGTACCTTAACAGTACAATCAGAGCTTCTTTTTATTGTCTGTTTCAAAATAATTTTCAAGTAAGTATGTTTCTTGATGTACAGCTACCCCCCTCTCCTTTCCATGTACAGCTTTTCTTATTTTCTGGCCGCTACCCTCAGTCTTGAGGCTAAGGACTCAAGGACATAGCCCACAACTCTCTCCACATGAAGTCTTGGGTTGTTCTATCACAAAACTCCTTTGAAGTTCTGATATTTTGCTTAGTTCATTTAATTACCAGAAAAACTGCAAGTGGCTTACATAATGAATTATGTAATAATGACTCAACATGAAAGATTATTTAACAAAAGTCTTAAGTTTCAAAATATTTCAGAATTACTGTGAGGCTTAAATAAAATCTGATTTTTCAGTGAAAATTAAAAAGTTCTATGCACAAGTCCTGTGACTAACATGCGGGTCAGGCCAATCACAAATTATTTTATACATGTACAAGATAAAAGCAAAATTACATTTACTGGTTTTGATACATGATATCGAATGTTTAGATTAAACCAAGAATTTAAATTAAATATTAAAGGTTTTAACTTAGATATGTAAATTAAATTATATATTTTTAAATGTCTTAATATGTAATTGAAGATGTGTTGTTTAATAAGGGTCTACTCTATCGTGTGTTTTGTTCTGTTTTGTTCAGTTTTAAATAAAGACAGAGATAACATTTACCGCAGTATGTACTCCAGCTATACTGGATCTTGGAACTAGATAAAATGATTACAGCAGTATTTTCAGCAAATGGTATTTATAGTAATCTCTGGAATAGTAAATTTACAGTAATGCATAAAATTCCACTCACTTGGATCCATTTACATAGAGGGCTTTTTACTTATTTATTTTTTGCCTTGAACATTTTCTTCTTCTCTGGAGACATATGTCACAGGAGGAGATAAAAATCAAGCAACAAACAAGATACTTTAAGACAAGTTGAATTTATCTCCCAAGCAAGCAGGTCCCTATGAACACGATAATCATCCCTTAGGAATGAAGAGTATCCAGAGATTCTAAAACTTTATTTAACTGGAAACACACTTTATCATTCAGAATTCCTCCACTCCATGGCCTAAGACATGAAATATAAGGAAGGACTTTACCTGAATTGAACTATTTGATTAGAAATTCATTAATAAATATAAATCTGTGTATTTAAAATAGCAAACCTGCAAAGTATAATGTGTGCCTTCTTAGTCTTCAATCCAAAACTTGTAAGTTAATATGAAAAAAATCAATCTATGCCCACACACAATTCTTTCCTTTCAAGTTCATCATTCAGCTGGAGATGCACACATTTTCTATGCCCACGTGCCCGCCCTCGGTCCCCATCCCCTGTGGTTGAAACACCTACAGGCGTCAGAATAGTTTTTTTAAATGAACAGACTCTCTCTTCTTTGAAAGATCTTGATGAAATGGCAAACCTATGACCCAAATGATATTGAATGATGTAAATCCTAAGTGGCAATTTAAGGATGTTACCACTTTTGCATATAAAGGGTGATTGCTTAAAAAAAAATAATGAATTTGGCATAGAGCCTTATATCTGTGTGCCACAGTGAAGCAAAGATTGAAATACCCTGCCTCAGAGTCACCCTCCAGAGAGCCAAGGGCAGGAGCTAAATTCCCAGGCTTGCATTTAACTGCCCCTGCCCTTGCTCCGTGCTCCCTACTCCGCGTGGGCTCAATCATGAAGCATCAGGACCTCTGGGCCTCCTCATGTTCTAGTAATGCTTACACTGGTTGCTTCACCCTGATGACCAGAGACCTGCTCTCATCCACTCTCTCTGGTCTCCCATTTCTAAGAACGACCCACTCCTGTGAATAATGCAGAAGCATACAGGAGGTCCCAATTCTCAGCACCTCAAATATGTACCCCACGAATCATAATCTTCACACATCTATTTAAAAACTGGAATGCTTTAGTGAATACCACCCACAAATGTACCCTCTCAAACTTCATTTTCATATGTTTCATTTATCCTTAAAATGTCCTTGTCAATTCTGATTTTAAAACACATATGCATTTCTCAGCCTATGAAATGGAAAATGTCTGATATCATAATAAAGCTGCAACCGACTGCATTCCCTTCCTCCATAAAGAAACACTCTTAAGAAAGATTTTCCACTCGTAAACAGCGCATATTTTGTGCATAAAGAAAATTCTCAAAGAACTAAGGAAACAGGTTGCTGGGATTATAATGTCAATTGCAAATTGACAGGCAACACCAAATTTCACTCTTTAAATGAGTCAATTAATCACAACTATTTGAAAAACATCAGAATAATTCTAATAATAAGTAGAAAGATTAACAATCGAGTGCCACCAAAGGCTCAAGTCCAGTACCCTGGCATTTGATATTCAATCAATATGTTTTTGAGTGAATGCAAAAATGAATGAACTTTTTTTTTCTCCTTGTTCACTCAGATAGGGGGTAAAGTTTCTGTGGTACTAGAAGTACAGATGGTCCCCAATTTATAATGGTTCAACTTACAATTTTTCAATTTTTCAACTTTACCATGATAACCAAAGATATGCATTCAGTAGAAACTGTACTTCTAACTTTGAATTTTGATCTCTCCCAAGGCTAGGGATCTGCAGTATACTACTCTTTTTGATCCACAGCTCCCAGTTAGCCAAGCAATAATGATACACTTACAACCACTCTGTTTTTCACTTTCAGTGCAGTATTCAATAAATTATGTGAGATACTCAACACTTTATTATAAAAATAGGCTTTGTGTTGGGTGATTTTGCCCAATGTTGACTAATGTAAGTGTTCTGAGCACGTTTAAGGTAGGCTAGACTAGCCTATGATATTTGGTAGGTTAGAGGTATGTACTAAATGAATTTTCAACTTATGATATTTTTGACTTAGGATGGGTTTATTGGGAAATAACCCTATCATAAGTCGAGGAAGATCTGTAGTTTAAGAAGAGAGAATAGAAAAAAATGGCTTTGTTCAGATCTAAAAGTATGTATGTAATTATAAAAAGAACAGTCAATGGCCAAAATAACTCAAACTGAAAACTGCATTTAGTAAATGTGTCTTTAAAGTTCTCATTACAGGAAAGAGACCAAGTCTGTCTGATGTATGTTTCATCCCAAGATGAAACATACAGACATGGTCAAAAGTGAGCAGCAGAGAAAACTGAAAAGGGAAGGGGAAACAATCACTACAAAAAGTTTGAAGTACTGAATGTTTTAATGCCACATGTGATTACAGGATCATATATAAAATTTTGTTGTTATCTGTGATGTAAAATTAACCCAACAACAATAAAGACAATACCATATCAGTACAACAGTATTTTGGTGCTTTTAAGCTTATAAAGCACTATTCTCTGGAACTTCAGAAAGACATTCAAATATTTCCTTTAAAAAGAACATTTTCTAGTTTATAAGAATGCTATTAATATGTATTTACTGAAGTATGCTTCAGTAAGAAAAAGACTTTGTTTTAACTGTTAAACTTGAAATATCTGAGACTTAATAAACTAACACTTTCTCAGCATTCCTAAGGGTCAGAAGTAGCTCAGGACTTTCTTTCCCCTCTTTTTAGTATCTGTTTGACAAACTATCACTACCAGTCAGAATGAATTCAAATCTTATTTGTAGACACAAATGAAAAATGTATTGTAAAATGTAGCAGTCCAGAATAGCTAGAAACTAGGTTATCTAACTCATTCTAAGCACATACAGAATGACAAACAGAGTAACATAATTCCCATGATATATGACTTTGGGTTATGGTTCCCTAAAACATCTTAAAAGCTTCAGTCCCATAAATTTTTCACTACCCAAGTTCAAGATACTCATTTGGGCATGATGGTGAATCATTTAGGCAACACTGTGAATGCTTTTCTTAAAGTTACATGTGCCGAATTCACAACTGGCAGGCTCATTTAGAAACAGTGTTTTTTTTTATTACTACATCATTTAAAATCTTCCCTTGCCTTAAATCCCCACTCAAAAAATAATCATGATTAAATATATAACTAACAGATTAATACAAATGTAAGATAAAGGATATATCCACACAAATACAAATCAGATGGTGAAAGAGTGTACATTACTTTAACAATGGAGTTGTGTGTGTGCTCTTTAAATCCCTTGATTCACGATAATGTTCCACTTATTCAGAGCTCTGGTTCTCATCATCTTCACCAACAACAGTTCAAATACACACCCAGAGGTAATCAAAAATTGAGCTGGAGTGAGAACACTCACCAGAAAATCTGTGCCCATTACTCCATAGGAAAGGAATGGAGGCATTCTCAGAATACTAAATAGAAAAGGATGCTGGCCAGGCATAACTAAGCATTCCTGTGTAGAGTTCCATATTTCACAACAGCCCTAGAGGATATCAGGGCATATCCATGGTGTTCATAATGGTACACATTCCACACTTCATAAGCATCTTATTCCAGATTACTGGACAATACACTGTTACAAAGTGGAAAAGGTATAATACAATTTTGATACACTTTCATTAAATAGAATTTTCAATAATTTAGTGTTTAAAAGAGATACATGTCTCAGTTATGTGATAACTTCACCTTCAGTGAAATGTCTCCTTCCCTAATCAGAGTATATACATGAAGGTTTATGTATATTGTCAATTATTTTTAGAAATATAAATGGTCTTCATTCCCAAAAATGTGCGTTTAGTCATTCATAATGAAACTCAAAATAGTCTTTGATTTGCTAATACTCTATATATCAGGTGTATTTTTTAAATGATATATAGGGTACATACATTAAGTACTGAAGAAAGAAAAATGTCATAAAGATTTTATCTATTACATAAATGCAAACTAAATAAAAGCAACTTTCCTTCATAAGCTTGAAGTCTGAGAAAATATAGAACCTCTAAAGTTGTTTTTCTGATAACATTCTTCCTCTAAACTAACTGGTTAATAACATCATGATTTTTGTACATTTGTACAAAGAAATAATTTATACTTTTGAAATGGAGACTTTAACTTTACTCCAAGTGGAGTAAAAGTTCAGGGGAAATTAAAGGAAAAGGAGAAAGAAAGAAAAGAATTGATTTTCATCACTTCAGAAAGATAAGCTTGAGTTCAGCTCACCAAACTGCCAAGTTAGATTGTATTTTTTTAAAAAATCAAATCCTAAATAGCATGTGAATTTTACTAGAGCAATTTCCCATAGGTATTGGCAATGTTTACTCCCCACATAGTCAAGGGGGACCCAATTATTACTCTCACACCAAATGATAAACAAAACAAATGATAATCAGTCACCCATCCTCTTCTGACTCCCTTACCTCTAGACTCTTAATCACCCTAAGGGTTTCCACGCTCAAGAGACAAAAAAGGGTCCTAGGAGCAAAGGCAGAATCTTGGATCTGGCTCTCCACAAGAGGCCACTTCAGTTGCATTTTGCAAATAGGACTGATCTTTTTTTTTTTTTTTAATGCAAATAATGTTCCCATCCAAGATACAGTTATTCAAATAACAAACTATTTGTGAATTAACACAGAATGATATGGATAAGTAGAGACTATCTACTGGCCAAAAGGTCTACTAACACTTTTGTACTCAAGCAACAAAGTAAGGAAATTTCACTGCAATTATTTATTTACATATATTCATACAGCAAGGACATAAAGTTGATTAAAGTTGATCAAGAACTTGCCAAAATTATAATTTTGTAAAAATTAGTAACCAAAGAGCAGGTATCTGAAGAAAGTGAAATATTAGGGCTTCCCTGGTGGCCTGGTGGTTAAGAGTCTGCCTGCCAGTGTAGGGGAGACGGGTTCGAGCCCTGGTCCGGGAAGATCCCACATGCTTCAGAGTAAATAAGCCCGTGCACCACAACTACTGAGCCTGTGCTCTAGAGCCAGAGAGCCACAACTACTGAAGCCCGCGCACCCTAAACCCGTGCTCCGCAACAAGAGAAGCCACCACAATGAGAAGCCCGCGCACCACAACAAAGAGTAGCCCCCACTCACCGCAACTAGAGAACATCTGCGCACAGCAACGAAGACCCAACGCAGCCAAAAATAAATAAATAAATAAATAAATTTATTTTAAAAAAGGAAAGTAAAATATTAAAAAGTATGACTACTGAAAGAAAACATAGAAAACAAAACAAACACAAAGTAAAAACAAACTGTAGACTTATGAAAATATACAATTATTACAAGGGAGGAAAACCAAGCTGCGTAAAGCATCAAATAAATTAAAGGGTTTGTGAAACTGTTGAAATTCTGTAGCAATGTCATATGTTGCACACATTTCTGGAAAGAAGGCCCACAATTTAACAGATTCTCAAAAGGATCCCTGACCCCAAGAGGCTAAGATCTTCTCTAACATGGCTTTCTCACCATTACTATGGTGACCATTCTAGTTTAATTCCTCAATACATTCTTATCTAGATTATGAAGATAATGATCAGACTATTTCTTTAATTCTCCAGTTACCAACCCTTAATACATCTTACCCTCAAACCCTATAGTTTGGCCATACCCAATTACACAATACATATTCTAAGTATTCCATGTAACCTTATACCTTTCTTCAAGCCTTTCAGAGATAGTAAGGCAAAGGGGCTAAAAGCACAAACTCAGAAGCCAAACTGCCTGGGTTTACATCCCAACTTCACCAACTGTATGATGTTGGGTGAGTTATTTAGTTTCTTGAGGATTAAATAAACTAATATTTGTAAAGTGCGTGGAACATTACTGGATAGCAAATAGTTCCTAATTAGTCCTTATGATTAACAAATGCCTTGCTTACCTACTTAAGCATGTAACTTCCTAATTGTCCCCGTTCAAATGTCACAACTTCTGCAAAGATGCAAAGCCTGCTTTCCATCTAAACCTCCACATCCTTGAGAATCAAACACTTAATAACATGTCCTTCAATTGCCAAACACAGGGCTTTGCTTTGTCTTTTTACTTTGTGTTTGCTTTGTGTTTATTTTTTTTGCCCTAAAAACACACAGCACTTGCTGTTTGTATTAATTTTCATACTTTTGTACTCATAAGACTCCTCACAAATCATTAGAAGACTTTTATGCTAAATTCAATAACTGTGTACGAATCTGAAATTATGATCTTAAATTCATGAATTTCACCCCTTAATTTTCTAGTTGAAGAAACTGAGTCTTAAAGAGAATAAGAGTAGTAGTGATAATAATAATAATTAAAACAATAATAAAATAATCGTTAACACATAGCACGTCCTATATCCTAGACACCCTTCTGAACACTTTATACTGCATGTGTTAACTTCATAAAAATCCTAAGATGTGGATACTGCTAATCTACTTTTCATATGCAAGAATTCAAGGCACAAAGAAATTAAATGACTTTACCAAGTTCACATAGCAAATAACTAGGAGACACCAGGGCTCCTATGAGGACCCCCGACTCTAGAGTTGTGCTTTTAATCCTTGCTACCATGCCTCTATAGGTAAGAGGTGATTTATCCAATAATCCAAAGATAATTAAAGGCAAAGCCTGAAGTCATACCTAGTTCTCTGGATTCCCTGAACCATGCTCTTTCTTTTTGAGTTCATTATTCCCTACCCAGAATGGACATGGCAAGCAATCCAAAAAAAAAAAAACTTTCCAATGATTTACTGATATACGATTCACATCTCATCACATAATTCTCTAAACCCAATAATATTTATCCTGAATGTGCAGTCTGCTCCTTGAACATCTTAATTTGGCTCTGCTATCTTCTTATCTAATTGTTCCCAACTTGAAAGAGACCAAAATAGTATAAGGAACAGCTAGTTCAGTATTCAGTTTATGAAAGGTACAAGGCCTTAGCTGTAATTTGGTTTTTGATGGGTTGATCAAGAAGTAAAACTCTCATTTACACTTGGCTTATTTATACCTCCAGTGTTTCCACATATGAGCATTGAGCTTGGATCCTATCCAAAACTCAAAAGTTTTCCATCAATGACTGTGGGCTGCCTCTCAGTCCAGCCTGTGATTTTGCTAAGAAATGTGCCTCCCCAACCTTTACTCCTTAAAAAGACTAGTTAGTGCAGCTGCCATTGACAATTTTCAGCCATATGGAGCAGAATCTGAGCTCTAAATGACACTAAGTGTAGCAGTGGTGAGTTCTGAAGTACCTAATCACCTATCTTCACATTCTGGCTTAAACGGCTATGGATCCTTAAGAAATCCTTGAGAAACCAGAGTTTCCTCACCTGTAACATGGAGATATTTACATAACCAAGAGGCATTTAAAAGGATTAAATGAGACCATACTTGCAAAAGTGCTTAGTGCAATACTTAGTGGGAAGTATGAACTCAAATTTAAGTATTTTTTTATTATTTGTTATTATTGTGCTTCACTGAATTCCCACAGGATTTCTGTAGTTTCATATGCCAGCATTTTGTTGTATCACCTGAAAACTCTCATTTACACTTGGCTTATTTATACCTAAAAAAAAAACAAAAAAAAACAAAAACCCAAGTATCATGTAAGTGTTTCTATCATATTTGGGGTCTAGCAGAGAGAAACTTATCTTGCCAATTGACATTAAATATGGCCCCAAGAGGGGTGTCTAATCAAGAACTGAATTCATCATCATGGGCATGTATGAAATTCTTACTATGAGTTTAATGTGACTTTAGTGGAAGGTTCAGAAGAGCAATTCACATAAGAACTCCAGAGACTACTGGGCCTTCTAAGAATACCAGATTTTACATAAATAGCAGCATTTATCAAAGACAGTTCTTAGATAATAGGTGTTTTATAAAATAAAGCATCTCTGGAGGAGAAAAAAAGCTCTGGAACATCTGTTAAACATGGTTAAATGGACTTATTTATGGCAAGTTTTCTTACAGATTTGAACATGCTGTTATGTCTGGTGACTATCTAGCAGGGGATCAATCATGCCTCAACTCCCAATTATTTTTCTATAAAACTGTCTTCTTGACACATATGTTTTGTCAAAACCTACTATAAACAAATAACCAATTCAACTATTTTGACAAAGTGAGTCTGTCAGTTCACACAAACATTAATATTCAATAATAGAGGGTATCAGTAAAATTGGCCAAAAAATTTTAATCAAAATCATAAACATGTTAGTTTAAGCTGAGGACATACTGTATGTGTCTAACAATTTCAAAAAAACAGTGTAAAATCAGCTTATTTCTGATGTCTCCTTACTCATATACGTACCTTACTGAACAGTGTATGAGCATGCAATAAAAGTTTACATTTTTAGTCTACAATTAAGGAAGAAGGAAACCAAAGAATTCCAACCAAAGGAAAGAAAACCTTTGGTTTTTGACATTGATAGGACTGCCACAGCCGCAGGCATCTCCCCTGTCTTCCTTCCACTTTCAGACCCAATGTTTAGCATTCTAGATCCACGATCTGGGGGCCACACCAACCTTTCAACATGCCAGTCAGATATAACAAAAACTAGCAATCATTTAAGTGTTTACTCAAATTAATTACAATGGATTTTTGCTCTCAAATAAAAGATTTGCTCCTTCTTATTTTAGAGGCTTCAGTTAAAGAAGTTTGAGTCGGGCTTCCCTGGTGGCGCAGCGGTTGAAAGTCCGTCTGCGGATGCAGGGGATGCGGGTTCGTGCCCCGGTCCGGGAAGATCCCACATGCCGCAGAGTGGCTAAGCCCGTGAGCCATGGCCACTGAGCCTGCGCTCCACAATGGGAGAGGCCACAACAGTGAGAGGCCCGCGTACCACAAAAAAAAAAAAAAAAAGAAGAAGTTTGGGTAATGCAGCTGTGCTCGCCCCAGGGCTCTGGAACCCTACTATCTGGGTTCACATCATTTTCTGCTACCTAATAGGTCTAAGTCTTCGGGTGGGATGATTCATTTAATCTCTTTCATCTCACTGTGTCTGAGCTTCCTCATCTGTAAAATGCAGATAATAATGGCAACTATCACACAAGACTATGTAAGGCTTCAGTAATACATATAAAAAGTTAGAGCAATGCCTGACGTGCTAAGCACTCAATAAGATCTTACTATCATTACTTCGAGACTTGTTAAAATGAGAGCCGAAGCAGAAAAATGCAGTAGCTCCCTGAGATGCGATTTACCAGGAAAGAGATCAAGAATCATGGCAGGCCTTCATTTAGAGATGACCCCCATACCACAGGATATGCTGGTTTTCAGCACCGATAAACGTCTCCTTGGAGGGAGTTCTATTGTACCTATTAGACAAATAGAATTTAAAACAAGAATATGATTCCTCCCATAGCAGAATAATCTATAACAGCTCCCTTCATCAGGTCCATGTGCTCTGGGAAGCCATTCATGTAAGTGTATTGATGTAACTAGCCTGCAAAATCACCTGGGAAAGCTGACTGAAATAACCAGTGATCAGATACAAAGAGGCAAACTGTGCTGTGAAAGTCTCATTTTGATAAACCCTGACTGCACAGAAATACAAAATCATTGGCACACTGATTTGGTGCATACCTATAATTAGCCAGAGCAATTTTCCTCCTAGACATTACCTTCATTTTCATTTAAATTAATTTAATTCCTTAGCTAAAATGCAAGAGAAAAAATGTTAGAAGAACACAATCTGTTTACCACATAGCAATAATCAAGTGTTTTCATCCTATTGGTGGAACAGTATAACCATGTACTTCTTTACTCTCATATCCTTTCATTAGATTTTATCTTGTATACATTCACTAAATTGAGTCTGCATTGAATGAGTGTCATTTTGCCCAATGAAATATTTACATTTGTAATGTTTACAATAATAATATGTGCAGTTAATAATGTAAATAGTCATGTATAAATACAATATTACATTTGCCACATGTAATATGTCCCTTCAAGCCAAGAAAAGAAAATTGTCTTGAAACTTAAAAATAAATGCAAATTACTATGAAATTAAAGGGAAAAAAAACTATTCAGTTATTCAGAGATATTAAGCAAAATAAGAGAATATAAATAGACTTCTCTTTCTAAGGAATACTTGTATATAACTGAACAAAGTTATTACCAAAACACAAAATGCTTTAATTAATATACATTGTATTGATTTCTTCCGAATTCCTCATTTCCAATATTAGAAAAGGAATAAAAAGTCTTTTATACTTATTTTCTCTTGTACCTAATTACCTATTAACCATCCAGTTACTTACTAAGCAAAATATAATTTCTTCTTAATTTATTACAGTGCAAGCATTTTCTTCCCTTTGGTAAAGAAAGATAAACAACAGTGAAAGGGAAAGAAAGTTCAGTTATGTGTTTCCGAAACAAGGACTTGTTCATCATTCTATCCCTAATGTCCCTTCTAGCTAAATAAAACTAACCTCAGTTGTTTTCATTTAAGCATCTTTACAATTCTTAATTTAATAATGCTAATGCAGCTCACTCCAGGAAAAGAACATCATATTGCTGATATACCGAATTCACTCTAAAACACTGCTAATCTATTTAAGATGTGTGATATACTTTACTATATACGTACAAAAAATGCTTGCCATTTAGCAAAGATTTAGAAACATAACATGATCAGTTTCAGATTAAACTTGTCTCACCAAAGCTCAATAAAAGCAGCACCTAAGTAGTGAAATATGTCATATTCAGTAGATGACAGGCTACATCATCATCAAATTTAGAGGATCTTTTATGAAACAAGTAACTGGCTTAATTAAAAGAAGAAAAGGGGCTTCCCTGATGGCGCAGTGGTTGGGAGTCCGCCTGCCAATGCAGGGTACACGGGTTCATGCCCCGGTCCGGGAGGATTCCACATGCCGCGGAGAGGCTGGGCCCGTGAGCCATGGCCACTGAGCCTGTGCGTCCGGAGCCTATGCTCCGCAGCGGGAGAGGCCACAACAGTGAGAGGCCTGTGTACCTCAAAAAAAAAAAAAAAAAAGAAGAAGAAAAGTCCCTAGGTCTTGAACTTTTGTGCCAACAATGAATATCTAATAGATGAATCTAAGAATGGAAGTGATCTTTGAAGTGAATTTTTTGGCTGACCTACATATGAATGCAAAGGAAAGACATTCACCATCAATAAATTGCACAGCATTATATATAATTTCTCATTTGGAAACATTATTTAGTCATTGTATCATGTAAGGGCAACTACAGTAATACAGTCCCCAAATGAACTTCAATTTTACGAACTATTTTCCTCTCATTTGCCAAATAAATGACACTGTTCCATACTAAGAACAAGTGGTGATAACAAATGAGAACAATTACACTTTTTTGAGAATCCTGAATTTTCTTGACTGTTTCCAGTCATGGTGCTGTGAATTATATTTCACCAGCTGATCTCCAGAGTGTGGGCCCTGCATTCCAAAAACCTGTGAGTCCTTCAAAACTATCCAGAACTGCTCACTTGCTACAAAAAAATGTCCTGTTGATTATAACAGCCTACTTCAAGAAATTAAATGAAATCGCCACATACATCTATGATAAATTATATCATAAAACATTTTGAAAGAGAAACTACTGAAAAATCACTTCCCTAAAGTGTTATCCTGATGTTAATAAGATACCTTCAGTGGTCAGTGAAAAGAAAAAATGTTCCAAAATTATATAAGTAAAGGATGCTATTTGGAGTACAAATCAATTAAATGGTGCTAGCTCTGAGAAATGGTGCTAAAATTTGAAAGAAATGAGCTACACTAATGGGTAAATTGAAGCCAAACATTCTATATGGATTTCATTTTCCTTGGAGCACTTCACTTTGGTGTCAAGAATTTTGAACACTTGGATTTGAGACCTGGTTTTACCATAACCACATAAAATAAGGGTTCACTGTCCCTATTTGACAGATTAAGAAAAACAGGTTAAATACATTGTCCAAGTTCATACTAATGTTAAGTGGCAGTTTAGATGCACACCCAGGTACATCTGGTTTCAATTCTCTGCACTAGATCACACTAAACTACCTAATTTATGAAATAAAATTGTATTCGAAATAACTTTCAGAAACATATTCCATTTTTAGACTATCAAATCTAATTTTGTCTATATGCTGAGTGAGTGAAAGAGCGGGATATAATGTTTACTGAGCCTCAAGGGCCTCTGGTTTGCAGGTAGATTCAGGCAGGGCTCTGCCACTAAATGGCTACATAACTTCACTTTTCAATGCCTCAACTGCCTTGTTTGTAAAATGAGGGAATAATACCAGTAGGCTCCAGAGCCCTTTCCATTTTGAAAATACAAGCCACATAGGGGTTTCAAGTATTCACCTATGATGTATAATCATGTCACCTATTTAACAAATCCCGGGGGCATTCCCCACGGCTACATTTTCAGAAGGAACACTTTTAAAAACAAAAATCAGCATAAGGCGGGCTGATGCATTCCATGGTACAGTGTGGGTATTGCACAAAAGGGTCTGCAGGAATCAGAAACTGAGGGCTGAAATCCTGTCTCCACTGAATGAGGCAAACCCTCTGCCTTTTCTACTTCCGGAACCGGCAACGGGTGGATGCAGGCCAGACAGAGACCATGAGTGATGCTAAAGAGATCTACATCTCAATAAAGGATTTGTTTGTTGAGGTGGGACAAGAAAAGAAATGCCACAGTTCTTTTACTTCTCTTCTCTTTCTGGAGCTTGAAGATGAACCAAATATCTTGAAGAAGAGCCCAGCAAGGAATAAATTCTTAATAAACACTGATGGAAGGAAAGAGGAAAAGAAGAGAGGAGAAAATGACAGAGTTACAGAAAAAAAGGGGAAAAAAGGGAGGAGGAGGAAGAGGAAAATTTATTAAATGGAGCTATGAAGACCATATCCAAGTTTTCCTTCTCAACGTTAATGGAAGAAAGGAAAAAGCCCTCCACGAAAAAATAAGATTTTACCCTCAGCATATCCTGTGTTGAATCAAAGGTGCTTGATCTTTACCATCAAATATTATTCAGATAACGTAAATACTCTAAGAAAAATCCCTTAAAAACTGCTTCATTACATTGAATGACTCTCTTTTTTGGGGGGAGTTAAAATGTGGAAAACTGAAGCATACTCTCCCAACTTCATTGCTGAATTTTTTTTCCCTTCACTTTAAAAAACAATTTTTGTTACACCCAAGTTTTCCTATAGCCCTTCACTGTATAAGGTCAACTTTTGTTTTCACTAACGCTATGAAGGTTGAATAATAATTAGCCACAGTTTAGATTCCTTTCTAGAAACAATTCATTTAGAGAAAACAAAGGAAAAAATCACGTGTAACAATGGAAAATACAGTTCTTCCATCATCAGATAAGAAAACAAATAAGAATATTTCAGCAATGGGGATAATCTGTAAAACCAACTGCTCTCTGGATGAAACCGAGAACTAATGAAGTAAATAGATGTGGAAAAGTAAAAGGTTTTGAAATGAGCAGAAATATACACTGTTTTTAAAGTCTCAAATCAGACATAAGCAATCAGCAACGAATGAAGAATGTTATCTACCACTATTTATCCTCCATAGTTGTTACTGGATATCCAGACAGTCCTTCATATCACAAATAAACACATGGTCCTTTTAAGAACTCTGTTGAAGATGTGAGTTTACTCATTCATTTAAAAAGATCTTGTTAATGACTATTATGTGTCAGACACTGAGCTAGGTGTTGTGGAATCAATTTTTAAATTCATACTGTAGGGCATAAGAACAGGGAAAAAATGGAAGGGTGAGATTGGGGTTCTCAGATTCACTGCTAAAGTCTGATATGCTATAATTTTATCATCTTGTGCTCAAAATTTCATATTTTTTAATGAATTTTATTTCACATCAGTTTACAGTTTTTCTCAGACTGCAAGGTTTTTTTTTGTTGTTGTTGTTTT
Organism: Mesoplodon densirostris; assembly: GCF_025265405.1. Taxonomy (NCBI): domain Eukaryota; kingdom Metazoa; phylum Chordata; class Mammalia; order Artiodactyla; family Ziphiidae; genus Mesoplodon; species Mesoplodon densirostris. The sequence continues at coordinate 222,148,152 of NC_082661.1, forward strand.
TGTTTTGTTTTGTTTTGGGCCACACTGCACAGCATGCAGAACTTCCCTGACCAGGGACCGAACCTGTGCCCCCTGCACTGGAAGCACAGAGTGTTAACGACTGGACCACCAGGGAAGTCCTCAAAAATTCATATTTTGAAATATTTCATCAATGCATCTGGAAAGTATAATATTTAAACAATAATTTGAAGCTCCATTAATAGCGTGGGGTCATGGAATAAGAAGGAGAAAATAAACTGAGAAAAATGCCACAGTAAGATATACCTAAGTTAATGACAAGTATTCATGTACACAGCCCAGCTCTTTAATAGAAAGGCACAGAAATGCCTAAAATCACAATAAGATACTTAAAGAAAATCTAAAGGTAAAATTAGTGGTTAAAAAAATACACAGAATAGTGTTGACATTATTACCATTTAAAGAAAAATATTACTGCCTCAGTGATGATGGTCAGTTACACCTGTGACATTTCCAACTCATACTTCCTTAATGAAATCAATATTTTTATAGCCATATTTTTCTACTTATAGAAGAGACTACCCAGCAATGAATAATATATGCATGAAATTTTAATAAAATCTTTTCTCCCCTTGAAAAGTATTCTATAGTATTATGAACATTGCAGATAAGTAGGAATACAGTTAAAAGTAAAGCTCTAGTATATGATTTTTAGCTTCTGAATAAATCTTAATAATAAAATTTAAAAGTAACATGGAGGTAAAAACAGACAAGAGAATTAATCTCTTCTTAAAAATTAGAATTGTTAATCAACTATACTCCAATATAAAATAAAGTTTAAAAAAGTTAGATTGTGAAAATAAAATCTCATCATTAAGTTAAACACATATCTCTCTTTCATCTAGCGAAATTTCAGTAGAATAGCCTATAAGGAAATGTCATTTATAATCAAATGGGAAAGTAAATCATATTATTCTGAACCATCATGGTGAACAATAATACTTTTATTCCTAGAAGCTCTATTTTCTTTAAATTAAAGAAATTAGTACTTAAAAGTACTCAACACCTTGAATAAAATGAATATCCAATATGCATTACAATCTTCAGTACTGTCATCTTGGAAGAGGCCAGTTAACAAATTGTATTCCATATAACAATGTAGACTGATTTTCTAAAAGTATTGTTTAAGTTGCAAAATGAAATGAGAGATTCAAACTCGAAATGAGATTTACAAATTCCCTTCATTAGTGTGATACACAAATGCATAACCTTAATAGTATTGAGAATGGAACTAACTTTACATGAAATGTAGCCAAATGAATGTTATTGAATATCCATAATGATCATTTTCCATTAAGTTAAATACTTATAATCATGAGGTTTGATGAACATGATCTGGTTTCTTGCATGCCATGTTATCATTATAATCAGAAAACTGAAAGAAATTTTCTCCAATTAAATATAAAACAGATGAACACACTTAGGAAGAAAACATGTTTCACTGCCACTTATATAGTTAAGATTATAAGTACATATGAATATTTTCATCATAAAGGAAATCAGATCATTTAGTATCTTAATTTTTCCAACAGCCTTAAATTTTCAAATCCTTTGAAATAAGTTCAAAGACTACATTCTTACATAATACTATGTATACCCAATGCTTTATTTTTCACAATTACTTGACAGCAAGTTTGGTTTTTTTTTTTCCTTTTGTTTTGTTTCTTTTACTTGCTAAAAGAATAGTCCAACGAGAAAGAGAAAATTAACTTACTCTTTTTTTCACCAAAAACATTTACTCTTCTATTTTAATCTTTTTTAATAATCAATCTAAAATATAATCTTTAAATAGACAGGACTGACACTAAATTTTATTTACTGGAATTACTGATGCCTTTTCATCTGGAGATTAATAGGTTTTAGTAAAAAGATCTAGCTTTTCTGATACTCAAGGAAGAATATACTTGTTTGAGTGCAATCAGCACTGTGGAAACAGCTTTTTTCCCTAGTACATGCAATTGCAAATGAAACACTTTGGTTATTTTTCCTCTTCAATTTTCCAATTCACATGAGGATGGTGTCTGTTATCTAATGCCCTCTTATAAATATTATCTATCAATAACTCACATACACACACATTCAAAAGTTAAGTTAGTCATTCATATTAAATTATGGCATGTATGCTGGTCACTTCAATAAGCTTGATATACTTAGAGTTTTACCTTAAGGTCTGCACTAAATGTTGGCTAAACCCAAATGACCTCCTTTGCCTTAAATTCCTCCTGCAGTTTTATTCAGATTGTCCTATTTGAATTATACCATGAGGAAATCCAAGTATTCTATTCCAAATCACTTCACACGAGTCTTGTACCAGAAATTCCAGTGAACAGGGAATTTTTATTATCAAAAATGATGTCAAATAGAATTCAACAATTTTAAGCTAAAATCATTCATATTATAATTTGATAAGAGAAAACCTTCCAAATTCCTCCTACGAAATGACTTGCTTGTATAGATTCATGGTTTCATATATATTTTCCATTAGTTGCTAAGTGGTAGAAAGCACTAATTCCGAGTATACATTGTATAAAATGTGAAGTGCTGTGATGGATTACTCAAAAGCCATTAAAAAAGGTCACACTGTAGTGCCTCTTATATAAGGAACTCACATGGAATTATATGAAATACATAGCTGCCTCTGTAGTTGCTATGTATAATAGAACTAAATGTCTGTCCATAGTAACATGCTTAGTAAAACATTTACATCAATGTAAAAGATTTCTCATTTTATCAGATCTGATATATTCAAGGTCACATCACTTCAAAGTTTGTTTCAAAGAGAAATCATATTTTGAGAATTAAAAGGGATTCTAGTCAGCACCCCTTCACGGGTGTGAAAACAAACAAAAAAAACCCCGCAACAATTCCAAACTGGAATTCTAAGTTCTATGATTATTTTGTTAAAAAACATGAGTGTATAAAAATTATTTAAAGCAGGCTAACTACATACAAAAAACTACATACCAAATCAAGTCCAACATCATCAACAGGCACATAGAAATGTAGGGCATACTCAGGGTTCCTTTAAGAATGACTGCATTCCACCAGAATGGACACATTGTAGTATGCAGTAACATTTACAACTCCAAACATATTTATTGTGCAAAAATAATACGTAATAGTATCAGCTAGTAACTTTTAAAACTGCTTTAAGGAACAAAACATACTTCCTTCTAAGAGCAAATGCATGTACTAGTCACTACCCAGTAGCCAAGATAATATAAAGTTCACACAAGCTCTCTCTTCTAGATTGTGTTCTTAACACTATCAAAACACATTTAAAGGGCTTCCCTGGTGGCGCAGTGGTTGAGAGTCCGCCTGCCGATACAGGGGACACGGGTTCGTGCCCCGGTCCGCGAAGATCCCACATGCCGTGGAGCGGCTGGGCCCGTGAGCCATGGCCGCTGAGCCTGCGCGTCCGGAGCCTGTGCTCCGCAACGGGAGAGGCCACAGCAGTGAGAGGCCCGCGTACCGCAAAAAAAAAACCAAACCTAGAACAAGCTATACCAAAAACCAATCCTTATTCAGAAGCTTCTGTTCATTTGTTTTTTCTTTCCTTTCCTTCTCTCTCTCTTTTTCTTTTCTTTTACTATAGGAGAGAGTGGCATTTAATTAAAAATATATATATATGAGAAAAACATTATAATATAAATGGACAGAATTTATTTCCACACTGAATCAGATCTCCCAGCCCGTAGAACTCTCCACCCGCAACCCCACCCTAAACACATTTAAAATACACTCAATAACAATGGTACGCCGTAACTGCTCTTTAGTCATTGTTTTTCCAGTCCTTAAAAATAATATCACACAAAAGATTAAGTTCATTTTTCCTTCATTTCTGTGCATTTAAATACGTGTGTGCTAGGGAAAGGGCACACCTTTATATTCTTTACATTGCCCAGCATCACATAGGGAAATCTGATTATTTTTCCCAATTGTTGTTTTATCCCAAGGCCATGACTATCTGTTGGCAGATATCCAGGAATGGATGATTCACTGCACTGATGAAAATGTGGCTCATAAAAATATCATTTATATCAAAGACAGGTCAACTATAGGAGTCTATAATGTGGATCTACTCTTAATCAAACAATAAAAACATGAATGAACATTATTAAAAAGGAATATGCTTAAGCCTATTTAAACATAGTCTTTCTTGCTCCAATATCTCTGATGAAAGCTATGTCCTACACTGAAACACAGATATCAAACTGGATTAGTTGCAGAGACACAGTTAAAATTTAATTATCTATGCCAGTCATGCAGGTCATTGGTGCACATAATCCAAAAAGTATTTCCATGTGAAAGATAGACATTTGGGTATCTCTGGCAGCCTATTAATACACGTTATTTTCAATAAAATAATGAAGTCATTCTGAAAGTCCTTTTGCCTAGGCTCCCAAACCTGTCAAACTGTTCACATTAGCTCCAGCATTCCCTCCATGCAAGGGATGAAACTAAGTAGTCTCCCAGACTAATGGAAAGATTGGCTTAAATTTGACCTTGGCTCTCTCTTTATAATTAGCTGATTCATTCCCTAGGGGAAAGATGTAATTAACTTACTGGTTCAGAACTTCCTTAGGAAAGAAATGTAACTGTCTCACTTAAAAGAGCTTTCTTTTTTTCTACAGATCTAATGCAATCTCAGATTTAGATAGAAATGATAATTTATAAAATTCTTTCAAACATATTAGCTCCTTGGCTCCACACAATAGCCCATGACTTAGTTTAGGCCAGAGAACCAGCCCTAAGGCACAGACTGGATAAATGATATTGGCAAAATCATGATGCCACTTACTAGATAAAACTAGAATTCAAGTTTCCAGACTCTCCATCTAGCTCTCTTCCCCTGACTCCACAATGCCATGTCTATAAGAATGTTATAGGAATACTTACAGTGTAGTGATGTTTCCAATTGAGATAATATATTAGCAAAGCAAATCTGGGCACATATATAAAAGCATTCCTTCCAGAAAATTCCCTTAAAAATGAAACCTTTATTTTTCTCTTCAATATCCTTCCACAAACCAAAACTCTTCAATACTTTTAAATAATACATAAATATAACATTGCAATTTAAATATATAATTATTTAATATTATTTTAACAGCAATACTCCAGAAACTATATATACATTTGACTCTGAAATAGTCTTTCATTCAACAGTCACAAATGTTAAATAAAATAAATAGAAGCATCTTCTAAAATAAAAAATGCATATTTTTCTGAATTGCCTAGAAAGAGAACAATCTCCAATCTCTTTAAACACAAATCTATAAAACTATTCCCACAGGAGAAAAAAAATTTAAAGAAAAGACAAAATATTGAAACAATGAACACTAATTATAACCCAAAAATCAAACTAAAATTATGAACATACCCAAAACTGAAATGATTTGAAATAATATAAATGATAAATAATGTAGATGTAGCATAAACGGTTATGGACTTATATGTTGGGTGACCACATTAGCTTACTGTCTAAATCAGGACACTTTGGGAAATGAAAGGGGGCTATTAATAATTACACTGGACAAGAGGCATAAATTGGGATTGTCCTGGGAAATAAACAGGACATATGATCACTCTAATTTTATGTCTGCACCAGCTGGGTTTTTCCAAGGATTCCCAAGCATCTTGAAATTTTTTAAGGTCAGAATAATTTTTTTGTCTTCATTCCCTCCTACCCCTACTTCTCTTTTACAATCCAGGAAAATATTAGTCAAACCACTTAACTCTTTCCTCTCTGCATGTCCTATTTTGTCTATTAACTAGGGCAGGACATGTGTATTAGTCTGAAAATCTTCTTTAAAAGCTACTTCTTCTACAGTCTCAGCTTTACGGACTCTGTGTTTCCATTTCAAAATGTCACGGCCAGAGCCCTGAAGATCTGGTTTCTGCCAGCATGAATACACTGCTCTGTGTTGGACATCACTGAAACTGGACTCTGAAAAACCTGCTACAGCTCATTTGATGTATGTATATTTCAAATGTAAAGTCTTCTGAAATTCAACATTCAGAAGAAAGAAGGGAATTTGGAAGGGAGACGTAGAAGGACTAGTCAATATTACAAATAAGAGGTTTCACTGCACAAAGTATACTTAGGGTTTCTGAAGACTTTTTCATTAACTCTTCATGCTCAGAGGTTTCCAATGGCTTCTCATCTTCTTCTGAGGAAGGCCAAAGTCCTCACAAAGTGTTATATGATTTACCCCATTCCTTACATAAAATAGCTCTTTGGACCTCCTACTCTCCCATTTCACTCACTCGGCACCAGTGCACCCAACTCCTGGAGACTCCCAGAACCTCCAGCCATGCTGCTGCTTCAGGGCTTTAGAATATGCTCTGGCTGGAACACATTCCCCCATGTAAGCACTTATTTATTCCCTCACCTCCTTCGGTCTTCCTCCAAATGTCACTTCCAGGAGACCTTCCCTGAACACCTTATTTTAAACTGAACACCCGCCTAGCACTCCCCATCTTCCTATCTTTTTCTCCAGAAAGTCACTATTTGATATATCATATATCTTAACTTATTTTTTCTGTCACCTTCCCACCAGAATGCAAGCTCCATAAAGACAAAGATATTTTTGTTGAAATGCTCACTACTGTGTCTCCGGTGCCTAGAAAAATGACTGTTAGTTTAAAAAAGGCTCAATAAAAATTTGTTGAATAAATAAATAAACTCATAATTGAAGAAATGTAACCCCCTTAAATGCACTAAGCTCACAAAAATGCCCAGCAATCTAGCACAATGGTTACAAATCCTTCCACAAGCCCCGGTTGCCTAAAGATGACTTAAAATTTATAGGTAAAATGTTGGCCATTTTGCAAATGTCCTTTTGGGTATCTTTGAAATACAGAATTATTTGGATTTCAAAGAATTTATTGGTTCCAGACTGTTATTTATCAGTAACAGGCATAGCAAATAAGAATTTTATTATTTGTTTAAGTATATTTTTAAAATAATATTAAACATATACATTTTATGACAGTTAAGAGGAATTTAAAATAGAAAAAACAATGATTCCTTTATAAGTCTCACAAATACTCACAGGAAATTATACATAAAATACTAATAGGAAAACAAAGACCTTCCTTTTTGTCTCTAAAACGTCTGAGATAGATGTGGATTTAAAAGTGAGCACTTTATGTCAAACTACATAAAAATACAAATTGCAACATCAGAAACATTGACAATCAAACTTTCAGTTTTCTCCATCAAGATGCCCATTGTATATGAGTGTGGGGAATAAGAAAAAAATGTGATGTACAAATACAAAGTTTGTGTTTGCTTTCAATAGAAAATATTTACAGATAATAAACTGTGCTGTATATAATACTGTCATGATATTAATGTTGAAATACCTGAAATTTTGAAATTCTAACATTAAAATAATTATTACTCTTTTTTCTATGTGAAAAAACCATATAGATAGAGAACCTGAGCTTGGAAGGATTGTAACATAAGTGGTGAACAGATTTTTGTGAACTTTCTGAGAATCCAGGCTCCTTGCAAGACGCACACATGCACGCACACACACACACGCGGCTGTGTGTGCACACACAGAATCTCCTTCCTTTCTCCATTTAATTGTTATTAATTCAGCACCTAGGCAAAATTACCCAAAAGAAGTGACAAAATTAAAAACTGAGGACCTCCTAATATCCTGATATGACAGTTGGGAAACAATCACATATTTCAGTTGCAAAAGTTTCCTTGAGATAGTGCACATTTGTAGCAGAATGACCAAAGTCAGAGACTGCAGATATTGATAATGGGGAAGAGTTTTGCTAGATGAATGAATATCTATATAGGCCCTTTCAACAACTGTCAAAACCAAAACAAGTTCTAACTCAGTGAACTCGCCAGTTTAGAATATCAGTGAATTAAAGTTCCAAATGCACAGCCATGTTTCTTGCACTACAGTTATTAGGAAGTAGTAATTACACCCTAGACCTTTTTTGTATTGAGATAACACATATATTTGAAGGAACTAAAATGCTTGCAAGATTTTTTTCATACAAAGTCTAAGACTTAAAAATACGTTCCTATTAAAAAGTCCCTCAGAGCTCTATTTCTCAAGCAACCCAGAAGAACATGATCATTCACATCATTCGCCTCTGCAGTCATAGTGTCTTCTAATATAAATGTTTGAGAAATATTGCTATCATGAAACGTTACCACTTCAGGTAGAAAAATGAAAACTGACATACTACCCCACGACTTTCTGTGATTGAGTAGGATTCTGTTTTTATGTGATGGACAGTGCATAGTATCAAAGATACAGATGTTTATAATCCTTTATAATTAAACAGGTCTACTATAAAGAGCATTCCAAAAAAGAAAATAAATGTGGTCCTATTGATAAGCCTAATGTTGGGTATATGGTGTACAGGTTTGGTATACGGTTATGGTATATAGGTTTCTACATTCATACGTACACACACACACAGAAAGACATTTACCTATTATGTGTGTGTGTGTATATTCACACATAAATTATATTGTTTAATAAAGACAATACACCTTGGAGGGAAAGAAAGCTTGCACCATACTTAAATTATTCTTAGGATAATAGATGCTCATCAATTTCTTAATAGACTCACTGGGTTATGTATAATTTAAAATTCAACTAAATCCTTCCCTGATGTCTGACACCTGCTCTCTCCTCATCATCTGTAAATTCTCCCCTCTTGTTTTATATACCAGATCGTGTAGTCATATATAATGCTACAGTTATTCATCAACCGTCTTTCTTTCATTCTACATTATCATTGCTAAAAAGACAGGAAATACTTTATGGATCATTTAATACTTAGCTTAGTTCCTAGCGGATAGAAGGCTACTCAAAAGTATTTGTTGAATTAACTAAGTGAATGAATGAATGAATAAACAAATAAATAAATAAATATTTAATTCTAACTTCTCTTCCTCATGTTTTAATCACAATAGTGGTCCTTCAAAAATAACGAAGAGAGGGCCTCCCTGGTGGCGCAGTGGTTGAGAGTCCGCCTGCCGATGCAGGGGATACGGGTTCGTGCCCCGATCTGGGAGGATCCCATATGCCGCGGAGCGGCTGGGCCCGTGAGCCGTGGCCGCTGGGCCTGCGCGTCCGGAGCCTGTGCTCCGCAACGGGAGAGGCCACAACAGTGAGAGGCCCGCATACCGCAAAAAGGAAAAAAAAAAAAAAATAACGAAGAGAATTCCTCTCAGCATCTAACAGGCCTTTTCAAGGGAATTCTCTCTTTAGTGATTGAAGCTGTAATTGACCAAATAAGGCTAAACTGTATAGCATATAAAATTTAATATAATAAACAATTTAAATAAATGCAAATTCCTTTTCCTAACTAAAGAACAAATGTCTCCTCCCAACAAACAGAAACCCAGGACCAGACAGCTTCACTGGTGAATTTTACAAAACACTGGAGGAATATTCAATATCTGTTCTTCTCAAACTCTTCCAAAATACTGAAGAGGAGGGAAATCCTTAAAACACATTTTATGAAGTCATCATTGCTGATACCAAAACCAGACAAAGACAAAAAAAAGAAAATGACAGGTCAGTGTCTTTGCTGAACATGATTCAGTAAAAAAATCCTCAACAAAATATTAGCAAAACAAATCCAACAATACACTAAAAAGATCATATACCACAATCAAGTAGGATTTATTCCAGGGATGTAAGAATGGTTCAACATTCAATAATCAATTAATGTAAGCCATCTATCAAGACAACGATGCCCACTCTCATCACTTTTATTCAATATAGTACTGGAAGTCCTAGCCACAGCAATTAGGCAAGAAAAAGAAATAAAAGGCATCCGAATTTGAAGGGAAGAAGTAAAACTGTCACAATTTGCAGATGACATGATATTACATATAAAAAACCCTAAAGACTCCACCAAAAACCTGTTACAACTAATAAATGAATTCAGTAAAGTCACAGGATACAAAATCAATATAAAAAATATGTTGTGTTTCTATACACTAATAACAATCTATCAGAAAAGAAAATTAAGAGGACAAGCCCATTTACAATTTCATCAAAAAGCATGAAATACCTAGGAATAAATTTAATCAAGGAGGTGAAAGACCTCTACATTGAAAACCATAAAACACTGATGAAGGAAATTGAAGAAGACACACAAAAAAGGGAAAGATAGCCCATGCTCATGGATCAGAAGAATTAATATTGTTAAAATGTCCACACTACGTGAAGCAATCTACAGATTCAATGCAATCCCTATCAAATGCCAAAGGTATATTTCACAGAACTAGAACAAATAATTCTAAAATTTGTATGGAACCACAAAAAAAAAAAATAGCCAAAACAATCTTAAGAAAGAAGAACAAAGCTGGAGGTATCATGATCCCTGATTTTAAACTATCCTATAAAGCTACAGTAATCAAAACAGTGTGGTACTGGCACAAAGACAGATATATAGATCAGTGGAACAGAATTGAGAACCAAGAAATAAACCCACACATGCAAGGACAACCTACAACAAAAGAGCAAAGAATACACAATGGAAAAAGCACAGTCTCTTCAATAAATGGCACTGGAAAATCTGGACAGCCACATGCAAAAGAAAGAGACTAGACCACTATCTTATACTATACACAAAAACTAACTCGAAATGGATTAAAGACTTGAATGTAAGATCAGAAACCATAAAAACCCTAGAAGAAAACATAGGTGGTAACCTCACTGACATCAGTCTTAGCAATGTTTTTGTGGATCTGACTCTGAAGGCAAGGGAAAGAAAAGTAAAAATAAACAAATGGGATTACATTAAACTAAAAAGCTTCTGCACAGCAAAGGAAACCATCATCAAAATGAAAAGGCAACCTACTGAACACAAGAAGATATTTGCAAATCATATATCCCATAAGGGGTTAATATCCCAAATATAAAAGAACCCATACAATTCAACAACAACAAACACCAAACTGATTAAAAAACGGTCAGAGGATCCAAATAGACATTTTTCCAAAGACATACGATGGCCAACAGACACATTAAAAGATGTTCAACAACATTAATTACCAGGGAAATGCAATTCAAAACCACAATGAGATATCGCCTCATACCTGTTAGAATGACTATTATCAAAAAGACAAGAAATAACAAATATTGGAGAGGATGTGGAGAAAGGGAATTGTTAGCAGGACTGTAAACTGGTGCAGCCACTATGGAAAACAATATGGTGATTACTCAAAAAATTAAGAATAGAACTACCATATGACCCAGCTATTCCACTTCTGGGTATTTATCCAAAGAACAAAAAAAAATTAATTCAAAAAGATATGTGCCTATGGTCACTGAAGCATTATTTATAATAGCCAAGATATGGAAACAACCTAAGTGACCATGGACAGATGAATGGATAAAGAACATGTGGTATATATACACAATGAAATATTACTCAGCCGTGAAAAAGAATGAAATCCTGGCACTTGCAAAAACATGAATGGACCTTGAGGGTATTATGCCAAATTAAGTAAGTCAGATAAAGGAAGACAAAAAGTACATGATTTCACTCATATATGAAATCTAAAAAACAAAAAAAAACAAACTCATAGATACAGAGAACAGATTAGTTGCTACCAGAGGGAAAGGGGGTTGAGAAGTTGGAGGGTAGGCAAAATGGGGAAAGAGTGTCAACTGTATGGTGATGGATAGCAACTAGACTTGTGATAATGATCACTCTAGCATATACAGATGTTGAACAATAAATCTGTACATCTGAAACATATATATAAAGAAAACAAAGAACAAATATTTAAAATACTTGTGTTTCAAGGGAGCCAGAACATACACAGTTTTTCATGTTATGAATTATCTAGTCACCCAAATAGGAAATTCTCTTTGAAATCACCGTGAGACTACTCTTTCAGCATGTACCTCCAGAGACTCTGCTACAGAACTATAGAATCTCAGTTTCTGAGTGAAAATTGTTGAAATGCTAATATGTGGAAAGCCTTATGGGAATTAAATCACAATTAAAAATTATGAATGGACAGCATCCACAATGTCTGCAGAAATTTTACAAAATAATGGCATTTAATTTAAATAAAAAGCATTTCAATCTTAAATACAGAAGCTTAAAAACGTAACTCTTAAATAACATTAAAGAGCCTTGATTAAAGACACTATACAATAAGGAGTTTTATATTTTATCTCTTCAAATCATTTTAATTTAGGACTCTTTCACTTGGTTCATGAGTCATCAAAACAAAATCTCTTCATGCATATCTGAAAAAAAGAATCCTTCCTGCCAAGGGGCTCTTTATCAAAAGACACTTTTGTGAATTGGATCACTTGGTGAAATTCACAAAGGGCCAACTATTAAAGATTTAAACTTCAGAATCAGGACAGGGCCCGGCAACCCTAACAGAGGAGAAATCTATCCGTGGTATAATACTCTCTTTTACTAATAGCCAGGAAACAACAGGCAATGGCAAATAAATAAACTACTGTGAAAGACAGCCATTTAATCAGAAAAGATCTGGAAACAGATATGAACTCTACAAAGACAACTTTTCCCAAAAGTCCAGTCCCATTGGTTCTGTCCCATTAAATATCAGTTTTGATTCTCCAATTAAAGTGCAAGTGACTCTTTGGGGGAGGATGTCCAGCATGTAAACTCCTACTACTCCACATAACAGCACTGAAATAATAAGCCATTTCCACAGTAATATTATACTGGCTTGCAAGTGGCTGAAGTATAAAATAGAATGATATATTAAGTCTGATAAATAACTCTATCTCTCCAAATATGTGCTGCAGAATGGTACAAAACAGAATTTTTTTTTTTTAGAGACAAACCAAAACATAATTCAAGAAAACCTAAGAAATTAACAGAGAAGGAACAACTTGAAATACTACAAGGGGAATATAATTTTCAGAATTAAGATTTGTATTCATTATTGTACATACATTATTTACACATAAACAAAAAGAATACAGTTGAGAGACAAGTGCCTTACAGCTTTGAATGGAATTGCCAATATCCAGTCTCAAAGAGAAGAGAGCTTGAGTTTCTAGGCTAGTTCTAGGAAGCCAGCTATCTATTCAAGGGTCTTGCTGCTGCAGATTCCTCGGTGCAAAGAAACTGAATGTTCTTCAGGATTCAATTACCAAGTCTCATCATATATAGAGACAAGCATTCTAGCAAAAATGTGTGATAGACTCTTCTAACTGGCACTTTTCAAGAACCTGATTTGCTTCCTATTTCGATCTATTCATTCTTTGCAAAAGTAAACCTTGACTTGAATAAACAACTAGGGAGTTTGGCCCTGTGCTATCAGGTGAAGAAAGTGAATCTCAAGGCAGCATTAATATAAATTAAGCCCTTAGGAGTTAGTCACAGCTAGTCAGTCTCTAATCCCTGGGCCAAATGTTGAGTTAATTGCTCCTTTCGGTATTACATATTATTCCCAGTGCTGTCCACAAAACATGGGTAAAAAGGGCAGCAGGAAAAGGGAGAGGTAGAAAAGGAGGGAATTAAAAGGTAGGTAGATAGTGCTTTTGGAGTGACAGTAGTTGTTTTTTCAGGCAAATAGGATAAGCAAGAAAAGTAAAGACATAACAAACAGAGAACTGGGAAAGCACAGAAGAAAAAGTCCAAGGAATGGGAAAAAGACAGAAAGATATTCAAAGTGTGGGAGGGGGGAGCCTATATTTGAAACCATTTATCACTGGTCTTGATTATATATCTATATCTATATCTCTCTATATATGCATACATATATTTTTTTTCTCCATTAAAAATTTTCTCAGCTGCAAAAAATAATCCAATTCCCATAAAATCATACTGATTTGAGTTATAAAAGATTTTAATCAAAGTACCTTGACAATTCTTGAACCTTAAATTCTAACACTCTTTAGAAACCTCTTATCCTAAGTCAAAAAACAAATTTACTCTATCAGAGTTTTCTTCAGAGTTTTCTTCTCCAGAAATGGATCTTACATTCTATGTATCTGCACTTGCAGGTCTTACTTTTAAGACCAACATCACCTCTATCTGAATTATAGTTTTCATTGACTTAAAATATATCATTATTTTATGTATCTCCAAAAAAGAAAAAAATTACTGCCAATTAATTTATAACATCCATCAATGGTAAGATGCATCCCAATTTCAGAAATGAGGGGAGAGAAAAGTGTTCATTTCATAATGGATGAAATCTCCCAACTAGCTGTCCACCTGCTTATCTCATGTCCCATCTTCCCCTCCACCCTTCACTCTGCCACATGAATTATCTGCATGTTCAAGCACTGTCCAGCTAAAAAGCCACTGGGTCTCCCTTCTGCCTGCATAAGTGAAATCTAAATTATATATTAATAGCATGCAAAGTTTTTCACAAACCAAACCCCAGCAACTCTTTAGTCTCACTTTCTATCACTCCCACGACATAACTACCATAAAGTCACAATGAGGATCTCTACTTTCCATAAAGACAGCATGTTCTTTTCAAGACTTCCTATGTATGATATGAACTATCCCTCCCTTTCCACGAACTCCCCACCTTCCTCATCTAGGAAAATCCTACTCACACTGCATAACTTGTTTCTGAAGCATTTTCAAAACACAAAGTCATTCCAAAGTGCACTGGAGTATGGATAATTTTATAAGAATGTTTCCAGATCTTCAATTCCCAAATCTCCTCTTTCTTAAAACCATCTTGAAAACACTCTGGTTCTTCTTTCCCACCCCACCGCCCCACCCCTTTTCTTTCACAGTTGTTCTTCTCCACTTTACAAATCTTACAATGATGCACTGCTCAGGGCTCAAAAACATCCAGATCACCAAGCAACTGGAGACAGCTCAGAGCTCTAATCCAGAGAAAGAGTCCTGTAGGAACCAAGTAAAAAATAAGAAAGGCAGAGTCTTAGTTCATCTGGCCTCTAAGTCACAGCCAGACTCCGTGCCTTCATCTACTGTAGGTCGAACTGTTTATCAATCCACCTAATTTAGAATTAGAAAGCAGAAGTGAAATGCTTGGGGAAGGAGGTATAGTTTATTTTAACTCAAAAATGAAGTCATACTTTTTCTTACCAGAAGTTAAGTCTGATTTGGCTTATTGGTTTGACAAATGAAGACTAGCTTTATTTATTAGACAGTGTGGTGAGCATTTTCCAATTTGAACTAAATCTAGTGTTAGAGGCTTTGACCAAAAAAAAAAAAAAAAAGATATATAAAGCACATATATAACACACCGTAAGCAAAAAATTATAGCCTTTACCCATGCGTTATAATACTTCTCATATCTTGCTTTAAATACTTATTATATGTCTATCTCACTCCATTGGACCATGACTTACTTAAAAAACTTAAACTGTGTGTTAGTCATCTCTTATTCTCTTAAGTATCTCATTTATTCTAGTTTAATCAGTTATTCTAGTTCAATCAGTTTTTGATGGATTAGAGCTACAATTAAATCTCCTTGCTAAAAATTCCTACTAGAACACAGTAGTAATCACACTATTGAATAAACAAATGAAGACCTCCCAACCAGAAGTACTCATTCCCTCCTGGACTACCGTTTCATATTACTCGTAACTCACTCTGCATTCTATGCTAAAAAAATTACTTCAGTATATTTCATACTTTCTATAAGATCAAAAGCTCCCCAAGGTTAAGACCCATCTCAGACTGACCTCTGTCATCACCTGAGCACCTAAGGTAAACCTTACTAAACATTTTTGAGTGAATTACCAATTTAAAATAAACATATCAGCCTTTGCTCTTTGGAACTCTGATACCTAACTTAATCTTACTGCCATGTGCTTTGGCCCAGGATAGAAAGGGTAATTCTTAAAAAGAAAAAAGTGCTGTCAGTATATGAATATGATGCCACTGACTCACCATAAGCAAAGCAGGCATGCTGAGTTATTTTTTCCAGTAGTAATGATGAATTGTGCTGACTGAGCCATTTGGTTCCTCCTGGGACCAATGGCACACATGTTTTCATATAGACTGCCAGGATTTAAGCTATAATTTTTGACCACTGAGTAGGGGTGGCATTTTCTTCTTTAAAAAGTTGTAGCTATTTTACTAAAAGCGACAATACTAAGAGCAAAACAAAATAACCAAGAGAATATGCAGTAGCAATAAATGCTTAATGTTTAATGTTTTTTTGTTTTGTTTTGTTTTTGTTTTTTTTTAATGTTTAATGTTTTGTTGGGAGATTTTAGACCTTCTGATCATCTCTAATTCCTTCAGACATGAGTCAGTTTTGGTCTCACTACCTTATGACTGACCACTTGTACACCAAATACTTCCAACTGCTTGCTGGTCCCACTACAGATCAGCTTCATAGAAAAATTAATATCCCCTGCTTTCCAGTTTCTATATAAAACCTCCTCCCTAACACTCTTAAATTTAAATTAGTTTCATGACCTTAAATAAAAAATACTATTATTTTTTGGTTCATTTATTCTGAAAATGTCAATTTTAAAAACTTATGTTATTCTATTTTTTTTAATTTAAGTACAGTTGATTTACAATGTTATTCTATTTTTAATAGTATACATTCTAGTATTCCAACAGAAGAAAAGAAATCCTCAGTAACATACGAAGAACACTACAAACATTTATTAATGTGTATTAAAATACTGTGTAAGTAAACCTAGCAGTGAAATAAAATCAGGCTGTTCTCTCCATGTTCATTTAAAGGATTTCAATGCAAACTGATACCCCACTTCTAGGCAACATCATCAACATGAAACATCATGATGACATTTTTAAATTCACTACTTCCCACCTCATTATCTCTCAAATATTTATTTCTTATTTATTCATTTATTTGTCATTTTCACACATCATGTTGCCCTCTCCCAAAACAAACTATCTAAACTCAACTTGACATGAACTACAAAAATGAGGTGTGGGTTTTTTTGTTCTTTTTTTTTTTTTTTTTAGTCTATGCCTACTTTCAAAGGAAAGGCCACCTTGCTTAATAAGTAAACTTGAAGACACTATACCTAGAATATAAATGAACCTCCGAAAACTTAGAAAGGATTTTAAAATATAAGGACATAAAGAATGGCTATCCAGAAAACATGAAGGAAACAATAAACAAGGAAGAGGATTTTAAACTTTACATTAGAGTAGCCAACCGTCCTGGTTTGCCTGGAAGTGAGGAGGATATTTCCCTTATGCAGGTCTTTTTAAGGGGTTAAAACCAAATCTCCCTACTTGACACAGCAAACTGGAACTTCAGCTTCTCTTATTATAGCAGTGAACTAAAAGTAAATCATAAACATTTTAGAGAGAAAATGTATGGTTTTATCAATTTCATTTTCTATAACACTTTAGAATAATGCTTGTTTTCATTGCATGTTTTAAGGAAAATGTAAATAAATAAAACCTAAAAAGGCTTTTGAAAATCCACCCTGTAAATTAGGGAATTTAGTCTACAATGTTTACTTTTTGCTTTCTACCACCAAGTTAACTGGCCTTTATGTCTGAGTTTAAAAGTCAAGAAAAATAAATAAAATGAACTAAATTATTAAGTATTTATCTCAAATGAAAACTTTGGGAAGTCCTAATCTAGAAAATTTCAGGTCTTTTTTTTTTTCTAATTAGTTACCTATTTTATACATATTAGTGTATATATGTCAATCCCAATCTCCCAATTCATCCCACCACCACCCCCCTCCCTGCTTTCCCCCTTTGGTGTCCATACCTTGGTTCTCTACATCTGTGTCTCTGTTTCTGCCTTGCAGACCGGTTCATCTGTACCATTTTTCTAGATTCCACATATATGCATTAATATATGACATTTGTTTCTCTCTTTCTGACTTACTTCACTCTGTATGACAGTCTCTGGGTTCATCCACATCTCTACAAATGACCCAATTTAGTTCCTTTTTATGGGTGAGTAATATTCCATTGTATATATGTACCACATATTCTTTATCTATTCGTCTGTTGTTGGGCATTTAGGTTGCTTCCGTGACCTGGCTATTGTAAATAGTGCTGCAATGAACATTGGGGTGCATGTGTCTTTTTTTTTTTAAAGAAGATGTTGGGGGTAGGAGTTTATTAATTAATTTATTTATTTTTGCTGTGTTGGGTCTTCATTTCTGTGCGAGGGCTTTCTCTAGTTGTGGCAAGCAGGGACCACTCTTCATCGCGGTACGCGGGCCTCTCACTATCGTGGCCTCTCTTGTTGCGGAGCACAGGCTTCAGACGTGCAGGCTCAGTAGTTGTGGCTCACGGGCCTAGTTGCTCCATAGCATGTGGGATCTTCCCAGACCAGGGCTCGAACCCGTGTCCCCTGCATTAGCAGGCAGATTCTCAACCACTGTGCCACCAGGGAAGCCCCATGTGTCTTTTTGAATTATGGTTTTCTCAGGGTATATGCCCAGGAGTGGGATTGCTGGGTCATATGGTAGTTCTATTTTTAGTTTTTTAAGGAACCTCCATACTGTTCTCCATAGTGGCTGTATCAATTTACATTCCCACCAACAGTGCAAGAGGGTTCCCTTTTCTCCACACCCTCTCCAGCATTTGTTGTTTGTAGATTTTCTGATGATGGCCATTCTCACTTGTGTGAGGTGACACCTCATTGTAGTTTTGATTTGCATTTCTCTAATAATGAGTGATTTTGAGCAGCTTTTCATGTGCTTCTTGGCCCTCTGTATGTCTTCTTTGGAGAAATGTCTATTTAGGTCTTCTGCCCATTTTTTAATCAGGTTGTTTGTTTTTTTAATATTGAGCTGCTTGTAAATTTTGGAGATTAATCCTTTATCCGTTGTTTCATTTGCAAATATTTTCTCCCATTCTGAGGGTTGTCTTTTCGTCTTGTTTATAGTTTCCTTTGCTGTGCAAAAGCTTTTAAGTTTCATTAGGTCCCATTTGTTTATTTTTGTTTTTATTTCCATTACTTTAAGAGGTGGGTCAAAAAAGAGATCTAGGTCTTTTCTTATTAAATGCTTTAGGTTAAGTAGAGTTCCCATTAATCAATTTTTATTTTTTGTGTCACAAAGTGGTACTAAATTGCTTGGCAAGTTATTAAAAGTAATAGAGGGCTTCCCTGGTGGCGCAGTGTTTGAGAGTCTGCCTGCCGATGCAGGGAACACGGGTTCGTGCCCTGGTCTGGGAAGATCCCGCATGCCGCGGAGAGGCTGGGTCCGTGAGCCATGGCCGCTGAGCCTGTGCATCCGGAGCCTGTGCTCCGCAACGGGAGAGGCCACAACAGTGAGAGGCCTGCGTGCCGCAAAAAAAAAGAAAAAAAAAAAAGTAATAGAAAGCTCATCCACTTCAACATGTGTTAAGGCAGTTCATAGTTGAGGCAGTGAGAAATTTACATGTTCAAAGTGAAAATGTACAAAGGTAAATATTAGCATGGCATGATTACCTTTCACTTAGCCATAGCTTTTTGCCTAAAAACCAAATTCTCCTCTGGTTTGTTTTCTAATCATGAACTCATAGAGTCTAAATATTATTCTCAAATTATTAAAGAGGCAAAGAATTAACCTGCTTAAAAAAGATGTGAAGCTTTCAGGATGAAGTCAGAAAGTGGCACGGACTCATATACACTACCAAATGTAAAATACATAGCTAGTGGGAAGCAGCCGCATAGCACAGGGAGATCAGCTATGTGCTTTGTGACCACCTAGAGGGGTGGGTTAGGGAGGGTGGGAGGGAGAAGCAAGAGGGAGGGGATATGGGGATATATGTATGCCTTTAGCTGAGTCACTTTGTGATACAGCAGAAACTAACACACCATTGTAAAGCAATTATACTCCAATAAAGACGTTAAAAAAAAAAAAGAAAAAAATGTGAAGCTTTCCATGGAGTTATTTACAAATAATTACTGCAAGCAGGCTTTCTTTACAACAAACTTTGCAGTCATACATATATTACTAGTGAATGAATCATAGGAATAGTTGGCTTTTTTAACATACAAATTATTAATGCATGAAAGATACTGTGTGAGATATTATCAAAATAATAAAACTTTTTAAAGTATATACCTGAATTTAAACTGCCCAAGATATACATAATTTATACCATTTAAGAAACTAAATCCTTTTACAACAAGCTAAGTTTGTCTAACTCATTTGGTGTGGGGGGTTGAATTGCCTTAGGAGAAAATTTAAATGAAAATAGCTTTTTAAGGCATCTCATTTGGGGCTCAAAGAACAGTAATGAGGTTGACCATTCTCCCTATCAGCCAGCTTCAATCTATGTCACTTCAGACTTTTAAAAGGGTTACCAGACCTATATTTTTGTAAATAATATCAGAATCATACACACCCACATACAAACTATACAAATATATAATGTGTGCATATGCATCAGGGTTAGCACTGACATGAATGTAAAATCATGTGCAATGGAAAATGATTGCTAATTAAAACAATTATCCCCTCACTAGACTAGAAGCTTCATGAAGACAGGGGTTGCTTATTTCTCTGCCAAATCCCTGAAGCGTATAAAGGTGCCTGGGCACATAGTAGATGCTCAATAAACAGGTTTAATTAACACAGTAGATTATGGCCTTTGAAATCTTGCTTTTGGAACAATCATAAATAGTAAACACTTTAGTACTTTATTTAACAACTAGTTGAAATAGTTTTTTTGGTTGCAACTTCTCATATAACTAATATTACCCCAAAATAACACAGTGTAATTGTTTTTAACAGCCAACTTGTCTAAAATTGTTTTACCTTATATGTAGAAAGGTACTTCCCCCACTGATGTGATTGACGGTATTACATAAACTTTTAACTAAAATGAACATTAACTCTTTTAACATCAATACACCCTTTGCACTGTGCAGGGCCCACATGACTTTCCAATAAAACTGACAATTTTTCTGTATTTAAATTTAAATCTATGTTCTACCTTAAAAGAACTAAAAAAGGACATAAGTAAAAAAGTCAATTCACCACGGCTTGACTATAAAAACCACTAGATGTCCACAGCTGATGATTCATTCGAACAACACAGAAAGAACATGCACTCTGCCGGGCACTGAAGAAACAAAGGGAATGAGATAGACTTTAGCTCTGTACTCAGCATCTGTAGTATTGTAGAGTACCTAGATAACAACAACCAAAGGAACAAATAATATAATCACAAATGATGGCAAGAACAATGAATGAAATGGGATACAAAGGGAGTGAAAGGGGAAAGCAGCTTTCAGTACTACGGTCGGGGCAGGCTCTGCTGAGGAACTGACATGTCAGTCAAGATGTGAAGGATGAGAAAAACTCAGTCATGTGAAAATCAGAAGGAAGCACATTCTAGACACAGAAAACAGCAAGAGCAAAAGCCTGAGGTGGGAAAGAGATTAACATTTAGAAGAACTGAAAGAAACCTTGTTGACTTGGGCAGAGTTGAAGGGGGCTGGGGTGGAGACACCATCTGTGGCTGAAGAAGTAGGCAGCAAAGAAGATATATTCAAGGGCAACAGGAAGCCATTAAAGGGTTTAAGCAGAGAACTACTAAGATCCCACAGATGTCCCTCCTCACCACGTGGAGAAAGACAGTGGGGAGCAAGTATGGAAACTGATGGTGACCAAACCCTTGCCTTGATACATTTAAGTTTCACCATCTATAGAAGACAAGGGAGCGCTGTTTTTTTTCAACTGAAGTATAGTTGCTTTACAATATTATATTAGTTTCAGGTGTACAGCACAGTGATTCAGTATTTTTACAGATCATACTCCCTTAAAAGTTATTACAAAATATGGCTCTATTTCCCTGTGCTGTATAATATATCCTTGTTGCTTATCTATTTTATACACCGTAATTTTTATCTCTTTATCTCATTCCCCCTCTTGCTCCTCCCCCGCTTCCCTTTCCCTGCTGGTAACCACTAGCTTGTTTTCTATAAGAAGGGAGCACTTTATTTTTTTATTTTATTTTTATTTTTTGGTGGTACACGGGCCTCTCACTGTCGTGGCCTCTCCCGTTGCGGAGCACAGGCTCCGGACGCGCAGGCTCAGAGGCCATGGCTCACAGGCCCAGCCACTCCACGGCATGTGGGATCTTCCCGGACCGGGGCATGAACCTGTGTCCCCTGCATCGGCAGGCGGACTCTCAACCACTGCGCCACCAGGGAAGCCCGGGAGCACTTTTTAAAGCTGTTTCTTTTCCTCTGAATTGCTGAACATTTCTTTTTTCAACCATCCCTGATTTTTCTACGACCAACACATTATTTCAAATAAACATAATCAATACGTCCCTAAGGAAAGCTCTGGACTCTGAATGTCAATTTTTAAAATCTTGGCTCTTCTGCTTACTCGTTTTGTAAAGACTCTAGTTTTAGTGTTCTTACCTGTAAAGTTGGGATAAGAATAGAACTTATTTCCTAGAGATATTATGAAGATTATATCACATAATCTGTGTAAACCTCTTAGAACAGTAGACTAATAAGAATTAAAGAAGATAATCCATATAAAGCACTTGGCAACTAGATCATTATAATCAGAAGTAATAGTTATTATTATTTTAGTTATAATTATTATTAAAAAGCAGCTTCAGAAGTCTTCCTTTATTGGCCACTCTTTTTCTATTAGTTTGAAAATAAAAGTTCTCCTGAAACTTCAAGTCCAACAGAAAATATCACAACTGCAATTGTGGCTTCCCAATTAATCAAATCTAATGTGCATATAGTTACACTTTTCCATGAGCATATGAATATAACATTAGCATTGTGTCAGCTGAATCACCTGAATTACATTTATCCAGCATTCTGGGAAGTGGAGGGTTTGGGTGTTAATTTGGAGCTTCAGTTACTGAGTACTCAAACAATATCCACGCAAAATAGCGTGAAAAATATAATACAAGATAAGCTTATATGAGAGAAGGCAAACCAGTAATGAGCTTGCAAAAAGAGTAGGTTGACTACCATCAATATACATTCAAAAAGTATTTTATCCATAGCTTCATAACAGATTCTTAGCTTCTTAATATAGGCCTTCATAATACTATGTCTTAGCTCTGTAACAACCAAACTTTGCTTTTATTTCTGTGGTTTTGAATAGACCCCAACTTCCTGAAAGAATGATCATGTCAGCTTTTGTTCAGCATGGTGCCCCCAATGCCTAGATCAAAGTTGGATTCTTGGTGGGCAGTGGTAGTAGATGCTATGGCTCACTGTCCAGATCCCCCAGCTAGGACTCCCTCTTAGACTCAATTTACTCTCCTGCCCCCAGCTTCCAAGAGTACTGGCTCTTGACTACTCACAACCGCACCACCCAAGGCTGCACCACTTCTTTGGTTGAGGTGGGACTGCAAACACCCAGTCCCTGGCCTCCGTACGGGACAGCTCTGCAGAGCCATCTAGTTCCAGAGCTCACCATAGGATTGGCTCACACCTCTACTAAAACTGCATCCTGGTTCGACTTCTCCCTCTTTCCAATCCTCACTCCCTTCACTCCCCCACAGGTGTAGATCTTGAGAGTGCTCACCAGTAGACCTCCCGCACACAAATTTCAGACTGTTTCCCAGCAACTCGCCCTAAGACAACACCCAACAAATTCTGTAGAATAAATGAATGATTTTGCCACTAGAGCCATACATACCTTTTTCAAAACATGATCACATCCAAAGCATAAGCCAACAGATAAATTGATAATAAAGATATGTGAATAAGTTTTAAAAACAGTCATCTTACCATTGCACTATTTGTTTTATTTTATGTTAAGTTGTCAAATAAAATAATTACTACCTGAAGTGATTTAATATCTTGTCCTTCACTCTGAGACCACAAGCCATTTAAAAGGCTGATGAGGGCTTCCCTGGTGGCGCAGTGGTTGGGAGTCCGCCTGCCGATGCAGGGGACGCGGGTTCATGCCCCGATCCGGGAGGATCCCACATGCTGCGGAGCGGCTGGGCCCTTGAGCCATGGCCGCAGAGCCTGTGCTCCGCAACGGGAGAGGCCACAACGGTGAGAAGCCCACGTACCACAAAAAAAAAAAAAAAAAAGGCTGATGACATTAGTTCTATAGGTATATCAAAAAAATTATTCTTATTTTTATAGAGAAAATAATGTATGGTTAAAATAGATGTCTGGGACCAGTTCATTTCTTTAAAACCTCCACACCCAACTACTTTTTTTTGTCTTAAGAATAGACCTAATGTTTACTTACAGGGAAAAATGATTTAATTCAAGAAATAAAGAATTCAGTTTTGTTAAGACAAGTTAATATCTTATTTTTAAGTTAAAAGAGCAGCTTACAAACTCTCTAGTATAATTCTAGTTTTCTATATAAAATGATAAAAAATTAAATATATAATTGAAAAGTTTTAGTTTAAAGATCAAAAAATAAGGGAAAAATACTGAAAATGGAGGTTCAGGAACTACATTCAAGCTTATTTTTCTCCATATAAAATACTTAACTTTCCTGGGGCTATTTACAGTCTTAAAGTGCATAGCTTAAAGAGTTAGGATTCAAAAATCAGAGTTTTTCTACTTCAAAAATCAATATTTATTTCAGACCACAAGCTAGAATCTTAATTATTTTGATGGGAAGCCCTTCAATTTTAATGGATTTAAAAAGAGAATCTACTCTGTTCACCAGAAACTAGAATTATGCTCTCAAATATATCCTATCATCTATCCCTCAACTAGCCTTCTGTGACTTAATTCTCTCTCTGACCTAAGAAGTTTCGAATGTCTTACACAATTATTACTTGACTGGCACTTTGATGACTCATAATTATTTATAGGATCAAAACTCTAATGTAACCATCCTCCAATTTGCTAGTACTCCCTAGTATAACTGAAACATACACATCTATCACCGAAAATTAAATTAACTTTCTCTATCTCCACACACTGTTATTCAAAGAAAGTTTCCTGAGGGTCAGGAAACAGACCATGAGGAGTTAACTGAATCCCATAAGCAGGACTTTCAACAGAAGTTTATTTCTGCCAGTTACTGTTAAAAGTTACATATATAACTTAGATTGCTTGGTCCTTCCTTGCACCTTACTATATGCAAATATCAACACAAACATCTCACTTTTGTCAGAAGCAAATAAATAAATCATTTTCTTTTTTTTTTTTTTTTTTGCTCTACGCGGACCTCTCACTGCTGTGGCCTCTCCCGTTGCGGAGCACAGGCTCCAGACACGCAGGCTCAGCGGCCATGGCTCACGGGCTTAGCCGCTCCGCGGCATGTGGGATCTTCCCAGACCGGGGCACGAATCCGTGTTCCCTGCATCGGCAGGCGGACTCTCAACCACTGCGCCACCAGGGAAGCCCATAAATCATTTTCTTAAAAATTCACAGTCTCACTGAATTCTGCTTTCCAACAAAATTTAAACATTTTGTTTACTATCATTCCTTAAAACTCAAAAGCACTTTGATGTCACTGTTTATTACTCCCTTTCTCTTTCTCAGTAATGTCAAAATCTCAATAGTCTAAAGCACACATACCATGAAGGAAAAAAAATGAATTTAAAATTCTGTCTTTACACACAGAAGAAAAGCAATTCCAGAAGAAAATAATTCTATCCAGATACAGGAGAGGATCTAGAAAGATTTAGGATATTTAACTATCACAATTTGGAAACAAAAAGCAGCAATGGAGATAAGCAAGTAGATGATAACATGAGAGTAACAGTTAAATACAAACTCGTGAATGGAATGCAAAAAATGATGATCATTTAATGATTCATCTCTGCTTTCCCAATTCTTCTCCAATCATATATTAAGATCATATATTAAGGTAAATACCATCTATTATATATCATATATTAACATACCATATATTAAGATAAAATACAAAGACATATTAAGGCTGCTATGGGCCTTGGACACAACAAGTTGATATTCCAACACAGGCTAAAACTAACTTGTCAAAATTATCACTCCTTTAGGGAATCAGTTACAGCAGGGATTCTCTATGCATGGCAATCCAGGCCAAAAGCTCGTTCTTCAGGCACAATAATATTGATAGTTAAAATGTAGCTCACTGTGGTGGCGATGGGGGTAGTGGTCAGCTCTAACACATTTTCCTGTACACTGACATCAGCTAGATCTTAAATGAATGTAATCTAGGACAGTTTGATTAAAGAGGTTTCGGCTAAAAGGAGGCTATAGCAAGTACGTTTTTGGATAGCTACTAGAACACAAGAACAACTGGTTTGCACATCATGCTGCTCTACAGTTCTACACATACCTGGGTTTAGAAACACAGTAAAGGAAAGCATTTTTAAGAGTGAGAATATAAGCATGATCAAAGCAACAGTTAAAATTGCGAATGCTCTGAAAATCTTTTGGCCCTTTAACGTTCACGTACACAATAGAGTTCTCCTCTCTCCAGAGAGCTACACGACACCAAGGGGGAACACATTCTCCAGCAGCAGCTACTGGGAATTACCAAATTACATAAAATTAATGGGATGTGGCTCTTTGCAATGAATAAATTTATAACTAAATGATGAGTGCTTTACGCTTTTTATCCCACCGGGTAAACTGCTAGAGTAATCAATTCAATCAGGTCTATTAAAGAGGCCCATTACATGTCTGATGGGCAGCTTTACTTTTTTTCCCCTTCTATTCAGATTTCTGTCTGTGTCAAAGAAAAAATAAGCAGGTTGGTCTTTGAATTTAAAACTGGAATGTTGGGAGGTCAGATATGCAAAAAGGTAAAAAAGTAAAAAGGAAACCAGGATTCAGATAAGCCAAAGACACAAAAGGATAAAGAGAAACAGAAATATTAAAATGTTTTTGAATTAATCAAATAATTTCAATGTATTTTTTTAAATGCAATATTGGTAATATTCAGAAAAGTCTTTCTAAAAGTTAAAAAAAAAAAAAACACCCCCTAGGGCTTCCCTGGTGGCACAGTGGTTAAGAATCTGCCTGCCAATGCAGGGGACACGGGTTCGAGTCCTGGTCTGGGAAGATCCCACATGCCATGGAGCAACTAAGCCTGTGCGCCACAACTAACTGAGCCTGTGCTCTAGAGCCCACGAGTCACAACTACTGAAGCCCGTGTGCCACAACTACTGAAGCCCGCATGCCTAGAGCCTGTGCTCTGCAACAAGAGAAGCCACCACAATGAGAAGCCCATGCCCCACAACAAAGAGTAGCCCCTGCTCACTGCAACTAGAGAAAGCCCACGTGCAGCAGTGAAGACCCAAGACAGCCAAAAATTAAATAAATGAATTAAAAAAAAAAACCCTAAGGATGGAATTATTGTGGTCCAGTCTTAGAAGACTCCAAACCGACATGGATTCTTACCCTAGGTCCAAGTGATCCACGTATAAACCTGCAGAGGCAACAAACAGTAAGCTCCATGGGAATGTAAGTAAGCAAGGCTCTTCCTACAACAAGATGATATGGCAGAGAGAAAGGAAACTACCTAGACTGTACTTCTTGTAATGAGGGAAATCTTTGCACCCCTATGAAAAGTTACTTCATCCAGAAACTGGCAATATAACTTTTCACAGCTACCTCATACTTTTGACAGAAAAGCCACATAAGACAATATATGGAAGGGCCTTGTAAAGGTAAGAGCATGAAGCAGATAAAGGTAGCACTGGGGCTTCCCTGGTGGTGCAGTGGTTCAGAGTCCGCCTGCCAATGCAGGGGACACGGGTTCGTGCCCCGGTCCGGAAAGATCCCACATGCCGCGGAGCGGCTGGGCCCGTGAGCCATGGCCGCTGAGCCTGCGCGTCCGGAGCCTGTGCTCCGCAATGGGAGAGGCCACAACAGTGAGAGGCCCGCGAACCGCAAAAAAAAAAACCCAAAAAACGGTAGCACTGACAAGAAGCAGTATCACTGTTGCTATCTCCAGCACAAAGCAAATGCTCAACTAATAATTGTTGAATGAAAGAATGAACATTTTAAAATAATTTTTAAAACCTAAGACCAAATCACCAAATGATTCCAATAGGTAACATTATATTTAACATTAACTTCTGGAATGTTCTAGTTCTCTACAATAAATTGCCAGTATGAATCCAGGGCTTACTATTTGCCAAGCCCTGTTCTAAAGACTTTAGAAATATTAAGTTGACAACAGCTCCATGAGATAGAATCTACTATTAGAATCTACTTCATCTATAAACCTTTATTTACAGATAAAGAAAATGACCTAATTCAAAATACAGGGCTAAATAATTTATCAAAAATCACAGAGTCTGTAAGTGGAAGAATTCAAACCTAAAAAAATCTGGCTCTTCTAACCATGCTTTTAAACTAAAATGAATTTATTAACACATATACTCAATGGCAAATCGGTAAGCATATCTGTACAAACATTACAGTACATGACTAAAATAGTATTTTCAGATAAATTCAATTCAGGATCACTGTTGACTGTGCTGTACAGTCAAAATTCCCTTCTATTCTGGAGCTGACTCAATGGGGCATCACATCAATTATATGCGCTTCCTTGTTTCACTCTTCTCTCTGCTTCAAAATACCTCTTTCCCCAATCC
The DNA here is from genome assembly GCF_025265405.1 of Mesoplodon densirostris. Taxonomy (NCBI): domain Eukaryota; kingdom Metazoa; phylum Chordata; class Mammalia; order Artiodactyla; family Ziphiidae; genus Mesoplodon; species Mesoplodon densirostris. Next base: position 222,176,601 of record NC_082661.1, read on the forward strand.
CCAGATATACTCGTAATGGCATATCTTAAGTAGTTTTTTGTAGATGTGAAAACGCTTCAACGTGTGGAATTCATAAACAAACAGTCATAGTAGAGGGACTTCCCGGGTGGCGCAGTGGTTAATTCTCCATGCTCCCAATGCAGGAGTCCCAGGTTCAATCCCTGGTCAGGGAACTAGATCCCACATGCGTGCCGCAACTAAGAGTTTGCATGCCACAACCAAGGAGCCGGCAAGCCGCAACTAAGACCCAGTGCAACCAAACAAAAATAAATAAATATTTTTTTAAAGAAAGAATCATAGTAGAAACACCTAGATTACATGAATGTTTACAGATAGTCTTTAGTTCATTAATAATTTATTTACTACTGACTGCAATAAGCATTATATTAGCTACTGAATGGGGACAGCCTAGCAATTAAAGACATAATCTAAATTAATATTTAAAATCTAATTAAGACACAAAATATATTTATGTAAGATGGCCTGGAAACTACATTTAAAAAAAAAAACTACTTATCTTCCATTGAAAACTCATACATTACTAGTTGAAATAAAAAGTTCTAAAGAGAAATAGAAAGGGTCAAATTTGGGGAACACACGTGCCAGAGAACAGAAATGAAGTTTAATTATAACTACTCCATGTATTTGAGATTGTTCAGTAAGAAAAATGTAAGTTTAATAAAAAAAATAGGAACACTGGACTCTCCAGCCATTTCTCACATCATGGATTTACATGACTTCTAGGCTATCTGTATGTGTCATTATCAGAATTAAATTAAATCTGTTTCTGATCCCTTGAACAAGAGCTCCTGTTGCCATTGAATCTATATTGTATTATCCACTAATATGGAAGCAGCTCATGCAATGGAATATTACTGGGTTGAAGTGAGCAGAAAGGTTGACAGTGGCTCTAAACCAAAACTGGTTCAGAAATTTGGAGAACACTTAAAACAACCATTTTCTCTTATACCCCAACCTTCACAACCTACAAACTAGAAGAATCTTCTTCTGAGTTTTCCTTCTGCTCATTTTCCTAAAACTGCCCAACTCCCACCACTGTCCATCTGTTTCAGGCGCTGCCGGCGTGACTCTTACAACATACACACACACACACACTAATGCACACACCTAAGCACACACACCCTCACAGACACAGCACGTGCTCTTATTCAAACACCAAAGGATATAGAAAATACCATCCATTCTGAACCACCAATATAAGCTCTAGGCTGAGAAACAGCACAGTGAGTTATAAAACAGGGCTGTGGAAAGAAGTGTATGGTTAATAATTCTTGGCCCGGAGCTGGACATCTTGAATCAAATCCCAGTTCCTCCCTCCATGCCTGTGTGGTCTTGGGTGATTATTTAATCTTTCCAACCCTCACTTTTCTCATTCACTGAATCTTGGATGAAGAAATAGCTAATCCACTTTCCAGCTCAAAACTCTTAACTCTTGAGAGAAAAAAAGTGAATTCAGAGGAAGACAACAGTTTTGATTTATAGGATAAGGTTTTGATACCTTTTTGTATAGGATCAAAAATGTTCTGTCTCATGATGGTTGGATCATAGTCTCTTAACTGAGTAATATGTTGGCTTCCCTATGCCAAAGGCAAGATTACAACACTTTCCAAAATATTGGTAACATTTGAAACATTAGAGGAACACATTAGTCACTGTGCCTTCAAACTATCTGATTTTTAGTTCCAATGTGTTATTTTAAAACATGCTTCCTGTACACAAGCTTATTTCTTAAAATACCTTTTGGAGAAAAGTCACACCAGGGCCAACCTCCAATACTACGCATATCTTTATTCTCCACCAGACAAGGTCTACTTTCCACCAAAAGTTAAGTTAGAGTCTATATACATTTACAGGATCTCCTATTTTTGTTGCTTAATCATTTTTGTAATGTTAATGAGAGAAGAGTGAAACAGGGAGGCTGTATAATTAACCTTCCATCTGCAAGTTGAACAACCCAGAAACAGCATACAAAAGAGTCAGGACATGAATATGTAACTGAGAGCACATAACCTGTTGACTTTCATCAAGTCCATGGAATAAGAGGAAGTGAGAAGTCACTTCCTTCCCAAAGTGCTTCTGAGCACAAGGAAAGAGGACACTGTCCCCAGGCAAACAGAGGAAAGCCAACGGCGCACCTACACAGGGACACACTAAAGTCACACAGGAAAACAAAAGAGAATAGATCCTGTTATTTGATGTGACACACGCTTTCTATATTTTAACAGTTTAAAATATTACAGTAGCTGTTCCTTGAAGATGTACCACACATGATCCAGTTTAGTTAAGTATGGAATCAGTTACTATGGATGTTCAAGTCAAACTGGCACCAAGTCAGAACTCTCTATTCTGTACCCTGTACCTGCCTGTAAAATGTTTAGAGATGCCAAATACATGGCTCTGTGAGAAAGAGCTTTAAAGGAAACTATTTAAAATCATGTCCAGGGACTTCCCTGGCAGTCCAGTAGTTAAGACTCCGTGCTTCCACTGCAGGGGGCACAGGTTTGATCCCTGGTTGGGGAACTAAAGATCCCACATGCCATGTGGCACGGCCCCCCCCCAAAAAATATCCAAGCTAGGTCATAATTTTACACATGATGCTGACAAAAGAGAAAAGGGAGAGAAATTGGCTCTACCTATGAAATTGGACTATCACAACTCATCAGCCTGTGTAATCTCATGAAACTTAATGAGATTGGTGAGTACTTTCTCCATATTTGTTTGAAAAGATTTTTTGTTTAATGGATCCCCAGCAAGGCTTTTTAAAAGTTTTTCTTTTTATAAGAGATGCAACTCTGATTATACAAAAGAGAAGGCTCGCAGACTGACAAGGACCATTTACAACCCTGAGCTCCACACTGGCCCAGTCTCACCATCCAACTGCACTTGCTTCCCTGGTGTTTAACTTACCATCTTCTCCCATATAGTTCGAGCCCCTCTTCACTGATAGCTGTCTTAGTGAGGGGGCCATCATACCTGCAATCCCCTCAAATAGAACATATAGAACTGGTTTCTGATTTTTCACCTTTTTATCACTAATAGTGACAAGAGTTGCATTCAATATCTATATACCATATACTTTTACCACTGCTTTATTTAATTCAATTCGTTACCACATCCTGCAGGGTTTTTGCTTGTTTATTTGTTTGAAAAAGGTCTTGAATTTACCTTTACCCCCCAGTCACTGCTGCCACCCTAGACCAGACCTTCTTCAATGCTCCCCTTAAGCATATCAAGAGCTTTTATCCTTTACTCCTCAGCTTACCTAGTTTATCTCTAGAAGACTTATCTTCCTAAAGCACTATTCAATATGTCCTCTAGAACCTGTGCTGGTTGCATCTATGTTCTATTACACTATTTCCCAAATCCTATTTGTCACAAGAAAAATTAAAAAGCACCCGTGACCAACAAGGTTCGAGATATTCTGCATGCTATAGCCCGCTCTTGGACTTTCACCTTGTACAGTAACATTAAAATCTCTTTAGCCTTTTTCTTTTTTAATAAATTTATTTATTTATTTTTGGCTGCGTTGGTCTTCGTTGCTGCATGCGGGCTTTCTCTAGTTGCAGCGAGCAGGGGCTACTCTTCATTGAGGTGCACGGGCTTCTCACTGCGGTGGCTTCTCTTGTTGCGGAGCACAGGCTCTAGGCATGCAGGCTTCAGTAGTTGTGGCTCACGGGCCTAGTTGCTCTGTGGCATATGGGATCTTCCCAGACCAGGGCTCAAACCCGTGTCCCCTGCATTGGCAGGCAGATTCTTAACCACTGTGCCACCAGGGAAGTCCCAAAATCTCTTTAGTCTTGAGGTGCAGAAATCAGTTTACCTTTCTCTAGTCTAGCATATTCCATACATGTTTTATCAAGGGACCCACCCGTTACTGGAGCAAGGTGGGGATTGTTATTATCATGTATCAATTCAAAACACCTCTCCAGTTTTCAATTCCGTTCTCCATCTTTATGAACCCCTATTTACCTGTTTCCCATAACTTTCCTTTGCCTCTGACATGGATAGCCCAGTCTCTTTTAGTATATTATACTCATCTCAAAGTATCTTCTGCCCTTTTTTCCAAAAGCACTAATGATGATCTGGTTGTCCAATGGCTATATACTGACAAAACTGTCAAACTTCTAATTAATGAAATTCTACTTATTTTCTTCTGTCTGTCCCTCATTAGCAGCTACTCTTTGTAATTCAAACCGGAATTGAAATATCCTGAACACATCTGTCAGAAATTAAGTGTTAAGCAACACTTAACAGGAAAAAAATTATTGCTCTTAATATATTTTAAAAGAATGCAGATGTTACTGCAAAGTTAGATGATTTCAATTTCCTCTTTTATAGACATGTATCTACCTTTGACATAACTTTAATTGCACTGTTAGCAAAAATAAGACAAATAAATTTAGCTTTAAAATTTTACTTTATGTCCTATAAAATAACGCATATGCTATCATTTCCCCTTATAGTAAACCATTCATTAAAAAGTATGACAAACTCTTTTGGAACAAGATTGCTAGTAATTTTCCATCCACTGCCAGAGGAAAGATGGGTGTTACTTTCTTTTTTTTGTTTTTTTGTTTTACTGCATTTGTTCCTCACTGAACACCAAAGTTAAACATAGGAAAAAAAAGAGTAAGCATGGAAGTTGAGCTATTATTTTGTGAGGGCAGTATGTTAACTTTGCAATTTCTTGATAAACTCACTTCAGTTATCAGAACTAATATAGTTGTTTGGGTTTTTTTGCAGTACACGGGCCTCTCACTGTTGTGGCCTCTCCCATTGCGGAGCACAGGCTCCGGACGCGCAGGCTCAGCGGCCATGGTTCACGGGCCTAGCCGCTCCACGGCATGTGGGATCTTCCCAGACCGAGGCACGAACCCGTGTCCCCTGCATTGGCAGGCTGACTCTCAACCACTGAGCCACTAGGGAAGCCCACTAATATAGTTTTAAGAACATGACAAAGAACTTATAGTAGACATTAGCTTTTAATTTCATTTTATACAGGTAGACTTTAAAAATATTTACATTTATTAAGCTTTATTTTTAATACAGGACAAAGATGACAAATTATCAACTTTCCCTGTTTACTTGTATGATATGTTAGCAAAGACAGCTTAAATATGACAAAGCTAAATTACCACAAAGCAAAATAAGTTTAGTGGTTTATATTACATCACATTTTGAAGAGTCCCCTTAATACATTTACAACACAATACAAAATATAAACCAACCAATTTTCTAGTTAACTTTTCATAAATTATATAGTAAATGACTGTTTCTCTAATTTTCTCAGTGCTAACATACAACTGAATAGCCTTTTAACATTCGATTTTGGATGAATATAGATTGTGATTCTGAAGTGCTGTGTAAAGTATCAAGGTAATAGTTTATTGAATATATTATGTAATATGTAACCTCTGTAATACTTTATGGTCAAAATTTTAAAAACAAGGAATAAAACTGAGTTGTCAGAATTTGAGAAGCAATAAGATTTCTGATATAAATAAGTCTAAATCTTCTTTTTATAGATTAAGAAACTGTTCCCCAGATAAATCAAGCCCGGGTGAAGGTCACACAGTTAGTGTGGTATAGTGAGAAGGCCTATAATTTAGTCAGACAGACCTGGATACTAATCCAAGCTCACTCCTTGCTGTGCTATGTTATACTTGTTACTTTATCTTTCAGGGCCTTAGTTTCTGCATCTGTAAAAAGGACATAATAATAAGCATTTCTTATGTTGCAGTGACAATTAAATTAAATTGAATAGAGTATTATGTTACATAAAAGATGGTAAACATGTGAAGTTCTAGCTTTATTAAAGAAATAGCCACATACAATCCAAATTTCTTACTTTCTTGTCTATAAGTCACCAACGTGATATTTTGCTTAACTTTCTAGTTGCTCAAAATTCGAAATACATATTTTTTCATATAGTTTTAAACTCAACCCAGTTACGTGAATCGCATAAATTCGAAACTGCACTTTTGCTATCTATGTATTAAATTAGCATAATTAATCTGAAGTGACTTAAATAAAGCTTTTCCATTCTATTTATTAGCCTCTGCTCTTTTTCCCTGAGTGAGGTTAAGTTTTTTCCAACTGCAAAATTTTTAATAGGGTCAATGAGTGAGTGTAATGCTCTTTGTAAATACAATGGACTGCTGACCTTTATACTAAGGGGATAATGTCTCAATTACCAAGTGGCCTTTATACTGAACAATTAGCTTAGTACAATCGTTTAAAAAGAAAAAAAAAAGGTTGTTTTCTTTTCTTTTCTTTTCTTTCAAATAATCTTTACAGCCTGTAAGAGAAGAATGCTTTCAATTTTTTTTTTTTTTTTTTTTTTTTGCGGTACGCGGGCCTCTCACTGCTGTGGCCTCTCCCATTGCGGAGCATAGGCTCCGGGTGCGCAGGCTCAGCGGCCATGGCTCACGGGCCCAGCCGCTCCACGGCATGTGGGATCTTCCCGAACGGGGGCACGAACCCATGTCCCCTGCATCGGCAGGCGGACTCTCAACCACTGCACCACCAGGGAAGCCCAAATGCTTTCAATTTTATAAGAGAAACTACATTTCCACTTAATCAAAAGAAAATTTTCGTATTACTTACCTTCTTTTTTATGCATTAATATCAACTTATGAGGAAGAACTAGCAATGATGTTCTTAGTTCTCAAAGTATCATAAAATGATGTCTATATGGAGAAAAATGTGGAATAGTGAGAAGAAAATAACAGGGGAGAGCTGGAAAAAGTCCTATATAGTTTCATTTATCAGAAAAAGGAATATGTAACAATACATAATAAAGTATGTACACATATTTTTTTGAATTTCTCTCTATGTTCTCCCAAAGATAAATAAACTTGTTTCATTATAGTACCACAGTACCTACAAATGAAGGGCCTTAGACATTTTCACTTATGTTTTGCTAACCACAAAACTCAATTCTAGATATTTTTCTACTATGTGAACATGTGACTGACACAGTGTCCCTAGTTGCTAAAAGTATAAGGAAACATCCACACAAGTTACACAGGACAAAATTAAGCTGGACCGAACAATGACTGTTTCTTTGGAATACAGTTCACTGACATTTCACCCTCTAGAATCACATATCATTTGTTAAATGTCCCATAATTACTAACCATGGGGATTCTCTAATGCTCTTCCTGAATAACAGGAAACAAAAATGTTGTAGAGATTAAAAGCAATGTGCAAGTCCCAGATGAACTAAAGGTGTACAATAAAGATTACAACTTCAACAAATATACATTCTAATACCACCTTCCTTTCCTTTCCCAAGAGGTTCAAAGATGCAGTATACATCAATAGCCAGCTACAAGAAATGTTTACCGTCCCCAAAAGCAAAAAGCAAAGTAGGGTCTCAGCTTCTGTCTATAGGCAGGCATGTATGTAAATACCAATGGTAGTGTCTGTGGAGATAATGAGAGTCAAAGGATAGTCCTAAGCCAATCTCCCAGATCAAAGGAGTCTCTTCAGAAACTCAGTACCAGATTCTGCAAGAAAAGTCCTGATTTCAGAAAGGTCACACCTTGCTGAAAAGGTGTGTACCCATAGTCCCCACTTCTCATCCCTGAAACTATGGCTTTAAGACAAGATCGGTTCAGAGGAATAAATATTATTATCCCCAATTTCCAGGTAAGTAAACTGACTGCAAGTCCACTTTTGACGACTCTGCCCACATGTCCAAAGACAATCAGTAATATGCAACAGAATCTACACCCAAACTCTAGACATGGATTCCTAAGTCCATGTCCTTAGCCAACATTACCATCCCAGTCTCCATATTACCAGTATACTGCCATATTTAATTAGTCTTATTTTTCTACCTTAGCCTCAAAGGAGCTAAGGTAAATATAACCTATTTGTTCATCTGTCTGTCATATGACTAAATACGGACTTTGGCAGGGTTGTAAATACAGTAGAGAATTACTAAAGGACTATAAACATCCATCAGAATATAATTATTTCTAACCTTTTCTTTTTTTAATATTTTTTTACATCTTTATTGGAGTATAATTGCTTTACAACGTTGTGTTAGTTTCTGCTGTATAACAAAGTGAATCAGCTGTACATATACATATATCCCCATATCTCCTCCCTCTTGTGTCTCCCTCCCACCCTCCCTATCCCACCCCTCTAAGTGGTCACAAAGCACTGAGCTGATTTCCCTGTGCTATGCGGCTGCTTCCCACTAGCTATCTATTTTACATTTGGTAGTATATATATGTCCATGCCACTCTCTCACTTCTTTTTCGGATTTATATGTGATTTTCTCCCCAGCTGGTGATTTAAATGAAAACTAAGACACACCAGTGTGGTACTGGTGAAAAACAGTCTATTCATATTTGTAACTCCATGGTAATGGTTTTTGACTGTGTGCATCTAAACAAACAAACAAAAAAGTGCTGCATGGACGTTTGTAATTTTTAGACCCTCTGAAGATTATATATTGGCTCCATATAGGTCCATGTATAATATAACCCTGCTTTATGGATACTTGAAAGTTGAAGGCAAGTTACAGTTATTATTATTATTAACTTATTCTTTATACATCTGCAGCCTGGCTCAGAGGCTTATTAACTCCTTATGTCTCTTTTCCCCTCCTTTGAGGCACTTCTCAGTGATATATCTCTCCTGTTTAACAGATAGTTGTTCTCACATCAGTCTCACTCTACCATCAAGCCCACACTTAACACTGGAATGAGGTGAAGCAGTGGAGGAGTGAGGCTGTTACCTGCAGAATGCCTCTTGCTAAGGCGTGTGGCTCCTACACAGAGGGAAAAGGACTCTGGGAAACCCTCTGAAGGCCTGGGAAACCCATCCTGACTAAGCCAGTAGGGCCCAAGGGTTAATCTAAGCTCTCCTTGCCCATCCCCACTTTTCGTATAATAGGATGGCCTGGGTTTGTTCCTGATCAACTCTGAGACAACTTTGTTCAGAAACCCCTATTGTTCTATTGCATATTATATGTAAGAATTACGTGTTGTTTGACCAAAACCCTTCTTTCCTTCCATCCCAGTTTAAATTAAGGCTGGGGGGAAAAAAAGCTTGTTACCAGTTTAGGACACGGACATCTTTTAATCTGTCGAGGCATTTGGTCAAACTCAACCAAGTGTCAAATCTACCCTTCTATGATTTCTGGTCCTATATCAAGTTTTTATCAAAAACAACAGGGCTTCCCTGGTGGCGCAGTGGTTGAGAGTCCGCCTGCCGATGCAGGGGACACGGGTTCGTGCCCCGATCCCAGAAGATCCCACATGCCGCGGAGCGGCTGGGCCCGCGAGCCATGGCCGCGGAGCCTGTGTGTCCGGAGCCTGTGCTCCGCAACGGGAGAGGCCACAGCAGTGAGAGGCCCGCGTACTGCAAAAAAAAAAAAAAAAAAAAAAAAAAAAAAAAAAAAAAAAAAAAAAACAAGATTTCATACATGCAGATAACAGACAAAACCACATACTGAGTTTTATCATGACAAGTTTTTTTGCTTAGGTTGATTTAATGAAGGTATTCATGCTGAAATAGGATTGTCCCAAATGGTACAGTCTCTCTAACCAACAACCAATAAATAGAAGATCCCTGCTGTATTATTTTGTACCATACAAAATTATACATGTGAGAAGCAGATGGTGAATGTCAACTTGGCACCATTCCACCATCTGCTCTTCGTATAGCTCGTCAAGTTCAGAGTGTTACTTAAAGAGTAAAGAAAGACAACGATATTGTTGAAGCCAAGAGCAGCCTTATTCTCCTTCCTTAAGCAATCCCAACATTTGCAATACATACACCAAGTACCTCCAAGGGTAACAGCTCATCTATGACCTAGAAAATCTTGTTTTAATCTCATTCTATTAAATAAAACCTAAACAAAAGCATTCATTTCTACAGTATCCCACAGATATTTCCTGGACAAGAAAAAAAAGGAGTAACGAATTTCTGAATAGCTAAAAACAGGATACAGAAAAGAGACTGCACATACTACAAGAGGATATATAACAAGAAAAACAACAAAGCATAAATATTCGTGCTGAGTTTGTTTTTTGTTTGCTACTAGAGAGCATAAAGGATGTTAATGAAGGAACATCTGCAACATGCTGGCTTCATATCTAATTGTAGTACAAAAGTGGATGTATTTTGTACCATCATATAACTTTTATCTTACAGATATCTTTACAGCTATTGTACTGAAAAATACAAAAATGCAATCTATAATACTTACTAGACTTCATATACTAAAGACCAATTGGAGGCTACCTGTTATTTTTTATTTTTTTGGGGGGGGGGTGGTACGCGGGCCTCTTACTGTTGTGGCCTCTCCTATTGCGGAGCACAGGCTCCGGATGCGCAGGCTCAGCGGCCACGGCTCACGGGCCCAGCCAGTCCACAGAATGTGGGATCTTCCCGGACCAGGGCACGAACCCGTGTCCCCTGCATCGGCAGGCAGACTCTCAACCACTGCGCCACCAGGGAAGCCCTACCTGTTATTTTTAAATGATCTATTTCCATCTAAATGCAATAAATATTACTCATGACAATGTGTACAAGGAAATGATACTAATTCCGTATTTTTATAAAATTACTATGTAATATAAATGTATTATAATACATATAATATAAATTAACTAGATGATATGCTAGATATGTGAATATGCCAGATAACAGTAATGACAAAGCCTTCTCTGGTGCCTACTCTATGCCAGGCATCATTCTAGTTGCCTTATCTCTGTTAGTTCTTCAGTCCTCCAGGCTTGGCTACATAATCTGCAGGACCCAATGCAAAATGAAAACGCAGGGTCCCTTGTTAAAATTGCAGGATAAAAGCTTTTTCCTGTCTTCCACGGTCTTTCTCTCGCAACAGATCATGAGATACTTGCAGGATGAAGGCAGATCTCCCCAGGTGCTTGGGCCCTCTCCTGTCCCTGACACTCAGCACATGCACCACTGGCTGACCGGACTTCCCTGGCCCCCACGCCCAGGCCCCACTGGAGGCAAAGCGAGGCAGAGGAGGCAGGAGAAGGGGCAGCCCAGAACCCCTCCGGGGAAGTGGGGAAGCAGGAGCAGGCGAGATCACACGGGAGCCAAGGCTGCAAGCCCCCAGTGCAAGCAACACTGTCCCATCTGACTTCATTACAAAAGAGAAACCCAAAGTAAAAATTGTTGAAGATGTCAAGATGGTGAGCACAGAGCATTAAGCAGCAAGCGCAGGGCCAGATTCTGAGTGCCAGACCATGTGCCATGTCACTGGCTGAATGCCCATGAAGTTGCCCCCCTGACCGGAAAAAGAAACACTAACTCCATTTTACAGATGAGGAGACTGAAGCATAGAGAAGATCATTAACTTCCCCCTAAGTCACCTGCATGTAAGTGGCAGAGTCAGGATTCAAACTCAGACAGGATTTAAACACAATCCTGACTCTAGGGTCTTTCCTTTATGCTATACTAAAAGGAAATTTAAAGTAATATATTTTTAGTGTATAATAATCTGTTTAGTCTATTATTTCTAATCAAGTATTTCTAGTCTATCCAAATCTAAAGGCACATATACAAATACTTATTATAAAATCACATACAAATGCATCAGGAAAAAATTCTAAAACGTATTCCTTTATGTAAATAAGACCCAGATACAGAAATCTGATGATTTCATTTCCAGAGAGGGGCAGGGGGCTATGATATATGCAGGAGCAGTATATACATGCCTTAAATATTGATACCTGAATTTCAAAGGTCTGATAAGTCATATTTAATGTCATATATACATGAATACCTGAGTCCCAAAACAGCATTCTAAGCCTGACTCCAAGATTTTCAGAAACACGAAAATAACCATCAGTACTTGAACCCCAAGCAACCATATGGCATCTCTCTGGCACACTTACACCTCTTTTCTGTACGCCTTTCCTCCTTCCTGGTCATTACCTCCTATGACCCCAAACACCTGGTATAATCATTCTAATTATAGAGTTTTCTCTTAATTTCCCCATCACTTATACCAATAAAAAACACCAGTGTCCCAATCTGTTCATTTATTTGTTCAATAAATATTTATTGAACAAATCTGATTTGCTCCACGGGCTTTAAATTACAAGTTTGCAGATTATCTGATTAACACATTCATGAATAGTTTATGACAGCATTATGAGTGAAATAAGAGCTCTAGCACTTACGCCCCTATGCCACAATCCCAGTATTTCCAATGAGTGAATCAGTCTTGTATCATGGCAGTGTGTAGATGTGAAAGGAAGAAGGGAAAAGATAACACCTCTCTTTTAGGATCCACCTTAGAAAAAGAGAAATCAATGCCAGTTTTCTTGGTGGGAATATGGCAAACAACACACTCCAGAAAATTATTTAAAGTACAGGCAGTCACTTTATTGCTGTTGTCACCTTTTGCAGCCCCCCTGTCCAACTGGTAACCGTTCAACTTAATTTCTACAGTCACTCAGAGTTAAAGAGTTGTACCATACCCATGCCAGATAAAATTTAAAAATCATTCTATCTTTCAAGATACGTATCCAAATTGAATTACTCAGTATGACTCAATCTCCTCCAACTCCCAGTGGAGTTTGCTCTTCCAGTTACAATTTAGCAACTTGTACTAGAAATATTAGTTTATATATCTGCCTGAATCACTAAAACTGCCTTACATTTAAATTTTTTAAAAAGCAGGAGTCATTGATTTAGTGCTTGCTCTAGAACTTTCTTCAACTCCAAAATGTTAATTATTATAATAGCTAATGTTGGTAATTCTTGGCAAGGTCTCTATGAATAAAGATTAAATGATATAATTTGTATTTAATTTTTTTTTTTTTTTTTTTTTTTTTTTTTTTGCGGTATGCGGGCCTCTCACTGTTGTGGCCTCTCCCGTTGCGGAGCACAGGCTCCGGACGCGCAAGCTCAGTGGCCATGGCTCACGGGCCTAGCCTCTCCGCGGCATGTGGGATCTTCCCGGATCGGGGCACGAACCCGTGTCCCCTGCATCGGCAGACGGACTCTCAACCACTGCGCCACCAGGGAAGCCCTATAATTTGTATTTAAAAGGAAAAGCACACCCTCTCACCACTAGAAAACTGGAACAGTGTTCAATGATTCACATAGAAATGATCAGAGAGAACACTGTCTAAATGGACTTTGAAGACAAACTGCATTTAGTAAATTTAATAAGATAAATCAGTAAGTATTAATTGACCATTCCCTCAGTTAAGCTAAATGTTAAATATTGAGTCTTGTCCTTCACAAGTTTCGCTCCTATAGCCACTATGACTGTCATAAAATTTTTCATTTAGTCACTCAAACAACATTTAATGACCTTAGCTTGTTTCCGTCTCTAAATTATACCATTCTTGAAGACAAACCCTGTGTCCAATTAATCTTTGTATCTTCCATCATGCAAAATACAGAGCCTTATATGTAATTGCAAGAAATGAGCCATATGGGAATGAAGAAATCCCTCCCCTCCACAATACCATAGACATAAAAAGCATAAGGAAATTTTTTTAAAACTCATGAGTCCCAGGATCAAGATGTAAAGTTGTACAGGAATATGTTTCTTTCATTTTTTTTCCTTTGAGGAACCAGAAACCTTCAAATTTTACAAATCTGAAATCACTGAAATGGAAAAGCCTATCCTTCAGGACTTTCAATTTTGTTTCTCCCTATCCCCCAATTACCCTGCCCTAACCCACCGCAAATCCGTCTTCAGAGGCCCATCCTCTAAGATCTCTCTTAAGCCCCCCTAAGATGTCCCCCTTTACATCTCTGATCCAAACCTCCATTTCCACAATATTTAATAACCAGTAATCCCAGGTATTTGTGTTAATTCATGTAAACTGTGGAGGCAGGACATCTTGCTCCGTTTAAAAAAAGGGGGTGGAGGGAGAGGGAATGTCAACAATTTAAAGAGATGGCACTTTGGGGAAGGAGAATCAGCACTTCCATTTAATTTCTAATTTGAAATTAGAATTAGAATTAGAATTAGAAAATGCTGTCCCTTTCTTCTTTCCTCCCCAACTCAATAAACTGTTTAGATTCCTATGTCACCAGAAAGTAGAAGTTCTCCATTGTCATTGTTATTTTTAAACAGGCAAAAATATGTTTCCATGTTATGTTGGCTGCTTTAAGTGAAATTATATTTTCCATTTTTCAGTTATTACATTTTTCAGTGTAACATAAATAGTTCACCTAGCACTTATACCATGCCAAGCCCTACACAAGAAAGGCAACAATGAAGACAGAAAACAAATTAAGACAGACCCTCTTCTCCAGTATTTTATCAAATTTATCATATTTATAATATCAACTTCATTTGAAAATTAATAAGAAAAACAATTCTTACTATCAATTAAAAGTGACTGAATTCTGCAAATGTAAAAGCAGTCTATTATTTAAATGTTAATCTTCCTAAAGTAAAAGCAAAATTTTTAAAATTTAAATTGAAGATTTAGTCCTGCTCCCCTTTTTATATCTTACACTGCTGTATTGTGCCACATGTATTTAAATACTTTGTCCAAAAGTGTACAGACACATAATAAGTATGTTTAGTTGGAACTTTTGTTTTCTTACTGTAATCACAGTTGGTACTATGTTAATGTTACTTTTTCATAAGGAAATCATAAAATAATCTTCAAGTCTACTCTTGTTTACCTTTCTCTTCCTCCCCCCCTTTTTTAAAGTAGGATAACAAAACATTTAAAACCATTTTCCTCTCTCTTCTGTCTACACTATGGCCATTGAATGGTTAAAATAATTGGTGAATTACCAATATGTCTAACAATTTATATTCCTTTCTGCCCTTGGACCTGGCACTGATCTTCTACTCACTACTCTTGCTATATCAAGATTTTTATTGAAAACATGTATTAAGAATTTTTAAAAGTACACATATGGATTCTTTTTTTTTTTTTTTTTTTGCGGTACGCGGGCCTCTCACTGTTGTGGCCTCTCCCGTTGCGGAGCACAGGCTCCAGACACGCAGGCCCAGCGGCCATGGCTCACGGGCCCAGCCACTCCGCGGCATGTGGGATCCTCCCGGACCGGGAGACAAACCCGTGTCCCCTGCATCGGCAGGCGGACCCCCAACCACTGCGCCACCAGGGAAGCCCACACATATGGATTCTTAATAGAGATTTGTTTCTAGTCCAACATGGACACTAAATTATTTTGCTATCAAACCAGAGTCAGAATCAAGAGAGTTAACTTTTTAAAAATCATCTCATGTCAGAAGAGTTTCATACCAACCAGGAAAAAGGATGTTATCTTTCAGGTTACAATTTAAAAGTCAGCAATGCACAATCTTAGCTATTGTTCACTCTGGCAAATCACCACTGACTGGATGATTTACAACAGGCTGGTAATTATATAAAGGCACATAAATATTGCTAAAAATTTCAAATGTCCACCTGCTAGAAGTGGAACCACATGTGCTATAAAAGTAGAGCAATCATGATCACTGGCCAACTCCAAAGGCAAATATTTGGCTAGTAAGGCTGCCTGTTCACTAGTGTTAGCATTCACTGGTATCAAATAAACCATATCCACAACAGCGATTTCCATTTAAGTGATTGTTAAGAAGTCTGATGAAGTTAAACTGAGATATGATGATTGCAGAATTTTAATGATGGAAGGAGTCAATAGACCTGTTATGAAACAGCTGTGTATGTTGGCAATGTTTGCCAGTGGGACTGCCTGGCCCCATGAGTTGCATGGTAATCTTAGGGTTGTGTCCTAGGGTAGTAGATTAAATCACGAAGAGTGAGACAGTGTGGACCAAGGAAAACTGGCATTTATCACGTGTCTATTATAAAATAAAGCACTGAACTAGATACTTTCAAGTACCATATTAATTTGCTTAGTATTCTCATTAATGCTGTAAATTTTATCATTGCTATGTTTTTCACCCATGAAGAAACAGAAGCTGTGAAGGATTAATTTTTCCAGGGCCACTCAAGTGGGAGGGGGTTGGATTTGAATCTAAATACTTGTGATTAGAGAACACATCTGAGCCCTGCTGTGTGCCATTCCACAGGTCACTTAATTTTCCTGAGACTCAGTTTCCACATCTCTACAATGAGTCCCAAAGATACTTCCATGTTATTACTTACTCCTGATTCTTTTAATTTCGTTGTCTTCTTTCTTATGCCTTTATAAATGTATGGTGGCGGGCTGCTTAATAGAGATAAGATGTATTAATGCTACAAAGGGAAAAACCATTAAAGAAAGGGGTTGGTTAGCTACCTTCACCTCAAGTTAGAGTTAGGTCTCCATCTGCAGAGAGAAGACATTCTGTCAGTGCTCTAGGTTCAGCGACTAAATCCAACGAGAAGATTATCAGCCATTTTATTCGACATTTATAATCTGCTATCAGTTTGTTGTGAAGCCCACAAACACTTATTGCGTGTGGGCTGTGTTACCTCATCTACAGTGTGCAAATCAGGGACTACTGGTTTAATACAGAAACAGTATTTATTACACAGGGTTGTTCTGATAATTAAATGTGCCAATATATGTAAAACACTTAGAACAGTATCTGGTATGCAGCATGATCTATAAAGTACTATTTATTTTTATTATGTTGGATAATGTACCCCTTCATCCATGAAACCTATAGAACATTATATAATTCCTGGCAGACAATATTAACAATATTAACATACCTTTTATTTATTTATTTTTGGTCTAAGAACACTAATTACTGAGTATGCAAAATATATCCAAGAACATTTTCAACTTTTCTTCTCTTCTATCTAGAAAGTTCTGAATGTATTAGCATTGTTTCCCAAAAGTGACCAGAAATAATTCTTTTTAAAACTATGTAAACAAATAAAGCAGTATTCAAAACAAATTTATTAATATCATGTCCTACTTATCAAGAGGCAGAAAAGCATAAAAAATTGCTTACAGGCAATTGGGATTCAATAAATATTTACTATAAGAACAAATAAGTATATAAATGAATAATTCTTTAAAAAGAAGACATGATCCCAGTAGTAGTAAAGCATTCAAAACAACACAAAATCAACTAGAAAAGCAAAACCCCAACTTTAATCAAAAACACTAAATCTGAAGCACAAATACTAAATTCTCATAAATACATTGATGGAAAATAAAAACTGTAGAATATATTAGCTAAGGAAATTTTCACAGAACTTCACCAAAGAAAGTGGCTATTGTAGAGGAGACTTAAGGAACTATCCAAATGGGTTATCACTGAAGTGAAAGAACTATGGTCCACACCTCCACAGTCAATTTGCCCAAATTTTCTGATGAACCAATGAGCCAGTAGCAAGCAAAAGAAATAGAAAAGTGTGTCAGAGCGCTGCTACATTGCCCACACGTAAGTCTTCCTCTTGGACGAGAAGGTAATTTGTATGTTCCCTAAAATCTGTCAGTGTCTTAGACACTAACTTCCCAGGTAGAAATAGCAGATACCATCTAAATTCCTTTGCTTTGATGGGAAAGGTGTGATTTCCAAAACCATAATCTCTCTCCCTGAGGTACTGTTCACTCCTCTGAACTCTGTCTCTTTCTTATTCACCTACTGTTGGGCTAAAACGTTTCTCTGTCACCAGTCGTTGCCAGGTCTCCACTTATCCTTCCCTCTCCCCAAAGAGTCACAGTGAGCCTTCCTTTGATAAAACTCAGAAAGGAGGAAGCTTGGCTCTTCTCTTGAGCTTGGCAATGAAGTCTTCAGTTTCCTTTCTTGACAGCAATTATATCTCTGGGAAATTAAGTCTCTTTGAGAAGAAACTAGACAAGCATACTGTTGATTCTGGAAAGCCAAGAAACCACTCTAAGTTAGGATTTTCACCCCAGTCTTCGCAGTGCTGAAGGGAGCACCCACTTCATGCCCAGAGTCAGAAGACCTGGTTTCTGAGTCGTCAGCTGACTCCACAGGGAGAACAGATTATACTTCTTAATCTCTGCTCTGGGTTTCCCCCTCGGCCAAAAACAGGAACCAGAGGTTTTCTTCAGTTTATATTTAAATATTTTTATTACTCTTAACACTTCCTTGTCTTTACTCTGGAGAAAATAACAGTACAAGTACTTTTTCCCTCTTCTGTATCATCACTCTCCACCACCCCACATGCCAACCGTTTCCTCTCATGTGCCCTTGAGATAAATTCAATTTTTTTTTTTTTTTCCGGTACGCGGGCCTCTCACTGTTGTGGCCTCTCCCGTTGCAGAGCACAGGCTCCGGACGCGCAGGCTCAGCAGCCAAGGCTCACGGGCCCAGGCGCTCCGCGGCATGTGGGATCCTCCTGGACCAGGGCACGAACCCGTGTCCCCTGCATCGGCAGGCGGACTCTCAACCACTGTGCCACCAGGGAAGCCCCGAGATAAATTCAACTTTGGAAACTAGTCAGAATATGGGTCATGAACCCAGTTGTAAGAAAGCTTACTGCTGAGCATTTTCTGTTCCATTTCATGGTTTCTTGCCTCCTCTCCCAGTTGACAGGTAAGCAATCACAATGAGCCTGGACACCATACTGACCAGGATCACCAGGAAGATCAATAATTCCCAGTAAATTCAACCCCCCCTCCATTCCCCCAGACCAGTCCCCACAGTGCAGACCATGCCTTTAGAGCTGAGGGATCGTTATACCAGGTAAGAATTTTCTTTCCTGAGAACTAATAATCAGGTATCTGAATACTAGCTTAACAAATGAACTCATTTGCGTATATCTGACATGATATAAAAGGAACCTGGGTAGAATTATAAAGCACATCATTATATTGCCAGATGTATTCACAGTGCTACGTTGAAATCATATTCATAACAATGCACAAATTCTGAAAGGTCTTTTAGATTCTTTGGGTAAAAAAACAACCACACCATCCTAAAAGATGCTGACTTTTTATCAGGGCAGGAGATCACTGGCAAATTCAAGTAAGCATATGAATCTCCTGTCCTATGCTCCCTTCTCCGAGACTAGAATATGCTGTATATGCTACTGCTCTATTACCCTCATGTCCTTATGATCTACTATGTAATCCACACAACCCGTTTCCAAAGTATATGCTAATAAAATGCTAAGAGCTGTCGAGGCACAAAGCATAAGAAATGTCCTGACCAACTTTACTACTAATTTCTCTTTCCTTTCAAGGCAGAAACTGCTTTCTTCAGCCTCAGCCTATTTTAGCTAGATGACCAGTTCAGAAAGCGTTATTGTAAAAATGCAGTTTTTCACAATGATGCTACTTTCTCTTCATGCCTCACCTTCAGCTGCACAGGCTCCTGAAGACGGGGCAAATCATACCAACAAGAAAGGTGCAAAGCTGCTATTCTAATAAAGATCTTAGCCTCATGGAATTTCATGCTGTCTCTAACCTAAAATTCCCCTCAGATAATTCTGAGACAACAAAGAAATTGTGGTGTGTATATGTAGTATTAGAAATGTAGTAACTTAAAACTTTCTTAATATGCTGGCTCCCTTTCTGGTCTTATAGAGCACTTCATAATCCAAAGGGGCAAGGAAAAAAAAGGAGAGAGAGAGAATTCAAAGTCTAATACAAAATTTAAATGACCTAATAAACCCATTCCTCAAAACAGCATATCTCGTTTCCCTGGAAGTCTTTTACTTTCCTAGCACTATTCTGGTCCATGTGGGACTACCCAGAATCGTTCTAGAGTGATAGATATGTCATCTAAATGATCTTTTATATTAGAACTTTCAAACGGTCTTTATCAATAAAGGCAAGTTCTGTTTCAACCATTAGGTATGACTCTGATCAGCCAAATTATTAACGAAAGAGTGAATGCCAGCAACACACTGTAGCTTTCTGTATCTCTCTAAAATGCAAGTCCAAACTATCTACCTCTTCCTCTGAAACCACCACCTCTGCTCAACTAAAGTAACCATCCTATAAACTGCCCTCTGACAATCTCACAGTCACTTCTCAATTACTGTCATCAGGTAAATTAGCCTCATAAAAGATGTTAATTTCTGTTTCTAATTATCACCTACTTTCTGATTATTCCTATCTAGAATGAGCTAGAAAGGAAGACCCATTAAAGTAAACCACTTAATTACTTTCACTGTCCCAGGGATATATGAGACCTTAAAAGGAAAAAAAAAAAAAAAAAGTCAAAGGCATTACTTTCAAAGAGAAAGCATCAGCCAATAGCAAAGGAACAAATGATTTTTAGCATATACAGGAAGGAGAACAACATTATCACTAACTTTTACTGAGTGCTTACTATAGAGCAGTCTCTAGCTAAACACTTTATATTGTTTTAATTAATTTTCATAAAATTCTATGAGTTAGGTACCATTAACATCTCCAATTTAGAGGTAAGGAAGCTGAGGTCTGGCAGCTTTGTTACTTAACCAAGATCAAAACAGGTAAAAGTGTCAGAGTCGGGGCTCTCTCTTACAGCATACTGGGGTACTCCAAGAATGATAAAAGTCTTATAGTCAGTTTTCAGTCACAGTGAAAGGATATTGCCAATAATTCTACAAAAGGAGGCAACAACATAAATATCTAACCTTGAGCACCCCAGAACCACACCCTTAAATCTGAAGCCACAGTATGATTTTCTTTACACTTTAGTATTTATAACAAGATATTCTGTCTATCTTAATGTAACATTATCACTGCACAATTTTTATAACTCTTCCAGACTTTTTAAAGGTATGTCCCAAACAACCGCATTTCTTCCAAAGCATTTGCAAACATCACAAGGTAATTACTTTCAGTACATCAGTCTGAAAAAAAGCCTGCTCTATCCTTTTATAAATTACTAATGTAGGAAAATTCTTTTCACTTAAGAGAAAAATCAGAATTTTATTTTCTGCAGAGGTGTCAATGATCCCATTGCAAAGTACTGGCCAGAGATTTACATACTGGTTTAGAAATATTCAATTAACTATGAGCACTGCAAATTCCCAAATTAATTATAGAATCATCATGAATCTTCTCAAACATTCTTCTAAAGAGAACATTTTAAAAATACTTAAAACTATCCACGTGTGTTGTTAACCTCTGCAGAAAAGCTATCAAAAGAAAGAATCAAGCATTAATGTTTGTTCTCCCCCGAATTACTTAATCTACTCTAACTACTTACATATTTCTATAGGATTAAAGTACGAAATATGCAGGGAGATTATTAACCTTGCTATATAATAACAACAAAAAGTGATTTTCAAAGATTTTCCTAAAAACTATTTGGTGAGTTAAATACTGACCATAAGCCAGGGTAAAATATAAAGACTGATTTTTTTACCATAACCATTTTTATATTAAATTTTCTTTTTCCTTTACTGGCAAAGGAGGAATCCACCGATCACTCCCCACTTGACTAATAATCACTCTACAAATAGGCAAAGGCAATGTTATCTATATTTTATAGAAGCACTCTAAGCGAAGTCAATAATGAGAGTACACACATACACCCATGGCCTTCCCCCTCACAGATTATAAAAATTTCTAGACTGGTGTAGTCTTAATTCATAGCACTAAGACACTTTCCAATTAAAATGCCCCCATATTAAGGGTATACACGATATTATATAAATTGTTGACGTCCTTAACTTTTATTTTGGTTTTGGTTGTTTTTTTAAGGTTTTATTTTTGTAGAGCAGTTTTAAGTTCACAGCAAAATGGAGAAGGTACAGCAGTTTCTCATTACTCCTGGCCTCCACACATGCACAGCCTTCCCCATTACCAAGATCACTCACCACAGTGCTGTATTTAGCTGGATTTTTTTTTTATGATGAGAAAACTGTACTTAGCTACACATGAATGCTTATGCTTTCTTAAACTAATAATAAAAGTAGCATGTTGCATTTTAAAGGCTAGAAGGAACCTTAGTGATCACCTTATTCAAGCTCCTCATCTTAGAGAAAGGAGGCAAAGGCAGGTAAATAAGTTGCTGCAAGTCACAATGTTAAGGGGCCCCTAAACCTCTGAGACTATGATGCAGGTCTCCTGACTCTCATGGTTTTAATTTCCTGGGACCATAGCATGCCCCATAACTTTCAACTGTACATAATGCCTTCTAAGAGTAATTAGAAAAATGCAAATCAGGCTGATGTTAGCTATAACTACCCTGCTGACCACCTTACTCCTATAGTTAGTGGGCCAGCTACTTCGCTGAGAAGAAAATTTACATTGAGTTTTATGCCCATGGCTGGCCCAGTGGCCCTGGTATGCTCTCTTAGGCAGTGTGGGCTCAGAGGACCCTGAGGGGAGGACGGGGTGCTGGAAAACAAGAAACCAAAGAGACACAAGGCTGAGAACACACCACTATAATCCGCAGCACACACAAAGTCAATGCACTTACAATGAGCCACACATGCACCCGGATGTGTTGTGTGCATGTACCTGGGAAAATACATTTAAGCTGGAGACGTATATGACATATTTGTAGGGATATTTTCATTTTCTTCAGCTCTCAATCTTATCAAGCAAAAGCCTGGGGACAAGTATATACCACTAAGCAATAGCTATTGCACACTATGTGGGAACAGGCAATCTTTGATCCATCTCAAAAAATCTTAGACTTGTAAATGACTTAACCAGTAAGGCTTAACCCTTGTTGAAGATTCATATTATCTGAGGAGCTTATACAAAGCACTAATGCCTGGACTACATCCCAGATCAATTGCATCCGAATTTTTAAGAGCGAGGTCTAGGCATTGGTGCCCTTCTTGTCCCTGTGATGCCAAAATACATGTTACATCTCTTTCAATGACTGAATCAACAAACATGTTTTTAAATACCTCCTTCACAGAGGTATGATAGGCATCAAGAATATTAAAAAAAAAAGAGAGAGAGATAAGATGTATTTCTTACCTTCAAGTAGGGGAGCTTTCTAAAATGATGTTTGTATTTTTCACTGTCAACTTTACATTTCTACTTTGGTTTTTTGTTTTATTGTTTTTCCCATGATTAATGACAAAATTCCAACACCTCCCCCATCCCACCCTCACAAACATACACAAAGGTCAGAGCCCCCTTGCTCACCACAAGAAGCACTTCTCCGGACTGACACGGATCCATTAATTAAATTGTCAGTTCCTTTGTTCAAACAGGGAAAAATCCATTTAACCACATCATCATCTAACCCACATTAGCTTTAATGTATAGTGTGCCCATTAAGGTACCATTCAAGGGTTTTTTATAAAAATGGAGCAGAAATCTAGATATGCTAATGCAAACTATCTTCTTCTGATCACTCTTCTTACTTTACCAAATTATTAAGTAAGGTCAGTTAGGTTGACACAGAAAATAGTGAAGAGAGTTCTTTCATTGATATGACACAACAATTGCCGGGTAGAGTCTCCATCCAACGCTATCCTTCCACACAATTATCTTAATGTACTGATTCTCTTACTAATTAGCAATTTTACCCATAAGTACAGACTCTGAAACAGGCAAACAAGCAGAAAAATGTTATATACCTACACATAAAGTATTTTCTTTACATTAAATAAATCAAATAAAGCATAAATCTCCTTTCACTTCTTTTTGTCCATATAATGAGCTCCTGCAAGGGAAATACTATTTCTATTTATCTCTCTTTTTTTTTAATGACCCAATACTTGATTAGTAAATGAGAAATTACTATAGTTCACAATTACATTTGAATTTGGGAGTTTTTAATGTCAACAGGAATTGAGGTTTTTTTTATATTTAAAACAAAAACTGAAATGACTTCTGAGGGCTATGAAGGAAAGAAAAAATTTCCTCTTAAACTTTCCTCATGAACTACTTTTTCAAAACCAGCAAGCAATTACTATTTAACATATAGCAAAGTGCTCAACATACAAATGCACATAAAATCCAGTTTACTGTGCTAACCTTTGTGCCTCAGTCTCAGAGTTAATCTAAATTCTAAATGCCCAGCTGCACAGGCTAGCAGGCCAATGACCCTCAATGTCTCACAATTCAAACAATCATTAAACAAATATCTCATTTAATCACCCGAGAGAGCCAACTTGAATACCTACAGGAGCCAAGCGGACAAAACAACTCAATGTGTATATATATGGAGGGAAGAGAGGATAGAGGAGGCAAGATGGGGTTCTGGCAATAATGCAGCCCTAAAAGTCAGCTTTTATGTGAAAACTTCTGAATCCTCCACGTTGGAAACTAATGCAAACTATTTATATTTCTTGGTAGGCCAAATAATTCTCTCAGAGCTGGGAGGCTGCCTTCAGCCTGCTACATCAGCCTGCTGATGTAGATGATAAAAAGAAAGATAATTCAGGAGAGGAATAAAAATTCATATTACTACTGTTTTCCACAAGCCTTCTGTTGAAATGTGTTTTCTTGTAGTCTATATCTGTCAACTCATATGCAGTAATGCTTTAGAGTCTGCTTTCTTCAAGATTTCATCTTGAGTTTTTCTAACGTATTTGGTCTGAACCCCTAAAATGTTCCAACAGATACACAGCATAGGCAGAAAGAAGACTGACCCTTTCTTTTTCATTTATTTTACTGAAGTATAATTGATTTACAATGTTGTGTTAATTTCTACTGTACAGCAAAGTGATTCAGTTATATATATATATCTACATTATTTTTTATATTCTTTTCCACTATGGTTTATCACAGGATATTGAATATAGTTCCCTGTGCTTTACAGTAGGACCTTGTTGTTTACCTCTTTTTTTTTTTTTTTTTTTTTTTTATGAATGGTGGCGATTCAGAGAATGGATAACTAAACATGAATCACTTGGAAACATGAATAAGTATAAACAGTGAGATTTTGCTCACTCATGCTCTCTGTTTTTGTCACATTTCGGGGGAGAAGCTGAATGAAAAGTAAGGAGAGGCTATGATCACACCAGATCAACAACAGATACACAAACACTGCCTCCAACCCAACATAACCCATTTCACAAGATTCCAAAAGAATAAAACTCAACTATCTGACAAACTTCAATGGTCAACTGCTCATAAAATAGAGAAGGACTTAATTATGTAATACAGGTGAATAAATCAAAGGAAGAGACATATATAAATATCTCTACAGTGATACAACTTGCATGTTCTACCTGGAAAAAAAAACCCTGTGTTTTTACAAATGTATTTGTGACAGCATACAGGAGGGAATGTGGAATTTACATGTTACCTCTGCCTGTGGATGAATTACCTTTATATCCACAAAGAGAAAGTAGAATAATTTTATACTTCAATAAGTCTACTTTTTTTTTACCAAGTGCCTTAGATAAAAATTGACAATTCCACACTGTTTTTAAAGCTTCTTGACTCCTTTCATTTACTGTACTTTTCAGCAAAATCCTGTATTTTCTTTCATCAGTCCCCATACTCTTATTTCTCTCCTTAAACTCTGTCAAAATACATAAAATCATTAATAACTAAAAGGAGGAAAATAACAGTAATAGTTACATACATCCCTACACTTTTATGATTTATATGTAGTATCAAAAGTATTTTAAAAAGTAAATACAATTATAAGGTAAATATACTTTTTCAATAAAGTTATTAAATTCAGATATAGCCCTGGTTATGTGATAGTTACTAACGTATTTTAAAAATTAATTTCACTATTATAAATTGAGTGACTACCTAAGGTCTCTCATTTAAAACCAAGTGTTATTAACTCAGTCTATACAAACCACAGCTTAAGGACAAAATTAAAATCCTATCACTAAGAACTACCTAATGAAATCTCAATGAAAAGTCAGGGTTGGTTGGGAATAACCTGAAGAAAATGTCTTTACAGCAACAGACTCAGAGACAATACGATGAGAAATAAGAGTAAGTCCACAACGAAGTCTTCCAATTGAACCTGAGTCTAACCAGTGAAAGGATTTAAATTGGGAGTAATTTGTATCAAACACAAACACATTCACAGAAGAAAAGTAAGAGAACAGATATTCTGAAAGGAGGGAAGAGATAGTAAATGCTCAATAATTGTCGGTTACTGACGTCTTCTCTCATCTATAGGATCTGACCTTTCCTTCAAATAAGCCAAATGCTTTAAGAACACAAGAAACCCATGTACCACATCACTGCCCCTGGCTGTCCTTTTCAGACTACTGATCAGGCTACCATGTGAAGTCAGATAAACACCTTCTTACAAATCTGCCTCTGCCCTGGGGCTTCACTGGTTACCTAGGGATGAAATAATATGTATGCACGTAGATTTCCACACCCACATACCAAGTGCAAGGGCTCTAGAAAATGGAACTCAGTTGCCTGTTAGAAAAATATTAGTGGATAATTTACATAATGCACAGAATATACATTAGGTATATCAGTAGAATAAGTTAATGGCACACTTAACAGCTGAATAAAATTCTACCTCTGTTAAACCAAAAGGTTTTCATAAGTCAATGTAATACATAATATGTATGAATTATCCATAAATGTGAATACTCAATCACTATTTATTCGGGACCTAGGAATTGCTAGGAATTGTGTTACATACTTGGGATAAAAATGTCCCTGTACTTCAGGTGCTCATAATCTAGTGGGAAAGACAAGTAATCAAACAATCACAGTGCAGAAACTGTGCTATGGTGCCTGCTTTGAGGGCCATAAGCACAAGGTTTAATAATGGAAGTACTTGAAGCTCATGCTACACTGAGACTGGAAGAGGAAGGTGTAAGGGTATTTGAGGAATGGTTTCTTAAGGAGGTGACATCTAATCTAGCAATCTGGCAAAGAAGTGGAGGGAAGTGTGCTCCAGGCAGATGGAAGCCCATGTGCAAGACTGAAGCAACAGTGGTCTGCTGGAGAAGCAAATAGAGACCCAGAAATAGAAGGAACTTGGACTCTATCCTTTAAGAAAAAGGAAACCACCGAAAGATTTTAAGCAAAAGAATAATATGCAAGGCTACTTCTAAATGGCATACATCAGCTACTGAACTGCCTCATATTGCCTTTACATTAAATACTCAACTAACAGCTAAATCCACATGACATTTAAAATCAAATTCCAATTAATCATTTAAAGTCTTACCCCCACTTCTAATTAAGTAATTAATTGACCCAATAAATATAAATATTTTCTGAAGGTGGAAGTTGTGTTTTGAAGAAAAAAGAGAAAACATTGAGAACTGGGGTGGGAGTGCACAGTCAAGATGAACAAAGGCACAGAAACAGGGATACGGGAAAGCACAGGGCCTGTTCTGGCAAAGCAAATAACCGAAGCTCCTTCTAACAGCAGGATGATTTCAGTCTCAGAAAAAAGTCAGCACAAAAAATGATAAGGTGGAATGGGAGATAAAATGCCTCTAATTTCATTCAGAAGCTAATGGAGAACAACTATAGTTTTGTAAACTGAAGAGTGACAAGCTGCATGAGAAAACTGCAGTCAGTGTAGGAGAAACTCAAGTCATACAAGAACATTTTTAAGGTGTTTTTTTTTTTTAACATTTTCAGTTTAAATAAATAGCCTCCTCTTTTCAGGGATACCTGAAATGGCCTGGATTAAATCGATATGAGGGAGAGAAAAAATCTATACATTTTCATTAGTTAGTCAATATTCAACTAAAGCAAATGGGAAAGAGACATTACCCCTTTTCTGTAAAAATATCTGCACGGTTAATCATCAGAGGAAGAAATCTTAGAAAAGGAGGCAAGACTGTCACATTTTAGTGATTACGTGCTTCAGGTGGTACACGCTGACTAGTGAGGCATCAGCAATCATGGTGGGGGGGGAGAATTCTGAACTCTCAGTTCTTACTCTGACTCCATGGTGACCACAAGGCTGGCATCAACTCCAACACAAAAAACCGCCTTCACCTACAGCGGTGCCCTAGATATGCCAACACCACTATAGAGAGCTGCAAGACAGAATCAACAACACACAGATCATCATTGCAATCATCTGACTCTTCCTGAATTAAAGATAATAAAATTTCAACCTTATCTCCCCTCCATACCTAGACAAACCTAAGGAAGATTCAAATCCCATAATATCCTAATAGCATATCATTTACATTAATGTGTTGAGGCAACAGGCTTAACATATGTCACACATATAAGTAACATACCTATGAACCAAAGGTCCAAGACATGTGTGTATTTAAGACATCTTCCTTAAACAGCTATGGGACAAAAGCCAAGGGCATTACCATGATTTGATTTCTATGTCATGTTCATGAACCCAATCTTGGCACTTGTTTCTTTTAACTGAGTTGGCTTATGGGACTTCCTGCTAAATATTAGCTGCCCAAAGTTCATACGCATTATTTGTTCAACCCAGGAGCAAACTGCTATAAAAATGATAGGAGGGCAGTCACCAAATTCATTTATTTTGTCTACTACTACCAAATTAGCATTTTTCATTTTTATTGTTACCTTTTAGCAGTGCTAAATCCTGCCTTCAAAAACTCTGCCAAGAAGATGGAGCATCTATGCTGTAAGATTCCATAGTCACCATCCTCTCCAACTCAAAATCCCTCTACTTCCTCAATTCCCTCTCCACTCCCTTCTCTGAGTTTTAAGCATACTTCCTCTTTGCCAAGGTGAATCTTCTGCCCATTTTCTTGAAAGTGCCTCACTGCCCTCTCTAGCAGTCCATTTTTTAAATCAATTAAGCAGAAGAGTTCTCTTACATTTTCAGATTCTCCCTGTGGATTGGCTCTTTTCTTCTTGCTACAAAAAGTCTCAGGCCTCCCCATGCAGGAGGGAAGGAAGGAAGGGAGGGAGGAAGGAAGGAAAAACCTTTCCTCTGATTCTGTTCCTTTTCAACACAATACCTCCCCCTCCCCTCTGAATGCCTTGAAAATGAGACTGCCCCAGCCTGCTAATTCCTCACTTCCCACCCACCACCTCACCCCCGCGTACACTGCTTAAGCCATCTCTACTTCACTTGAAATGTTCTCCTAACTCCTCACTTTCCTATTTTTCCACACACCCACTGCTCTATCTGCTGGCAAGTCAGAAACTTAGGGTCATCCAAGACCTATTCAGTTCTGTCACCTTATGCCTGCAGTCAGTTACTAAGGTCTTATATTTAGCTGATATTTCTATTATTTGTCTCAAATATACCTCTCAGTGCCAGTACATTACTTTGGGTGCTTTTAAATTCCACCTAAAATACGGTGAAACCCTCCTAACTAGTCTATCCACCTTGATCAATCCATTGCCTACAACATGCTATAATAAATTTTTCCAGACACAAACTTGACCACTCCTTACTTACAATTTAGACTACAATGTGCCCCACATCCTAATGGTAGAATAATCTTCCAGAAGCCCAGCAGCAATCATGTGACTATGCTGCTCTAAATCTTCACTAACTCCACATTCTCAAGTGAATTAAGTGCAGTCTTCTTAGTTTGTTATTCAAGGCTTTGCACAGTACAGCCCCAAACTATCTTTTTAAATCTATTTTTCTCTAACTTATATTCTAGAATTCAAATAAACAATATTAAATTGTTATTTCCATTGATGAAGCTGATTACAGGATAAAATGTTATTCATTCTTCCCTCTCCTATCCAACACAAAAGTGACATTAAACAGAGAGACTGTTCAATAACAAGCATTCAGTGCACAACCCACAGAATCAATAACCTAATCGAAAGAAGAAGAAAAAAACAAAAAGAGCGTAAGTTCCATGCAAACAGGGAATTTTGTATATATTTATTTTTACTGCTTTATTTTTTTTTTAGCTGCTATATCCCCAGAACCCAGAAAACATCTTGGTATTAACAGGCACTCATTAAGTTGGATTGTTGGAAATGCAGGCATGCTGTGGTGCTAATCCACTTTGCTTTACAGCTGGGAAACACAGAAGGTACAAGTAACAAGGTACGATAACATACAAGTATTTGTAAAATAAGTGTCTAAATATGGCAGTACTCCAGAAATGTGATGTCAGTAGAAGGAGGGTCTTTACTTATTAGCCAGTCTCTATGACTTGGCCACAGTTTTCTCCAAGAACACGTTAATATTTCATAAATTTTCATTTTCCCACAGTAATCTCCATGGCATAGAGTTAGCTGCTGAGGATTTCATTAAATGTGAGGAGGAGTTCCTACAAATGGAGTTAAGGGCACATAACACATAACATGAGACAGGAAGAAAAATACACTTCACGTGGTTCAGGGAACACTACATAGCAATCAAGTTCCTTGAAGAATACTGTGTAAAGACAGCAGTTTTCAAAACAAAAGGTCAAAGTGAAAAGACAAGGTGCTGAACTTATAGTACTTTTATTATCTAACATCTGTAACTTTTGAAGTGGCTATAGATACTGCACAATAAGAAGCATTGAGATCTATGAAGAACACAGACCATTCGTATAGGTGCATATGCACTTAAACCACCATATGCACAGTTTAGAAGTACAGTTTGTTAGCTGTGATAAGTGTGCATCTCAATCCACTGCTCTATCACAAGGCACAGAGGAATGTCCACTATCAGTTACCAGCGAGGATGTTCAAACTGGGCTTCCTTTAAACTCAGGGATGAATAGGAAAGGCTCACTGCATAATGCTGTAAGTTTCTAAAAGTATGTTTACTGATACAAAGCAACTGCCTGCCAAATATTTGAGATGCACTATGTTAAAAGAGGTTCCAAAAGCCTCTTTCAAGTAGACCTTAGTCCATTTAAATGGACATACTAAGGTATATCTCCTAGAAATAGCACACCTGCCTACTGGCAAAAAGGACCCGTCCAAATTCTTTAATACTCACTTTATTTAACTTCGTTTTTACTTCTTAATTTACAGGTTGGTTGCTCCAGTCCCTGATTCCCTACATCAGCTTTAACAACTGGATAAGATCCATTTTTAGTTAGCAGTAGCATTGTCATCTGCATTCAAATAAATCATGGCCAGAAGTCCTTTTTATAAGGTTATACTCCAAAATAGATTAAATATAGTGATTCTATGAACTTTTAAGAATAGTTCCATAAACTACATGTAAAAATCATTCTAATAATTTTTTGTTAGACCCCTTCATTATAAAACTGCCAACTTCCTGGCTTCCAAAACAGGAAAGGCCTGTGGTCTTATCAAATTTACTATAAAACTTACTCATTTTACCTATAACAAGCCATCCTTCCCTGTAAAAGTTATTTTATGGCTAAATTTATAAAATATTATATGCATTCTATTATAAAAATCAAACAAGGGAAACAGAAGTAATTCTGTACTTGAAAGGTACAAAAATAGACATGATTCTGTCAACATTAGTGATGGCAGCTGGTTTTAGCCACTGGCAAATCTACCTGCCACCTCATATATGTGTTCCTCAAGGTTCCTCAGAGAATTAACTTCTCATACATGCTATTTTCCAAACACCAGCACTCCCCATACATCTTTTCAAGTCCTCTAGATTTCTCTTTATAAAACTCCATATGTTTTCTAAACCTCAATAATTAAAAAGCAGCTTTAGTCAACAGTAATCCCATGATAAATACTAACAATTCGTGCATTTAACTAGACAGTTATATCTAGTATAATTAAAATCCATTTAACAGTTCTTTCTTTTATTCAACCAGTAAGAATTTACTGGTGCCAACCATGATTGGTAAGTTGTAGTTACCTATTTTCCCACATTACACCAACTAAAAGTTGAAGTTAATATTTTATGTGTATATATGATATTCCCTGTTTGTTCACCTTCTAATTGGAGAAAGCAACCATAAATTTAAAAGGTAATAAGCATTAACAATTTTTTCACGGGTAAGCCAATGGAGCAAGAATGAAACACAAATAAAAATGCCATAAATAAGGACAAAAACTGCAGACCTGTAAGTTACTTATCTATCATATGTACTTACTGCTTTTTAATTCTGGCTTGAATCTGTCCCCTTTTGTGGGTAAGGGGATCTTAGCCCTCCTCCCCCATCTTCAGACATTATTTGTCTTCCTGTTACTGCGTGAGTCAGCACCACTGGAAATGGACAGCTTCCTGCTGTTTATTAAGCGGAAAAGTCTCCCCATGGAATGATACACTGTAGCTAAAGCACAAACAAGGGTAAAAGATGCACCCAAAATGTTGTGGGAAAAATTAAACACACACACAAAACACAAATAACAAAAACACTGCGGCTAAACAAATGTTGACATTGTTCATTGATACGATTTACCTTTCTAAAACAAAAAGTTAAGACCCAACATACCGCTATTATCTTAGTCATTCCTAATAATAATATAATAATGTAATAATTATGAACTCACTTAATAATTAGGAATGACATTTTCTTTCTTAGTAGTTAGGCCTAATTTGCTTCAAAAAGACTTCCCTGACACCACACTCTACACACCTGAAAGTTAGGTTAGGTATCTTGACACTTGCCTGTGGATACCTCACTCTCTGTCCTTAGCCAATAATATAATAATATTGAAACTCTATTATTGGATTGATCTCCTCCACTACAGGGCTTCTAGTTCTATCATTCTAATGATAGCACTTAATAATACTACATACCACTTACTGAATGCCTTTAATAAACAGCCTGTCACATTCATTATCTCATTGAATACTATAACTACCTTATGAAGTATTATTAGTTCCATTTTACCTTTGAAGACATTTACCTAGAGTTATAAGTAATTATAAGAATTATAACTAAGTAGCATTCAGGATTTAAACCCAGTTCTACTAAGCACCAAAGTCTGAGTACCTTCCAGAGACAGACTGCCTCATCCTATAATATACAAGAAGTATAGGATAATAAGGTAATCATATCAAGATTCATTTATCTTGGGACTTCCCTGGTGCTGCAGTGGTTAAGACTCCGAGCTCCCAATGCAGGGGGCCCGGGTTTGATCCCTGGTCAGGGAACTAGATTCCCACATGCATGCCGCAACTAAGACTTTGCATGCCACAACTAAGGAGCCCACCTGCCACAACTAAGGAGCCCATGTGCCGTAACTAAGGAGCCGGCAAGCCACAACTAAGGAGCCCATGAGCCACAACTTAGGAGCCCGCCTGCCACAACTAAGACCTAGTGCAACCAAATGAATATTAAAAAAAAAAAAAAAGATTCATTTATCTATTCAATACAAGCTTATCCAAGAAAAATGTTTTCAACATTATGGAACATTAGCATACCTCTCTTTGGTACTGAGCCTTGTCTTAACTTAGGGAGGCAACACAACACAAAGATTATATAGTCCAACCATCTCGGTTCCAATCCCAGTTCCCCCACTTACTTCCCTGTGCCTCAGTTTCCTCATCTGCACAATGTGAATAATAACACTATCTACCTCATAAGACTAAATGTAAAGTACTTTACAAATAAGTATTTGTAAAGTACTTGAAATGGTACCTGGCAGATAAGAAGGGTAAGGTGTTTGTTAAACAAAAACACTCTCCACTGGTAGACTGTATCAAATCTGCTTAATGGCAAACTCTGTTGACAGCACAACATGTACTTTATTTATAGAGAAACACCTTGTAGCCCAGATACTTTTAAGCACTCCCTTAGGGCAAAGGGGCTAGTTTGGAAGGGTGGACAGTGAGCAAACTGTTCCTAGGTAGGAATGAAGAGCTAATAGCTGGGGTGAGAAGGGAGCAGAAGAGAAACTAAAGTGATTTCAGATGTTCTCCAAAATCGCATTTTCCAGGTTGAATTTAGATCATCTAAAGTAGTATCAGATGTTAAGATCAGCCCTAGTTCAAAGTAGGCAGATTTTGTACATATTGTTTATGATCCTCCAACTGATCATTTAACTGATTTAAGCATGGTATTATTAGTTAATATTTTGAAAGTACAAACTGGCAATGTGTTACTTTCTAAATCAAGACTACAGTGTAGGGCCTCCCTGGTGGCGCAGTGGTTGAGAGTCCGCCTGCCGATGCAGGGGATACGGGTTCGTGCCCCGGTCTGGGAGGATCCCATGTGCCGCGGAGCGGCTGGGCCCGTGAGCCATGGCCGCTGGGCCTGCGCATCCGGAGCCTGTGCTCCGCAACGGGAGAGGCCACAACAGTGAGAGGCCCGCATACCGCAAAAAGAAAAAAAAAAAAAAAAAGACTACAGTGTAACTTCCCAACACCTGTGGTAAGGGTTTCTATTACTCTTAGTTTCAAGAATTAATTAACACAATTTTTTTACTCAAAGATTCAATTTTTTATAGAGAAAAATAATAATTAAAATTACTTATTTTATTAAGACAACTCACATTTATGAAACTAAATCAAGTATAAGAGATTATAAGATATAATAAGTAGTTTTATTTCCCCTCTTTTCAAAAATAAGCTTCAATTCAAACCTCTAGGGTCAGAATGAATAAAGGAGTAGAATGAAAGAATTCTTTTAGAAAAATGGTTAAGGATGCTACCACCTCTACAGGAATGACAGTACCTATCAACAATGCAGAGTAAAAGGGGAAAAAATGATGAAATTTGAAAACATTCTGGACCAAGAAGCAATAGAAAGTTGGCTATTATAACCTAAATCTGCTTAAATTTATTTGAGTACATTAGGCACCTGAAAAAAAAATTAAAAGCTTTATGTAATGAAACTGCAGAATAACTCTTTAAATAGCACAGAGTAGATGAAAGGAGAACATTATAGATGAGAAAATGTGTTTAAGTTTCAGTCTGTTTTGCAGTCTTTATTCAATTAGTATTGAAGGACATCCCAGCTATTATTTTACTACAACTTCCAAAATCTTCAATTATTTTATTTCAACTAATCAGATCAAAGATCTGTTGAATTATTCAGTAATTTAGGGCATAATTGATTCTGCAGGAATACTGAACCAACATTACTTTCTGACTTCCCAATTTTTCTTTAGAAATAACATTCTTCCAGTGTTTAAATATGCCTTCTTTCCTTTTTCTCTTAATCTCTTCTTCTATCTGCTATATTCTGGCATGAAAGACATGGACTATATAAAAAGAATACCTGATGTATTTTCCATATTAGTAAAATTCTTCAGAGGTTTTTTTTTGCCTTTAAAGAAAGCCTTCCTTCCCACAAATCCAGTCTATATAATTCATTTAATGTTTCACTTAATAAAACACTTTAATCAAGCTAAAGTGAAGTTTCATTTAGATTATTACAAATCTAACAGGTGGTTTATTATATTTCAAGCCATTTTGAACAATGAGACAATTTATATCCAATAAGATGTGTGAAAATAGCATTTAAAGCCTTCAAAAATCAATCATTAATATCTCATTTTTATTTCTTAATCACAAGATGCTCAAAAGTTCGAAAATAAAACTGAATGGCCTCAAAGGTTAATTACATAACATGGCTTGCAGGCCTTTCATCTGATCCTATTTCCTCATTAGCGTCATTATGGCTTCTTCACCCTCTAACTTAACGGTGTGTATTCCAGCCACAAAGAGCATCTCTCCCTGTTCTTCAAACTCTCCTCAGCCTCGACTCTAAGCTTCTGCACAGACTATGCCTTTACTTGCACTCCCCCCCTCTCTTGGTACCTCCTCATATAGCTAAATGCCACCTGTCCCTCAGGTCCTGTTCAGTTGTCACTTCTCATAGGACACCTTCCCTGACTCCTCAGGGCTACACCTAAGCATCCCCCCTCTGCTCCTACAGCATCTTGTTCTCTGTACTAGCTTACAGAAGTTATACCTTCTTTCAGGTCAAATCCTACAGGAACATGGCTGGAAACATGTGACAACCGTTCACCACCCACATTCCTACCAGCGTTCCCCAACCTTTCTGGCACCAGGGACCGGTTTCATGGAAGACAATTTTTCCACGGACTGGGGTGGGGGGATAGGGAATAGTTTGGGGATGATTCAAGCGCATTACACTTATTGTGCACTTTATTTCTATTGTTGTTACATTGTAATATATAATGAAATAATTATACAACTCACCATGATGCTGACAGGAGGCAGAACTCAGGTGGTAATGTGAGGGATGGGGAGAGGCTATAAATACAGATGAAGCTTTGCTCGCTCACCTGCCACTCACCTCCTGTTGTGTGGCCCAGTTCTTAACAGGCCACGGACCGCTACTGGTCCGTGGCCCAGGGGTTGGGGACCCCTGCTATAGAACATCGCAAAGAAGATATAAGGCTGGGAAAAACACACTTCTCCCAAAGAGAAATTACTGCAAAGCTATTTCCACCATTATTTCCAAAAACAACAAAAGGCTTATGTAAGAAAAAGAGCACTATACCTTCAACGTATTGTACTTAATACTATTGAAAGTAAAACTAAAAAACCAAGGTCATTCCAAAATTTACCCAGAACTTAACAAAAGAAGTTGTATTTTTTCTTTAGACCAAAGACCCCAAATTTTTAAATATTATGCAAATAATAGTCCACCTATCTATTTCTTGTAATTGCCTTTCAACCTTCTTTGCTGGAAGCTTGCTATGTAAAGAGGTCACATTTACATCTTATCAAGGTTTTGTATCAATGTTATAGAAACCTGACCACATTAAACAATGAAGGAAACAAAAAGTACCTCCAAAGAAGGGCCCCCCTCTGAAACTTGTAACCTGAAACCTCTAGAACACAACCAAATATATAAGCAGTAATTTGATTCATGAGGGTGTCTTTAATTCACACAATCCGGAAGCATAAGTATCAACCTTTACATAAAGGAAACTATACCAATTATTTTTTCTGAAGATTGACCTCTTTAAAATAGCATCAGTCTTTAATTCAAATTTAAATTCCTCTTATGCCATCTCAATCTTTTTCACTGAATTTTTTCACAGTTACACTTTTTCATTTTTCTTTATTATTCCTTTTTTAGTTCTTTTTCCCCACATTCGTGGAGAAATATATGGTACTTTCACGTACATTATCACCTGTCTTTTTTTTCTTCATTCACCCCATCTTACATTCATGTACCACATATTAATTAGACATCCACTGTGTACTAGGAAATGGGATTCCCCTTTTTAAAAACATATGATAGAGTTTATTTTTTAGAACAAGACTTTATTTTTTAGAACAATTTTAGATTTAAAAAAAAAACAGAATGGAAAGTTACAGGTGTCCCTCCTGCCCAGCCCCCCACAGTATTCCCTACTATTAACATCTTGCATTAGTGTGATATATTTGTTACAACTGAGCCAATATTGATACATTACTATTAACTAAAGTCCACAGTTTAGTGTTACTTTTTGTATTGTGTAGTTGTGTGAATTTTCACAAATGCATGTCATGTATCCACCACTACAATATAATACAAAATAGTTTCAACGGCCCTAAAAACCCTCTGTGCTTCATCTATTCTTGCCTCTTGCTCTCCTGTGCTCCCCCTGAGCCTCTGGGAATTACTGATGTTTTTATTCTCTCTCTAGTTTTGCCTTTTCCAGAAAATCATACAGCTGGAATCATACAGCACATAATCTTTTCAGATTAGCCTCTTTCACTCAGCAATAAGCATTTAAGGTTTTTCCACTTTTTTTCATGGTTTGATAGCTCATTTCTTTTTATCTCTGCACCAGTTTCTTCACACCTTCACTTATTGAAGGACATCTTGTTTGCTTCCATGTTTTGTCAATTATGAATAAAGCTGCTATAAACATTAATGTGCAGGTTTTTACATGGACATAAGTTTCCAACTTATTCTGGTTGAGGTGGTATATTGATAAATACCAAAAAACATAGTTTGTTTGTTTCCTAACAGGACACCTGATTTTTTTAAAATTTCCTAATTCCTGTCGACTTTTTCTTTCACTTGCATTTAATTATGAATATTTAGATAACTAAGTATGTAAGAGTTTCTAATCATTCTTGTCTCTTCAGAGGTTCATTCGTTATCCAGGATAAAGTGGGGCGCACATTCAATTCACAAATGCACACAATTCCTATTAAACAAAAAAAATCAGCCACCACTTCTACAGAGTAGATATAAACAGCCTCGCAAAATGCTCAACGAAAATTAAATCAATTGTAAATGTGCACAGGACTTCACTTTTTTCCAATGACAATCCTCAGTCAAATCCAGTCAATGATATTTCTTAAGTACCTACTACAGGTAAGTCAGTAGTTGGCTACAAACACAGGGTCTCTACTTTTTACTGCTCAGTAGTTTGAGTGGTGAGAGTTCTCTCTATATCAATGGCACACAGTGTTCTCCTTAAACAGAAATTTCTATGAAAACTGAAGCAATAAGTCATAACACTAAGACACTGACTATATTTTAGTTTTCTAAGTCCTCTTCCTAATCTCCCTAGGATCCATCTTGACTTACCTTAAAGCCTAAATAAACCAGGTATTTTTCCCCAAGTCACAATGTTGAACCTGCCTAATACATAAAAATGCATATTTCTAATATGGAGAGAAACCCACTTCTTAATTTTTACATGGCAGTAAACAAAAAAGAATAAGTAAAAGCCATTACTAAAAAATTAAGAACAGTTAGGACTTTTACTTACTTTTTGAACTTTAAAGTCATGTTTTGGAATAAATTTAACACTGCAATTACTTTATTCTTTCTATACAATTGTTTTTCGTTAACGTATAGTCGATTTACAATGTTGTGTCAGTTTCAGGTATACAGCACAGTGATTCAGTTCTATATATATATATATATATATATATATATATATATATATATATATATATATATATATATATATATTCTTTTCAGATTCTTTTCCCTTATAGGTTATTACAAAATACTGAGTATAGTTCCCTGTGCTACACAGTAGGTCCTTGTTGGTTATCTATTTTATATATAGTAGTGTGTATATGTCTACACAATTTAAAAAGAACTGTAAGCTTATAACAAGCTCAGCATTTTTAAAATATATTTTATTTAAATATTATTTTGTTTATAATCTCCCTGTCATTATTTTGTTTATAATCTCCCTGTCAGCCCTCCACTACTACCTCATTACTCCAAATTTGACCTCTCACTGGCCCTCAGAATTAGGTCCATTAACTGTCCAGAGAGAAATGTGATGCTCTCCATGGCACTCGCTCCACCATCTCCTGTCTGCTGTGGTTTAGAAATAACACCTGCTCAGAAATGGACCTCTCCATACAGACCTCAGGGCTCTTAAACTGTGTGCTTCCTGGTCTCTCTTTCTGCTATAAAGTAAATCATGCAAGTGGGCTATCAGCTTCCTTGTGTCCTGAGAACCTGAAGGCCAGCCTTCTACCCATACCTCTGACCTGTGCTAGCAATGTCATAAGTAGGGTTTGCGGAAGGCAGTCCCAGTTTCTGCCCGTGGTACTTTCACCTTCAAAGCATTCTGATTTAGACAATTATGTGGTCACCCTGGTCAAACACACCCCCCTGACTCACTGACTTTCCATATTCTCTACTGTCCCTTTAAACAACCACCCCTGCTGACACCCAGCCCCTTCATGCCAGCAGCTGTCAAACTTCCAGAGCTCTGACTACAAGAATTCTGCAGCCACTATTTTTCATACACACTATATTCTATGAAGGAGTGATTTTTAAATGCAACAAATTTGTTTTATGAAAACTGAGTGGTTTCCCCATAAAGCATTTTTCCAACTAAAAAGTGTAATTAAAATGACTTGGACTTCCCTGGTGGTCCAGTGGTTAAGACTCCACATTTCCACTGCAAGGGGCACAGGTTCGATCCCTGGTCAGGGAACTAAGATCCCACATGCTGCACAGCGTGGGCAAAAAAAAAAAAAAAAACGTCTTTCATGAGACTTAGGAGCATAACATTCTTCTTGAATAAAAGAATCTCAAGCCATTCACCTTCTCACTAAGAGAAGTTTGTTCAATGTTCTAAAGTCACAATAGGAATTGTAGGGAATTCAAGATTAACAGTAAAGCTGAGCCCCTGGAATTCAAGTCAATTTTAAAAAAAGAAGAAAGCATGGCCACAAACAATGCAATTCAATTTCATTTTACAGATGGCAAGGCCAAAAAAAAAAAAAAAAAATGTGATCCAGGAGCCACAGAGGGATGAGTAAGAACAAGGCGGGAAATGAGTTCTGGGGAGTTTAATTAAGGGTCTGAAGAATGACATTTAGAGAACAGAATGAAGTAAGGGCAACAAAAATGCTTGAGGAGGTAGTGGAGGGGTAGGAGCAGAGAGAGAGCCAGGGAGCAGATGACCAGCAGCATCAGATACCTGATCATGCTGCACTGTATGGACAGCCAACAATCATTTAGAATTTCCATTAGTAAGCAGTGAAGAAATGCACTCCTGTGACTTGCGTGTGATAATTGCTAAAGGGCGAGTGCTGTATATAACTTGTTGTTTTGTGTCAGAATTAGTCTGGCCCATCAAAAGATAACTTGCAGAGTCATTCACCAGCTTCAAATATGCTCAGTTTGAAACCTGACTGAAACCAGCTGAGCACATGACATCACCACAGACTTTTTACTATAAAAAGGGCAGACTCTGTGAGGTCAGGTGGCAGAACTAAGCTCGGTGACCAGAAGCCAAGCTGGAAGAGGGAAGAGCCAAGGGAAGTTCAGAGGAGGAGAGACTCATTCCAAGAAGAAGCGAGGATGAGCAATTTGCTCAAGAGACAGCTGCAGAAGAGAAAGAACACAATGGAAATTTTCCTTTAAGGACTGGGGCTTCTGTCTCTCCCAAAGATGTAAATCTAAAGCAAACCCTTAAAGGAGAAACTGATGGAAGCTCTTCCAGGTTTTCAGTTCCTGGCACTGCATTAAACTGGGAATAGTACTCAGGTAGTCTTCCACTCAACATGTATTAATTGAGCACCTACTATGGATCAGGCAGTGTTACAGGAACTGGACTACATTAGTGAATAAAATGGACAAAAGTCACTGGAATGAAAGACAGTTAATAAACAGGCAATTATAAAACATGTCAAAAAAGCATTGCAGAGAAAATTAAGAAGAGAAAGTGGTTGGGTGGAGAGTGGTGATATTTGAGCAAAGACTTAGGGAGGTGGGGAGATCAGCCGTGTGGGAATCTGGGAGAAGAGCAGGGCAGGCAGAGGTAACAGCAAATGCAAAGGCCTTGAGCTGGGAGCATGTTTTCTGTGTTGGAGGAACATCAGGACAGCAAGTGCTGCTGCTCAGAAGGAACAAAGGGAAGCAGGCGTTTGACTGTGGACAAGTTAATTTAATTTAGACATGCAAGGGTTTCTGCTAGTAGCTGTATAAGAACGTGGGCTCAGGAAAGGGTTTGTTATCTCAAGACCGAAAAATTAGAGCATGTTTTTCTGCCAAGGGGAAAGATCCAGTAAGGAGAGAAAACAACGATGCAGAAGACAGAACTTAGCAGGGCAATGCCCCCCAGATAGGTAAAAGGGGGTGGGATCTAGTGAAGATGGCCCTGCCTTCCCTGGTTGTAGTGAAACTGAATGTGTACAGGCTACAGACTGATTTGGTCTGTTTACATTTTGTTAATGAAATTGTGTTGGCTATGAATGAGAATGAGTCAAAAAAACCTGTCGCAACTTTATGAAATTCTTAAGTTATTTAGGCTACGC
Source organism: Mesoplodon densirostris (assembly GCF_025265405.1). Taxonomy (NCBI): domain Eukaryota; kingdom Metazoa; phylum Chordata; class Mammalia; order Artiodactyla; family Ziphiidae; genus Mesoplodon; species Mesoplodon densirostris. The sequence goes on from NC_082661.1 coordinate 222,217,909, forward strand.
ACAGCTGGGTTTTAAACGAATCAAATGTAGTAACAAGAATGTAGTGAAACATACAACATACAACTCAGGTAGGAAAACAAACTCCTGTTCGTATTTAAATTTCTTTTCCTTTTCCCATCTTCCCACAACTTCGTTTTAATTTTATATAGCAAAATAATAATCTTCTACCCAGTCAGTGAAAACACTTAATACAACAAAGGCAGCCTGCCAGTCATCATGGGTGTTTCTTCCTGTACTAGGTTCCCAAATGACAAACCACGAGGAGGGAAACAGGAGGGGCAGAATTTGCATTCAACACACACTCAGATCTTACAGAGCCTAGAAGTACATCTTCATGGTCTTTCCATACCTACAAAAATTGATATTTAACGTTGACAGCCCTCCACCCCATACCTTTTCCTTGGAAGAGCTGGTCCAGATAACAAGAACATTTTATTATCTTCTCATCGATGACAAGTTTAAAAGTGACTTGGAGCTATTCTCTATGAGTATAGGTAATCCCACTACCCAAATCATTTAAGCCTGGCTTAACTGCTAACACCTATTTTGAATGGGGGTGCTTTTGAGCTCTGATAACCACTTCACATCCATCTGGTGGCAGCAAAGCCAGAGCTAGGTGGTGACAGAAAAACAACAGTTTCTCTCTCCTATCTGTGAAAACCAGAAGACGGTGAAGATTAGGACGAGAGGGATGTGATGCATAGACCTCACTGGAATGCTACGGAGGGCTTACGTGCCTGAGGTATGTGTCTAGATCTCTCCCCAGATGACTGCTGCAAGTCGGGATAAACACACGGAAACGCAGGCCCCGAGCTCCCCAGGGCCTATTCGGAAGGAAGGGTATGCAGAACATGCTCTGTGATCTGACTGACTTCTGGGCTTCTCGAGCTCCTCCCATGTGGACCTAGTGTCTGACTCACACTTGCTCTGGGAGCTTCTCACTGACTCTCATTTCTTCTCTGACTCGATCATTGATTTTGCATCCCAAATAATTCTCTTGCCGATGGATATCCATAGACTGCTACTAGGGCAATTTAACATATTCGATGTAAGTGTTTAGCACCCTTAGCAAGCGTCCCTTCCTAAGCCTGCTGAGGTGCAGGGAACAAAACAAGGTTCCCACTCCTCACTCCAGAAGCATGGCTGGTCCACAGAGAGGACAAACCTGCTCCCGGGGAGGTCCTCAACACGTGGATCGTGGGCTTCTAAACAGCTACTCAAACTCTGACGTTCGTAGAATCAGCTGTCATCATAAGCGTCTTTCCTTTTTACCTGTTTTTCATTTACTGGGTCAAGTATTATTCAGTTCAAGTGTATTAAAATAAGGAGAAGTGATTTTTATAAGTTCATGCGACACAGATATCACATTCACCATCAAAACTCTTTGCTCATGCTTTCAAAAATTAAATCAAAACCTGCACTACTCAGATTTCACACACATTTTTAGCACTACGATTTTACAAAAACAGAATTTTCAAAAAAGACTTGAATTTCAAAGGGATGGTTTTTAAATACCCGGTTTTAACATGTAACTGATCAGCAGGATAGGTTCAGATAAAAGCAAGCATCTGGCCCTAACAGAGCAACTCATTTGGTGGCCTGAGGTAGCACAACGCCTAAGCCTTCGTTTCTCACTAGTAAAAAGAGAGCACTGGCGAGCGAATACACTCACCTTGTGGCCTTCTTCAGTTGTACTGTTCAATGACTTCTTTCCACATAATGTTATAAATTATTAGTCTCCCAGCTTAGTAAATGTTATCAACATATACTGCAACTATTTTAATTGGTAATAAAAAAGGTAAGTAGTCAGGTGCAATATGAGTGAATTAATAAAATTGGAGTATTTTAAATGCAGAAAAAAACGCTTGCAGAGAAAAAGATCTAAGTAATATGGCAGATAATTCTTAAGACTGCTGCCTGGCTCACACTTCCTTTCCCCTGAGCACTGCCATCAGCACACCTATACCTGCACTGTAATTCTTTAACCCAACCTCTAGCTGATTGATTTGAGGGTAGATGCTAGACCCAAGCTAAGACAATCAGATTGTCTCTCCCTGGGAGTTGTCATTTTGATCTGATAAACACAGCCTGGCAGCATCTGAGTCACAGTAACAGCCACTCTAAAGAATCCACCACTCTTGCTTCTAAAGACCCCAAAGCAGTCCTGAGACCTTAGGGCCACCCCTGGCTGCTTTCTACCCTTCTTAAGACTGATGATTGTTATTCCCAGAACTCCTTTAAATACTGAAATTTTTAAATTTAAAGTAATTAAACCTAAATAAAACTTAAAATCCACATCCTTAGGTGAACTGGCCACATTTCAAGTACTCAATAGTCACATATGGCTACTGGCTACCATACTGGACAGCCCAGATTTAGAGAACACTTCCATCATCAAAGTCCTATTAAATAACACTGCCCCAGACACTTCCTTCTAATTAACTTCCTTTTTTCTTAAGCTGCTAAGGATCAGAATTTGTTTTGTTTTATGTGCGCATGTGTTTTATACACCTATGTGTTTTATACTTGCACTCATAAAAGTCTGAACAAGAGTCAATGGTAACGTTATGGAAAACTTGTAAAGGATTTCTGGGTACTCTCAGAGGTTCTAAATCTTGGAGTTAATGTCACTTCAAAAGTTAAGGTTTACTCACCTCATTCCTGGACTTCTGGGTCATGGAATCACTGAATTTAAGAACTTGGGAAAACCTTAGCAAATACCTAATTCGACTTCCTGTTTTTCACACATGAAAAAATGAAGAGCCAGAAAGCTTGTAACTTGCTTTTGTTTCTGAGCAGCACTTAAATTTGATTTAACAGGTTAAGACAAAATAAATAAGGTACCAACTAAACTGTAATATACAACATAACTCTGCAAATCTCATGATTACACAAGTAACCAGGCATGAAGTTTAAATATTTATTTACTCAGGAAGCTGTTACTACACCAATTCCTTCCCACCCCCCACCCCCATCTCTTTTTTTTTTCATTTATTTTGTAAGGTACATGCACCATGGTTACCAATGCTTTCAATGTCATAGTTCCCCATATCTAAACAGCACAGAAAACATTCTGTACTTTCAAATCATGGAGCAAACAAATACATTTTTTACTGTCATTTTTCTTTTTCACTAGAACCTTTATGTTCAAATCTGCCACATGATTAGTCATCTATACAGACTGAAATATGGATAGCTGGAGATATTTTTATTCAGTTGCTTTTAAACAAACAGTAACCAAACATCATTTAAAATATGTAGATTAAAATGTCATACCTATGTATCAGTAGATTTAAATTTGCTAAAGCAAGTTCCCTTGGCATGTCCATAAGGAAACGTGTTCTTCCTAGCCAAAAAAAACAAACAAACCTTCAAATCACAAATTTGAACACTGACAGTAGACAGGATTCTGACGCTCCATCATACCCACTGTCCCACACCTAACTGCATTGAAATCTGTCATCGTCCACCCAGCAGAGAGAAGTTACAGCTTGCTTTCAGGTAAATATAGAATTCAATAATCGTGCAATGTTAATTTTGCCAGAAGAGACTGTTTTTAAACAATTCTTATACTGTTTTTGCTTCCCTGAAGTCAACTGTTGTCAAGTGTTAGAGGCGTTTATGACCTCCCAACCACCCTTTCCATTAAAAATAAATGATTTACATGTTTTCCCACATATAGATTTGCATCTAGTATGACTAGTTGATAAAGAAGTGGAGTAAAATGGTTACAACCCCTACATATATCAAATCACTACAATCCATATTTCTGTATGGTTTTTCCTTCTTAATGGTAAACAAGCAAATGTTTTCCCCTGCTCACATCACATCACATAAACCAATGTTCCAAATTTTCTGAAACAATGATACACATTTCAAAGAATTAACCAAGGCTATTTCCTTTTCCCTTCCCTTTTAAACACCAGTGGTTTGTGAGTACACAAATATAAACTTATATATAAAATATATATTTACATATATATATATACACACATACACATTTGTTTCACAAAGTTTTCTAACATGCAGGGGTGTTGTCCATTCCTGTCTCCGGAAAACAATTCTCCCAAGATCATGGAACATGACCAACAAAGTCAACAAGGGGAAGCCCTGAACTCAGTGGCTGCTGCTGTGAATCACCGTCATTAATCAATGGTGGTGTGAATCATCGAAAAACAGTCCAGGGAGCACAGACCAAGAACTTTCAGTCTTTCCACAAAGGTTTTAGCAGATAACTAACACAACAAGAACCAAAAAAAGCAAAACGGCATAAATTCCAACACCTAAATTGCATGGCTAAAGCATATGTTCTGTAGAGAAAATGTATGAAAGCCAGTAAGTATATCTTAAAGCAAATGAACACAAATGCCAACCACAATCCTGGCTTTTACTCAAACACCTGACTCCTTTGAAACATTCCATACCGTGGAGGGGATCACAAATTAGTCAGGTCATAAAGTTATGCACCTGGAAATATTTACTACACTAATAAGTTACCAAGAAGGAGGACAAATCATGGTGTCTTATGAATGGAAGTTATGGAGTTGATTATTTTAATAAGAGTCAAACCACTGATTAAAAAATAAAAACTTCCTTACACTGTTGAAGGGGCTCTTGAACCAAACTCACAGCATGTACGGGTCCTATCTTCATTTCAAACTGGAACTCTAAACACTATTACAGGCTACTCTATATGCAGAATTTTGCCAAAGGTTTATTTTAACCCTTCCTCCAATACTGATTAGTTATACCAAAGCTACAAAAAATTAAGTATAAGCGATTCGGCTTCAGCAGCCCCAGTTGGTTATGACAAGCCATCAAGGGAGGATCTGGAGACCTGCAAAAGGAACCTGGTCCTTAAACAAGGTCTGGGTAAATGGCTCAGCTGTCACCTGTGACAGTGTTTGGCCTCTTGAAGGAGAATGCATTAGCTGCAGCAGCCCAGGATCAGGTTTCAACAGCTGGCACTGAACCTTTAGGCTTTTAAGTCATTGGTAATGTTTTTTCTAGTAGAAAACATATATTTTCTCCAGCAAGTTTTAGGGGGGGGAAAAAGTGTGTGTGTGTGTGTGTGTGTGTGTGTGTGTGTGTAATATTGATACATCTTTTCTCTTAAAATAAGGGGAAAAAGTACTTCAAGACTACGTTTACTAAACATTTACTGTTTAAAGATTAAATAAAAGGTCATTCTCAAATCTGTATTTCATTTCTCAAGCCCAGCAACTGCAAGGGGAAAAAAAAAAAACCTACTAGCAGAAATACCTAAGTTAATTTATATTGTTTTAGCGAAGTTTAAAATTTTTGGAATAGCCATCAGCTTTACAGCTTTGATTCCTTTAAAGATATTTAAATATACGGGTGCTTAAGTATTAGAAACACAACTGAAAAGTCACATTCATTTTTCTACATGCCTTTTAATGTACACATTTAGTGCTGAACCACCAAAAGAAATAGAGATAAGAGTCTTTAGAAAGAACTGATGACCTTTTCTACTTGACAGAGATCTTGTTTCGAAAATACTCAGCATGGAAACACAAGGTTCTGATCAAAACAGTGGCAAAGCAGCTGAATTTTCTTAGATATGTGGTCCAGCCCTCCGCGTGGGAGTATGAAGCTCAGATGCCCTGGACAGCCTGTCTTCTGCTCCGATTCAAGTGTACAGAGTCTTCTGCTTAAGGGCCCGTTGTTCTACATCCAAGGCAAGCAAAGGTTCTCCATTTCAATTAGCACGGGCACAGAATTTTTTTTTCTTTTCCAAGATATATGGATCATGTGGCATAAGAAAAGCAAACATAACACTGACGTGGAGAAAATATCTAAACACGTTTTTGGTAAATCTGTCCAAAGACAAACTTTAAAGTCATCTTGCTAATCAGTGGTTGGCAACTTAAATTCTACGCAATCTCAGAAAATGCAAGTGAAAACAACAGTTCCAGCAGCCCAATTCCTGTCTCCTTATACCTTTTTCTTCCCTCCTTGCCTGGACTGTTGAAGTCAGACAGGTTGAAGAGACGGTCACCTTCAAGAAAGCCCTTTGCCCTGCCAGGTGAAAGTCACGCCAGCAACCAAAGCAGAATCTGATATAAAAATAGGAGCCTAAGGAATCCAGGGAAAGCAAAGCACATCGTGCGGCCAGCAGTTCAGATGGCCAAAAACGCAAAAGAGGTGACAGAAGCTTAAGGCTGTATCTGAAGGAGCATAGAATTCACCTCTCCTACCACATTAATCAGGTAAATTAATAAAACACTAAAATGGCCAGGTGTTGGGCTGAAAAGCCAGTGAGTAGACTATTTGATGTTGCAGAGTTATAGGTAAAGGACATTAATCTTCCACTTTTTTACATGTCTTAGTTTATACATAAAGGCCATTTACTTTACTGAGATAAAATAATGGTTACTCACCCTCATCTAAAAAAAAAAAAAAGATTGCAAGGCTGTCCATACAAAGTACTAAATATAAAATTAATACCCTTTAACGTCAATACAGGATACTAAATATGATATTAACCACTCTTAATGTCATTTCATTTTTAGGCACCCTACGTCAAACAAATTCACAGATAATTTTTTTCAAAAGAAGGAGAAAAAGATTGATATCAAAATAGTGCTACCAAAAGCAGAAATAAAGTTAAGGGATTTACAGGAGTCAAAAGCATGCTAGTTACAAAGGCATGATGATGTCTGTGAGGTAGTAAAAATATTATTTGTGTATTTAAAAAAATAAAGGAAGCAGCTGTCTAAACATTTTAGCCTTTTTCCCCAAAAATGTTTATAGGCTGTTTTAAGGATAGAACTAATCCAAGCTGAGGCAATGTTTTAACCCATTAGAACACACACACGCACACAATCACAATCACACACAATCACACACCCTGGAGTGCCTTGTGTCCCCTCCTCCTTCCCCTTTTTGATTTGAGGCATTTCCTCCTAACTTGGCTGCAAGAAGGAAATCCTGAAAGTGAGGCTCATCGACAAATATCTGTCACTCTCCAACAGTGCATGATAAGACTAAAAAACTTTAAGTACTTACTTGCTGGTTTGAATTTTAAAAAAGGAAAATGACATGCTATCTTTTACAAGTTACCATTATAAATTTAATGCCAATCTGATTTTACTAAAAAGATATATCTGCATTAAAATATACTTATAAAGTACAACAAAAATAGCTCCAATCTAGAATATGCATGTTTACTTTCCTATTTCCTTCATCTTTATATCTCAAAATACATATTGGTCACATAGATGTAATCGTGGTTCCCTTATAGTTTTGTATTCTGCATTTTCACTTAACATTTCATTATAATCATTTCCATATGCCCCACGTATTTGTAGTTATAATTTCATTAAGAACTCCATAATATTCCACAAATTCAGTAAGCTACTTATTTACTTGCTTACTTATTTCTACAATGCCTTCTTACAGAATGGGCTTGATGTGGAATCACTATCATTTGGGGTAGATGATCGTGATTTCCATTATTCTGTTGTTGGACACTTAGACTGTTTCCAATTTTTTTTTCTCCCATTTGTAGCTAAACCTGCAATCAGCAACTTCATGTAATACAGCTCCCTTTCTCAGTTGAATCGTTTCTTCCTAATGAGTCAAAGGTTGTAAACAATATTTTAGTAACTATAATGCCTCATTGCTTTACCAAATGTTCATACCCATTTATAATATCAAGAATGACAAAGTAAAACAAATATCCAGTAATTATTTCAGTACTGAGACAGGTCTAAAGTCAATTTTTTAAATGCTCTTAACTTTTTTTCACTTTGTAGAATTAAATAAATAATGCATACTTCTAGATAAACTTCAAATATGTATTTGCCAGAGTCTAAAGTAAAATCAATATTCTCCCAACTCCTAAAACCCATTCTCTGATGTAAGCACTGTTAACAATTTGGAGTGTACCTTTTCACACCTTTTCTTTTTTATACAACAAAAGAAAAGGTGTGAGAGCATGTCTGTATATATGTAAGATTTCTAAACATTTCTTTCGTTTTACAATACTAAATCTCTTCCTATCTTCAAATATGAGCTCATTATGTGACTTCTATGCCTTCTGTAATATGATTCCATCTCATTCAAATATCACTCAATGCCAGTTATACATTCAGTATAGCAACATCACAAAGTATTATATCAATATTCAGTTAACTGCCACTCCTGAATAACCTAAAACAGAAGATAATCCCCAAACTTTAAACAGTGGGATGTGTGTGTGTGTGTGTGTGTGTGTGTATGTTTCAGAATTACCTTCCTGTCTGTGTTTAAGACCAGACATGACCTTGCATGCCCTAAGAGCACATCACTAGGGCGGTACAGCGAAGTGTTTAGGAAGGAAGCTAGCCTGATATCATAAACGTGTGACCACATGTGGATAACCAAGACTTGTATAATACCAACATTGTACCTAGCAAGACAAAAGAGTGACCTACAGTTTTAAAAGAGATGACTGACACAGAGTTAAAAGTCAACAAAAGTTCATGAGACTTGCCAGGAAAAAACTAGCAAAATCTTGGAAATAGTGGTTTCTCTACAGGGTATAACATGTATTAATAAATTTGGTAAAGGCATTAAGACCGCCTCTGTAAGGAGCATCACTTTTGTCATCTCTATGTCAGTTTGCCTCTTTCCGGTGCGGTCACTGGAATTTTCTTTGGTGATCTATGCCTCTCCTGTTATCAGCCATCAAGTGACACCCAAATGAAACCACCCCTCCTGCATTTGTTGTCCCATCGCTATGTTTTATTTTTAACAATACTGATAACTAACTGGTGTTTTCTTGTTTTCTTATTTAATATATGTCTTCTCCACATGAAAGTAAGGGCATTGTCTCTTTTTAATTCATGACAATGAATATTTATTGAGCACCTACATATGCTGTACAAAGGGGGCAGAACAGTGAAAACAGGCAAAAATGTGTGCCCTGGTGAAGCTCACATTCCAACAAAAAGAGAAAGACAATCCACTTTGAGTGTAAAATCTACAGTGTATTAGAATGTAATGTGTGCTGTGGAGAAAAATACCAGAAGGAAGGAATATAAAGAGCGCCCAGGGTAAGAGTGGAGGCGTGTAGATGCAATTTAAATACCATCTCCAGCACCTAAAAGAGAACATGCAGACAGTCGATAAATACTGGCTCATGGAATAGGCCGGACTGACAAAAGTCCAACAGCATATCCCAGTGGGAGACTCCCTGGAAACAGTGATTGGTTTTGAGATGAGCAGATAACAAGATCAGAGCCATCTGGATGCAAGAGATATTGGAGCAGGCAAGCTCCACCGTATTTGGTGTTGTGAATGTGTATGATTTGGACCTATTGTAGCCATCTGGCAATCATAAGAATAAGCCATCATAGGTAGAAAGGCAGAGCCAAAGAGAGGAAGAGAACCAGCACTGGTTACATCATGATTGTCTGGTTCAACTGACATCCAAAGATTTGCCCCCTGACTGAGCTCTGTAGTTGCTTAGGGCAATCAGAGCCTCTAAATCAACTCAGCTCTTCTGTGTGGGGCATAATAACGTCCTGCTTTGCTTTCACTAACAGGAGTTCTCTTAGGGGCCATTTCCTCATTTGGAAAAGTTAGAGTCACTATGTTATGATGTTTCATCCACTCTGAGCTGGGTTTCTTATTACTTGCAATCTAATGAGTCTGTACTGCCATGCATTCCAATTTATTATAAAAATATAACACAAATTGTCTTCCCAGCACACATCATGCTCATCAGTATGACCTTGTTTGAGTTTGAATATTTCCTCTACCTTCCACTCCCATCCTCAACTCTCTACCAATCCTACCTAGGATATCCATATCCCACTTCCCTACCTCTTTCACAAAGCTTTACTATTAATCCATTCATTATTCATTCGGTCATCAAATATATGTTTAGCAGGCACTGACAGGCACTGAGAAAGAGAAGGCTAATAAGGCACAGTCCTTGTTCTTAAGGACATTTCAAAAAGGAAGGGAAATACTTCAATAATAGCTGAAAAAGCAAATGCAGGCTAATGGCTGCTTGGAGAGAATGATGCGTAGGAGACAGTGACAGAGTGAAGAGTGGGGCGAATAAAATACATGTTTCAGGTGGCCCACAACTTCCCTCACTTCCTCTACGCCCACTGATGGGATCCATTTATTATCCTACATATATAGCCCCCAACATGGGAGTCATCTCTCCCCTAAAAGGTTCTACGGTCCTAGAGGGCAGGAACTGTGCCCAATCTTTCTTATAAAAAGATTCTTTTGTAAATCTTTTATTCTTCTTATATATCTTCCCAACTTTCTACCGTATAATACAGAATGTCTCCCATAAATGTTTATTCACTTCAAATATGGGTGTTTTGTTCTCAAACTTTTGAAAAGGACCATAGATGCTATTTCTAGCCCTAGTTAAATTTCATGGCTTTTTGACAGAGTACTAATTTTCTCTTATCTGTTTTGACAGCTGAAAGCTTATCAGAGGTACTCATCCTAAATGCCACCAGCAAAGGCACCTTTTCCCACGGCATCTCCATGCGGCCTCTAAATCAGCCTCTTCTTTGTGGGTCAAAATAACTTCCTGCTTTGCTTTCACTGACAGAAGTAAGGGGAGTACTCTTGGGAGCCAAGGAGATACTTACTTGAGAGAATTTCACTTTTGAGCACCATATACCAGAGCCACTATGCTGTGGCAATAAATTAGAGAATGTCTACTGCCACAACACTCCTTAATCAGGCTGTTCTCACTTTAGATAAAAAATTTTAAAAGAATGATGAACTAAGTGGAACTAAGTACAGCTTTTAGTCCTTATGATAGAGCAAACAACAATTCACCAAAAAATGAAGAGGGAGGTGGGTGAAGCGCACATATTCCTGTACAAAATTTCATGAATTCTTAAGACTGATGTGATTCAAAAGGGTAAAAAAATGTTTTTTCTCGTATGGTGAACAGTGAATCTAGTTTGTATTGAAGTGCTTTTCCATATGATAATCTCAGGTATCCGATCATAAAATTTAAATATTTAAAAAAATCCTTTTCCAAATCTATGTGGTCATTCATAGGCTACCATTTACAAGTTTGATGAATCCATTTTCTAACCATACTGCCCAAATCTCATCCACTATTTCAAAATGTTATATTAAAATTTTGATACTATAGTGCAGGTAGGCTACAGGAAGCTGGCCTAGAAACAAAACTCACACTTACGATGTGGCCTGTGGGCAAGTGCATCGTGAAGCTCAGGGCAGGAAAGGGTAGGCAGCATAGACACTGCCTTTATCTTCTCTCCATTCTAATCCCACTATGCCTTTAGTGTTCTCCTCGCTTACTTCCTGGTCCCACAGCAAGCAATATTCTAATTCCCATTCTTCACCTTCCCACGATTCCCCTTTTCCATAGGCCAGAGCCCAGTCCAAGGGATGAGACAAGCTCAGGAACTCTTCATCCTTCAGACCTCCCAGGGAGCCCAACCAGCCCGGCCGCGGCTGTGTCCGCTTAAGAAAGGAAGAAATGCTGCTCACTTTCTCTTCGCAGTACCTCCTGCTACTCCAGTACATTCCCTCCTATCTTCCCAGAACTGGAAGATGCTCCTTTGCCAACCTGTCTGCTAGCGTGGAGTAGGCAGTCCAGGCTCTCCTTTCACCTTCACCTGGACATGTAAACAGGTGACTTTGGGCAAGTCATTTCAACTCCTTGGGTCTCAGGTGATCCAAGTGATGGCTAGATCTCTTGCAGTTCAATATTTTTGTTCCCAATTGTTAAATATTCCTACAGCTTTGCTTTTATTGCTTTTGCTTATTTGCTTATTCTGTCTCTCTTCTGCTCAATGAGGGCAGGGATAATGTCTGGATTCTCAGGGTCTAGCACTGGGCCTGGCAGGCACCTAGGAGGCATTCTACATGTATAAGGAGAATGAACATACATAGAGAGGAAAATCAGCATTTTGGGGGGGGGGTATTTATTTATTTATTTATTTATTTATTTATTTAGGTCTTAGTTGTGGCATGGGGAATCTTCATTGCGGCATGTGGGTTTTTTTTTTTTTTTTTAGTTGGGCATGCAGGCTCTTAGTTGTGGCATGTGGGATCTAGTTCTCTGACCAGGGATCGAACCCGGGCCCCCTGCATTGGGAGTGCAGAGTCTTAGCCCCTGGACCACCAGGGAAGCCCCAATATTTCAACATCTTAAAAGCAAGTCTATTAAAGCAATAGGGAAAGAACAATGATCTGTTTTTTTAGTTCAGTAGTCACTGAACTACAACTGTGTTACCTGTGGGATGCCAGCATCTTTGACCCTTCATGTCATACGGGGTAGAAGAGAGCAGTGGCTCTCAAAGAGAATGGAGAGTGGGAATGGGATTAAGGTCACCAGAGCCACTTATAAAAAGTGAGCGAGCTTATAAAAAGCACTGTATTAGAGTGGGGCTCTAAGCATTCTTTTTTTGAGGAAGGCGTTTCCTCAAGTAATTCCGACACACCACCTCAATTAGGAGCCAGCAAATTAGATGATCATTTAGGCCCATCCAGCTTCAGCAATGTATAATTCTAGGACACACACTAAATTTTATCAAATCTTTATTATTTTTTCCAGGAATACTTTAGTACTCCTAAATACTAAGCACATGTCAACTAGATGCTAAAATTTTATGTCCTATACACAGCTAATTTAATGGTTTATTTCAATAAGGCATAAATTTTAGTCTCTAATACCACTATATTCTAAGAGTATATTTTGTACCTGTTAATGACGAAAAAATAAATACTGATGAAAAAAATTATACATGGCAAGGATGGGAGAGAGAGACAGTTCCTTCCGTCTAGGCTAAGGTTTCTTAGCCTTGGCGCTATTGAAATTTGGGGCTGGACAATTCCTCACCGTGGGGTGGTCCTGTGCATTGCAGAATGTTTAGCAGCATGCCTGGCCTTTTACATTAGAACTAGGGCCTGACCCCTACCCCTAGTTATGACAACAAAAAATGTCTCCAGACATCGCCACCACCACCCCCGCCCAATCTCCGCCACATTGGGAACCACTAGGGGAATAACATTAAAATAACTAAACTAATTATCTAGGTCTCAGAATACAAAATATCCATTATACACAGGTAGGGTTATGGTACCAACAGGCAATTACTTAAGGGAAAGAACTACTTATCTTAAAGAATATTCACTCATTTGTTAGAGGCTTAAACCCTTTTATGAATAATCAGACAAATGAGTTTTATCAAAATAGGCATCAATTTCTAATTTGTACATAAAGCATACACAGGTGGAAAACCTCAAACATGAGCATACGCACAGTCTAAGACTATTAAAGAATTCTAAATAACATTTCCTAAACATTTCTGGAAATTTCCTTTTGGAAAACTGGACACCCTCTTTCAAAATCTCATTGTAGAGCTCATGATTTAAGACCACATCTAGACAGAATAAAACAAAAAGGAGACTTGGTGATTCTTTTGATACAATTAGTTCACTTCAAACTTTTCTCTTTGGGGTCTAAATTATAGCTTTTTGCTGTCAACACTAATAAATTTAACCAGATAATTAGCAAGTTATTACAAATAACTTTTGCTATGTAGACATTACCAACTGTAATGATTTAAAGATGTTTCCATCTTTTTCCATGAGACCTCTTAACTGGTTCTGAATCCCAGAGGAAAGAGTAAAAAAAAATCACTCAAATTCTCTAAGTTGAACACTAGAGACTGGGATCTTTTCACTGTGATGAACCAGACCCAACATTTTATGAACTTTAGACAAACTTTTTTGCAATGACAAAACCTCAAGAATGGTTCCCTCTCACTGAGTTTTCCTTTGTGACTGATTTGAAAACAAAGTTGGGTGTTTTTCTTTTTTAATTTCTTAAGGAATATTGTCTGTCAAGCAAAATGTGTCAAGAGGAGAGACACATTGACTGTTTAACCTTAAAAAAATAAAATTATGCATTTTAAAGATATTTTTACACAGTAGCTTGAGAGAAATTTCCAAACTTTGTTAAGAATTACCAACCTTGTTAAAGTAGTTTTCTCAAATAAAATTCAATTAATGTCAATTAACCTTTAAGTCATTTTAAATTCTATTTGTGTCTCATTCACAGTGGAAGATAGGAGTTAACCATTACCTATCAGCTAGTATGTGTGTTTCTACAATTAAACATACACATTACATAGATATGCAAATTTTTAAGTTTATTATTCATCTAGAGTCTAACTTGGACCACGTCTCCTAATGCCTACTCTTTGTTCATTTCACTATTCCTTAATAGCTATATGAGAAAGCTAAGAAAGAATAAAAAGAAGATGAATGAACTAGTTTCACTACACTCCAGGTTTTGATAAACCAGTTCAGCTTTTTCTTTTTTTTTTTTTTTTTTTTTTGCTTTGAGTTAACCTCCTCAAAAATAACCATGAGGTAATTAGGAGAATATGTACATTCTCTCTTTAAAGATGGAACCCCACGTGTCCCTATTATTCCTATGGATTCTGGTGACTATGTCATTTTATTTAAGGGTTTCAGTCACAGGCCTATTTTCCTGAGGGTTTCTACGACATTACTGTGTTTCTGTTTCCCAGTAACTTTTTTTTAAATAAAGGATAGCTTTTCTGAAGTTTATGTACTATTGCAGACATATGCAAAAATTTACATTTATGCAAAGGTGGGTACCACTGATAAAGTAAACAATCATATACCTAGAAGTTAGGAGACATAAAACTGTAGCTAAATTAGTCAATGACTCATAGTAAAACACTGCTAAGTCATCGAATGTGTCCTTCTTAACAGTCCCTCCTACAACACAAGTCTGCAGTCAAGCCACTGCAGAAATTTTGAAGTGAAATAAGAACATGTGAAACAGCAATATATTTAAATGCTGAGAGCTTCTTCAGAAAAGTTTTAATATTTGCACAAATGGACACAATGTCATTCCAGGAACTCATAAAGTTCCTATGAAAATATCACTGGTTTAGAGATAGTAGCAAATGAAATAATGCATAATGACAAAACAGGAAATATTTATACATTCCTGCTTTCTTCAGCTTCTCTTATGATCTGTTCTTTGTAAAAAAGTGTGGTTGCCTTCTGTCAATGACACTGGCAAGTGATAAGTTCCCTGAGCCTCCCTAATTTTCTATAATCTACTTCTTTTAGAGTTGCAGTGAGATTTACTCTAGATAATACTTACCATCCATTTTAGCACAACGCCTACCACATAGAAGTTCAAGAGCAACTACAAGCTTCCATTTCAAAATGACCAACCTAAGGCATGGAGAAAAAATACCATTATCACACTCATTTACCACGTCCTAAGTGATTACTGTATGGACACCATGAACTGGCTTTGTAACACAGGTCACCGCTCAACCAGGATAACATCAGCAGATCGATATAAGGTGACTGAAGCTGGCCCAAGGTCTTTTAAGAACTCTGTAACTTGAATGTAGAGGGTATACTGGCCAATTGCCTGGGTTCCCAGGAAGGAGAACCCACTGGGTGACCAGCCCTGGGATGGGGTCAACCCATCTAACACACATAGCCAGCTGTTAGCAGAAAACTCTGAACGTAACGTACTGGGACAGAAGCTTCCACAAGCTTTCTCCCCTGTTGTTCTGTGCAGAAATACTGGTCTGGGCCATGAGGATCCCCTGCCCTAAATCTCAAGACACTGAAGATCTGCTGCATTCTGTTTTAGTCATTTTTCAGTAAAACCATGGGGGCTTCCCTGGTGGCACAGTGGTTGGGAGTCTGCCTGCCGATGCAGGAGACACGGGTTCGTGCCCCGGTCCGTGAAGACCCCACATGCCATGGAGCAGCTGGGCCTGTGAGCCATGGCCGCTGAGCCTGCGCATCCGGAGCCTGTGCTCCGCAATGGGAGAGGCCACGACAGTGAGAGGCCCGCGTACCGCAAAAAAAAAAAAAAAAAAAAAAAACCATGAAGGTAATTTTTTTGGATTGGTTTTTCATGCCTTATCATAATGTTTTGATTATAGCTATTTTTGTTTGAATTGTTCAGCTGTTCTTACTTTTATCTCCCCCACTTTCAGGAGCCAGAGCACACTGCTGGCACAAAGCAATAGGACCAGGAATGAGAGGACCAGCTCTTAAAGGAACAGGCTCTGCTCAGGGTGAATTGTGCCAATCCCTGCCAGGCTTTCTCAGCAGTGACAGGCCAATTCCAATGAATGACTCCAGAGGTTCCTCTCAGGTCCAAAGAGTTAGGGATCTAGTGTTTCCCTTACAGGTCTTAGAATCAGCACAAGCCAGTAGGTCTCACAGCTCCTTCTACACCAGCATTACAGAAAGGTGCTCCCCCAGACAGATTCAAGTGTCCCCAAGGTACACCCCAAAGTCATTCAGGACCACAGTCTCATACTCCCTTTTAAACTGGACTGAGGCAAAGAATGTTCATTCAATGTCACCTAATAACTGGCTGCAAATACTTACACCTAGCAGGAATCTTTTTTTTTTTTAATAAGTGTTATATATCAGAATTTCATAGTTTTGTCCTCATGTTTCTGAAATGCTGGAGGACAGAAACTTCATAACAAACATGCAGTAAGCGTCAATAAGTGATACTGAGTAAATGATCTGTAATTTCTATTATGAAATATCTAACTTATTTTCATCAGGTCAGAAGCATTAGTAGGTAAAGACATATTTATACTACTATCTCCCTTTATCATCAAGGACTGGTACCCTGCACATTCCTATAGCTACTTTAAAAGGCATTCTCTCGACACACTTTTATTCAATATCTATATGAGCCCCAGCTCCGTGCTTCGGTTTGTAAAGTTAATGGTCTGTGCCCTCCAGGAACATAGTCTACTAAGGAAGAGGGGGAAAACGTAAAGTAAAAAGGCAAATAACAGACTAACATGCTGACTGCTATTTCAGAGAGACAAATAATTTGTCTCTTCGTCAAGAAGAAATAAGCTAAAATATCACCAACTTTATTTAAAAAGTAATAAGGTTAGTACACATACATATTAAACATTCCAAGCTTTCAAGTCAAACTACCCATATAAATACTTTGTATCCAGAAGATGTGAGTCATAGTAATATTATAAAACATGTTCAGTCAGAAAACCTGTTTGGATCAAAGCCTGGCAAAGTGACACATCTTGGCTTAGCTTTTCCTGACACATAAAGGACAAAGATCACGTCAAAACATAAACTGTGATGACAATCTACTAGGGAAAAGGTATTAGTGTTACCATAGTGATAAAACAATTTTTGTCATTACGTTTTTTTTTTTTGAAGAATGGTTGATTTACAATTTTTGTCATTACTTTTAACCTCATATTTTAAATCACTTTATGTCACATAACACAGCATTTCATGTAGAGGTCTTAGATGTTATTCAAGACTATACTGTAGATTCCCCAAAATAATGTATTTCTGAATAATGCTGAGTTCTCTCCATACTAAGAATATTGTTTCAATCACTATTCATGGATAATTTGGTAGTAAAGGGAGAAAAAAAGGGGGGAGGTAGTATTAAACTAAAAGTACTCAATCTTGGGAAATAATTTCAGAAGTCCTTAACAGAAGTCACCATCATTCGTCACAAATAGAATCATCTCAAATACCAACAGAGTAATCATATTTATACATGCCCTTATCTACAAATGTACATATATACATACATCTACATATAAAATATGTTTCATTTATATAACTATATGTACACACAAACTCTGATGACATATAAAGCAAGCATTCATGCCTTCAGATGTCCAAAACTTACTGAGACTACAAAGCTCAATTCATTTAATATCAAAAACAACATGATATTCCACTGCTCATTACATATCAGGCCCTCTTTACTCAAACATTTCCAACGAAATTAGTGTATGAATCACCCAGTTCTCTTGTCATTCTTCACCCAAGTAATGCAACAACCATGCTCACTTCTAAGAAAAATAATCCTGCTTAGGTTTTAAAGGCTGGTTTACATATTTTAAAAATTACCTTGTACCTTTTTACATACTTAATGATATGGTGCTTACCCCAAATAACAAGTTACTACTTTAAAAAAATTTTATATATATATATATATATACACACACACACACACACACACACACACACACACACATATTTTTTTTAAATCACATGAGCTCAAAGGAAACCACCAGATAGTTAAAATAAAACATGCAAGTAAGTAAATATTACTTATATGTTTTCTACAACTGGTCCATTTAATTTAGTTTGTAGAGCATCCTCAAGAAATTTCAGTTTGAAAGAAAAAATGTAAAAATGAAGCAAAGCTACCCAGCTTCTACAAGGGTACACCTTTTCTTTGAGATAGTAATCTCATTGGTAGAGATTACCTAGGCTTCCGAATAATATCTATTCCGTGTATGAAAATAAGGAAATGTTAAGTAAAACGTATAAATGCTATAGAAAGAACTCTAGATTGAGAGTAAAGAGATAAATTTATTAATTCATTTATGGCAGAAAAACTTCTCAGCGTGTTGCTTGAATGAAGTCCCAGCTCTGTCATTTACCAGCTATGTAAGCATGGACAAGGAATTCACCTCAGCTTGATCTTTAAAATGTATCTGCAGCCTCATCTTCAAGGTCCCTGCTGGCTCTAACACTATGAGAAGATCTGCTGAAATGGACAAACTTTTCTAAATTAGTATACTACCACAAAGCAATAAATAACTCTTGATCTGTAATGACAATTGGTTATAGCATCCACTAATAAAAAGATAATTAACACAACAAGCCATGTCTAAGTCTGTCCTTACCATACACCTTTACACAGAGCTCCAAATAATCTACAAGTACTCACTAATTAATTCTCAATATTATCATTCCCCTTTGACAAAAGGAGAAATTGAGTCTCAGAGCCAGGAGAGTCATTTGGCCAAATATCAGCAAGACAGAGTCCAGCATGACAAATCAAAAGTTCCTGGCTCTCAGCCACTGTCTTTTAGGAGTATGCAGTAACTGTCTCCTGAATCACTCTAAGGCAGAGTTATAAAGTAAGTGCAAAGTTTAGGGCCAAATTTATGTCTCACTTAAAAATTGGCAACTAAGCCCGTGTGCCACAACTACTGAGCCTGTGCTCTAGAGCCCACAAGCTACAACTACTGAGCCCACGTGTCACAACTACTGAAGCCCGCTCGCCTAGAGCCCATGCTCCGCAACAAGAGAAGCCACCGCAATGAGAAGCCCGCGCACTGCAACAAAGAGTAGCCTCCACTCACCGCAACTAGGGAAAGCCCACGTGCAGCAACAAAGACCCAGCACAACCAAAAGTAAATAAATAAATAAATTTATTTTTTTTAAAAAAAAACGCCAGAAAGATGTTTCATCATCAAGAAGGGCTTCAGTCTCCCCTGTGACTATATCAAAGCGAGACGAAAACAATGGCAGGATTGACAGCCCTGTCCAAACTGTCTAAACTCAGTAATAATTTGTTCATGAAATGTGTAATTCTGGCTTATTTCAAATTAACGTGTTTCCTTAAAGTTAAATGGTCTAAATTTTTATTTAAAAGTTCGGTTGGTACTCTGAAAATTACAAATATAATGGATATACTTGTATTTCTTTTACCCCTACCTCTGCAACAATCACATTAACTCACCCCAAGGGAAATGTCCATATTTTCACTACGTGTACACAAAAATATACAAATGTATCTATTTCTTGGGATAATTGTTTTTTATTAACAAAAATAATATAAAATACAAACTCATATATCTATATGTACATAAGTATCTGAAATTTATTTTGTTCTCTTAAAAAGTATCATGTACATTTTCCCAAGGGTATAGGTATCTACAAATTATTTTTAATATTGCTGCACAATATTCCATAGTGTGAATGTACCATATTTGGCTCAAAATTTTTGATAAAAATACATTTTAACAATTAACTTATATTAACAACATACAGGTTATTAACAATAGAAACCTTGTTCTCTATCCTTATGTATTGGTATTTTCTGTATGACTGATTCTTAGAAGAAGGATAGGATCACTGAGACAGAGTGAAGCCCTTTATATAATAATTATATTTTTCTGCAAATATTTTTTTTCTGCCTTTCTCTATTATGTCTTTTGAAAATGAGAATTTTTACTTTTTATGTAACCAAATCTGTCAGTGTTTGTTTTATGGATCAAAGTTTCATAGCAAACTTTGAAAGACTACTTTCATCAGGATATTTTACTAACATTCTCCTATGTTTTCTCCTACTATATTTATTTAGATTGTTTTTAGTATTATTTATACTGTTAATATATTTGGAAGTTATTTCTGTATATGATACTAAATAAGCCTAAAGAGCTATGCCATATGATTTCTTTGAATAATCTGTGCTTTTTCTATTTAATTGAAATGTCATTTTATCATTTAAGTAAGTTTCACTGTCTACTAGAACCTGTTTCTGAATTTTGCCTAATGATGCCCATTTCTGTGCCAATATTGCCCTGTGGTTTGTAAGTTTTAATTCTTGGTATAAAACTTATACCAGGCAACATTCTGCTTAGTTTCAATTTAGTTTCATTTCTACAGTTGAAAAGGTTTTCATTTATGATTTTTAAAGTTGATGCAATAAAAATCTAAACAGAATGTGTGGAGTGTTGAAGTTTGCTCATCTAGATAAGGAAGCCATTGATCAATCTTCCAAATTCCTCATGTTAAGATTTTAAACAGTATTATATTCAAAAATGAATAAAAATATGTTTTTGCATGTGCAATAGGTTTTAATTATTTACTTTTATTGAAATATAGTTGATTTACAATGTTGTTAATTTTTGCTGTATCCAATAGTTTTTAACATAAAATCTTACAACTTCTGTAGGTTCTAAACTTGATACCCATTTACATAATTTACCAATACAAACAAGTAAAGAACATGAAATGAAAGAAAAATTTCTCTTTGACCTTACTTTTTTTTTAAATAGCAAAACAAATTCAAAAATCTCTAATAAACATTCGTTATTTAGATATGCTACAATTTATATGAGACTGTCTAAACAGGCCCATCAGCAAGTATGGCCCAATTTAAGGAAAAACATTGAGGCCTTTGAAAATTAACTGAAATGTCAACCCACTTTAGAAGAAAGCTATTAGTAAAACAAGGGTGAAGTTACCAGCACTTGTGAAAAGCACAATAAATAAACAATGAGACTCATTCAAAGACATTCAGGCTTTGCAGAGTCAGGACAAGAGACTACAGAACCAGTTCCCACATGGGCAAGAGTTTGTTTATTTTATTTTGCTTATCGGAAGTCAGAGCAAATGATCCCAGTGGTTTGGAATGGATTGAAAATGTTTCTTAGCATCCAGGCGAGAAAAGCTGCTTGGTTTTCAAGAAGCTTAACTGCTTTGTTAGTAACCTTTTTGCTCATGCGAACTATAAAGCATATGTTTAAGAACGGAACTATTTGAGACCAAGAAAGGTATTATTCTTTCTTTCTGTCATCCTATACTATGGGGAGGGGGAAGGGTAAGCTGTGACAAAGCGAAAGAGAGGCATGGACATATATACACTACCAAACGTAAGGTAGATAGCTAGTGGGAAGCAGCCGCAGAGCACAGGGAGATCAGCTCGGGTGCTTTGTGACCGCCTGGAGGGGTGGGATGGGGAGGGTGGGAGGGACGGAGATGCATGAGGGAAGGGATGTGGGAACAGATGTATATGTATGACTGATTCACTTTGTTATAAAGCAGAAACTAATAAAAAAAAAAAGAAAAAAAAAGAAACGAAGAGCCAACACAGCCATAAATAAATAAATAAATAAATAAAATTTAAAAAAAAAATAAGAGATGGTCAAAAGAAATAAAGAATATTTTCTACATAACCTGGGAAATACTACAGTCTGCACTCATGACTTAACTGTTTATGGAAATGAATTTACAGAATTAGTGTGCTTCACACCTCAGAAAAAGATGGGAAATGAAATTAAATGGTTACTTTTAATCATAATTGAAGCCTTCTAGAAAACCAACAAATATTTAAAATGTGAATCATAATGATCTGTTTCCATGATTTAATTTGGGGCCAAGCTAATGATGAGAAAACCTAGAACATACTTCTTTCAGAGTACAAGTATGAAGGAAAAATGATAACATCATCCTTTTTTTCATATAAACTGTAAAAGGTAACTATATTCTTTGAATAGGATAAAATAAGATGAGTAATATCAAAACTTTCTATTTGAGTGCAATTTCAGAATGAAATCATTTATCGCAATCTTCCTACTTCAAAAGCAGTAAACAGTTTGTCAAAGGTTTTTTTGGGAGGGAGGGAGTTTACCAAAAAATTGATGATAAATTTTTTAACCTTTATACATATGATCTTCTAGCATCTAACAGTATAAAAAATATTTTAAGAACATATACTGAATTATCACTAAAATATATCTAGCCTAACAACCAAGTAGTTTGCTAATTATTTTTCATGGTTCATAAAAATGACCACATATTCAGAGAATCTTAAATGATGGAAATACATCCATCTCCAGTACGTGAGAACTTTGTTACCAATTAAACTAGTTCATTTCAAAGCTTCACACAATGCTTTGAGAGCATAGGATTTACTGGAAAGGTAGGTTTAATAGATTTTTCCCCCTCTAAGGAGACAGCTTCAGAGGAAAACGTTTCAACGTTGCCTCCCAAAAAGGAGAATGCACTTTACCATCATAAGGTGATGAGGCAGTCCACCACAAATACAAGAGGTAAAACTAGAAGTTCTTTAATGCAGAAAAATTAGCTCTTTGTCATGTCCTTGGAAGATCTTTTCTTTGGTTAGCTTACTCTGGAAGAGGTTTCTAAATTGGTTGGCTGTCATTAATCTAATTGCATACTGGGGTAGCTAATTAGAGAGGGCACTTCTCCATTTAAAAAATACTGCCTCAGGTGAGGCTGGAATTAGTAGCCAACTCCCTCCCCCATCCCCCCCAAACCCAACTCACTCCAGAATCAGTGCTCTGTTTGGAACACCTACCACTCACTCCAGGTTTGGAATGCAGCCTCCCTCCTCCACCTGACCACGGAGGTTCCCTCTCCGCAAAGCCACAGATTATAGCGCTAGGTTTCAGCCAAGAGAAGAAGGCATTTGGAGGTAAAGCCAAAATGAGGGTGAAAGAAAAATTTCCACTAAGAAACCAACAGTAATAAATGATGTATGAGCTACACAAAAAGTAAGCGAATAGGGCCGTATACCCACTACCATCCTCGTTTCTCAGAGAAATAAATGAAGAGAACACAAAAAGGCTCGAATTCTGACCCAAAAGGAAAAACTATTCAGTAGTAGCAAATCAAAAAGTAAACAAGCTGAGCTACAGATTTCATTCTCTTTGTTCTACTGTAATTCTGAAATTGACATATCAAGCATTACAGAATTACTGATGTAAGGACCAAACCCAACTCCCTTGAAAGTGTACTCTCATTTCTTTCCTGGTTTAGTTACTGTCATCTCCTTTAAGATGTAAGAATTATGGTACAGATAAGATGTAAGAATTATGGTACAGATAGAAAGACAAAAACAGGGAGTGTAAGATCTCTGAGCAAGACCAGGAACATGAGTCAAAGATTGAGCTCATTCCCTTCCAGGTAGACCTCTGATCCACAAGCATCTGTTGATTGCCTCCATGGATGTATCACCTCTCCTCTCCACCTCTGAGGTAGGCAATGTAGGTATTACAGCTCTAACAAAACACAATTTTCCCCAGCAAAACACACTAAACTTAGATCGTGGTGTACGCTCAAAGAATCTAAAATGGTACTAAAAGATAGCACTGCCCTTTCATTTGAAATCAAAGAAAACCAGACTTGGTTGGCATACTGTACTCATACAAATGACCCCACATTACGTAGAAAACAAGAATGTCCTAGGGTAGAACTCTGACTCGTAAACTTTTGCCCCAATCAATGCTGTGATTACAGCTTCACTTCTCTTGGTCCAAGGGAACTTGAACACAGAGTACATTGAAATGAGGATGAATAACTGCCATATTTCTAGTGTTTTGGGGCTTTTACTTCTGCAAAACAATTCTGAGAATGTAGTTTGGCAGCACAAACTTAGGAAACCAGATAGGTCACCATGGTTAGCTGACTTATCAGCTGAAAATGAACCTTCCTTAGTGGAATTCTAATGTCTGCAGATGGAGAAATTTACTCCCTAAAAAAGTTTTCTCCTAACAAATGACTTGTCTCAATTATGTGACAAATGGTTGCTATCTTGATTATAAAATGCAGTTGTAACTGGTTCAGTGTCAAAAAAAGGTTAAAACATGGTCAACTATGTGACATTTTTTGATTGGAATTTTCTCTTTTCTCTTACATTTCTAAATCTGCCAGATGTGCCTTGCGGCCAACACTTGGGCACTACTAGGTGCCTGGTATGTGAAGCCTTCCTTCAGAGAAAATACTATGCTCAGTGTTTTTTCACAAACCAAAGTAATCATGAGGTTATAACTGAAGTATTCACTGCTTTTTTAAAGGCTACATTTCTCTTCTTTAAAAATCTTATATATACTCTCATTCTTTGCTAAGTTTGTTTTCAGCCAAGGACACAAACTGCCATTTCACAATATGAATTCTTACTATAAATCTACTGAATCTGTTATCTCAAAATAATTAATGATAAAGTAAGCACAATGGTAACTGAGTAATCAAGGGAGAATTTCCTAATTACATCTTATACATTTTTTAGCCTTTTCATCTACTGGGTGTGCCCCAAACAACTTTAACAATACATCTTATAATGACTCATGTCTACATATTACAAGGACTCTTATTTGTGCTCTTAAAGATTCATACAATCTAAAAGCTAGCCTGGAATGTGAAATTAAAAGCAATTTATCAAGATTTTTATGTATTTTTCACATTCAAAATCCTTCATGCTATGCAAATGGAATTTTTTAAATTATTTTCTTCCAAGATGACTATACCAGAGCCAAAGTAATCCTAGATTTTAAAACTAGAAGGGAAAAACTGCTCTACAGAAGCCTAATAGTTTGAGTTATTATCACTGCACAATATATACAGTATATTTATAGTTTTGTTATTATGATACCTGGCATATACATGTTTCAGACTTATTTTTAATAAAAAATTTAATAGCCAAAAATTAATTTATATTCACAAAACACTTGATTATTCAATTAAAGTATACTTTCTGAAATGTGAAATTGTATACACATATACACATGAGATTAAAAGTTTTTTATTAGTGAGAGGAAGTTACTTCCCAGAAAAAGGAATCCGGGGTTTTATATAAAGAGCTCTCCCAGGCCAACCCCGTCTTCCTCTGCCATTCCGTTTCTGCACTTTGAGAGCAAGGCTTTTGTCATCTATGATTTATAAAAAGGGAACAGAAAGAAAAAAAAAAGATACTGCACATCAGGTGTTATCTTGGTACTTCCTGTGTCTTACCACTGTAAGGGTCTTTATTCCTGGGGATAATATAAAATGACAAAGCTTTCTACTTGACAATAATCCATAAATAATAGAACAGAAGAAACAATCCTTCTGAAGTGAGGGCAGCCAGGCTCTGAAGCAGTTATGTTGTGATGTAGCTTTTATATAAACACTTGAAACCCAAAAGGCAAAATATGTGTGTGTGTGTCTCTGTGTGTGTGTGTCTGTGTGTGTACCATGCATGGGGGGTAGGGGCAGACACATTTCACAGTCCCATAAAGTTCATCTTGTTCTAAGGCTCAGGGAAAACTTTCTTAAATATGGCAAACTGCAACACTAATTACAAAGAAAGAAATGGGGCCCTGCCGAAAAATAAAATACAGCAGCTAAAAGAAAAAGTATTATTATCTACCTACCATGTAGGGCCCTGGGAAAATTCCAACTGTGTATCTTTTAAAAGAAACCCAGACGTACCACATAAAAACAGACTTTATTCTGTTGATTGATTCTCTTTGTAGTCTACACAAGGATGGTTAGCAGTCAGAAACAACCAAAAGAGATTCTGTTTTCTAGTACGTAATACAATTGAGTGTTGCTATAAAATATTCTTACACTGATCAAAAATGAAAAAATACTTCTAAAAAATGGTACATATTACTCTATTTTAAAAAGAAAGCATGTATTTATCAACTTACCCTAATCATTCCACAGATCCAAATACCTTAATTCTATATCTCATGCTCCATATGAAAAGATTAATATGTAAATAAAGATTTGCTTAGCTAAGTACAATTACAAAAACTTAACAAATTTTGAAGTTACCTAGCATCTAACAAAGGCTAACGAAAGTATGGCAGTTATACTTTCTTCAACTGAAGTATTGCTGATAATTGTATTTGTATAAGTGTAAAGACAAGCTTTTCGGGCTTCCCTGGTGGCGCAGTGGTTGAAAGTCCACCTGCCGATACAGGGGACACGGGTTCGTGCCCCGGTCCGGGAAGATCCCACATGCCGCAGAGCAGCTGGGTCCGTGAGCCATGGCCGCTGAGGCTGCGCGTCCGGAGCCTGTGCTCCGCAATGGGAGAGGCCACAACAGTGAGAGGCCCGCATACCGGGAAAATAAATAAATAAATAAAGACAAGCTTTTCATGACTGACTTCTTGTTTTTCCACATACTAGTTTGTTTTTTCACTGCCAACGTTTTTTAAATCTCTCACAATTAATATAATGCTACATAACTTAAAATAAGGCTTAAATTTTAAAAAAACATGAATTCTCAGTAGCCAATAATAATGATTATTAAGCTCTATTTTAACTTGGCTCACAGGAATAATGTAATTACACAAGCCCTCAAACTTTTTCAAAATGAGTGATACTTGTCCTACAAGAATAATAACGCAGGTAAACTACAGAAACTCCATTTTAAAAGAAAGAAGGAAATTATGTTTGATTTTATAAATTAATATTATTTACTTCAATCCAAAAATAAATACTACAGAATAATACATGAAATCCATGACAAAATTCAGTAGAAGGCATGCATAAGAGCCTGAGCCTAGGATCTTGTTCAAATTAAATAGAAATTATAGATTTACTTGGCAAGATACAATTTATATTAATATATTTGAGATAGAATAGCAGATTACTTGAAATTCATCATCCTAAAGACATGAGGAGAAAATTTAGTTAATACTAAATGCAATAGTGAAAAATACCAAAATCTTTTTATTTAAGCAAAGAATAAAATCACACAAAAATTAAGCTTTATGAAAAGGGACTAATTTAAAGATCAAGAATTAAGAGTCAATTCTCACTCACATTAAATAAATCACAGCAATGAAATAGATAATCCATCATTCCAGGATTTCTTATTTGCCAGTGAACCCAAGTATAGCTAAAATTCTAAGAGATCAGTGTACATTTTTTAAAAAATTATGAAAACACAGTGCCACATGTTCACTTTTGCTCTTCTATTATATTCCCGCCATGATTTTAGCTGCTGGGTTGGATGAATGACCATTCACTTTGTTAATGTACAAAGATTGTGCATAAAATGAAAAAGTTAAAATAGCTCCTCCTATAGTAAAATGTTGTTTGAAAACAGCTGTATGATCATTATCTGAAGAAATTTCAAGTAATCTTTTATTATAATTTTAGAAAAGAAAGTGTATAGATTAGTGCTACTGAGACAAATAGCAAAGAAAATTTATAAAAGACAATCAAAACACAAGTGAGCATTAAAAAGCACTTTAGAAATATAAACCAAAATATAAGGCAAGAAGAGCATTCTAATGCACTTTCAAAAGTTTATTTCTTGGGCCTCCCTGGTGGCGCAGTGGTTGAGAGTCCGCCTGCCGATGCAGGGGATACGGGTTCGTGCCCCGGTCTGGGAGGATCCCATATGCCGCGGAGCGGCTGGGCCCGTGAGCCATGGCCGCTGGGCCTGCACATCCGGAGCCTGTGCTCCGCAACGGGGGAGGCCACAACAGTGAGAGGCCCGCATACCACAAAAAAAAAAAAAAAAAAAAGTTTATTTCTTCTTTCCTTTTCTTTTTACTATCTAACCAAATCCCTCACCTTTGACCTCGCAAATTCTTGCATTTTCCTGAAGCACCATCCTTCATTATTACAAAACATTTCATGCATTTTTTTTCTGTTAAACATCTCTCTTTTAGTTTTTGATACCAGGAAGTTCTGTCCTAAGAGGATCCTACATGTGGAATTAATCTGTAAGACATACCATTGGAGGTTCTGACTTAAAACAAATAGAGTCATCTCCTTTTCCAAGATGTGTTATTCTAAAACAAAGGATCATTTTCTTGAAGGTTCAGATTAGTGTTTCTATTTGTCTAGCTGACACCTCCAAACATGGTAGACATGAGGATTTTCTACAGTTTTCTCTTAGTTTTAGTTAATGTTCTGTTTTGAGTTGCAAGAAAACATCCCAGCCCTACCTTTCTGAACCACCCTCTTTAGTGGTATGTGTAGAGCTCAGCACTCCATGTTGGTAGTACCTTCCATCTAATATGTTTTCAGAGTCTAAGGCAATTCAGGCAGCACAGCTGTCTACTCAGGAGGCTCATTAAACATACTTTAAAAATTCCTAGAAGAAGGCATGATTTATTATAAGCAAATGGCTACCCTGGGTTTTTTAGTAACAGAATTTTAAATTAAAATAAAATTATATA
This sequence comes from Mesoplodon densirostris, assembly GCF_025265405.1. Classification (NCBI taxonomy): domain Eukaryota; kingdom Metazoa; phylum Chordata; class Mammalia; order Artiodactyla; family Ziphiidae; genus Mesoplodon; species Mesoplodon densirostris. The sequence goes on from NC_082661.1 coordinate 222,246,459, forward strand.
AGATATACCTTGTTTGGATTATTTAAAACTCTATTAGGGACTTCGCTCGTGGTGCAATGGTCAAGAATCCGCCTGCCAATGCAGGGGACACAGGTTCGAGCCCTGGTCCGGGAAGATCCCACATGTCACGGAGCAACTAAGCCTGTGAGCCACAACTACTGAGCCCATGTGCCACAACTACTGAAGCCCGCTCGCCTAGAGCCCGAGCTCTGCAACAAGAGAAGCCACCGCAATGAGAAGCCCGTGCACTGCAACAAAGAGTAGCCCCCACTAGCCACAACTAGAGAAAGCCCGCGTGCAGCAACGAAGACCCAACACAGTCAAAAATAAATAAATAAATTTTTAAAAATAAAATAAAATAAAACTCTATTAAGCTTAACTTTTAAATGGCTGTGAATTTGAGGGTTGGAATAATCAAATGTCAACCCCAGCTGGTTAACAAAAACATGAAAAATGGGGGAATTGATCCCCAAAGCTCTCTTATTCTAAGGAGCACTTCACTTGACGGACAAATACTAGGAGGATACAGTCATTACTGTACAACAGGAAACACTAGGCACAGGCTATCAAGTAATTGTGATGGAAAATAGAATGCATTTGCAATTTTTAAGTACATTTAATGCCCAGTGATTTCATCACCTACCCTACATTTACAACTGGGAAACAATCCAGAAACCGAAGGAAATCAGATATTTGCAAAAATATGTTTGCACTACACTATCCAACACTTGTACTGGCAACATTACTGTAGATATTTCAATATATGTTGAGTTTAAAGAGTAAGTTTTGGAGTTAGGCTTCTAATTTATCACGTTTTAATTAAGGAGCTATTACCAGCCAATTTACCAAAACACTTAATTTTCAGAACAGCAACTCTTTTATTTTTTTTTTAATTTATTTTATTTACTTATTTTTGGCTGCATTGGGTCTTCGTTGCTGCGCATGGGCTTTCTCTAGTTGCAGCGAGCGGGGGCTACATTTCGTTGTGGTGCACCGGCTTCTCATTGCAGTGGCTTCTCTTGTTGCGGAGCACGGGCTCTAGGAGCGCAGGCTTCAGAAGTTGTGGCGCGTGGGCTCAGTAGTTGTGGCTCGCGGGCTCTAGAGCGCAGGGTCAGTAGTTGTGGCGCACGGGCATGTGGGATCTTCCCAAGCCAGGGTGCGAACCTGTGTTCCTTGCATTGGTAGGCAGATTCTTAACCACTGTGCCACCAGGGAAGCCCCAGAACAGCAACTCTTAAGGTGCGTATTGCTCTGCTGTGAAAACTACAAATAATGGCATTATAATACCCCTCTGCCATTTGTCATCTTGAATAATTTAATGAAAAATATCTAACTCGATATATTTTTAGAGAATAAAAGTAATCCCCGTGAGATACTTTCTACATTTTTTTACTTGAACCATAGAAAGCCTAAAACAAAATACAATCTGTTTCTTCAAGTTATCTGAATGGCCATCTTCCTTCATTATAAGAATCATTGCTTATTCTCTTCTTTTATAAAAGTTGTTCTGCAGCAGGGTGATGTATTTTTTTAGCATTTTTTCAAAACATAATTAGAAACAAATAGCTCTTGATTTGATTTCTCATTTAAGCTTCAGTTCGACTTACAGAAATTTTAACTTACAGCACTAAACGTCTGTTCTCTGTGTATAAAGCCCTGAAACTAGCCTTAAAACATAAATATTAGGTCGTAAAATCCCAATTTTCATTTCAGATTGCACTGAATTCTTATAACCACTTTTTGTCTGTAGCCTTCTATAACTGTTGCTTGATGAAGGTCCTCCTATCTGCATAAGTTTATTGACTTTTTTTTTCCTGCCAATACACGTTCCATTTTCTGGCTTCTTTATTTCCTCTCTGCCATTAGAGGAAAATGCCATTTGACAGGACCTCAGATTCCTTAATATAAAAGGAAAACAGGAAGTCACAAATGTAAATTCTGAGCCCACTATGTGCTACACTTTGAGTCAAGCATTTACATTTTATTCAAAAAGAACCTTTGGACAACACTACAACCCTAGTTTTACAGAAAAGGAAACTGAGACTCAATGTGGTTAAATAACTTACACATAATCAGTAGAATTCGAAGTCAAGTTCATGCTCTTTTTCCTGTATGTACTTTGCTGCTTCCCATTATTCACTGACATTTATACGTGGGAATCAGAGTTTCTCATTCAGGATACAGAAATATGCCCATGAGAATAAAGTCAATAAAGCATCCAAGAAAGATCCTATTCACTGGCCTTTTTGTACTGGAAGGGAATTATATCTGCTAGAATTAGATTCAGCTGCATACAACAAACCCAAAATAACACTGACTTAAATAAGATAGGAGTTTAATTCTCTCTCATGGAAAATAAGTCAAGGTGGGTAATCCAGATTTAGTATGGCAATTCCACAAAGTCATCAAGGACTCATATTCTTTTTAGCTGACTACTCCATACTCTCTACAGTATGATTTTTATCCTAACGATCCAAAATGGCTGTCAGAGCTGCAGCTATCACATCTGTGTTCCAGGAAGCAGGATGAAGGAATCAGGAAAAGAAATGTATTATCCTTCCTTTTTAAGGACATGTCTCAAAGTAACACTCAGTACTTCAACTTTTTCCCAATAAATAGAACTTGTCACAGGCACTCACCTGGCTGTAAAGAAAACTGGGAAATGTAGGCTTTCTGACTGGGTATGAAGGTGCTGAGTTAAAAAGCAGAGTTTTATTATTACTAAAATGGAAGGTTAGAATGGATATTTGGAGGCACCTAGATGAAATTGCCAGAGAAATTTGCATATAATCTCTGGTTTACTCATAATATTATTAAACTTTTCAAGCAGATCAGGGATAACTGAGACTGACATACCCAGTGTTATTTCCTAGGTAGAATACATTACCCCACTGGATTCATCTCATTATAGGCAATCAAATGAATAAATGTGATTTTACATTTTTGCAACTTATTTTCAACATTTACATTATAAAGAATCACTAAGTCTATCAGACAAAATCAAGTGAGATTCCTTTAATAAATGGTGATCTTTTTCCAGGGTTAGAATATAGGGCACTGGATTAAGTGACAAATTCTATCAATGGGGGTACCACACACTTTAAATGGCCCCTAGCTTCTAAAACTTCTAATACCCAGAGGTCATGAACAAATAACTGAATGGAGAACACAGGAGAAAATGCAAATGTTGATAAGGAATCAAATCTGAAAGGTGCTTCAATAGTTAACCTAGGCGCAAGTATTTCCTCATATATGCTATACTTATGTTAGTGTTTAAAAACTTGTAACTTGAATGTAAGTAGGCGTTCTTGGTCCCTGATGTCACCTACATGACACAGTCTTTTCTACTAGAAGTCAGTCTTTGATGATGAGGCATTTGAGAAAAACACAAACATCATCTCAAAAAAACAAGAACCAAAAAAAGGTGATTTTTTTCAAAAGTGTTCTGGGAACAGAGAGGAGGGAGTCATTTCACACACAACAAAGCAAATATCCTCAAAATTCTCTTTAAGTATTTTTCCCCAATGTTCCAATCCTTGTGGCATTTCCCCTACCCTCCGCTCTCATCTCCTCTTTCTCAAACACATTCCCAACTTCCCACAATCATTTTCCATAACCCATCTGACGGCACTCAGCTAGACAAAGCTAGACAAACAGTCCTCAGCAAAATAAAACCAAGTCATGTGTCATTCCTTAAACATGGTCTTGGGGCTCTGTCATCTCAGCACTCCCAACATGTACAGGCATATGCACATGTGCGCACACACTGATGAAACCCTTCAATTTCTCCCATGGTAACATGATGTAATTTCCACTAATTCAATCCATAATCAAGAGAGTAGAATTTCTCCTTCAATTTCATCTATTTGTGAAATCCATATGATCTCTCTCAAAAGATTCTGATGGGATCATATGCCCACTCTTGGATCAGTCATTGTGTCCAGGTCTGATAGGCCAACCAATTTACAAATTAATGATAGTTTAATTACCAATTAGAATATTGCTTGTTAAACTCTAAAATGAGGGAATAGCTGTGTTTGTGTCATGTTTTGGTCAAACTCTTGTAGTCTGAAACGTTTTCCTTTTTCTATTAGAAGTACACATCTTTTAAGGAACACATTGAATTTAAAAAAAAATATTCCGCTGAAGCTATTCTGTGGCTGTGCTGATCCGTTTCTAAAATATTGTCTTCCTTCAGCACCTCTACTATTTTAATATCAATATAACATGTAAGTGAACAATTTAGTTTTATTGATTACATTTTAGGGTAGCTTATAGGGAGTGCCTCCTTAATGTTAATATCTAATTTCAAATGTAAACTATTTTAATCACAATTTGGGATAGGTTACTTCCAGATTAAAATATATATATATATAGTAGAAGTGGTGTGTGTATAACTCTTAGTAGTTTCTGTAAGATAGAGTACTATTTCCTGATCTTGCTCTTAGATTTAATGATTCTTGGTAATTTTTTTGGCCTGCTGTCCCTCTAACTCACTGACTCTTATGGATTGAGTGGAGGAAATGTAAGATACACACAGTAACTTACATATTCTTCACCATTATTCTAGGGAAGTAGATGTCTCCATTTGAGAAGAGAAAATTGATATAAAGAGGCTAAATGCACCCAACTCAGTCTGCTTAATATATATGATATTATAAAAACAATTGTACTTAAGAGCTTTTGCTGGATCTACTTTGCCACACTTAGTAGGATATTTATTTTTTATTAACATAGGCTTATTACTATCCCTTGGATGCTTAAATACATTCAGTAATTGACACTATTATACTTTTGTCTGAAACCCCCTCTAAATATCCCTGAATGAATTCTTAACTCAAATTTTTCAACTAATTTGAGAATATTTTTCTCCTTTAACCCTATCCTAGATGAAAGAAACAAACTGTTATTATAAAACTACTGTCAATTTTGTATTATCATCTAATCTACTACTGCCCGTTCAAAATTGATGATTTAATATTTTAAAGGAGTATAATTCATTTCAATTAAGTAACGTGGCTTGTGTGAAATTTTCGTGTACTCTTGAGTAAGACTCATACAATTTGTAGCTGGTTTAGAAATTTATTGAAACTTAATGAACACTAAACAGATGTTTATGGGTGTGAGTGAAAGTTTATGGGTGTGAGTGGCATCTCCACTCATTTGTAGCTTTTCCTTGGAGATATGCCAAACAGCTGAAAATCAATAGTCAGACCATAATCTTAATCATTTCAAAAATAGCATATCCAACTAGCTTTTAAAAGTGATCATGCAATTTGTTACTCATTCTTTTGGGGGGGGCCACATATTATTGAAGGAAGGTCAGATAACTTTCTCATCTGTTCTTCCTTTTGTAAGCCAGGCAGCTTTTTTCAATCTGATAAAACTCTTTGAGAGAGAATTCTTTGCTTTCAGAACCTCAGTAGCTCATAAGAAATTCTCTCCAATGAGTGTGTGCTTTTAAAATAATTTTTTCCACTTCATTATATTCTATTTGCTGCCAATTTGATTTTTTTCTTTTTTTTTACTTTTTGGTTGAGAAGTTTCTTGTCCAGCAGAAAGGGACCTAGTCTACCTTAAGGGGAATGGAAAGCCTGCATGATTATGAAGCCAACTAAGTGGAAAGCATCACAGAGGGAAGAACCACACCTCTTTACCACACCTCTGTGTGTTTAAAGCCAAATCTATTCCTTGGATTTCCAGTTGTAAGAAGAGCTATTTTTGAAGGTTTTTATGTATTTGCTATCAAATGACTCTTATCCAATAGAGTAGACGTAATTTGTGCTTCTATGTTCACCAGTGAGCTGTGTGATCCAAAACTGTGATTCAGTTTTCTCACCTATATGTTACCAACGATAATGCTTATAAACAAGCTCCAGGACATCAGCTCTACAGATACAAGCATGTCCAGACATGTTTATTTTTTATGCATTTTAACAGAAATAAAAAGTAGAAACACAAGTCCTTTGATACAACTGACTCAGAGTCACATTTTTTTTAAAAAATAGACATAGTCCAGAAACCATATACATTTAGTTGTAAAAACAAACACAATAGCATTTCACAGGTAAATAAGTACTGGCTGTTACTCGGCATACACTATTATGTCACTAAGGCAAGGAAAAGCAATCCTTATCCTAAAGGCTTAAAAATGTCAACAGGCACCAAAAAGTCCACCAGTGAGCACAATTGTCATTTCCATCTTCAGTGCTGAGAGTACTTTTTTTTGGGGGGGGGGTTCTTTCTCTAAATTTTCCTCCCCCAAAAGCTTACTACAAAAGAACAAAGGAGCAGGATTCATTTGTTGTTGTCATCTGGCAAGAAATGTGGGAACCCTTCCAAGGATGCTGAGGACCAGTGAACAAGCCCCCAAGATGGGAGTAACAAAATGAAAACAAAGACAAGCAGCTTGGTACCAAGATTGCACAAAGTTGCCAAGATAAGAGCAAGAAATTTTAATTGCATGCAGGAAACAAGAGAAAGTTGAAGAGTCAAATGGCAGAGTTCAAGTGCCAATAGGAAGGTGTCTTTAGCAGCAATACTGTGAAGAAAGGGGAAAAAACAGGTCGACCAGAAAAGCAGCTGTTGCAACAGAGTGTCTTAACTGCGAAGACCATTTACAGTCATTTCCCCTGCAGAAGGTTGGCACTTTCCCCCAAGCCTGACTAAGAATAAGAAATCCTTGTTTCATTTGTCCTTTAATACTTCTGATCCAGAACCCTTGTCAAATGAGCTCTTTTGAACACATTTTTAACATTTTCAGGTTAAATGTTAAATAAATAATAGTCACTCTCTTCACATAGTGATTTTTTCTGTGCCAACAGAAACATGCCTAAACTTGGCCGTAAAAAATAGATATCATATTTATTCCAAATGCATGCAATCACTGTGATAAAGAAGTAATATATTTTGTTGATATCACAACTTTGAAGAGATATAAAAATGGACACAAAAAATCCTGTATTATAGAAAAGTATTCAGTGTTGCTATTACATTATTTTTGCCACACTTGACACATGTGTATTTATGTGCATAAAATGTATTTAATTAATGAGAAAAGTATAAAAATAAGTAAAAATAAAATGTGCATTCTCACTAGAGCATTAAAACCTTCACATTTCAGCCACAATTTTGTCATCTGTAAAATAAAGGCACTAGGCTAAACTGTAATCTTCAGGTTCCTTTAAGTATCCATATTTATGGTCCTAATATTCCAATAACTCAGGCCTGCCATGAGAGCCTCCTAATCTGTCTGTCACATTTCCTCTGTGTCTAAAGCCATTCCTCAAATAAAACCAAACTATAAAATGCTACTAATCTAGTGAATGGCTTTAAAATTATTAAAACGTGCTACCACAGGGCTTTTGGGAAAGCAATTATTTTAAAGACTAAAATTTGAATTTCTTCAAGGCCTCTTATCCGAGGAATATAAAGTACTTCGACAAACTAAGGTTAATTGTATCCATGTGATAAGTGTTACCGACCCCCCACTTCAGTCAAGCTTGGATTGATTAACCCACTTACCCAAAGTATCAAGGAACAAATGGAGTCAGAATACGTAAATGTCTGAACATATTGTGTCCCTGCTCTAATCAGGGACCCAATTTCCCCAAACAAAAATCCTGTTTGAGCCTGAAGAATCTCTCCCATGTTAAAAGCATTAGGGTAAGGGTCTATACTTTCATATATAAGCCACCTTTTCTCTTCTAGGTATGGAAAATTTAATAATTGTAATACTATCAGCAAATACATAGCACTTACTATGTGCTAGGCACTCTTCTAAGTGCTTTATACATATATTGATTCATCTAATCACCACAACAATTCTACAGGTAGATGCCATTATTACCCTGTTTTACAGATTAAAACAAAAACATAAACAAAAAAACTGAGGCACATAATTAACTTGCCCCTGGTCACACGGCAAATAAGCAGCAGAGCTAGGGTTCCATGCAGGTAGTTTGGCTCCAGAGCCCAGGCTCTAAACCACTCCACCACCTGCAACTCAGGGTAAGGAGCACATAAATACTGCACTTCTCTGCATTGTTCGGTTCCCTTCAACTACTTTGTTCGTTTGGCTGCATTTTCTAAGCACTCAATAACTGCAGATGAATGACAGAATACAGAAGTCATTGACTTAAAGAAAAGCAAATATCCATGTACACACAGGAAACAAAATTTAAGAGCAAAATTAAAATAGACTCCTATCCAGTGTAATCTCATGAGTTTATTTAATGACTCAGCCCAGTTTTCATCCATTTGGTATTTCACAACTCCCTGCCTCCCTCTAATTCTTCACCTGAAGGATAAAATGGGGGAAAAAAAAAAAAAAGACAATACATTTTGGCAGCATTTTCATTCCCTAGTGCCAAAGACGAATAAGAACAGTGAGGAAGTTCAGTCCTGCATAAACGGGAATTATCAATGAATTAACATCACCAAAAAGATTCAGTGTAAGCCAAAAATTTCTTTCATCTTCAATTCTCATATTGATAGCATCATTTTCAATATATGATTTACAAGATGAAATGTTTTGTTTAGAGTTAAGTAGCTGAAACAGAATGGAAAGATACTCCAGTCCTATTAAACCAGTGCACTTTAAAGCCTGGCCAAACTTAAGTATCGCCAGGAGACTTAAAAAAAAACAAAAACAAAACAAATGCTGGGGCCTCACCTAGAGAGTCTAATTTAATTGGTCAGGGGGAGGCCACACTGGTAGGTTTCAAAGTTTTCCAGGTGATTGAATGTGCAGCCATGCTTGGGAGGCACTTGTTTAAATGCTATCCAGGGCTTCTCAAACTTTAATATGCATATAGAAGTCTTAAGGATCTTATTCAAAATGCAAATGGATGCAAAAAGCCTAGGTTATGGCCTGAGATTGTATTTCTAATGTGCTCCCAGGCAAAGCTGATCCTGCTGGTCTATGGACCACACTTCTGAGCAGCAACCTGCTATCCCTCCATCCATATATACTATAATCAGTATTAAAAGTGAGAAGTGGAAAAGATATTACAGTTGAAGGTGATGTAGAATATTTCACTTTTATATATATAAAGACATAACTTATTTTTAAAAAGCAATTTGACCCACAAGAAATGATTATATAACAGGGGGTTATTGTGAACTAAATGAGCTAATACGCATGAAGCATGAGGAGCTGTTCCTAGCCCAGAATCAGTACTAATTTTTAGCTCTTTCATCACTATTTTATTAACAAATGAGTAGCAATGATGACTACCCATATCAAGAAAACTGAATGCAGATATATAACTCATTTTCTAGAAAAGTATGGCTTCCATTTGTTCAGTGTTTACATTATGACATTCTCTCCTATACTTAGACCATTTGATATAGAGATAAAATGTTTGCCCCAGAGTCAAAATTTGACATTCGATAACATGATGCCTGAGATCTGCTTTAACATACTTCACCAAAGAAGAAGAAAAAAGGAATCTATAAAGCAAATACAGTGAAATCAGAATATCTCCATGATTAACTGTGAGTTAAGTACATGGGGTTTAATGGTCCTCTTCTCTCAACCTCTATGTATACCTGAAATTTTTCAAAATAATTTTTAAGTGTTCTACCTTTTTTTTTTTTTTTTTTTTGCGGTACGCGGGCCTCTCACAGTTGTGGTCTCTCCCGTCGCGGAGCACAGGCTCCGGACGCGCAGGCTCAGCGGCCATGGCTCACGGGCCTAGCCGCTCGGCAGCATGTGGGATCTTCCCGGACCGGGATACGAACCCATGTCCCCTGCATCGGCAGGCGGACTCTCAACCCCTGCGCCACCAGGGCAGCCCCAGTGTTCTACTTTTGAATCTCAGCTTCACCACTGATTAGTTCTGTGACCATGAACAAATTATTTAACTTCTCTGATCCCCAGAAGATTCTTCAGTAGGTTTTCACATTAGCCACCTGATAAGCTTTTATCACAGGGATTAAAGGAAACAGAATTTTTAAAAAATAACTGACACTAAGCAGGTCACATCATAAAGACAAATTTAATTTTAATCCAAATGGGTCAAATTTAAAGAGAAGCAAAAAGAATGGTAAAGTGTTTCTAAAATAGAAACAGGTGGGTCTATGAAGACTGAAGATGGTTTGCCATCACCCGGCCATTTCATCCTATTATCCCTTTCTTAACAGTCTAGACCAGATTCCATCATAAACAGCAACAAGTAACATAACGAATTCTCCAGAATGCCGTATCCTGAGATAAATGCATAAAAAGGTTTCCTGCATGACAACACAAGGGTCAACGCATGTCAATCAACTAAGGGTGACCTACAGACAAACATCACATCTAGCTGCTACACTATTGCCCTGACTACAAGTAACACGGCTTTTTCTCACACTCACTACTTTCATTTATGAAAATCTCTGGATAGCAGCTGGGGACAACAGTTCAGGAGGAAAGTAATATCTTGAATACATGCCAAATAATCAAAAGCAAACTATCACTTCTGGTTCCATCTCTTCACAGGACAGGAGTTCAAATAAGAACAGATGGTACCTTTATTATCTATAACATAATTACATAATCATTTAAAAATATACATTATTGGAGACAATTCCACCATTCCAGAAATAAATCCAATCATTCATAAAACCTCACAGTTGGAAACCTTATATAGAGGGAAAGTGCATAACTTCACAATACACAGTTTAGCATAAGAGTGACAGGGAAAAATGATTTTAGATAGTGGATATATAGTAAGCAATTTATGCACATTTCCATTTTTTAAAGAATATGTAGAAATAATGACACATCAAGTCTCATATCCATTCCAATTGAATTCTAATCAAGTGTTGTCACTAATGGGACTCCAAGGGACATGACTCTCTTCCATAAGAACAAATTCTAAAGCCTGGAATGTACTGCAAATACGCTGGCCTCCCTCTTTAGTTAAAGAAAGAACAAACAGTAAAATGAGTTCAGAAGTCGTACTTTCTAGGGGAACTCTCCAAAGAAGCACTCTGTGTTAATCTTCTACACTACAATTTCATTTTTAAGACACAAGTTAAAGCCACATTTCAAAAAAAAGTAACCAAGCATGTTTCTTACATATTTTTCATACTGTTCATATACGGAATGAATGGAACGCTTAGTCACTGGTTATTTTACTTAGATATTCCTATCTGAATACAGACTTACCTGATATTTTTCTTATACTAATAACATTCAAATTATCTGTGCATGCAATAATAAACACTAAGCATAATCATACCATGGTATCAAGTTCCTTAAAAGGTAAAGCTTATTTCAGGCAAGGTCTGGCTCAAGGATTAAAATAAACACACACAGCAGGAAAGTTGTAACGTATATTCTGTTTCTTCAAGCCATGAAATATATATTTATTTATACATATATACTTATAAATAAAAAACAAGAACTGTCAATGAAATACCCTAGTTGTACTGCGCTGTAAGAATTAAGGTTATTCAAATTTTGTCTTCTATGTGTTAATGAACACCTTTAAACCACCACCAAAAAAAAAAAAAAGATCATATTTGAAATCCAAGGTTCACAAAAATGTCACAGGGGGAAAAAAGGAGAGGAAAAGAAAATATGAACCTAAGATGATTCCAGCAGGGAAGAAACTTTCCCACATACAAAGGTATTAGCCATGAAGCAAGGGAAAGCCAGAGGCCTCAGAATAAAATTGGAGCTCCCGGAATTCACACTCAGGGCATCAAGGCAGGGTGCTCCATCTTTCGTTCCAGCTGAGCCTGGGACCTACAGCTATTTTACCTGCAAGACTTCCCACAGTCAGTCCAACCAGGTTTAGCTAGATCAGAAATGTGTTTAGCAATCATATGAACAAAGAAATAAATTTCTCTAATCACCTGCCTCAGAGAAGCATTAAAATTCTCAATCTGAATCATCACCCTTCTAACTAATTACAACATTGGTTTAAAAGTGCAACTAGGCTAATCCTCAGCATTCGCCATAGTACAGAATGGTTACAAGTGGTAAACGAAAAGTTCTGATCTCAGAATGATTCGCATTTGCATCTAAAATGCTCTGATGAAACCACATAACTCCCTCCTCAAAATGTTTCATGTGATGTCTCCTTGAAGTGGCTTTCACTTTAGCTATGTGTGGCTTCCTCTATTTGCTTTAGTGACAAAAATATGAAAATGAATATAAAAAAGCAAAGACTCTAAAACGAAGGCCAACAGTAGATACCATAGCCAGCACTAGATTTTTTTTTCATGGTTTTAACCTAGAGGAAAAACTCAAGGTCCAATAAAAATACCTTCTTTATGTAACTCACGGTTAGCACTCTTTTTATGTTTTAGATTAGTTTGTCTTATAACACCATGATAGGGTCAGCAGTGCCAAGTAAAGCCCGGTTAACAGTCCCATTGTTTGTGAACCTCAGCTACATATTTCTAAAAAGGAAGCCGATATACTTGCCCCATTAGAAAGCTACATTTTTCTCCCACAGGAAAGGCTAATGGTGTTCCACTAAAGTGATTTCCAGCAGTAACAAGATTTTACATAAAAACAAATCCCTGATAAACTCTATTTTCTATCAATTCATTGAGACCAACTAATGAATTTGGCCTTGAGTACACCTGAGCTTAGTGTCATGGTGGTAAAAGTCCAGGATCTGGAGTCCAAACACCTGCTCCACCACTTACTCGCTGCATGACCTTGGAAGGGTACTGAATCTCCCCTAGCCTCAGTGTGATTAGAAGGATAGAGCTAGGTAATGCATGTGCAGGGCATATACATTAATGTTATTAACACTTTTAGAATAGAAAGCTCATATGTGTGTGTGTGTGTGTGTGTGTGTGTGTATTCACTTTATTATTTATTTACTTTGAGCGAGATCCTATGGAGAAACAAAGTAGCTGACAAGTTAACAAAGTGTTCTCTTCAAATAAAATCAGGTGAAATAACATATTACAAGACATATGCCATTAATAAACACACCAACTCCCTAACCATTATCGATGGAAAATTCATTCCTTCCACTCCCTGAAATGACAAAAGATTAAAGTAAGTCTCAGGGCAGGCAAAGGCATTGGAAATTTTTTTTTTAATTTATCATTCTAAAGTACAGCTATAGAAAAACACATCAATTAGGTAAGGAAAAGGTCAAGGACAACGATTACTCAAGCACCTCCCTTTTTTTCTTTTTTTAAACAGAAGCCGCAAGTTTTTTATTAACACAGGTGCAGGTGGGATTTTTTCCCATGTTATATATGCAGAACCTAAAATAAAGATTTGTGAACTCACTCATCCAAATTGACTGGCTCCAAAAATTCATTTGGTTGCCAGGCTTAAATAAAGGCCTAGGCAAATCCACTAAGGACATAAATTGGGGCAAATAACTAGAAAGAAGAGGTAAAAGAATCCATATGTTTAAATAAAAGACCTAAAAAGCCTAGAAACTTATATTATATTATTAGCACAAGCTAATGCTTGTGCTTAGAAGTGTGTAAAATAATTACAAAATCCAGAGTAAAGGAGACCTGGCTTATACGTTTACATGAAAATGCCTGGGGAGATGGATAAGGAAGTCAGGGATTCCATAAGTCAAGCGTACTAGAAAAAGTAATCCAACCTGGGCTACATTAATAAAAAGTATGATATTGGAGGAGAAAAAAAGGAAGTACTGATATCACTACGTTTTAGTGATGATCAGGTATAGCTTTTCCAGTCAATTCGTTTGCTGGAGGGAAAAAAAAAAAAGATTAATTATGTGCCAGTCATCATGCTAAGCCTGGGGAGATGAAGCAAATAGAGGCTTGTCCTTGAAGATTTCACAGTTAAAGAGAAAGTTGTGTTGCAAATGTTTGTGATACCCTGTGTGTACCAAGTACAAGAGGAAGCACAGACAGCTGTGCCTGAGGGGATCAGAAAAGTAAGTTTTACACAGAAGAAAGACACAATAATGAGCAAGAGTGTTCCATGCAGAGGTACAACAAACAGAAAACCATAGAAGGTATCACCGGGATTTTTAAGTTGTTCAGTTTAGTTCCATCAACTTTATATAGACCAAATAGCCCCATGCATGCAGAATACACATGTGAATAAAAAATGTTCTCCCTGCTCCCAAGGACTTATATTGTAATAAACTGAAGACACTTAAAGTTCAGCACAATGTGACATATGCTATATATACTGTAAATATTTTTGATATTCAGGCAATAAGGGTCAAATCCTATAAAATAAAGAGTTCCTAAAATTCAGTCAGAAAAAGATCACCAAAAATGGGATTAGCTGAATCAGATGTTCATTTTTAAATGATCACTCTAATGATAATGAATGTTAGAGAGGGGACAAGTTTGAAGACAAAGAGACTAATGTTGGGAGGATACTGCTGCACTGGGTGAAGTATTAAAAAGATCTGAACTGAAGGACAGATTTAATTAACTGGACAGATGGTGGTCACATTGCGCCCAGGATAAAAAACACAGGAGAACAAACACCCCACTTTACTTTCACCATATCCATCCACAGCAACTGCTGCATATACGGTTTGAGAGAAAGATCCAGACCAAAGACTAGGTAGCAAATACAGATGTGTTCATCATCAGCCTATAAGCAGAAGTAAATCCTATGAGTTTAAGGAGGTGAAACTACCTGGAAGAACTTGTAAAGGGATAAAAGAACATTTAGGATTCAATCAAGACAAGCTGACAAGTCAGAGAAAGAGGAAATCCATGAAAGACAAAGAGGACCATGTTTCAGGAAGAAAGAGGTGGCCCACCATGTCAAATATCACAGAGACCAGCAACTGGACAGTCATTGGTGACCTTTGCCATACTGTTTCAGAGGAATGGTAGAGGCCCCCAAACTACAATGGATTTGACAGTGGGTAGGAGGTGACAAAGTACATGCTTTAATGCAGGTTACTTCTAGAAGAAGTACGCTGCGCTTTCAAGGGAGCTGTCCAACAATAAAATAACAATACCTAACAGCTACCGAGGGCTCTTTTCGAGCAGGCAGTAGGGAAGGCATTTCACATACAGTTCCTCTCCTGGCTTACCACCACCTTCAAAATCAGTATTACTGTTTCCACTTTTCAGTTAAGAAAAATTGGGTTCGGGATGATTACATAACTTCCCCATGAACACACAGCTGGCACACGGAGAAAGGAAGATTGAAATGCAGGTTCTGTCAAACCATAAACCAGTACTCTTTCCACACTCTGACGCTGCCTCCCCATCACTGGAAATTAGGGGGCGGGTAGGGGGTTATTAACCACTTTACAGGAAGGTCTTTTTTTTTTTCTTGGAAGACAGCTAACTAGTTGACTTTAAAAGTCACTTCCACCTTCAATAGCCCATGATTCTCTCATATACCTTGCTCACAGGTAGCTGTAATAGCTACAGAATTTCAGATCTAAATGCTCATCACTCCCTTTGCAGCACTTTTTATGCCATCTTCACTTTAAAGTAAGCCCGCGTCCTACCAATGTGCCTATCATGCTACACACAGAGAAAATTAATATCGGCTCCATTTATTTTTGCCAAAAAATGGAAGTACAGTCTCTGAAGACAGTCACTTCCGTTACCGCACTCCACAGCATGCTGCACCTTCTGCTATTAAAGTAATTATAACTTATATTGTGATTTGCTTTCACACCCCACACTGGACAGTAACCTTCAGAGACTGTCTACTTTACCGTAAACTCTGACAACACAGCACAGAGCCAGGAAGCAGGGGGCACTAAACCTCTGACGCATGCACGCGTGGACAGAAAGGAAGAATGGATGGAGAGATGGATGGTGTGGTAAGCGAAGGAAATAATATTTTTAACAGCTATTTTACACTTGATAATGGATTATTTAATCTATTTACCAACTGGGGGATATTACAATGATATACTTGAAGGAAGCAGTATGGAAAATTGAGTGGTACAAGAGGCATGGGATATGGATTTAAAGAGAAATGAACATTCACTCACAAAAAGGCTCCTAAAATACACGATTTTTCCTGGATTCAATACCACCCAAAGGCAAAAAAAAAAAAAAAAAAAAAAAAAACCTAGTCAATTCACTAAATTATTTTTTAAAGATCAGTTACTTCTGAAACCTCTATCAAGAAGGCCAATCTTATTCTAAATAAGTAATTTATAATGGAACTTCAGGTGTGACCCCCTAGGAGATGTTTGAGGAGAGAAAGCTTCATAAGGCACTTTGAAATCACCCCAAAAGTGCCTACCTATATGTTTCAAGATCTATTCAGTCTACAGATCTGGCTAGCAAAGGTCTGTTCTCTACTCTCGTCTCAGACTTTTTTTTCTATCGAGACGCATATGACATGACATTCACTTGCACAGAACACTAGCATGAGTGAATCCAGGTTCTAATAAACTATCCTCAAAAATGCTCACGGAAATGAAGGCAAACACTGCCACAGCTTACAAGAATGTCTGATTTCCACTGTGATTAAAGGCATATCGGTAAGATCAAGAGGACTGCAAGCTATGCAAATACCCACCGTGACAGCTGCAGCTCGCATCCCTTCCTCTCCCGCATGAGGAAACACATCAGGATGAAGTGAAAGTAACATTTTAAGGCTGAACTTGAATCCACCCTAGTTTATATAGAGATATTTTAAAAGAAGTCATTTGCAAACTTCTGTACGTCGTTATCAGTAGCTGTTAATACCTCACAGCTGAGTGTAACACAGAAATGTGTTGCGACACTGCAGTTGGAAGCCACTGGCCTCTTTTAGGCCTCGGTGAAACTTAAACTAGTTATCAAATTACAATCGGACTCACTGGGTTAGCCAATTTCAATGGCCTTAGGAGCTGTTTATCAACAACTATGAAAGACAGAGTGTGCCAGAAGTTAAAAGAGGCAGGTTTGGGCTCTGGTCAAGTGGGGTGCTGAGGTGCCTTCATGGTGTGATTTGAAAAGTAAACAAGGAACTTGGCCTGTCCTCAATTACCCCACTAAACCACCGTGGTGTCAGGCTATCACACTGTCTTTAGTACTCGCCTGTATTACAAATAAAAGCAAGCAAAATACAAACAATGTCTACAGAAGTCACTGGTGAAATGCATCTGCTAGCCAGGTTTTCTGGAAAGCTCCTAGTTACAGAGCAGATTAGGTATTCGATACCTTAAAGCCGCAGATGCAGAGGGACTGGGAGAAGATACAATTGAAGGAAAATTCAGTAGGAAGGGCATGAGAAGTAAGGGCATCCCGACGCTGGGGGTCCTCACCAGGCAAGGGACATCATGGGATGGATGCTAGACTGGGCCCCCCAAGTGAAGGACTTGAGTTCCAGGAAGTTTAAAGGTCAGCACAAGGGCACAGAAGGGCAAGAACAGCGAAGCAACCAAGCCCATGGTGCTGGAGGTTCCACAGAAGGAAGCCAAGATGAACCTTTGCCCACTTCCCCAGTTTCAAGAGACCCTGACAACCTGATGTGGTTTTCCAAGAAGGCTCCTGGGATGGGGAAAGGCCCGGAAACCATGACATGTGGGAAAAAGCTAGAAGAGTTAAGAACAGGAAAGCTGTTTTTAGTATCAAATAAGCTCTCTTGTAAAAGACAGAAAAGGTGCATTTCATCGAACTCTGTAGGGCAATGCAAGGAACAACAAACGTGTGTCAGAGCATCAGACTGAGGTCAAACATAAGGAAACATCCTGATGGGCAGAAATCGCCAGGATAGTGCAGGAGATCTTAAGAAGTCGGGAGCTCCTTCTCACTAGATATGTTCACAGGCAGTGGAAAACTATCCCTCAGCGAGTCTGGACAGGGGTTCCACACCGGGGATAGCCTGAGCTAGATTTCTGGGGCACTGCCCCATTCTAGGAGTCTGATTTGTTCACTGTGGTTAGGGTCAGACTTGAGCAAGTGTAAGAGATAAAAGGTTTCCCACATAAACTCCGATCCCTCTCCCCAGTTCACAGTCAGAGGACTGGCTCCAGGCTGGACAGGAGTTAGATTTCCAAGGTTTCTTCTAGCTTCAGATTTTCATAATTTTAGTCTCAGATCTCATTTACACCCAAATAAATGAGGATCATGTATTCTCTCTATTCAGAAGATCCCCACAATGCATTCCAGGGTTAAATGTCCTTGACTGGTTATTTAAAAAAAAAAAAAAAAAAATCACCTAAATCCCTAATGCTTCTTCTGAACAGTGTTTTCTCTTATCCACTTGATAGTGGGTGATGGATAACATCTGAGTGTGATCCACTGTAGAAAGAGACTTTTTAATATGTTAAATCTACAGTTAAATCACCACTCAACCTTTTCTTTTTAAGACTGAAGGATCTCTCAGTTCCCGTCACAATTTAAAATCCTTTAGTCACTCGGAGGGGACCTCGTTCTTTTCCCCCCCAACATATTCCAAATTTTCTACATCCGTTTCTAGAAGTGCACTGCAGTGCGACGGAGCACTCATGCAGAATTCTGACTAGAGGTGAAGACGAGTGATCCCCGCCGGCTGCTAAACGCAGATCGGCGAAGGCTGACAATGATGAGAGTTTTAGGTAGGAATATAGTTTCCCTAGTCTTCAGCTCCTTGAAGGAAAAGTATTTCTGTGCTAGGGAGACATTAAACCCTGGCTCATAAACCAGAGCTGGGAAAGCCCCGGCTGGTCTGCTTTAATGGAGAGCCATATGACCAAGTCTGGGCTCATGCAGATCCATCTGTGGTCCTCTGTGACAGCCATCAGAGCAGGCAGCTCACCATGCCGCCTCCCTGTTGATGTGGATCCCAGGGCCGTGCTTTCCTCAAAGCATTCACCATGCAGATATGCCGTCAGGAGAGCTGACTCACAAGCAGCCTGTACTCCCGGCCTGAAGACTTTTAGTATTATTACACAGACATCTCATATTTGGGCCTGCAGTACGTTTTACATCTCTGTTTTGATCCCTACACGTATTAACCTTTATTCATTTGGATGTGTGCGTTTCCCGAGGTAAGCAATATGATTGTGAAGTGAACCTGGGCCTCCCAGGTGCCTGTCACAAGAGGTCACCCCACAGCCTGGGATCATCTCCAATCTTCCTGAGGAAAAAAAAAACATCGCCTAACTTTGAGTAAATCGACCTATACACCCTTTGACACTGACTCACTGGAAACTAAGCACTCCCTGGGTAAGCCACTATTGCCAGTTATGCTTCTGCAGGCTGGCTATTAGGCAAAAAACATACAACCCCAATTATAAAACAGAGTATTTCAAAACTCATGTGAAAAACACCTTCTACAGGATGGGCGCTTACAAATCAAGAAACTCCTCACGTTTGCGAGCCACCCATGATTTAAGATCCACAACATTTCAAAACAGAAAAGAACCCTATAATTTAAAATTGTAAATCCCTCTTATCCTTTATCTATTATTTCATTTATTTAACAATCATGCATCAGATGCCTGTTCTAGGGTAGGCCCTGTGCTAGGGCTAAAGATACAAAGATAAGTGGAACCAACCCCCAGTCTTCTGGGCTCTCCACTTCTGGGGAGGAGAGGCAGTCAGGTAAACAAATCATCACAGCAACATGCTCTATTCAAGGTGTCCGCTGTGAGACTGAAGAGACTGAGTCCCTTCACTCCAGTGAGGGAAGGTATCAGGAGATGTGGGTCCCAGAGGAGGTGACATTTGAACTAAAGCTGTAATAATGAGAATTAAATGATGAGAACTGTTATCATGCCAATAATCAGACCCGCACAGAGAAGGTATGCATGTACTTTAATTTATTAACATTAAATATACATAGCAGACCAACAATGCCAGGTTTAATAATAAAAAGAAATTTAATTCCTTTGTAAAAAGCAAAAAAAATTATAACACAAACTTGAAGCCCTGACTCAGGTTCTGTCATTTTAAGAGAATATATTGTGCTTTTAATTTAATTTGATAAAATGGCATAGCTCACAAGATGTTTAAAACCAAATGTCAATGGATGGCTTAAAGCCCACTTAGGAGAATACAAGGAGTCAGCAGACTTGGTGCCACTTTTTTTTTTTTTTTTTGCGGTATGCGGGCCTCTCACTGTTGTGGCCTCTCCCGTTGCGGAGCACAGGCTCCGGATGCGCAGGCTCAGCGGCCGCTCCGCGGCATATGGGATCCTCCCGGACCGGGGCACGAACCCGTATCCCCTGCATCGGCAGGCGGACTCTCAACCACTGCGCCACCAGGGAGGCCCGGTGCCACCTTTTTTAACTTCTCACGGCCCCTGTTTCTTCCCACTAGATAGCATCCAGTGACACTGGGGGGGGCACAGTAGGGCAGGAGCTTATGCTGGAGAAGGCTGCATTTCTGGGTTACAAAAGTTTTACAGAAAATGATGAATTGAGATGTAAACAAAGGAAGAGAATTTTGCTTTGTTTTGGTTTCGATTTTTCGTGTTTTGTTTTTTGTCATGAGATTTGCCAGGTCACTGTTCTCTTCAAGTCCAAGTCTGGACCATAATTAAAACACATAAATCACCCAATAAATCAAACACTGAATGTTTAACATATCTTTTCTCATTCGTCAAAAATTGATCAGCCTAAGGAGAAATACAACAGAAACTGAAAGAAAGCTTTCAGGTTCAAGTTAATATACTAAGTTGAAAAGGATTTAGGGGCCTCCCTGGTGGCGCAAGTGGTTAAGAGTCCGCCTGCCGATGTAGGGGATACGGGTTCGTGCCCCGGTCTGGGAGGATCCCATATGCCGCGGAGCGGCTGGGCCCGTGAGCCATGGCCGCTGGGCCTGCGCATCCGGAGCCTGTGCTCCGCAACGGGAGAGGCCACAACAGTGAGAGGCCCACATACCGCAAAAAGAAAAAAAAAAAAAAAAAAAAAAAAGGATTTAGCCTTTTAAACTCAGCTGGCATAAAGCCAGTCCAAATGACCAAACAACAAAACTGCCCTCAATCTATGTCACCTTCGTAATGCCTTCTTCTCATACTCCATTCCCTGATGTCGCTGGAGAAAGCAGCATTCCAATTAACCAGGCAGTCACCATATAGAGCCATCTACAGAGAATCAAAATTTATATAACGCACTCAAAATAAACATATGATGTGTCTCCATTTATGGCTTCAGGAGACACGTGATAATTTTGCATTGCCCAAATCATTCAACAAGAATTTATTCAGTGCCCAAAGTGCAAGGCATTGAGCTAGGCACTATTAGCTAGGCACTGTATTTCCCAAACTAAAAGTTTGAATATGCATTTTAACAAATCATTTTATGTAACATCCAAGTAAATGCAGCAACCATGGGAGATACAGTTTAGACACTGACATACTAAAATTTCCAAAACATTCCAATACTACATAGAGACAACTGAACATTTTAAATCAGAAGTAGTTGCTCCTCCCAAAAAGAAAAACTGGAGCTATACAGTCACTGTAGAAAGAGACTCTTTAACTCTTAGAATCCTGGAGCTGATGGGAAATTTTTTTAAAATTTGGCTCCATATGAATAAAATATTCTCTCTGAACATCAACCATCATTCTTCGGGTTTCACAACTATAGAAAGTATCTGAAATTGACAAACATTGAAAGGTGGTATGTCGTAATCTGGAGGCAGCTGTTAACGTAAATCTTTGGTAATTTACTTATTTGTTTTGCTCTTTTGCAGAGACATGCAGAATTTCCAGATGTAAGGGATAGAAGTTCAAAGAAAGTCAGAGAGACCACTTTTTAAAATAGAGTAGAATATATTTTTCTGTGAGGCAAAAGCATGGACTAGGGAAATAAAAAGGAAAACACAAAGTTCTATTCCTCTCTATGATGGTCTCAAAAGGAATCCATCCAATTCCAAAAACATAGCATTTTAATAACTGATAACTGCTTCCTCAGAGTTTGTATTTTTTTTTAAATACCTGCATGTTCACTTGTGAAATGGATTTGAGATTCCAGCAATAGGTCTAAGTCCTCAAGTTGATAGTCCACCTGCTTTAAGCCATTATTCAGAACCCCTAACCATGGAGGAATATGAAATTTTTAATTTGATTTCTTATAATGAAATATAGTGGATGGCTTATCAATGAATACAGCCTGTATGAATACAGGAGATGGAAATATTGTAAAATAAAATGGGTAAAAATGCCAAAATGCAAAGAATATTAAAGACAGTTTACAAACTGAAACCCTGTTTCAGTCTACATCATTCCTACCTGATGACTGTATTTTAAAAAAGGAGTAGATCGCCTAAGAAACACTGGCTCCTGGGCTTCCCTGGTGGCGCAGTGGTTGAGAGTCCGCCTGCCGATACGGGGGACACGGGTTCGTGCCCCGGTCCGGGAAGATCCCACATGCCGCGGAGCGGCTGGGCCTGTGAGCCATGGCCGCGGAGCCTGTGTGTCCGGAGCCTGTGCTCCGCAACGGGAGAGGCCACAGCAGTGAGAGGCCCACGTACCGCAAAAAAAAAAAAAAAAACAAAACAAAAAAAAAACACTTCTTCCTATTTTCTAGAGCTTTCCCTAGAAATTAACAAAATCCTCAAATATGGGCCATTATCTGTAGTTCAGACAAACAGTCTCACAATAACACCTTTCAAAACAAAAGTAAATAAAACTCCTTACCAGGAGAGTATACTATTTCTATTTCTGCGTATATATTGACATGAATAGAAAACACTGTTTAACAGTTTTCCTTTAGTAAACTTCATGCCAAGATCAAACCAGATTATAACATTTATCATCAGAATTTAAATTTCTGCTAAATATAAAGATATAAAAGCTTCTCCTAATAAAACTATTTTATATAGCCAGTAATTCAATAAAGAAAATTTCAAAACAAAATGTGATATCGTAAATATCTCTAAAAGAAGTGACAGTTTCAAACAGATGCTCAAGAGAGAAGAGCATCTTTGCCAAAGGGAAGAATTTGCTTACACTCACCTCCATTCTAGTCCCACCTGTGACCAACCATTCTATCTATTCTGGCTCCATTTCTTCAACCATAAAATAAATGTCACATGAGCTACCACTGTAGACCCCAGGCATTCATGAATTTCAATATTAATGGTTCTGACTATTCTTGAGTGACCCTGAAAATACATTAACACGCTGTCATTTGTAATTCTGGGTCAGCAGTGACTGAATTGCCATTCCCAGGTGAGTGGACCAAGGGTAACCTTCCAGACTCTCAACTCCCATTAGATGATCTTCGGGTTCTCACAGGTGAGTGGCGGGTACAACTGCTGCCCATTTACATACAGGAAAAGTAGCCTGTGATGTTATTAACATGTAACAGTGGAATTATAGGAAGCTGGAACTCAAAATCTCACTGTATTCTTCTGGAACATCAGGAGAATGCTACACTAGAAAGCTGCTGAAAAAATTACAAAATGATTTTTTAGTTTTTATCAAAGTTCCATGTCACTTAACTGGATTTGCTAAAAGGAGACTATGTCTAGAAAAATGCTGTTTTCCAATGAGGTCACTCTAAATGGATTCTTTATTTGGTTTCATAATTAGTTTCAACTTTACACATGGCTGACACAAAAAAGATAAGGAAAAGTAGAAGAGGCCAATTATAAAAGCTATAAACGCATACTATGTCAGTCATATTGCATATCTCTAAAATTACAAATAAAAGCACATCATAAACAAACAGATCTTAAAAGGCATATTTTTAAACTAATCTAAACAAATGTCAGAGTGAACCTCTAACTAGAGTCTAAGGTGTTACTTTTTTCACATTTTAACTGGATGTCTTAGATTGTTCTTTAAAGCAGAGGTTCTTCCCACAGTTCCCAAAACACTATTATTTTTTTAAACGTTAATTCTTCTAACTGATGGCACTGGAATTGCCCTGAATCCCAGCTGCAACTGTTGCCTTAAGCCTTAAGTTTACAGAATGTTTTGAAAACAATGCACTTGTGTTATATTTACTTTATAGTAGAAATTCTGAAAGGATTAAGGAATAGATCAATCTAATTTGTAATTAATAGCATTAATTTGCATGCTGTTCATTAAGTCCTGAAAAGAATTTGTTCTCTTTTGAAGGATATTCACCATGCCCAAATCGTGTTGCTTATAGTATTAATTAGATTAGCAGTCAGTCCCCTTTCTTCACATCCAGTGCTGATGTAAACTTCAGCCACCAAACAATGACATTTAGTCAAAGTTTCAATTAATGACACTGAATTAATGCAGTTTTACTATACACAAATGGAAAACCAGATACATGGAAAAACTCAACTGATGGTAACAAACATCAGTAAAATAAATTCACAATGAGCTCTTCTTGACACACTGCAAAGAATTGGAGTCATTTAATATTCCATTTCAAGATGCAAACATGACAGTTATCACTGAGGTACCATATTTTTGTTTTCTTTAATTAAGTAGTATCACCAGCCTCATTGAGCTAGAAACACTAGTGGCTTGAATCCCTATTTACTTAACATTTTACTTAGCTACAATCGTCTTGCTTATAAGATCCTAGATAGCTTTCCAGAATTTCTCTATGTGTACTTTGTCTACACAAATACTATATAAGCTGACAATACACAGAAGGACAGCTCCTTTTTTTGCATTCCCAAGAGTTGAAAGCAATCTGATATAAAGCACAAGAGTCCCCTAGCTAGAGCTTTTGAGAAATTCCCCAAAACACTTCCCAGGAACTGACCCCTCAACAACCTACCGTGGTATCTGGAATTTCTACCATTAAAGTCAGTTTGGGTTAAGGTAAAAGGCCCATTACAAAATACCTGGAGATGGGAAGAGAGGAAGGGGCAAGAGATATAACAAAGCAGCAGACTTGTCACATACAGTTCGATTTCCTCCAAGTGTTTAACTGTCATATAAGCAAAGTTCTACAGCCCAGCCCATAGGGAATGTTAGGGCCACACGAAGAAGAGTTAAAGACAGGAACAGGCAGGGAGACATGAAGGGAAGCCAGAGTTTGGAACAAGGCCCGTGGAGCACCACTGAAGAGAAAAAACCAGACTATGGGTTGTATTAAGGGAGGAGAGGGGGAAATAGGTATTCTTCTATTTATTGACTTCTGTCTTTTGCCTTATAATTATACAATGTTTCTTTTTAAAAATGTAAAACAGTAAATGGATCAAACTATTCTGCTTTCCAACAAATGGCACTACCAAGATGTTTTCTCTGCATTGTTTTACTCTCCATTGTTTTTATGCAAGAACAGACAAAATGAAACAGCCCAAGTTTTGCTAGATGAAGTAACTTTCTTTCTGACGTTATCTAAACGAATGCTTTTCCTCTCCAATGCTGCCATGCCCTTCCATTTTTAAGGTTTAAAAACTGACCAGGGTCTGTGAACACACTCAAGAAGATGCTGAAAATCTGAAAAACTACAGTCAGTCGAGACTAAAACTCAACCTGCCTACCTTTCTAAAGTTGCATTCTGGAAACACAAATCAAGAAGGCCGTCACATCATCGTATTACTACAAACAAAACCGCAAGCACAGCTTTATTTGTAAACAGCAGTTTGTTATACAACAAAAGCCAGATCACACTAATGAAGATAACTGTAAACAAACGCCATGGCCTGCCGCAGTAATAATCATCCGAATTCTTCTTACTTCTACTTGTGACTCAATGTTATCTGTACTTTATAAAGTGAAAGAATACTTAAGGAGCACAAAAATTTCACTCGCCTACTTTAAAGACATGAGTCAATCTCAGACCACTGAGATAAAAGTTCTACCAAATTTAGAGTAAAGTCATGGCTTCATGGCTTCGTGAACTATGTCTTACTGAATTTTTGCAAATGTGAAAAATCGTTTGGTAACCTGTATTCCATTCTGCAAACATGTACTTCCTACTCATTAAGCATATACATATGTTTTCACATGGAAATGCTATGTCATAGAAGACTGATAATCAAAATAGATTATCATCTCAAATGATGGTAAAAATCATACGTATGACAAAATGTCAAATCCAACTTTCAATAATGCCTCTTAAGCCAACCATATAAAGTCTATTAGAAAGCATAAGAGGAATAGTAGTAGTATATCCACCTTAACATCAGGATTCATCATAAAACCTTTTCTATAAACAAAATTTCACATCAAGATCCCTATCAAAATATATGCAAAATTAACTTTTCCTATTTTGAATCTATTACATCCAACTGCATTTCAGTTCCGCAAAAATAGGTAAATCCAAGTTTTTTGAATTATGGGTGGTCATGTGTATGTATAATGAAAAGCCATTTACGATAGTATGTATATAATACAGTACTGTAAAAAGGCAAGACAAAATAGCCATGGAATGGTTCAATGGGCTCTTTCAGGTCAACTGGTAAAGACATCAAGCCAGAATGTATGAACAATTATTTTCACATTCTTCACTTGATGGTAATTTTACATTTACATTAAGAAACCACACTCTGCGATTTAAAACAGAGAACTGACCTTATGTGTACACATATGAGTGTTTTCTAATTGCTGACACATTTACTGCTATCATTTTAATTGTAAGCTTTACATCAAGTGTTTTGAAAAAAGGTAATCTCAACATACAGATCGGCGTTACACTTAAACTTCACACCTTAGGGAGATATTTGTTATCCTCTAATATTTCAGCAAAAGGTCTTAATTTTTGAAAATGTCAACAGAGGCCCTTAACACAAAACATAGTTCTTTTGAATGAATGTGAATTGACTGTTTACGTTAGAATTCATGCCTGCAGAAAGAATAGCTGTGCATCAGTAGATTTATTTCAAGTCATTTTTTAAGAGATATTACCTCCTTATTTTGATGGGTCTGTGAGTACTGCACTGAAGCAGGAATGATTCTAATAGAACCAAAACAAGAGAAGAGAGAAACCACACATACACACACTCACACGCACATTACTTTAAAAAAAAAAACTGAGCAAACCTGAGTGAAGCAATGAATAGTTCCGCAGCCCCATAAGGACTTAGGCATCATGCATGGTCTTTAGACTGCTGGGTTACTTCACCTAAGTGCTCATGGTGCATACGACTTCACTGCCTTGCACTCTACTTGCATACTCAGGCCACATTAGATACTATCTCTGTTCTGCACAAAACACACAGGCATACACACACACACACTTTCTCTCTACGCCGTCCAGTGCTGTTTCCAGTTTCAGAGGCCCGCTCTGCGCGTAGCCCGTGCCCACCCCTACTCTGCTCCGCGTCCTGACTCCAGGAACGTAGGGCTACTACATTAAGTAGGGGTACTACTTAATCCTGGTGTATCTGCTCTGTGGCCTCATCCCTCCAGGATTCACAGGATGATTCCTCCCCCACTCCACCACGGAATACAACGGAGACGGCGGATTCCCCGGTGCGAGAGAGGAGACCACTACCTGTCCCCTTCCTCACCCCACGCATCCCGGCTTCTCTTCGCCAGAAACCCCAGGGCCCTCGCCGCCAGGAGTCTGTGATCCCGGGGGGGGGAGAAGAGCCAATGACAGGAATCAAATAGCCCGTTAACAAGCGGGTGCCAGGGGCACGGAAGAAGTGAGCGGGGTGAGGTTACCACCGGGGAGGTGTGCTCCAGCAGGGCACCCTTCAAGAGCAATGACAGCTCGGCGGGGGCAGGCTGGGGGCGGCGAGGGAAGCTGGGGAACCGCTTTCCGTGTCTCTCTCAGGGCCTGCGGGGGAATCCCGGGGCGGCAGCGGCTGGGCTCTCGGGTCGTTCCCCGCCTCCCACGCCCCCTGCGCGTCCCCTCCGCTACCCCCTCCCTGCGGCCGCCCCCGCCCCGCGCGGAAGGAAGCGCCGGGCTCCCCCCACGCTCTCCCGCTCTCTCGCGAGTCCTGTGCGGGCCCTTTCAGGGGGAAGGGAAGAGGGAGGGGGCGCGGAGGGAATTGCTGCAATGGAGCGCCGAGAGAACCCTGCCCGAGCGAGGCAGGCGGTGGAAAGCCACGGCCACATAAAAATGCCATATTAATTTCTGAAAAGCCATAAATCACCCCTCCCTCTGCAAAAGAAAACCATAAACCCGATCCCATGCAAGACTGCGAGCAGCCACCCACTTCCTATTTCTGTCACAGCAGCTACACCCTGCCAGCAACCACCCCCCGGGCGCCCCCTCCCGCCACCGCCACCGCCAACCCCGCCACCGCCTCCCCTCGGCTCAGCCATTTGCCAAATGACGCCCCCGTTACATAAAAATGCCCCAAGGGGGGACGGGTAGGAAGCCTGGGGGAAGGGCGCGCGAGGGAGGGGGATTCGAGGGTTGCACAATATCCTAGAAGGTCCGTGGCTGGAGCCGGGAGACAACCCGGGGCGGGGGGAGGGGAGGTGAGCCGCCCGGCGCCTGCGGCACACGGTGCACCCGGGCGACCGCGGCACGCCGCTTACCTTTCACCACCCTGTCGGTCGTCGACAACTTGGGATCAATTGCCTTGGGCTCGGACATCTCCGGCCGCCGGGGGACAGCGACGCGCTGCTCGTCCGTCCTACTGCACACCCCGACCGGACCGGCGGGCCAGACACTCAACGCCGCCGCCGCGCTGCAAACCGCTTGGCTGGAGGTCTGGGCTCTGAGCTGGCTTGAAAGTTACTGCCTTCTCCGCGCGTCCCTCCTCCTCCTTCGCCGCCGCCGCCTTCACTCCTCCTCCGCCGCCGCCGCCAGCCCCGCCGACTCTGCTCCGGGCTGCGCGTGTGTGGTGGTTATTTATTTATTTTCTAAGCACGCCTCTCGGTTCTTCTTTTATTCTTGGGGGAAGGGGGATGGGGAGGGGAAGCGCACACACGAGCACCCACCCCGGCACGGAGATCGGGCACCGCGGAATGGAGCCCCACGCGCGCACACTGCCGGGATTAAGACCGATCACATGGGGAGGGCCGGGGGCGAGGGAGGAGAGGCAGGGCCGCCGATGTCAGTGCCACCAGCCGCGCCTCGGCGTCCCCGGCGGCGGAGAGGCGGCCGCCGCTGCTGCTGCTGCTGCTGCTGCTGCTGCTGCCGCCGCCGCCGCTGCCGCCGCTGCCGCTGCCGCTGCTTCCCCACACAGAGCACCGCCGCTGAAAGGCGGCCGCCGGAGACGTCCCGCCGCCGCTCTCGGCCGCGCTCGCCTCTGCCTCCCCGCGCTGCTCCTTCACTCACACAGGCACAGCCGCGGAGCTCGGCAGACACAGTCCCTGGCGCAACCTACCCTCCGCCACCGCCACCGCCGCCGCCGCCGCCGCCGCCACCGCTCCCGCCTCCGCCTCCTCCCCTTCCTCCTCCCGGCCCCCGCCTCTAGCTCTCCGGCAACCTCCTCCTCCCCGCGGAGCCCGCCCCCTACCCCCCCGACGTTGGAGCTGCAGGCGCTCATTGGCTAGCGTGCGCGTCACTCACTGCCAGCGGCACTCCCTTCTGGTCCCGCCTCCCGCTCCTCCTCCTTGTCTCCGCCCCCGTTCTGTTTTCTCGCGGCTGCCAGTCGAGCGGGTCTGCTGCCTCCACCGCCCAGTCTCCGCTCAGGTGTCACTGTTACTGGCAGCCCGGGATTAGGGAAGGAGAATGGGCAGGGGGTCGCGGCTGGGAGGAGAGAGGCTCTACCATGCCTCCCCCAGCCCCATTTGGCCTCCTCCCCTGGACCCCGCACACATACCCCGCGCCGCTCTGGCAACCGTGCCTGGTCGGCTGGGTTAAGCCGCAGTGTGAGTAGCCAAGTGCGGAGGGTGTCTCCGGGTGTGTGCGTGGCCCGCGAGAGGGCAAGAAGGGAGGAGGCGGAGGGAGGAGGGAAGGGGGTGGGGGTGAGAGGCGACCGAGAGAGGGCGGAGGAAGGAAGAGCGCGAGGAGCTCCGGGGCCCGCTGCACAGCTGCTGTCGCTGCCTCAGCTGTCCAGAGAGGAGCGCCAAAACGGGGACGAATAAACAACTTACCTTGGAGAGACGGGCTCCGCCTGTGATGGGTGTACGGTGGTTTTCCTGTTGGGGCTTTTGTGGGGCGTGGTGTAGTGGTTATTAAGGTTTCCCACCCGTGCATCCACACCTTCCGAGGTACAGCCGCTCCCGGGCGTCTCCGGCCAGGGACGTGGCGGAGAGTGCGGGACGCTATAGGACGGGGGACCGGGCTGTCCACTGAGGATGGGGACGGGAGTCCAAGCGACCCTGGGCAACTCTGAGTTACCTGGGGCAGCCCTGCTGGTCTCCAGGGAGAAATGGGGATGCGAGGGCGGGAGAAACACCGGAGAGGGTCGCCTTTTCCCTGTTGACACTGCACACCCCGCGACTGGTCGTAACTGGTGACCCCACGTCTCCCTTCCCAGCACCCGATACCCACCTGGTGCTCCTGGTACCTGCAGGGCACTGAAGCCCAAAGTGGGTCCCCATTCTGGTATCCTCCCGTTGGAAGGAGTGTGGAGGATGGAATGGGAGGTGTGGAAGGCCAAAGAGTGACAGTGGCCCAAATGCTCCCTTCTGACCTGCCTGCTGCGCCACAGAAGGAGGAGCAGGTCTCCCTCTGCAAGAAGGTCACCTCTCCGCAGCCCTTCTCCCCAATCAACCTCAGCACCAAGGACCAAGGACCAGCAGAGGCTGGAGACAGGGATTAGATTAAAGTTCAAACCCGAAAAGAAGTTTTAGGAATTGGCTGATGACACTGGAGTGTGGCTTCAGCGGTGTGGCCTGCAAGGAATCGGGGCTCACACTAGGAGGCAGGTGAGCCTCTATGGAGGCCTTTTTAGCAAAAGGAGACCGCGCAGGGTATGTCCCTGACTTAGGGAGCCTGCCATTGGCTCCAAATTCTGCTGCCCAATTCACAACCCTAGTATTGTTTTGTGGTAATTAGGCAGACAGTACATTCAGTAAATACGTATCCTGCTCTTTTTATACGCCAGACACTGTGATAGGTAATTTGTGTGGGGTGGGGAATTGAAAAGGGCCCTTGCCAGTAATAAAGCCTAGTCCAGTAGAACTGTCATAAAAATATGAGCTCTGAGAGGCCAGTGTATTGCCTCAGGAAGGGACTGTTAACAAACCTCCTGAGCACAGGCAGAGCTAGTTGCTAAGGCAGATTTGGGAAGTTGGTCCCTGGCCAGATGGCACACAGCAAGGCAGGGATGCCAAGACCTGTGGGTAAAGAAGAGGGCCTACTTGAGGCAAGAGCAAGAAACCATGTCCAGGTATGCTCACTTCCAATGCCGCAGTGTTCTTTCCCACGTATTGCAAACAGAGATACAGTTCCCACCATTATTTGGACTCACTTTTCAGGTATTTAAAAAAAGAAAAAGAAAAACATACCTTTGAACCAAGCTCAGAGACTTAAAAAGTCAGCACCATAGAAAAGTTTTATGAAACAGATAGGAAATTAAGGCACACTTTTCAGGCACACCCTTCAGTCTGCTACAAGTCTAGGACACCTCTTAGCTGAGGTATGTGTGGTAAAAAAAAATGTTATGAATCATAATCACTTTATAACAGCTTATTATCATCATGTGCCTTTAATGCGTGTGTCTGGTTCCACACTGTTGCAACACAGACACATCTTCTTAATCAAAATTAAACCCTACTCTAAGGAAAACTAGACAGCAGCATATTAACTACAGACTAGTTATGTCCACGTAGCTGGCCTACTGATAGAGCCAAATCATCTTTTTTATTTAGATATTTTCAGGTGTCCTACTATCTGCTACTGACAATTTTTTTTATCCTGTTAGATTGCCCAAGCAGTCCTTGATTATATTACCTCTTGCATCAGATCACCTTAGACATGGAATTTACATTTTCAAAAACTTACTGCAATTCCTGGATGCTGACTTTGACAGTGTCCTCTGTTTATGAAGAAAAAGAGAGAAAAAAAAATCTTGGCAAAAAACAACTTACTGTCTACCAAAAGTTGTATTTCCCCTTCTTTAGTATACTTCTCTGCAAAGCATCTGGCTAGGTAGGGACTCCATTTCCCGGCCTGCACCTGCTTGCATCTGAGTGGGTCCATGAGACTAGTTCTGGTCAATGGGCTGTGGGCTGAAGTGTTTCATCACTTTCCAGCTAAGGCCGTTAAGCAGCAGATATGCATTCTCTAGCCCCATCCTATAGCTCCCATCCTATAGCTGGATTCAGAGGCTTCTAGGGTCCTGGAGAAGGTGTAACCTCAAATGGAAAGAGCTCAGTGCCTAAACTACGACATAGAGAAATGCTGCCCACCTACTAGAAATCTGCATTGGACTTTACATGAAGAAAAAATAAACTCTTAGTGTTGTTCCATTGAAATGTGGGGATATGTCTGTTAGGGGAGCACACAAAATTAGCACACAAATTAGCACACAAAAGTTATTTATGTTAGTTCAAAAAGCAAAATCCAGAATTATTGTGTATCTGTTATATAACTACAAGAAGACTAAAAATATTCTTATTTTTTTAAACACATGAGCATCAAACTTTGTTTTTTTGTAAAGAACTATTGATTTGCCAGTTGTGTTTCGAACACCTGTTCTGTGCAAGGTACTGTGCTGCTAGATAATGCATAAATGTATAAAGGAGTCAAGATTTAGTCCTTTCGTTCAAGGATCTCAAGGTCTTGTTATACAAGAGTTGTACCTATTTTACCTCTGCAAACATTTAGGTGTAAGGTGCTATTTCATCAAAACTAATTATGAACATAAATATGTATGAGAAAAGAAACTATTGAGGATTTGGAGTCACCTATGCATTCAGATGCTCCAAGTCACAGCTTACCTCCATTGGTACAAATTATCGTAAATGAATAATGTTTTAGTTTGCTATTAAGTGCTCTGCTAGATCTAGAAGCTTTTGTTTTAAGAAAAAAAGTAAAGATATTTCATTTTGTATCCTGTTTTGAGAATAACCAGCTTTTGAAATTTTTGACTTTCCTTTGGTTCTTGGATGAATTACTATCATTTTGACTTTAAGAGCTGATTAGTAACTTCCGGTTTCGACTCTTCTGAGACACGCACTTCGTTCTGAGTAGTTGATGGCAGACAGCAGCATGTCTGACCTATTCTCACCTGAGATGAGGGAGCATAGTGCTGAAGGACCTTGTAGACAGCCAATCCTGGCAGAGCCATGAATGTGTATGAGAATTCGATTTATTATCTTTAAGCTAATTCCTCTGACATGCACTTTTAACATGTTCTACCCTATTCACTGTAGAGGCTCTATGAAATATATATTCAACATGGATTTTATTTGAGGTTTAAACTAAAAGTGCTTCTTATTGTTTATCTTTTGGATTGCTCTTGAAATTTTACTGAGCCTTGTTTTTTTCCAGAAGATAGTTTTACTCATTTAGGAAAATTATTTTTCAAAGAACATAAAAAATTGTTATACCAAATGTATTCAGGAATAAATTTGTTTTTTTTTTCTCCGTCAGGGACCAATCTATAACTTATGGAATTGTATGCTAAGTTTAATATGGAGAGGATATATTTTATGTAAAATTTGGCAAGACTATGGGCAATCATTATTAATTTGGATTTAATAAACATATTTTTATATTTGTTTTATTTGTATTTATACCTTCATCTCATATCCCAGTTCTGGGCACACAGTAAATGCTCAACAAATTTTGTTGAGTGAATTTAAAAGTCTATTGTCATCCAATATATGAGGCACTAGAGTAAGTACCACAGCCCCTACTCTCAGAGATATTTTAATATTACTAATATATATAAAAAAATTTTTTTATATCTATATATTATATCTATCTATATATCTATATCTATATATACATACACACACACTGGAGAGAAATCTTATAGCCCTTTCTCCTAGATAGTTTGAATTCTAATTTTATTATTAATTTAAAAATTATGAATAGATTAATGGTGTCAAGTCATAAATGTTCACATTTAAAATAACTATATACGTTGTATTATATTGATAATCTAAGAACTATTCATTCTGTAAAACTTTATGTATTCTGGCTTTTCTAAACTCAGAATTTCAGAATAGTTGACCTGAAATGAGCTGAAGTTTACACTTGAAGTGCTTTGAGAACAACTTCAAGACCAACATCAAATGACTTAGCAATCAAACTATGTTGTGGAAGATACCATGTTGTGGAAGACCTGATAAATCAACTTAGGACAAACTTTCTCAAGTCCTCTAAAAGCACATTTGCATATACAAAATCAATATAGTAATTAGAAATGAGTTTCACTCTTTAAAGCTAGCAGAAATTTAACCTTACCCCAAGTAAGTTTTGCCCATTATCGATTGGAAATTCATGAATTTGCAAGTAAACATTCTATTTAAAAAGAATCTTGCACTCAGTCTAGCCATCTTCCCATTTACTTCTAATTAGTGGGGTTTTATTTTGCTAGTATTCATGGTTATTGGAAATCCTATATTCAATAGGCATTTATTGAACACCTATGCATATCAACACTGGGAATACAGTAGGAAAATATCAAAGTCTCTCCATTCATAAACCTTACATTCCAGTGAGGAGAGACAGATGATTAAAAGTAACAATTAAAAACAATTACACATACAGGTGAACGAAACGGTAAAAATCACGTACAGTGGTAACAACACTGGAAGGAGTGGTTGGCAAAGTGGTGTTACTGTTGTGGACAGATTGTTTAGAGAAGATCTCTCTGAGAAGGTATTATTTCAAGAGATTCAAATGAAGTAAGGACAGTATCTATGTAGCTATCTGGAAAAGGAGTGTTCCAGGTTGAAGAAACCACATGTGCAAAGGCCCTGATGTAAGAGTCTGACATTTTTAAAGAATTGTCAAAGGAGGTCAGTGTAGCTGGTGCACAAGAGAGAGTGGTACAAGATGAGGTCAGAGAGGTGATGTAGGGTCAGATCATATAGGGCCTTGTAGAACATAAAAAACTTCTAAACATTATTCTGGTGAAATAAGCGGTATTTTATTAGGAAAGGGATATGATATGATTTAAACTTAAAGAATAACCTCGCTCTTTTGTAAGAACTGACCCTGGATGCAGTGGTTGGAAGGGAGCAGGGGTGGAAATGGGAACACCAAGTAAGAGACTATTGTCACAATCCAGGCTAGAAAAAAGGTACTTTGGATTATCGAGTTTAGAAGGAAGTGGTGAAAGCTATCTTATTCCAAATATATCTTAAAGCAGAGCTAACAGATTTGCTGATGGATTGGATAGACTTTGTGGGAAAACAAAAAAGAGGAGTCAAGAACTCCAAAGTTTGGGGTCTGAGCAAAAAAAAAAAGATAGTGTTACCATTTCCTGAGAGAGGTAATATTGGAAATGAAGAGCGTATTTTGTGGAGAAGATCTAAAGCTAGTTTTAGATATGTTAACTTTGAGATGCATATTATATGTGGACATGGAGATGGCATATAGGGAATTGTATATATGAATCTGGACTTGAGAGGAAAGAGCCAGGCTGGTGAGTAGTCGTGGCATTTTAGTAGTTCTTTATTTTAGTTAGGTGGTAGGGAGAAGAGGAGGGGCCCGCAAATCTGGCAGAAAGGAGTAGCTTCTGGGGGAGAAATGTGGTATCTCTGAGGTCAAGCAAACGAAGTGTCAACAATGCTGAAGATTTGAGTAAAATGACAACTGAGAATTGACTACTGGTTTTGACAAAAGGTGAGTTCACTGGTGATTCTAACAAGCAGTCTTTATACCTATCTAAAATAGCACCCCATCAGTCTCTGCCTCTTTATACTGACTTAGCCCCTTTTTTATATTTATAATTACTTGACAGTACATGTGCGGGTATGCTATGTCTGTGATGTTTTTGTCTGTCTTCCTGAAACTAGATGACATGACCCTCGAGGGAGGGGAATTTGTCTTGTTCCCATTTGAGTCTCCATGGTTAACAGCTGTTTATTGAAAGAATGGGCTTACAATGCTAGCCCAGGTTAGTTTTTCTTATTTTCTCAGCAGTTGAAATAAGCATTTCAAGGGGGTTGGGGGTGGGAGGGTTAAGTGAATGTGGTCAAAAGGTACAGATGTCCAGAAATAAGATAAATAACCTCTGGGGATGTAAAGTAAAACATGTTGACTCTAGTTAGTAACACTGTATCATATATTTGAAAGTTGCTAAGAGAGTAGATCTTAAAAGTTCTCATCACAAGGGAAAAAATTGTAACTATGTGAGGTGATGGATGTTAACTAATCTTATGATGGTAATCATTTTGCATTTGTAGAGCAAAATAAAAATTCATGTTTAGATTTTTTTTTTAATTACAAAAATCAACTTTAACGGAGTAAAAGAATTGACTCAGACCTCCAGGATGAGAAATGGGATGGGAATTCAGGAATTCCGTTTTCATGTGAGGTGTGTCTCTCACATGTCCCCATTGTAAGAATAATTACACGTGTAAATCCAGGGGAGGGCCCAGTATTACTCATAGCTCCTCTTTCTTCAAATACACAAAGAGTTCTATTGTTTGAAACATTTGAATTATTCCCTAGTGATAAATTAGGCCAGACATTAGCAATTTTCAGGGAGGAAGTGGGTAGAATTGGGTGATGGTTGTTTAGAAGCAGACCCTCAAAAGAGACTCCTTCTCTCTTTCAGGGTGTCCCTGATGTCCAGCCCACAGAAGTGTAAACAGTCAGGGAAATTGTGCTAGATAGGCTTTCAGGTGCCTGTCCTGCCCACTCCCATCTTAGATAAAATGCCCCAGCCACGGAACCTGCTGAGTGATCATCAATTCACAGGTTCAATTGCTGTCATCACAGAGGATTGGACCAGGGTGGGTGAATATCTAACTAGAGAACATCTAAGGACCAGTGACCTTAACTTCCCAAAACTAATTTGCAAAGTAAGCTAGGCTAAACAGATACTCTCTTGGAAGAACATGACTTAAAAATTCAGAGGAAAGTTGGGGGTGGTTGTTTGAATGAAAGGTCTTGCAGACTGGAACTGAGATGGCCACTAGCAAATGATTCATGTGCAAGGTGGGTAAACAGATGAAGCCATTCAGGCCAGAGGGACCATCGTTCAGATTCTGCAGGAGTGAAGGGAGGAGAGAGAGACAGAGACAAAGAGATCCCTAAATCTGTTTTCCTTTTTGTTCTAAGGCCTGGTGATTTAAATTTTTGGGGGGTTTATGAGACCCCTCAATATCTTGACAACAAATCCTGTTTTCTAGAGCTGGTTTGAGATTTATGTTCCTTACAAACCCCAAAACGCCTCACTGAATCATACAAAGGGTAGAAAAGAGCAGCTAAGATTGTGACTTCATGCCCTCTGTGGGTTTTCAAAAGTTGACACCTTCTGACTGTGATGGTTCCTTTTCTTCATTCAAAAAATGACTATAAGGGCTTCCCTGGTGACGCAGTGGTTGAGAGTCCGCCTGCCGATGCAGGGGACGCGGGTTCATGCCCAGGTCCGGGAAGATCCCACATGCCGCGGAGTGGCTGGGCCCGTGAGCCATGGCCGCTGAGCCTGTGCGTCCGGAGCCTGTGCTCCGCAACGGGAGAGGCCACAGCAGTGAGAGGCCCGCGTACCGCAAAAAAAAAAAAAAAAAAAAAAAAATGACTATAAGATGCTCCCATCCTTGCCCATTCCAGTTGTTTCTATAGCACACTCAATACCAAAAATAAAAAGAGTGAAAAAAGTATATGTGGGGGAGGGGTGGATAGGGGAGGGGGAGAGACAGACAGAGACAGAGGCAGAGACTGACTCCGCCTGAAGAGTCTTGGTAAGTTCGAAGGTATTTAATTGAATATGCTCTCTGCCTGTTTCCATGTCACATTCAGGCAGGTTTATAAGCTATGCTGCAGTAAAAATGTAAAGATCTCAGTAACTTAACACAGTTTGACGTTCTCTGCAGGCTTGGGCCACCCTCCAGGGCAGTCATCCTCTGTGTGCTGGCTCAGCATTCCAGCCTGCTTCAATCAATCAGAAGCACCCATATCAGCATTTCACAGTCACCCAGCAGGAGAGGAGAGCCCTGGAGAGCTGCGTTCCAGCAATCAAATGCTTCTGCCTGGAAGTGGCACTCACAAATGACTACACTCACAGTTCATTGACTGGAACTCCTCATTTGGCCACACCTTATTTCAAGGGGGCACAGGTGTGTGATCCTCCCACATGTTCAAGATCAGAGGGAGGCCAAATATTTATAAAGGGTAATAATGCCAGTCAGCAGTTCTAAATAATCTAACCCACGTGGGACTTCCATGCTACCTTTTGATAGCTAGTGACTAGGACAAACATCTTAGTTCTTTTTTACATGCCAGGATACTCCTGCGTGCCTGTGGCTACTGATCTGCCTCTTGTATTGAACCTTTCCTATTCTGCCACGTGGCCTCCACTGGACTGAATCAGTTAGACTCCACTTGGCTCGATTTTGATCTTACTACATCTTCCCTATGGCCTGCGGTCCTACAGCCAATCCTGGTATCACTACCACTTCTTGTAACCTTGCCAGCTCCCTCTTAGGCCAAGGCTTGGTTTCTCCCTCACTCTCAATACTCTAGTGCCTTTGTAGATGGGTATTGTTGGGCAATCACTGACAGTTGTTGATATTATACAAACCAGACTGGAAAAAAATGCCCTCTTAATGTGTCTTAGCTACAACTAGAAGCATTAACTTCTTTTCTAATTTTCAAAGATGTGAGCAGATTATTTAAAAATATGAATGTGTCTATATATAGATATACAGTATATAGAGAGTTGATTTTTTTGAGTCACTGCCTTTTATAAGAAGTTAATATCACCAGTTTAACAACATTCAAACTTATTATACTGCGTAAATGTCGAGTGGTTTCTGAGAATGCCACATTTTGGTACTTTTTTAACACAACAAAACAAATTTTTTTCTTCTTACTTTATTAGTCCTGCAATATGATGAGTAGCCTTTTGTGTCAACCTGACTAGGCTACAATACCCAGTTATTTAACCAAACACTAGTCCAGGTCATGCTGTGAAGGTATTTTGTAGATGTGGTAACATCTACAATCAATTGACTTTGAGGGGATTACCCTTGGTAACGTGGATGGGCCTCATCCAATCAGTTGAAGGCCTTAAGAGCAAAAGCTGAGGTTTCCTGGAGAAGAAAGAATTCTACTTCATGACTGTAGGGTCAACTCCTGCCTGTTTCAAGCCAGCCAGTCTGCCCTACTGATTTCAGACTCATCAGCTTGCAACCTGTGTGAGCCAGTTCTTTATACAAATCTCTTAATATACACATACACATGTAAAGATACATATATATGTATCTCCTTCTGGTTCTCTTTCAAACCCTGACTGATACCTACAATATACATACTTTTTCTAATTCAAGGTCAGTAGTTATTCTAAATATCATGAAAGAATATCTCTTTCTGTATCTATAGCTCTCAGTCTCTCTGTCAATCTGTCTCTTTCTCACACATGTGGATGCACACACACACACACACACAACACATCACATAGGACCAAATTATATTATTAAAAGGTAAGGTTTCTGATTTAATTCTGTAGGGTAAAAATTCATTTTGTTTCTCTCGCTCATGGCCTAAGTGAAGAATTTCTATTACCAACTTCCCAGGTAATTCTAATGGATAGGCAGTATCTAAGGTTGGGGTGCCTGGCTGTAGAGCCTGACATGAAGATTCATATAAAAGTGATTTATTAAAGAATGTTCCAAGGAAAAACCACAGAAAAGTATGTCAAGTGACAGGGAAGGGGAGGAAGACAGGCAAGAGACTGGTGTCAAGCAAAGACCCAGGGGTGGTTAACTTGGTTCAGTCCTGCAGGGGACCTCTGCAGACTTATAAGTCACACTTCCAAGCTGTCCCCATCAGGGACCAGAGAGCTGAGTATTTTACCCAGTAGTCACTGGTGGCAATGCAAATTCCTAGGCCCCTTCGGCTCTCTCTGTACTGAGGCAAAGGCGAGGGAGGTCTGAGAACATCACTCCGATAGAGATGTAGGTGAAAACATGCAGGTAGCTGTTGTGCATGAAAATGGAAAAGGTTTGCAGAAGATATGGGTGGGCACTGAGAACATCTGCTACTCAGGACTGAAAGCCACTAGGATAGAAGCATGGTGCAAGGAAAACAACCACACCTCATTGAGGGTATGCAGATTTAACAATTATCTCTTTTCTCATATCACTTCAAATTAGTCTCCTCTCCACAATGGACTTACCATCTTAGAAGTAAATATGATGTGATTTCATGGGCAGATGGTCTCACTCCTTTCCCATTTGCAATCCCCAAATAACACCCCTTCTACTGTATGAAGTTCTTAAGTCTCAGAATACAGCATTTAGTCGCTTTGTGGATAGACTAATGTGAAAATATTCCTAAGACAGGAAATACATTGGCTCAACTTGGAACTGAAAATTGTCCTAAGTGTTTGTGGCTAGGTTCTCTGTCCAACCTAGGAAGGAATTGGGTGTATGCTGAATGTTTTATCTGTTCAGAAGCCTCATCTCAAACCTGATTCAACCCTATGATTTTACATGAATCATGGGGGCATAGTTCCATGGATCAAGATTGGGTGCATGACACCCTCTTCCCCTATAAGATTCCTTTCTTTGGAGAATTAGATTCAGTCTTTCTCTGGAAGATAGATGAAATTTATACTAAGACATTTTCAGCAGCCATATTACTCTACCTTATAGATCAGAAAAGCAGAGAAAGGGTTTAGAGA
Organism: Mesoplodon densirostris; assembly: GCF_025265405.1. Taxonomy (NCBI): domain Eukaryota; kingdom Metazoa; phylum Chordata; class Mammalia; order Artiodactyla; family Ziphiidae; genus Mesoplodon; species Mesoplodon densirostris. The sequence continues at coordinate 222,286,854 of NC_082661.1, forward strand.
AAGAATTATGAATCAAACATGCAGAGAAGAGCAGAGATGAAAGACAGAAGAAAGACTGCTAGTATTCCATTTCCTGATTCTACTATGTTCCTGAGGCCCGGCTGCATGATGGCTCTTGGGCCCCATGAGACCCCATGCATTCTTTTTTTTTTTCCAAGTAGTCATTTATTGATTTATTTTTAACTTTTTATTTTATATTGATGTATAGCCGATTAACAATGTTGATAGTTTCAGATGCACAGCAAAGCCATACATATACATGTCCCCAGTGCATTCTTATCATTCATTCCTGTTTTGCACTGAAGTTGTGCTGAAGTTCAGTTACATGCAACCAAAGAGTAATAAATAACAAGGGGAAACAAGGAGTCACACATTTTCTCAACTATGAACTCTGCCTGGGAGAAATCCTGGGTAGAGTTCGGGGAGGTTCCTTATCTCTAGGCGTCTGGCTGCATGTGGGGTGACCTAGAGGCTAAGGTGGTGAAATGCATAGCCCTGGAGACATAAGAAGGCTTTCCAGAGGTTACCCAGGTAGGAATATTTTCAGAGGTCCATTTTCCAGATCCTCGAAGTTCATACTTAGTCTTTCTTAAAACTAATCTGGGGCCTCCCTGGTGGCGCAGTGGTTGAGAGTCCGCCTGCCGATGCAGGGGACACGGGTTCGTGCCCCGATCCCGGAGGATCCCACATGCCGCGGAGCGGCTGGGCCCGCGAGCCATGGCCGCGGGGCCTGTGTGTCCGGAGCCTGTGCTCCGCAACGGGAGAGGCCACAGCAGTGAGAGGCCCGCGTACAGCAAAAAAAAAAAAAAAAAAAAAAAAAAAAATCTGTTAGAGTGTCTCCTGGGACCTACCGCTTCTTTTCCATATCTCTCTTGCAGACCCTTCTGTCTTCCCCTCACTCATCTGAAATCAGTATGGTGTGTTATCCCAAGGTGCTTCTGGGGTGCCAGACAAAGAAAATTTGAGAAGTGACACTGGGAGAATCACAAGATGGTAAAGCTAGAAAAGCATCAGCAAAAACATTGGAGAGAAAAGTGCCCTTTCTTATCTAGGGGAAAGTCTGATGGCTAGGATTCTGCAACTTTATCTATCTCCCCCAAACCATGTGTTACTTATATAGCTTAGAATTCAGAAGCGAAGTGATAGTGGGAATGCATATTCATATGTTTATTGTGATTGAAAAAAATCAGGTTTTTTTTTTTCCCTCACAGAAAAGCCTAATTTAGATTATTGGTTTCACAATTAAGAACCAGCTTTGGCAGATATTGTTCCTCTAAATTAAATAAGTTTAGTTTGCTGCGCTAATGTTTTGATGAAAAATATTTAACACACAAATGCAATATACAATTTTCTAGAACTTATAATCATGTTTAACTACTAAGCCTTCAATATAAAACTTTAGCTAACAACTAAAAATATAATTTTTTTTTTTTTTTTTGCGGTACACGGGCCTCTCACCGTTGTGGCCTCTCCCGTTGAGGAGCACAGGCTCAGGACGCACAGGCTCAGCGGCCATGGCTCACGGGCCTAGCCACTCCGCGGCATGTGGGATCTTCCCAGACCGGGGCACGAACCCATGTCCCCTGCATCGGCAGGCGGACTCTCAACCACTGCGCCACCAGGGAAGCCCTAAAAATATAATTTAAAAAAGTTATTGTAGGAGATACTCGAGCAAAAACAGTGAATACTTCTAGATAAGCAAAATATATTCACCCAGACTAAAGCACTATGACCAAGAGAAGCCAACCAAACCTATCTTTTCTTTTCATTCTCTTGAATACCTCATGACCCTAAGACTGAAACACTTTAATTAGCCAAAGCCCCAAGGAATAAAAGCATAAACTAATTTTCTGTTTTGATATGTGAGAGAGAAGAGAGAATGCAAGTATACTAGGTCTGAAAGGTGATCGTTTTTAATACTCAAGGGAAAAGGTATAAAAGTAATGAACTTGACTTGTTTTATAATTCTGCATAATATACATATAGAACTTTTATAGTACTCTACAGTTAGAATAGTTCCTTTATATTTATTTCACTTTATTCTCATACTATTTTAGTGGGTATTTTTATCTTAAGTCATCTAAAAGCAAAGACTGAGATGGTGATTTTTTTCAAATGATTTACTGAAAAAGTGCCCTCGGGAGAAGGGGGCATGAGGGAAGCGGGACAGAATGAGGAATACAAACTAAGCACGAAGGAGGTTTCAATGGAGCTTCATGTAAGTAAGCTTCAGTCTATTCCCACTGAAAAGCTTTGAGCACAAACTGCACCACAGAGTTGGACCCCGTTGTTGTAAGAGGTTGACCTATTGTACCCGTCAGGCATTGGTCAAGATCTCCAGGGATACGTGAAGGTTCCTGTATGACCAATACTCTGGGGGCAGTTCTCTGGAGAAGGGGGTCATTGTCAATCAATACTCACAGCAGATAGGGGATGGGTGTTCTGGAGGGTCAAGAGGATCTGGGGGGAGTGCCAACATCTCCAGTTTTCTATTTTAGAAATAAGGAAACCCAGGCTCAGAATGGTCCAGTATCTCGCTCCAGGGTTCTACAGGAGTAAATGATGGTGTTGTGGCATAAGTTCAGGGCTTTTGACAGTAAAGCCAGACAGTGAATTTCAGATCTTTCCCATGTCCAGTGTATACAATCTATGGAGTTAAACAATCTGATATGAAGTCAGACTCTGACATTTATTAGCTATGTCCCTGGATATATAGCCTTCAGATATATGACCTTAGGCAGGTTACTTAGCATTTATGAGTCTCAACTTCTTAACCTGAAAAATGTGAACAATAATAACTACCATGGTATTCTGAGGATTTTTTTTAAAGTACAAAGCACCTGTCATTGTGCCTTACATAGTGTATATGCTCCACAATATCCATTTCCTTTCCTTTTCTCTTTTACTTATGAGTAGACACATTAAAGTAATATAGAAACTATATTGGATAGCACATAAATAATATATTGGATTATGTATGGATAACACACAAATATGTACACATCACTAAGCGGGAACATTGTCAAAATGATTAGATTTTCTAGAAAGTCTTTCAGTCCAAGTTGCTACCACAAAAGCTTTAAAATTGACCACTACAACTCGGTGATCACTTTCTTCCTCTGTTTGAGTCTGTATAATTTTTAAAAATCTATTGATGTATAACATACTAACAGATAAGTGGGAAAGTGTACAGTTTAATGAATTATTGTAAAGTAAATACACTTGTGTAACCATGACAGATGCAAGAAATAGAACATTACCAGCAGCCCAGGAACACCACTCTCCACCTTGGACCCCTTCCCAATTATTAATCCCTTCCTTCTTCCTAAAGGTAACCAATCTTAGGGTTTATAATACCATGGATAAGTTCTTTGCCAGTTTAAAGTTTATGCAAATGGAATCAAACAATATTAGCACAATGTTTCTGCCTTCTTTCACTCAACTTACCTGTTTTTTGTGTAAGTGTTTTTTAAATTTTCATTGCTGAATAGTATTACCATGTATGTATACTTATTTAAATATTTTATTGTTGATGAACATTTTGGTTATTGCCAGTTTTGGACTATGAGCAATAATGCTGCAGTGAATATTACTGAACTTTTCATTTGGTGCACATGTGTGCATTTCTTTTGGGTATAAAAGATAGCAGTTAAATTGTGGGTTATGAAGTATGTTTATGATTAACTTGAGTAAGTACTGATAAACAGCTTTCCAAAGTGCAATAACAATTTACACTCTGCTCCCCAGCAATTTATAGTAGCTCTTGTTGCTCCATATTCTCACCAACTCTTGATTTTTTTGTTTTTTGTTTTTGCTGTTACCGTTCTCGTGGCATACCATTACACAACTACGAAAGTTATGTTTTTACCTTCCATTTCCCTGATATCTAATGATATTGAACACCTTTTCATGTGACTTTTCAAGTCTTTTGCCATGTTGCTGTCACCTTGTCTTTTTCTTACTGATTTTTAGAACCTCTCTCTATATTTTGAATATCACTCTTCTGTTGGTTGTATCTTCTCTTCCTTTGTAACTTACTTTTTGCTCTCTTGATGGTGTCTTTTGATAAAGAGAAATTCTTAATTTGGGGTAGCCCGATTTTGTCAGTCTTTTCCCTGATGGTCAGCATATTTTATGCTTTCAGAAATCTTTGTTTATCCCACAGTTACAAAGATCTTCTCTTTGTTATCTTCTAGATACTTTCTTCTTTTACATTTCACATTTTGTTCTATACCCCTCTAGAATTGACTTTTATTTGTTGTGTGAGATGGTAGTTGAGCTTTGTTTTTTCCATATGGATATACAACTAACAGAACACTATTTATTGAAAAGACTGCCCTTTTGCCACTGTTATGCAGTGCCACATTAGACATAAATCAAGTATTCATATTTATTCAGGTCTGTTTCTGCACACCGTATTCTGATCCATTAGTCTATTCATCCGTCCTTGCACCAATACCGCACTTTTTTGTTGTAGCTCTTTTGACATCGAATTAGAAATTCAAAATTATTTTGACATTGAATAGAACAGGTCGCCCCTATTTGTTTCTCTTCAAGGTTGCCTTGGTTATTTGCATTTCAATATATATTTCTACAAAAATCCTCGGAAACTTTAATTAGGATTGCACTCAATTTTTAGATTAATTTTTGTTAAAATCTTTATAATATTTAGTCCTCCAATCCATGACTGTGGTATAATTCTTCATTTATCTAGGAATTTAATTTCTGTCAGTATGGCTTAATATTTTTGGGGAAGAGACATTGTACATATATCCTTAGATTTTAAAAAACTAGATGTTTGAAAATTTTTGGTAACCATGTGTACTTTAAAGGAAGAATTAACTGACTTGGAATTTGACTCTGATTTTCTGGGAAAGCCAAAGTCTTCAGGCTGATGTTCATTTGCATACAGGCGTAAGGTAATAAGGCTAGGTGAATGTGCCAATTTCCTGGGATATATTATTTTAATTTTCTATGGTAATAACTTTGATGAATTACAATTCAGTATGAATTCAACACTATGAAAGGTCTCCAGAAAAATGGCTATTGGAAGAATACTTCACATATTCAGTCTATTATATTCAATGTATTTTAAGTCAGAATATATTCAGGTAATAAATTGTGTCTAGAATTTAGTGTAAGGAAGATAGCCATTTTTGTAATTAAATGATATACCACGTATATTAGTCAGGAAACAAGTAGCAAACTTAATTTGAGTACTTTGAAGAAAGTTTAATAAGGAAACTCTTTCTTTCCCCCCTCGGCAATGAAAACACGGAGTCGTAACCACTGGACCGCCAAAGAATTCCCAGGAAACACTTTACAGTGATGTAGGCAGTACGTGTGTTCTAGTGTAAAGACAGCAACAGAAAGCATTATTACCACTCTTCTACCTAAAAAGACAAAAAGAGAGTGGGCTCCCTTAAGGTTCTGTGACCAGAGCAGGCACACAGCCAGCTCGCATAAACCCCACAGGCATGGAGTTCTTCTTGCTCATTTTCTCCTTCCAGTAGTCCTATGGGCCTGACCCCATCAAAAGCCAAATATCAAAAGAACATTTGATGCAGTTTACACATTCCAGCTTCCAGGATATACAGCCCAAAGCAAGAAAGATGCAGAATGGCTCCAGAGAGCCAAACAGGAGACATCATATTACTTTTATAAATCCAGAAAAGCTTCAAAACCCTATTTTCTTTGACTTCCAGGAAGCTAAACTTTAACATATCTTTTAACATATCTTTTCCCCTCTGCTGTGTAGTGCATGCTGTTGGTGTCCCACTAAATTTGCCTTTATCCATTTGTATCCATCACCCTGTTGTTGGATTGTTGACTAATAATAATTCACCATTGTCCCTTTTCCAGAGAGTTGCTCTCAGACAACAGGGAACTTCTTTCCTAGAAGGCTGACTCCCCCCTCCCTTCCCTCAAGAAGTCGACCAGTGACAGACTGACACAGCAGTACAGTGGCTGGTCCACTTGCCATAAAGTGGAACTAACTCTGTGGTGCAATTTGTGCTTTGAAATTTTCCCCAAGGGATCAGACTGAAGCTAGTGTCTAACTAGGACTACATTCTTCATTAGTTTGTTCCACTCCCTTATCCTGTTTCCCTCCCTCTCCTCTCCTGAGAGAACTTCTTCAATAAATCACTGGAACAAGAATCCCTGTCTTGGGAGATCAGCTCAGTGCTTTGTGACCACCTAGAGGGGTGGGATAAGGAGGGTGGGAGGGAGGGAGACACAAGAGGGAAGAGATATGGGGATATATGCATATGTATAACTGATTCACTTTGTTATAAAGCAGAAACTAACACACCATTGTAAAGCAATTATACTCCAATAAAGATGTTAAAAATAATAATAATAATAAATTTTTAAAAAATCAATGAATATGTGAATGAATGAAGGGCTGAGTGAATAAATGAAGATGGTAGAGCTACAGCTTTGTTGCAGTAGAGACCACCACTGGGATACAACCTCCAAGCAATACGGGGAGGAAAGAATCTCAGAATGGGACCTGAGATGGACTAATCCAATATAAAATGGATATTAATGTATCATCTTTACCTGTCGACATCCCTAGGCTGGAGAAGTCCACATTATAAGGATTATTCAAGAGATGCTTTCAATGTCATTGCACGAAGACAAACAACTTGAACCCGGTCTTTGACCAAAGACCTGTGACCCAGTTTAGAAAATAATATTCTAGTGTGTTTATACTTACTGATGAGGCTGTCATCATTTTTTCAATTTTCCTCACAGCAGTATAAGATTAATGAGCTAAACATTTTACATCTTGATGTGAAAGAAACTCATATGTATAAACTATTACTGTCATGTTTATAATCCAGAATGATTTGATGAAGTAGTAAATTTAGATACCTAAATGATAATGAAGAGTTTGTGTTGAGTTTTTAATTTATTTGGTTGATTTGTTGAATTTTAAATTAATTTGAGTTAAAAAAAAAAAAAAAGAATCCCTGTCTTAGGCTCTACCTCTAAGATACCTGGCCAAGTTTGTTCTGTAATATGATACATATGTGTACCATTTTATATGCTTATGAGAGCTTTGGTGGTATCTTTGATCCTTTATTTTAAAATACCTAGCATTCATTAAGCACTGAAAAATAGATTGCCACTTTAATAAGCACTTTACATGCATTTTATAATTGTATCATCTCAGCAAACCAAAATAGTAACAGTCATAATTCTCATCTTATAAATGAAGGTAAACTTAAAGATTAAGGTATATCCTGAGGACACACAGATAGTAAATGGCAAAGTTGATATTCAAAACTAATCTGTTCAACTCAAAAAACCAAACTCCTAACCACTAAAATATATAGTCCACTTATTAAATTTTTTTTAAAAATCTAATGTTTATTGACAACTCACTAATCACTTTACCTGAATTATGTAATTAAACTCTCATAATATACTGTAAGGTGGATATGGAAATTATCCTCATTTATAAAAGAGGGAAACTGAGAATTAGGCAATATATAAAAGATATACAACCTGAAAATAAAGTTTCCCATCTCCAGATGAGGGCCTCTTTCCTCAGCACCTCACCTAGAGGTATGTGGATGGCCTATATTACCATATCACGTAAGATACAGTCTTTTCCACAATGATTGTAATTGTATGCCTTTCCCACTAAATACTCAAAGGGAAAATAATTATTTCTGTATTTCTAGCACCTCCTACAATGCTGGGCACATAGTAGATGTTCACTAATTTCACATAAATGAATGACTGAAAGAATGAATATGTTCACTCTTGAGGAGAATTCAGGCTGCTACAACAGACTACTATAGACTGGCTAGCTTCAACAACAATTTATTTCTCACAGTTCTGGAAGCTGGGAAGTCCAAGTTCAAGGTGCTAGTAGATCCAGTGTCTGGTGAGGGACTGCTTCCTGGTTTGCAAATGGTTGTCTTATTATATCCTCACATGATAGAGAGCAAAGACAGGGAGCAAGCTCTACTGTGTCATCTTATAGAGGCACTAATCTCATTCATGAAGGCTCCACCCTCATGACCTAATTACCTCCCAAAGCCCCAACTTCCTAATATCATCATAATTGGGGCTTAGGATTTCCACATTTAAACTTTGGAAGACACAAACATTCAGTCCATAACAACTCTTTTTAAAAATTATATTAGAATCTACTATTGAGTTCCTGTTGCTCAGCTATTTTGGCAGGAAAAACTCTCTTTTCAGCTTTTTGCTTTTTTCTTTTGAGAGTCACTCTTCTCTAAACTCTGACTTCACATATTCCTATTTGACATTACTGATAAAAAAAAAAGAATCAGCGACTGTTAGGACTAGATTAGAATCATAAAAATTTTCTTGTCTAAACTCTCATATTACAAACAAGGAAGGTGAGATGTGGAGAAGCTGAATTCACCACGTCACAAAGTAGCTGGTCAGCAAGCCAGCCTGGGCCTTGTGCAGTCTGATTCTGTTGGTCTAGTTTGCATCCTTACACAAACAGTGAAATGTATATACGTGTATGTATATCTACATATTTACATGCATATATATTTATATTTATACCTCCATCATCTGTGATGGCCATTTTTAGACTATATCATTTAAAAGCAATAATAAAAACGACCAATTATCATGTCTTAGTTTATGTCCAGCACTATGTTGAGAGTTCTACATACTTGATCTCATTCAGTCATCCAAACAGAAAGACATATGGTTGTATTTCCCTGTTAGAGATAAAGAAATTGAGGCATGGGGCCTCCCTGGTGGCGCAGTGGTTGAGAGTCCGCCTGCCGATGCAGGGGATACGGGTTCGTGCCCCGATCTGGGAGGATCCCATATGCCGCGGAGCGGCTGGGCCCGTGAGCCATGGCCGCTGGGCCTGCGCATCCGGAGCCTGTGCTCCGCAAACGGGGGAGGCCACGACAGTGAGAGGCCCGCATACCGCAAAAAGAAAAAAAAAAAAAAAGAAATTGAGGCATGAAGGAGTTGTGCAGTTCACCCAAGTGATGTGTTTTTGTCTTGTCTTTTTTTGTTGTTGAAGTATAGTTGATCTACAGCATTATGTTAATTTCAGGTGTACAGCATAGTGATTCAGTATTTTTGCAGATTATTCTCCATTATAGGTTATTACAAGATAATGGCTATAATCCCCTGTGCTTTGCTGTATATCCTTGTTGCTTATCTTTACCCAGGTGGTGGTTTTGAACCACAGTTTTGACTCCAGAGCCTTCCACTCTTTAATACTAAGTAGATTTGTTCTAACTTTTACCATCCATGAAACTTCTGATAAAAGAGAAACATTTCTATTGCTTAGCAAGAGTCTTTAAAAACCAAGAAATTTCAGGTTTAACTTTTCTCTTTCTCTCACTGAAAACCACCAATGGCATAACATACTTCGATGTAGTTCTCATATCAGCAGGGAATTAAAAAGGAACAAATATTATGCATAAAAACAAAAATCACTGAAATTTAGTCACTTAATAACAAAAAAATAATAGTTTTAGTATAGTACAGCTCTTACTATTTTTAATCAAAGAAATTTTACTTATTTTGTATCTCTAGCATAGTTCTTTTTCTAATACAAGCACTTTTTAAATTTAAAATAAAGTAGAATCATTTTTAGTTCATGAGAAATAGAATATAAGAAAACAAAGAAATTGTTTCAGTGAAAATTATCAACATATATGTTTAATATTGTTGAAAGATTATAAGTGTGAAGAGTAAAAAATGTTTAATAAAAAAAATCTTCCCAAGTATTGCATACTTTATTTAGAGATTGTTGCCCTGATTAGGAATCATGCAGTATTACCATCTATGTTTCCTGAAGGGAGAGGCAAAAGCATATGTCTATTTGCCAAAAGGCATCAAGATATTCTCATTATATATTTAGATGTAAAAATGAAATTAGTATGTGACTCTGTCTTTAATTCACATTTTTCTCTGAGAAAATATTACCATTTTTCTTCAGCTAAGTCCTAAGCAGAATATATGCAATTAAACATATTATTTGAATTTGGTTGCTCTGAAACAACTCTTCTGGAAACAAGTACTATATCTCAATTTTATTTACAAACTGTATTGAACGGAATGGAAACTGTTCAGTGGGTATAAATATATTTTCGTGTAATAGAGAGCTCAACAGTGGTGCCCCCTATCCTTTGGAAAACCGAATAAACATGGTCTGCTTTCTACTCGTAGGTCTAGTAGTAGATCAAAGCTCTCTCTAAAATTTGTGTTTCTTTGCTGTGTTTTCTCAAAAGTTCTATGCCTCTGAGCTCCTAGCCATGTGTACTGTTCTAGTCTTTGCCATGTCAGACCCTGATGTGAATATCCCCTCTTTCATGCTTTCCTCAAAATTTCAGTCTCAGTCAACATTTTTTGATTTTGTGAACATAATATTGAATATTTGAGGGGTTGTGAGGGAGGACCATTTCACATAATCCACAACATTCTCCCATCTTCCTTCCTCCTTTTGTTTCTTCCCTTCCATTCTATTAGATTCCAAAGCCTGGATGCCTCCTTTGTTTCTCCTTCTATGTCATAGCCCCCTTTCCCCAATGGAGCAGCCCTACCAGATTGCTCTGCCTTCCAAATCACCACCTAGAATTCCAGTGAGCAAGTGTTCTCAATTTTTTAACAAAAGGTATAAATCCTCTAAATTCTTTTCAGTAAATGCCCCTTTATTTTTTTATTTAAATCAATTCCAAAATAAGACACTACCTGAGTAGAGAAAAATATATCAAACAAATCTAAATTTATTTAATAATGTAAAAATCACAGAGATAGTATTATCGAATTAAAAAAAAAACAGAGCTCAGCCTTAACCATGCCTTAAAAAATATCTAACAACTATGGTTAATTTTATATAAAGAGAGAGAAAAAACTTTAAATAAACAGGGAAAATAATTAAGGTTTGGAAGATTCTCTGGCCTGTGGAGTGAGTAGGTAATAATAACTGACTACTTTCATAGGCAGGTGGGACGAAATATACGTGGCAAGATCAAGTTTCTTTTTTCAGTGATTAATAAATAAATTTGGAGAGAAAGAAGCATTGAGAGAATAAAACAAGCATCCCTGCAGCCAACACCAAGCACAAGAAATAACATCATCACACATACGATGGAAGCCTCTCGTGAACTCTCCCTTATTTCACACCTCTGAATTTGATCTCACTCTTTGGAATGTTTCATATTTCTACTACATATACATGAATTCCATAAATATATGTACTAGTGTTATTTTGCATATTAAAAAAATAGAAATGCTATTACACTCTATATAGTCTTTAGCAGCTTGCTTTTCAATATTGTTTCTAAGAGTCACTCATGTTCATACATTCAGTTTTAATTTTTTCATTTTAACTACTGTATAGTCTTTTTTGTTATATGAACAAATAAATGTTTATCTAGAATCCCACTAGAAGACATTTAATTTTCTTCTTTTTTTTCTTTTTCTGTTAAAACCAATGCTGCTATGAGCATTTTGGTAAGCTTCTCTTTGTATACATGTGTGAATAGTGTATATCTAGTAGTAGAATCACTGCGTTAAAAGGTATGCACGTCTTCAATTTTCTTTGATATTCCAAATTGTTTGTTAATGTGGTTGAACCAATTTCCACTCTGCCAGGATTATGTGATCTTCATTAACACTTTTAATTTTACCCAATGAGAGGCATGTGAAACTGTATCTCCTTGTGTTTTCAAGTTGCATTTTTCTGAATAAATGTGAAGTTTAGCATCTTTCAGTATGTTTACTGGCTATCTGGTTTCCCTGTGGGTAAAATTTTTGTCATGTCTCTGGTGGTTTTGTACCATGTCAACTTGGCTAGGTTAGACCTATGTTTCCCAGAATTCCTTTCTCTGTATGGTTCCAGTTTAGAGTTGGCCAAACTGAAAGTTGTATGAGATTTGGAAGGTAGAAGTGAAGCAGCTGGCATCTTGCTTTGAAGTTTATTATGATTTTTGACATGGTGAGAAATAGATGCAGAGATGTCCGTGGTTTCCACCTTGTCCTTTCTTTTCCCCACTATATTTAGCTCCTCTTCATGATCGCTAGCCCTGATGATCAGTCGTGGTCCTATGCTCCAAACCGGATCCAGAAGCAGTGGCCTTCCATAGGCCTCTCCACTAACATCCCTTTGTGTTCTCACTTCAGCAAATGGGAGCACCTGGCTTCAGGAGCGCTAGTTAGTGACTTGTCTCTGATTCTTCAATTTCTTCCTTCGGATCTTTGTTTTCCAGATTCCCCTACAGTTGTGTAAGTTCTTATTACTCTAATAAGTTTCTCAGGCAAAACAAAACTATAGAAACTGGAAGCAATCAGAAAGTCATGAGAACCTAACAGGCTAAGATCTGAGAGAGAAGAGAGGGACTGAAATTAGCCCAACATCTGGCATAGCTTTTTTGCCAAATATTAAGCATCTATCCAGATTCTAAGATGAGTATAATAGAAGCAGAGTAGAGGGTAAACCAGGTGAAAGGTGACCAAGAGGCCAAGAAACTAAGCAAAGCTTTAGGCAGTCTTATAGTGCCGAGGTGGAGAGAAAGGGAAGGAGAAAAAAGTTAGAGTATGAAGGTTTCCAAGGAGAAGGGGCCCTGGTACAGACTTTAGCTTTTAATTGGATGACTGAATGGGTGAGCTTTATGAGTGATTGCTCACAATAATAGAACAGAATTGACAAAACTGAAGCCCAGGTTTGTACAGACTGTATAATCAGCCCCCACATGCCTTAATAGAGGAACAGAAGCAAAATTAAATCCTTTATGGAGAAAGATATCATCATTCTGGTCCTTAAATTATTTCTGGAAATTTTCATGTAAAATATCCTGCATTCAATAAAACTACTGTATGTTCAACTGTATAAAAATAAAATTTATACCAAGAAATATATTCTAATGAGCATAAACCAATAGATTAAAAAAACAGTAGAAATAAACACACAGGAAATACATATAGTATTGGAGTTTACTTACAGGGGCTTTAAAATAACTGTGATTAAGATATTTAGGAAAATGGAAGAAAAGAATTTTACCAGAAAGTTAAAATTCACAAAAAGAAATCTAAGACAAATTTAGAACTAAAATATAAAATAATTAAATCTGAGGACTCAGTGGATGAGTTTAAAGCTGATTAACATGGATGAAGGAGGATTGGCAAACGGAAGCACCAAGAGAAAAAATATGGTAAAACATAGATAAGAGACACATGAAGACATAGTGAAAAGTTGTAACATATATGCAATTGATCTCCATTAGGAGAAGAAAGAAAATTGGGAAAGAATCAATATTTAAAGAGATAAAGGCTGAAATTTTTGCAAAAGTTCTGTAACATCTATAGCTACATATTTAAGAATCACAACAGATCCAGAGCAGGATAAGTACAAAGAATATCACATGTGGAAGCATCATAGGTAAATTTCCTGAAAATCAAAGGGAAAAAATTCTTAAAATCATCTAATAAAAATGCCAAAAGATATTTTTAAATATAATTTAACAAGTTGAGCCCAAGAGTTACAAAGAAATGCAAAGGACCGAAAACAGCCAAGACATTCTTTTTTTTTTTTTTTTTTTGCAGTATGCAGGCCTCTCACCATTGTGGCCTCTCCCATTGTGGAGCACAGGCTCCAGACACGCAGGCTCAGGGGCCATGGCTCACGGGCCCAGCCGCTCCGCGGCATGTGGGATCTTCCCGGACCGGGGCACGAACCCGTGTCCCCTGCATCGGCAGGCGGGCTCTCAACCACTGCGCCACCAGGGAAGCCCAGCCAAAACATTCTTGAAGGGGAAAATCTCTTGAGGATTTTGAGTGTAGAAAAACATTTTAAAAACAGGACACAAAAAAATGTTGATAAGTAGCATTACATTAAAATGCTGTTCATCAATAGATACTTTTAAGAGAGTGACACAAAGAGTGGAAGAAGATATTTGCTAACAAATATGACTGGTAAGAAAAATAAAGACAAATGAATAGAAAAATGGATGAGAGATGTTGACAGGCACTTTAAAAGTTTAGACTAACCAAGTGGCCATTGCACATATGAAACTGTTCACCACATTAGTCATCAGGGAAATTCAAATTGTGAGGTTCTTCTATACTCACCAGAATGGTTTAAATTTATAAAGTACCATAAAGCTTTGCTATGGAGAGATGTGGAATAACTGGATTTATCATACATGGTTGGAAAAGGATTGGTATAAGGACTTTGGAAAAGAATTTAGCCTTATGTCTTAACCTTGAATATACATATTCCTGAAGACCAGCAATTTCCCGTCAATAGAATGCATTAAAAGACCTTTTCAAAATTATTCTTGACTATTTTATTTTGTATTAGCCAATAGGAACAACCCAAATGTCTATTAAACACAGAATGGGCAATATGTTTTTAAATTCATTTTACTGAAGTATAGTTGATTTACAATGTTGTCTTAATTTCTGCTGCACAGCAAAGTGATTCAGTGATGCATATATATATTCTTTCTCGTATTCTTTTCCATTATGGTTTATTACAGAATATTGAATATATTTCCCTGTGCTATACAGTAAGACTTTGCTGTTTATCTATTCTGTATATAATAGTTTGCATCTGCTAATTCCAAACTCCCAATCCCTCCCCACCCCCCTCCCGCTTGGCAACCCCAAGTCTGTTCTCTGTCTGTGAGTCTGTTTTGTAGATAGGTTCATTTGTCTCATATTTTAGATTCCACATAGTGGAATAGATTCCACAAGTGATATCATATGGTATTTATCTTTTGCTTTCTGGCTTACTTCACTTAGTATGGTAACTTCTAGGTCCATCCATGTTGCTGCAAATGGCATTATTTCATTCTTTTTTATGGCTGAGTAATACTCTAGTGTGTGTGTGTGTGTGTGTGTGTGTGTGTGTGTGTGTATCTATCTCACATCTTCTTTAAGCAGAATGGGTAAAATTCGATATATTCATACAACAAAATACTTCATAGCAATGAACAAGAAGGAACCCTACCTAAATAATAACTCTAAAAAGAAAATACAGACTTTTTCTCAAGACGGATGCGCCATGGAGAGCAGAGGTGGGAGGAGGGGAAATAACAAGACCTCACAGTCCCCTCTGCCATGCAACATAATGTGGCAGCACCACTTAAATACATTCTGAAACCAACAGGCCTGAGTGTTTAAAAAAGGCTCCTCAGAACTTCCCTCGTGGTCCAGTGGCTAAGACTCCGCGCTCCCAATGCAGGGGGCCCAGGTTCAATCCCTGGTCAGGGAACTAGTTCCCACATACCACAACTAAGAGCCTGCATGCAGCGATGAAGATCTTGCTTGCTGCAACTAAGACCCGGCACAGCCAAATAAATAAATTAATTAAATTAATTTAAAAAAATAGAAAGGCTCCTCAAATGTTGATTGGGGCTGGATGATTAAGAAGCGGAAGGGGGGGAAGTGCACCCTGCAACTCCCTAAGGCTCTTCTAGCGGCTTCCACGCCGCAACGTGGCAGGACAGATGCCAGCCCCGCCGTTTTCCCTCGGTGGCTCGGAGGGCAACGCTGAGGGAGCTTCATCTTGAGGCCGCAACTGTGAGTAATGGTGAGCAATGTGAAAAATACGATATTAAATTTTAAAAGTATCTATCTGTGGGCAGTCTTTCCGCCAACACCTGAAATCTGGCCTCAAGTGGGAGCTGGCCCTTCCGGAACGTGGGCAGGGCTTTGCGAAAGATTGAGTGGGGTAGGGGAATTCTGCTTCTATGTGAGTTTGTAGAAAATGGGAAAGAGTGGTGCCTTTGCCCTAACAACAAGAAAATTCTAGATAAACTACAGAATCATAATTTTTCTTAAACCCATCCTAGAGCTGAGATTTTAGGATAGCCAGGTAGCCTGAAATCTGAGGAACGACAGATCCTTTAAGAAGAGACAGTAGATCAGTGAGGCTGCTGCTTTCTGATTCAGTTCTAGATGCTCCAAGAGAGCATCAGGGGGTTCCTTAGGCAGAAAGCCATATAAATGCTAATTTGCCCCAGGCAAGGTCCCTTCTTTCAAAATTTGAGATTGCTCCAAATTTTTGTTTTTCATCTCTGTTCAAAAGATAGTTAAATTTTTTTTTTCTTCAGAATTTATAATTGTTCCAAGTAGAAGGCTTGGTTCAATGCAAGCAACCCCATCACTATTAGAAACTTGCAATTACATTTTTCTCTTGATTTTTATCAAATAACTTTGTTAAACTTTCTTGCTATCTTACGGACCTTTTAACATACATTTAACATTTAAAATATACAATGCATAATGTCTGAGAAGAACAATTATAGTCTCTCCTTTTTAATCTTTCTGTATGCCTTAGTTTTTTATTTCATTTTTATATTATATTGGCGAGAACCTCTGGAAAAAAACGTAAAAATAATCACTGAAAGCAGATGTTCTTATCTTATTCCTGATCTTAAGAAAAAATTCCGCCCTCACCCACTGCTGACGGCCTGTCTTGTCGCCTGCACGCCGTGCCACTGCCTGACAGAAATGCTTCGATTGCCCGCAGTCCTTCACCAGATTAGGCCAGTGTCCAGGGCCCTGGTTCCTCATCTCACTCGGGCTTATGCCAAAGATGTAAAATCTGGTGCAGATGCCCGACTTTAAGGCTCCAAGGTGTAGACCTTTTAGCCGATGCTGTAACTGTTACTGTGGGGTCCAAGGGAAGGACACTGATTACTGAGATGGGGAAGTCCCAAAGTGACAAAAGATGGACTGTTGTAAAGTCCATTGACTTAAAAAATAAATATAAAAATGTTGGTGCTAAACTTGTTCAAGATGTTGCCAATAACACAAACGAAGAGGCTGGGGATGGCACCACTACTGCTACTGTACTGGCATGCTCTATTGCCAAGGAAGGCTTCGAGAAGGTTAGCAAAGGTGCTAATCCAGTGGAATCAGGAGAGGTGTGATGTTAGCTGTTGATGCTGTACTTGGTGAACTTAAGAAGCAGTCTAAACCTGTGACAACCCCGAAAGAGATCACCCACATTGCTACAATTTCTGCAAATGGAGACAAAGAAATTGGCAACATCATTTCTGATGCAATGAAAAAGGTTGGAGGAAAGGGTGTTATCACAGGAAAGGATGGGAAAACACTGAATGATGAACTAGAAATTATTGAAGGCATGACGTTTGATAGAGGGTATATCTCTCCATACTTTATTAATACATCATAAGGTCAGAAAAGTGGATTCCAAGTTCCCTATGTTCTTTTGAGTGAAAAGAAAATTTCTAGTGTCCAGTCCATTGTTCCTGCTCTTGAAATTGCCAATGCTCACCATAAGCCCTTGGTCATAATTGCTGAAGATGTGGATGGAGAAGCTCTAAGTACACTTGTTTTGAATAGGCTGAAAGTTGGTCTTCAGGCTGTAGCAGTCAAAGCTCCAGGTTTTGGTGACAGTAGAAAGAATCAGCTTAAAGACATGGCTATTGCTACTGGCGGTGCAGTATTTGGAGAAGAAGGACTAACTCTAAATCTTGAAGATGTTCAGCCTCATAACTTAGGAAAAGTTGGAGAGGTCATTGTGACCAAAGATGATGCCGTGCTATTGAAAGGATAAGGTGACAAGGCTCAAATTGAAAAGCATATTTAAGAAATCCTCGAGCAGCTGGATATCACAACTAGTGAATATGGAAAGGAAAAACTGAATGAACGCCTGGCAAAACTCTCAGATGGTGTTCCTGTGCTAAAGTTTAGTGGAACAAGTGATGTTGAAGTGAATGAAAACAAAGACAGAGTTACAGATGCCCTTAATGCTACACGAGCTGCTGTTGAAGAAGGCATTGTTTTGGGAGGGGGCTGTGTCCTGCTTCGGTGCCTTCCAGCCTTGGATTCAATAACTCCAGCTAATGAAGATCAAAAAACTGGTATAAAAATTATTTTAAAAACACTCAAAATTCCTTCAATGACCATTGCTAAGAATGAAGGTATTGAAGGATCACTGATAGTTGAGAAAAATTTGCAGAGTTCTTCAGAAGTTGGTTATGATGCTATGCTTGGAGGTTTTGTGAATATGGTGGGAAAAGGAATCATTGATCCAACTAAGGTTGTAAGAACTGCATTACTGGATGCTGCTGGAGTGGCCTCTCTGTTAACTACAGCAGAAGTTGTAGTCACAGAAATTCCTAAAGAAGAGAAGGATCCTGGAATGGGCGGAATGGGTGGGATGGGAGGTG
This sequence comes from Mesoplodon densirostris, assembly GCF_025265405.1. Lineage (NCBI taxonomy): Eukaryota > Metazoa > Chordata > Mammalia > Artiodactyla > Ziphiidae > Mesoplodon > Mesoplodon densirostris. Next base: position 222,305,021 of record NC_082661.1, read on the forward strand.
GGATGGGAGGTGGCATGTTCTAATTCCTAGAATAGGGCTGTACCATCATTAATGAACTGTGAGAGGAAGCTCAAGGCAGCGTTCCTCACCAGAAACTTGAAGAGAGGTCTGTTGAAGGAGATGACTGAAGAAAAGTCTGGCTGATGTTTAAGAAAATCACTATAACCATCAGTTACTGGTTTCAGTTGACAACATAGAATGGTTTACTGCTGTCATTGTCCATGCCTACAGATAATTTATTTTGTATTTTTGAATAAAGACACTGTTACATTCCTGGTAAATGAGTATAAGAGCCATGTACCAATGTACTGCTTTCAACTTAAATCACTGAGGCATTTTTACTACTATTCTGTTAAAATCAGGATTTTAGTGATTGCCATCAACAGAGGAGAAGCTGAGAAGCAGCCTTTCTGTGGAGAGTAAGGATAATTGGGTACAGAGTACAGCAATATCCAATTATGTAACAACCTTTGTGAAATAACAATTGTTTAAAGTTTAAAAAATTCCAAGTTTTCACCATTAAATATTATGTATGCTGCGAAATGTGGTAGATACTATTTATAGTTATGCAAATTTCCTTCAATTCCTAGTTTGCTAAGAGTTTGTTTATTATCACAAAGAGAGTATTGAATTTTATTAAATATTGATCTTCATCTACTGTGATATTTATATGATTTTTCTTCTTGAAATTATTGTCATAGAGTGTTATTATGTGGGTGGATGTATGGATTATCTAATGTTAAAGCAACCTTGTATTCCACGGATAAATCCAGATTTGTCATGATATATATACAAATGTGTGTGTGTGTGTGTGTGTGTAGTAATGGGTTATTTCTGAATTCAACTGGCTATTTTTAAAAGAACTTTTATATTATAATGAGCTAAGAGGCTTCAAGATGGCGGAAGAGTAAGACGTGGAGATAACCTTCCTCTCCACAAATACATCAGAAATACATTTACATGTGGAACAGCTCCTACAGAACACCTACTGAACGCTAGCAGAAGACCTCAGACCTCCCAAAAGGTAAGAAACTCCCCACATACCTGGGTAGGGCAAAAGAAAAAGGAAAAACAGCGACAAAACAATAGGGACGGTACCTGCACCTCAGGGAGGGAGCCGTGAAGGAGGAAAGGTTTCCACACACTAGCAAGCCCCTTCGCGGGCGGAGACTGCGGGTGGTGGAGGGGGGAAGCTTCGGAGCTACGGAGGAGAGCGCAGCAACAGGGGTGTGGAGGGCAAAGCAGAGAGATTCCCACACAGAGGATCGGTACCGACCGGCACTCACCAGCCCAAGAGGCTTGTCTGCTCGCCCACCGAGACGGGCGGGGCTGGGAGCTGAGGCTCGGGCTTCGGTCGGAGCGCAGGGAGAGGACTGGGGTTGGCGGCGTGAACACAGCCTGAAGGGGTTAGTGCGCCATGGCTGGCCGGGAGGGAGTCCGGGAAAAAGTCTGGAGCTGCCGAAGAGGCAAGAGACTTTTTCTTCCCTCTTTGTTTCCTGGTGCGTGAGGAGAGGGGATTCAGAGCGCTGCTTAAAGGAGCTCCAGAGACGGGCGCGAGCCTGGGCTAAAAGCGCGGACTCCAGAGACGGGCGTGGGACGCTGGGGCTGCTGCTGCCGCCGCCAAGAGGCCTGTGTGTGAGTGCAGGTCACTGTCCATGCCCCTCTTCCGGGGAGCCTGTGCAGCCCGTCACTGCCAGGGCCCCGTGATCCAGGGACAACTTCCCCGGGAGAACAAACGGCGCGCCTCAGGCTGGTGCAACGTCACGCTGGCCTCTGCCGCCGCAGGCTCGCCCCGCACTCCATACCCCTCCCTCCCCGCGGCCTGAGTAAGCCAGAGCCCCCGAATCAGCTGCTCCTTTAACCCCATCCTGTCTGAGCGAAGAACAGACGCCCTCTGGCGACCCACACGCAGAGGCGGGGCCAAATCCAAAGCTGAGACCCGGGAGCTCTGAGGACAAAGAAGAGACAGGGAAATCTCCCCCAGCAGCCTCAGGAGCAGCGGAATAAATCTCCACAATCAACTTGATGTGCCCTGCATCTGTGGAATACCCGAATAGACAACAAATCATCCCAAATTGAGGTGAACTTTGGGAGCAAATATATATATATATATATTTCCCCCCCTTTTCTCTTTTTGTGAGTGTGTATGTGTATGCTTCTGTGTGGGATTTTGTCTGTATAGCTTTGCTTTTACCATTTGTCCAAGGGTTCTGTCCATCCATTTTTGTTTAACTTTAAAAACTTTTTTCTTAATAATTATTTTTTAATTTAATAACTTTATTTTACTTTCTTTTCTTTCTTGCTTTCTTTCACTCTCTTTCTTTCTTTTCTTTCTATTTTATTCTCCCTTTTATTCTGAGCCGAGTGGATGAAAGGCCCTTGGTGCTACAGCCAGGCGTCAGGGCTGTGCCCCTGAGGTGGGAGAGCCAAGTTTAGGACACTGGTCCACAAGTACCTCCCAGCTCCACATAATATCAAATGGCGAAAATCTCCCAGAGATCTCCATCTCAACGCCAAGACCCAGCTTGACTCAACAAACAGCAAGCTACAGTGCTGGACACCCTATGCCAAACAACTAGCAAGACAGGAACACAACCCCATCCATTAGCAGAGAGCCTGCCTAAAATCATAATAAGGCCACAGACACCCCAAAACACACCACCAGACGTGGACCTGCCCACCAGAAAGACAAGATCCAGCCTCATCCACCAGAACACACGCAGTAGTCCCCTGCACCAGGAAGCCTACACAAAACACTGAACCAAGCTTAGCCCTTGGGGACAGACACCAAAAACAAAGGGAACTAAGAACCTGCAGCCTGTGAAAAGGAGACCCCAAATACAGTAAGTTAAGCAAAATGAGAGGACAGAAAAACACACAGCAGATGAAGGAGCAAGGTAAAAACCCAGCAGACCTAACAAATGAAGAGGGAATAGGCAGTCTACCTGAAAAAGAATTCAGAATAATGATAGTAAAGATGATCCAAAATCTTGGAAACAGAATAGAGAAAATCCAAGAAAAGTTTAACAAGGACCTAGAAGAACTAAAGAGCAAACAAACAGTGATGAACAACACAATAAATGAAATTTAAAATTCTCTAGAAGGGATCAATAGAAGAATAACTGAGGCAGAAGAAAGGATAACTGACCTGGAAGATAAACTAGTGGAAATAACTACTGCAGGGCAGAATAAATAAAAAAGAATAAAAAGAACTGAGGACAGTCTCAGAGACCTCAGGGACAACATTAAATGCACCAACATTCAAATTATAGGGGTCCCAGAAGAAGAAGAGAAAAAGAAAGGGACTGAGAAAATATTTGAGGAGATTATAGTTGAAAATTTCACTAATATGGGAAACGAAATAGTTAATCAAGTCCAGGAAGCACAGAGAGTCCCATACAGGATAAATCGAAGAAAAAACACGCCAAGACACATAGTAATCAAGCTATCAAAAATTAAATACAACGAAAAAACATTAAAAGCAGCAAGGGAAAAACAACAAATAACACACAAGGGAATCCCCATAAGGTTAACCGCTGATCTTTCAGCAGAAACTCTGCAAGCCAGAAGGGAATGGCAGGACATATTTAAAGTGATGAAGGACAAGAACTTCAAACAAGGTTACTCTACCAGCAAGGATCTCATTCAGATTTGATGGAGAAATTAAAATCTTTACAGACAAGCAAAAGCTAAGAGAATTCAGAACCACCAAACCAGCATGACAGCAAATGCTAAAGGAACTTCTCTAGGCAGGAAACACAAGAGAAGGAAAAGACCTACAATAACAAACCCAGAACAATTAAGAAAATGGGAATAGGAACATACATATCGATAATTACCTTCAGTGTAAATGGATTAAATGCTCCCACCAAAAGACATAGAATGGCTGAATGGATACAAAAACTAGACCCGTATATATGCTGTCTACAAGAGACCCACTTCAGATCTAGGGACACATACAGACTGAAAGTGAGGGGATGGAAGAAGATATTCCATGCAAATGGAAATCAAAAGAAAGCTGGAGTAGCAATTCTCATATCAGACAAAATAGACCTTAAAATAAAGACTATTAGAAGAGACAAAGAAGGACACTACATAATGATCAAGGGATCGATCCAAGAAGAAGATATAACAATTGTAAATATTTATGCACCCAACATAGGAGCACCTCAATACATAAGGCAAATACTAAGAGCCATAAAAGATGAAATCGACAGTAACACAATAATAGTAGGGAACTTTAACACCCCACTTTCACCAATAGATCACCCAAAATGAAAATAAATAAGGAAACACAAGCTTTAAATGATACATTAAACAAGAGGGACTAATTGATATGTATAGGACATTCCATCCAAAAACCAAAGAATACACATTCTTCACAAGTGCTCATGGAACATTCTCCAGGATATATCATATCTTGGGTCACAAATCAAGCCTTGGTAAGTTTAAGAAAATTGAAATGATATCAAGTATCTTTGGTGACCAGAACACTATGCAACTAGATATCAATTACAGGGAAAAATCTGTAAAAAAACTACAAGCACATGGAGGCTAAACACTACACTACTAAAAAACCAACAGATCACTGAAGAAATCAAAGAGGAAATCAAAAAATACCTAGAAACAAATAACAATGAAAACACGACAAGCCAAAACCTATGGGATGTAGCAAAAGCAATTCTAAGAGGGAAGTTTATAGCAAAACAATCCTACCTTAAGAAACAAGAAAAATCTCAAATAAACAACCTAACCTTACACCTAAAGCAATTAGAGAAAGAACAAAAAACCCCCAGTTAGCAGAAGGAAAGAAATCATAAAGATCAGATCAGAAATAAATGAAAAAGAAATGAAGGAAATAATAGCAAAGATAAATAAAACTAAAAGCTGTTTCTTTGAGAAGATAAACAGAATTGATAAAGCATTAGCCACACTCATCAAGAAAAAAAGGGAGAAGACTCACATCAATAGAATTAGAAATGAAAAACGACAAGTAACAACTGACACTGCAGAAATACAAAGGATTATGAGAGATTACTGCAAGCAACTCTATGCCAATAAAATGGACAACCTGGAAGAAATGGACAAATTCTTAGAAATGCACAATCTTCCAAAACTGAACCAGGAAGAAATAGAAAATATGAACAGACCAATCACAAGCACTGAAATTGAAGCTGTGATTAAAAATCTTCCAACGAACAAAAGCCCTGGACCAGATGGCTTCACAGGCGAATTCTATCAAACATTTAAAGAAGAGCTAACACTCATCCTTCTCAAACTCTTCCAAAATATAGCAGAGGGAGGGACACCCCCAAACTCATTCTACAAGGCCACCATCACCCTGATACAAAAACCAGACAAAGATGTCAAAAAGAAAGAGAACTACAGGCCAATATCACTGATGAACATAGATGCAAAAATCCCCAGCAAAATACTAGCAAACAGAATCCAACAGCACATAAAAAGGATCATACACCATGATCAAGTGGGGTTTATCCCAGGAATGCAAGGGTTCTTCAATATATGCAAATCAATCAATGTGATACACCATATTAACAAATTGAAGGAGAAAAACCATATGATCATCTCAGTCTATGCAGAGAAAGCTTTCGACAAAATTCAACACCCATTTATGATAAAAGCCCTTCAGAAAGTAGGCATAGAGGGAACTTTGCTGAACATAATAAAGGCCATATGTGACAAACCCACAGCCAACATCGTCCTCAATGGTGAAAAATTGAAACCATTTCCACTAAGATCAGGAACAAGACAAGGTTGCCCACTCTCACCACTCTTATTCAACATAGTTTTGGAAGTTTTAGCCACAGCAATCAGAGAAGAAAAAGAAATAAAAGGAATCCAAATTGGAAAAGAAGAAGTAAAGCTGTCACTATTTGCAGATGACATGATACTATAATAGAGAATCCTAAAGATGCTACAAGAAAAATACTAGAGCTCATCAATGAATTAGCAGGATACAAAATTAATGCACAGAAATCGCTAGTATTCCTATACACCACTGATGAAAAATCTGCAAGTGAAATTAAGAAAACATTCCCATTTACCATTGCAACAAAAAGAATAACATATCTAGGAATAAACCTACCTAAGGAGACAAAAGACATTTATGCATAAAATTATAAGACACTGATGAAAGCAATTAAAGATGATACAAATAAATGGAGATATACACCATGTTCTTGGATTGGAAGATTCAACATTGTGAAAATGACTCTACTACCCAAAGCAATCTACAGATTCGATGCAATCCCTATCAAACTGCCACTGGCATTTTTCACAGAACTAGAGCAAAAAATTTCACAATTTGTATGGAAACGCAAAAGAGCCTGAATAGCGAAAGCAATCTTGAGAAAGAAAAACGGAGCTGGAGGAATCAGGCTCCCTGACTTCAGACTATACTACAAAGCTACAGTAATCAAGACAGTATGGTACTGGCACAAAAACAGAAAGATAGATCAATGGAACAGGATAGAAAGCCAAGAGATAAACCCACGCACATATGATCACCTTATCTTTGATAAAAGAGGCAAGAATTTGCAGTGGAGAAAAGACAGCCTCTTCAATAAGTGGTGCTGGGAAAACTGGACAGGGACATGTAAAAGTATGAAATTAGAACACTCCCTAACACCATACACAAAAATAAACTCAAAATGGATTAAAGACCTAAATATAAGGCCAGACACTATCAAACTCTTAGAGGAAAACATAGGCAGAACACTCTGTTACATAAATCACAGCAGGATCCTTTTTGACCTACCTCCTAGAGAAGTGGAAATAAAAACAAAATTAAAGAAATGGGATTTAATGAAACTTAAAAGCTTTTGCACAGCAAAGGAAACCATAAACAAGACCAAAAGACAACCCTCAGAATGGGAGAAAATATTTGCAAATGAAGCAACTAACAAAGGATTAACCTCCAAAATTTATAAGCAGCTCATGCAGCTCAATATCAAACAAACAAACAACCCAATCCAAAAATGGGCAGAAGACCTAAATAGACATTTCTCCAAAGAAGATGTACAGATTGCCAACAAACACATGAAACAGTGCTCAACATCATTAATCATTAGAGAAATGCAAATCAAAACTACAATGAAATATCCTCTCACACTGGTCAGAATGGCCATCATCAAAAAATCTACAAACAGTAATTGATGGAGAGTGTGTGGAGGAAAGGGAACCCTCTTGCACTGTTGGTGGAAATGTAAATTGATACAGCCACTACAGAGAACAGTATGGAGGTTCCTTAAAAAACTAAAAATAGAACTGCCAGATGACCCAGCAATCCCACTACTGGGCATAAACCCTGAGAAAACCATAATTCAAAAAGAGTCATGTACCACAATGTTCATTGCAGCTCTATTTACAATATCCAGGACATGGAAGCAACCTAAGTGTCCATCATCAGATGAATGGATAAAGAAGATGTGGCACATATATACAATGGAATATTACTCAGCCATAAAAAGAAATGAAATTGAGTTATTTGTAGTGAGGTGGATGGACCTAGAGTCTGTGATACAGAGTGAACTAAGTCAGAAAGAGAAAAACAAATACCGTATGCTAACACATATATATGGAATCTAAGGAAACAAAAAGTTCATGAAGAACCTAGGGGCAAGACGGGAGTCATGACACAGACCTACTAGAGAATGGACTTGAGGATACGGGGAGGGGGAAGGGCAAGCTGGGACAAAGTGAGAGAGTGGCATGGACATATATACAGTACCAGACGTAAATTAGATAGCTAGTGGGAAACAGCTGCATAGCCCAGGGAGATCAGTTAGGTGCTTTGTGACCACCTAGATCGGTGGAATGGGAAGGTGGAAAGGAGGAAGACGCAAGAGGGAAGAGATATGGGAACATATGTATATGTATAACTGATTCACTTTGTTATACAGCAGAAACTAACACGCCATTGTAAAGCAATTATACGCCAATAAAGATGTTGAAAAAAAGTTAACATGAAAAAGAAAAATAATAAGGTACGATATAATTTTATTTTTTATTATTTTTTTCTTGTTTTGGTATCATAATTATTACAGTCTCATAAAATTAATTGGGAATTTTTTCCATTCCTTTTATTATACAGTACAGAATGCATAGAATAAAGATTTCCTGGGCCTCCCTGGTGGCGCAAGTGGTTGGGAGTCCGCCTGCCGATGCAGGGGATACGGGTTCGTGCCCCGGTCTGGGAGGATCCCATATGCCGCGGAGCAGCTGGGCCCGTGAGCCATGGCCGCTGAGCCTGCGTGTCCAGAGCCTGTGCTCCGCAACAGGGGAGGCCACAACAGTGAGAGGCCCGCATACCGCAAAAAAAAAAAAAAAAAAAAAAAAAAGATTTCCTGTTATGTAATTTTTGAAAGAACTCCACTGTAAAATCATGTGACTAGTGTTTCATTTGTAGATTTTTTTTTTGCTTGCGGTATGCAGGCCTCTCACTGTTGTGGCCTCTCCCGTTGTGGAGCACAGGCTCCGGACACACAGGCTCAGCGGCCATGGCTCACAGGCCCAGCCACTCCGTGGCATGTGGGATCTTCCCAGACCTGGGCACGAAACCGTGTCCCCTGCATCGGTAGGCGGACTCTCAACCACTGCGCCACCAGGGAAGCCCATCATTTGTAGATTTTTAACTACTCTTTCAATGACTTTAATTTTAATAGGCCTATTCTCCTATAGATCTGTTTTCTTTAGACAACTCTGGTAAGATACATTTTTTTTTCTAGAAATTTGTCTGTTTTGTGTAAATTTGCAATATACTGGCATAAAAATATATTACTAAATCCCCTGTATGTATAGTTCTGTCTTTTTAAAATGTGTAATATTTTTAAATTGTGCCTTTTCTGGTTTTAGGGTTTTGTTTTTTTGCTTTAACTTGCTGTGAACAATGGCTTTCCCCATTCTTTTTTTCTCTCCCTCTATAATGCCTAAGTAGATATATGCTGTTCCTTTCATTTTATGTTTCATGTCACCTTTTCCTCTTTCCCATTTCCTGCTTCTTTTTGCTCAAGGGTTATATTCTGAGTAATTTCTCCAGTATATATTCAACTTTGTTAGGTTCTTTCCAATCCGTTGTTTTTTCTTTAACATCTTTATTGGAGTATAATTGCTTTACAATGTTGTTAGTTTCTGCTGTATAACAAAGTGAATCAGCTATATGTACACATATATTCCCATATCTCCTCCCTCTTGCACCTCCCTCCCACCCTCCCTATCCCACCCCTCTAGGTGGTCACAAAGCACCCAGCTGTTCTCCCTGTGCTATGCAGCTGCTTCCCACTAGCTACTTATTTTACATTTGGTAGTGTATATATGGCCATGTCACCCTCTCACTTCGTCCCAGCTTACCCTCCCCCCTCCCCTTGTCCTCAAGTCCATTCTCTACATCTGCACCTTTACTCATGTCCTGCCCCTAGGTTCATCAGAATCATATTTTTTAGATTCCATATATATGTGTAGCATATTGTATTTATTTTTCTCTTTCTGACTTACTTCACTCTGTATGACAGACTCTAGGTCCATCCACCTCACTACAAATAACTCAATTTCATTTCTTTTTATGGCTGAGTAATATTCCATTGTTATATATGTGCCATATCTTCTTTATCCATTCATCTGTCAATGAACACTTAGGTTGCTTCCATGTCCTGGCTATTGTAAATAGAGCTGCAGTGAACATTGTGGTACATGACTCTTTTTGAATTATGGTTTTCTCAGGGTTTATGCCCAGTAGTGGGATTGCTGGGTCATCTGGCAGTTCTATTTTTAGTTTTTTAAGGAACCTCCATACTTTTCTCCATAGTGGCTGTATCAATTTACATTTCCAGCAATAGTGCAAGAGGGTTTCCTTTTCTCCACACCCTCTCCAGCATTTATCCTATCTGTTTTTTAACCTCATCCTTGCTTCTACATTTTTTATCACCCATTACATTTTTTATTTCTCACATTTCTATTTGTTTATTATTCCAAACTGCTTGGTCTTTTTGGATAATATCTTATGTGTTACCCATGTGTTTAGTTTCTTCTTTCTTTTCTCTAATTTTAAACGTGACTATATCACATACCTGATAAGTTTTTCACCTGAAGGTTTTAGGAGTATATATCTGCCATTTGTTTGGTTTTTGTTGACCTTGGCTCATTATGGATTTTTTTTTCATATTTTGTAATTTTGAGCTGGGAAATCCTGTTTAAGTGACTTTACCTGTTAGAATCCTCAAAAGATTGCCTGCTATTTTCTCTTTAGAGAGTAGTTTTGCATATACATCTACCAGGCTTAGCCATTACCACTTTGGGAAATACTTTTTTTTTTTTTTTTTTCGGTACGCGGGCCTCTCACTGTTGGGGCCTCTCCCGCTGCGGAGCACAAGCTCCGAACGCGCAGGCTCAGCGGCCATGGCTCATGGGCCCAGCCGCTCCGCGGCATGTGGGATCTTCCCAGACCAGGGCACGAACCCGTGTCCCCTGCATCAGCAGGCAGACTCTCAACCACTGTGCCACCAGGGAAGCCCGGGAAATACTTTTTTTTTTAAATTATTTTATTGAAGGATAGTTGATTTATAATGTTGTGTTAGTTTCTGGTGTACACTGAAGTGATTCAGTTATGCATATATATATTCTTTCCTATTATAGTTTACTACAGGATATTGGATATAATTCCCTGTGCTATACAATAGGAGCTTGTTTATCCATTCTATATATAATAGTTTGCATCTGCTAATTGGGGAAATACTTTTTATATTAATTTTCCAGACTATGAAAACCGTGTAAATTTAAATCCTTAAACTTATTAAAGCAGGCCTATGCAAACAGTGTTTCACGGGAGGTGTTTTGTTTTCATTTGGTTTTTTTGCCCAGAGCCAAGGATGACACAAAGTTCCTTTGTTTTATCCATTTTCAAGTGGAGGGATTTTAATGAAGTTCACACGTTCATAGTAGATGATGTCCTTGGAGGGTTGTGATTGCGTGAGTCATCTTCATTCCAGCTTATCAACTCACAGGTGCCCAGGGCTTCATGTGGCCCTTAAAGGCCAAGCGTCTTGATTATTCAGCCCTGCAAAACTTCCAGGGCTGTCAAATTGCCAGTGCCTGATTATGCCATTGGGTTTCAATTTCTCCTACTTTAGGAGATAGTAGAGGTTTCCTTTAGTTACTTCTGAACTCAAACGTTTATCTTAAAGAAGTTTATCCTGGACTTTGACAGACTTACCTCAAAAGGGTAAATGCACAAAATTTTTGAGAAGTTGACCTGAAAACTCTTCAGTGCAAAACAGTAGTCTAGGTTTTTCAGTAGCTAATGATCACACCTGAGAAATATAAAGTATTCCCCAGTTAAGAAAATGGCTTAATATATTAAACTAAACTATACTAAACAATTGTTTTTATTTTAAAATAATATAATTTATGAAGAAATTATACTGTTCAAAATTATTGAGGACTTCACACCTTTTATTTTTGTGGGTTATAGCTATCATTATTTACTATGTTATAAATCAAAATTAAGAACTTAAAAAATTTTTGTTTATGAATTTATCAATAAAACAGTCACAATAAATCCATTATATTTTAACATAAATGAGATATTTTCATAAAAACTGTATTTTCCAAAACAAAAAATAAAGAGAACAGAGGCATTGTTTTATATTTTTGCATACCTCCTTAAGGTCTGGCTTAATATGAAAGAGCTGGATTCTCATATGTTCCTACGTTCAGTGCGTTGCAATATTTGGTTGAAATATATGAAGAAAGTCCAGTCTCAGAGACATGTAGTTAGAAAAGGGGGGAGTGTTTTAGTAACTTTTTCAGGTCATGATACATATTCTTCTTTGATTCAATATCTATCTAGGCTGCTAAATTCAAAGAGGCATGGCCAAGCACTTGGCTACATACTTTGAATAGTGTGGAGTGAGGGAAATAGAGATAGAATACCATTGTACTGTGTGTCCTTACTGTCCTGTGCTTATAGACACAACAGATATTGCATACATTTCCAGAGCTCTGTCCTCACCTTAAAGCTTCCTCTTGTCTGCTTTCCCCAACTTTTCTCCTCCTGAGAATTTCCAAAACATCAAATAGCAAGGGTTAAAGAAAACTAGAGAAAAGAGAAGATGCAGTATGACTAGAACACTGGCGATGGAAGAAACTATGGATAGGAGAAATGATGGAGTGACAGAAAGAGGCCCAGAACACATTGTTGTGGAACAGAAAATAAAGCATAGTGGGAAGACAACAGAGAAGGGAGGCAAGGAGCAGGGTAGTAGAGAAACAAGATAGGAGACAGGCACAAATGCCCAAAGGACAGGGGAGGACTCAGGCACCTATAAGGAGATATTTTTTTCTTTAATTTATCAGAAAGAGAGTTACTTTTACAGAACAGTAAGACCAATAAGATAAGAAAATAGCATGGTATACACAGCCTAATATTTTGTTCATAAATGAGGCCCCAGGAGACTGTGGTGGTCATCCACGGCTGTCCTCACTCCAGAGATTAAAGAACTGCCAGTAAAAATCTGTCTGTCCCCATTTTTCCTTAGAAAGAAAGTCATTGTGACCATTACCTAACGTGGTATCAAAAACCTTTCAGAATGTTTTCAGTTTTCTTAGATTGTTCTCAGTATATAATAGTAATTTACTTCCCCGTTGTGTAAAATAGCTCTTTTTTTTCATTTTATATGTTTTCTTATTTCACATTTCAAAGATTTCCATGTCATGTCAGTTTATCATTTTTGCAGGTTGAAAAATTTTATCTTTGAATACCAATCTAATTAAACAGTTCTGCCACCCCCTTAATGGCCTCAGATTCCTGTTGTTGGGCTTCATTTCTATTGTCTTTGTTTATGACTTTGTGCAATATCCAGACAATTATTTTACTCTTTTATTTTCTTTTAAGAATACCAGCTTTTGGGCCTCCCTGGTGGCGCAAGTGGTTGAGAGTCCGCCTGCCGATGCAGGGGATACGGGTTCGTGCCCCGGTCTGGGAGGATCCCATATGCCGCGGAGCGGCTGGGCCCGTGAGCCATGGCCGCTGAGCCTGTGCGTCCGGAGCCTGCGCGTCCGGAGCCTGTGCTCCGCAACGGGGGAGGCCACAACAGTGAGAGGCCCGCATACCGCAAAAAAAAAAAAAAAAAAAAAAAAGAATACCAGCTTTTGAATATTTTCCCCTGAGATGTCACAGTGAACCAGTCTCCAGAAAAGGGTATATAATAATTGCCTAGTTCTTTATCTGGGTTGTTGCTGGCTTTGAATTTGACATTCCATGAGTAAAGTCTGGATTCTCCTTCTATAAGCCACTTTCTTTCTGGATTTTGTTATATAGAAACGTATTTGCCTTTATTATGCCCTCTCATACAAAAAGAGAGCTCTGTAGTTTATCTCCTTTACCTTAGAATTTCACTGCAATAAAAAGTTTACACCATTTATAAACTTGGAGATTTGACTGTGGACTGCTTCCTCCTAATTATCTTTAAAAGTATCAAAGAAGACTACAGTGATGAGTTAGTCATCATTATCCTGTAATTCCTGTTCAAGTCCACTGTAAAAATCTGGTTCTCATCGCTTGGTGACTCAACGCGTTTCAATAGTGTTTGATATAGAAAAATATCTGAAAATCTAAATAGATTTTAAAGCTTCTGGATCTCTTTTTACTCTAGTTATTCCAAATAAGCACCAGTTCTCTTACAGAAACCATGTTAGCTTTTTTATGTACATATATCCTTATATTTTCAATGTTCCAAACCTTTATTTTAAATTCTAAAACCTCTGTGAAATGGAAGAAAGAGTTAGTAATTGGTAGTTCTCAGTACTCCCTCTGAAACCCTGTTATAAATGATTATCATGTTGGAAAAATCACCAGCTGTCTTGTGTAAAAGCTTGAACATTCTGGGAAATATTCCACAATTGCACACCTTAAATTTTTTCAATCTTATGTGTCAGTGACAAACTGACATATATTTATTTTTATGTTTTCTTAGTGATTTGGTATAGAATAACCTATAGTTTTACTTTTATACAATTTAGAAATTCCAAAATATCAATTTCTAAAACAATCTGGGAGTGAGAAGCTCCCTAAACACTTCCCCACTAAAGACCCAGACAATCAGTTTATTATTCTCTCATTGTTCTTTCTTTTTGAATCCCAAATTCTCCTTTTACACCATGATCCTCCAGCTGTTGGATTTCTTAACTAAATTTCTCTTGATTACATTTTCATTAGTTTAGAAACTACTATAACAGACTCTAATGTTTTGTCCCATCTTGTTTGTAATTGTGAATATTCAGTTAAATATGGAAGTAAAATTATCCTATGAAACTACCATGATAGAAGAAACAATGGTTTAGACATCAGGGTCAGGGCAGGGATCGCAGACACCCATCCCCACTTCCCCACCCTACAGATGCTGGCTCTCATCAGTCTACAGTTTCTTCTCAGACAATAGCTGCAAAGAACAATTTCATGTCTAAATCACCAATGGGGAATGTTCTCCCTAACACAATGTAGAGAGAACTCCCAACTTTCTAGAGAAGTTTTGAATACAGAAGAGGAGAAAATCCAGGAAGAGTTAAAACAGGTTTTCAAAGTGTGGTCCACAGGTCAGTAGCAGTGGCAGCAGCATCTGGGAACTAGTTGAAAAATAAATTTTTGGTCCCCCTCCCCCAGACCTACTGAAGCAGACAGTCTGCAAGTGGGAATCCAGAAATCTGTGTTTTAATCTTCAAGTGATTCTAATGCCCACTAAGGTTTAAAAACCTCTTCATTAGAGACCTGGGTCCATTTATCAAAGGGCAGGTAATGTCCAGTAGCAGTGCTTCTCAAACATGATGTGTTTAGGAATAATTATAAGTCTCTGGTGAGACTAAAGAATCTACATTTCTAAGAAGTTCCCAGGTAATGTTGCTGCTACTGCTGCAGTTCTGCAGACTACATGTGATTGCAAGGCCACTGATAAAATCTAGGGAGAGACCTTGTAAGGAGGTGCCAAGAAGAACAGGCTAAATGGAGTGACCTTGATGAGTCTGGCCCAACGCTGAGGGAGATTGACTAGACTTGACTTTGTTAGGAATCTTGGTAGCTGACACAAAGCAAGGCCTTATCCTGAATCGAGGATTTTAAGAAAGGTGACCTGGCATGAAAGGTCAGTGAATAAGGAAAAGAGAGCGTAAAGTTTTAAACTTATCCCAGGTTACGTTGTATAGTTTGACACTGCATGATGTGCTATATCTCAATTCTCTATAGTAATTTTTGGAAGAAAGAGATATACATTTGAACTTTCCAGAAGCCTTATTAAATAGACACAGTGGGGAAAGCTGTATTTAAAAAGGACAGGAAGCAGGGGCAGGTCATGTCAATGGAACCCAGCTTAGAAAGCCTACAGTTTGGGAACTGCTTTGTGACCTTGGGCAAGTAACTGAATGTCCTCTAATGATGTATGAACTGAATGTTCTTACATCTAAAATGTGATTAAAAATAAAATCTATCTTACAAAATTTTTGTGAAGCTTAAATAAGTGAAGATGTTCAAGGCACTCAAAAGAGTGCCTGGTACATAATAAAACTCAATAAACTCTTTCTTCTTCATTCTGTGTATCTTTGTCTTCACTTTAAAATTTTCATCGTTGTTATTACATCTGCCACATTCAGGATAAAAAAAACTTAGGTGGTGGGGAAAAAATTAAGGTGATTGAGAAAGGGCTCTTTGAGAAAGGGGGAGCATCAAGCAAAATAAGGAATCCCTATGTCAAATATTTTTATAAAAGGAAATGGAAAATCTCTTTATCTTATGACTAGTCCCAAAAGATATATAATGAATGAAAAGCTATCGTTATTAGAGTTACCTTCAAAAATATAAAGGGAGTAATGTTTTAATGATGTATAAGAGAAATAGCAAATTAACATTAGTTCACTTTCTTTTGCTTTTCTGAGGTCACTCAGAGGTCAGAGTTCCTGTCCAATTCATCTTTTGACACGGTGAGGTACTGAAGAAAATGGAGAGTTTCTTTGGGGAGCATATCTCTGGGTTTTCTTTTTTCTTCTTTTCATTCTTTCAAGAAAAGTCATCAATATATAGGTCTACTGCAGGGAAGAATTGGTAAAATCATTTCTGCAATCATCACTGAGAACAAGAGACTAGGGTTTTGGGGTAAGAGACAGAGAAAGAGAGTTTTTCCATGATTATTTGTTTAGTATTTGATTGATTTTATTTCTGAGAACACAGATTTATTACCACAAAATAAAACAGGATTTTTTTGTTTTTGTTTATTGATCTTAGCTTATTTCTGTTCAGAAAACACTTATAGTCTGAAAATGACAAGGCAATTTAAAATACCTCAACACATATACATGTGGCTCTAGTCTCTCTCTCTCTCCTCTCTGTCTCTGTGTTACACATACACACACACACATAATATATTATTGATGATTCTTGGCAGTAATTTTGATTTGCATAAAATTTCAGGTGTTTTCAACACACTGCACATTCAAAATCTCAATAAAATGAAATAAAAATAAATCCTTGAAAAAACAAATGAGTTGGAATTTTTCAGGCTTTACTAAGTTCTCCCCCAAACAGGTCTTTAAAAATGATATTTACTACTTAATGTCTTTAAGGAATGTACCTGTTTGATGCATTATTAGGAAGAATTTCAGAGTCCTCAATGAAAGCAGTGTGAGAGAACAATGTACATAAATCTCTTACCCAAGCAGAACTGTTGTCTTACCCAGTGGTTCAAACAGCCAGTAATATTTAACTTGTGTGGTTCATATAGCAATAAAACAAATAAATGGCCCTCTCAAAAGTTATATCCGGCATTATATAAATATTCCTTTTTAGTACATTGTAACCTGCCTAGCCACAAATTATTACAGCCTTTTAGCCACAAAGTAAGTACTCTCCTTACTGAGGCCTAAACATTTTCATTGATTTTCCTCATATCACAGTGACATAGTCTGTGCCAATAAATTAACAATATTTAATTAATGTCCCCAAGGCATCTTATTATCCATGTCTAACATAGCCAACAACAGTAGATGCAATGGATCTTCCTGAATGAATTAATTACTTTGTACTTCAAAAGTTATATGAAGGCAGTGATGAAAGACTCTGCTCTGGTAGATCCACAGTTATCCAGCTGATGTGCAAAGTTCCCACAAATTTGGCAGAGGAATTTTGAGACACTCGTAGCAACCTGGCTATGTGAAGCAGGCTGGATTCTGCCTCCTGCCAGTCATGCTACAGTGTAAGCAGAAGAGAGCCCGCAAGGCTCAAACCCAAGAAACTGTGGTCTGTTTTTCTTTCTGAGGGGAGGCTGAGGAGAGTGAAAGTATTCAGGAGATTCTCCAAGTGCATAATAACAATGTAGTCTGATGACAAAAACAAAACAGACCAAAAACAAAAACAAAATCAAAAAACAAAAAAAACAAACCAAAGAAAAACTAAAGACACACACACACAAAACCCTTCCTATAGAGTTGAACTTTTTGCTTTTTGCAATTCACTTAAAAAAAAAATTCAGTTTACTTTTGGAGATAAATATACAAACTTCCTCCCATTCTGAGAGAAGGTACAAAGTGAAGCCCTTTATCATCTCTTCCTTTGGTAATTAATAAATATGGTTTGAACTTCTCAGAATATAGGGGAAAAAAGGAGTACAACTTGTCCCTAGAACTGATCTTTGAATTATAAACTGTTTTGTTCAGACCTGATATAGATGACTTTCAATTTGCAAATAAATAAGGTGCTAATTAGAGTAATTACACCATCCTAGAATATCAAGAACACATGTAATTTTATATAGTTAAGGTAGGATCAAATGACCCATGCCTTTAAGAAATCACTGAAAATAGGAGAATTAATGTGTGTTTATTAAATCACCAGGTTCAGGTTGGTCTCAAGTCTTCAACCCTAATACCTACCCACAGGCTGAGGCTCAGTCCTAGTTCCCTAGTTCCTAGACTCTACTCAACAACTCTACTCAACAACATCACCATGATAACCTGCTTATGTCGTACTCCAGTTCAGAAAATGGGGCTTTTGATTGGTTCCTGAGTCTCATATTTGCATAATACTTCTCACCTACCAGCTGTACAAGACAGATGCCACTAGGGGTTGTAAAATGTCTTTAGACTGTCACTAGTATCAAGGATGGATTCATTTTTTTCCTTCATTTGTCTTCTAAGATGTCCCTCACTTTCCAGTAGCCTCAGGAATGCACTTACAAGTTTTTCACTATATTTTGCCCATAATTTTTAGGTGTTTTGTGATAGATAAAACTATGGCAGGCAAACGTGTTAGCATGTAAGGAGATTGGAAGATCTGAGAGCCTTCACAGTTCTTAATAGTACATATATATTTTTATATGACTGTTTTAACCTCTTTTTTTTTTTTTTTTTTTTTTTAATTACCTGGGCAGCTACTACTGCTCCTAATCTTATCAGATAAGTGTACCTTCATGGTACTCACTATGGTGGTTTGAGGCCTTTTTTTACCCCTTTTCTTTTTAAAAAAAAAGCCTTCCTCTAGTAGGAGTGAGAAGGCATTCAGAGTACTTCAAGTGTTTCAGTAATGCTCCTCTGCACTGATCCCCAATTCAATGTTATACCTTTAGGCTATAAGATTTAGTTGTTTACTAGTTCTTTTGTGACAACTTCTACTCACTTTTCCATTCCGAAACCCCCAACTTCAAATACTTTTCCAAAATGAGTTATAAAAACAAACATTGTTGGCTGCCCACAACTCATGGTAATTTATCTTCTTTGGTATTAAATGTAGGTATTTATAGATGTTGTTTATGAAGTTGAGGAAGTTCCCCTCTAGTTATAGTTTGCTGAGAGTTTTGATCACGAATGGATGTTAGATTTTGTCAAATGCTTTTCTTCATTGTTGATATGATCATACAGTTTTCCTTCATTAGCCTATAGATGGATGGATTACATTAATTGATTATTGAATGTTGAACCAGCTTGCATACCTGGAATAAATCCCACTTGGTTATGGTGTATAGTTTTTTATATATATTGTTAGGTTCAATTTGCTGATATTTTGATGAGAATTTTTGCACATGTGTTCATGAGAGATATTGACTGTATTCTTTGTCTTGTAATATCTTTGTCTTTTTTGGGGGATTGAGGCAATCTTGGCCTCATGGCATGAATTAGGAAGTATTTTCTCTGCTTATAGCCTCTGAAAGAGATTGTAAAAAGTTGACGTAATTTCATCTTTAAACGTTTGGTAGAATTCACCATTGAACTGATCTGGGCCTGGAATTTTTTGTTTTGGAAGGTTATTAATTGTTGATTCCAATTCTTTAATAGATATAGGACACTCAGATTATTTCTTCTTGTATGAGTTTTGGCAAACTGTATCTTTCAACAATTGATCCATTTCTGCGAGGTTATCAAATTTGGGGTCATAGACTGGTTCATAGTAGTCTTTTATTATCCCTTTAATGTCCACTAAGCTCGTAGTGATTTCCCCACTTTTATATCTGATACTAAAGATGCCAGAAGATTCCTCAGCTGAAGATCTAAGTTGTCCAGCTACATTTCTGACACTAGTAATTTGTGTCTTCCTTCTCTTTTTCTTAATTAGCTTGGCTAGAGTCTTACCAATTTTATTGATCTTCTCAAAAAATGCTTTTTTTTTTGTTTTGTTGATGATCTCTACTGATTTCCTGTTTTTGAGTTCATTGATATCAGCTTTCATTTTTATTACATCTTTTCTTCTGCTTACTTTGGATTTAATTTGCTCTTCTTTTTCTAGTGTCCTAAAGTAGAAGTATAGGTTACTGATTTTTGGTTTCTCCTTTTTTCCAATATATACATTCAATGCTATCAGTTTTCCTCTAAGCACTGCTTTAAATTGTATCCCACAAATTTTGATAAGTTTTGTTCTCATTTTCACTTAGTTCAAAATATTTTTAGTTCAAAATCTTTTGAAATATATTCTTTAACCCATGTGTTATTTAGACATGTGTTGTTGCTTAATCTCCACATATTTTGGGATTTTCAAGCTTTCTGTTACTGATTTCTAGCTTAATTCCCTTGTGGTCTGAGAGCAGACATTTTATGATTTCTATTCATTTAAATTTGCTAAGGTGTGTTTTTTTTTTTTTTCTTTTTGCGGTATGCGGGCCTCTCACTGCTGTGGCCTCTCCCGTTGCGGAGCACAGGCTCCGGACGCACAGGCCCAGCGGCCATGGCTCACGGGCCCAGCCGCTCCGCGGCATATGGGATCCTCCCAGACCGGGGCACGAACCCGTATCCCCTGCATCGGCAGGCGGAGTCTCAACCACTGCGCCACCAGGGAGGCCCTAAGGTGTGTTTTATGACCTGGAATGTATTCTGTCTTGGTGAAGTTTCCATGTGAGCTTGAGATGAATGTGTATTTTGCTGTTGTTGGATGAAGTAGTCTCTAGATGTCAATTATATCTAGTTAATTGATAGTGCTATTGAGTTCAGCCATGTACTTAGTGATTTTCTGCCTGCTGGCTCTATCCATTTCTAATAGAGTTGATATCTCCAGCTATAATAGTGGATTCAGTTATTTCTCCTTGCAGTTTTATCAGTTTTTGCTTCAAGTATCTTGACATTCTGTTTCTAGGTGTATACACACCGAGTATTGCTGTCTTCCTGGAGTATTGACCCCTTTATAATTATATAATACCCCTCTCTATTCCTGAACAGTTTCCTTGCTCTGAAGTCTGCTTTGTCTGAAATTAGTATAGCTACTTTCACTTTCTTTTGATTAGTGATAGCAGGGCATATCTTTATCCATCTCTTTACTTTTAATCTATACATGTCTTTACATTTAAAGTTGATTTCTTGTTGGAAGAATGAATTAGGAAGCATTTTCTAATACTTCTAATACTAGAGAAGGTATTGGTATAGAATTGGAATAATTTCTTCCTTTTAATGTTTGGTAGAATTCACCAGCGAATCTGTCTGGGTCTGATGCTTTATGTTTTAGAAGGTAAGTAATTATTGATTTAATTTCTTTAATTCATTTAGGCCTGTTCAAATTGTCTGTTTCTTATTGTGTGAGTTTGGGCAGATTGTGTCTTTCAAGGATTGGTCCATTTCTTCTAATTTATGAAATTTGTGGGCATAGGTGTCTTTATATTTAAAGTGGATTCTTGTAGACAACCTATATTTGGGTCTTGTTTTTTGATCCATCCAAGAATCTCTGTCTTTTAATTAGTTTATTTAGACCATTTACCTTTAAAGTGATTTTTTAAAAAGAAATAAATTCATTTATTTATTTATTTTTGGTTGCATTGGGTCTTTAGACATGTGTTGCTTAATCTCCACATATTTTGGGATTTGCTGCATGTGGGCTTTCTCTAGTTGTGGCAAGCGGGGGCTACTCTTTGTTGTGGTGTGCGGACTTCTCATTGTGGTGGCTTCTCTTGTTGCAGAGCATGGGCTCTAGGACGTGTGGGCTCAGTAGTTGTGGCACGCAGGCTCAGTAGTTGTGGCTTGAGGGCTCTAGAGTGCAGGCTTAGTAGTTGTGGCGCACAGGCTTAGTTGTTCCGCAGCATGTGAGATATTCCCAGACCGGGGCTCGAATCCATGTCCCTGGCATTGGCAGGCAGATTCTTAACCACTGCACCATCAGGGAAGTCCTAAAGTGATTATTGATATATCTGGATTAATATCTACTATATTTGTTACAGTTTTCTATTTGGTACCCTTGTTCTTTTGTTCCTATTTTTGTCTTCCATATTTTTTGCGTATTTTTTGGTTTTAATTGAAGATTTTATAATTCAATTTTCTCTCCTTTTTTAGTGTATCAATTATGCTTTTTTTTTTAACATTTCATTGGTTGCCCTAGGGTTTGCAGAAGACCTTTACAACTAATCCAAGTCTGCTTTCAAATAACACTGTACCTCTTCACAGGTAGTGCAAGTACCTTATAATAACAACATATTCCTAAGTCCTCCCTTCTAGCCCTTGTATAACTGCTGTCATTCATTTCACTTAATCATATATATACACACACACATAAGCAAATACATTGTTGCAATTATTTATTTATTTATTTAAAAAAATTTTTAAACATCTTTATTGGAGTATAATTGCTTTACAATGGTGTGTTAGTTTCTGCTGTATAACAAAGTGAATAAGCTATACATATACATATATCTCCAAACCCCTTCCCTCTTGCATCTCCCTCCCACCCTCCCTATCCCACCCCTCTAGGTGATCACAAATCACCAAGCTGATCTCCCTGTACTATGTGGCTGCTTCCCACTAGCTATCTGTTTTACATTTGGTAGTGTATATATGTCCATGCCACTCTCTCACTTCATACCAGCTTACCCTTCCCCCTCCCCATGTCCTCAAGTCCATTCTCTGCATCTGTGTCTTTATTCCTGTCCTGCCCCTAGGTTCTTCAGAACCTTTTTTTTTTTTAGATTCCATATATATGTGTTAGCATGTGGTGTTTGTTTTTCTCTTTCTGACTTACTGCACTCTGTATGACAGACTCTAGGTCCATCCACCTCACTACAAATAACTCAATTTCATTTCTTTTTATGGCTGAGTAATATTCCATTGTATATATGTGTTGCAATTATTTTAAGCAAACTTTTTTGTGAATAATTAAGAATAAGAAAAATTAAAGTTTTAATTTTACCTTTACTTACTGATTCTCTGATGAATGCAGATCTATGATTCTTTCTTTGTGTAGATCTGAGTTTCTGGCCTATATTATTGTCCTTCTCTCTGAAGAACCTCTTTTTAAAATTTGTTGCAGGGTAGGTGTACTGGCATCAAATTCTCACAATTCTGTTTGTGGAGAAAGTCTTAATTTCTCCTTCACTTTTGCAGGATAATTTCACAAGGCATAGAATTCTAGGTTAGTGTTTTTTTCCTCTCATTATTTTAAATATTTAATACATTTTCTTTTTACTTGCATGGTTTCTGAGAAGTCAGATATAATTCTTATCTTTGCTCTTCTATATTAAGGGTTTTTTTTCCCCTCTAGTTCTTTCAAGATTACTTTTTTATCTTTGATTTTCCAAAATTTGAATATGATATACTCAGATAGAGTTTTATTTTGTTTTGTTTTGTCTTTTGGCAGTTGTCCTTTTTGTGTTTTTTGAGATTCCTGAATCTGTGGTTTGGTGTTTGAATCAATTTGGAAGAAATCTCAGTCATTATTGCTTCAAATATTGCTTTTCTTCCTTTCTTTCTTCCTTCTTCTCTCCCTCCCTTCCTTCCCTCCCTTTCTGGTCTTCCCATTATACATATTTTACATTTTTTTGTAGTTGTCCCCCAGTCCTTGGATATTCTGTTCCATTTTTAAAGTTGTTTTTTTCTCTTTGCTTTTCAGTCTTGGAAGTTTCTATTCACATATTCTCAAGGTTAGAGATTCTTTCTTCAGCCATGTCCAATCTACCAATGAGCCCTTCAAAGGCACTCTTCATTACTGCTACAGTGGTTTTTTTTAATCTTTAGCATTTATTTTTGATTCTTTCTTAGAATTTCTCTCTTGATTATATTATCCCTTTGTCCTTGCTTGTTATCTACTTTTTCTGTTAGAGTTGTTAACATACTAATCAGAATGATTTTAAATTCCTGGTTTGATAATTCCAACAATTTTGCCATATATGCCTCTGGTTCTGATGTTTGTTTTGTCTTTGCAAGCTGTGTTTTTTATTACGCCTTGTAAAGATTTCCTGATAGCTGGACATGACATACTCGGTAAAAGGAACTGTGATAAATAGGACTTTAGTAATGTGGTAGTAAGGTGTTGGAGAAGAAGTTTCTGTTGTCCTGTGATTAGATCTCAGCCTTTTGGTGAACCTGTGCCCCGGACTGTGACTTTCACAACTGCTTCTCAGTTTCTGCCCCCACCTACCCACATATGGTGACTGAATGGCTAGAGAGGCCTAGAGCTGGGTATTTAGGTCCCTTTGTGGAAAGATCGAGGGAACTGCAGTTGAGATTTCCTTCCCCCCACAAAGAGTCAGCTGGATTTGGGTACTTCCCTTTCCACAGGTAGGTTAGGATCTGATATAAACCAGCAGATTAGCCTGTGGCAAAATAATTTTATCTGAGGGCAGACCTTGTCAAGAAGAACAGAATGCTATGGCATCTGTCAAAATGATACTTCCCCCCTCCCCCTGGAGGAATCAAGAGGGAAGTTTCACTGTGAGGCCCTGGTAGGTTTTGTGGAGATAGAACACCCAAAAGTGTTCCACAGCCTACTATGAGATGAAAAAAATTTTGTTTTGAAACAATTTTTTTAGAGCAGTTTTAGATTCGCAGCAAAGTTGAGAGGAAGTTGTATGCCTCCTGTCACCACACATGCGTGGCTTCCCTTATTATCAATATTACCCACTGGAGTCGTACATCTGTTACAGTTGATGCATCTACATTGACATGTCATTATCATCCCAAGTCTACAGTTTACATTAGTGTTCACTCTTGGTTCACTATGGGACCTCTCCATTTTTTAAATCTTAGACTTGTCCACACTGAGCCTCTAGCAATTCATCAATTACAGTTCAGGATTTCTTATCTGACACAGGTTCCCATGGAGGCTTCTCCTGTTGGGTTTCCAAACTATTAAATGGCGATTCTTATATCTATTAAATGGTGATTCTGTCTCTTCAATTTGGGGTGCAATGGTTTTGCCCTGTAACCTCACTTTTCTGATGAATCTAAGAAGAATTTTTGATTTTTCAGTTTATTCATTTTTAAACTTGTCATTAGGACAGAGAGGTGACTTTTAAGCTCCTTACTTGCTGGACTGGAAACCAGAAGTCACCAACACTCTTTGTTGTCTATGTTTTTAAGTTTTAGCAATCCTAGTAGGTGTGAGGTGGTATGACTGTGGTTTGGATTCGCATTTCCTTAGTCATGGGTGATACTGAGCATGGGGCATATCATTTAAGGAGCACTTATAAGATTTTTTATTGAACTGAATTTCATTGTTTTAGGATAAGCAGAAGGAGTCTTTCAATGATTGAATTATCCCCCACTAATTTTGCTAGCCAGCTTCCACTTAGATAATTTTGAGAGGTTCTTTCCTTACTGGTTTTTACTGGACATCTAGATTGAGCATGCTTCATGAAGCATGTGACATAAGGAATAAACAATAGAAGCCTAAGCTTGTATCTCATTGTAATTAATACTCATTTTAGCCAGGCAAATGTTGATATCATGTGATCAGAAAAAATCTGTACCTAATAGTGAAGTGTGACATTTTAAGAGTATCTATCATGTATTGTTTTGGGCGGCCCAGCTGCCATTTCTTGGAGAAATCACCCTCCATCAGTTCATGTCATCTTGGTGATGCTTACAATCACATCCTCTCCTCATCCACCTATAGCCTCCAGTCCCCAGACTACAGGGATGAACACAGAGCACATAACCCTGACGTGGCCAATTTTACTGTCTTATGCACATCTTTTTTTTAAAAAACTAATTACTATTTTCAATTTATTAATTTATTTTATTTATTTTTGCTGTGTTGGGTCTTCGTTTCTGTGCAAGGGCTTTCTCTAGTTGTGGCAAGCGGGGGCCACTCTTCATCGTGGTGCGCACGCCTCTCACTGTCGTGGCCTCTCTTGTTGCAGAGCACAGGCTCCAGACGCGCAGGCTCAGTAGTTGTGGCTCACGGGCCTAGTTGCTCCGCGGCATGTGGGATCCTTCCAGACCAGGGCTCGAACCCCTGTCCCCTGCATTAGCAGGCAGATTCTCAACCACTGCCCCACCAGGGAAGCCCCCAGGCGCATCTTTTTTCATCATATTTCCCTGACACCATCTCTTTTCCATTTCAGTATATACAGCTTCTTAAAAGTCTTCAAGATCTTTGAGAAAAACAGTTAGCTCCATAGGCAAGTGATAAATGCAAAATATTAAATTTGTCATGATTTTAGGGATACCACAAATACTTCTCAGTGAACACACATGTGCATCTCCCATTTAGTCATGCCTTTATTTCTTTCCAGGTGAGTTGTGCCTTTTGGTGAAGATGTTGGCTGGAAGGAAACTAGCAAAATATTATTTCAGAGCTGTGAATAATTTTCACTCATCAACTTGTCATAGAAGCAATCCAGATTTCATGGTCTTCATCAACCATTATTGGACGTATGTATCACTTCTTCATTTCTGTGTCAAGGTGACAGAAGGTAATATGACTTTAAGACTTTAATATGTACATGTGTACACTATTGAAAAAAACCCATACCATATCAAATACCTACAAGAAAAGTGGTAATTTCAAAAGTATCAGGAGCTGTTCAGATAAGAGGTCTTTGAGAGGGGGATATGTGCTTTTTTGCTTCCTTGATGATAGATGAAAGCCTTAATGAGTTAATCACATTGTGATGATCTCCCTTGAAGTCAGATTGCTAATGAGCAGTCTAACAAAGGGAACCATGTGTGGAGCACCAGTCCTGAGTTGAGCACTTAGTGCATCCAAGCACATGATTTCATTTTGTCTTTCAAAGAACCCACTGAAGAAAGTATGGTGATACTGTTCTGATAAATTAGCAAATGGGGGTTCAACGGATCTTCAATAAATTGATTAATTTTTTTCTTCTCTATCCATGTCTCCCAGATGCCAGTCTATGAACAGGTGCAGGGCTGGCTGCACGATAATCATCCTGGTGAAATTGTTTAAAATATAAATTCTGGGACCCTCACTCCTGAAGCTCCTAGTTTGATAAGTTTAGGTTAGATTCAGGTATTCTGCTTTTCTGACAAAGTGATTCTGTTATACAGCCAAGTCTGGAACATGTCTTCTATACCCCATGACCTCAGACTGGTTCAGGGAGTTAAGTCGGTGTCATCTCTTACAGTAGATTGGAAAAGGCTGCTGAGAGTCCTGTACTGAAAGGCTTCTGAGGCTGATGGGGAGGTATTCTGTGATCCGTCAGTGATGAGGCCAGATGGAGGGAGTAGAATCTTCCTGCCAAATACTGGCCAACTGTGATCTAGATTGTGACAGTTGGTAGGTGGGTGAGGAGGGAAAAAAAGGAAAGTAGAGAATATCAGTTACATTTTGATTAAAAATTGTCTGAGAACACACTAAATATTTTCTTCAGCTCTATGTAACCCCCTTAGCTATATCAGAAAACTAAATGTAGCTCTTGGAAAAATACTAATGATGACCAAAGTACAGAGAGCCGAATAAAGGAGCTAAGCCAAAATACTCTTGCAAATCTCCAAGATACTGGATTCCTCCACTGTCCCAGTCCTGTGGGAATGCCTGCGCCAGGAATATCTGGAACTCTGTGTAACAGCAGCTGCCATGTACCCGTGTTCTTTCTGTTGCAATCTTATTTCTTGTGGCAGAAAATAATGGGGCTCTATGCATTTTAGCAATTGATCAAATATTCCTTATTATTTCAAAACTTTCAGGAGAAAGCAAATGCATTTTATAGTTCTGAATTGTGTGGGCTTATTTTTCATACTTTATTTTTTAATGTTAATATCAGTTGTATACATTATATTTGGAGAAACCGGTTTGGAAGGTGGGTCTGATAAAAATATACCTAATAGGTACAATGGCTGTCCTTTCTTAGATATATTCATAGAAAGAAGTGGATAAAGCTGCACCTTTAAATAGAGAAAGGCTTCATTTTAGGGTTTAATTGTCCATGACAATGTAGCCATTTTTAAGGGAGAACTCCATACATGGGAGTCATTTAGTCCAGGAGAACAGTACACACAGTCCTTGCTGTAACACCAGAAACTAGGGTTGCTGAAATCCCTATTATTTCAGTGACAATCAGCAGGTAACCTATGGCAGTAAGGCTCTTAGGATCCTCAATTCTTACTTTGCTTACTTTGCTTTCCACTCTTGTGGACATTGCTACTTCCTTCTGTCCACTTGGAGTTGAAGGGAACCGATGCATAAGGTCACTTTCCACAGCTAGTGTCAGGGATGACCTTCGAACTACTTAGTTACCTCCCAGCCTTTAGAAGAGTTGTGAAAGAGACATATAGCAAATATAAAGAGAAAGATGTTGCAATTGACTAGTGATATCTATCATCAGACCAGAACTGGGAAGTTGCAACACATGATTAGGATATTTACCATCTTTGATTCATATCAGTAACAGTGGCTAGGTGAGTGGGGAATAAAATATGTCAGGCATGATGTTGTTATTACCAGCATGAAAGTGGTAAAAAGGAAAAAAACTGGACAAGAGGAATGGCATGAAGTATCTGGATATAATTTCCACAAAACCGAAACTGACCCTTCACAAATCTCTATAGTGCCAGACTTATTAAAAGTTTAAAAATAAAAATTAATAAACATTCATAGATACAACTGCTAAATGAATTTTAAAAATATAATTGACTTTGAATTATACGTGCATTATTTGTCTTTGTTAATTTCCATTTCAAAATTCGTAAGATGTGAGTTCCTAGAAAATCGAGTTGGAAAAATAATTTATTACTTTGCCATTCATTCATCAGGACATGGAAATTGGTCATTAGTTTGGTAAACAGTTTGAAGTTCCGATGTTACCCTCAGTTTTATCCGTGTAACAACTGAGACTCAGTGTCCTAAAGATAATTACATTTGTTGTACAAGCTAACTGGAAAAGTGCTGAATAATTGTCACTGCTTCAGAGATTGGATTTTGTAGCGTTTTTTTTTTTTTTTTTTTTTTTGCTAGCACTGCATCCAGACACTTTTGATGGAGGGCGCTACAGTAATATTAAAGAATTGTTGACAGCTACTCATAAGAGGGACTTTTACATTTGTAAACAAAACGACTCTGTCAAAGCAAACGTCAAGAGGTTATTTTATTTTAACCTCTGTTACACCTCATAATGCATTTCTGATATACTCTGGAGGAAGTGTGGTGTGAGTGGGAAAAGTAATAGATGGAGAAAAGTCTGTTTGGCAGACCAAATGACAAGGAATGAAAAAGTAAGGCCAGACAATAAAAATATGTTTTTTGCAATGATGCAGTAAGATTTTAAAATAAGAGTTCCCATTTACCTCAAACTCTGGAAAACACACTTAACTCTCAATATTTCCTGAAGGTAATGGAATGTTTTTTTGTCCCTTTGAAAACATTACCTTTAAGGCAATGAGCAAAACAAGGAAACCCTCTAAACGGCTGATTGGGAATCTAAGCTGAAGCCAAGACACATATTGAAATTAGAGCTACCAAGCCCTGGTTAGGACACATGGCTTGATTTCTGTTTTTCTCATTAGATGTCATACATGTGTTTCCTGTTGTGCTTACTAAGAAGAATATCTTATATCAGGTCACATTTCCTACAAATACCAACCAAGAACTAATTTCCCAGCTGGCAAATTAACTTTTAAATGTGATTGTACATCACATTGTAATAGGAAAAGGAAAGGTTATTTAATAAATGGTGCTGGGCAATTAATTAACTACTTGGGCTTCCCTTCACATTGTGGGAAGCAGAAAGAAAGAAAGGAAGGGAGGGGAAGGGAAGAGAAGGAAGAGAGAGAGAGAAAGAGAAAAAAAGAAGGAAGTAAGGAAAGGGGGGAGGGAGGGAGGGAGGAAAGGAGGGGGAAGGAAGAAGGAATAAGAAAAGGAGGAAGGGAGACAGGGAGGGAGAGAAGGAGGGAGAAGTAGAGAAGAAGGAAGGAAGGAGAGAAGAAAGGAAGGAAGGAGGGAAGGAAGAGAAAGGTAAGAAATTCCAGAATGGTTAGGGAAGCAAATGTTAAGCATAAAACCATAAGAAACAGAAAAATTTGGGGAAATGTTTATTTTAGGACTCCTGTTTTCTAAGTAACAAAATAAATCACAAAAAGTGACTTAGGTACATAAAAACTGGAAAGAACAAACCACTGTCAAAAATAGCCAATTAACAAAGAAGCAAACAATAAAGTGAGAAAATATCTATTTCAAATAGGACAAACTAGGGATTCACAGCCTGAAAGTATAAAGGATCACTAGAAATACGTAAGAAAAATCTTAAGATCCCAACAGCTTGAAGAAAACAGCCAGAGGCTTTTGCTCATAGTTCTTTCAAATAGATACTGAAAATGAGAGGAAATATTTAACTTCACTGGTAAGCAAAGAAACGTAAACTGAAATAAGATGTTATTTTGGCTAAATATGCTGAGTAACAAGGACTTTGTAGAATAAGAACATTCACCCATAGTATAAATTGGTGAAGTTTTTCTGGATAAGTTTGACCGTACATATTGAAGGTGTCCAAAAAGTTCATAACTTTTCCAGTTATTTTCATTATAGAAACCTATCCTGTGGAAATTGTCATGTATGCATATTATTATTCTAATGGTACTCATGATGAACAATTCAAATATCCAATTGTAAAAGAATGACTGTGTAATCCCCAAACCAGCAGGATCAGCATCACCAGGCAAATTGTTAGAAATGTACATTCTTGGCTCTACTTGACACGTATTGACTCAGAAACTCTTCAGTGTGCACCAAGCATTCACAAAGCCTGCAAGATAATTTTGACGCATACAAAAGCTTGAGAATCACTAATGCAATGGAATATTAATGGACATTCAAAATGTTTTCAAAGAACACAACATGGAAAAATTCATAAAACCTAATATTATTAAGTGACTAAAAGGGGAATAAAATTTGTTCCCATTTAATATGATCATGGGAATGATGTATAATATGACTTCCATTTTGTAAGTACATATAAGTATATATCATATTTGTAGAATCAAAATCATTCATGTATATATATATTCACATAAACATGCATACCAGCAGAAGAAAACGCTATTCTCAGTATATCAGAGGAGGTGACTTTGAATTACTTTTTCTTTTCATCTCTATGTACTTTTCCAAATTCTCATGACATTATTTTTTCCTATCAATAAAAGATCTTGGCCACAAACATTTTCACATGTATATGTAATGTTCAAGGCCCCAAGTTTCCTGTAACCCTAAATGTTTATTAATCTTTCATGATGACATTGGTTTATTGCAAAGAGAGACCCCTTCTTCAATAGCAGGTGGTGTTTTATCCGTCAAGAAAACAGTAAGATGTGGTATTGGGTTGACCTCGCCACAGGCAGGATGTGGCTGCCAGAGCAGAACTATAGGTCTTTGAGCAAGAGGCACATCCTCCTCCCACTAGTTCTTTTTTTAGCTTACGGCGACTCCCAGGATTCTGACGTTAACCAAAAGTTCACGTCTTCTTTGTATTGCTATCATACCCGCTTCTTTCACCAGCAATTCTCACAATAATCTTAGTACAGAGCACAGGGCATAGAAATTATGGAAATATTAGGCATTAGAAATTTCAAATAACCAAGCTCATCTAGCCAAAATGTTCTAGCAGGGTGATACCAAGAAGAAGTGATAATGAAACAACGGTTATTTATCTTCCTATGTTAAACATTATCTGTCCCTTGTTATCTCAGAAACCATCAGAATTTCTTCTCTGGTTGACTTCAATTTGCAGCTATTTGAGCACATAGAAGGTTCAACCTGTTCTACTAGTAGTTGGACAAGGTAGTGGATCTAACATTCTTTACAGTGGTCTTAAAAGCTCTTAAGTGTCAGAAACATTTTAATTGTCATAGAAAATAAATATCGTAGCGTGTGTCTCCTTACTTGTCTAAATCACTGGAACAAAGATAACTTCTTTTTTTGCTTCTTGCTCATGTTAACACAGTTAGCAAGAAGGTTAGGGGACAGCCCCAGCTGCGCCACATGACAGCTGCCCTCAATTAGGGTATTTAAGGACTTAAGAAGAGGTATCATTCACTTTGTATGCGATGATCTACTTCAGCCTCCATAGATTTACGTTGGAGGAACTCTGTGGGCAGAAACACAGGTCCATTCCTTAGGCAGGTGCAAGAATTGCCATGATTTGAAGGAACAATGGTGTGTTAAACAACAGTGACATTCTAAAAGAAATACCCTAAAGTCTCATAGAAAATGGGAATGAAAGAGTATAATTTTATATAGCGAACTTGAGAGTTAAATACTTACTAAGCCTGCTTAATGGCAACGGTGTTAGATTTCCTATCTGTTATTCAAAATACCTGGATTTATGAGTAGGATCAGAGACTGATTTTGAAAACCTGAAATTCCTCAGATGATGGTTCATGTTCTGTGACATGTAGATGCTATCACCTGAATGTTATGTCTCTGTCCTCAGGTTTTATTACCAAGGTCATTTTTGTGACTTCCTACAAATGTACTTTGTGTCTCTGAGATATACCTATAAATGTTTGACTAAGTTTGGAAATAGGCAGAAGGTTTTCAAAAGAAACCTATGTGATGTATGGAAACTGAGTGCAATGTGTAAATGCTGAAGATAAGGTGACTGTACAGAAAATAGAACAAAAATAAATACAGCAAGGATCAAGATGGAAAGCCCAGTCAAAAATGAGAAACTTCAAACACCTATGTTTTGTCAACAGTGGCTTGGCAGCTAGAATAGGAAGGACAGAGGAAGTTAAGCTGCCTTCTAGAAGTCAACTACAAAAAATGAACCCCTAGGACCAGATGGTTTTATGGCTTTGGTAAACAATAGATTGGCATAATGCTTCCTCAATAATTCTGTCAGGAAGTGTTGAGCTAGAATACGATGTACAATTGTGCCTTTTTTGAAAACCAGCTCTCTGAAAGGCCAGCTGGTAATTAGGGAGAAACTGAAATGTTGGGAAGGACAGAGTATGTAATGAACTATTATTAGACCATCTTGACTACAAGGTAATTGTAAATACCAATATGTCTGGAAGTCTTAGGTCTCCCTTGGTGGCCATATTATAAACTGATTATCATACAGGAATGAGGGCTTCTCTGATTTCAGGCACCACCTCCCTAGGGTTTCCTTGTTCGTTCTGATTTGTAGCTTCCTTTGAGTTTTGTTTCTAAGGTTTGGGTGACTGCTATTTGGTTCCTCTTCAAGAAGAGCCAACAGACCACTTAACACTGAATTCTTTTCTAGTATACACATGAATCAGTACTCCCTATTGATCTC
Source organism: Mesoplodon densirostris (assembly GCF_025265405.1). Lineage (NCBI taxonomy): Eukaryota > Metazoa > Chordata > Mammalia > Artiodactyla > Ziphiidae > Mesoplodon > Mesoplodon densirostris. The sequence goes on from NC_082661.1 coordinate 222,337,966, forward strand.
AGGATGTGGGATCCCCATACACCTTTTTTTTTTTTTTTTTTTTTTTGCGGTATGCGGGCCTCTCACCGCTGTGGCCTCTCCCGTTGCGGAGCACAGGCTCCGGATGTGCAGGCTCAGTGGCCATGGCTCACGGGCCCAGCCGCTCCACGGCATGTGGGATCCTCCCGGACCGGGGCACGAACCCGTGTCCCGTGCATCGGCAGGCGGACTCTCAACCACTGCGCCACCAGGGAAGCCCCCCATACACCTTTTGAACAAAATCCTCTGTTTTCGCATGTGGATAACAACCCTCATCTACTTCATTCATTCAACTGATTTAATTGAAACAATTTTTCCCACAGGTGATTTCTCCACGTGCAAATACAGATTTCTACTTTTCAACACTTGAAGCAGAAAATGGGCCAGTGGAATAATGCACCACTAACATCCACCTCTTCTGCCCTCCAAACATGACAACAATCCTCTCCCCACTGTTAAGTACTAAAATATTGATGTTAAAAGACAGGGCGGGGGCTTCCCTGGTGGCGCAGTGGTTGAGAGTCCGCCTGCCGATGCAGGGGACACGGGTTCGTGCCCCAGTCCGGGAAGATCCCCCATGCCGTGGAGCAGCTAGGCCCGTGAGCCATGGCCACTGAGCCTGCGCATCCGGAGCCTGTGCTCCGCAAACGGGAGAGGCCGCAACAGTGAGAGGCCCGCGTACCGCAAAAAAAAAAAAAAAAAAAAAAAAAAAGACAGGGCTTGCAAACTCAAAAGCATCCAGTGCTCAGGTGGGTAATATAACTAAATACAGATGATGGTGAAGGGAGTAAAGACTAACAAAAGGGAATGTTGGCAACTGCGGTGAAGCGGCAAGCCTGGTCTAAAAAGAAGTCAGCAGCTCTCCAGCTCCAGAAAATTGTTACCATGTAATAAAGTAGCCCAAGCAATGCCTCATCTTCAAGAAAAGTAAAATTGATTTTTTTTTTAAATCTCAATTTTATGAACGTATGTGTAATTTTTCAAAGTTAGCAACAAAGTTTAAATTTTAATGACATTGTAAGGGGCAAACAAAGCACTTCTGTGAGTAGTATTTATCTTACAAAGTACCAGGTTTGAACCCTACCTTAGTCTCGAAGGCAGGGCTGTCCAATAGAAATACAATGTGAGTTACATATGTGATTTAAAATTTTCTGGTAGCTACATTAAAAAGTAAAAAGAAACAGATACAATGAATTTTTTATTTAACCTAGCTATCCAATATTGTCATTTTTCAGATGTAATCATTATAAAAATTATTAATGAGCTATTTTACACTCTTTTTGTGTGTTGAGTCTGAAATTTAGTGTGTATTTTATACATACAGCACATTTCACTTTTTACTGGCCTCAGTTCAAATGTTTAAGAGCCATATGTGGCTAGTGGCTCCATATTGGACAGCACAGGTCTAAGGCTTAAGAGTACCTGCTCTCACATACATATACACTGTTGGCAAGTCCTTGGTTAGAAGAAATGTCATGGTCTTTGGGCACCAGAGCTCATCCTGTTCATGCCCAACAAGCGACTGCTGCCATTCTGGCAACAGCCAGTTGCAGCTGCCAGAGTAGTTGCAGGAGACAGACAGGAAGGGCTGTTCACGGGATATGTTTTCCCAAGGAAACAGTGTAAGGGACTTTGAATATTGCTTGACTTATGTGAACCAAACTCATAGGAGTGTCTTGGGAAGTCACTTAATGCATAAAACCTTTCATAATATTGTAAAAAATAATAATTCCTCCTTTGCTTGTGCACATCTAGTAGAAGCCTACTACCTAGTTATTACCTTTGTTATTACTGGATTATTTTAAGTTATAAAGTCTCTTGTATCAAGTGAAAAAACAATTTGACTTATTCTAGAACAAAATTCAAGTGGAGAAAACAATGGGGAGACAAATGTTAATTCAAAAATGAAACAAATCAATCACAAGAAAATAAGAAAAACAGCAACTTTCTAAGTTATTCAAAGATTGAATGTATTTCCTTCAGTTCCTTATATCTAGAGGTGTCCAAGCAATAACTGTACAAATAATTGGTGAGTTTATTGTAGCACATCCATTGCATGACTGGATAATTTTTCCTGCCCTGAAATCTGTGATAGGTATAATAATAATAAATGTATAAAATACACACATGTGCATACATATTCTCAAAATTCAGATAAATATTATAACATTGTATGTGTTATTTTGAAATTTGAAATGTTACTATGTTGTTTTAATTTGCATTTTTCTATTACCAGTGAAACTGAGCATATTTGCATGTTTTTAGCAATTTAGATTTTCCTTTTTGTGAGTTGCTCATTCATATTCTTTTCCCATTTTCCTATTAGATTCTTGTCTTTTCCTTATTGAGCTTTCAGATACAAATAATTGTGGGTTGTATGTGTTGTACATATGTTCTCCCAATTTCTGTCTTATAGTTTTACTCTTTTTAGGTCTCTTTTGAGGAACAAATTTCTTAATTTAAATTATCAATCTTTCTCTTTTATGATTATTGACTTTATACTTGTTTAAGAAATCCTTCCCTACTTTGAAGCCATGAAGATATATTTTATTCTTAATATTTTCTTCATTTTTTCTTTTGTATTTGTTTTTCATCTACTTGGGATTGATAATTGTATGTGGTGAACGTAGGAATCCAATTGTGCTTTCAGGTACCAAGTTGTCACAATTCTGTTTACCATTATTTCCCTGCTGAATTGTCTAGTAAGAGTTCACTTGTGTACCTGTCCTTGGCTTTCTTTAATGGTCTTTTGGTCTAATTGTTGGTCCTTGCTCCAATCTGAAACTGTCTTAATTTCTATGAATTTATGTCTTGATGTCTAGTACAGCAACTTCTCCCAGATGTTTCTTCTCATGGGTGCCTTGGTTATTCTTGTCCCTTATCACTTCATATAAATTTTAGAATATGCTTGTTAAGTTCTAGAATGGGAGTGAAGGGTTGGGTTTGGGGCTTGGTATTTGGATTTGGGTTGCACTGAATCTACAGAGTGATTTGAATGGACTTAACAACTTTTATTAAGTCTACCAGCGCATGTGTATGGTATGTCTCCACTTATTTAGGCTCTTCTAATATTCCTCAATAAAGTTTCTCCATACAGATTTTGTATTTCTCTTACTAGATTTATTTTTAAATACTGCACTTAAAGAATTAATAGACTTTAATTTTTAGAGCAGTTTTAGGTTCACAGAAAAACTGAGCAGAAGGTACAGGGATTTCCCATCTACCTCCTGCCCCAACACATACATAGCTTTCCCCATTATCAGCATCCCCCAATAGAGTGGGGAGTTACAACTGATGAACCTACACTGACACATCATTATTACAAAAAGTCCAGAGTTTACATTAGGGTTCACTCTTGATGTTGTACTTTCTATATACTACATATGTTTTAATGTGGTGGGAAATGTTGTATTTTAATCTCATTTTCTAATTGCTTGTTGCTGGTATAGAAATGCAAATTGATATATATTAATTTTTTTATCTTACAACTTTGTAAACTGTTAGTAATCCTAATAATAATACAGATTATTTTGGAGATTTAAAAATATATACAATCATATTATCTGCAAATAATAACAGGTTTTGTTTTTCTTTCTAATCCTTAAACTTTATTTCTCTTGTTTGCATGTCTGTGGTGGTCATATGTAGGTCAGCATTACTTGCCTGTTATATGGAAGTGGTGATAGAGGCATGCTTATTTTGTTCCTAATCTCAAAGAGCAAGCTTCTAATGTTTTATTATTAACTACATTGATTGCTGTAGATTTAAGAAAATTGTCATTTATTCTTAGCTTGCTAGAATTTATTTCATGAAACAATATTGAATTGTATCTTTTGTCATTTGATGATAAGATCATTTGATTTTCCTGTTTCTGTGTTTGTATGGTGGATTACATTAATTGATTTTCAAATATTAACCCCTGATTCATGGGATACGTGAAATTTATTCATGATGCATTATCCTTTTCTATGTTTCTGGATTCAATTTGCTACATATTTTGTTTAGAAATTTTTTCATTCACATTCATGAGTTGTCCTGTCATTTTTCTTTTTTTTTCCTCCTGCCATTTTGAGATTGAAATTATGCACATCAAGATATGAAGTAATGATAACACTAGGGGAGCATTAACTCTTTTTTTGTCTCTTAGATGACAAAATTGGGATTCTTTTTTAAAAAAAAATTTATTTTGAAATAAATTCAGGCTTCCAGAAAAATCACAATAATAGAACAAAGAAATCTTGTATATGCTTCACCCAGTTTCAGTTTCACTAATTGTTAACATATTGCCACAGTAGCTTAATCATTGTCTATTTTTTTCTGAGCTATCTGGGAATATGTTGCATATATAATGAAGTTTTATTCCTAAAACTTTCACCACGTATTATGTAAGAAGAAGAGAATTTTGTTATATCACTAGAGTACAATTAGCAAAATTAGGAAAATTAACATTGTTAAAATTGTCTAATATTTAGTCCATAATCAAATTTAGTCAATTATCCCAATAATGTCCTTTATAATATATATTTTTTCTCTCTGATTCAGGATTCAATCCAGTATCACGAATTGTATTTAGTTGTTGTGTCCCTTTAGTCTTGTTACTCGAGAAGATTTTCTTTGTATTTCTTTGTATTTCAAGATTTTCTTTGTATTTCGAGAAAAATTTTTCAAGATTTTCATTGATAATTTTGTAAGGTAGTGGCTAAGTATTTTGTAGAATCCCTTATAATTAAAGCAGGGATTTTTTCTCCCTTGAATGTCTGTAGAATTCACTGATGAAGATCTACAGCTGGGTTTGGAGGTCTCTGTGGGATGATTTTCAATGACTGACTCAATTTCTTTCTTTTTTTAATAAATTTATTTTTTTAATTTATTTTTGGCTGTGTCGGGTCTTTATTGCTGCACGTGAGCTTTCTCTAGTTGCAGTGAGCAGGGGCTACTCTGTTGTGGTGCGAGGGCTTCTCATTGCATTGGCTTCTCTTGTTGCAGAGCATGGGCTGTAGGCGCATGGGCTTCAGTAGTTGTGGCACGTGGGCTCAGTAGTTGTGACACATGGGCTTAGTTGCTCCATGGCATGTGGGATCTTCCTGGACCAGGGCTCGAATCTGCTTCCCCTGCATTGTCAGGTGGATTCTTAACCACTGAGACACCAGGGAAACCCTGACTCAATTTCTTTTATCAATATCAATGTCAATATCATAAAACTATGAAAGATATTTCTCTGCCCTTTACTCATGTTGTTTAAATTTTCTAGGGATTTATCCATTTTAATTATATCTATTACTATAAAGGTGCTCATAATATTCTTTTATTATCTTTTTAATGTCTATAAATTATGTAGTTATGTCTTCCTTTAAATATGCAATAATATTTGGGATTCTCTTCTTTTCTTCTTTTTAAATTCCAGACTTTCCTCTCGGGCATACTTTCCCTTTGTTTGAAGTACATCCTGAAGAATTTCCTTCAGGGAGAATTTTTGTATCATCATCATCATCATCATCATCATTCTTAAAATGTATCTTTGCTGGTTATAGAATTCTAGGTTGACAGTTATTTTATCTCCCTGAAAGAATCTGCCCAAAGTTGACCCACTTGTTTTTTGGGGAGGAAGATTACACTGAATGGGGTCTTGTCCATGAGCATTACTGACGGATTTGCTGTATCACACCTTTGACCACTCTTGGGCTATTGGCGGTGCTTCACTGCTATTGACGCTTTTTCAGATTACCATTCAAACTATTGTGGCCCATGAAACAAATCTGTGCCATTTGTATCTTGACAATGGTATGCTTTTTATTGCAAAAGCCACTCAACAATGGGCTAATAGTTAAGGTATCTGATAGGTCTTCCATACTTCCTACCATCCACTGCATCTGGTATTGTTGTCTTGGAAAGGTCTTTTCAAAATTTGACTCAAAAAGTTTTCCAACTGTACCCTCCTCACCTCCTCTTAGTCTACATCCCTTAGTAAAAGAGTTTGGTCACTGAGTGAGGCTGTTCCCAGAAAAGGATCATTTTCTCTTGCCTGCTTCCTGGTTGATGATCAGGATTAAAATTTGGACTTCTGCCTTGACCATTCCTGGGAGTGATACTTCTTTGTTTTTCCAAATGGTAGCCCTAAAGTCATGACATGATTGTGTACATAACAATTGAAAATTAATACAGATAAATTATTAGAATTAATAAGTGGATTTTGCAAAGTTTCTCGACATAAGATGTTAGAGAAAATATATTCCATTTCTATGGGTTTTCTAAGTGAGAAAATTAAAAAGCCAAATAATACCCTGTATTGGTAATACTACTAGTGTATGCATACATTGGATTTTCCTCTTTGGAAAACAGCTTGGCATTATCTATCAAAGTGGAAATTATGCATACCATACAACTTGGCAGTTGAACTCAGGTATATATACACAAGGGAAATGAATACACATGTATAAAAAGAGATATATGCATAATGTTCATAGTAGCATCATAATAGTCTCAAACTGGTAACATACTCAATATTCTTCAAGAGTAAAATAAATAGTAAAATAATAATAAAATGGTAAAACAAATAGTAAAATAAAGTGTAGAGAATAAATATTTCTACAGTGGGTAATAGCAATAAAAGTGAATGAAACTGCAGATATATAGAACAATGATAAATTTCTCAAAAGTAACCACACAAAACAATATATATTGGATGATTCCATTTATATTTAGTTCAAAAAGTAGTAAAACAATAATGTTAAGTGATATAAGCTTAGCATCCTTGTCTTGTTTCTGTTCTTCGAGAAAATGTTTTCAGGTTTTCACCATTGAGTATGTTAGTTTGGGCCTTTTTATATATATGGCCTCTATTATGTTGATATATGTTCCCTCTATACCCACTTCGTTGAGAATTTTTATCATAAATGGATATTGAATTTTGTCAACAGCTTTTTCTGCATCTAAGGAGATGGTCATATGATTTTTATCCTACATTTTTAAAAAAATGTGGTATATCACATTGATTTGTGAGTCATCCTTGCATCCCTGGGATAAATGTCACTTGATCATAGTGTATGATCCTATTAATGCATTGTGGAATTTGGTTTACTAATGTTTTGTTGAGGATTTTTGCATCTTAGTTTAATTGATCTTTTCTATTGTTTTTTTAGACTCTATTTCATTTATTTCTGCTCTAATATTTGTATTTTTTTTCCTTCTACTAACTTTGGGTTTGTTTGTTTTTCTTTTGCTAGTTCTTTTAGATGTAAGGTTAGCCTGATTGAGTTTTTTCTTGTTTCCTGAGGTAGGCTTGTATCACTTTAAACATCCCTCTTAGAACTGCTTTTGTTGTATCCCATATAGTTTGGATCATTGTGTTGCCATTTTTGTTCATCTCCAGGTATTTTTTTAATTTTCTCTTTGATTTCTTCAGTGACCCATTGACTGTTTAGTAGCATATTTTTTAGCTCCCATGTGTTTGTGTTTTTTGAAATTTTTTTCCTGTTGTTGATTTCTAATCAGTCTCATCCTGTTTTGGTTGTCCAGAGATGCTTGATATGGTTTCAGTCTGCTTACGTTTACTGAGACTTGTTTTGTGACCTAGCATGTGATCTATCCTGGAGAATGTTCCATGTGCACTTGAAAAGATTGTGTATTCTGCTGCTTTTAGATGAAATCTTCTACATTATCTATTAAGTCAATCTGGTCTAATATGTTGTTTAAAGCCACTGGTTCCTTATTGACTTTCTATCTGGGTGATCTATCCATTGATGTAAGTGGGGTGTTAATATCCCCTACTATTATATTACTGTCTTCCTAAAGGAAATATTGTCTTTACCAGCCCAGATTTTTTCTTGTTTCCTTATCTTGCTTGTATAATAATTAGCACAAATGGACTGACCCCAAAATCTCAGTGGCTTAACCACCATGAAGTTTCCATTCAGATATGGAGAGACTAGGAGATACACAGCACTCACTTTTCCATAGCAATTCTCAAATCCCACTAGGCATATAACGTAATATTTTATTTTTATTTTATTAAAAGTTTGTTGTGAAATGAAATAATGGCCTTCCTTCATATTAAGTCTCAGCCTTTTGGAACTTGGGGCTTCCAACATTGCTACAACAGAGGAAGAGAGAAATGAAGGAGGCATTCATTTCAATAAGTATTTGGTAGACATTTACTTCTCTTGCCTGATACAACATGGTTTTTTGCTATTCCTTCTGCATATAGAAAATATCCAACCATTCTCCATGGGATTCAATCTAAATACTTCACCTTGTCAATGCATGTAGCTCAGAGTTCAAGGTCTCTAGATGGTATACAGTAGTCACTGCATCAGGTCCAGATTATCTCCTCTGTGTCTGGAAATCTAACTCTCAGAATGGGAGAAAACATTTGCAAATGAAGCAACTGACAAAGATTAATCTCCAAAATTTACAAGTAGCTCATGCAGCTCAATATCAAAAAAACAAACAACCCAATCCAAAAATGGGCAGAAGATCTAAACAGACATTTCTCCTAAAGAAGATATACAGATTACCAACAAACACATGAAAGAATGCTCAACATCATTAATCATTAGAGAAATGCAAATCAAAACTACAATGAGATATCATCTCACACCAGTCAGAATGGCCATCATCAAAAAATATGGAAACAATAAATGCTAGGGAGGGTGTGGAGAAAAGGGAACCCTCTTGCACTGTTGGTGGGAATGTAAATTGATACAGCCACTATGGAGAACAGTATGGAAGTTCTTTAAACAACTAAAAATAGAACTACCATATGACCCAGCAATCCCACTACTGGGCATATACCCTGAGAAAACCATAATTCAAAAAGAGTCATGTACCACAATGTTCATTGCAGCTCTATTTACAATAGCCAGGACATGGAAGCAACCTAAGTGTCCATTGACAGATGAATGGATAAAGAAGATGTGGCACATATATACAATGGAATATTACTCAGCCATAAAACGAAATGAAATTGGGTTATTTGTAGTGAGGTGGATGGACCTAGAGTCTGTCATGCAGAGTGAAGTACGTCAGAAAGAGTAAAACAAATACCATATGCTAACACATATATATGGAATCTAAAAAAAAAAAGTTATGAAGAACCTAGGGGCAGGGCAGGAATAAAGATGCAGACGTAGAGAATGGGCTTGAGGACAGAAGGAGGGGGAAGGGTAAGGTGTGACGAAGTGAGAGAGTGGCATGGACTTATATATTGGACTTATATATACTACCAAGTATAAAATAGACAGCTAGTGCCAATAAATTTTTACAGCCAAAAGAAATTAAAAAATAAAATTAAAGAGAATTCATCTCCTCCTATACCTACACAATCCACAGGGATAGGATACTGACAATAAACATTTCCTGTAGTCAACTCTTCCAGATCTTGAGTTTTGACAGGTCTCCTAGGGAGGGTTTCTCTATTGGTTACTATAAAGATGACTGCCTTATTTCCACAATGTAAGGAAATATTCTAAACACCTGGAATTATTTTTCATACTGCTCTCCTCAAATAATATATTAGTAAATATGATCTATTTTTGGTTAATAAGTAGAGTGATATAGAGCCATACTCTCTTAACTACAATTCTAAAATCCAAAATTTCAAAACCAAACAAAACGCTAAGTTCTTTGATGTTTAGTGATAAAAGTTACCTTGGACTGAAGTGAGGATATTTATAGTCCTTATTTCTCTCACTTCATATGAATATTCATATATTTCACTGATGTGTTACTGTGTTTGATTACGGGCTGCTGCTTTAGATGACCACTGGGAATGCCTTCTCATGTATGCTCTGTGCCCTGTAGTGGACTTCTAAAATTGGAAAACGTTTAAAATACATGCAAAACACATGTTCCTCGAAGAATTTAAGATAAGGGATTATGGATCTGTATTTACCTTTTTTTTTTTTGCTGTACGCGGGCCTCTCACTGCTGTGGCCTCTCCCGTTGCGGAGCACAGGCTCCGGACACACAGGCTCCGCGGCCATGGCTCGCGGGCCCAGCCGCTCCGCGGCATGTGGGATCCTCCAGGATAGGGGCACGAACCCGTGTCCCCTGCATCGGCAGGCGGACTCTCAACCACTGCGCCACCAGGGAAGCCCTGTATTTACCTTTTTTGTTGTTAGTTTTTTGACTTGCTAAGTATTTGACACTGGGAAAAAATATTTACATGCTAAACAGTGCCTTTAAAGTTTCAATGTTGATTTACTTTCAATCTACAAACTTCAGATACTTGTAATTTTTATAAAGTCGTTACAAAGAGTCATGACCACTCAGTTACATAGTGTTCTCTCTTTGAATTAGAGATATTTATTTCTGGTGTTTATGTAGGAGAAGCTGTTATTCCTGAAGACTTAGCCTTGCGCACATTTCTCTGTTCATTGCTAGAAGTTTATAGTCATATTTGGTCCCAAGTATATGGCATACATTTTTTCTAATGGTCTCATTTTTCTCATTTCTGACTTCATGTTACAAGTCTTTGTTTTTCTCCTTTGAATTTAATTTGTCTTGATTTTATGCATTTTCTGTTTCCTTACCTCAATTATAGAAACAAAGCAGGAGCATAGATAAATGAAATAAATAGATATATAAAAATCACATGTTAAGAGTAATGTTAAACAGGGCTAAACTCCTACAGGAAGGAACCCTCTGGTATGTGCATGTGTGTGTGCTTTGAGGACTTCATAATATATTATTCTGTCATGACCTACATTTTGTGAATAGTCCTTTTATAAGCATCCTTAAATTATAATTTTTTGTGTCATCTGTTTTCTGCCAGGACCCTGATTAATAAAGTAGTTGCTACCAGAAGTGGTCCCAGAAAATAAACTGTCAAAATTGTATCTGAGATTGGGTTGCCCATAGAATTGAAAAATGCAGAGAGAACTTTCTTGCGAGGGGAAAATGAGTCACAGATAAATCTACGCTATGCAGTGGTGTCACAGTTACTCAAACTGTCACCAGTGGTAGTGCCTAAGGAAGGCAAGGAATTAGGACAGTGCTTCTGAAATTTTAATGTACATACAAACCACTGCAATTTCCTGTTAAAATCTGTTGCTGATACAATAGGCCTGGGGTGGTGTCTAAAAGGCTGCAGTTCTAACAAGCTCCCAGGTGATGCTAATACAACTGAATGATACCACATATTAAGTAGCCGGAATTCGGAGATCAAGTGGCTGTAACACTCAACTTCTATGGCAACAGTAGTAACGATAAAAATTGAGGAGTCAACTGGATTTTTCTTATGTCTCTAGAGATGTAAGTAGGGTAACTGCAGACATTGAAAGCTATGAATATACATTTGAGAAGAAATATGGAGATTATCAGGTCTCCTTACAGATCTGAAGTTATCTGGCGTCTGCTGTAGGTGCAGGGAAGATCCTGATGGCTCAGGATCATGCCCATGGTCTATCTGACAATAAGGATTACAGAATGGTAGTAACAGTTGAATGCTAAGTTTTTAAAAGGTGAAGTAAAGGCACTAGTGGGGAAGGAACATGCCTCAGATATGGGAACTTTTCAGCAGACATGGGTAATGTTGAGAACTTGGAACCTTCAGATTCTTCTGGAACTTTCAAATTCCTCATTGACAGAGACAGGGCATCTCTGCCATCTTAGGGAACCAAGCTTCCTCAGCATAAAACTTTCCAATCACTCTCTCTGGGACAGTTTTCTGTCAAGGTGAGGGCAGTTCTCGCCCTGGCTCACTTTCATCTACTCATGGCCTCTAGGACGAGTGTAAGAGTTAGCTTCCAAGATAGCTTACACTGGGAGAGTAGGAGATCTTCTTTAGGAAAAGCCAAAATTTAGAAGAAAAAAATTAAAAGACATCACTGATCTTTATCAGAAAGAGTCTGGGCAACATGTGTAGCAGTATTAAACCGGGGAGGTAGAAATTTAAGGCTTGATCAAGCCAAATTAATTGCCAGGAAGGTACTCACACTGGATTTGGTTTCTATTGCATTTTCAAATGACCTGGGAATTATAATCAGGTTACATTATCCAAAACTAAATTTCTTTCTTTCTTAGGATGAAAAACACATAATATAAAATTTACCATCTTAACCATTTTTAAGTACACTGTTCAGTAGTGCTAAGTATATGCACATTGTTGTGAAACAGCTCTCCAGAACTCTTTCATCTTGCAAAACCGAAACTCTATACCCATTAAACAATTCCTCTTTTCTCCTTCTGCCCAGCCACATAAGTGGAATCAAACAGTTCAGGAACATTCTTGGCATAGCTTCTGTAGAGGAAACAGTCCAAACCTCAGAAACATGTAAAGGTTGTTGAGGATCTAGATGTGCAGCTTGTTCAGCATCCACCTTCCTCAACCATAACCCTGTGAGAGCCTGGAGGACCCTACTTTTGTCAAAGTATTAAAAAACACATAGGTTAGGAGGACACCAGCAACCTTGTGGGGAGTTGTGGTGATTAGCTCCTATGAAAGTTAGATTTGCACTACTGGAATTAAGTTTCTTGATTTCAGTGGGAATAAATGATTCTGAGAGTGTTAGATTTTATATGTCAATATAATCATCATAGACTGTGGGCCCCATTACATCAATAAGCCATAGAGATACAGTGTTTTGAGTCACAGAAACCTGTGGCCTAGCCTAACTGATCACAGTGCACAAGGAAGAATGTATACTATGTATTCTATAGAAATAAAATATTGGTAACCTTAGAAGATACTTATGCAGAAGAACTTCTAGGGCTACTGGGCAGGAACCTATCTCACTGTAGGAGGCTTATATTCTGTAGTCTCTTAACTTTTTTCCAGAACTATGCCATTTCACAGATCCATGCAGCTTTGACTGAAAGGTAGGCCAGATATTCTTGAGGAAAGGACTCTGCAAAGTGGCTACAGATGTATACTGCGAATCTTCCTCCAGGTTTTCCCCAGAGAGACCTCAGCCATGAACCTAAGTGAGTGAGTGCTAGGTAAAAGAAAAACTCTCAAATATCTAGGGCTTATTAGATACTGGCTTTAAATTTTGTTGATTCTCAGAGACCCAAAACCCAGTAAATAGCTGGATTCTCTTCATTTAAAGCAAATTGAAATTCTTTGTATTTTGAAAGGAAAACTCAAACTGTTCAGTTCAATTATGTTAACTGATCCAAATGGTTTTCTTCTTTCCATCTTATTTTATGTATACAATTATGCAATTTTATTGTTTGCATCTCTCCTTGTTTCCTTATTTTTTTATTTTTCATTTTTTATTAAATTTCACTTGATTTTTAGGAAGAGGTCAGAATGCCTTTGTTCACCATCAGTAATTGGAAAGATTTAATAACAATTAAATGTGGCATGAATACTGTGATTTAATTCTTTAACATATATCTTTATGTATACATAGAAGAATGATTGGCAATTATAAATCAGAGGCTATTTCTGTTAACAGGGATTATTTCTGTGTATCGGAAATTAGGGTAATTTTTACTTTTAAAAAATATATTTTCAATCAACTATTTCAAGTTTATAATGATGTTTTATAATCATCAGAAAAGATAAAACTACATTATCTCTTCTAAAGGTCTGAGTATCCTTATTTAGGGAACACAGTTTTCTTTGGCCCAATGATTCAGACCATCATCTCAACATATTTCTTGATCATGTAACTTACCATTACACATATCCTGAGTTTTATCTCAACTAGTTTTTTTCTCCTACTCTTGGTGGTATTATACTTCTGTGTGTTAAAAATAAGAAAGTAACTGCTATCTTAAAATAGTTTTTAGGTCATATATATCCTATATGTCTATATCTATATCTATTCTATATGTGTGATCTAAAATGCTTTTTAGGACATAGTTTGTCCCTAAGTGAGGGACCTCCTGCAGAGTAAATTCAGTCAAAAGTCTTTGAGGGCTTTTGTTCTGGGTTAAATATTGTTGGCTTGACCTTGAGACTCAAACAACTTAATAATATTATGCTAAGCTAATTAAAAGCATAGATTTCTAGGATATTTAATTTAATTCTGTTTTAAACATGAAAATTATCATTATTATTATATGCCGACAACGTTTATTTGGATATTAACAAACTTTGCCAACATTTTGGCTCACTATTTTTTTTTTTAAAGAAGATGTTGGGGGTAGGAGTTTATTAATTAACTAATTTTATTTTTTTGCTGTGTTGGGTCTTTGTTTCTGTGCGAAGGCTTTCTCTAGTTGCGGCAAGTGGGGGCCACTCTTCATCACAGTGTGCGGGTCTCTCACTATCGCGGCCTCTCTTGTTGCAGAGCACAGGCTCCAGACGCGCAGACTCAGTAGTTGTGGCTCACGGGCCTAATTGCTCCGCGGCATGTGGGATCCTCCCAGACCAGGGCTCGAACCCGTGTCCCCTGCATTAGCAGGCAGATTCTCAACCACTGCGCCACCAGGGAAGCCCTGGCTCACCATTTTTAATCATGGTTCTAAGCAGAAAAAAATTTTCCAAAACTACATCAGAGAATTTGCCTGATGAGCAAACTGCCGTTTCTCTGCTTCCCCAGTGTACATGGAGGTAAGAGGAGCCCTTCCTGCGCCTCCAAGAACCCTTCTGCACCAGGAAGACCCACTTGCAGCTGCTTGAAAACCACTCCTACTTTGACTTCCACCACAAAAATACCAATTACCTTCTTACTACTCATGCCGGAAAAAGTGGAAGTTGCATAAACAGATTAATTCCTTTCTTGGCTCACTTTCAAATCAAAGTCTCAGATAGGTATGTCTGATTAGTGGCATCAAATACATATAACTGAATCCAAGCTTCAAGGGAGTCTGGGAATTTGAGTTCTGACCCCATCTGGAGGAGTTTCAACTCCTATATCTTCTGCTCTGTCCTAGGTGACTTCTTAAGTTCTAGTTTAAATACACTAGCTCTGCATGCAATTTTTGTGACTGTAAGTTTTTACTTCCCAAGATTTCCAAAGACTAGTTTTCAGCAATTCCATTTTAGCATCTTCATAATAGGAAAATAATCTATTTTTATTTCAAAGGCATTGCTTCCTCATTATCTCTGAGTATTCTCTGTATACCTATAGTTGACCCTTGAGCAACTATGGGGCTTAATCCATGTGTAATCTCTGGATTCAAGCAACTGTGGACCGTGTAATACTGCAGTATTTACTATTGAAAAAGATCCCAGCGTAAGTGGACTCACGCAGTTCAAACCCATGTTGTTCAAGGGTCAGCTGTATTTAAAAAATCCCTTCCAGATTATTTCCTTATTTTCTGTTGGTGTGAATTCTTCTGTTTGAGAGATCTTCTGAGGGCTGCTCAAGGTGTTGGATTTTCTTGTGTATGCTGGGTTTTTTTTTTTTTTTTTTTTTCTGAGCTGTGTTGTAGACTTGCTCCTGGGGATTACTGATATAGGGCCTTTTGGTCAATGGAAAAATAAGGTGCTTTGGTTATCTGTGATCCTGCGGGTCTTTCAGAGACTCAGAGATGTCCCATACCACTCATTTCTTATCTATATTCATTTCTGATAATGTTATTAGGAAAATGATTTCATGAATAATGTTATTTATTTCCTGAAAGTAACATTTTTGTGGTTCCTATCATTGCAGGCTCTGACTTTCTACACTCAAACTCACCCTTGCAATGACTAGACATGTAGGTTTGGTTATTGTTAAATGATTGCCATATGATTACATGTGTGATACTCACTCTACAATATTTGGCAAGAATCATCAGTTTACCTGAGACCCACATGGTAAAGCTTAGTATTGCACCTTGTTGAAAGCAGTTTTTATAACATCTTGGATAATTATGCTGAAGATTTAGGTTGATGTGGTTAGGGATGTACAAACTCTGTTAATTCCCTCTTCTGGGCTTTCTGCAGTCTGACAGGGTCTCTCTCTGAACTGGTAGAACCCTAAGCCACATATACTCACTCAGTATCTCCTAACCTGACACTGTTATCCTTTACTTGAAAAGGATATCCTTTCTTTTGTCTTATTGTAGGAAATCTTTTAACTTCTATAAGATTTATGAGCTAGAGAAGGGTTTTTCACAAACACCCAATCCACATCCTCCAAGGACTGTTAGCTTCTCCCCAGAGTTTGTAAGATGAAGGTAACTAACATAAATGTTAGTGTCACTGCTCTAGTGCCTCGCGAAGGTCTGTTCACAGTGAATGATTAATATTTGAGCATAAAGTTTTCACTTAACACAAAGTCTAGGAAGTGAGAATGGATAAATTCTCCATGAACTTTGGCCGAGCTGGAATGTTTAAAATTTATTTTGTGGCAAGTAGATGAGCATCACTTACAGCACAATTATAAGAACGGAATATTCTTTTAGAGACTACTTAGATTTTGGGAACTGAATCTAGGGGCATTTGCAGGATATTACCATTTTCTTATAAAAATAGACTGATTTTGTAAGCACTGCATATTGTGTTAGAAATAATAATAATTTAAATTGAGATGGAAAGTAAATTGAATCAGATCAAAATAAAATTAATCCAATAAATAAATTTCTTCTGAAATTAGCATCTTAAAAGTTAAATGCCAACTAATTTATACTAAATTAAAGTTCTCTAAAAAAGAACATTGCCAGCATTGATATATTATTAGGTAGTTATTGTTAGTGACAGGTCACAAATTTTACTTATTAGATTGCTCCTTTGTACAGATTCCTCACTTGAGTTGTCAGTGTTATGCACAGTAGGACCTTTGACCCCTTTGCTTTTTCCATATAGTGAATAATGAAGAAATTGAGTTTTTTGGCTCACAGTTACACCTGACTACAAGTGTATAATCATTAGGTATGAAAAGATGGGATTGTGTAAAATAATGTGGCGATGTTTCAATTCTTCAAATTTCTACTCTTACATCTTTAGTTCACAGGCAAAAAATAAAAACAAAAAACCTTTTGATCCCTACTATAAGCATGTTACTTACTATTCACACACAGAGAGTAATACAAGAGTTGTTTTCCTAATAGAGCTGGTAACTGATACATAGGGGTTTGGTAAAGACTAAATAAAATAGATTTGTAAATGATACCTTGAAAAATGAAAAACATATATAAATGCATAAAGACATCTAAAATATACCTACTTATTTGGAGCTCTGTAAAGAAGTCTATTCTTATTTTTATCATTCTTTTAGGGAAAAGCAGAATATTTGGCCTTGCTTGTTTATTGTTGCTTCATGATCCTTCTTTATTCTTATTCTGTGCCTGATGGGAAGGGAGAGCGTTCACCCACTTTTTTTTTTTCTTATTTCCATCCCTAATTACTGGCTACTCTTTCTGTCTCACCTGAGTTTAAGGGCAGGGTAGGCATAAAGGAGATAGGATAGGTAGTTAAAGGGAAGCAGAAAATTTATTTTGACTATGTTCACAAAAGATGGCTCTGAACTGTCTAATCCCAGCAGATGTTTGAAGCTGATTCCTCTTCTTTTTTTCTTTCTTTCTTTCTTTTTTTTTTGTCTTTGTTTTTTGCGAAGTATTTTTATGGGTTATGTGGAAGTCCTCCTCCATTTCTGGATATCTCTTACCTGAAATACCCTCAAACTTTACTATTTTATCTGGTTGCTTATTCCCTCTGCAGCTTCAAAGAGTTTTATCCAAAAGACTTTCTCACAAATTCTTCACATAACCTGCCTCTTTCATCACCTCAGTGTGGTTGACAAGTCCAAGAATCATGTAACTTTTTTTAACTTTAACTGCTTTATAAATTTGACATTTTGTCTAACACTTCCTTTGGAAAACAACATTTATTCTGCTTCAGTGCCCCAGCTTAATCATATGCTCCCCCTCATAAAAGTACATTTGAAACCTGTATTGAGAAAAGTCTCATTTTACAATTAGCACAGCTTTGAGCCAATGGGGTCCCATAAATTCACTGACGATCATAAGGCTTCTTTTCTGTTCTGTCTTGGGGCCTGCCAGAATCATAAAAGAGATCCACTTCCTGTTACCTAGAGAGTGATTTAAGTCTCTGTTATGTTTACTTAATGCATTGTTTCTCCCTTGAGGTGGTGGGTGGATGGTGCACAGTGAAAAGGGGGTTAGGAGTTGCCCTTTATTCATATCTCACAGATATTTTATTTTCAACTACTGAGAACAAAAACACGTTCAATTCTCCAATACAATAATAGTTAAAGTTTCCCTATAATTAAAAAAAATTATCAATTAAGAATATATATCCTTTAAAGTTAAACATAATTCACTTACAATTTGGCTATTTTTCTTAGAACCCATTCCCAAGGTTGTTTCTCCCCCTTATATATATTTTTTCAAGTGTCTGAATAATTGTATTCCCAAAGGATCTTTGGTCATTCAGACTTTTGGTCTACACTGCATTTTGCCTCATGAGAACAGCAGACAATGACAAAAATGCAAGCCAAGCATAGCTTTTAAAACTGTCTTTTGTTTTAAAAATGTCAAAAGGACTTTTCATTTTAAGACTGAATGTTAAACATAAGATGTAAAAATAAAATTCTCACTGGAGTAGTGTACCTTCAGTTTTCTCCCTACTTCCCCAACTGAATGTTGATTTTAATTTATATGGAATCACTTATCCTTTTCTTTTTGGTTCACAGTTATTTTATATTTATTCACCTGCTATGTTCAGTTTAAGGCATGAAAAAGACTACATAAATCTTTGAAATAGAATTGAGTGTTGTTTGCACAGGGTAGTTTCTACTAATACTTTAGACAGAGGCACTGTTGGTCAACTTTTCCATTTGTAGCAACAATGGATTTAGCTATGAAAAAAAAAGACATTTATTGGCCTTATACGTCCTGAAGTTTTTTGCCCCCTGAATATTTTAAACCTTTCTTTTACTGAAATATATTGCAGGGACTTTCTTATTCCTCTCTTCTTTCCTTTTTCTCCTTCCTTCCTTTCTTCCCTCCTTCCTTTTGTTCCTTCACATATTTAGGTTTAAACTCCAGTTTCAACACCTGGTAACAGTGTCTCAGTTCCCTTACATATAAACTTAGATAATATCAAACCTAGACATAAGTATAAAATGAAGTAACACATGGGAAGGGCTTATGTGGTACAATGCCTCACTTCATGTAATTTGACAAAGTTGTATAGAAAATTAGGAATGCCGTCAAAAACAATGGGTATGATCAGTCTACCCAATTTGGTTTTATTTTTGTAAAACTGTCATTTTTTTTCCTTGCCTGCCAGGTGAGCCCAGGCAGTGCCCTAACTTTCAACTAGGTTCCTCCTTAGTATTTCTTTTTCTCTGATGGATGGGTCCCTGACCTATCTGCCCAGCCTCTGTGTTTAAATACCCTCATCTAGGGTCTGCTTCAAATTGGACAGACTTCCTGGAATCATAATTGCACCATCAGCTTGATGAGGTGGATGAAGACCATTCGATGACTTCAACCACAATTTTCTTACACTAGATATGGACTCTGATTCAGATCTGATCCAAGTTTATATGGCACTTGTATCATTTTTTAAAAATCGCTAGTGTTTGAATTATAAGGAAGATCAAATAGAACAAATTTAAAAACACAAATTATCTACCACCTAGATTTAACAAATGTCAAGGTTTGGCCACATGTACTTAAAATTCTTAAAAAGACTATTAAAAGTACAAATGAAATTCCTCCCTTCCCATCCTATCCTCTCCTTCCTTACCTAGAAGAAACTTCTCTTCTAAAGTTAGTACGTATCTATTTTATCTGTTTTCTAACTTACCATATACACTTATACTATCCTGTGCTTTTAAGATTTGCACATGTGAAAGACCTAGATGGGTGGGATGGGGGCTGGGGAGGGAGGTCCAAAAGGGAGGGGATATAGGTATACATATAGCTGATTCACTTCATTGTACAGCAGAAACTAACACAACAGTGTAAAGCAGTTTTACTCCAATAAAAAAAGATTTGCATATGTGATATATGTATCTCTCTGAATTAAACTTTTGTCTTCCAATAGTCAGATTTATGATTAAGGATATATTTAGGTCGAGGATATTTATTTTATAGTATTCATACAATAGAATCTTCTTATCGTGTGTGTGTGTGTGTGTGTGTGTGTGTGTGTTGGACATCTGAGTTCTTTCTAGCTTTCCTTTATTACAAATAATGCTGGGAGGAGCATCTTCACACATGCAAGATTTCTTGTCATTTATGCAAGAATGTATATCCTGAAGTGGAACTGCTGTGTTGTATAACATATAGACTAAGATTTCTTTCTACCAGCCTAGGTTGCCATGCTTGGTGCCATTCCAAACAAAAAGAGAAATCATTAGGAATAGGGTGTACCTGGCGTGATTTACTGGTACGAACATACCAGCACGAGCCCTGTCCTGGGTCATCACTTCCACAGCATGGTCATTTCTAAAGTGCCCTGACATTAGTAACATCTTACATGATTAATTTACTTTGTAAGGGTTTATATGTCTTGTCTGGAATATAATTCTACTAGATTAAAAATACTGTTACCCAGCAGGCTTTGAGAAGATAAAACATAATCTCTCATTTTCTTTGAGATTAGAAACCGGTGAACAGCAGGTTGTTGTCTAAATGATGAACTTTGCTAAAGTCATGAAAGCATGTCCTAAAAATAGACAAAAATCCACTTTATTGGGATTTTGTTATTTAGTTTTAAAACCTAGCTGGTGGTTAATATTTACTTTGTGTAACGCAAGTGGATCATAGCTAATCACTCATCCATTTGGATCTAAATGTTAATTGTTTGTTATCAGATAAAGCTTTCTCAGAATGAAAGGAGTACTTGAAAAAAAAAGGGGGAAAAGAAAGCGAAGAAAAAGCCTCACACAAATGACTTGTTGGATTTGATTTTATAGTAGCAGTTGAATTGAACATGATGAAAGAGCATTGATCTTGAGTTAAGAGGTTTATGAGTCATATATCCATGAATATTTGGGAGACAAAAAAGTAGTCAAAAATAATCATTATTATTTTAAAATGTTAAATAAATGAATGAACGAATAAGTAACATTTAACATCTTTGAGAGGCAAATCCATTTTTGATTTTTTTTGTATCCTTTGTGGTCTCAAGCACAATACCATGTGCATGAAAAATGCTAAATGGCTATTGCTGAGTGAATCAATTAACAAGTGGACAAGTGATGCTTAAAGTGATGACAAGAGATGCACAGATTTGTTTGCTCTCTCATTAGGAATAAAATCAGGCAAAGGAATATTAAATTAGAAGATAATCCAAGTGTCATATTTTACTCTAATATTAAGGGTGTTTTTTTCTTTTCTGGTAGTAGATGCTTTGGGTAATTCAAAATTACAGGGGATATCTATTCTGTAATATTTAAAACCTATTCCCCAAAGTAGTATTTGTTCATTCAGTTGAAAACTTTTAGCAAAATGCCTCTGACGTTTGTAGCATCATTAAAAAAATCTACTCAGCACTTAATTATAATTCTTTTTTAAGCTTTTTTAAGCTTAACTAAGACAAATACCCAGACTCTTGGGTTCTGCTACGACCATTTGCTAGTACATGACAGATGTTTGGATAGCTGTGACCAAGTAGACTGGTCACTTCAGGGTTTGTTTGAACCACATGCAAGAGAAAACATAATGTTGAGAGAGAATGCTGAAAAAATGTGTAAACCAGGCAATTAATATGATGAGTAATGACAAGTATTATTTTTAATGGTACAAAACAAATTTATCAGAATATATGTGCACCTAGGAAGTATGGTTTCAAGAAATTATATAAACATGTTTTAAAATACAGATTTGTGATTCAAAATATATTTTCTCCCATGGTTACAATAAAAATATTTGGAAGCCAGTCTCTTAAGGGACCCAAAAGGATAGGTCTCTTAAAAAGTGACTATAACAGGCAGAGAGAGGCAAAAACCAGGAGAATGTGGTGTTATAAAAAATAAGGATAGAGGGCATTTTTAAAAAGAAGGGAATGGGCACCATTATTACTTGCTATAGTGAGATCAAGTAAGATAAGGTGAGAAAGGGCTAATTTGATTTAGCAATAAGGAGGCCAGAGATGATTTTGTTTCATTTGAGTGATGAAGTGGGGCTTGATTAGGTTCAGGAGGCAATAGTATTAAGGAAGTAGAGTCAGGTAAATAGAGATCACTTTTAAAACTTGACTGAAGGCAAAAGAAAGAGGAAGTAGAGGCAATTTATAAAACCTAAGTATTTCCTTATCTATTAAATAGATAAAAGAATACTGACATCAAAAGGCTAGCGTGGGGCTTCCCTGGTGGCGCAGTGGTTGAGAGTCCGCCTGCCGATGCAGGGAACACGGGTTCGTGCCCCGGTCCGGGAAGATCCCACATGCCGCGGAGCGGCTGGGCCCGTGAGCCATGGCTGCTGAGCCTGCGCGTCTGGAGCCTGTGCTCCGCAACGGGAGAGGCCACAGCAGTGAGAGGCCCGCATAACGCAAAAAAAAAAAAAAAAGGCTAGCGTGTAGCTTGGGCACAATGCCTGGACAGCATGTAGGACTCATTAAATGTGAGCCACCATCACCACCACCACCATCATTTCTGGAGGTAGTTAATCTCCAAGGGTTCTTTTAGTATATTACCACCCTATCAGTCATTGGTAGCCCTAACTTCGTTATTCTTACCTACTACTTTACAATTCTGGATATAAGACTCAGTGATTTTATATGTATGGAAAAAGGGTAGAGGGGAGGATGTGGTATAAATTAACAGTTTACAAGAGGACTAGGGCTAGACTTTTTAGCCTATTAATCCTAATTCTGTGGAAAGATTTTTAAACACTATAACATGTACTGAATATTTACTGTGTGCCAGACACTCTTCTAAACATTTCACATTCATTTAATCTTTGCAGTCACCCTATAGGGTAAGTGTTCTGAATACATTCTCATTAAATGAGGCACAGAGACATACTAAGAAGTTAAATAAGCATGTAGCACATATTGTTTTATTGTATCCATGTTTTGGGTCCTTTTGGGGAAGAAAAAGGTTAAAAAAAAAAACTTAAAACCAAAGAGAGAGGGAAAGGGAGAGAGAGAGAGAGAGACTGCATTTAAGTTCTTTCTCTTTCTTCTGTCCATGAAAAAGAGTGAGGTTCATCTGCTAAGTCTTCAGAATAAATCCACTCCTGTAATGTTTATCAATCATCCTTTTTTGAAAATTCTTCAGGTAGGGCTTAGAACACTTGGAGAAGACCTTGTACAGTTCCTCTGTCAACTGGGCAAGGGAAAGAGCTGTTGCTGCACTGTTTTTGTTTTAGTTTTTGTTTTTTTGTGGTACGCCGGCCTCTCACTGTTGTGGCCTCTCCCGTTGCGCAGCACAGGCTCTGGACGCGCAGGCTCAGCGGCCATGGCTCACGGGCCCAGCCGCTCCGCAGCATGTGGGATCTTCCCGGACCGGGGCATGAACCCGCGTCCCCTGCATCGGCAGGCAGACTCTCAACCACTGCGCCACCAGGGAAGCCCTGGTGCACTGTTTTTAAATGAGTAAATCAAAAGTGGATGCTGGACATACCTACACCATGCACTGTTGATATAAATTGAAGTGATCACTGCAAATGAACAGAGTTAGAAGCTATTTCATGTTTGGGGGAATGGGAAGGAGATGGTTGGAACAACTATTGGCTGTGGAATTGGAAATACAATTTCACTGTGAAGCATTTCCAAAGATACTGCAGGCTAAAATTTCAAAGTATCTCCAGAGGATTTAGTTTTATTACTCACACTGATGTCAGTGGGAACTGGGCAGTTATAGCCTTGGCTGCTCTCTGGAACTTTGCCTGACTACTCCTGTTTCAGCCATCAGAAATTATTTGTTTCACAGTCTCTCTCTGCCCCCCATCCATATAAACCAATCTCAAGTAATTGATGTTAAGGTAATTCCAGAAAAGTAGTCCCAAAGAACAGCTACTAGCTCTGAACTGTCAGCCAGAGAATACAGATGACCCTCTCTCTGTGAAATGAAGATTGCCTGTGAAAGCAGTTCTCTCCGTGTGAAAGCTGATCTTCTTGTTGACTTCCGTTATAAAATTGGAGGTTTGCTCCCCCAGAAAATCTCTGAGAAGTAAAATAGAAACACATTTAAAGGCAACAGATTTAAAAAACATATTTAAAACTGATTAATGCAATGTATCTGAAAGTTTAAGCAATGAGTTTGAAATAGTAAGAGTTATTGTGTTTCTTAAGTTGGCTTTCATTTGAGAAGTAAATTAATCAGTTCAAACAGAACAACAACAAAAAAACAGTTGGCTCAAAGTTTTTTTCAACTTCTTTCAGTCTCCATTCCTTCACATTCTGTAATAGAATGTTGTTTATAGTTCCCTTTGCTTGGACAGACTATGCCTCCTGGTAGTTTAAGAAAACTCCTAGGTTATCATTATTGCTTTTTGAGATAATAAGCATGCTTATCGTTTGAAGGGGAGGGAGACTATCCAGAAGCACAATGGGAACAATTTAAACTATGAGAAGCTGAATTAACCATATTCATATTCCATAGTTCAATTTCATATTCTCCAGAAAGGCATGTTGCTAAATGCTGTATCTTATCCTGTAGGGATTTCATTTACTCTCACCTGAATTCCACTTTCTGGACGAAGTGTTACCTTCCAGTCTCAGTGAAGTCAGACCTAGCACCAGGTTCTCTTGACTTACTTCTCTAAACTCATCACATTTTTGAGCATTCATTTCCCTCGACTCCTCTTTATTCTGTATTCTTCTGGTTGCAAATTTTGATTTATGTTTAAGTAGTCAGCAACTAGGCAACTGTCTCCAATACCTAACTGTTTGACAGTATTGGCCGATTAACATTACCTATTGCCACTCAAGGTCACTAGACAAAAGATGTTGGCCTCTAGGGAGACTCATGGCTACTCTCTGTACCACCACCCCTCATCACTGTCCCTTACTTCATTCTTGGGCATGCTGAAAGGAATATTTTATGTTCAAGGATTGTAGTGAACTGCAATGGCTAGGAATTCTATTTTGGTTGATTTTCCTTTCTCCTGAATTTGGGCCAGCTCTCTGACTGCTTAACCAATAGAATGAGGTAGAAGTGACCCTGTGTCTCTTCTAGACATTGACTTAAAACCCTGGCAGCTTCAAATGCGTTCTTTAAATGCATGCAGTTGGGGTACATTCTCTTGGACATCAGCTGATCTTCTGGGAGAAGCCCCAACCCCATAGAAAGGATGCATTCAGGTGTTCCAGACAACAGGCTCAGTTGAGCTCCCAGCCCACAGCTAGTATCAATTGCCAGCCATGTTGAATGAGTCGGCTTGGATGCTCCAGCCCAACTGAGCCCTCACATGACTACAGCCCCCGCTAACAACAGGTGGAGGAGAAGAACTTCCTAGCTGAGTGCAGTCAACTTGCAGAATTGTGAGAGAAAATAAATAGTGTTTTAAGCCATTAGAGTTTGGGGTGGTTGGTTACACAGCAATAGGTAACAGAAACAGGGGTATTTGTTCAGTTATGGTACTAGGAACTGGAAATGTCAAAATGAGGAGAAAGGGGGTTTACATTATGAGACTTTGTTGGTATGGTTTTCTCCATGTCTACAGTGTGCTTCTCCTCCTCTGCTATGTTGTGTCTAGTCTGATGGTGTGAGAAGCACTGAGCTCTCCTTCCTTTTTGGAGTTGGTAGCTACCCTGCTTCTCTCACCTCCTTTGAAAATCAATTCTAGGTACCAGAAGGACTCTTAGGCCTGCCTAAGCCAGCCAAAGATGCCTCATTCATTCTGATATGTTTCCAAGGTTCTGCAGTGGGATTTGCTTTCCAAAGCTTTGAATAAGGTTTTTCCTCATCAGATGTTCTTTATCCATAAGTCTCCCTCAGGGAACTTGAGAAAGGTGGCTGTAGCAGAATCAGATGTACATATTCATGATCCTCAGCCCTGGCCATTTTCTTGCCCTTCTCAGCCATCATAACCATTTTCAGTTGGGCTTTTTAGACAAAAGGATTATGTGTCTACATGCCCATTTCCCCTCCTAAGCCCTGTAGCCTCCTAGAGGGCAGTAATCATAGCTTACTCATCTCTGCCTCTAGCTTACAGGAGAGTCTGTCATATAGCCCTCAGCAAAAATACTATGTGGAGCTAAACTGGAGGCCAGAACATTAAAGAACACAATCTATTTGTGTTCTAACTTTGATTTACTAGGAGCCTGGCTATGTTATGTTCTCTAACATATGACTAAAAGTCATTAGTTAATTAACCTAAACAGACCTTTATATCAGCCTCTTCCTTTCCATGCCTTACACCATCTGTTGCTTACTTTTCAGGTATATGTTAGGTATAGGAACAGTCACCTGCAAAGGTAAGAACTATGTATTTATAAATGTCTTTGTTTTAACTGCCCCCATTCTTTTAATGTCCTGACCTTAACTTCAGTAATTTATTGACTGTTCTGTGGCTACTCAATCAGTGTTTTGATATTACTTAATAGATAATTATTTCAGTGCTTCATCTCTTTGCAAACACTAAATGTGGCTAAATTAGATGTAAAAGTCTTATCAATTTTCTGGGACTTTTGGTTTCTAATCAGTATTGGGACTATTGCTGTGTTCTCTATTACCCTAGGTTCCAGGCTGTCACTTGTTAATGTTCTCTCTGAGCCCGTTCTGTACCAGTGTAATTCATTCTCACATCTAAATTTGCATTCCATGTCATTGTTTTGATAGTAGTTCAAAAATGAAAGCATCACTCCGTAATGTAAAACTCTCATTCTTTTTCATCATCTTCTTTTTTGTTTGTTTGTAATCCTTGGAGCATTCAATCTTCCATTTTAAAAATATACTTACCATTCTATAGTTACACACTGCCTACTCAACTTTCTCATTTTGTTTGCTGGTTATGAACAATGCACCAAAGAAATGATAGACTAAATGGACCTTGTTTTTGCCCAGATGTTTTCTTGATTCAGCAAACCAGTGAAGCAACTCTGAAGATGTTTGGAATGGGCAGTCTGGGCTACATACTCTCCACTTGACTCTTTGGATCCACTTTATACTTTTGTTTCCCATCCTGCTCTGTGTGCGGAGAGGCTGTCCTCTAAGGACTGAAATAATGGGCCCTGTTGCCTTCTGGTTTCTAGTTGGGTTCAACCTATGGGAGATACTGGCAGGAAATCAGACAACGGGAAGATAAAGAAGCCCTGGTATATGTCCCCCCTTCCTAATTCCCCCATCCTTACTTTAATATGGTTCTGCCTGTAGCTTTGTTCCTACATCAAAGGCCGTAGCTGTTAAGGTGAGTTTCTTCCTGACAGGTACGCATCTTGCTAGTTTTGCTAATCATGTCTTTCCCTCTTTAGTTGCAATGGTTTCTTACATATTCTAGCCCTGGGTTTTTTCACCATTCCTTTTGTTTCTTTTAAGCTTGGCTATGCCTTGTAAATTGTTTCTCCTGTAAATTGTCTATGATCACTCCTCTTGTGTTATCTCTTTTCTGTGAGGAATTTTCAGGGTTAAAACTGCAAATATTTATAAGCTATCCTCAATTCTTAGACTACAGAGAACTTCAAATTGTATATTTCATCAGCGTCAAAGTCATTCTGTGTACATTTAGGCAAGATATTGGACAACATATATGCCTGATAGTGAATATTTAAAAGTCATTAACTCACTTCTCTCCAAATCAGTATAACCCAAGGGATGCTACTTTTCTAACAAATCACCGTTAAACTTAGTTCACCTGTTACTAACAAACAAAACTATTTTTTCCAGATGGCACCCTGTCAGTCATGTTTATTCCTTCCTTCCATGATATATTCTCTCTTTACCACTTCATTTACATTTCCCCTGGATGTCTGTGTTGCAATCACAGCTTTGAAGATCTCATATGAGCATGATTATAAAATGATAAGATTTAGAGTTTTCCCCCCCTTCTTAAAAATTCTTAAGACCTGCTGTAGACTCATACCATAAGTCTCAGCATTATAATCAGTCATTTGTACATCTAAATTGTCTGGGACTTCTGAACTTTAGTAGTTAGAATCCCTGTTTTAAGAACTATCCCCCCTGCCTTTTTAAAAAAATTTCATTTGACTTTAGAGCTTTTCTTCTTTCTCAAAGTTTTAACATGCTTTTATGGTCAGGTTGCACTTTTGTTCATTTTGCTATTTTGAAGAATTCCCTCACCCTTGCTTTTTTCCCAGATGTTAACAGACTTGTTACCATTGCCTATTAAAAAGCAATGCTTCTATTCCTTTGCTATGTACTTTCAAAATTCAGTGTGTAAGACTTGTAACAACTTGTAACTAGATTTAGTATAATATACTTTACATAAGTTACAAAATTTGCATCATCCATGGCAGAGACTAGGCAAGTATGTTAAACCATCATCAGTGAAATTGATAGAAGAGGATTTTTAAGTCCAATTTGTTTAGTTATAAAATAATAAATTGCACATTTACGTATCTGTCTATGGACCTGTGTATCTCTCTATCTTGGTCAGCTTGTGGGCGATCTCATCTACTCAGTGGAAACCCCAGATTCCCCTGGTTTGACTGTAAACTTAGAAATTCACAGAATTCCCAGAGAAGAGAGTTAAATTTTGACGGAAACCTAGTCCTCCCTGAGTATTACCTTTGTTTTTGTTTTTGTTTTTGTTTTGATGACTTAATGCCTTTCTGGTCCTCTGATGAGTTTCTCTCGTTCGGACTCACTATATCAAAAAAGTATTTTCCTTTTCTTATATATAAAAGAAAATGAAAACTCTGGTTTCTCTTATCTTTAACACTTATTTTATCTGATTTTATTAATTTGTAAGACTTGCATTCTTTTCTTCTCTAGGAGAAAAAAAGATATTTTGGATATCCTAAGGTAATATTGACTATTTGATGACATGCTATCTTTATAGTATTCTAAATTCTTTGTATAATAGTCATTTCTAAGTATAAAGGATTAGATTATTATTTCACTAGAATTATAGAAATGTTTTTTGCTGTAAGTAACCATTTTTACAACTACTCTTTGATTTAGAACCTGTAGTAACAAAATGCTGGACATATATTTAAGTGCCTTAGATCAATTTAAAACTGGTATTTTTCTCAATTTTTGAAACTCCTATTAACACAGTTGGTTTATCACTAGAGACATTCCTAGAAGAACAGTGATTCTATTTGCAAGTGGAAGAAATCCATTTTACTCTTCCAAGACAAAAACATAGTGTCCATAGATTTCCTCTTTCAGAAGACTAAGTGAATGAGCATCCTTGTACTCAGAATCTCCTTCTCCTTCCTCTTCCCCCTTCTTCATCAAATGAACTGTGTGAATTTTAATTTGGAATGTAAAAAGAGATGTTCACAAGCATTTTTACCCAGCACTTACAAGCTTTTCATAGGAACAACTCTGGACAACAGTTATTATTACTGCCTTCAGTTTGAAGCTGCATTCCAAACCAAGCTGACTGATTCCAAGATCAGTACTGTTTCCAGGTCACCCTGGTGGACGTGTAAAGAAAGACTGATCGTTTCCATAAATTTTTCATTTTCACAAGTTATTCTAAAGAGAATAACCTTCCTAATTAAGAATAATTTATAACAGAAATACCTTGGGTGATGAACAATTGCACTGGGCTCCAGCTTAGTGGTGGGGAGTCATGCCTGTCTCTCCAAATTATTTTGGCACTTTCTAGAGGAGCAGGGTACCATGGGGTTTTCCTGTGCTTTCATGCTTTTGATACATAGTGATACTCCTGGAATACTTGTTTGACCTTGTTGATTTCTTCTTGATTGCAGCCTTATGTTATAGTATAGTCTTAAGCTGATTTTTTTGTATTTCTAAGTATTTTCTATGTTTTGCTGTTTACATGGGCCTATATTTTTAGAGCTAGAGAGAGGTTGAAATATTATCCTCGATCTAAAGAGTAACTATGGATCTTTCTTCTGTTACTTCTTTATAGCAGTTTTCTTTGTCTTCACTGAATCCAGTCTTTTCTGTTGGCCCTTACTTTATCAGTTCTGAATTGTCTCATTATATTTAATCATAGTCTCAGGAAAAAACCACATATAATATTAACTCTAGGGGACTATGATCCAGACCTCTTTATAAACCAAATTATAAACTTTATACTGAAACATATATTTAAACCATGTATCACCATACATCCCTATAATATTATATGCTCTACATACCTGATATCCTATAATAAAAGACTTTTATTCTCTAAAACATGGTACTCAGCTGGTTACTAGTCTTCAAAGTCCTTTTCTCAGATACCTTACAATCTACCTTTTGAAGGTGATTTCAGCCTTATTCAATAGTACCTCAATTTTCATTTAATAGTATCACATCTTCAACTTATTTCCTACATGGAGAGTTTTAATCCTACCACTCATCATTGAATTACTGCTTCGTTTCTTTGGCACCTCTTATCCTCCAAGAATCTACTTTTCCTTCTAAACTCTAGAGGAGAACAGAATTTCAAAATCAAATGAATCAATAAAGAAGATGTGGTATATATATACACACACACACACACACACACACACACACACACACACACATATATAATGGAATATTACTCAGCCATAAAAAAGAATGAAATAATGTCATCTGCAGAAACATGGATGGAGCTAGAGATTATCATACTTATTGAAGTAAGTCAGACAGAGAGTGACAAATACCATATGATATCACTTATATGTGGAATCTAAAAAAAATGATACAAATGAACTTATTTACAAAACAGAAATAGACCCACAGACATAAAAAACAAACTTATGGTTACCAAAGGGGAAAGGGGGGAGGGATAAATTAGGAGTTTGGGATTAACAGATACATACTACTATATATAAAATAAACAACAAGGACTTCTTGTATGGCACAGGGAACTATATTCAATATCATGTAATAACCTATAATGGAAAAGAATCTGAAAAAGAACATCTATTTATCTATCTATCTATCTACCTACCTACCTGCCTACATCTGAATCACTTTGCTGTATACCTGAAAATAACACAACATTGTAAATCAACTATACTTCAATGAAAAGCTGTTTCTTTTGGGAAAAAAAATAAACTAGTTCTGAGCTCTTAGGCACTCTGTTCAGGGTTAGAAGCACAGATGCATCTATTTCTACCATAGACAAGGTCTTCTAAATTTTGTATATGATTAGAAAATGCAGGATAATATCTCAGTCCATGAGTCTGGTAGCTGAGTGGCTCTCAGGAGGTATTTAGATTTGTCCAGAGCATGATAGCAGTGAATACCAAAACATTTTGTTGGCGATGATCTCTTTATTCTGGGATAGGGGACATCCCTCCTTTCTTCTGGCTCTATTCCTCATTACCCAGACATAAATCATATCCTCACCAAGAGTACCTTAACCAAACAACAACACTCAAACTTGTTCAGAGATACAAATATTGATTTTAAAGTATATATAAAATACATGATGAAAAACAAAGGACAGTGATGAAGCCATCTCCCAGGCCTCCTAAAGGTGCTGTAGTGTTGGGAAGGGGAATATGCTGCGATTTAGTATGTAACTTAAGATGTGTATCACGTGCAGCCTGGCATCTCCCACTGTTTTTCACTTCCTAGAGACTCAAAACTAGAAATTCAAGGCAAAAAAGAGAAAAAGGAAAAAGAGAGTGGATGATATGGAAAGCAGATAATGAGAAAAGCTAAGCTCAGCATAGCACTCAGCCTGTATGTTTCTTATCTCTTGTCTTGGAGAACTGAGCTTGTCAAATATCTCAACTCTCATTTTGATTATTACCTGGGATTTGTCATTTTTAGTGAGTTTTTTCCAAGAGTTAGGCAGACATTTTTTTTTCCAATTTGATTTTCTTACAAATTCTGGAAGTTGATTTTCATAATGCTCTAAAGAGAAATTTCCTTATTCAGCAAGATCCTTTGTTTCCAGCTTTAGTAAGAATAAGTATCGTATGAAAACTTTCCAAGGATCTCTGCTGCCCAGGAGTGAAAGTTTCCTTGGTCTAAAGAAATTAAGTCAATCTTAAGTATGAACAAGAATAGAAGATGTGTGAAACAGGAAGTGTTATTTGGTCCATAGTATTTTAGGGTAGGTTTTGAGTAATAAGTAACATTATTTGTGCAAGGAGTACAGTGACCCTGGACAATACATTTGATTGGCAGACCTACCTTGACATCAAGCCTTGGGTCTTATTCAACATTTAATACCCAGTTCCTTGTATGGAAGTTGACATACAATAGAAGCTCAGTGAATATTTGCTGACCTAATGCTTCCTATTGGTATTTCCCATAAAGTCCTGTCAATTGCAGTGATCCTGTAAATAGTAGGGGCTCAACGAATCTGACTAATGAGAGAATTGATAATTTCTAATTAGCTGAGCTAGCTATAGCCAATGGAAGATTCTATAGCCATTACAAACACTATTTGGTAGAATTTTAAATAACCTGGGACATTTTTGTGATGTGATGTTAAGTTAAAAAAAGCAGGACATTAGTGTCATGGTTTTTCTCACCCACCTTACTTGAACATTTTCCAATGATATTAATTATTCCACAAATATTTTTAAAATCATAATTAGCTCATCTAGGTAAAATGAATTGTGTGAGGGAGAAAAGTCCCCACTCCTTCCAGCTGTTTAAATTTAGCTTGGCAATGGGGCAAAATATACTCTCCCCAAAAGTTTACCTTTGAGAACGAATTAGCTTTTGTCATATCCTGGTAGTAGCTCTGGTCTGCTTTATGTGTAAGAGGTTAGACTCCTGAAGTCATGTATTTAATGCTTATTTTTTAAGGTATCTGAACCCCTTCTCCCCTAAAATGTTTTTCTTTTTCTGGGATTCTCTGTGTTTCATAGGATGTTTGCGTTTTATGAAACCTCAGATATCATTTGGCTTAAGTTCCTCATAATGTAGATGAAGAAATTGAAGTTCAGAGTAATAAAGGGGAAATAGAGAATTATCACTTATTGTAACTTAAATATGTGCTGGACATTATGCTCTGATCCATGCATACATTATCTGTTTTATAATTTCAAGTTAACCTTCATTTGTAAATGAACATCTAGTTAACCTTTTACTCCCCTGGCCAAGAAGAAAATACTTTAAAACTTATTAGTGTACATTAATTAAGAATTATTTTAATCACCAGAGGGATTAATATACTTTTTTCAGAAACCAGATAAAAATTAATGGTGATTAAAAGCCAATTAAAAGAGTTAAGATTTTGATTGTCATACTATTCTTTTCCCAGTTTCCTTGATCTACAGGGCAGCCTTAACAATCCTTTTACCCATAAAACACAATGACATTTTAAAATTACTATGTGGAAAGTGATTGCCTAGCATAATCTATTCTCTCCTTCCACAGTAACAGAACTGTTACTTAATTCCAGGAAGAAACACATCCAATTAAAAAGTTACATTTCTCAACCACCTCCGTGTCTAGGGATGAATACTGAGATGTTAACAGAAGATGCTGGGTGAGGCTTATCAGAAAGCAATTTTTTCCCCTTGCCATTCCCTATAGTTTTCTGTCTGGATCATGAATATTATGAGTAGAGCTCCAGAGGACAGAAATAGCGTGGTTTCCTGGTGGCATTGGAGAGCTACTGTACAAATTTCAGCTGCCCACTGCTGAACTTCTAGATGAGAGAATAAAGTTGTATGTGTTTAAACCGCTCTTGTCAGATTTCTATGACTAGGCACAATTCCCATCTGATACACAGCTTATGACAGATTTGGAAGAAACCATTAGTGTTTTTAAACTGTGCTCCTTTGTTTTGTTTCTTGGTGTTGTTCAGGGCGTTACCTGGGAAGGGTTGGAAAGGAGGAAGGCATGATTCTCAACTTCTCTGAGCCGGTCCATGAAAACATCTCGAATAACATCTGTTTTGTTATTTGGACATCCATGTGGCATTTCATTTGAACTGGGGTCCCATAGCTTAAAGTAATTTGAAAACCGCTGAGTTCTAGTTCAAAGTTCTCATCATATAATTGCGAAAACAGTCACCATGTTTCAAGCATTCTTCTAAGTGGTTAACATATAATAAATCATTTAACTCTCTCAATAACCCTGTGAGGTAAGTGCTATTACTATTCCCATCCTGCACACAAGGAAACCAAGGCACAGAAATATTAACTTGTGCGAGATTACAAATCTTGTATGTGGCATAGCTAAGATTCAAACGTGGGGCAGCTTGCTCCACAATCCAAGCTTTGAACCACCATCCTGTCTCTGCACATGATGCTTAAATTAATGCTTATGGAATGTAAGTGATTTTCTCAAGTTCAAACAACAAGTTTGTGGGACACCTGAAGAAGCTCTAAGATCATTTAACTATAATGTTCTTTCCAGAACACCAAGCAGGATCCTCCTTCTCTTAACAGTTTTTTCCATGTGACACAATAAATTGTAAGTCACTTTTCTAGGGGCTGCAGTTGCAAATGAATGACACCCATCACAGATAAATTTAACTTTCAGCTTCTAGCTTCTTTGTAAAAAACAGTTCTCCTGAATAGTGTAACAGTGACACCATACTTGACTGAAATCTTTTCTACCCCCGAGCTTTCTTTTAAACGTTAATATCATCTCTCTTCATATACTTCAAACCTTCTATTAATCACAGACTTTGAAAAGTTTTAAGAATTCTGGAGTGCAAGTTGTCTAGTCTCAAATAGCTGGTAAAATCTTTCTTAAGACCTTGCTGTATTAGTCCTACTTAAATCAAATAAACATCAACTAAATATGGCTCCATTGCTACCATTTCTTCTGCTGATACATTAAAAAAAATCTAGCCTCATGACTGTTTCCTTATAAGCCATCAATGCACAATGTTATAGATATGTTAAACCTTTTTGTAGTCATATATGATACAATTACTTTCCTAGTGGTTTATTTTTTACTTT
The DNA here is from genome assembly GCF_025265405.1 of Mesoplodon densirostris. Lineage (NCBI taxonomy): Eukaryota > Metazoa > Chordata > Mammalia > Artiodactyla > Ziphiidae > Mesoplodon > Mesoplodon densirostris. The sequence continues at coordinate 222,372,731 of NC_082661.1, forward strand.
TTTTTTTTTTTTTTTTTTTTTTTGCGGTACGTGGGCTTCTCACTGTTGTGGCCTCTCTCGTTGCGGAGCACAGGCTCCGGACGCGCAGGCTCAGCGGCCATGGCTCACGGGCCCAGCCGCTCCACGGCATGTGGGATCTTCGCGGACTGGGGCACGAACCCGTGTCCCCTGTATCGGCAGGTGGACTCTCAACCACTGCGCCACCAGGGAAGCCCTATTTTTTACATTTTAAATATTCTTTTCTTTACTATATATATTTCATTCTTACGTGGTTATATTTACTATTCTTTATGGCTTCTGCTTTTGCTTTTGTTCCCTGTCCATGCTAAGGTGAAATATATTCACTGTATACTTCTTAAGTCTTTTGTTGTTGTTATTGTATATATTATATATGACTTTTACTTACCTGAAATTTATTTTGGAGTATACTTTGAGGTATGGTTCTAATCATATTTTGCTCCCAAATAGTTTGCACTTGGCTCAACATTTTCTGTTGAATAATATATGTTTTTCCCCACTGATACAATATGACAACTTTAGGGAAAGTATAAGTCATTAGAAAGCAACTCCAACATGCAATTGCAACTATTTTTGTTTGTTTCAGCCTCCAGTACCACGGAGGCAGCGTCCATGTTCCTATCGCAGTGTCATCTCCTCTGGAAGATGCCTGTAGCATCACTCTCATATCCCCACAACACAGAGTAGCAATGCTTTCTTCAACTCCCTCTCCTCCATGTATCTTAAATCTGTCAGCTTCTCTGCTCTGTCACCTTGTCATATAAGCCACCAACATTTCTTGCCTAGACTACTATAAAACCTCCTAATTGATCTTATACCTGTAATTGTCTTTCTCCAAATTATTCTCTACATACATCTCTATTGCACTATACATATATATGTGAAGGTTGGTACTTTGATTCTACTAGTCACCTTTATACTGCCACCTTTTAAAAAATATCCTTAATCCCCTTGTTTTTTGCTATCGTCTATTGGTGTCCGACTAAGAGCATTGCTGAAGTTAGCTGGTATCACCTTATTCTCCCGTCAACATCACCTCACTTAGAATCTGACATGAAGTCAGACTAAGTAGTGATAGGTCTCAGACACTTCCAAATATTTACTTCCAGAATGAGAGTTATCCCTTCCTAAGTTGGAACTTCTGTGAACAGAATTGGAATTACTTAGGTCACGAGTACTTGGGAAAGTAGAGAAAGAGTGAAGCGGAAGTCCATAGAAACATCCTAAAATGGCAGATCTCAGAGAGCACCTCATTTTAGAAGAAAATGAATACCTTTGAAAGGAAGTTGTATCCCTTCATAATTTCATCCAGGGATGGTACCAGGGAAGCCAGTGATGAGAGAAGCCCTGTGAACTAGGTTAGGTTCTTGGATGTAAAAGTGGCATGACGTGACTACACAGAAAATATATAATATTTATATGTTAAAAATGTAATATAGCAAATATATATTTAAATGATATAAATAAAGACATATTTTTAAATTAAAAAACTTTTAAATTGTGGTAAAATACACATAGTATATACAATTGTAACCATTTTTTAGTGTACTGTTCCGTAGTGCTAGGCATATTCACATTGTTGCACAAACAGTCCTCAGAACTCTTTCCATCTGGCAAAACTGGAACTCCATACCCACTAAACAACTCCCCATTCTCCACCCCTCCCAGCCCCAGAGGGGTTATATTTTAAGGAAACTAAAGAGAGATCCCACAATCAATGAAACCTGGGCAGGTACCTTGGCTTTTTTCCTCTGTTCCAGGAAATTCTTCTTCTTCTTCTTTTTGTTTATTTATTTATTTGCCACACTGTGCGGCATGCAGGATCTTAGTTCCTTGACCAGGGATTGAACCCAGGCCCTCAGCAGTGAGCCCAGAGTCCTAACCACTGGACTGCCAGAGAATTCCCAGGAACTTGCTAATGGCTGGCTTAAAAGAATTCAACTCCTTCAAAGTTGAATTATGTGAAGGGATAAATCCAATTTTTGTATGGTGAAACTATGAACAAATAGTATGCAGAAAAACTTTGTATACGAAAAAAATGCCAGAAGAATATTGCCTCAAGGTAGGAGAAAATAATAACCTAATTCTAACTTGAAAAGAAAAATGTAATGAAGTAATTGCAGCTATGAAGGCAGACTGAAAGAAATAATACAAGAATTTGGTGGACAATATGGCCAGGCAATGGGAACCAAGACCAGAAAACAGGAGAAGGAAAGAAATGGAAGTGGCAGAATTCAGGAAAGAAATAAAAGTAAATGAGATCATTTCAGGAATGGAGACTAAATTGCAAGGACGTAAGAGTGAATAGACATTACAGAAAGCATGGCAAGAATGAGATGGGTTAGTGGTAAAAGCAAACAAAATGAGGCAGAAAAGAGGAAAGATTTCAACAGATTAGAGGGAAATTTTATCCTTAGGAGACTGACAAAAGAGATTTAACATGCACATATTGGAAATTCCTGAAGAAGAAAACCAAAACATGGACCAGAACAAATATTTTAAAACATAAATCCAAAAACTACTTTTGAAACAAGGAAAAATACCAATTTATATTAAAAAACACTAGAAGAAAGCACAGGAACTAAGGAGAGTGCTAACTAATGGGAATAAATTAGAAGAATGGGGAAGATGCAGACAGGGGTGGGAGCAAGATTTCCCTGCTTCTATCTTTTTACATGGTTTTGATTTTGAAACATTTGACTATATCATCTATTAAAAATATGATAAAATCTTAAAATGCCTGTCACATGGTAGGTGCCTTAGATTATAAAGCATTTTTATAGGCCTCATATTTTTTTTCTTTTTTAACTTTTTATATGAGGAAAGTTCTTTCCAGGCCTGATCTGTAAACTGACTGTGTGGCTTGGCCTTGGCTCCTCACCAAACAGTTATTTTCTACTATGTGCCAGTCATCATGCTAGTAATTGGGCTACATCACTGAAAACATAAAAAAGACAAATCTCCCATCCTCATGGAATTTATATTCTTGTTGCAGAGGAAGGGGAAAGAGAATCCAATATACATCAGTAAAAGGTATAGTATGTTAGACGATGGTAAATGTTCTGGGGGAAAATGCAGAACGTAATGGTATAGGGAGTAGGGGAGCTGTGCAGGTGCTTGTAAGTTCTGACAAGGTCTTTAGGAAAGACCTGCTGGGAAAAGAGTTTCCTCCGTTATTTTAACCTGTAGTGCCCCTAACTAGATTTCTGCTATTCTGTAGGTATTTAATTTAAATATTTTAGTCAGAAGGAGGAATTCCTGGTTTTATTTCTTGAGCTTATTTTGGTGAGAAATTTTATTTTAAAAATATTCTTAAGCTTTTTGTGATTCCTTATTAGAAATGGTGAATTAAAACAAACAAACTAACTCCCCAAACAAACCAAATTGTAATTTCTCAAGTCCCTCATTCCATGGATCTTCTTGGGTCAGCCAGATACCCACATGTAAGTACCTTTTAGAGCAAGTATATTACCAGGAAAATTATTTCCAGAATTTGTGCCCAAAAAGTTACTAAAGGGAAGGATGGGAGGAGGTTATTAGAAGAGCTCTGATTCTACTAAAAAGCAGTTCTCATACCCTAGGTTGGAGGCTTCTCTCTTTCTGGTAATTGAAGGGAATCTGTGTCCAAAATGTGGAAGATCTGCTCTGTGTTCTCTACTCCTACATCCTTCCCCACCCCCAGGGGATTCTTCAAAGATTTTACTAATTCCATTACTATCTGACTTTGTGAAAATGGGTGGCATTTACAGATTAAGTGTCCACTACTTTTCAAATTTTCAATCTTAAAAAAACTGCTTTCATATCTAAATGAGGAGGTGAGGGTAGACGAATTAGGTATTGCCCAGATTCTGTTAAGAGAACCTAGAGGCTTCTTTATCTTTTATTTTAAATTTAATCTAATTTCATTCCAAGTATTTTGTTATATAATTTAAAAAGTCAAATAGTTCTTCAAGGATTATAATGAGAAATGAGAGCCTTCTGCTTTATTCTGCCACAATCTGATCATTATACCCCAGTGGAAATCATTTTCAGTATTTTAGCTCTTTATTTGTGTTTTCACCTCTACATTTCTAAATGGCATGCTCAGATTGCTGTTTTTGACCTTTGAACTTCAGATACTATACATAGATTCCTACTGTGAAAGATGAGTATTTAGCTCTCTTATATCTGCTACCCCACTACAAAGTTGTTTACATTTTTATAACATTATTAATATTATTTATAATTGACACATCCATTGTACATTGCCTTGCTTGGTCATCTTTTTATTTTTTGAGTTGATAAGTGATTCGTTTTTCTTCTGCCTTGTTTTCTTCTACACACCTATTATTAATTTATCCCCAGATTCTTACCAGAAATAGGAATCTCTTCTCAAAGAGGCCAAACATATCAGGTAATATATCAGTTTTATTTATTTATTTTTTTTGAGATATCGCTTCTGGGAGCCTTCCGTTCCCCCAGGTTAGTTTTTTGCTTATTGGCTTTGCAACTGTGTGGCCCAGAGCTACCCCTTCATCATCCTCAATGTGAAAATTTTCATAAGACTCTTTTGTCTGGATCCCATGTTTCTTGAATTTCTATTCTGGATTTAGTCCCTTGATTTCATGGGGAACATCTTCCAGTAATATAAGAAACTGGTCATTGGAGTCAAATTGTTTGAGACTTTGCATATCTGAAAATATCTTTAGTTTCACACTTGGGTGTAGAATTCTAGATTGGAAATCATTTCCCATCAGACTTGTGAAGACTGCTAAGTTAGTTCATTGTCTTCTAGCTTTCAGTATTGCTGTTGAAGTGTCTGATGCTATTTTTTAAACTTTTTACTTTGAAATAACTATATTCTCACAGGAAGTTGAAAAAATTGTACAGAGTCACATGTGTCCTTCTCTCAACTGACCCCAATATTGGGAAGTTGATCCATCCCAATGGGAACAACTATATAGCTGTAGTATAATATTAATTGATGCTATTTTTATTCCCATTCCTTTGCAAATGACATATTGAGTTTTTTCTGACAAATTTTGAACTTATAGGTATCACCCTTCAGATATTCTGAAATTTTATGATAATGTACCTTGGTACGAATTTTCTTTTTTTCCCATTCAATGTGCTGTGTATTCAGTGGGTCTTTTCTTCCTGGAAATTTTATGTAGCTTCTCATAGTTTTTTTTCTTCCACTTCCATTTTATCTGCTCTTTTTCTTGAATTCTATTGTATGTGTCATAGACTTTTTGAAAAATAATCCACTTAAAAATATTTTCCCTTCTACTTTTCTTTATTATTATGAGAGCTCTCCTCAAATTTATCTTCCCATCCTTCTATTTAATTTTCATTTATCTTTTTTAACTTTCCGTGAGTGTTTTTGAACATCACCCTCTTCTTTTCTTAAGGATACATTAACTTTCTAAAAAATTTCTCTGAAGATATCGATTATATTTCCTTTGAAAATATCTTTACCTCTCTGCCTCCACTTTGTTTTCTGTGGGTCCATTTTCACATTAAAGGTCTGTCTCATGTGCATAGGAGGATAGAGTGGACATACAGGACTTCACCCTTTTTTTTTTTAATAGAAATTCTGTTGGACCCATTAATAGCTCCCTCAACGTTAGAAACACCCGAGGCCTCTAGTTCCTGGCTGACCTTAGGGAGTGTCTGGCCTCGTTTCTTGGCTTCTCCTCCAAGACACACTTTGCTTTTTATCTTTTCTTGACTGGTTCCTTTCTCCTTGAGTCCTAAAATTCTGTGATTTTTCTTTGTCTACTTCCATTTCTCATTAGTCTCATTCTTTTTGTGCTTATAAGTTAATGCCCTAAACTTTTAAATTACTGCCATTTTGAGAGAAGGTGGAGGTAAACAAGTATATTTAACTGTGTGATTCATCTGGGAATTTCTGCCATAATGTTTAATAACTAATTATTGTAGGTACATAGAAAGGTTCTAATTTTGTGTATACCTGTTTTATTTCAAATCACCTCATTAAATTCTCTTTGTAAAAATAGTTTTAGCCAATTATCTTGGATTTCCTAGATAGGTAATGAGTTTTCTCTTTTATAAATTTGAAAAAGAATTTCTTACTTCATTTGCTGGTGCTTGTAAAAGTATTTATATGTAATTTTAACCGATTATTTTTTGTTATCTTCATTGGCTAATATTTTAAAATTATTTAAAAATTATTTAAACTAATTTCTTAGACTTTCTCAGTAGGTGATAATTTGACTACTTTAAATTTGAAAAATTCTCTTGCCTTACTTCACTATCACTTTAAAAAAATATTAAAGTGTGAGCATTCTTTTAGTGTTCCTCAACTTAATGATATAACCATAATTTTTTTCTCATGTGTACAGTGTGGTTGTTGTTTTTACATAGATATCCTGGGTTGTATTAATAAAATATTCTTCTATCTTTAGTTTAATTCTACTTTTTCTAACTTTGGAAATTTAATTTTTTCAATTAATTTAATAATCTCTATTAATATTTAACTTTTTCAACTCCCACTTTGGCATTCCTGTTTTAATCATATGATTGTTCTTCTTTATTCAGTAAAGGCTTATTTATTTAATAGGTCCTACTCTTGAATAATATTTATTTCTCAATTCCTTTTTTTATTTTTTTGGCTACGCTGGGTCTTCCTTGCTGTGCATGTGCTTTCTCTAGTTGCGGCGAGCGGGGGCTACTCTTCGTTGTGCTGCATGGGCTTCTCATCGCGGTGGCTTCTCTTGTTGCAGAGCACAGGCTCTAGGCTCGTGGGCTTCAGTAGTTGTGGCACGTGGGCTCAGTAGTTGTGGCTTGTGGGCTCTAGAGCACAGGCTCAGTAGTTGTGGTGCATGGGCTTAGTTGCTCCATGGCATGTGGGATCTTCCCAGACCAGGGCTCGAACCCGTGTCCCCTGCATTGGCAGGCAGATTCTTAACCAATGAGACACCAGGAAAGTTCCTCAATTCCTTTTATAGTTAACATTTCTACATTGCTTTGTTAAACTAAATGGTTTAACTAAATTGCTATTTCTGTTGTATGGTTTGAAAGGAATTTAACAGAGAGTTTAAAATTTTCTGGTAAACCTTCAGCCAACTCCCTGAAACACTGCACTGCTTTCTCAAAAATAAAAGTTTTAACTCACCTTACAGTGTTTTCTTTTCTTTTGGCTCCCTAAGCACTGATGTGTTTCTTGAATTTTGTGATATGAATAGCCCCTTGCCTATTTTCCAGTGCTGACCCCCCTTTTTTTAAAAATTTACATATTCTTTTCATCATTTTGGTCAGAATCCTGGAACAATTAAGTATAGTTACTTGTGTTTACATCCTATTTTATGCCAGATTTGGGATAGAAAATCTTTTTATATTATATTTATTTCTATAATCTACCATAAATCCTTTAGAAGAATATAAAATATAAGTATATACATTTTGAAGAAGTTTACATTATAGATTTAAGAAATAGTCATACTAAACTTAAGAATTATGATAACTCTTTTACAAGAAACTGGAAAATGGTGGGTGATATTCATCTATTATCAACATTCTAATAAATATTCTCAAATTTTCATTGACTTTCTGGACAACAGGTCAATAAAAATGAATACAGTTTTTATACAATCTGTAGTTCTCCAACTAGGTGGTTTTTCATCTTCACTCCAGTCCTATGTAAAGCACTATAAAAGTAACATCTGAAAACAGTAGAAAAGAACTTATATGTTTTGAAAATACCTTTGCTTTCTTGGAAGATTCTTATTCTATCACAAATCTTAATACTCTCTTATGCAAAAGGGACTATTTTCCTTGAGGAAAGATTATGGTTAGCCTAATGATTTTCTTATAAAGATATATTACAGCTGACTTGCTACTCTTTCTTACCTTTGGAGCCACCTGCCTGAGTGAGGGCATGGTGAATAATAATGGCAGAAAATTAGAGAATTTTGCAGTTTTGTTAAAATCTTAATTTTCTTTTTCTCCTTGTAAATTGAAGCCATGATTACTGAGCAGCTATACAGTATTTTAGATATAATTCTTATTTCAAAATGGGTTAGTCATCAGAGAAATGTACAAGATATGCATCAGACTTGGGTACTTATTTCTACTTGATATATCCCTAGTAGACGAATACACAGATAACCATCAATTGATGTGCAGGAATTGTAAGCAAAAAATAAAAAGAAACTCTGTCCCTCATTAGTCATAAGAAAATGTTCATGTTGATGTGCTAGGAACAAATGGACAGCTCTGAAGTCTGACAACTGTACAATAAAACATTTTCGTGACTCATTCTACTTTAGCCTATGATAGCCTCTGTCTCTCGGCTCTCTTTATTCTCTGTGAATTGCTCAGATGAGAAAATAGATGGGACTTTGGGAGGATACAAAAAGGAAATACATTGGTCAGAAACTGCCTTGTTCTACATGCATTTTCTTTCTCAATAAGGAAATAAATCCTCCAGACTTCTTTAAATAGAAATACTCAGTTTAAAGCATTCATTTCCTTTTCATTTCCTTCTTGTAACTTTTTTTTTCTTTTGCACGTTGTGCCAGTGAGTTTCCATGACATGTAGAATTCAGGACTGGACTGGGAATCATACAGGCAGTGAAGGGAGTACAAATAAACCTAGTATTTCTGAGAAGGCTTTGAGACATCTTGCATATTACAGAAGGCATAGGAGAGCCAGCAAGCATTAAGTACACTTCTGTATTTAGTGAAACTTTCACTGGCACAGAGCAGGATGCTTCGACCACTCTAAACCTCATGTTCTCAATGTGCCAGTGAACCCTCAGCTTTGAGGATGCAGTGTGATCAACAATACGTTAAACTGGGATGCTGCCCTCTGCATCCAAAAGGCGTGTGTCTATGCAGTCTCTTCCAGCCTTCCACAAAACTAAAGAAAACATGGGAAAAGCTGACAATTCCTTACAGAGCTGAAAAGTACAAATAACCTATAGTTGGAAACTATGAAAATCTTTCTTTCCTATAAGCAGATAGAACTAACGTTTAAAAACCCCAATCTGGCTTAACATCATAGCACACTGAGATTTTTGCCTTGCTATTTAATTATTATTTTTTTTCTTTTTGCGGTATGTGGGCCTCTCACTGTTGTGGCCTCTCCCGTTGCGGAGCACAGGCTCCGGACGCGCAGGCCCAGCGGCCATGGCTCACGGGCCCAGCCGCTCCGCGGCATATGGGATCCTCCCAGACCGGGGCACGAACCCGTATCCCCTGCATCGGCAGGCGGACTCTTAACCACTGCGCCACCAGGGAGGCCCTGCCTTGCTATTTAAAAAAAATCAGAAAGATAATTTATAACTTTCCCACTCTGTCAATGGACTGAAAAATTCAAGGTCTGAGCTAACCAAAAGAAAGTATTATTCTTCCTCTACTCTCCTACTTTGATCTGTACGGTGTAAATACTTTCTTGTCTCTGACCCTTGGTTTTTTCCATCTTCTTTTTCACCATTGACACTGACACAACCATCCAGAGACAGTGACTTTCAGAAAACAATCAGGTAGGAAATAGAGACTAATGGTAACAGGTTATGTTCCCAGCAAAATCAATGAAAATAAATCTATATTTACATTCACCTTGGGAAACATTTAAACAACAAAGATAAAGAAAAAAATACCATAAAATATCTAAGAAAACAAAACCAAACCCATAAAGTTACCTACAGAAGAATAAAAGTGAAGCTAGTTTCTTTTCTTCCAACAAAAGGCACTAGACAGTTGTGGCAGAGAATTTACTGCTCAACAAATATCTGTATTCTTCTGTATGTCTCCCAGCCCCCTTGTAGTTAGGCGTGGGCATGTATTTGGGCTCCTTGTGAAAGTGACAAAATGTCACTTTTGTATTGAAAATTTTACAAGCTTGATTTCATCTGCCAAAGGGCCCAGTAGGCCCACAGACCCGCCCTGTAGTTATCTTCTCAGATCCTGAATGCAGAGCTGGAATAAACATTCTTGGCCACTGAAAAATCTCCACATTGCCTCCCTATGTGTGAAGTGAGAGCTTATTATGATAGGAATGCGGGACAAGAGAAACCCCTGGCGCTGCCCCTTACCTCCAAAACAGTAAAACAAAAGGTATCATAGCCCTTCGTATCATTTTTAATGGCTTCTTCACAAGTCAAACTACGTAGAAAGATGGTGAGAGCAGAAACTTCAAGGCCTCTTGAGACTTAGATTTAGAAGTCTCACAGCATCACTTTATTTCATTCTGTGGGTCAATGCAAGTTACAAGGCCAGTTCACACCTGAGGGGTAGAGAAATAAATGCTCCTTCATGTGAAGAATGGCAAAGTCCTATTGCCAAGAAGTGTCATATATGGATGTGAAGAATTATTGCATCCATGTTTGCAAGAAATCTACCACATCATAGGAACTGGCAAAATGATGAGAAGCATTATCATTTTCACCTGACATGAATAGAAGCGCACCTTCACTGTTTCACCTCAAGGTTACGTCTTTTCAAATCTCTTTACTCATATAGTCTAGTGGGAAGTTGAACGTTGGGAAGGACAGTCTCATATACTCAGTCTTTCGACCCCCCCCTCAGCCAAAAGTAGGCCTTGGGCTTGCAGCACTTCCCTACCAAGAGATAAATAGTTCACACAGCCTATGCCAAGATTTTCACCTTGTATAAGAGTATCTTTCCCTGCTTCAGGCTCAAAGAATGCTCTTTTATATTTTCTTGAAGTCTGTGCTTCATATAGCACCTGGTCAACCCCACTGTCATATCTGTCCTCCACTAGGAGGGGATGGCGTCTTTCTAGTATGGCACAAACTGCCCCACATTGGCCACAGGGAGGGACCCGCTGGCTACGGGGGCTGTTGTCCACTCTAGAAGCTGATGTTGCTCTGGCTGTTCTCTATGTAAGTAAAGCATTGTTCCACCCAGGGCTTGACTGGACTGTGTTCTTCTTGGTGATTCTGATACCAAGATGCAATGCACAGAGTCCTCCCCTGGGATTGGTAACCAATGCATGGTAAGCTGCCCCAACACTGATCATCTGAACATCTTTCAGAACATACTATGGAGCACTAACTATATTGATGATGTCGTGCAGATTGGAGTTTTGAGAAATAACAAGTGTACTAGATACTTTAGTTGGATGCATATGTGCTAGAGTTTAAGAAATCAGTCCCATCTGGGAGCCTTTCAGTACAGTAAGTTTTGGGGAGTCCAAAGTCTTAAGCACTTGGGGATATATTTTCCCAAGTAAGAAGGTAAGATGTTGTGCTTTGTACTGACTATCATTAAAAAAATAGTACAACACTTGGCAGACTCCTATAGAGGCCTTCTGGGCGTGAAGCTCTGATCCATTTATTGAGTGATTCATAATAGTTCATGTTTTGAGTGAGAACACAACAAAAGAAGGCTCTGCAGCAGGTTCAGGCTATTGAAAGTGCCCTGTCGTCCGTAAGATGAAATGGTGCTCCAAGTATCAGTGATACATAAAAATGCCATAATACAACCTCTGGCAATGACATTAAAAGATGCATGACACAGTTCCCTAGTGTTTGGGGGAAGTCTTCTGCTGATAACTATTTCATTTTGAGAAGCCACTCCTGACTTGCCATTGAGACCTGGTAGGGGCCGAGTGCTAGAACACTGGACACCAAGACACTGAGATGTCTGCCATGCATTAGGGGTTATCAGATTTACCTGTAAGATTGTGCAGGATCAGTCATGATGAAATTGAAATATTATGGCCTGTATTAGACTCATGAAGGCATAGAAAGAACAAGAAAACTGTATGGACAAGTGGCTCAGGCTCTCATGACACCTACTTATGCTGCATTGTCACGATTTCTTCTACCCACTCTTACGGCCTCATAGAGAGTTTCTTACAAATAGCTGACATATAAGGAAACAAAAACTCAGGTCTTGTTTATAGAGTTCTGCAGGATAAGCTGGCTCCAGCTGGAAATGGTCTATTGCTGTTTTGCTTGAGCACTCAGAGGAGGCTGTCTGGTGAATGGAAAAAATCAGGCAATATATACTTTTCCACTTTGCCTGGAAGGAGGCATGGCCTAAGGATCTTCTTACTCATGGGTGGCAACTAATGGCTTGACTTGGTGATGAACTTGGAAAAACAGGGTTGGATGATTGATGGTAGAGGGCTCTAGAGAAGATGTTTGTGAAAGTTCCTGTTGTAATGGGTACAGGGAGGGATGATATTGTGTCCCATGTGATTTCCCATAAAAATAGAGCCACTGCAGAGGGGGCTTTCAAAAGTCATTTGAACAAGTTGGCTCCTCTTATGAATGTTGGTCAGTCTCTTTCCCCAGGCATCCTATAACTTTGTATAAAGTGACTGTGGTGCCGGGATGGAAACTTTGCATGGATTCAACAACATGGCTTCCCTCTCATCAAGGCTGATATGGCTATTGCCCCTGCTTGCTGCCCAACTTATCAATAGCAGAGGCCAATCCTAGGGACTGGATGCGGCTCCATTTCCCCAGGAGACCAGCTAACCACTTAGGGGTAAGTTAATAACATTGCTCTCTTCCATCATGAAGAAGGCAGTGATTTGTTCTCATTGGAATAGATACTTATTCTCAGTTTTGATTTTCCTTCCTTATTCACAATACTACTACTGCAAACAACAACTGAGGACTTAGAGAAAGCTTTATTCATCCTAATGGTATTCTACACATTGCTTCTATCCGAGGAACTAATTTCACCACAAGAGTTATGTAGCAGTAAGTTCTTTATTCCCATGGTGGAATGTTTGTAGTAGAAGAAGAAATAGGGGTCCTATTAAACTAGAGGTTCAGACCACCACCTAGGTATTTGGGGCCTCTTAAACCACAAAATTAAGAGATAGAGAAGGAATCTAGGTGATTGATCTCAATTACAAAGGCGACAACTGGATTGCTTTTACAAATGGAAGAAGTTGATATTATTTCTGCAAACTCAGGAATTAACTGAGTTACCTCTTAGTAATTCCGTGTCTGATAGTAAATGTCAGTGGAAGCATAGAGCAGCCCAATAAGGGCAGGAACCCTAAGGACTCAGACACATCAGGAATTTAGGCTTAGATTATCCCATTGTTAAGAACACCAACCCCCTGAGGCACTGCTGGGAGCAAGAGAAATAAAATAGCAAGAGGAAGAAAAATCTTATGAATATGGCCTTGGAACTAGGTACAGACTCTAGAATTATAGCAGCTATGAATATATCCTTAACGTGTATATTTCTCAGTGACTGTCCCCGTTTTCCTTCCACTATTATTTTGTATGAGATGTGATGTTGACACTTAAATTTATTTAAGTCGTGGCCATAAGGAAACATATGTAGGTCTTCATGGTAAAAACCGGTTATCTTGGAGATCCTGAACTTGAATTTGATTCAATGACTAATAGTCCTTAGTGTCTCCCTTTTTTAGGGGGAAGAGGGTGCTATTATCTATATTTGTACAATGGATAGGCATTTGATGTTAGGTGAAAACATTTAGTTATTAAATATGAGAAGAATAATGAGAATAGATGCTGAATAATAGAAGTCAGTGGACAGTGAAAGCCCTGGGTCTCTCAGTCCTCAGATCCATTCCTTGCCCTCTCCTTGCTCTGCCATATATCATGGGTCTAATTCTTGTCAATATCCCTTCTCATCCAGCTTCTGGTTGATAGACCCAATGATAGACCCTAGAGGAAAATTAAATGAATGAAGGAAAAGTAGCTTCCCCTGCGTCCTCTGTGGTATAACTGGCAGATGCTGCATTTCCTTGATGACTCCAGTCCTCTCTGGACAGGGCTACCATGGTTACCACAGGTGACCTAGGCCAGTGTCACTGCCTCTTCCTCTTGTTCCTCCAGTCTGGGGACAATAGTGGCTCCTAGCTTTTGCTGATCTCTGCATTACTTCACTGTCTGTTACTTGGCTTCTCAGCCTGCCTTTCATCTGGGCAGCCAGTTCTCTAAAGATGTGTTCTTTGTGTCTTAAGGCAAAGTGGTTCCTACTTTTCTTTGTTGTTGTTGGACTCTGACTGATAAGCTAAATCAATAAAACTCAAATTGCTATGAATCTGTTTAAACAGTGAATAAAGTGAACAAAATTATTCTCAAAATAAAAAGAAATACAAAGAAAAGATGATAGAACATTTACCTGGATTTAAAACCCTAGTTTAATCTAACACAGATGAGGAGGAGGTTGGCGGAAAACCGTTTGGGCACATGTAGTCAGACAGAAATTTAACACATTAGAAGGAAGAAGGCAATATACAAATTATGCCGTTTCACTCTTGACTCTGATTTTAATTGCAATACAAATTTAATGCAGCCTTTCAAAGCCTTAAGGTCAATAAATAAAGAATGGCAATGAGATACACACTTCACAGAAACAAAACATAGAGGCAAAAAATATATATTTGTAGACAAAAACACTGGCAACAAAAATAACATCAAGGCAGCATTAAAAACATATGAAAAATTATATGCCAGATATAAGTAAGGCCAGATGAATCACTTATTTTAAAAAAGATAAGTGAATTAAGCCAGCATGTGAACAGAAAAAAAAAAGTCTGTTTGAGTCAAAAGCAAATATACTTATGTGCATATATATATATTTATGAAATATATTCAAGTAAAAATAGACCAGAAGATGTAGCAGTGTTCTGAGACTAAGATTTTACATAAAAAGCAGTGTGTAGTTCTCAGCACTCGTGGTGTAAACACATATAATCCTCCTGCTTCCTCAGCAATACCTGCTATTTCCTGGTCTAGAGGCCGTCTACCCTACTCTCCAGAGAATAATCCTTCCATCTTTACTGGAGGCCCTGGTGGGAGAGAAAAAGGTGAGAGGCAGGCAGAAGCCAGGGTGTTTGCTTGGTGAGGGAGCAGTTGCCCACTGCGTGAAGCGAAGGAAGAGATGGTTCAGTCTGTTGTTTCCTAAACTGACTTTAAAAGAATCTTCCATTTTCACTCCGTCTTTAGCCTCAGCTCCTGAGCTACCTTCAGCTGCCATTCTTAAGCCTCCCGAGAGGGTTTGCAGCAAAAATAGTGATGTGTTTCAGTTTCCCCCACTGCTCACTTAGGATTCAGTTTACTTAGGATTTCTTTACCAGTTACCACTGTCCATGGCTTTCCAGCTTCCAAGGTACCGTGGCTAGACTCCTCTCCTGATCCTGTTGCCTTTGTGAGCTGAACTCTCTTTTTTTTAATCCCGTCACTCTTGTTTATTTGATATTATGGGCAGTGAAGCGAGGACTGGGAGGGGAATTCACTGGTAATTCATGAGTTCAATTGGCCATCTCTAGCCAGAAGAACCCCGTTATTCTACTGAGTTGTTCTTTCTTTATGTTTTTTACTTTTAAAAACTCCCTGTAGATTCTGGATATTAATGTTTTGTCTAGTATGAGTAGACAGCTGTAATTCAGTTCTATAATTGAAGAAGGGAGGAAGGGAAATTAGTGGACAACTAGCTGTCACTGCCCCAGCCTGCTCTCCTTGGTTCCCACATATCCAGGCCTGTCCTGCCTTCCAACCTAGAACATACTCAAGCCTCCCCAAGGTAAACAACGCCAAGTCCTATACACTGATTGTGTCCAGATCAAAGGATTGCTCCCTGGGGCCCCGTGATTGATGTGTCATTTGCAGCCCTTCTAACACACCTTATGCACAATGGTGAGTTTGAACTAGTTAACTTAAAATAATTCTTATATGGAAGAGGGAAGAACAGGAAGCACACACTTCCTGCACGATAGCAATAAAGAATTCTTGCTGCGAAGGACTTGCTCTGACTCCCTGCTCTGGTCACAGAGGGATTTCTTCCTTTCGACATTGATTCAGCTGCTTGGGCAGAACTCCCTAAGTCCATATTCAGTGTGGCCTCGGGATGTGCCCTCTGAGGGCAAACATTACTCCATTTCCTTTTGTAGCCACATCAGAAGTACTACTGGAAGTTGAACAGCTTTCACCACCTGCTTCCTACTGACGTGGCTTGGCTCTAGTGGGGTTATTTCGGGGAATGAAACAGTCACATGCTTTTGAGTGTCAAGTATATTATTTTTTTGTAATATAATTGCCTTCTCTGACTTAGTAACGTCCTAGTTTGTATGCTCAAAAGTGTCCTTTAGAAAAATTAAGACCTCCAGGTTTCCTCTTTTATTACGTCAGGACTTTTGCCTGACCCATTGTTTTTACCTCAGTTTTATTTTGGCTACCTTAACGCCATGGGAAAACGTAAGCTTCAGGAGGAGCTTCAAGATGGCGGAAGAGTAAGCGGCGGAGATCACCTTCCTCTCCACAAATACATCAGAAATACATCTACACGTGGAACAACTCCTACAGAACACCTACTTAACGCTGACAGAAGACCTCAGACCTCCAAAGGGTAAGAAACTCCCACACGTATCTGGGTAGGGCAAAAGAAAAAAGAATAAACAGAGACAAAAGACTAGGGACGGGACCTGCACCTCAGGGAGGGAGCTGTGAAGGAGGAAAGGTTTCCACACTAGGAAGCCCCTTCGCGGGCGGAGACTGCGGGTGGCGGAGGGGGGAAGCTTCAGAGATGCGGAGTAGAGCGCAGCAACAGGGGTGCGGAGGGCAAAGCGGAGAGATTCCCACACAGGGAATCGGTGCCGACTGGCACTCACCAGCCAGAGAGGCTTGTCTGCTCGCCCGCTGGGAGCTGAGGCTCGGGCTTCGTTCGGAGCGCAGGGAGAGGACTGGGGATGGCTGCGTGAACACAGCCTGAAGGGGTTAGTGCGCCACGGCTGGCCGGGAGGGAGTCCGGGAAAAAGTCTGGAGCTGCCGAAGAGGCAAGAGACTTTTTCTTGCCTCTGTTTCCTGGTGCGCGAGGAGAGGGGATTCAGAGCGCTGCTTAAAGGGGCTCCAGAGACGGGCGTGAGCTGCGGCTAACAGCGCGGACCCCAGAGACGGGAATGAGACGCTAAGGCTGCTGCTGCCGCCACCAAGAAGCCTGGGTGCGAGCACAGGTCACTATCCACACCGCTCCTCCCGGGAGCCTGTGCAGCCCGCCACTGCCAGGGCCCCGTGATCCAGGGACAACTTCCCCGGGAGAACTCATGGTGTGCCTCAGGCCGGTGCAAAGTCACACCGGCCTCTGCCGCCTTAGGATTGCCCCGCATCCGTGCCCCTCCCTCCTCCCGCCTGAGTGAGCCAGAGACCCTGAATCAGCTGCTCCTTTAACCCTGTCCTGTCTGAGCGAAGAACAGACGCCCTCAGGCGACCTACACGTAGAGGCAGGTCCAAATCCAAAGCTTAACGCCGGGAGCTGTGCGAACAAAGAAGAGAAAGGGAAATTTCTCCCAGCAGCCTCAGGAGCAGCGAATTAAATCTCCACAATCAACTTGATGTGCCCTGCATCTGTGTTATACCTGAATAGACAACGAATCCTCCCAAATAGAGGAGGTGGACTTTGGGAGCAAGATATATTATTTTTTCCCCTTTTCCTCTTTTTGTGAGTGTGTATGTGTATGCTTTTGTGTGTGATTTTCTCTGTATAGCTTTGCTTTTACCATTTGTCCTAGGGATCTGTCTAACCTTTTTTTTTTATTACTTAAAAATTTTTTTCTTAATAATTATTTTTTATTTTAATAACTTTATTTTATTTTACCTTCTTTCTTTCTTTTCTTTCTATGTCTTTCTCCCTTTTATTCTGAGCCGTGTGGATGACAGGCTCTTGGTACTCCAGCCAGGCATCAGGGCTGTGCCTCTGAGGTGGGAGAGCCAAGTTCAGGACACTGGTCCACAAGAGACATCCCTCCTCCACATAATATTAAACGGTAAAAATCTCCCAGAGATCTCCATCTCAACACCAGCACCCAGCTTCACTCAACGACCAGCAAGCTACAGTGCCGGACACCCTATGCCAAGCAACTAGCAAGACAGGAACACAACGCCATCCATTAGCAGAGAGGCTGCCTAAAATCATAATAAGGCCACAGACACCCCAAAACACACCACCAGACGTGGACCTGCCCACCAGAAAGACAAAATCCGGCCTCATCCACCAGAACACAGGCACTAGTCCCCTCCACCAGGAAGCCTACACAACCCACTGAACCAACCTTAGCCACTGGGGACAGATACCAAAGACAACGGGAACTACGAACCTGCAGCCTGCGAAAGGAGACCCCAAACACAGGAAGTTAAGCAAAATGAGAAGACAGAGAAACACACAGCAGATGAAGGAGCAAGGTAAAAACCCACCAGACCTAACAAATGAAGAGGAAATAGGCAGTCTACCTGAAAAAGAATTCAGAATAATGATAGTAAAGATGATCCAAAATCTTGGAAATAGAATAGAGAAAATCCAAGAAACGTTTAACAAGGATCTAGAAGAACTAAAGAGCAAACAAACACTGATGAACAACACAATAAATGAAATTAAAAATTCTCTAGAAGGGATCAATAGCAGAATAACTGAGGCAGAAGAACAGATAAGTGACCTGGAAGATAAAAGAGTGGAAATAATTACCACAGAGCAGAATAAAGAAAAAAGAATGAAAAGAATTGAGGACATTCTCAGAAACCTCTGGGACAACATTAAATGCACCAACATTTGAATTATAGGGGTCCCAGAAGAAGAAGAGAAAAAGAAAGGGACTGAGAATATATTTGAAGAGATTATAGTTGAAAACTTCCCTAATATGGGAAAGGAAATAGTTAATCAAGTCCAGGAAGCACAGAGAGTCCCATACAGGATAAATCCAAGGAGAAAAACGCCAAGACACATAGTAATCAAACTATCAAAAATTAAATACAACGAAGAAACATTAAAAGCAGCAAGGGAAAAACAACAACACCCAAGGGAATCCCCATAAGGTTAACAGCTGATCTTTCAGCAGAAACTCTGCAAGCCAGAAGGGAGTGGCAGGACATATTTAAAGTGATGAAAGGGAAAAGACTACAATCAAGATTACTCTACCGAGCGAGGATCTCATTCAGATTTGATGGAGAAATGAAAACCTTTACACGCTAGCAAAAGCTAAGGGAATTCAGCACCACCAAACCAGCATTACAACAAATGCTAAAGGAACTTCTCTAGGCAGGAAACACAAGAGAAGGAAAACACCTATAATAACAAACCCAAAACAATTAAGAAAATGAGAATAGGAACATACATATTGATAATTACCTTCACTGTAAATGGATTAAATGCTCCCACCAAAGGACATAGAATGGCTGAATGGATACAAAAAACAAGACCCATATAAAAGCTGTCTACAAGAGACCCACTTCAGATCTAGGGACACATACAGACTGAAAGTGAGGAGATGGAAGAAGATATTCCATGCAAATGGAAATCAGAAGAACGCTGGAGTAGCAATTCTCATATCAGACAAAATAGACTTTAAAATAAAGACTATTACAAGAGACAGAGAAGGACACTACATAATGATCAAGGGATCGATCCAAGAAGAAGATATAACAATTGTAAATATTTATGCACCCAACATAGGTGCACCTCAATACATAAGGCAAATACTAACAGCCATAAAAGGGGAAATCAACAGTAACACATACATACTAGGGGACTTTAACACCCCACTTTCACCAATGGACAGATCACCCAAAATGAAAATAAATAAGGAAACACAAGCTTTAAATGATACATTAAACAAGAGGGACTTAATTGATATGTATAGGACCTTCCATCCAAAAACAAAAGAATACACATTCTTCTCAAGTGCTCTTGGAACATTCTCCAGGATAGATCATATCTTGGGTCACAAATCAAGCCTTGGTAAATTTAAGAAAATTGAAATTGTATCAAGTACCTTTCCGACCACAATGCTCTGAGACTAGATATCAATTACAGGAAAAGATCTGTAAAAAATACAAACACATGGAGGCTAAAAAATACACTACCTAATAACCAAGATATCACTGAAGGAATCAAAGAGGAAATCAAAAAATACCTAGAAACAAATGACAATGAAAACACGTGATCCAAAACTTATGGAATACAGCAAAAACAGTTCTAAGAGGGAAGTTTATAGCAGTACAATCCTACCTTAAGAAACAAGAATCGTCTCAAATGAACAACCTAAGCTTACACCTAAAGCAATTAGAGAAAGAAGAACAAAAAACCCCCAAAGTTAACAGAAGGAAAGAAATCATAAAGACCAGATCATAAATAAAAAGAAATTAAGGAAATGATAGCAAAGATCAATAAAACTAAAACCTGGTTCTTTGAGAAGATAAACAAAATTGATAAAGCATTAGCCAGACTCATCAAGAAAAAAAGGGATAAGACTCACATCAATAGAATTAGAAATGAAAAAGGAGAAGTAGCAAGTAGTAGTTCTGACACTTCAGAAATACAAAGGATCATGAGAGATTACTACAGGCAACTCTATGCCAATAAAATGGAGAACCTGGAAGAAATTGACAAATTCTTAGAAATGTACAATCTTCCAGGACTGAACCAGGAAGAAATAGAAAATATGAACAGACCAATCACAAGCACTGAAATTGAAACTGTGATTAAAAATCTTCCAACAAACAAAAGCCCAGGACCAGATGGCTTCACAGGCAAATTCTATCAAACATTTAGAGAAGAGCTAACACCTATCCTTCTCAAACTCTTCCAAAATATAGCAGAGGGAGGAACACTCCCAAACTCATTCTATGAGGCCATCATCACCCTGATACCCAAACCAGACAAAGATGTCACAAAGAAAGAGAACTACAGGGCAATATCACTGATGAACATAGATGCAAAAATCCTGAACAAAATACTAGCAAACAGAATCCAACAGCACATCAAAAGGATCATACATCATGATCAAGTGGGTTTTATTCCAGGAATGCAAGGATTCTTCGATATACGCAAATCAATGTGATACACCATATTAACAAATTGAAGGATAAAAACCATATGATCATCTCAATCGATGCAGAGAAAGCTTTCGACAAAATTCAACACCCATTTATGATAAAAACCCTTCAGAAAGTAGGCATAGAGGGAACTTTGCTGAACATAATAAAGTCCATATATGAGAAACCCACAGCCAATATTGTCCTCAATGGTGAAAAACTGAAACCATTTCCACTAAGATCAAGAACAAGACAAGGTTGCCACTGTTTTTCAAAATTGCTACATCAATTTATGTTCCCACCAATAGGTGCATGAGTGTTCCATTTTTCCCACATCCCTGCCAACACTTTTTTTTTTTTTTTTTTTTGTGGTATGCGGGCCTCTCTCACTGTTGTGGCCTCTCCCGTTGCGGAGCACAGGCTCCGGATGGACGCGCAGGCTCAGCGGCCATGGCTCATGGTCCCAGCCGCTCAGCGGCATGTGGGATCTTCCCGGACCGGGGCACGAACCCGTGTCCCCTGCATCGGCAGGCAGATTCTCAACCACTGCACCACCAGGGAAGCCCCCTGCCAACACTTTTTATTTGTTGTAATTTTAATGATAGCCATTCTGACAGGTGAGAGGTGGTATCTCATTTTGGTTCTGATTTATATTTCCCTGGTGATTAGTGATGTTGAGCCTCTCTTCATATGTCTGTTGGCCATCTGTATGTCTTGGAAAAAATATCTCTGCCTATGTTTTAATCTGATTTTTATTTCTTTGATTTTGAGTTGTAGGAGTTCTTTATATATTTTGGATATTAGCCCCTTATTGGGTATATCATTTGCAAATATCTTCTCCCATTCAGTAGGTTGCTTTTTTGTTGTTGTTGCTAATGGTTTCCTTCACCGTGCAAAAGATTTTAGTTTAATGTAGTCCCATTTATGTTTCCTTTTGTTGCCCTTGCCTGAGGAGACAGATCCAACAAAAATATTACTAAGACCAATGTCTGAGAGTTTACGGCCTATGTTTTCTTCTAGGAGTTTTATGGTTTCAGGTCTTAAATTTAGGTCTTTAATCCATTTTGAATTCATTTTTATACATGGTGTAAGAAATTGATACAGTTTGATTCTTTTGCATTGTAGCTTTTCAGTTTTCCCAACACCATTTATTGAAGAGGCTGTCTTTTCTCCACTGTATATTCTTGCCTGCTTTGTCATAGATTTATTGACCATATAATTGTGGGTTTATTTCTGTGCTCTCTATTCTGTTTCACTGATCTATGTGTGTGCTTATGGTACAATTGTTAAAACAGTATCGTACTCTTTTGATTACTGTAGCTTGTAGATAAGTTTGAAATCAAGGAACATGATACCACCAGCTTTGTTTTTCTTTCTCAGGATTACTTTGGCTCTTTGGGGTCTTTTGTGGTTCCATACAAATTTTAGGATTACTTGTTCTAGCTCTGTGAAGAATGCCATTGGTATTTTGATAGAGATTGCATTGAATCTGTAGATTGCTTTGGGCAGTAGAGACATTTAACAGTATTAATTTTTCCAATCCATGAGCAAGATATAGCTTTCCATTTATCTGTGTAGTCTTCAACTTCTTTCATCAGTGTCTTATAGTTTTCCAGGTACAGGTCTTTCACATTCTTGATCAAATTTATTCCTAGGAATTTTATTCTTTTTTATCAATTGCAGATATTGTGGGGGCTTGTCTTCAGGCACAGGCCCCTTGGAGCTGGGGTGCTCAAGGTGGGGTTTGAACCCCTCACTCCCCAGTAAGGCCCTCCATAGTTGTGATATCCCTCCAGCCTGTGGGTCACTGAGTTGGGACTGTGGGTCCCGGCTAGACTGCTCCTCCAGTTCTCCCACTGGTCTCAGTGTGGATTTTTCCTTTTTCTTTTTAGTTGTGGAAAATCTTTTCTGCTGTTTTTCAGGTCATGGTCAAACATGGTTGCTGTATGTGTTGTTGTAGTTCTGGTGTAGTCCTGTACTTCTGTGTCTGTGGGAAGAGGCAAGCCCAGGATCTTCCTACTCCACTATTCTTGTCCCTGTCCTTCAGCTAATCTGAGGTTCTGAAAGCTGAGACTTTGCCTCCAACTGTGCCTTTTTTTTCCCCAGAGCCATGTCTTTTAATTAGCCTGAGTAGAAATTTGTTGAAAGTATTAAGCTGTTTCCAACACACACTAATAAGTTCTGCTAAAATTATAGAACTCTGTGGGCATATAGTCCAACTTTCAGTCTATAGAAGATGACAATTTATCATAGCACAATAAATATGATCACCTTTCCATCATTCAATACTTTTGCCATCACTATCTACAAATTGATAGCTAATCTAATGTTCTTAGGTTTACATGTTGACATCACTATACTTTCATGTATTTATTTTGTGTTACTTAGGTAGTGGCTAAGTAGCTATAACTAAGACAGCCTGAAATACAGTGGCTTATGCCTGGGACTTGAGGGTGGCAGAGCTGAAGACAGCTGAGCTGCTTACCTCAGGACTACTACAACTATGAGTCTAAAGTTTTCATCCTCTCCCAGCCAGTGGAGTACCTAAACATTGAAAGGCTTGATCAGTATGTGACAATAAACTCTTTTATTTTTATTCCATTGGCCAGATCTTAGTTATATGTCCCCACAACCTTGCAAGGAAGACTTTGGAAATGCAGTATCTAGTTGGATATCCATCTACCCAGTAAAACTAAAGTTTTTTTAAAAAAGTTTATTATTAAAAAAGGAGTATGAATATGTGGGACAATTAGAAGTCTCTGCCAAATGGAGGCCTAGTTACTAGCATATCACCACTGACCTTCTTCTACCCTTCTTACTCATTCTTTTCTTGGGGAGCAACTTCAGTAACTGTTGATTTAGGGATGAACTGGATATGCACAGTTCTGTTTCTTCTTTCCTTTTTTCATCACTGCCCTTTCTGTAGAGACAGTGTGTGCTCAATTGCTCATGGATATGTGATGAACTTAGTGGTAAAGAACCTGCCCTTATAGAGTAGACCTGCAGTGTCTAATGATACTGTTGATTGATTTGGTGTGAGTGTCTGCTATCAGGATTCACTCACCTATGTGTCCATAGAAAAAAATCCATTTCCCCCAATATCAGCTTTGCTAATTTAGTCTCATTTGTCTGATGCTTCTTCTATTTCTGAATTGGTTAAGAACATGTAAGGAGAAGAAAGGTGCTATCAACTGGGCATTCTTGAACCTTAACAAGTTGGTCCAAAGAGAGCAGAACTTATATGTTCTCACCAAAAATAATAATAATAATAATAAAATAAAATAAATAAAGTTGGCCCATACAATTAAATATTATTATTACTGCTATTATTATTTTAGTAGACTCTACTTATCCTTCAATGTACAATTGCTCTCTTGCTTTTTTGATTATCTTTTTAAATTGAATTCTATTTTGTTTTCTTTATCTTAGTATTTTTGTGGTATATCCATTGACTTAAAAATTTTCTTTGTCATGTTGTTTTAAATATATCTCTTATAAATGATATAAAAATATATTTCCCCCAACTTAACATGTGATTACTGGCTTGCCTAAAATTATTAATGTCATATTTTTTATATTTACTTTTACCTGATTACTTTTTACTCCTCTCTATTACTTCTTGTTGGATTTATAAACTTTTTTCCTTCCAGCCCTGGGGATTTGTAGATTTCTACTTTATTTCTTTTTTAAAACTTAACTTAAAAATTTTCAACATTTTTATTGTATAACATACATATAAAGTGCATAAGTCATATTTTACTCCTCAATAAATTTTTACAAAGTGAATTACTGCTTACAGCTGTATAACCAGCACATAGATTGAAAAACAGAATATTATCCCAGAAACTATCCCCATACCTATTACTGTTGCTATCCACCCCCACCCCCAAGGTATAATGACTATCCTGACTTCTGTCACATCTGTGTCTTTTTGTGACTTGATAGCTCATTTCTTTTCATTGCACATTGCCTGACTTATAAAATATTTTTGCTGATTTTTGTGGGTATATATTTATATTCACTGTGGTTTTAATTAGCATTTCCTTGATTACATGGATGAAGTTTGCATGGATTACATTAAGTGAGGTTTAGAATCTGTTTCATATGTTCATTGACCGTGGAATTTTGTTTGTTTTTGAAATATCTATTTATGTCTTTGCCCATTTTTCTGTCATATTTTTTGCCATTTCCCCATTGATTCCTTGATATTCTTCATGTATTTTGGATGGCAATCTTTTGTCTATTATTTGTATTAGACATGTTTTCTTCCAATTTGTTATTTTCTTTTTAGTCTGTTTATGATGACTTTTGATAAGCAAAAATTCTTAAATTTAATGTGGTTGCATTTTCCAGTCTCTCCCTCTATGACTTCCACTTTGCTATGGACTGAACTGTGTCTCACTCAGCCTCAAATTCATTTGTCAAGTCTCCAGTCTTCAATGTGATGGTATTTGGAGAGGGGCCCTTTGGGAGGTAACTAGGTTTAGAGGAGGTCACAGTGTGGGGCCCTCATGATGGGATTAGTGCCTTATAGGAAGAGACACCAGAGAGTTTCTGTCTCTCTCTCTGTCATGTGAGGCCACAGTAAGAAGGCATCTACTTACAAGCCAGGAGGAGAGCCCTCACCAGAACCTTACCATGATGGTCCCCTAATCTTGGATTTACAGACTACAGAACTGTGAAAAAAAATAATTTTTGTTATTTAAGGCAAATGGCCTATAGTTATGGCAGCCTCAGAAAACAAATAATAGAATTTTCTAAAGACAGTCTTGCTAGAGAAAATCTTCTATATCCTAAATTCAAACAGAGGATCACCTGTATTTCCTTCTAAATATTTTAGATTTTTTCATTTAAATTAAGCTGAAGAAATCTAGGAGTTTTAGGCTCCCTGGGATAATGGTAGCCACCTACATTGGAATTACCTGAAACCTCCTACTAAAATAGACATATAGTAAAAGGAGAGGAAATTAAAACTCTTACAATTACTTCCGCAGTGTAACTGGGAGACCTAGAAGACTAAGAAATTCAATTTGCATGTAATTAGGGGAAAACAAACAAGACAGACAGAGTTGCTGCCAGAACCCCTAATAATGCATAGAACCCAGAAAAAAATTACACTGAAAATTTTTAAGTCCAGAGGCATGCTGGCAGTGGCAGAGGCCAAATATCATCAGTACAAAGATGACCTTACTGTATGAAGGAGGGAATCCCATCCTAAGGGAACTGCTGAAAGCAAAAGTGAGATGGAGTAGTTCAGAGGACTCACATGGAGGAGCTGAATGGAACAGACTTCAAAGTGCATGGACTGGAATCGATAGTCCTAGAAAGGCACCACTTCTTGGGTAGAAAGAGAGGAACAACCTGGAAATTGGAGGTGTCCTTTGAAAGCAGCAGCCAGTGATTAAAAAGTAGGCTTTTAATCACTGATAATCAAGAATGAAGAACCATAAAAAGACTGGCCACAAAATGGTACCATGTATTGAAACAACTTCTCTTTGTTGTAGCAACAAATGAGGGAAACCTTGAGCTGAGAAACCAGAAAAGCCACTTCAGTCACCTCCTGTACCTCACTCCGTAGAATCCCCCTTCTGACTAGAATACTAGGAATATCTAACGTCTTTAAAAGTAAAAAACAACAAGCTAAAACTAATATGCAAGTTCCACAGATATACTATAAGGAAATAGTAGATAATAAACTTTAAAATTGTTTTGCAAATAAAAGTACATTAGAGGCCTGAACCAAGATGGCAGAGTAGAAGGACGTGCTCTCACTCCCTCTTGTGAGAACACCAGAATCACAACTAGCTTCTGGACAATCATCGACAGGAAGCCACTGGAACTCACCAAAAAAGATACCACACATCCAAAGACAAAGGAGAAGCCACAATGAGATGGTAGGAGGGGCGCAATCACAGCAAAATCAAATCCAATAACTGCTGGGTGGGTGACTCACAAACTGGAGAACATTTATACCACAGAAGTCCACCCACTGGAATGAAGGTTCTGAGCCCCACATCAGGCTTCCCAACCTGGGGTCCAGCAATGGGAGGAGGAATTCCTAGAGAATCAGACATTGAAGGCTAGTAGGATTTGATTGCAGGACTTCGACAGGAATGGGGGAAACAGAGACTCCACTCTTGGAGGGCACACACGAAGTAGTGTGTGCATCAGGACCCAGGTGAAGGAGCAATGAACCCAGGGGAGACTGAACCAGACCTACCTGCTAGTGTTGGAGGGTCTTCTGAAGAGCTGGGGTGTGGCTGTGGCTCACTGTGGGGACAAGGACACTGGCAGCAGAAGTTCTGGGAAATACTCCTTGGTGTGAGCTCTCCCAGAGTCTGCCATTGGAATCCTGCAGCCTGTGGAACAAAAACCACATTCACAGAAAGATAGACAAGATGAAAAGGCAGAGGGCTATGTACCAGATGAAGGAACAAGATAAACCCCAGAAAAACAACTAAATGAAGTGGAGATAGGCAACTTTCCAGAAAAAGAATTCAGAATAATGATAGTAAAGTTGATCCAGGACCTCGGAAAAAGAATGGAGGCAAAGATCGAGACGATGCAAGAAATGTTTAACAAAGACCTAGAAGAATTAAAGAACAAACAAACAGAGATGAACAATACAATAACTGAACTGAAAACTACACTAGAAGGAATCAATAGCAGAATAACTGAGGCAGAAGAACGGATAAGTGACCTGGAAGACAGAATGGTGGAATTCACTGCTGCAGAACAGAATAAAGAAAAAAGAATGAAAAGAAATGAAACAGCCTAAGAGACCTCTGGGACAACATTAAACGCAACAACATTTGCATTATAGGGGTCCCAGAAGGAGAAGAGAGAGAGAAATGACCCGAGAAAATATTTGAAGAGATTATAGTCGAAAACTTCCCTAACATGGGAAAGGAAATAGCCACCCAAGTCCAGGAAGTGCAGTGAGTCCCATACAGGATAAACCCAAGGAGAAACATGCCGAGACACATAGTAATCAAATTGGCAAAAATTAAAGACAAAGAAAAATTATTGAAAGCAGCAAGGGAAAAACAACAAATAACATACAAGGGAACTCCCCTAAGGTTAACAGCTGATTTCTCAGCAGAAACTCTACAAGCCAGAAGGGAGTGACATGATATACTTAAAGTGATGAAAGGGAAGAACCTACAACAAAGATGACTCTACCTGGCAAGGATCTCATTGATTCAGAGAAATGCAAATGAAAACTACAATGAGGTATCACCTCACACCAGTTAGAATGGGCTTCATCAGAAAATCTACAAAGAACGAATCCTGGAGAGGGTGTGGAGAAAAGGGAACCCTCTTGCACTGTTTGTGGGAATGTAAATTGATACAGCCACTATGGAGAACAGTATGGAGTTTCCTTAAAAAACTAAAAACAGAATTACCATATGACCCAGCAATCCCACTACTGGGCATATACCCAGAGAAAACCATAATTCAAAAAGACACATGCACCCCAATGTTCATTGCAGTAGTGTTTACAATAGCCAGGTCATGGAAGCAGCCCAAATGCCCCTCAACAGATGAATGGATAAAGAAGATGTGGTACATATATACAATGGAATATTATTTAGCCATAAAAAGGAACGAAATTGGGTCATTTGTTGAGACATGGATGGATGTAGACACTGTCATACAGAGTGAAGTAAGTCAGAAAGGGAAAATCAAATATCATATATTAACGTATATATGTGGAACCTAGAAAAGTGGTACATGTGAACCAGTTTGCAGGGTAGAAATTGAGACACAGATGTAGAGAACAAATGTATGGACACCAAGGGGGGAAAGTCGTGGTGGGGTGAGGTGGTGGTGTGATGAATTGGGCGATTAGGATTGACATGTATACACTGATGTGTATAAAATTGATGACTAATAAGAACCTGCTGTATAAAAAAAAAGGAAAAAACCTATTTATTAGGTTTATAGACATGTGCAATTAAAAAAAAATCACACTACTGTTACCTTGAAAAAAAAAGTACATAAGAGAAATGCTGCTGCAAAGTGCAAGAAAATTGAAACAAAAATAAAACACAAATAAAAATGAAGCATTCAAAAATGGAAAAATCCATTATATAGCTTAATTGCAAAAATTCAGAAGAAATGGTTTAAACAGGAGATATAAAAGGATATCTGAGAGAATTCAAAAAATTTTTCAAAAAAGACAAAATCACCTTTTGTCCTTTTGACAGAAAGGAC
Source organism: Mesoplodon densirostris (assembly GCF_025265405.1). Taxonomy (NCBI): domain Eukaryota; kingdom Metazoa; phylum Chordata; class Mammalia; order Artiodactyla; family Ziphiidae; genus Mesoplodon; species Mesoplodon densirostris. The sequence continues at coordinate 222,401,734 of NC_082661.1, forward strand.
ACAAATGGAGACGAATTATCGACAAAGAAATGGAGAAATGGAGAAATGGAAATGATTGGAGATGAATTATTGATACACAGGGATCAACAAATATGACTGTATAATACAGGGGCATAGATGATAGAAATGAGGAAGGTCAAGAAAACTATGCAGATATAAGGAAAAAGAGAGCCAAAAAATCTGAGAAAAATTGACAGAAGAAAGGTAAAGTAAATCTAATAAATATATAAAGACCGTAAAAAAAGAAAAATATAGAACAGAACTAATATTTCAAAATATAATTCAAGGAAATTCTCCTGAAATTATAGAAACCTGAATCTACACACTGAATTGTCAACTTGGAGCATATCCTGGCATTAATTAGACACTAAAGATAAATTTCTCTGGGCTTCTGAAAAAAGGATCCAGTTCTTTCCAAGGAAATCAAAGCAGGTTGGCCTCTGACCTCTCACCAACAATATTTTATCAGAAAATAGTATAGCAATGTCTATAAGATGTGCAAGGAAATAATGAGCCAATGGCATAATATCTAGCTAAGCTATCCTTCAGGGATCAAGACCAGAGAAAAACTGTTTGAACATTCAGGATTCAAGGGAATATTATGCTTGTGAGTTTTTCCTGAGGAATCTGCCAGAGTGATAATTGAGGAAAGTTTGAGGAAAGAATTAGTGTTGAACAGTGGATATGTAATTAATGGTCTAAACAACTATTGACATAATGTGTGAAGAATAGTATGCTAGTATTCCATGCTCTGATGGTGTAAAAGTAACAGCTTATGAAGGAAAGAGAGAAAGAGCTTGAAGGAGAATAGTAGGATAAATAATTGATTAAGATAATTGCATTGCCTCATAGGTAAGAAAAATGGAAATCAATAGGTATTACTTAAAACTGACAAACAGAAGAAGCCTAAGTGTATTTCAGAGTGCAAAAAAAAATTAAAACGATGTTATTGTTTCAAATGGTATGTTTCATGTTAGATGATAGGCAAAAGGAAGGTAAATAATAGAATAAATTTGTAAGCTGGTAATTTGTTGCTCATAGTAGGGAACTAATAAATACTGTGTGAAGAAAAATGGGACTAAGGGTAATGTATAAGGGCATAGTTGCAAAAATAACTTTTCATTATACATTCTTAGTGGGATATAGTCTAAGAGCAATAAAAATACTCTAGAAGTTTTCAACTTTTAAAAATAGTTTTATTATTTGTAGTAAAACTAGTATTATTTTTTGAAATTACTTTATGTATTTTGTAGGATAAGGCAAGAAAGTAGTTGTGTTGATATCATTACAAAGTAAATAAAACAAATATTTTTGGTATGAAAGAAAAATTATTTAAGTATAAAAGCAAAAAAGTTAGATTTGAATTGGAAATATCAATATAAAGTCATGATTTTAAATATATAGATTACTTAGTTCTATGCACTGAAAAGGCCTAGAGAAATGACACCTCAATATCAATAAACTCTTTAAATGCCCAGATTTTGATCTCTAAATGCTATTCCTTGCAAAGGAAGTAGAACCTTTTGATAATTGACTGATTTCAAGTTTGGGCTTGGAAATGTAGACAAGGCATCTTTTTGGCCAGGAAACAAGGAAACTTGCCAAGTTCAAAGGGTTTCCATCAAAAAGGATGCAGGGGGCTTCCCTGGTGGCACAGTGGTTGAGAGTCCGCCTGCCGATGCAGGGGACACGGGTTCGTGCCCCAGTCCGGGAAGATCCCACATGCCACGGAGCCGTGGGGCCCATGAGCCATGGCCGCTGAGCCTGCGTGTCCAGAGCCTGTGCTCCGCAACGGGAGAGGCCACAGCAGTGAGAGGCCTGCGTACCGCTGAAAAAAAAAAAAAGAAGAAGAAGGATGCAGGAACAACCTTGAAGGGGTTCAATTTGAGTATGAAAATCATATAGACAAAACAACAGGTATACAGTAATCCATTAGTCTACAAGGAAAAATGTGAAAACAATAGCAAATAAACAACAAAATTCAAATTAACAAAATTTACTTTAAAAATCATTATAGATTACTATTACATTAATTCTGTAGTAAAAATAAAATTGTCATTAGAGGGAAATAAATAAGCATCAATTCAGTCTTTCTAATAGGAGCTTAATTTTAGACTTAGCAAATAACCCTGGTTCATGAGAGTAAGCTCTTCTGAACAGAAAAAGGTCAGCTAAGAAATGATAGTCAATCACCATTTTATAACCCTATTGTTTAAATGATTTAGGCAAGAATCATCAGTGGATGCAAAGACCATTAGGTGAAGCAATGATGGAGAACTGAATAATTTCATGTTTCCAAGGTAGCAACCTACGTATTTTAGCTGCATACATGAGGAAAAATAATTTTACAGTGAAAGGATTCATCACCACCTTAACTCTGTGATCAAGTGAGACAACCTGACATTAGGAGTATCATTATGTGATACAAAATGAAGTTCACAGCATCACTTATGAGGTATTTTTGCAAAAATATTTAATCTGAATCAAATTAATCTTTAAATCTAACTTCCATTTTACAGAAATCAAAGACAACGGAGGAAGAAGTTAAAATGATTTATGATTCAATCAGTCAGTTTTTGAATGTGGGAAATCCTACAGGAGTAGGATCAATGAGAAACATGAGATGGGCTGGGAGACTTTCTAGATTAATGGAGGTTGAAGAGACATAACAACTGAATTCAGTGTGTGGTTTTTAATTGGATCTTGGTTTGAACAAACCAAATATAAACATCACTTTACGACAATTGGGGAAAACTGAAGCTTGACTTGGACTTAGATGTTACATATAAATTATTGATAATTTTGTTAGTTATAATAATGTTAATGTGGTTATTATGGAGGAGAATGTCCTTCATCTTTATAAAGACATGCTGAAGTATATAGGATGAAATACTGTGATGTCTGTAAATTTACTTTAAAATAAGCAAAAAAAAATGAAGCAAAAATGGCAAAATATTAACAGTTTTAATATTAACAGTTTTAACAGTTTATTCACTAGATTATGACTACAGTGATGATAACTTTATGTGTCAACTTGCACTGATATTTGGTCAAACATTATTCTGGACGTTTCAGTGAAGGTGTTTTTTGGATGTGATTAATGTTTAAATAGGTGGACTCTGAGAAAAGCAGATTACCCTTCATATTGTGGGTGAATCTCATCCAATCAGTTGAAAGTCTTAACAAAGACTGACTTCCCTGTACAAGAAGGCATTTGGACTCAAACTGCAAATCTTCCCTGAGTCTCCAGTCTTCTGGCGCCCCCCATCCTATTTTGGACTCACTTTTTCTGGAGAATCATCACTAATACAGGGATAAAGGTAATCATTTTACTATTTAAAATTTTTTCTGTATGTTTAAACATTTTAACAGTAAAATAATTTTACAATTCAAAGTACAGGCATCCGCTCACCTTGTTATTGAATAACCCATCCCTTTTCCATTGATCTGCAGTGCCAGTTTTGTTCATAAACCAAGTTTATATGTATGCATGACACCCTTTCTTCCCTATTCTGCCCTTTCACTTATTATTTGCCATGTTCCAATACTACACTGTCTCATGTAAAATAATTTGAAAACAGACCCTCATATCTGGAAAAACAAGTCCCCTCAGATTATGCTTCCTTTTTTAATGACCTTTTTGTTATTCTAGGATAATCTTGGATAATCTTTTACATTAATTTTAATATTTAAAATTTTCAAGTTTGTCTAAGCCCTGTTGAAATTTTAACTGTATCTTTAGATCAATTTGGGAAGAATTGCCTTCTTTAAGATATAGACCTTTTCTATCTTACTGTATGTTATGCTGTTGCATTTTATAGTGCCTTCTTTAATGTGTGTTAACGTCATCTTTTTAAAATGATATTTTCTAAGTGATTTTTAAAGTTATATAAAAATGTAATTGGATTATGTACATTAACTTAATGTCTAAGAAACTTATACATCTCTCCTTTTTATTCAAACTTTTATCGAGTTTATTTTGGGTTTTTATATTACTGGTTATATCTGCTGAAAATATTAACATTTTTTTTTTATAATCTTCCTACTTTTATTTCTTCTTCTGTTTCTACATTTCTAGCCAGGACCTCCAGGACAATTATGGAAAGGGCAGTGATATGCTTAATGCATTCCTAATATTAAAGAAAATTCTTTTGTTTTAAAATTTTTATTATTAATTATGATATTCACTATGGGAGTTTTATAAATTTACTTTTATATTAGGAAGCTTTTCTTCCTAATTCTTAGATTATGCAAAGTTTCTATCATTAGTATATGCTGAATTTCATCACTTTTTTCCTGCACAGTTGAGATTGCCAAGTTTTTCTCCTCTAATTTGTTAATGTGTGAATTAAATTAACTAGTTTCTGATATGAAGTCAATGTTAAATTATTGGAATAAAGTTATGTTGGTCATGATATATTTTCTTTTATATAGAATCTTGGATTTGGTTTAGGATATTTTGGTCTGGATTCTTGTATTTATGTTCATCAAAGTCAACTGCTTGTAATTTTTCTTTGCTTTGCTTTGCTTTTCAAATTTGGAGTATCAGTAAAATAGGTTGAGATGTTTTGCTCTTTTTACTAGTTTCTGTAAAAATTGTAAGATTGGGATTACCTGTTCCTGAAATATCTCCTATAGTTTGTTTTGTAAACTTGTCTAAGTGTGGTGTTTTCTTTGTGAAAAAATTTCAATTACTCAGTTTTTTATCTCTGATTTTTCTATTTATTATTTAATCAGTTTACACATTTGCTTTTATTGGTGGGGGGAATAAAATGTTTTATCTGAGTACAAAAGTAGGCAAAACTGTAGTATTAGCATCAGAATATTGATTTCTCTTGATGAGAGTAGTATTGGAAGGGAACTTGGAGGAGTTCTCTAATACAGGGAATGTTCCCTTTCTTGATTTGGGTGCTGGTTACAAAGCTGATGCAATCTATGGAAATTCATTGAACTGTACACTTAAGAATCATGCACTTCTACGTTCATAGATTACATTTTATTTTATATTTTAAAAATATTTAATCCAACAATGTAGTTAAAGAAAAATAAGTAATTACAAAGTGAGATTGGTTTTAAGATATGCAAGAATTATTAAATAATAGGATCTGTATTAATATAACATTACTTTAATAGGTTCAATAAAAATATAATATTATTTTCATATATGCCAAAGGCATTAGATAAAATTCAATAGTGATTCCTATTAAGCTCCAAAAAGTAGAATATTTCTTTAACATGATAAAGACAAAATCCATTTCAGAATAGGTTTATTTGGCTACATAAAATTTAAAATTCTTTTCATAATAAGTAAATCAAAGGGCAGATGGTAACTTGCTGCTGTAATGTCAGATAATGGATCAATATCATTATGATAAATAGAACTTTTACAAGTCAAAGAGAAAAAGTTGGCATTCCTAAGTGATCCACAAGAGAAAAAATTGAGTATTTTTCATAGTTTTATTATTTATAATGTTTATATTTATATTTTATATTGTTTTGATCAAAGAATTAAGGCTTAAAAGTAGCCTATTAAAACTTATCATTTATGGGAAATACAATTCTTATGCACTATCTGTGGGTATATAGAGCAGCATAAACTTTCTGGAGGGTAATTCAGCAATATAAGTATATAGATTGTTTAAAAATGGATTTATTTCTGATTTAGCAATTCTATGAATAAAGCCTAAGTAAATAGTCATTAATGTATAGTGACATCTGTCAATTCCTTTGTTATATTATTTTTATAACAGCAAAAATTTGGACTTCAGTTACATGTCAACAACACAGGATTGATAAAGTTATTCAAATTAGAATCATAAATTTGGAATATAACTAGACATTATGTTATTGATGAAGTAAATTTCTATTTTATTGTTAAGTGAAAGAACAGGTTAGCAATTAGATTTGTATATGTATATGTATACATATACTCATTCATATATATATGATATATACATCTATGTGATATATACATATGGGTATATATACATGTAATATATCATATATGGATTTTATATCCATGGATATATTATTATAAAATTTTTAACAGTGGTGGTTGTCTCTGTGTGATAGAATTATAGGCTATGACTTTTATTCACCTGTAAATTATATATTTTCTAAAATGAATATGTATTGATATTTTTATTTGTAATGAAAGGAAGCACAATGTTATTACATACATGCTATAAGAGACTATTTTTAAATTTGCAGAGCGTAACAAGGAATGAAACCTATTTCTTAGATTTTTAAAAATATTTTTATTGGAGTACGGTTGATTTATAATGTTGTAAATTGTAAACTTTACAATTTACAATTGTAAAGTTTCAGGTATACAGCAAAGCGAATCAGTTATACATATACCTATATCCACTCTTTTTAAGATTCGTTTCCCATGTAGACTATTACAGAGTACTGTGTAGTGTTCTCTGTGCTGTACAGTAGGCCCTTATTAGTTACCTATTTTATATTATATATAGTAGTGTGTATATGTCAACCCCAATCTCCCAGTTCATCCATCCCCACCCACACCCTGGGAACCAAAAGTTTGTTTTCTACATCTGTAACTCTATTTCTGTTTTGTAGAAGTTCATTTGTACTCTTTTTTTTTTAGATTCCACATATAAGCGATATCGTATGATATTTGGCTTTCTCTGTCTGACTTCACGCAGTATGACAGTCTCTAGGTCCATCCATGTGGCTCAAATGACATTATTTCGTTCTTTTAGATTTTTGTATTGGGCACAGCGGTCCCAGGGCTGCCATGTCTGGCATCCTTCTCTGCCTGACAGTGCACCTCACCTCCACGTCTCAGTGAAGCCATGCTGTTTCATGTGCGCACGAATAGGCACTGACTGGACTGGAAATGCACCTGTCCAAATGTGCTCAATGCAGGCTGGTGGGAATACATAACTTGTCATAGCACAAAGGACTTTTCCTAAGGTAGTCACTGGTAATTAGCTCTGTTCATCATTGTAGTTCTCTGTGGAATTTACTCAGAATGTGGTGGGTTAATAGCTGTTTTTTTTTTTTTTTTCTTTTTAAGAAGACAGATCGTATACTCAACAGGAGGCAGAGAGGCTAAAAAATAAAGATTAGATGAGAATCAGGGAGAAAGGGAAGAAGGGAGAGAGGGGGAGAGGCTTGAGTTCATCTCCAGCAACGTCTTGCCCTGACAGCTTGCCAGTCCTAAGGTACATATACCGTCAAGTTGGCCTGTGTAAATCTTGCATCCTTACAGCCAAAAATGGCCTAGTCTTCATCCTCAGTGATGAGGAGGAAAGTTGATGATGCAGTCACTCCTTGGATACTACATTTACTTCATTCTTGCTTAGTCACATGTTACTAAATGCTGCCTGTGTACATTATAGCAGAGGAAATTGTCTTTTAGACATTTTGCTTTACATTCTCATGTGTGTGTGTGTGTGTGCGTGACCTAAATATTTCACTAAAGGAGAAGTTATAATATTTTGAAAGTGTAGGAATCAAAAGGAATTGGGAGCTTCTAGTATTTCCTGATTCTATATTTTTTAATCCCTCTTCCAAATAAATAAGCTCAGATTAAAAGCAACCATGAAAAAAATATACATTGAACTCATTAAATATACTGTAAGGAGAGAGGCTTGCTAAATAGAGATGTATTGATGCTGTCAGGAAAGGTCTCTAAAATTTGGAAACAGGCAAAATAGATTGCTGAGTGTGCTTTTAGGGCAGTGCCGGCTGGACTGTCTAGCAGCTGGGTTCTCTTACAGATCTGTGGGGCTGAGGTTAACTTGTAGATTTTTGTCTGGTAGGGATGCAGATCATTTCTTTCCTACAGAAGAGACAACCCCAAATGGTATGGTTCACTACTCTGTAAGACATAAATCTGTTTTATTTATTTTTTTCTTTTAATTAATTAATTAATTATTGGCTGTGTTGGGTCTTCGTTGCTGCGTGTGGGCTTTCTTTAGTTGCGGCGAGTGGGAGCTACTCTTCGTTGCGGTGTGCGGGCTTCTCATTGCAGTGACTTCTCTTGTTGCAGAGCACGAGCTCTAGGCACACGGGCTTCAGTAGTTGTGGCTCGTGGGCTCAGTAGTTGTGGCTCACGGGCTCTAGTTGTTCCGTGGCATGTGGGATCTTCCCAGACCAGGACCCGTGTCCCCTGCGTTGGCAGGCAGATTCTTAACCTCTGTGCCACCAGGGAAGTCCTCGGTTTTATTTCTAACCTAGCTACTTTATCCTCACAGTTCTATATTTAATTGCACATATGACTAGCTTCTCAAATGTTCTTTGACCTGGTTATAACAGTTTACTGGTTCCCCCTGTTAATTAATGAATTGAATAAAATCCTTGATGTTTTCATTTCATATTTTCATGAAAATACTGATTTTACCTTTTTTTTTTTCAATTATACTTTTACAATGCTCTTCCTCTAAATCTTTTTTTTTTCTTTTGGAGAAAATATTCTGTATAGTATAAGCTAACAGTTGTAATTCCTAAGTGGGAGGTTTAAGATTATTTACTTATCCTTAAAATTATACAAAATAATAAATGTCCCAGAATTCTTCCTTAATCCCAGATTTACCAATTTCTTCCTTACTATGACTACTTTTATATTTAAATAGAAATATTTTATAAAGGTTTTTGTTGTCTTTTACATGTTATTGTTTTAAGTATTTTGTTTGACACAGAGCATCCAGTTCTTCTGAGCTTCTTTTCATATATGCTTTAAAAAGAATAGGTGGTAAATAAATGCTTATTAATACAAGCATTTAAGAGTCAATATCTCCTTGATGTTTACTCCTTCAAAATGTCTTTTAAAAATTCAGTATAGGGTTTCCTTGGTGGCGCAGTGGTAGAGAGTCCGCCTGCCGATGCAGGGGACACGGGTTCGTGCCCCGGTCCGGGAAGATCCCACATGCTGTGGAGCAGCTGGGCCCGTGAGCCATGGCCGCTGAGCCCGCGCATCCGGAACTTGTGCTCCGCAATGGGAGAGGCCACAACAGTGAGAGGCCTGCGTACCGAAAAAAAAAAAAAATTCAGTATAATCTACAGGCTATTCTATATCATCTACTTTTAGTCACCTGTAGTAATGAGTAATTTCACTGAGTTTTTCTCATTTTTTTACTTAGTCTTCCCACATGAGAAATAGTGACATGTCAGATGAGACCATTTTTAATATACTCTTTTATTCCTTTTTCCTGTCAACAAATATTTGTTGAGAACCCTTCTGTGCTATGCACAGTTCTAGGAGTTGAATAGATAGATGAATTCAGGAAATCAAACAATAACTAGGAAGGACTATTTGCTAAGTATAGATTTGAAGCAAAGGGAGTTACCTGCTAAATTCCCCATTTCTATTCTAAGATTAGTTTTGTCTAAGAATCAGGACTAAGAGTTTAGAATAAAAACATCTTCCTCCTCAAACGGTTCTCTTGAAAAATTAACAAATTCCTTGTAATTCTTCTATTTCATAGATTATATGATAACTTGTGCCTTATGGTTTACAACCTCCACTCTGACTTAATAATAAACTTCACAATTCCTCTACTCAAGGTAAATACTCGTAGTTAATTTCCATTGCCATTTCTCAAAGGAATGCTCTACCAGAACTAATCTTTGTTATTCTTAAATAAAATCAACCAAAAAAAAAACTTTAAAAGCTATTTATACTAATTTTTATAAAAGACAGTAAAAGTTTAAGGCCAAGAGAAAACTGGGGGTGAGAACTTGAAGGGAAATATTTCACTTTACATTATTATTCTGCTGTAAACAATGGAATTGGTCATTCACTATAGATGAAACACAGTGTGAAAAAGAATGCAAATAAAAAGTAAAGTAAAATCATCCAATATTATGGTTGACACACTGATCATTCCTTTCAATCCACAAACTGACAAAGGGGTATTCATATAAATTGATGGGCCATGATGAGTCATGGACCAAAAAATGTCAGTTAACTTGCATGAGTTCATACAGCAGATTAAGCTGCGCCTACATACAGCCTCTGACTCAGAGATTTTGGGCAGAAATGTCTTTTGGCAACCATGTAGGAGAGGGTAAAAAATATTTTCAAAGTTAGGCAAACATTGTGGGTGGATCCATCTACATGCCAAAAATATTGAAGTCAGTAGTCATATTTCCATTGGCTTTGTGTGATTTCTGGGGCTAACTGGAGGGCAGGGGGTAGGGAATATTGTGGCGTAAAATAGCAGGGACTTTGGAAATGAAACCTGGAAAGGAAGCCCAGAATATCCCTGAGTACTGAGAGAGTATTTTTCTGATAGTAGTTAATCTGGAAGTTGTGCTCTTCCTACTAAAATCCCGAGTGGTCTAAAAATAAATCATACTTACTGATGCACAAGATACAGAGCAATTGTGGCAAGCAACTCTGTATAGTTTACATTGACAGAATATCCGCATTCCATGCAAATAGGGCGATTTATGGATTATGAAATGGTTAGAGCTTTCCAAGTGTTGTTTAATTAAACTCTTCCTTTAGAAGTCTGAACTATGAGCAAAGGAGTGTCAGTTCTGGTATGAGAGAGTAACCGTTGTTTGAGGCTGGTGTGTAATGCTGACCAGATGAAAGCACACAGGATAGTGATGATGAAAGAGGTCACAAAATAAGGGGCTCCAGCATAAAGGGAGAGTCTATTATCTTATCACATTTAATCTTTACAATAAATCTTTCTGTTAGGTATTAGGCCCATTTTCCAGATGAGGAAATTGAGGCTTAAAGAGGTTAAGATATTTATTCAAACCTTAAGGACTAATACCATCTTCTTTTTTCATGGCTGAATCCCATTTGGCTACTTTTTTCATCATTTGTCTAGTGGGGAGGGACTATATTTGCCAACAAAGCTATTCTGTGATGACAGCCATACATAATATAGGCATCCATGCATGTATGTGGATACATGGCTCTGTTGAAGAATTCTGTTCACAGGCAACAAACTGACTCTAACTCACTTAAGGGAACCACAAAATATATAGGCAGAATGCTAGGATTTGTCCAGAATGGGTAGACAAGCTGGAGAAGCCAGTGGAGGAATTAGGCCTGCTCTGGGGAATTCAGCATCAGAGGCTTATGCATTTCTCATTTAGACTTTCAGTCACTTGAATTTCCATTCAAATTTTCACATTCCCTAGTGAGAAATTCTTAATAGCTTCAGGATTGTATGTGAAGGTCAAGCAGATTATGAGATATGTGAGAGGTGGTTTTAGCAACACTGATGATAACTGAGGGGATGATTGTTACTTCTGTATGTGACATACATGTATGTATGTATACATGTTTATATACAGAGGGTATATTTGTATTTGATTTTGGTAAACTATAGAGACAATTACAATGGATAGGTCTGATTATTCTTGGCTTAAGATTTTTCTTTAAACTAGGGTTTATTCCTTTAGATATTATTAAGAAGTGTATGAACTAGATGGGCTAACAATAATATTTTACAGTAAAGGCTTTTCTGCTCAGAGTGAGTGAATCTAGTCCCTAAAACATGAGCTTGAATCTTAAATGTGAACAAGGCCTAGTGTTTTTCTGGGAATTTATACTGAACTATACAAAGTGCTAGACAGACTGTTAATATCCTTCATATCAATTCATCAGTTTTTCCTCATAAAACGAACAGAGGAGCTTAGCCCAGGAGAAAACAAAGGAGCAGTAGTGATGCTTCTAATTTAATGAGGCTGGATTTTTCAGTAAAAAGGTTTTGGGCATATCAACAACCACTGGAGACTTTGCTACATGTTTCACTTTTTAAATACTTTAGAGTTATATCATAGGCACCAATTTCGTTGCTTCCTCAGGTCTATTACTTACGTGACCCTTCTAATCTCTAGGAACAACTTCTCACATCTTCTAGAAAGGAGAATGTAGAGTATTTGACATTGAGAGGATCAATTTGGCTACCCACAGTGAGGGACCACGTTTACTAATTTCACCCTCTTCTGTCCTTCTAGTTGCTTCTTCCTGTAGCTTCTTGTAGAAATGATAGGTGCAAAACCGAAAAAGTTTGCTCATAGTAAATACTGTGAATTTTCCCCAAACACAAAATGATTTGAAAACAACTTAAGAAAGGAGTAGAAATGAGTTAGTGTTCATTAAATTTTGAGGAGTTTAGGAATGGAATCCTGTGGAAGGATTTTCTTTTTTCCTCATGGGCAAGAACACATGGCTCTACTCATCTGAGCTCTGAGAGGAGAAATAATTAGGAGCTGGTTTCTCATCATTTGCATATGCTCTGCTGATTATCAAAACAACCCTCACAAGGAAGTGAGCAAGAATTATGATCTGTCAATTTGTTAAGGAACCTGAAAGCACAGAATTCTGTGCCCCAGACACTTTTATCCAGTGTGCCAAGCAAATGCCTAGAGCTTGAAGCCCATAGGCAGATTTTTACTTGCAGTTCGGGAAAACTGCAAGAAAGCAAGATGCCAATCACATGGTAACTGCCCTTTGAGATACCATGTCCCTTGAGGCTCTACCTTACTTTCTAGGCTGTGCTTCTGATGAAGGTTGCTGCATTTTCTGAGGACTTCTGAGTTAGTTACTAGTAAAAAATAAGTACTGGTTAAGCCAAACTTTAATTGAATACACTCGATTTCTGAGAGCTCTGTGTACAGGGCATAAGGGAGGAGGTGACTTCCTTAGCCAAGTTTTACAATGTCACATGTGAGAGTCTCCAGCATCTTAGAAGGCAGTGAAGGCATCCTCTATGTAAACTGTGTTTTAAGTAGGTGAAGACTGCTTCATCCATGAAGGGAAAAGGAAGAACATATTCATGTTCTTTCTATCTCAGTTGAAACTGCAAAATATTCAGAAGCCCAGGAACTTCCCACTTGATACACTCTTGCCAAGAATACTGGCCCGGGATTGTATCTTCCTTCCCCAGACAGTATCCCCAGGAGGAGAGCTGTTCTTGCAAATGGCTCAGCATGCTGCCTCACCAAAGGGAGAACAGACAGTGTCTCATTATGCACAGTCCTTTTGTCCTTCCAGATGGATGTGGTTTATGATCTAAGTCCCACATGTAAAAATAGTATATTTATGATGGAATTTTACATAATCTGGCTTTTCACCTGCCAAGGGGTGGGAGTGCAAACATTTCCACTCTCAGAAGAACTTCTCTGTGGAAAGGGACTCTATCCATCAGTTCCCTATAGGATGGCCTGAGGAATACAAGGGCACCTCTGAACCCACTATACCATCGTCCTTGTGGCACAGGGAAGAAGACATATAAATAAATGCAAAACAAATGTAGCTGCTCCAATAGTATAAAGTAGCTTTTAAGAATTCAAACCTGTGCATCCAGCAAAGTCTGGGCTGTCACCTACTAGCTAGCTTTGCAATGCTAGGCAATTAATTTAGCCTCTCTAAATCTTAGTTTCCCCATATATAAAGATGACGTCATGTATTACATATGTATTTGGGAGAATAAATACATAAAACAAATAGGGTTACGTCTAGCATAAAATCATATTAGCTAGATTATTGTTGTTGTTACCAGCGTGACTATGTTAAAATTAGAAGTCTGAATCTAATGGCCCACTCTATTGGTCACCCTTATTATATCCCTACACACATGGTCTTTGTGTGCATTGTACAACAATGACACTTTCCACTTTCTAAGTAACTTGTCTAACCATGATCACTATTGATTCCACTACGTATATGTTCTTATCTGGTTTCAACTGAGCATATCATTAGACTGTTTTATAAATTAGCTTGTGGCTCTATTGATTTCTGTTCTTAAAAGTTTAGAGAAAACTGTATGAAACTTTGACCTGTTAGTTCATACTATTTTTTAAATTAATTTTTATTGGAGTATAGTTGATTTACAATGTTGTGTTAGTTTCTGCTGTACAGCAAAGTGAATAGGTTGTACATTTACATATATCCACACTTTTTAAAATTCTTTTCCCATGTAGGTCATTACAGAGTACTGAGAAGAGTTCCCTGTGCTATACAGTAGGTCCTTATTAGTTATCTATTTTATATATAGTCGTGTATATATGTCAATCCTGGTCTCCCAATCTATCCCTCCTCCCCTTTCCCCCCAGGTAACCATAAGGTTTTTTCCTACATCTGTGACTCTATTTCTGTTTTGTAAACAAGTTCATTTGTAACACTTTTTTTAGATCCCACATATAAGTGATATCATATGATATTTGTTTTTCTCTGACTTAACTTCACTCAGTATGACAATCTCTAGGTCCATCCATGTTGATGCAAATGCCATTATTTCCCGCTCTTTTATAGCTGAGTAATATTCCATTGTATATATGTACCACATCTTCTTTATCCATTCCTCTGTCTATGGACATTTATACTGCTTCCATGTCCTGGCTATTATAGATAGTGAAAATTGGGGTGCATGTAGTGCTGCAGTGAAAATTGGGTTGCATGTATCTTCCAGAATTATGGTTTTCTCTGGGTATATGCCCAGGAGTGGGATTGCAGGATCATATGATGATAACTCTATTTTTAGTTTTCTAAAGAACCTCCATACTGTTCTCCATAATGGTTGTATCAATTTACATTCCCACCAACAGTGTAGGAGTGTTTCCTTTTCTCCACACCCTCTCCAGCATTTACTATTTGTAGATTTTTTGATGATGCCATTCTGACCAGTGTGAGGTGATACCTCACTGTAGCTTTGATTTGCATTTCTCTAATAATTAGTGATGTTGAGCATCTTTTCCTATGTTTTTGGCCATCATGTCTTCTTTGGAGAAATGTCTATTTAGACATTCCACCCATTCGTACTATTTTTTAAAATTAAAACTTTTTGGCTTCATATTACATATTATGTTAGTCCTTTGCAAAAACTTTGTTTATTGAATATTACAACTTCCTGTGAAATAAAGAGGACAAATTGCCATCTCTGTAGGGAGAATAGGTGTTGTAGCTGTGGGTCAATGTACATGTCCAAAAAATAAGAATTGGAAACAGAATCAGTAATAGTTCTTAAGGCCTCAGACTGGGTTCAGTTTTCAATGCAATGAAACAATGATCACCCAATTTTTTCTTCCAGGATCTCTTTCTGTATTCTAACTAGATTCAGTGTAGCTGAACTTTCACCAAACATTCAGCTTCTCTTTCTCAGATCTTTCCACTAAGTCCTAAGAATTAGGGCTTTGTTTCTTCCTCAGAATTCTTCAGTTGCCTCTATTGAAGCAATGCTCCTCAAACCTTCCCTAACCTTTGGCCTGGAAAATTACTAAAACCTACAGGATGGGGATGGGAAACAAATGGCAAGAAAAGACATGAATTGACCAGGAAATATTGGAGAAAAGATATTCACAAGTCAGACAGAATAAGAGAAAGAGGAGGAACGCAGATGTCAAACATAATAACATGATACCAAATTCAAAAGCTACCAAAAAAAAGCACATAGTAAAAATTCTGTGTCCTCTCTCTGTCTAGCCACCTAGATTCTTTCCCCCAGAAGTGAACAAGGTGATTAGTTTCTTATATACTTATATATTCTTCCATATCTATGTCTTTTTCTATACTATTTTAACAAACGGTAACATACTATATACACTCTGCACTGCACCTTGCCTCTTTCACTCAAGATACGCAACTTGGAGATTATGTAGTATTAATACCTAAAAATCCCTCTGTTTCTCTGTACTGCTTCAGTGCTATTTGCTTAACCAGTCTCTACTTATTGATACTCAGCTTTTTGCCATTGCTAACAGGACTGCACTGAAGAACCTTGAACACATCTCTTTGCACATATGTGAGTGTGCATTACTCAGGACTCAGTTCTGAAAACAGAAACCGCTCCATTTTAGGAAGACAGCAGTTTCATACAGCCAGTCTGGTACTTAGAGATCATTAAAGGGTTGTTGGCTCAGCTGGAAAAATGGGCTCTTAGGCTGATGCTCAAGGAATGTCTCAGAATTGATGGGCCATGGAACTTTTCTGCAACCTCTGTGGCTACTCCTGCAATACTGAGTTCAAAAGCATATCTCATAGCTGTGATTCAGGGAGCAGGAAGCCAAAATAGAGAAAAATTGCCTCCACTGAGACTACCTATTCATCAGACAGTCAGAAGAGGCACAAATGGCTTCATTTGTACTTTGGCTGTCTAAATCTTACTTGACTACATTGAATTAATGGAACCTAATTTGCTTTTAGCACCTTGATTCCGTAAGATTCTGGGAAATATAGATTTTTATTTTCTAGACCCTGTGGCTCTGTAAAAAAGGCATTCTAGAAAAAGGCAGGAAGGAGGGTATGTGAGTCAATCCAACAGAGAAAACAACTGTTACTTTAATTGACTATATTGTTCTAAAGAATTATCAAATCTTTTACAGAAACATTGAAGGTAAAAGTCCCATTAACGGGAATAATTGAGATGAATGATTTTTACCGACAGGTCGTATTTGACTGCCTTCCATCACTTCCACTCTCCCCACTCCCCACCTCCTCAACATATTCTTCTTGGCCAAAGAAAATTGTCCCAGAGGAGCAGAGATTCCTCCAGAGCCAGAGGAACCTACACATACACATCTAGCTCAAGCCATGGTTATTCACACAGGAAGGTAAAGAGACAGTGAGAATCAAGAGTGATACCAAGGCCACATGCTCCAAGTTGGGGGAAAACAGTGGAGGAAGAAAGGAGAAAGCAATACCAAAAGGTGAGCTAGGTGATAAAATGTTCGGTTGTTGGAAGTCATAATATTAAGAGGATTTTCTCATAAAAGTTGACAGCAGTCACTATAATGGGCAGAAGTTACAATGCAGTGTAAGCAAGAGGGCTTTGTAAGCAATTGTTTGGAACAGAAGATAACGGCCATGCTGTTCATAAGCCATCAAAATGGAGAAATAAAGCAGAGTGGCTGCTGTTATGCATTGGTAGGTATTAAGAATTGCATTATGGGCTTCCCTGGTGGCGCAGTGGTTGAGAGTCCGCCTGCCGATGCAGGGGACACGGGTTCGTGCCCCGATCCCGGAAGATCCCACATGCCGCGGAGCGGCTGGGCCCGCGAGCCATGGCCGCGGAGCCTGTGTGTCCGGAGCCTGTGCTCCGCAACGGGAGAGGCCACAGCAGTGAGAGGCCCGCGTACAGCAAAAAAAAAAAAAAAAAAAAAAGAATTGCATTATGCTGATATTAAATTAGCATGGATTAGAGAGCATATATTGACTCACTGTTTCCACGTAGAAGACAACAAAGCATGGTATGAACAGGAGCACTGCGGGGCAACTCCCAGAAAGAAGATATGTTAAACTCTCTTCTTAGAGGAGACTTCATCTATAAGCAACAAAACTACAGCTTTAATGGAAAATAAACATTACTTGGATGGTAGAGAATTGTGGTCCAGTTTTTTGAGGCTTTCTTAGAGGGGATAAGTACTATCACCTGGGCTAGGTTTTAATCTAAGGCTGGCAACTCCATTCTTTCCTTTATTCAGACCAAAATACTTGGAGTCATCTTTGACTTAATTTCTTTCCTTTCTAAAATTAAAAAAAAAAATCTTCATTTGGGTAAAATACACATATTCTAAAAGCTACCATCTTAACCATTTTTAAGTGTACAGTTCAGTAGTCCTAAGCATCTTCACACTGTTGTGCAACCAATCTCCAGAACTCTTTTCATCTTGCAAAACCAAAACTCTACATCGTTTAAGTGACAATTCCCTATTTCACTCTCCTCTGGCTAGGTCAGCAGCACCATTCTACTTCCTGTTTCTGTGAATTTGACTACTGTAGGTGCCTCAGATAATTGGAATCATACACTATTTGTCTTTTTGTGACTGGCTTGTTTCACTTAGCATGTGGTTTATCCATGTTATAGCATATGCCAGAATTTCCTTTTTAAGGCTGCTCGTTTGCTTTCTTTGGGGCTTTCTTCTCTTGCAGTCTACATCGAATTATTATGAAATCCTTTGAATCTGCCTTCAAAGTGAATGCAGAGCCTGGCCACTTCTCACTACTGCGCTGCGACCACTGTCACAGCCACCATCGCTTCTCCCCTGCATTTCTGCAACTTGGTCCCTATCTTCTCTTTTCAACCCAGCATCTACAGCAATCTCTTAAAAATCAGGTCACCCCTTTGCTCAAAATCCTGCAGTCTCTCCTCATTTTGCTCAGAGAGGAAACCAAAATCCACGCCTCAGCCTGCCAGGCCCAGGAAGCCTGCTAGCTCACTGTCCCCAGCTTTTCCTCCTACTGCTTTCCCTGCCTATCCACCCCTCCACCCACATCGTGCTTGCTTCCTTGCTCTTCCTTGAACTGACAGGCAAGATCTAACAGCAGTGCCTGTGCCCTGACATTTCTCTTCCAGATATCTCTGTATGCTAACTCTATTATTTTCTTTAAGCGTTTTGTCAAATGTAAGCTTAAAAAGCTCTAACCTGATCACGTTGTTGAAACTACAGCCCACCCCACCACACACACTCCCTTATCCCCTTCACCACTCCTTTTCCCCCCTGACAATTAGTGGCTTCTAAACTGTTATATAACATACTTATCTATGTTGTAATAGTTTATTGTCTGTCTCCCCCTGCTAGATATATACCTTTACCTGCTTTGTTCAGGAATGTATCCCAAACATTGAGAGCCATGCCTGGCACAGAGGGAGCATTCAACACGTGAATGAAAGGAAAAAAGATCACCTCTTTGCCCTGAGAGCAGGTTGGGTGTGTGCTTCCATAGGTCATCTGAGACTGTAACAGTGTGTGAGTAAAGAAGGAAACAACCAAAGGATCCTGATTTCTAGTCCATCTTCCCTTTGCCCCTGCGTTTTCACACCAACAGAACTTGTTTCTAAGAGTCCACCGGGAAGAAGTGTGGTGCAAGCTAGGAGCCTGTAGTCTAACACTCTTCAAATTCAACCCCATTATCTACTGACTGAATGGCTTGGGGGAAGTTAGTCTTTTTACTCTTCAGTTTCCTCATCTGTGAGATGGGAATACTATTAATTGGGTATTCCTCATAGGTTATGAGCATGAAATGAGATAATTCTTATAAAATGCTGAGCACTTGATAAATTACTTGTTGGTAAATATAATTATAAAGCACTTAAAGACAATGCATTTACAATGTTATGCATTCCTCTGTAATCTCACTTATTTTAATTTGCTTAATAAAATTCTCTTTATATAAGTAGTATAAAGTTTGAGCTCAGTACTGAATTATCAAGAACTCTCATATACCAGTATATGAATTATTTTACCATATTGTGAATTCTCAGAAGTTAAGTCCATATTCAAGTGAAAGTACACAACAACATATGAACAAATATAAGAGAGTTTTGATTGTTTATTTAGCTTTTCCATAGTACTGATTATCATGATATGACTCACTGTATCTCTAATTCAATGG
The DNA here is from genome assembly GCF_025265405.1 of Mesoplodon densirostris. Lineage (NCBI taxonomy): Eukaryota > Metazoa > Chordata > Mammalia > Artiodactyla > Ziphiidae > Mesoplodon > Mesoplodon densirostris. The sequence goes on from NC_082661.1 coordinate 222,421,061, forward strand.
TATTTTCTCAAAAAAATTATTACAAATAGATACTGAGCTTTTCATAGTTTCACCTTTCAAATAATACTTTATTACTTGACATTTATATTGTATTTTTAACAAAGCTTTTCTCTTTGTTAGGTTATCTGGACTATACCAGTTAAAATTTTAAAATTGGATATTTCCAATTAGTTTCAATTTGTCAGTTACACATCTGAATTAAGACTTGTACTGGATTTTAATTACCTTTTGGGAACAAATATTTGAATAGTTGATTAATAACTCTTGATATTGTGGTAATTTCTTCAAGAACATCTTTTCATTAAATGTGGAGGTTTAAGCCAGTTAGAAATAACCCTTTTTGTTATATAAATCTGGCTTCAATTTTTGAACCCATTACCCTAATGTTCAGTGCTATTTCCCATTTTGAAAACTCATTTTGTGTGTGGGTATTTGAAATGATCAGAGATATTACCAAGAAAATGACCAATAAGCCATAAAACTGCTCAGCTCATTACTAGTATACTTTATTTGTTACTGGGAAAGTTTCATTTTAGATTACTTTGGAAGAGAGTATGAGTGTATGTTTAGCAGTTCCCTGGGTGTATGGTCCTATTGTCCTGTTCTTAATTTATTTAGAGTTTCTGCACTTACTGTTGAGCAAGTGTGAAATTAAGGCCACTGTGTTTAAAAATGTAGTACAGGAATCCGAGCTTTCAATGAAATCAGATAAGAAACCTGAGAAAAGTGCAAAAGAGCAAAGTGTTTATTTCATTCTCCTTACTTGCACGTGAGAAAGCAGTCCACCTCCAAGTAAGGCATTCACGTCTACAACTGCACCAGCATGTGGAACTGGCAAGGAAAAAGACCCAAGGAAAGCATCCTGTCAACAGCCTTCCCCAAACTGGATACACTGCCTCACTCTACCAAGGCTGAATGAATTGAACCCAAACCAAGAACTTAACAAATTTTGTCTGCCCAGAGCGATTTTAACTTGAATTTAAACTTTTCATCATTCCCTGACACCTACAGAGGATTTTAAGTCAGTTACAGGAGATCTTGATTAAACTCTTCTATCTAAAACATCTTTTTAAACTTGTTAAACAAAGACAAAAGAGGCACATGATAGAGTGGACTCCATGACCTTCTGTTGGCTATACAGAAAGGCCCTGTCTCTTAGTCTTTGGAAGGCTTCGGGTAATCAAGGAAGCAGATTTTGGGTACACTTCAGAAGACATTTACTTTTCACCTTTGGTGAAAAGTGGCGTGATAGTACAGCCTATTTTTCTTTGGTTTTCAGTGGGATTAAAAGCCCTCCTTGAATGTTTCTAAAACTTGTAAGAAGAAGGTGCTTTAGAGCAGCTAGTAAGATTTATAAGACTATAGAAAAGCTTAGTTAGCTGTCTTTTATAAACACTTAAAGATCTTCGGATCAAAGGAGCATTCATAGAAAACATTTTTATTTGCTAAAATAAAGTATATGTTCATATTTGGATTTTTCCAAATATGCATTCCTATATTTATTTTAGTTCATAAAAACTCTTTGTGGTAAATAAGGGAAAAACAGAAAATGAATGTAAGATGTTCTTTTCCTAGAAAACAAATGTTGAGGATGGGAACAGTTTCTAGAAATGAATAAGGTAAGGTGGGTAACAAACCTTTGAGTCATTTAAACCCTAAGCTAATGACAGTTGTGATTGTTTATTGTGAACTCACTGGGCCCATGCAAATAGGATGTGACTCTAGATTATGTAAGAAAAGGTGTTAATGGATGGTAAAAACTCAACTCATCATGCTCACAAAAGAGGACATGAAATAGTTGTCTCCAGGGAAGTTTCACAGTGCTACATAGGGAGCAGCAGTGCATCCAAATGTCCCCTAATATAAGAACATACTTTTTGCCCAATCAGTAAATTATTCTTCCTGATAAAATTGATGGAATATAATCCCTTCCCTTCTGTGGTGCAGATAGAATAATACAATAGAAAAGATACAGGAAGTAGAATTATCAGTTCATGGTGGAGAGACACAAAAGCACAACACCATGGTAGAAACCAAGAGATAAAGCATTTCCCAGCATAGGCTGCAGATTTGCTTGGAAGGAGGAGGACAATAGAAGGGTTAAGAACAATGATTTTATGATCAGTAGAGACGTATTTTCATTCCAATTTGTAGATTTAGGCAGGAACCTGAAGCCTCCACTTCTTCTTCTATACCTGGGAAAAATAAAAAGATAATAAACTAACTTATACAGTTGTTGTGAGAGTTAAGTATGGTAATGCATGTAGAGCAGGGGTCCCTAACTCCCAGGCCACAGACCAGTACCGGTCCACTGCCTGTTAGGAGCCAGGCCTCACAGCAGGAGGTGAGCAGCTGGTGAGCGACCGAAGCTTCGTCTGTATTTACAGCCGCTCCCCATCGCTCGCATTACCGCCTGAGCTGTGCCTCCTGTCAGCATTATGGTGCATTGTATAATTATTTCATTATATATTACAATGTAATAATAATAGAAATAAAGTGCACAGTAAATGTAATGTGCTTGAATCATCCCAAAGCCATCCCCCCACCCTCACCCCCGGTCCGTGGAAAAATTGTCTTCCACAAAACCAGTCCCTGGTGCCAAAAAGTCAGGGGACTGCTGATGTAGAGAGATTAATGAAATGCCAGGTATGTAAGTGCCCAGGAGTTTGTGGCTGCTGTCATTAGCTCTTTGTCCCTCACTATTGAATAAAGGCTGTAGTTAAATTTTGAGCAAGCATGTGTACAGTACCTGAAAGCAAAAGGCTTTCTATCAGGAAACAACACTGAAGTGTGAACCAATAAGAGAAAAGAAATGTGTGGTAAACAAGAATGTCATCAGATTTAGAAAGAAAAACAACATGGCCTGAACTAGAGACAGGGTTAAAGGTTTTCAGTTTTCCTAAAAATTAATATAAGATTTGTCCTTACTTTGTTGTCAAGATTTGTGACAAAATTAACTACAGAGTGACCTACAGATGGTTCTTATTCTTAAGCGTGTATTCATTTATTTTCAGTCCTTACTTTTCACCTTTCTTGAGTTAATAAAACAACTCCAGTCTGGAAGATCATTCTGGTTGGTTTCTGTACACTTGCTGCAGTCTAGATTTTGGAGCCCAGAAAGAAGAGCTAAAAAGTACGACCCCTTTATAGGAATTTTGCCTTAACAAACCTCTATTCTCTCTCTCTGAGTCCGTGTTATATACACACATTTAAACGTATGGTCTTACAATACTATATTCTTAAATATGGCTACATATGTTATGTCAGACTTCTCATGAACTTTCATTCAACATCATGGGTCTTCAGGGAAACAAAAGAAAAAAATTCCCTCTCTCTGTTCAGCTCTCATCATCTTTCTGACCAGAGAAACTGGAGAAAGAAGTGTTGAATTTGTTTCTCTCCGATCGTTTACTTCTTGGCTATAGAGCCCCTTTTAAGGGAGGTAGTATTCTTGGATCAGTCAGGTTTGACTGGGGACGCAGAAGCCACTGTCGGAATATTTAGGGGAAAGAAAATTAATATATACAAAGTATTTGAAGCTTAGATAATTATTGGAAGAGCTGCAAAAGCACAGATCCAAAAGGCCCCTTACAGGAAATCTAGAAGTATAGGCTTTCATGGAAGCCTATACTACATTGATATACCCAATAGCAATGATTCTAGTTGCTAGCAGAGCTGAAATAGGAGCGTAGCAGAATGTCCATAATACAAGTGAGCCAGACCTCATCTATTTTCCTCTCCAGATCTTGTCTTCATTTCTCTGCTTTTATCCCCAGGAGTCTGACTTGAATGAACTGGTCGTCCAGCACTGGTCGTCCTCCTTTGTCTTCTAGCTTCCAGCTGGGTTTGGCCAGCAAGGAGTACTGATAGGAGATCAGATGAGAGGAGAAGAATAAGGTTAGGGTAATTATTCTCCTTCCTCCCTTCCTTCAAGGTAGTTCAGGAAGTCCGTGTCTCTTGCAGCTGCTTTCAAGTTAGCCTCCTCTCCCAATATACTCCTTCCAGGTTTTGGTAACTGTTCCTTTCTCATCCTTTCTGGCTGAGGAATGATAATATCTCTTACTAACCCTTGGATCCTGCATTCTCCCTTGTGGTTCCATTACATCCTGCAACATTTTTGTAAATAATCTTTTAATTTTTTTTTTTTTTGCTGTACGCGGGCCTCTCACTGCTGTGGCCTCTCCCGTTGCGGAGCACAGGCTCCGGACACACAGGCTCCGCAGCCATGGCTCGCGGGCCCAGCCGCTCCGCGGCATGTGGGATCTTCCGGGATCGGGGCACGAACCCGTGTCCCCTGCATCGGCAGGCGGACTCTCAACCACTGCGCCACCAGGGAAGCCCTGTTTTTGTAAATAATCTTTTAGTAAATAAACACCCCGTGAGTTATTCTAACATGAGTGTGCCAACTGTTTCCTATTGGGAACCTGACTGATATAACAGTTTATACCATAAGTGTTTCCAAGAAAGCCACCTTAAAGATGGGTGTCTGGAATTGGGAGATTTATATTTAAAGGAGGTCAGGGATAACATCCTTGCTGGGATGAAAGGAACATGGGTAACCCATGGCATGTGGTAAAATCTCCCTTTCTCACCTTGTCATGCTTGTGAGCATAAGATACAGTACAAGTGACAGGCAAGACGTAGATCGATTGGCTGAGGAATTTGGCTATTTCGTAAACAGTGAAGATTGTAAGGGCCATGGAATCACCCATTTTTCTCTTTGGGCCTCAGAGAACATATACAGAAATTAAGAATCATAAACATATAATTAAAAGGAAGGATTGGAAGGCTCCATGACAGCTTTGAAGGCGTTCTTCCTCTCCAGAGGTTGCAGTCTAGAAGTGTTGGGGTAAGGACTGCAGAGTTGAAGCTCCAATTAAATGCTCAGTCTTGTCTGACTCTCACTCTAAAAGCAAGGACACTGCTGCTGGAAAGCAGTGGGTCCTTGAGATCTGGGTTGAGGACATTTGAGAAAATGTGGGCTGAGACTGAGATCTTTAATCTCAGCTTGCCCTGAAATTCCCTTTCTTGTGGAGGGAAGGGTCTCCTCTCTCCATCATCCCTCCTCTTTAGTCTTTACATCACAGACAGCTGCTTCAAGAGCTAATACTGATTCTCCTCCAGGCCCACCCTGACTACATCTCACTGATTTTGATTTGCCTTAGTAATTATATACCAACAAAGCCCTAAAAAATTAAAAATTATCAACAGCTGTTAAGTAAAATATTTTGAGATGTTTGATAAAAGTGAAATAAAATTAATAAAAAATGTTTTTGTAAAGCTACTAAGATGTCATTTACGCCTATACTATCTTTGAGTTTCCCAAAATGGCCATTAGGTAACACGAAGGTTTCATCCTTCACCCTACAAAAGAAAGGATCATAGGAATAACTAGGGTTTTTCTAAAAATTCAGCAAATTTTAATTTATTCAAAACTGTTATGAAAGCTTTTGTCTACCAAACTTAATATGTATTTTTAAAACCCCCCAAAATCAATGAAAGTTTGTCTCTCTAGTAAATATGTGAATATAAATGATCTAATGATTGAATATTTTTCAAATAAAAAAATGTATTCCTATTTCAGTTCAAAGATGGGTACAATAACTTTGACCAAAGTGATTTGTTTCCAGGATTCTAGATTCATAAAACCTTTTTTTCATTCACTTAAAGTCTGGATAAGTCTTAGAGTATGACTCAATAACAAGTAAATTGTCAGAGGTTTATTGATTATTTCAGTCTTTCTTTAGGTTCAATAGCCAACACATATCCCCTTGACTAAGAGTGATACAGCAGTAGAGAACCTTATGAAAACTTCAGTTGGTATAGTTATAAAGTACCAAGTAAGCTTCATGGTTTCCCATATTATACAAACTCTTCCGTTGACAAAATAACCTTAGAGCTTTACGGCCAGTTGTCGAACTATGAAATAGGGTTTTTTTTCCCCATTCACATGCAGCTGTCCATCACTGCAGTACTCTAAAGCCAGCCACCTCTTTCCTTCACTGGAGGAAGGAGAATTCCATGATATTTAACCTTTCTAAGGGAACTATCCATCCCTTGTACAGAGCTCTTAGACAGAGACTCCCTTCGATAATTCTGATTTAAATACTTACATTTATGGATCATTTCATTCTTAAAAAGAAAAAATTAAAAATTTCCAATTAGGTTGTGCTATCACAGATGTGAATTCATCCTTAAAATTTAAGCTTCTCACAGAATTTAATCAATTCAGATGGCTAAGTTAATTGCTATTGTTCAGACCTTTCTTCTGAAAAAAGGTAAAAGACTGAATATTTATCCTGATAGGAGATATATGGTTTGGGGTTAGTCCAGGACTGAAATGCTTGGATTATAGAGATTTCCCAGCTACCACAGGAACCCCTAGAAAATGGATGGCAAGTTAAAGAAATTGGAGCTTCTTTGCTGTTACCTAAGGAGATTGACATAATAAAAGTGGAATTTCCCCAAAATCCTTCATAATATTAACCTCAATAGCAAAAATAAATTTGCCATGATACTGAACCAACTTCGTGAATATTTTTAAAATACTGGTGAGGAGTTCTCCAAGGCATGTCCTACCTGCTAATAACACAGTCTCAGTGAGTCCTTAGATGTAGGATATGGACAAGAATGTAAGCCTCAGGACCCTTTTGAATATCTCCAAATATGCTATGAATAAGTTCTAATTAGTGTTATTTATTTTTCGGGTAGTTTGAAGCTTCACCTTGATAGAGAGCTATGTTGTAATGGTAGAAAAAAAAATAATGTGGTTTTATACTCCCAGCTTGGGGAGTTCCAATTTCTCTCTCCAATAGCAGGGACACACATTTGACAGGTACTGTTATTTAAGAATGCTGTAACTTATAATTACTCAGAATCTCCACAGTCCTTTTCATCCAAAATTTCAAGAAAGATAAAGAGAAGCAAGGGAATTCCAAGACTATAATTAATAAAGCTCTCAGGAATCTCAGACTATGAAGGCCCAAAATACTGCCAATAACCTTGAGGACAATAAACCAATCCTCTCTAGTAGTATCTATAAGTTATCTCCTTTTGAATTAATAGCCGGCCTGTCTAATATTTTTGAGAGTTACTTTCTATCCTAGATTGTACTCTTTCAGAAGCTGGTGTGACTAATTATTGCAGGAGACTCAAATGATACCTCTAGCTTTATCACCAACAGGTAAAAGGGGGATTTCCAAAATGCCTACCCAAGCAACCTTTGCATAAGCTGAAACCTGGAGATCTGGGCTTCAGAAAAAGGCATCAGGAAACAACAACAACAACAACAAAAAAAAAACCTACCCTCGAGCTTCGATTAAAAAAAGCTTTATAAGGTACTGTCATAACTGACACAGCATAAAACTCCAAGGTGTTAATTCTTGGGTTCCTGTTTCCCAAGTTAAAAAAATACAGCAATTCCTACTGACTACTGGACTTCTATTCCATCAGGAGACCTTGAATTGATGATGTTTAGGAATTCTCCTGAAGCTGCTGACTATATAAGTGGACAACTTCTACCCGGAATGACAGAACAATCTGCTGACTACAGAAGTAAACAGCTTCTGCTCAAGATGATAAAACAAGATTAATTATATGATCTTCCAGCATTTTTTCCCTTTACCACTAATCTTGCCTATTGTTCTTTTTTTGTTATTCTCCATTAACTAAAGTTTCTCAATATGATCCCCTTTATCTTTATCCTGCTACTTTGGACCCCCCTCTTCTGCCACTTAAGAAAAAGCAAAACTCTCTGGAGTATTTTTCTCAGACTATAGCTATTGCTCTGATTACTGACAACATTTAATAACTGTTCTTTTAGACATTTCAGAAGTAGATTCATTATTATAGGAACCTCTCGGTAACTTATGTTTACTTCATATATCACACAGTTCAGTGTGATAAAAATTAGACTTTGACCTCATGTCAATGAATGCTTCAGCTAAGGTTATTACAACCCTATCAGTAAAACCTAGCTCATCAGGAGGGGGTTCTAATTTGGGGCCGTTCTTGCTACAATTGTCAGTTTGTTTTCTTGATAGACCTGTTTTGTTGTTTTTTGTGTGTGTGTGTGGTACGAGGGCCTCTCACTGTTGTGGCCTCTCCCGTTGTGGAGCACAGGCTCCGGATGCGCAGGCTCAGCAGCCATGGCTCACGGGCCCAGCCGCTCCACGGCATGTGGGATCTTCCCGGACCAGGGCACGAACCCACGTCCCCTGCATCGGCAGAAGGACTCTCAACCACTGCGCCACCAGGGAAGCCCCGAGAGACCTGTTTTGTGGGAAATCTTTAACTCTAGTCAAGGGATCTGTCCCTCCTGAGGGACAAAATTGGTTTACTCCTGGCACTAAGTGACATCACTACTCCCAATACAGTCTGTGTCCCACTAGACTACCAGTTCTCATGTGGACATTGAGCTTACCCTCACCTGTCACATGCTAACTTATCCTAAGTATTCAGGATACCTGTCAGAGACTTTTAGATGGTTATAGTTGCCAGCCTCCAGTGGATCATGTTTCTCTGAAAAGAATACTCATAAACCTTCCAAAAGAGGCCAACACAGGCTGCTTAAGAAAACTTCTAAGAGGGATTGCTGACTCTCTGTGCATACTATAGGATGATTCAAGTGGAAAAAGTATTCTGACCCTAGAAGACATGCTAAATGACAAATTCTGTCTGGAAGCCCCCCAAATCATATAAATTATTCAGAGCTATCATGGTTGATCACACAAGCCTTAATTTCTATGCAGCTATCCAAAGAAAACATTCATTCTATACCAAACACTTCCTGTTGCTCCTGTGATGCAGTAGGTCAAGGAGAATAGTGCAGGACTAGCCTAAAAAGAAAAATAAATAAAGCCACCTGGTTCTCTAAAACAGACTCAGCTGAATTCTGGAAAATGCTTTTACTGCCTGGGTTTTCTAATCTTGCCCCTGACTTTGAGGTTTTTTACTAGTAATAGCATTGAATTTAACAACTGGGGGGAGGGGAGGTAACCATAATGTAACTGAAGCTGATGGAGTAAGCCATATGAAATCTAACTATATTGAAAATTAAGAATTTATCCTGAAGACACTTTAGTTTGATACGGTGAGAGTAGAAGCTAAATTACAATGGTTTGAAGAGTCAGAAAGTAGAAATCAAGATAACTATCTAAATTTCAAAAAACCCAAACCACCACTTTTTCTAAAAGGGTGATTTTGAAGGAATGTGAGAGATACAGAGAAATCTAGAGATGTGTGTTGTGGAGATGGAGATGCTATCCTGTGCCCAGCCCAGGGATGAGCCATCCACAGGAGAGAGCCACATCTGATAACACATGAGGAAAGTGGGCTAAAGGATGGGTGATGAGGTAGGCGGGTTGTAGGAAGGACAGACGGGGAGAAAGTAGGTATTGTATGACATCACTGTTTTCTCTGTGAAGTAGGTATTGATACTACATTGAGACTAGATGTTGGGACTAAAGATGAAAGTGAAATGATAGAAGGTTTGAAGAGTCAATGGAAAACAGATGTTGAGGGACCGAAAGAGGTAAATGAGGGCACACAGCAGGTTTTTCTGAGGAGCCTCAAGTACTACCTTATACTGGAAACTATGAATTTATAAGGGAACCAACCTGCAGGATTCTGTAATCCTCTCCAGTAGGACTTAGAAGCAGGTATCGTTTAGAAACAGAAAAAGTGAGCTGTTGGACTGATACAGCTGAGATTACTTTTTATACATCTGTGTGGTGAAATGACAATGGACAGGGAAAGTAATCAAGTAGACAAGAGTGTATTTAGAGAGGTGGGCCATAGGATCAGAGGTGTCAGTGGCACAGCGTGGAGAACTTGATAACTCACCTAAGGAGTTATGCTATCTTTGTCAGGCCTCCAGCAGAAATTCTCCGTGACTGAAGGAATGAAAACTTGAAGTGAAGCAGAGTTGGACTATCCTGTGTTTGAGAAAGTCAAGGCATTTTGAATCCACTCTAAAAGGCAGCAATGCATACATAAAGAACAAGGGAGAAGGAAAACAGAATTGGTGGGAGAGTAACATTTCAGTTAAGGCAAAGAGGTATTAATAAGTTACATGGTAAATTGTATTCTATGAGACATAAACATTAAAGCCCATTTAGAAAAACTAGGAAGATGTCTAGAAAATAAGCTGTTTTACCAAGATTATTTTTAAGCATCTTGTCCACACATTGTGACTTTTAGAAAGTTAAATAATTTCCCTAGGCCTCAGTTTCCCTATTTGTAAAGTGGTGACCACAGTATCCCTCTTGAAAGTTTTAGGGAGAAGATTAAAAAAAATTGTAGGAAAGTGTATAGCGTAATGCCAGGCACAAAACTAATGTTAAATTTGCTTTAGGGAATTCCCTGGTGGTCCGGTGGTTAGGACTCCACGCTGTCACTGCCCAGGGCCCAGGTTCAATCCCTGGTCGGGGAACTAAAATCCCACAAGCCACATGGCGTGGCCAAAAAAAAAATTGCTTTATTTTTTCTATTATTAATCCTTAAGTAGTGCTGGTTTACTGTTTTAAAAAGCAGTTGGTCCTAAATTAGAAAATATCCAGGATCATCTTTTCAATTTGTTACCATCAAGAGAACCTTAAACTTAAGTGTATGATTGTTGATCTGGGAATTTTATAACCAAAAATGTAAATGCCAATAGCAAGAATAATTTATTTAAATATGGAATTTGGCTTTGCCTGAAATAAGCAGGGATCGAACCACTCCCTGAATCTCTGTAACTTCCTTGTACCTCCCTTCCACTAGGCAAAGAGGTTGTGTGGTTAGGTCAGAGCTTTGGAGGGCTTGGGTTGAGCTGTTATGACATAGACTGATAACTCCCAAGACGTACATCCAGACCCGATCTCACTTCAGAACTGCTTGCTGCACTTCTCCACCTGGGTGTGTCTCTCCATATATATGACATTGTGCAGAAATACACTCAAACCCCAAACATGATTCTCAGCCTATGTTTCCTATTGTTTTGGGGGGCAACAGCATATATTCAGGCACCCCAAGCTAAAAAAAACACCCTCAATTTCATCTTGAATATTTTTTCTTCCTCACCAAATATCCAATTACCTAAGGCCTCCTAAATCTTTCTCAGTCGATTCCCCCCTTTCATCCCTACCATCAATACCTGACTCTCCCTCAGAATCTCCTACATGGACCATTGCCTATCTTTGCTACTCACAGAGCCTCACCCTTAACCCGTATCTGCGGCTGTGTCCTTCACCCCATCACACTATAAACTTTTCTATGCAGGTCCTGATAAAGTGCCTGGTACGTGGTGAGCACTCAGGAAACATCTGTTGAACTCAACAGGATTGAGGGAGAATGGATAGTCTATCTGAGCAGACTGAGGGCTACCACTGCAGATAAAAACTCTTCTTGAGAGGCGGAGCCCAGCCTACATTTCCACCCTTAGCTTTCACTCTTCTCTCATAACTCATTCTAATTGCATTTGTGACCAATCCTCATGTCACACATTCTCACCTCTGGTATAGCAGAATGGGATGATTAATGCCTTTTTTAAAGAACGAGACACGTGGATTATGAGCCAGTGACTATCTTCGTGCTTAAAAAACTCTCTGCAAACCAGATTGTTTAGTGAAAATGGGGGTAATAATAACTACCTCATGGTGTGAATGTGAAGATTAAGTGAGATGATATACACAGAACAACTGGCAAAAAAATTACTGCTCAGTAAATGTTAGCTGTTATTAGTGTTATATGGTCCGGCCCTACCTGCTCTTCTCTTTCTCTCTGAATCCTATCTACTCTTTCACTTCTTTCTGGAGAGCTCATTCCCAGCTTCATAATAAAGCCTTTCCTGTTGGGAATTAATTTTCTTCCCCCATTCTCTTAATCACTCCATTGATGATATTAGCTACTTAATGTATTAAGAATACTTTATATATTGTTTTATTTAAAGAAGTAGATATTATCATCTCTATTTGACACATAACAAGACTGAGAAATAGTGTAGTAAACTTGCTTGCCCAAAGCCACATGAGAAGGAACGGGCAAAGTGATAGTGTGAATCCAACCAGTGAGGTCTATATTCTTTTCCAAAGCCAAAGAGACTCCATTGCCTGGAATTATTCTGCTTATTTTAAACTTGTAAACTCTATAGTATTTTCCATTATACAGATCTTCCTCAATGTATGATGGAGTTAGTCCTGATAAACCCATCATAAGTCTAAAATGTAAGTTGAAAAATGCATTTAATATACCTAACCTACCAAACATTATAGCTTAGCCTGGCCTACCTTAAATGTGCTCAGACACAGTAACCTACCGTTGGGCAAAATCATCTAACACAAAGCCTATTTTTAAATAACTTGTTGTAATTTATTGAACACTGTTCTGACAAGGAAAAACAGAATGGCTGTGTGGGTACAGAATGGTTTTAAGTGTATCAGTGTTTACCCTTCTGCTCGCATGGCTGACTGGGAGCTTTGGTTCACTGCCCCTGCTCAGCATCATGAGAGGGTATCATGTCACATATCACTAGCCCAGGAAAATATCAAAATTCAAAATTTTAAAGTATGGTTTCTCCTGAATGCATATCACTTTTGCATCATTGTTAAAGCTGAAAAATCCTAAGTCGAGGACTACATGTAGAGTGTGACCGGTTAAATATGTCCACAAATTTTTTGCATCTCCTCCCATCAAGAGTTTATTTCTGTATGTATCTTGAATCTGAATTGGCCTTGAGACTTGCCTGATCAGTAGAATATGGTGGAAGTAAAGATGTGTGAGTGTGAAGCCTGGGTTTCGAGAGGCTTTGAAGCTTCTGGATTTGCTTTCTTGTACTGCTCCCACCACTATCTAAGGAAACCCAGGATAGCCTCCTGAATGGTGAGAGACCACATGAAGAGAGCAGCCCAGGTGACAGCCAGCACCAGTTCCCAGACATGTGAGAGAGCCACCGTATACCCTCTACTCCAGGCAAGGTACCAGCGTACTCAGTCACGTGAGAGCCTGGCAGAGAACCTCCTACCCAATCCAAGCATCATGAGCAATAATAAATTGTCATTTTATGTCTCCAGTCTTGGGGTGATATTTTATGCACAAATAATTAACTGAGACCAAAACTGACACCTAAATGTGGATTGGAGCAGACCTGCAAAAGTAGCATTGGCTTTGAGCCCAGTGGTAGGTTAATGAGAGAGAGTGAACCACACAACTATTAGAGGAGCTGGAAGATCAGTGGGGAAATTGCTGCTGGAGGCTGGAGAAGGGACTCCTGTGCTATATAATTCCAGGGCAAGTAGCATAACTATTGCCTGTGGTAAACTGGAAGTTAGAGAATATACCTAATGTACTTGTGCACTTGGCAAAAGAGATCTAGAGACAGAATGGTGAATGGGCCAGGCTGCCTCTCTTAGTAAAGTATGACAAGATACAGGAAGAAAGATATAAGCTACAGGAGACTGGTCAGTTTGTATGAAGAAATTAGGGGAAATAGAGAAGACCCAGGACTTTCTGGGTTGGAATGTAAACTACCTTCCACCCTGTCTCTCAGCTGGTAAAAAAATTCTCATACGAGGCCTGTGGATAAAAATCAAATTGTGTATGTAGTTGTGCAACCCTTTGCTAAAGGGAATTGCTAAGCCGATGCCTAATAGATTCCCTCATCTGGAAAAAAGAGGGCATCTAAGAATCTTAAATGTGCCCTCCCCACAGCAGTCATCCACAGACACTACAGTAGAAATTTGGGAGCTATCAGCAAGTAGATAGAATGTCAAGCCACAGAACTGAATGAACTTCATAGGGAAAAAGTTATGGGGTCAATGAATAAGAGGAATCAACACAATCAAAGTGTTACAGCAGTTGGGATTTTATAATAAGCAGGTAACTACAAGATGGTAATCAGTACTGCCTTGCCATTGAGATTTCAGAGGTGCTACTCTAGTTATTGGTGATGATAATGAAAGTTTGTGGCAAAGGAGGGGTTAGAGGAAAACATGGGTGGGTTGAGAAGCCACAGTGCTTGATGACTTCTTTGAGGCAGTTGACATCACCAAGAATGAAAGGAGGTTTAGTGGGGAATCCCACGCTCTTCTGTTTTCATCCCCTGTTATAACAAGATTCAGGTGTTTTGTTTTTGTCTCTTTTGAATGTTTTAGATTCTTTAGAGAAATAGAATAGATTGAAGAAAGCAAGTTCCTAAACTATAGCAACCCATGATGTGTTGTTTTTGAAGAAAATAAGCCCAGAGATGATGGTGGTCTGAGAGATTTGATCTAAGGAATCAGGTGGCAGATCTCTCACTTCATCAAGTATCCCCTTAGAGTGTGAGCTCTTGTGGAGAAGGGGAATCTGAAAGCAAATATTGGAAAATATCAACAAATGATTTTGTATATGGATAGTCTTCTCTCTGCCTGATGCATGAATTTTGAGACTTAGCATATTCTCCAGAAACAATGGTATAAACTAAAAAAAGAGGTAAAATAAGGTATTGTCTATTCAGCTCTTTGTCTGTTGCTAGAAAAAAAGGTTTTTCTAGGGTCACTGGGAATTCATATTTCCCACCGTGATCATTTAAATTCAGTAGCAGAAGCAGTTCAGGTAGAAATGTATCTGTGGCATAGTTCCATACTTAATATTATATGGTTCTACATCTTTATGCTGAATAGACATTAAAAATGATCTGACCGCTATTATGCAAGAAGATCCGTTTTTAACATCGCCTAATTTCAAAGGTTTCCACAGAATTGCTCCATTTATTGAGAAAGTACAAAATGTATAAAAGCTATTTAAAATTTAGATGCTTTCAAATAAATCTGTATTTAATAACCATAACAGCCACATATATTTAACTATATACCAAATACTTATTATATATAAATAATATATATTATTGGTAGTAATATGCATAGATTTAATTCAAATACTTTTATTTACCCGACCTAAAATACTGCTGATTATTTGGACCTGAAGAGTTCCCACAGTTGTCCAGGAAAATTTGGACGTGGCTAAGAAAAATTGCACAGGAGAAAGTGAAACGGGCAAGTAAGACTTTATTCAAGCCTATTGCAATAGGGAAGAGAGATTGAAATCAAGTCCACAGAAACAAAAGGCAGGAGGGATTTTAGGAGTTGGGGTGAGTTGACAGAAAAGTACTAAAGGATGTTGGTGGAGAAGTTGACACATGGGAGGTGCCAAGCACGTGGAATCATTCCTGAATTTGCAAGTGTTCTCTGTGATATAGCCATCTGTATTCACTAATTAACAGCACAGTAGCCTCCTACCCTCCCACAGAGATGGGGATGTAGGGTACTCTCTTCCTTGATGATTATATTTCAAAGAGATGGTTGTAGGTTCTTGAGAAAGATATTCCTGGGTTGTAAAACTGGCAAGAGGCTGGGAGAAGATTTATATACATTTCAAAGGGGCAGAGAAAGAATTTTCAGCTATACATTTTATAAAGTAACTCATCTAAGAAAAGTGAGATCAGAGGCCTGTCATCAAGAAGAAGCCTATCTAGAGTTTAGTCAAGCTAAGGGGAACTTTAAGCTCATCTTGGTCAATCTCCAGGTTGGAAAACACCAATTTCAAGACCACTTGTTAAAAGAAGCCCCCTGGACCAGAACCAGAAGTCCTGAGTGTTAGCCCTGGCTTTTCCACGGCTAGCTATAGCTCTTAGACAGATCAATTAACCTCTCTAACTTTAAAACAAACCTTGTTTTTAGTTTGTTTTGTGTGTGTGTGTGTGTGTTTAGGACACTTAAGATCTACCCTTAGGGAATTTCAAGTATGCAATACAGTACTGTTAACTATTTTTTTTTTATTATGTTAACATTGTTGTACATTGGATCACCAGAACTTATTCATTTTGCATAACTGAAACTTTGTACCCCTCAACCAATGTCTCCCCATTTCACTGCATGTGGTGATAGATATGTTGATTAGCTTGATTGTGGCCATAATTTTAAGATGTATATGTTTTTCAAAACATCAAGTCATATACCTTAAAAATATACAATTTTTATTTGTCAATTACACCTCAGTAAGGATGAGAAAAAAGAAATTTAAAAAAAACCCAAACATCAAATTTAGGCCCTGAAATATGAGGGAGAAGAAGGAGGTCTTGCCTGGGTGTCCATGGATTCATGTTCTAATCCCAGCTCTACCACTTGTTTATCCAAAGAAAGTGTTGGATAAGATCAAGTAGCTGATCTAATACCAGTTGCATTTGCATCTGGGAATTTTGCTAACCATTTTTCGGAACTCATTCCATTAACTTCCATATCCCTCTCTGCATGAGGTGACTCCCTCTTCTGACTTTACTGGTCATAGTTTATTTGTGACTTTGGCAAGTGGACACCTAGGACGTAGGATGTTCCCATTATTATTTTATTGATCTTTACCTCCCTGTTTATGTCTTTCTTTATGTCTGTTAAGCCCATCTTCCAGGATGCTCAAATCTCATCCTTCAGTTAAGAGTTATTTGTGAAGACATGGCCCAGAACTTTAGATGAACATGAAGTCACCTACAATTTTATTTTTCTAAAATTCTAAGTTTTCTATATCATGATGAATATAAAACAATTGCTTTTTTTCTTTGTTGAATGTTGTGAGAATTTATTTTGGGGCTATAAAAACTCTTCCTACACCCCATGGATAATGTGCACAAAATTACTGCCTCCTCAGTTCTCTTGCCTAAGTCTTCTTCAGGTTCTACCTTTAAAAAATATTCCCCTAACCTTGTCCTATTTGCTCCTCAGTTTTGACTTTAAAGAGAAGAAAGCAAAACAAGGTTTTGTATGGCTATAAATAATAAAGAGAGGTCATAGGAGAGATTAGTTTTCAGTGTAAAAATGGCTGGATTGTTGTACGTAGAGAAATGGAGACATTGAAGAGGCTTGGTGTTTCAGCTTCACGTGACACACTTCTGCGGAAGCTGGCTCCATCTCACTCTGAATGGTCAGCATCACTAAGGTAAAGATGAGTGCTCAGTGGTGACTAGACCATTCTATCGTTCTGTATTTCTCCCTCTTCTACCCTCCCTCCCCCTCCCCTCTTCCCTTTCCTTCTACATCCTCCTCCTCCTTCTTTTTCTTCCTCTCTCATTTTCTCTCCCTTTTTTATTCACTGCTCAAGGTTTATTTGGTGTTTTAGTTGGTATGACACTTGGATACTTGGTTGCATTGTTTTTATGTACATTTTTCTTTTTACATTATGTGGCAATGTACATTACCCTGATATTGATACATCTAGTACACAACATAAGATCCTTTAGAACAGTTATGCACAAAGCATGCAATGTTGGGTGTCTCTCTCTCTCTCTCTTTCTCCCACACACATATATCTCATACTAGCGTTTTAGAGATTTCAAATGAGGACTGCTAAGAAAAATATTTGCTGAATAATATCCTCTTTTAGTTGATGCCTGAAATTCCACTATCGGAAAATTATTCTTCCATGTTGGGCAATTTTTACTCTAAGTTCTTCCTTTAAATTAACTTAACAAAATTTTATGCATTATTATAAGAAAAATAAAAATTAGCTGAGTTACTGCCACTCTGAGAGAACAAATGATTTCTCTGTCAATAAGAGAATTAAATTTGCGATTAACTCTGCATTATTGGATTATAGTTTCTTTCTTGAAATAGCCCCAGGAGAGAGAAATTTTTCCTATGAGATTGTGAACATGTCTTATGCTGATAATACTGAATGTTTGTTGCTTTCAAATAAGTCAGTTATCTTCTTTATATTTGGGGGGACCATTTTCTTGATTTTCTAACTTCAAGAAGACATGAAATACCTCGTACTTGTTTTACAATCAGAATTGAATGTTCTGCTTTATAACCAAAATTGATCAAACATAACTACAGCACCCATTACCAACGTGACAATGTTTGTGAAAGTTAGAGAGGGGATAGCTTCCTTTTCACACTATCAAATCTTTCACCCTTATTCTGTTCATTTATGTATGTATACATATTTATCTTCCTTTTATTTATTATTTCTTTATTTCCTTATTATCCTTCAGACTACACGCCATTAGAGGAAAGGAGTCATGTCTGTCTTGCTATGTACCTCTATGTCCAGGACTGCAAAGTAAAGAAAGAATGATGTAAATGCCTCAATGCTGTGCACATATGTATGTACATATGTAATATACATACATATATATAACATATACCTTTTCCATATACATATATCTTACACATATACATATATACACACATATATGTACACATGTATATTTGCTTGCTTATTCCAACTACACACTTAATTTTTAGGAGTTTCTCTTATCGGGGAGATGACAGAGGGTAAAATGTATAGAAATAGAAAGTAATTCAGGGCTAAGAAAATAGTTCAGGTTTAATAGAATTTACATATATTCCCCAAATCTCACTGTAAGCAATAGTTTAAGCATCATTTAATCCTTAAATCTTCATTTAGAATATTTTAAAAACAGCATAGTTTCTAAATATTTACATATTTTGTCTTTGAGGCTAGGGCAATCAGTTTACATATACTGCCAGCAAATCAGGGCAGGGGAAGCAAGAACAAATAACCATCTGTGTGTAGCATACACTAGATTATCATCCCCCCAGTGAACCTTAGCCAGGTGGAGAGGAAAGTACACAGACTTTGGAGTCAGTGAGATTCAGATTTAGATGCTGGCCAAATCACATTTTCCAGATGAAAAGCCTTGGTCAAGTCACTGTGAGCTTCAATTTCCTCTTTGGTAAAAGAACGATGAGAAGAACCTAATTCAAGAGATGTTGCAGGGATTAAATGGGATGAAGTACAAAAAGCACCCACCCAGCATATTACATAATGTATGGTAGAAGGTCAGTAATGGTTCCCTTTGTCTTTTTTACTCTTGTCAAGGAGGAAGTGCTTTTCTAAATAGACTCAGTTACATTGTTCATGTGTCCTGATGGATCTTTGAACACAGAAGGTGACTGTATTTAGCAGCTTCCTAATATCTCTATTAAGTGTACACCACTTTGTGTTGTACTTGTTCATTGAGGGCCTGCTGCAGGTCTACACTCTGAACATCTCTAAGGGTATATTGTCTCCTTTCATCTCTATATCCCACTAGCTCCATGCCTAGCATGTGGTGGGTACTTGATAAAAGTTCTTTGAGCAAATTTATTATAAAGAGAAAGAACACTGAGGATATAATAGGACTGAACTGACATCATTACAAAATTTACTAAGGTTCCATAGGCATATATATATGCCTATATATATATATATGCCTATATATATATATATATATATATATATATAAAACTGAATCATTTTGCTATACACCAGAAACTAACACAACATTGTAAAGCAACTGTACTTCAATTTTAAAAAAAGAGTTGGCCATTGTATTCTATTGCTGCTGTGAAAAGTCACAAACTTTAGTGGCTTAAAACAGCACAAAATTATTATCTTACAGTTTTGGAGGTCTAAAACACAAAGTGGATGTCACTGGGCTAAGTCAAGGTGTTGTCAGGCCTGCATTCTTTCTAGAAGCTCTAAGGGAGACACTTTCATGATGTTTCTAGCTTCTAGGGCCACCTGCATTCATTGGCTCATGGCCCCTTCCTCCATCTTCAAAGCCAGCAACATAGCATCTTCAAATCTCTCTTTGACTCTTAACTCTTCTGCCTCCCTCTTCCACTTATAAAGACCCCTAGGATTACATTGGACTCACTTAGATAATCCAGGATAATCTCCCCACTCAAGATCCTGAACTTAATCACACTTGCCAAATCTCTTTTTGTCACGTGACCTAATATAATCACAGTTTTGGCGATTGGCTATCTTCTGTGGTGGGATGGGCATTATTCTGCCTACTGTAGTTGCACTTCTGTGAGCCTCTTCCTGGTTTCTCTATTCTGTTCCATGGATGTATGTGTCTTTCCATGGGCTAATACCACATATCCTGATTACTGTAGCTAGAAGTCCTGAAATCAGGTAGACTGATTTTTCCCACTTTATTCTTCTGTTTCAAAGTTATTTGAGCTCTTCTGATTCCTTTGACATTCTCTATAAATTTTAGAATAATCTTGTCTATATCTATGAAAACTTTCACTGAGGTTTTAAAATAAATTGTGCTAAACATCTATATCAAGCTGGAGTAGAACTGACATTTTAATATGTTGAGTCTTCCAATCCATGAACAGAGTGTCTCTCTGTTTATTTAGATTATCTTTGATTTCTTTCCATCAACATTTTGCAGTTTAGCATTCAAGCCTTTTATGCATTTTGTTAGGTTTACCTAAGTATTTCATTCTTTTTGAGCAACCTTAAATGGTATTATATTTTAAATTTTGATTTTCACATATACGTTGCTTGTATATAGAAATAAAATTATTTTTATATGTTAATCTTGTATCCTGTGACCTTGGTGAACTTGCTTTTTAGTTTTAAGAGTTTTTGTTATTGACTCTTTGGAATTTTTATGTCATCTGCAAATAGGGATAGACGTTTCCTGATCTGTATGCCTTTTGTTTCTTTTTCTTGCCTTTTTGCACTAGCAAGAATTTCTAGTATGAACAAAAGTAGTGAGAGAGGAAATCCATGCCTTCTTCCTGGTCTTAGGAGGAAAATTCCCCTCTATTCCCAGTTTTCTGAGAGTTTTTATCATGAATAGGTGTTGAATCTTATAAAATGCTTTTTCTGTACCAGTTGATATGGTTATGTGATTTTTCTTTGTAAGCTGTTAATATGATGTAATATATCAATTGGTTTTTGAGTATTGAACCAGTTTTGCTTTCCAAGGACTTGGTCCATTTCAACTAGATTGTCTGATTTATGTATGTAAAGTTGTTGGTGGTATTCCTTTACATCCTCATTTTATAGTTACCTATGACATTTTATATATTTACTAGGAATATATTATTGTATCATAAATGTCTTCTTGGAGTACCTGCAACATGCATAACTATGTGATCATCCCCAGACCTTTGTCATGCAGCACTAGTGATGAATAGGAAAACAAAAAGCCATTTTATTCTGTCTTTGGTGTAGACAGTGCAATTTAATACAGCAAAAAATTTGTTATAAGTCCTGACAGCCAGAAATATTTTGCAAAAACTTTTACTAGATTACATTCTAATCCTTTATACAAAAGGCAGCCAAATGCTTTTTATAATATATAGTACATTTATATTTACTTCTTACCTTTGTATTCCAAATATATCAAATATATCAATATCTCCCTCCAAAAAGTTATATCTCATCTTGTTAAAGATGAAAATATTTTTTGTATTAACAACCATTAGGTGTAGCTGTATTTTTCAGCTCTACAGAAATTCTATTTCATAACAAATCACAGGGTGACATAGTTTCATGTTCTGCAGAATTTTTTTTTCAGAATTTTGATTTCTTGTTATCATTTACAGTTATTTCCAGTGTTTCCCAAGGCAAAATTGTTGCCTTGGTAGCACAAAAAATGTACACTTTTATTCTAGGCCAGAAAAACTGAAAACCTTGTAGGTTTATACCATGCCTATTTCAGAGTATCTCAGGATGAAGATGGTAGATAGAGAGCACTCCTGTTCCCACTCCCCATTTCTACACCCATAAAGACAGCATTGATCAGCCAGGGCAGTCTATTGCAGAGATTAAGGCAAAAGATTCCTCTTCTTTTTAACATAATCTTGCAGGCAACTATTTTCTATTCTGCGGCATTACATACAAGATGAAGCCCACCAGCCTTCTCTATTCTAGATGTTTTATGAGGAAATTATTTTAAAATAATACTTAAAAAAGAATGATCTATTAGTTTCTTGAAACCTATAGCTGGTCATTTATAGGGAGCCTTTAAATGAGAGATTATTTGGAAATGAAAACTTCTTTAAAGTATAAAAGTATTATTTCAACACCATTATTTTTAGTAGCCATATTGTATAAAATATGCTGAAAATCAATGTCACCAACTTTCTGTGGTTCTCTATGGTTCATAATTTATTTTATTTATTTTTTCCCCTTCTAAATTTTTTAAATAGTGAAAACATTTAAAATAGTGCAAGTGGTTTTTTAAATTACACTGTAACTTTATAAAGGTTTATTTTAAATTGGATAAGGTAGTAATCATTAGATTCATTCATTCACTCATTGCACAAATATTTATTAAATGCTTAATAAATATCAGACACTGTTCTTACCCCGAAAGGTAAGTAGGGAACAGGAAAGCCAAAGTTCTGCTCCTACAGAGGTAGGATGCAGGCGGACAGCTAGAAATGTACAAGCGTTCCTACATAACTTTATGTAGAGTACAGAGATTGGATAGTTTGCTAGAGAGTACTTGGTGACTAATTTTGATTGGTGGGTGAGGGGAGGCTTCTCAAAGAAGCTGACATGAATCAGCTTTGTGAAGCTGGGGACAGAGGAAGAACACTCCATGCCAGCAGAGCTGACTACAGAATTTGCAGGGTCCACTGCAAAGAGAAAATGTATGATCCCTTGTTCTCAAAACAGAAAAAAATACCATTAAGAGTATGAAAATATAAAGCTTTCTCATTTTTTCTACGGTGTTTCTCTTCACTTATCCTATTATTTTTTAATCTGTTATGTTAATATTATTAATGTTATTTGAAGCAGGGAGAATTAAAATTTCAAATTCTTAGCGTGAACCTTACCGTTCGTCTTTGTATTGTGCAGTACTAGTTTTCAGTGCAAAAATAAGAGCATTGAACTCATAGGTGGCATCACCAAAATTACAGTTTTTAATTTCATAGCTTGTACATACCTATGTTTTTTCATTTTTACCAGAAACATTGTACAAAATTGACTCAACGTCTTAAATTTCACTTCTCCATAGGCATACATTCTATCAACACTCTCTATCTTGAGCTTCTTTATGAGTAAGGAAGGACTAAATGAAAATGTGAAAATGAGCTCTGGTTGTCCTATCTTTCTCTGTCTATATCATCATTTTCAGTGTAGGTGGTTAGCTAATACTGAGAAGTTACATGAACAAGAAGGGTTATGTTAGGGCTCTTTGATCATTCATGTTTCTTAGAACAGCATTGCTTCCTTTCTGAAGCAAGTTCTGGTTCTCAATAGAAGGTGTGGCCTCTCAGAGTTGTCGGCGCCCCTTCTTACTCAGTTCTGGATATAATATGCTCACTTTGTACTCACTTTGAGTCATAAGGAACTCCTACACATAGTAGGTCCACCAGAATTCTTTGCTCGTGGGACATTGCAAACGCCATATGCACATGAGGGGTGATGAGTGATGGAAATATTGCATGTATTTTCTCTGCTCACCCAGGTGCTCCACTGTCCCATTGGATTTCACTTATAAAACACAAGTTAAAAATTGAAATTAGTAACAAATATTTGAGATGGCAACAGCAGAACATCAAACCAACAGTGGGGCCCTTCTGATGTCAGGGCTCCGTGTGACTGCAGGGGCCATACACCCGTGAAGCTGGCCCTCCATGCAGACTAAGAATTCGCTGTAAGGGCCTTAAAGCAGAAATAAACTTGGCACTTTTTAGAACGAGAAAGAAGACCACTGAAGCTTGGTTGGGGGGTGGGGAGGAGGATGGAGATGAGGTCGGTGAGGAAGGAAGGAGCGGATGACTTGGGGCTTTGAAGGCCGTGGTGAGAAGTCTGACGTTTATTCTAAGTTTGATGGGAAGCTGTTGAAATGTTAGAGCGAAGAGCAGCATGACCTGATTTACATTTTTAAAATATCACTTTTATGTGGGGTATGAACTAGAGAGTGGGGTGGTTGGAATTATTTTGGAAATAGTATAGATGGAGAGATGTACAAGATTCAGGATACATTTTATAAATTGAATGGACACGGCCTCTGTTGCAGTGGATGTATGGTGTGAGAGAGCAAGAAGAGATAATTAGGGATTGTTTTTTTCCTTGTTCAGTGAGGTGAGGAGGACTTATAGCAGGGCAGGTTTGGTGGAGACAGAATATCAATAGTTCTCTTTTGGCCAAGGTGAGTCGGAGTTGCCTGCTAAGCTTCCAAGTGATATTGCCAAGTTGGCTCTTTAGAATTAAAGGCCTCAATGAATAAATAAAAGTAAATTGAAGCAACATATAGAGCAAACTTATGAATTACAGGTCATTTGCCATTTTTCTCTGCATGAGAGGTGACTGGCTCTTCTTCAGATGGTCACTTTCAGTGCATAAACTAACAAGATCTCAAATGTCATCTTTCTTTTTTTCCTCCTCTTAATGATGGGTCACTGTACATACCTAGGAAGGTCTGTAGGTTCATCCATTAAAGAAGAAATCTTATTAGTTGCAAATGACATAGATACTTGAATTCATGAAGGTGGTATAACATTTTATTTTAATAATTACTAGCAGCTCACATATTAATCCAACAGAAATGGCCTCAGCTGAGGTTTAAAAGGTCCTTTACTTTTGTTCTTTGCATTTTATTTCTTTGTTCTTTGCATTTTATTTCTCTGCTCTTTGGTTCTTATTCAAATGGTCAAAGTAAATGGGTCAGAGCTGACCCTGGGAGGTACCAATCAGAAGACTAGTACCCTGACTTCATCTTTAGCCCCTCATGTTATGGTTACTCATGCTTACTGAGAGTTTGATTGGGCTGTTTGGAATTCTCAGGAGTGACTTATAGAGCAGTAATGTACCATTCTTTTACTAATATCCATCACTTCTCATCCCACAGCATCTATGAACCCTTATGCAAAGACACACTTTGCTACCACAGGTGAAGGTATGAGAGAACAAAGGGGTGATAGGGAAGAGTACTCTGTTATACCCCAGAGCACTACAATTACTGAGCATCTGTTATATGCTAGCAGTTTCCACATGCTGCTTCTAAAGCTTATGACACCTCTGCAGGATAAATGTGTTTTTTTTTTTTTTTGCGGCACGCGGGCCTCTCACTGTTGTGGCCTCTCCCGTTGCGGAGCACAGGCTCCGGATGCGCAGGCCCAGCGGCCATGGCTCACGGGCCCAGCCGCTCCGCGGCATATGGGATCCTCCCAGACCGGGGCACGAACCCGTATCCCCTGCATCGGCAGGCGGACTCTCAACCACTTGCGCCACCAGGGAGGCCCAGGATAAATGTTTATTTCTTCATTTGACAGCTGAGGTCAAGATCAAATAGCTAGTACATTTCAATTTTGGAAATCAAATTCATATTGTTAAGTGACAAATCAGTGTTCTTTCCTTTATACAATACTGCCTTGCCAAAGAAAACTGTAGTTTGAAAATTTTCTTTTCACATCCCAAATATCCATTTGCTTTTGAGTTCTACCTGGAATCACTAGAATGTCACTTTTATAGACTAATTCAGTAACTAATTTTATAGGTGAGAAAACCAAAGCACAGAGAGGTTAGCTGACCTGTCCAATATCACACAATAAACACATTTAATTACAGTAGCGTAATAGTGTTATATGCCAATTATTTCATAAGGTTTGCAATTTGTCCAGCTTAATCAGCAGTGAAGTGTCTCAGAGTTGTAAGAAGGGAACAAAAGTTAAACTTAACTTTTCCCTAAGCCTCTGTGTAAAATACAAATATTTTATTTTGCATGGTTTAAGTGAATCCTGATAGATAAATGCAATCATAGGTAGGACTAGATTGTACTGTTTTCTGCTTCACCTGATTCTACATCTTGGGACAAGTACAGTTTGGTCTAATTATTATGAAAATTAGTGCAAATGCAACCTCATTATGTTTTTTCTCAAATGGGAAACAAACATCAGAAAGTACACAGCCAACATGCAAAAGGCATTTTCTTTTTGAACACAAAACAAGAAAAGGAGACCATAGCACTATCCCGTAATGCAAATTAAACTGACACAATTTACTTGGGACCATAGCAGGATCCACAGGGATTTGGATATGCTTTATCATGGCCATTTAGATATAATGTTAGACACTCAGTGAATGAGGCTAGATAGGAGGGTTTTTCAGATGTTACACAGCCGAGAACAAAATTAGAATCTGCTTCATTAAGGAAACAGGTTAAAAAATTACTCTCTCATTTTTTTCCAGTCTCCAAAGATTTCTGAGACCTAGATAAGTTAACACTGCTTCAAGATTTGTAATACTTAGGTATAAACTCTACAGGATGGGGACTACTTGGTTAGAAAATCAGGAGGAAGAGGCAATATTTTGCAGCATTATGAAATTCATCCAGGGCCAAAGTGGCCTAATGCAGCTACGCATAATACTGTTTTAGTGGCTTATGTAAAAATATATTGCTAATTTGTGCAGAGCTTAATTGGAAAAATCTATTCTTCTCTGAGAGTAATGATACTGTTTAAGCCAAAATGCAGGAGGTAGATGGAACATCAAGTGATGATGCCCATTCTGTATGCCAAGGGAGCTGTGTGACGACTGAAGAGTAAGTAAAAAATTGGAAGAGAGAAAATGTGCTCATACTGCACTCTTCTGTGAATAAAGGTAATGCATATGCTTCCGTAAGGAGAGCTGTGCATAAAGTAGTTGAGGCCACCATTCAAGGTCTTTCAATAGGCAGTTAGCCAACAAATATATCACAAGAATCTGTGTGCTCACAGTAGGGCCAGTGGGGGATACACTGGTCCATGTACGCTTGCCGCCTTCAAGGAGTGCCCCGTGTACTTACAAGTAAAAGCTGCTACACTAGTAAGCTGTCAAAGGCTTTTGTGATGGTAGGGCCAACATATACAGTGATGTCTTTCTGCTAGAGGTCAAATGTGATTTAAGGAGCCCCTGTTGTATTCAGCTTTGTAATCTTTACATGGTCGCTTTTTTAGAAAATGCTCTGATGAATGTCTAGAGCACATTGTTTGGACACGATAGCTGCGTTGGGGCAAATACTTAATCTCTCTGTGCTTCACACGTGTAAAACGGGGATTATAACAATACTTGCCTGTACTGTTGTGACACTTAAAAAAAGGTACAGACCAAAAATACTTAGCCTGGAAATAACAAATCCTCAGTCAATGTTGGTTGTTACCATCATCATCATCATCATCATTATCTAGAGAACCTTCCAAAGAGATTTTCTTAATGGCTAGCACTGAATGGGAATAAAAATAGACGTTTGTCTCCTTTTTTGCAGTAGTATTTCTTCTGGGGAAAACTGCGACTATTTTAATATCTTAAAAGAGAGTACAAGTACCCAACATTGTAATTACATTCCCTCCAAATAAAAAAACCCCACTAATTCAGTTCATTAAATAATCACTGAGCATGAGAATATGTTAGGCATGGGCATGCGAGATAAATCAACTACATCCCACTCTCAAGGATTTTAGAGTATAGATGGGGAATTCATCAAGTAAAGACATTCAGTAGCTGGTGACCAGTGCTCTGATAGAGCCATCACTGGACACTATGGGAGCAGATTGGAAGTAGGCCTATCCCAGTCTGGAAGGGAAGGGGAGCATCTGTGAAGTCTTCTTGGAAGAATTATGCATGAGTTGAGTCCTCAAAGATGAGTTATATTTAGATAAAGCAGGGGTTGTAAGAACAAAGCAGGGAGGCTTGCGTGGGTATTGTGTCTGGAGGGAACTATAAGTAGTTTTGAGTGTCTGGACTAAAGTGTGGTATGGCGGACTTGGAAGGAAAAGTCTGCAATAAATGTAAGCAGGTTCTAGATCATCAAAGGTCTTCGATCAACTAGAAGGGGCTAGCCTGGATTTGATGATTGATGAGAATCACCATTCAGATCACATTCAAATTTGCTTTTCAATAGACGACCAATATCAGCAAATGATTCATGCAAAGTGCACATTATGAGGAAACAAGTGAGTAAGTAGCCCCTGGTCCCCGACCTACGGAAAATTGATGGGCAGTGTGGGCCTTGGAGTAAAACATCAGAGTGGCAGGAAAACTATGGAGGCTGCTAGCTTTTATCACATTAGGCTGCAGGGAAGAAGAAGACACCACTCAAGGGTTTATTTCCTCCCATGTAATGCAATCCTAGCTGAAACTTGATTACACTCTTTACGTTTCCTTTTCTTATTGAGTTATCAGAGTTAAAGACTGGTCATGGCCTCGCACAGCCTTCTATGCCAAGTCAAGGAATTTGGACTTGATCTAAAAAGTAATTTGGAGTAATCAGCAGTCTTATGTATAAAAACAATATGATTCCTTACATTTTAGAAATCACCCCATCAGCATGCTTTCCAGATACCATTCTAATGTACAGAAGGTCACAATAGGAAGATGTTGAAGGCTACAAGTACAGTGGAAAGACTTGTCCGAGTCTTGTGAGAGAAAATGAGAACCTGGAGTAGGTCAGCTGCAATGGGTATGGATTGTAGGTGATCCTGAGAAAGATATGTCTGAGACAAATTGTCACGACTCATGATTGAGGAACTGTATAGAGAGCAAAAGATAAATGACAGGTTTTATGTGTTTTGGGTTATTTCTAAGCTTTGGAATGTACTGGAAATTCCAAACCCAATTGGCTTAATCATTTAAGATCAGTTCTACCTTTTCAGTGTGGAAGTAGATCCTAGAGCCCTCTTTGGACTGTACCATGTTTCTCTTAATGATGCTCCAGCAGCACGTCATAGGGATTATACCAGTTTTACATCTCACTGTCTTGGACTATGAGAAAGCAGTATTATAATATCTGATTATATTCTATATATATATATATATTTTTTTTCTCTGTATGCGGGCCTCTCACTGTTGTGGCCTCTCCCGTTGCGGAGCACAGGCTCCGGACGCGCAGGCTCAGCGGCCATGGCTCACGGGCCCAGCCGCTCCGCGGCATATGGGATCTTCCCAGACCGGGGCACGAACCCGCGCTCCCTGCATCGGCAGGCGGATTCTCAACCACTGCGCCACCAGGGAAGCCCTATATTCTATATTTTATATCACTCTTTCTCTGTACTGGTCTCCTTTCTCTATTCTCTTTTATCAGTGTCCTTGATCATAAGGCAGAACAGAACTTTTTGTATATATATACATATGTGTATATATATACATATGTGTATATGTATGTATGAATATGACATAAACTCATAACAAAGACTTGAGCAGACTTGAAAATCATCAAAAAGTACAAATAAATATAGAATAATTATATTCACCAATATCTAAGTGCTGAAAAGACCTCAGTCAAACACATAACTATTGATCAACTAAGATGCTTAAACAGCAATATGTTTCCATATAATTCATGTTCAACATGAAATTTCATTACAGGACTTTCAAAATTAGTAAACTTTTTCTATTTTTATTTTTATTTATTTATTTATTTTTTGCAGTACGCGGGCCTCTCACTGTTGTGGCCTCTCCCGTCGCGGAGCACAGGCTCCGGACATGCAGGCTCAGCGGCCATGGCTCACGGGTCCAGCTGCTCCGCGGCATGTGGGATCTTCCCGGACCGGGGCACGAACCCATGTCCCCTGCATCGGCAGGCAGACTCTCAACCACTGCACCACCAGGGAAGCCCTCTATTTTTATTTTAATTTCAACTTCTGTTCCAGTGAGATGTGGCAAACAGTGGGAGTTCAGGCCTGGATTAAGAAAAAGCAGAGCAGCCTTCTCTGTAAATATTCTGATTTTATAGGTCTGGAATAGGACTTGGAAAAAATTCTATTAACAAAAGAAAACTTCTCAGACGGTTTTGATGTGCCTCCAGATTTGGAAAGACTGTTTCCTAGATAAAGTCCAAATTCTTGTTATGACATATGTGGTCCTCTACCCTCTGACCCTTGCCTGCTCCCTTAGCTCCATTTCCCTATTACAGCCCACTTTCCACCTGTATCAAATAGCCTGCAGTTCTCCAGACATGTCAGACTGAGTTGTGTCTACCTGCCATGTCTGCCAGCATAATTCAAGAATCCAGGTTACAAATGACTATTAACCCCCCTTGGTTTCTCTTCTCTTCTGTAAGGACTTGAATAACAGCATGTGAATGCTTTGTATCAGGATCAGAAATATGCTCTTTGAAAGTTGCCTGCAGGCTGCACCTATTGCGCCAAGAGTATTGGCAAAATTTAGTACTCAGGAAAACTGTTCCTTTGTTTGAGGAAAAATATTTTAGTAGAACTTCTGCTTATACAAAGGAAAGATCCAAATCCCACCCCGAAGGGGAAATGTTGAGAAAAAGGGGAGCTAAAAGCCTCAGTATAATAGGGCTGTAAGAACTATTGGTTTTATGGGGGAAGAGATATTCTGACCAGGCAAGGATAGCTTCAGACTGATAGGATGCAGAGGCCTGGATTTCAGAGAGTTCTTAGAGGGTCTTGAAGCAGCAGACTGAATTCTGGTCCTGGAGCAGAGACTCTTAGCCCTATCTACAGCTTGTTTTGGTGCTGACTGCTTGGTCTAAGTCCACAGAGGTTTATTGAAGAAAGAAAACTAGGGACTTCCAGGTGCCCCTTGCTTCTTGAGTCATAAACAGCAGCACCAGAAAATGTTCAAATAACCATCCACTCTCTGAAAAAACTGTAAAAGGTGTTTATTATCAATTTATCCAACACCTCTAAAAGTCCCTGAACTGGAAGGTGGAGTAGGATATGTTACCGCACAATGAATTGGAAGTAGAAGCGTATCATAGGGTGGGTTTGGTTGCATTAATAACTGATAACTTTTATTGAGTGTTGACTATGTATACTAAGGGCTTGTTGTGTCTTGGTTCATGTAATCCTCACTACAACCTATAAAATTAGTCCTATCCTGGAGGGAAGTAAGGATGTGGAAATAGAGACACAAAGAATTTAGGGTCAAAACATCCGGCAAGTGGCAGACTGAGTTTTGACCCTTGCTCTGAGTCTAGCTAGAGCCCACTCTTTTAAACACCATGCAACTTGAGACAGTGTAGTCCACAATGACAAAGGCAAGGAAAACCTACTGAAAATGCTTATTATGAATAGGAAGGAAAAGGAAATTAGAATAGAAATTTTACCAAGTATACATTTAAGTACACCACGAGACACTAAAAAAAGCACATACGTGATA
Organism: Mesoplodon densirostris; assembly: GCF_025265405.1. Classification (NCBI taxonomy): domain Eukaryota; kingdom Metazoa; phylum Chordata; class Mammalia; order Artiodactyla; family Ziphiidae; genus Mesoplodon; species Mesoplodon densirostris. The sequence goes on from NC_082661.1 coordinate 222,451,937, forward strand.
CAAAACAAAAACAAAAACAACTTATTCAGGACCTATTCCAAAGTAATAGTAACATCTTGTTCTCTTTGTGGCCAATTTGTTTTTGCAGTAATACATTTTTCATTGAAGTCAAAGTTCCTAGTGCTTTACCTGTATCACTATAGATTTTTATTGTGTTGAAATGTGTCTTCTTCCCTGTTCCATTTTGTTCCACTTAATGATGTTTTATAGCTTTAATTATATTAAAAACCTCCTCCACCCAATTAAGTCAAACATGAGAGTTTACAGAGGAAATCCAAATCCCTCTTTGATCCTAAGTAATTCATTTTTCCTATTTTTAGGGAAAGAAATATTTCAGCAACACTTTTGAAAAGAATTGGCAATGGGATAGAATTTCTTCTAATTTTAAAAAAGGTAAGTACTTTTCCCACTGAAAATACAGATTCTTATAAGTATGAGATATAACTGATGGAGCCACATTATATAAAGCCATGTACATAAGTACAGACACCAAACTCACATTAATAACCCTTTAAGAGATATTCTTTTTTTTTTTTTTTTTTTTTTTTTGCTGTACGCGGGCCTCTCACTGTTGTGGCCCCTCCCGCTGCGGAGCACAGGCTCCGGACGCGCAGGCCCAGCGGCCATGGCTCACGGGCCCAGCCGCTCCGCGGCATATGGGATCCTCCCAGACCGGGGCACGAACCCGTATCCCCTGCATCGGCAGGCGGACTCTCAACCACTGCGCCACCAGGGAGGCCCCAAGAGATATTCTTTATGTAATATTCATAAAATGACCTATCTGAAGAATAAGGGGCTTTTGCTTTTGGGGTTATATGATTCAAATTAAATTTGAATAACATCCTATTATGTTTACCCAGAAGTTTCAGTAGCTGCCACTAAGCCCATATTCATTTTGACAGAGCAGTACAGCTGTAGCCTCCACCTGGTGGTTTTGGTGAAGAAAAACTATTAGAAGGTACAGTGCTATCAATGGATTTCAACTGATAAAATCAATAAGAAGTTATTTTTGGCTAACTCAGAACTACTGGAAAATGGTGTGTAGAGTCCTAAAGAGTAGGATAAGGATGAAGAAGTTTTCCTATTTCCTTACAGATCCAGATGTGAGGAAGCATTCTTTGGCCAGTACAATACTCCAAGGGTTAGTTTTGGTAACTAAAACCACTCACCTTTATTATGAATGCTTACCTATGTTCAAAATCTGAAGTCAGCCAGCATGAGCTCGAATCAGAATTAATAAATTCTGTTTAATAAAACCATCCAGGGAGGCTATGTGATCTTGTAGAAAACACTAACAGTCAACGAGATGGGTCTTAGTCACAGCTTTGTAACTGAGATCTGTGCCTTACTCAGTGCCTCAGCCTACCCTCTGTAAAATGAGAACAATAAAGTTCCCTTCATCACAGGGTGGGCAAGACACCAACAATTCAGTACTGATGCCTTCACTGCTGTTGCCTGACCTACAGTGTGCTGTGGCGGTGTGTTTGTGTATTTCTTCTGCTTGCTCTAATGCAACTGGTCTTCCAGTTTTCCCCATGGATACATCAGCTCCAGACTCCCCTGCTACTCCCATTTTCCATGTGGGTCTAATTCAAATGGCTCTGACATGAATAACTTTACTTTTGGAAAAAAAGTTTGATTTCCCTTTAAAGATTTTTGGATTGTTAATATATTGTATGCTTACATCACAGAGTCTGCCATATATTAATGCTTTCTGAGAAGGTGAACATTCTCAGGCACTGATATTTAGTTAACTATTTCATTCTATTTTAATTTAGCCTTCCCAAATATGTATGCTCAGATTAGTATTACAGTAGGCTTGTGAGAGATTACATTTCCAAATAACCAATTGCTGGACAGATACAGAAGTCAGCTAAGTAAAGAAGTGACAAATTTAAGGCTGATATAAATCAAGTGGATGACTGAGGATAGATTTCAATTCTCAGATCAGTAAATAAGGTATCAGTAAAAAAAAAAATCTTTGTTTATCTATTTATTTCAGTTTTTCTTTTAACAGACTTGGCTATTAAGTATCCATAAGCCCTAATCAGTGGAAAGAGCACTGATTTTTGGAGTCAGACAGATTTGAGTTTGCATATAAGTTTTGCTATTTATTAGCTAGGAGACCTGGACAATCTACATTTATTAATTATCATTCCCGTGATTGGTGAAAGAAGTATAATAGAAGGTTGTGAAATTTAGTGTTGACATCTGCCCCCAACTTATCTTGGCTTTCTCCTCTCTAATTCACTTTCTCCCCCTCATTCACTCATTCCAGCACACTGGATTTCTTGCAGTTTCACAAAAACATCAGGAATGTTCTCAATTAGGGATTTTGTGTGGACTGTTCCATTTGTCTTAGATTCTCATTCTTTAGATATCCACATGGCCTTCACCTTCACTGCCTTCATGTCTTTGTTCAAAGGTCTTTTTGTGTTTGGAGTCAACCTTGATTCAAACCTATTTGCACTTGCAAACCCTGTAGCTCTATTTACACTCTTAAACCTTTCTCCTTGGCACTTTCCACTACCCTTTTTTTCTTTTTTTTCTTCCATTTTTATTGAGATATAATTAATATACAGCACTGGGTAAGTTTAAGGTGTATAGCATAATGATTTGACCTATGTGCATTATGAAATTATTACCACAGTAAGTTTAGTGAACATCTATCATCTCATATAGATACAAAATTAAAGACAAAGAAAAAAGTTTCTCCTTGTGATGAGAACTCAGGATTTACTCTCAACAACTTTCATATGTATTGTACAGCAGTGTTAATTACATTTATCATATTGTTCATCATATTCCCAATACTTATTTATCTTATAATTTGAAGTTTTTACTTTTTGACTGTCTTCCTCTAATTCCCTCTCTGCCTCTGGAAACCACAAATCTGATATCTATTTCTATGAGTTTGTTTGTTTTGAAGTATAAATGATCTACAACACTATGTTAGTTCCTGGTGCACAACATAGTGATTCGAATTTCTATACATTTCAAAATGATCACCACAATAGGTACAGTTACCATCTGTCACCATAGATATTACATAATTATTGACTATATTCCCCACACTCTACATTTCATGTCTGTGACATTTATTTTATGACTGAAAGTTTGTATCTCTTAATCTTCCTCACCTATTTCTCTCCTCCTTCAAGCCCCTCCTCCCTAACAACAACCTGTTTGTTCTCAGTACTGTGACTCTGTTTCTGTTTAGTTATATTTATTCATTTTTTTAGATGCCACATATAAGTGAAAATGTATAGTATTTGCCTTTCTCTGCCTGACTTATTTCACTTAGCATAATACCTTGTAGATCTATCCATGCTGACACAAATGGCAAGGTTTCATTCTTTTTATGGCTGAGTAATATTCCATTGTACATACATATATACCGCATCTTATTCATCCATTCATCTATTGATGAGCACTTAGGTTTCTTCTGTCTATTGGCTATTGTAAATAATGGTGCAATGAACACATGAGTACATATATCTTTTTGAATTAGTGTTTTTGTTCTCTTCAGATAAATACACAGGAGGGGAATTGCTGGATGATATAGTAGTTCTATTTCTAATTTTTTGATAAATCTCCATATTGTTTTCCATGCTGGCTGCACCAATTTACATTCCCACCAACAGTGCATGAGGGTTCCATTTTTTCCACATCCTTGTCAACACTTGTGATTTGTTACCTTTTGAGAATAGCCATTCTGACAGGTGTAAAGTGATATCTCATTGTGGTTTTGATTTGCATTTCCCTGATGATAAATGATATAGAGCATCTGTTCATGTGCCTGTTGGCCATGTGTAAGTCTGATTAGGAAAACCGTCTATTCAGTTCCTCTATTTTTCAGTTGGATTGCTTGTTTTTTTTGATGTTGAGTGGTATGAGTTCTTTGTATATTTTGGATATTAACCCCTTATCAGATATATCATTTGCAAATATATTCTCCCACTCAGTAGGCTGCTTTTTCATTTTGTTGATAGTATCCTTCACTGTGAAGAGGCTTTTTAGTTTGATGTATTTTTGATTTTGGTCCTCTTGCCTGAGGAAGGGCAATATCTCCCCCCAAAATATTGATAAGACCAGTGTCAAAGAGAATACTGAATATGATGTCTTCTAGAACTTTTAAGTTTTCACGTATTTCATTTAAGTCTTTAATCCATTTTGAGTTTATTTTTGTATATGGTGTGATGAAGTAGCCCAGCTTGATTATTTTGCATGTAATTGTCCAGTTTTTCCAACACCATTTTTTGAAGAGGCTGTATTTTCCCCATTGTATATTCTTGTCTCCTTTGTTGTAGATTAATGGCCCATGTAAGTGTAGGTTCATTTCTGGGCTCTGTATTCTGTTCCATTGATTTATGTGTCTGTTTTTGTGCCAGTACCATACTCTTTTGATTACTGTAACTTTGTGGTATGCTTTAAATCAGGGAGAATGATACCTCAGCTTTGTTCTTCTCTCTTAAGATTGTTTTGGCTATTTGAGGTCTTTTATGTTTCCATACAAATTTCAAAATTATTTGTTTTAGTTTTGTAAAAAATACCATTGGTATTTTGATAGGGGTTGTATTGAATCTGTAGATTGTCTTGGGTAGTATGGTCATTTAAACAATGTTAATTCTTCTAATCCATGAACACAGTATATCTTTCCATCTTGTGTGTCATCTTCAATTTCTTTCCTCAGTGTCTTACAGTTACAGGTCTTTTACCTCCTTGTTAGATTTATTCCTAGGTATTTTATTCTTTGTAGTACAATTGTAAATGGGATTTTTCCCTTAACTTCTCTTTCTGATAGTTCACTGTTAGTGATAGAAATGCAACAGATATCTGTATATTACTTCTATTTCCTGCAACATTACCAAATTAATTGATGAGTTCTAGCAGTTTTTTGGTGGTATCTTTAGTATTTTCTATGTATAGTATCATGTCATCTGCCAACAGTGAGTTTTAATTCTTCCTTTCCAGTGTGGATGAATTTTTTTTTTTCTTGTCTGATTGGTGGGTCTAGGACTTCCAATACTATATGGAGTAAAAGTGGCAAGAATGGGCATCTCTGTCTTGTTCCTGATCTTAGAGGAAAAGCTTTCAGCTTTTCACCATTGAGTATGATGTTAGCTGTGGGCTTATCATATATGGCTTTTATGTTAAGGTATGTTCTCTCTATATCCAGTTTGTTGAATTTTGTTGAAAGCTTTCTCTGCATCTATTGAGATGATCATATGATTTTTATTCTTCAATTTGTTAATGTGCTGTATCACATTGATTTGTGGATATTGAACCATCCTTTCACCCCTGGGATAAATCCCTTTTACTCACAAAGGATGATTAATGTATTGTTGAATTCAGTCTGCTAATATTTTGTTGAGGATTTTTGCATCTATTTTCATCAAAGATATTGGCCTGTAATTTTTATTTTTTTGTGATATCTTTGTCTGGTTTTGGTATCAGGGTGATGCTGGCCTCATAGAATGAGTTCAGAAGTGTTCCTTCCTCTGCAATTCTTTGGAATCATTTGAGAAGGATGGGGGAACTCTTCTCTAAGTGTTTGGTAGGATTCTCCTGTGAAGCCTTCTGGTCTGGAACTTTTGTTTGTTATTGTTGAGAGGTTTTTTTTAAAATTAATGATTCAATTTCATTATTGGTAATTGGTCTGTTCATATTTTCTCTTTCTTCCTGATTCAGTCTTGGGAGATTGTATACTTCTAGAATTTTATCCATTTCTTCTAGGTTGTCCATTTTATTGGCATATAATTGTTCACAGTAATCTCTTATGATCCTTTGTATTTCTGTCGTGTTGGTTGTAACTTCTTTTTCATTTCTGATTTTATTTAATTCTGCCTGCTCTGTTTTTTCCTTTGAGTCTGGGTAAAGATTTACCAATTTTGTTTATCTATTGTTTTTTTTTCTTTTTAGTTTTTATTTCATTTGTTTCTGCTTTGATCTTTCTATGTGGATAGAAATGGTTTTACTACTTATATGTGGATATAAATGATTTCAGTACTTTTGACTTTTAACCTTTCTGCTAGCTTTATATGTGGTTGATCAATTATCTTTACTGTATATTTGCATTTACCAATGGGAGTTTTCCTTTTGTAATTTTTATATTTCAAGTTGTAACCTTTTCTTTTCTGCTTAGAGAAGTCCCTTTAACATTTCTTGTAAAGTTGGTTTCTTGATGCTGAACTCTTTTAGCTTTTGCTTGTCTGTAAAACTCTTGGTATCTCCTTCAAATCTGAATGATAGCCTTTCCAGGTAGAGTGTTCTTCATTGTAGGTTTTCACTTTTTTCACTTTAAATGTATCTTATAACTCCTTCTGGCCTGAAGAGTTTCTGCTGAAAAGTCAGCAGAAGTATTGAAGTCCTCTTGTATTTAACTTGTTGATTTTCCCTTGCTGTTTTTAATATTCTCTCTTTATTTTTAATTTTTGTCATTTTAATTACAATGTGTCTTTGTGTGCTTCTCTAAGGGTTGATCCTGTTTGGGACTCTGTGCTACTGGACCTGGTTGTCTGTTTCCTTTCCTAGGTTAAGAAAGTTTTTAGCTATTACATCTTCAAATATGTTCTCTGCACCTTTCTCTCTCTCTTCTCCTCCTGGGACCCCTAAAAGGTGAATGTTAGTATGCTTGATGTTGTCCTAGAGGTTTTTAATACTGTCCTCATTTTTTAAATTCTTTTTTCTTTTTTCTGTTCTGCTCTAGTGATTTCCACTATTCTGTCTCCCAGTTTGTTGTTCCATTCCTCTGTATAATCTAATATACTGTTGATTACTTCTAGTGTATTTTTAAAATTTCATTTATTGTATTATTCAGGTGTGTTTGGTTCTTCTTTATGTTTTCGAACTCTTTGTTAGATACTTCTAACTTCACACAGTGTTCATCCATTCTTCTCCCAAATTTTTTGAGCATCTTTATGATTATTACCTTGAACTCTTTATCAGGTAGATTGTTTATCTCAATTTCACTTAGTTCTTCTTCTGGGGTTTTATCTTGTTCCTTTGTTTGGAACATGTTCCTCTGTCACCTCATTTTGCCTAATTTAGTTTCTATTTCTATGTATTTGGTAGGTTGGTTATGTTCCCTGATCTTTGAGCAGTGGCTCTATATAGGAAACGTGCTATGGCATCCAGCAGCACACTCCCCTCTGGCCACCAGAGCTATATGCTTCAAGGGTGCCCTCCATGTGAGCTGCATGGGCCCTTCTGTTGTGGCAAGCTGACTACTGTGTGTAGTCTGGTAGGCATGGCTGAACCCAAGTCTGGTTGGTTGCCAGGCCCTGCCTTGGCCGGAAGCTGCCAGCCACTGGTGGGTGGGGCAGCGTCATGAGTTGGCTGGCTATGGAGCCCTGGGGGTGGGGGGCATGTCTCAAATCTTGTATTGGTCTGTTAGTGGATAAGGCCATGTCCTGGGATGCCCCGGGTCTGAAGTCCACCTGCTGGTGGATAGGGCTGGTTCCTGACGTGGCTGGCTGTGGGTCCAGGGTGTCTTGGAGCTGGCGTCAGCCCACTGATGACCAGGGCTGGGGCCCAGGGCGTCCCGAGGTGGTGCCTTCCCACTGGTGGATAAGCTGTGTCTTGACACAGCTGGCTTTAGGTCCGTAGTGGTCCAGGGCTTGTAACTATTCCCTTGTGGGATTGGCTGGGGCCAGGTGTTCCTGGAGCTGGTGCTTGCCCACTGGTGGGCAGAGCTGGGTCTTAGGGTCTCTGGCTGCGGGATCCATGTGTCGCAGAGCTGGTGTTGACCTGCTGGTCGGTGGGTCCAAGTCCAAGGGCTGACTGTGGAGCCCTGGATGTCCTGGGGCTAGTACTGGCCACTGGTGGATAGTGCTGGGTCCTGGTCCCTCTTGTAGGAAGGACTGGCTCCTGGGGCTGATGGGGGCTCAAGGATTCCTATGGAAGCTGGCCTGCTGGTTTGTGGGGCTGTGTCTGCACCCAGCTGGCTGTTTGGTTTCGGGTGCCCCAGGACTGATGCTGATGAGCTGGTGGGTGGGGCCGGGCTCCAGTACTAATAAGCTAGAGGGAGGATTTCAAAATGGCGCTTGCCAGCACAAGTGTCTTCATGGCAAAATGAGCTCCCCAAAATGTCTGCTTCCAGCATCTCTATCCCCAGGGTGAGGATCCTAGTTGCCTCCTGCCTTTCTGCGAGGCTCTCCAGGATCAAGCAAGTGGATCTGACCCAGACATCGTTAAAATTGCTGCTTCTGCCCTGGGTGTTAGTGCATGTGAGATTTTGTGTGGTCCCTTTAAGAGTGGAGTCTAGTTCCCACAGCTGTGGGAACACTGGCCTTCAAAGCCAAACGTTCTGGGGCTTATTTTCCTGGTACAGGACCCCTAGCCTGAGGCATCTGATGTGGAACTCACTCCTTGGGGAGAACCTTTGCGATTGTAATTATCGTTTTGTTTGTGGGTCACCTATCTGGGGGTGTGGGTCTTGACTATACTGTATCTCCATCTCTCCTACCATCTTGTTCTGACTCCTTCTTTATATCTTTATTCATAGAAGATCTTTTCTGCTAGTCGTCAGATCATTTTCATTGATAGTTGCTCTGTAAACCGTTGTAATTTTGTTGTACCTATGGGAGGAGGTGAGTTCAGGGTCTTCCTACTCTGCCATCTTGGCCACTATTCTACTTTTTTATTTTCATAAGATTTATCACCTTCTAAAAAACAAAACTTATTTTATTTATTATGATTATTATTTGTGTCCCTTTAATCAGATGTAAGTTCAATGAGGGCAGGACTTTGCTCACTACTGAATTTTTACAGATTGCAATAGTTCCTGGCACATAGTAGGTGATCAATACATATTTTTAAACAAATGAATGGATATTTTAATATTACTTATGGACATAATAAAGTCCAAATTGTGAGATGCCAATAATTAAAGAAAAGACTGCATACTTCTTACCAATTATATGAAATAATAAGTGCAAAAAGATCTAGAGAAAGAAGTCAGTGTAATATCCCTTGTAGAACATACACTCTACGAGGACTTTTGTTTGTTTACTGCTGAGAGATTGAACATACAAATGGTCAATGGTCAGACCATATATAAAAAAAGAACTTTGACCTACAACCTGCAGCAAACTGCCTATGAAACCAATCTCCTTATCTATAATAAACAATCCAGGAAGCCCACCTGCAATAAGTCACACTTGCAGAAAGCCTGATTGTTACCTCTAGTGACAGTCTAGGAAGCTAAACAATAACTTCTGCAACAATCAGCCCAACATGGCCAGGACCTGATTAATAATTGACAGCTTCCTTAATTTTTGTCCCTGCTTCCAACTTAAAATCAACCATAGAAAGTCAAATATGTACCCCTAACCAATCGCAGAGGATGCCCTGCTTCTAGTTGGCCCACCTGTAGCTTCCCCATGCCAACAGCTTCCAATCAGTGCACACCTGAAGCCTTCCCCTTTAACACGATAAAGCTTTTCCATTTGTCTTTGAATCTCTGCCAAAGTGCAGGTGACATGTGATGGTGGCTGACTCCCTTACTCTAGCAAGCTCAAAATAAGCAGCCTTTGCTTTACTCCTTTGGTTGCTCTTTGTTTATTTCCACACTAGTATATCCTGAACTCCTAGAACAAAGCCGAACACATAGTAGGTACTCAATGAACATTTGTTAAACGAATACATGGATGGAAAACTAACATCACTGATGAAAATTTCATATAATGTGGTAACTTTTTTTTTAACTTGCCTTCAAAGGGAAAATAGGAATTGTTGCTATACACTTCTCTTCTTAGGTTGTTCAAGGCTATCTTACCTCTCTCGAAGAAAAAGAGAAAACTGTGCCATAGTGGTAGAAGATAGAGCTTTTGATGTGACCCAAGAAAGGATGATAAAGTATAACATCTGAGGGCAGGTTTTCCTTTGCATTCTGCTCATTGATTTATCTTTGAGATTCTGAGCTTTAAAGTTTATGTGGTGAAAAAGTATCTCCTTCTCTCCATTCCTTCCTTATCCTATCTCTCAGAGTTCTCATGATCCATATGTGGTCCCAGGAAGCTAGGGGTTTGGAGTCAAAATCCCAGTTAGTAAAAGAATGTGACTGTCTGTAGTCTCTGTGTACTGACTGACAAGTGTAAAGAAAGGGTGTCTGTGGCCATAGGAGGTGGCAGGTAGGAAATTCAGGGACTGTGGAATATTGATTATCTTTTTATTATTTTCTACTGCAAATACATTCCCTGCTTTCTCCAGTAAAACTTATGGAGAGGTACAGGGCTAGAAATGAAAAAGGTGACTGGGTTGAACATTGGGAATCATTGAAAAATATGGTCTGTAGATGACAATCAGATTTTTAAAAGGAGTTTGTATATGATATATGTGCAGTAGGAAGCAGGGAAACAAGTTCTTAAGAAAGAAAAGAATACAATATAGTGGTGTTTTAGGAAGTCTTATCTGGCAGCCAGTGGCATTTGCTTTAGCACTCATGATTTCAGTAAAATTAAACAGAATAGGTGGCATTACCTCAATTTAATTTATCTTAAGTAACTTTCTGGTGACTGTTTTGGATCAAATGCAAGGAGAGAAATTCAGAGAAGATAAAAATAAGTCAATCTTTTACTTTCAACATCAATCTTTTCTCATAAAATATTATGAATTCATTTTATATTACAATGTAGTTTAATTTTTGGGCCATGAATTAGGGCAGGCAACTCAGGTTGTATCCCTAGGAAAGAGAAAATGTGTATTTCATACTATGAGGGAGTTTATGCAGTGCACAAAGTGAGTTTTTCAAATATTAATTGTGTGTGTGTGTGTGAGAGAGAGCGAGAGAGCGAGAGAGAGAGAGAAAGAGAGAGAAAGAGAAAGGGAGAGGAGGGTGAAAAATGCATCACTGTATTTCTTCTGAAAATTCAGTTAGAGATAGTTAATGGCTTAAAAGGGAATAGAGTTTCAGATTTGAGAAAACCAGTATAGCTCACCCACCATACCCTTTTATATACATTTAGTAAATGTATATATAACTGAATTTTAGGATCTTTGTTCATATTTTTGTGACCCATTCAATGGCAAAGTAGAGAGAGGAGCTTGCTGAATGACTTAGCAAATCTGATTGCATTAAAATTTGTAGTTAGTATCAAAAGATAATTCTTCTTTCCCAGGTGGTGTTTAACAACTTTTTTCACAGGCACACCAGAAACTCAACCCAGATAACTTTCATTATAAATGTTTTCTGGAGATACCATTATAAAAAGGAACATTTGATCTACTATAGTTGGTTTTCAGATATTAAATTGCTGCTCTGAGCTTTTGAGCTCCTGGTAATCAAAATACTAAGAACTGCAAACAACAGCATTCTGTGCCCAGAACCCCCCAGCAGCTATTCTATACTGAGAAGAGCATTGAAGACTCATTTATCAGTATTCATAGTTGGGTTGAGTTAGGTAAAAATGTTTTAATGATATTAGAGATTATATTGTAATAAGAATTTCTTGGGACTAGAAGTTAGGTGTGGCATAAGGCTTGTTTGAAAAGTATATAGAACTGCTGTAATATCATCTAAATTTTATTTTTAGTTCAACATTTATGCTACACATCTCTGGGAACTTGTGATCAAAAGAAGTAGGTTTAAACTAAACCATCTCACCTTCTAGCTGTGTGAACCCTGATTATATTTCCTCCCCTTTTTGAGTTGGTGTGTTCCTTACTCCTTAAGGGTAAGACCTGTGGCCTAGGGCAGTGGTAAGCATGAAATAAAGCACTAAGTACTTTAGTACTTTAAGTACTAAAATAGTATCTGATATGTAATAGCATTTTAGTAAATGAATTAAATAGAGTAAATAATGTGAACATCTGAATAAAAGAATGAATCATCAAAATAAGTCTCTTGCAATGAATACTGATAAAGTGCCAGGTTCCCTTACTTCATTACTCTGCTTCTGACACCACTTAAGAGGCTCACAGAGAGTTTAAAAGAGCACAATACTTTGGGAAGACCTCCTGGATTCTCTGAAGTTTTTTTTTTTTTTTTTTTTCTTTTTGCGGTATGCGGGCCTCTCACTGTTGTGGCCTCTCCCGTTGCGGAGCACTGGCTCCGGATGCGCAGGCCCAGCGGCCATGGCTCACGGGCCCAGCCGCTCCGCGGCATATGGGATCCTCCCAGATCGGGGCACGAACCCGTATCCCCTGCATCGGCAGGCGGATTCTCAACCACTGCGCCACCAGGGAGGCCCGTTCTCTGAAGTTTTTAACCCCACTTTTGTGATTGAATTAATGTGCATTTATATCACTTATCAAATACTGTATATATTTGTTTATGTTATTTGCCTCTTCCATTAAAATACCAAGCAAAAGTGTTAATAAATATTTGTGGAGTAAAATATCTTATGGCTCTGATCATTGAGCACAGTTTGAATCAGATAGTAGGAACTAACTGAATACTTATTGGAGTAACATCTCATAGGCAAACAGTAATTGACTGAATGAATAAAGTCTTTGTGCATTTAACTCAGGTGTGTTAACTCGAAATATGAACAACAAAAACATCCAGCTTTGTCTAATGGATATGTACAGAAACTTAAATCTGCAGAATATATGGAAGTTCTGCCAGATTATCTCATTAATTTCAAATGATTAGGAGCAACCAAACCACATTATATGACCACATTGACATTAATTTTAAAAAAACAACAAAAGGTAACCAGAAAAAAACATTTATCTTTCAATTAAGAAAAGCTTTATCTTATGAGTAAAAACCATAAAGTGAGTTAGAAAATATTTATAAGAATAATGTAAAAGCTATATATTCAAGTGTTTGGTATACAACCAAAGCAATACTTAGAGTGGAATATAAAACCTTAATATTTTTATTATAAAAGAAGAAAGTTTGAAATTAATTAGATAAGCATCTTACCTAAGGAGTTTACAATTAATAGAATAAAAAGAAGAAAAGAAATAATAAATATAAAATCTGATACTAATGAAGGAGAAAATAAATATCTGAATGGTCTATAACCTTTAAAGAACTTAGATCACCAGTTAAAAAAGCTTCTCCCGTAGCAAATTCAAGGATGAGCTTGGTTTTACAAGAGGGTTCTACCAAACTTTCAAGAAAAAAATAATTCTAACATTAAATACCCTTTAATAAAAGTGAAAAAGAAGGAATTTTGTCAAATACTATAATAGTTGAGAAATGCAAAACAATATATATCCTTTATATATTATATGGCATATTAATAAAATAAACGTTTGTGACATGTCACTGCATCTAAAACCTTAAAAAGTTCCAGTACTGTTGCCACTGAGTGCTCCTTCTTTATCCTGTCCTGCTGCCTCTCCCAGGGGTAAATAGTACCCTGAAGTTTGTATTTTTTTATAATAGAGTTCTAAAAAATTGAGACATTTAGTAAAATGCACAGACATTTTGACAAGTAACTACACATATGTAAATAAGATAAAGTATCCTTCCATTATACAAAATAATTATATCAAATATACCAAATAATTCTCTCCTTCCACCAAGACAACCACTACTTTTCTGATTTCTGTCACTACAGGTTAAGTTTTGTCTGCTCTTGACCTTTATATCAATGGACTTACACAGCATTATTCACATGTGTGTGTGTTTCTTTTGAGATTCGTCCATCTTGTCTTAGTAGATCATTCTTTTTTATTGCTAAGCAATATCCCAGTGTATAAATATACCACTGTTTGTTCATCCATTTTCTTGTTGATGGAATCCCAAACGGTTTTTAGTTTGGGGTTGTTATGACTAAAAGTGATATGAATATCCTTATACACAGCTTTTTATAGACATATTTTAACATTACTTGTGTAAATATTTTGAAGTTGAACTACTGTACCTATGTTTATGTGTATCTTCTTTGTAAGAAGCTTTCAAACTGTTTTCCAAAGTACTTGTACCATTTTACATTCACACTAGAAATTTATGAACATTTCAGTTGCTCTACTTGCAATGGAATTTTGGATGTTGCCATTCAAGTGTGTGCAAAGTGGTATCCCACTGGAGCTTTAATCTGTATTTCCCTGATAAGTAATAAGGTTGAACAACTTTTCAACTGCTTGAATGATTTACAAAAGAGTTTCTAAAAGAGAATTTTGCTTATTTTGGATATAAATTTTAAAAATAATCCTGAGTGTTTGGGGATTAAAAAGATGGCTTCCAGCTTGTCTTAATTACTTTCTTAGATATCGACAGATTTCTGAGTATATGATGTTTCCCTCTACTCTTTTAAAAATAAGGAAATCCCATAGAAATATACAAATGACTCAGGTCAAAGTGTGAGGGAAAGCTTCACATGCAAACAAAAAGGTGTTAATAAACTTTAAATTGTGACCCCCTCATCTGACCAAAAAAGTACTGCCCAAAACAACACTTAATGTATGCGGGAGAAATAAAATTATAAATTCCAACAGAATTTGGAATTTATAGTTCTAAACTAGCCTGCCTAGAGCTTGATAACAACACCCCATTATGTGATTTGAAATATTTTGTAAACAAATAGAATGCTATGTAACTGCTTATCTCCAAATACAAAATGATGAATTAGATTATAAATTCACTTAAATTGAATAGAGCTCTTGTTTCTATTGGCTTATTGAGACTAGTAAGGCCTATGTAAATTTAAAATGCAAGAATTCATACACTTCCAGAAACAAACAAACAAAAACTTTAAATACTTGTTGGGCTATAACTCAAGGGAAAAAAAACGAACTTTAAAATAATGACCTTGATTCCTAAGTTAGAAGAGAAGAAGCACAGAAAGGTCATTGATATCAGACAAATAGCCAGGAAAAAAAACAAAAAACAAAACCCAAAAAACCTAAGAACTTTCATACTTCAAAATATACTTTAAAGATAAAATCTGAATAAAGTCTACAATTTAATTAATATAATGCACTAATGTTAATTACTTAGTTTCGACAACTGAACCCAGGCTATATAAGATGTTAACATTAGGGGAAACTGAGGGAAAGATGCACAGGAACTCTGAACAATACTATATGCAAATCTAAAGGTATTCCAAAATTATAAGTTTATTTAAAATTATGTATTTAGGGCCTCCCTGGTGGCGCAAGTGGTTGAGAGTCCGCCTGCCGATGCAGGGGATACGGGTTCGTGCCCCGGTCTGGGAGGATCCCATATGCCGCGGAGCGGCTGGGCCCGTGAGCCATGGCCGCTGAGCCTGCGCGTCCGGAGCCTGCGCGTCCGGAGCCTGTGCTCCGCAACGGGGGAGGCCACAACAGTGAGAGGCCCGCATACCGCAAAAAAAAAAAAAAAAAAAAAAAAAAAAAAAATTATGTATTTAGAGAGAGATAAAGGAAATGTGGCAAAATATTAATAATTGGTAAGTCTAGATGACAGGTATATATGGATGTTTACTGGCCAATTTTTTCAACTTTTCTGTAGGTTTAAAATTTGTCAAAATCAAGTGTTAAAAGAAACAAGAAAATCATATTAGGAAAAACAAAACAAAAGAAAAGAATTGAAAAATTTTATTTACTATATAAATCTTGAAAACGGTTAAGACTATTTCTTATTCAGGTGAATTTTTGGACAATTTATACTGGTTTAATAATTTTGATTTAAAGCAATATATGCCATCTGATTTTATCACAATGTGGGAAAAATAATATTAACACGCTTTATTTTATTTTATTTAGCAGTGTTTGGTTTATAAAAGACAAGTATATTTGTTCATAAAAAGCTTAATTCTTCTGAAATTTTTAATCTCCTAAACTGATTTTATGGATAAATAATTTATCATTGTTTCCAAAAAATGGTTAAGTAAAATTTGAATGTTTAACTAAATTAAATTACAATAACAGTATCGTCTAAACTACTATTAAACTGTTTATCATGCTGCAAATCAATAAGACTAATTATTCCAAATACACTATCTGGGTAAATATTTTATACAATAAAAAGTGGCTATCAGTTAGTAGGCTGAAAGGATATAAAATACCTTGTTTTAGTGTACATGTTTATAATTAACCTTCACAAAGGTAAAAGCAATATAATGCCTGTTTCACGATTCAGTCAGATATTGCCATAATAATACTGCTTGTCTATCCCCAGACTCAGTGGATTAAAGGAATATTTATTTCCTTGCCCATACGTCTGCAGGTAGGCTATACATTAGCTGGGCTGAGCTGAACCCCCAGCTCTGGGATTCAGGCCCCAGGTTCCACCGTGATGCAACTGTATTTGTTCTGGGGTATAGACTGTCAGGCATCGGCTACCTGGGACATGCATCTCTGATGGCAGATCACCGGAGCGTATGCCCTAATATGAAAGGACATTTCTAGCCTCTGCTCCCTTCATGTACACTAATATCCCAATAGTCAAAGCCAGGCATGTGGCCATTCCTGGGTCAAAGGGCAAAGAAATACACTTCACTCACCATGAGGCCATGGAGAATGTGTGAAAAAAAAATCACAACAGATCAGTGAATA
The DNA here is from genome assembly GCF_025265405.1 of Mesoplodon densirostris. Lineage (NCBI taxonomy): Eukaryota > Metazoa > Chordata > Mammalia > Artiodactyla > Ziphiidae > Mesoplodon > Mesoplodon densirostris. The sequence continues at coordinate 222,468,371 of NC_082661.1, forward strand.
ATTGGAAACAGTAATTTAGTCTACCTTATGCGGATATGTATAATGGTGTACGATTGTTTCTGGAATACTGCTACTCTGACATGCTTGTATGTAATGGACAATTTTCAGTTTACTCCCTGGTACTTTTTGGCCTATGACAGAAGTTAGTAATTGCAGTTAAGAGTTGAAACCAATATTGGTGGTTGAGGCTCTAGTAAATTCAAAAGTTGCAAAGAAATATAAATGTGTATAGAAAATAATGGGCTTGACTTTTGTCCGTGAAGGGAAAAAGAGGGTAAGTAAATAAAGTGGTTGGTTATACTAGAAAGTGAAAGATAATAGACTAAGACAAATTGGGGCTCTACAGTAAAATGTGGAATATCTGAGGTAAAGTTTATCTGGTAGTACCTGCAAGAGTGACTTAAAAAAATGAACAATAACATTTATCTAGTTTTGACAAAGTTGGCCAGTGTTATGAGTTTATTTTAAAGAAAGTTGTGGTTTCCACACACAACTGTTGTCATTGTTCCCTTCCTTCATCATTCTTCCCCCTGTTGCCTGCCCCTCGGTGACTCATCATCCCTTATTGATTTCTTTAATTCTGACTACACCTCCACATATCGTCCTCTTATTTAATTCTTGACCATTTAAATCCTTAGAGGGTAACATCTGTTCCCTGCTGGGACCTTGACTATTATGTATTTATCTCTTTGTCTTGTTTTAGTTTTGCCACATTTTAATGTTTAGATTTTACTTTATATCCATCTATGGCAGTTGTTTAGAGTAGAGGAAAAAGCTCAAAGTGTAATCTTATAATGTCATTTTTTAAATTAAAAAAACATGTCCTCAGTGATTATTTTGGAACACATATCTATTTAATCAAATGTTTCTCTATGATTTTTTTCCATCTGTCATTCAAGAGACTGAAGTTGAAATCGAAATAAACATATTAAAAATGATTTACCTTGTCTTTTTTTTTTTCAGAAGAAACAAACCAACAAAACTCTCCAATTTCCTTGCAACTTAGGATCTTTTAAAGAATGTTCTACTTATGTTATCCTGTTCTTTGACTCCCACTGCTTCCCTCTGCTCTGGTACAAGCTGGTATCTGATAAGTGGACCCATGGAAATACTCTGAGCCTGGTTGAAAAAAGAGATCACACTTGGGTTTGCAGCTTTAGACATTTTGTGATAAGTTTCAGACCTAAAGTTAGACTGATCTTAAGTGTCTGGGTCTGTGGTGAAGGAAATATTTCTGCATTTGTTAGAAGATGCTTTGAGAGCCCTTCACTTCTTTGCCTTGAAGCAAGAAAAATATTCTTAAAGTAAAGGGAATATTTCTCAGGATCATCGCTATCTGTCAATCAGAAATATGAGGAACTAATGAACAACCCATAATTTTGACAAATTAATAAGGTGGGAAGTACAGAAATTCACGACGTAAAGCAAACCTGGGTGCAAATCCAACCTGAACAATGTATTTGTTGGAGGAGGTTATCAAGAGGACTTGACCACTGGTTGACCTGCGACCTGGACCCAGGCAATGGGAGGCTTCTTGCTCCCTCCCCATTCTTGGAATGTATGTTCTGCCCCAAATTTTCATAATGGGAGCCGTTGTCAAGGACGCAGCCTTGAGAGAGCAATGTGTTGTTGAGACCACGTGGACGGTATATATGACTGAATCCAGTTAAGGCTGCTATATAAACTTTTAAGATTCTGGCAGGCAGAGGTGGAGATCTACTCGTCTCATGGTGGTGGAGACAAGCCTGGTAAGTAAGTTCCTTGCTTATTAGAACTGCCGCCCAGGAATCTGGAGTGGTTGCCTCTTTCTTCCCTCACTCCTCGTCCTCTGTGTTTGAGGGCCAGTTTGTGAACAGCATTATTTCACCTTTCCCCATCTCTTCTTTTGCAGAGTAATGCCTCCCTTCCCCTGCTATGTCATGTAGGAAAGGATTACTAAAGAACATTTTGGCTAAACCTCTTATTTACAGAAGAATTTTATTAAACTAGGCTGAATAGAGCTTCAGAATTCCCTGTATCCTGATTATCTTCAGCCCCGCCTTGTTCCTTGCTACCTGGTAACCTTGAGCAAGTGGCTTAAACTGCATTGTTTCAGTTTCTTCATCTTCTAAAGGGGTTTACATGTACGATGTACCCATTGCCTGGCTCATAGGAGGTACTCAGTAAATTCTTATTCTTATTATTAAATAAGAATAATAATTATTATTACTATTTTCTTATTAGAGAAAGCACATTTATGAGTGATATTATTGAAACAGGGTAAAGAGGCATTAAGAGATAATATTGAGAAGAACGCATGAATAAAATAACCCAAAGAAGAAATATTTAGGAAGTAAGAATATGTTGCATTTTGGCTTTAATGTAATTATTTTTTTCTCTTTTAAGATTTTGTTGTGCTACCTTAACACTAAGTTCACCTGGATAAAACACTTACAAGGTGGTGATTTGCCTGTCCCCCAAATGCCTAGGGGTAAGCCTGCACAGGATAGTCAACAAGAGGTGAAAGGCATTTTAACTTGGTGAAATACTGGCATTCTTATGTTCACTATTTTAGTCCTCTGGATAATAGAGTTAATAACATTCATCCACCTCAAAAAGATGTTGACAAAGTAAATTAACTTATTTCATTTTAGAAATACATATTAAAATATCAGTTCTTAAAATTATTTGTTATAAGAAAATCAATCTCTTCTGTTGCAAACAGACAAAAAGTTAGATTTTCCTGCATCTCTTGACAGTGATTTTGGGGTTTTCATGAATTTTGAAAGCTTATGAATAAAGAAAAGGGTGTTATCCCAGCAGTGAGTAGGAAGTTTATGATGACATATGGATGGATGTCAGCAAGAATCGAGAACATTCATGCAGAGATAAGGGAAGGCATCGTGTGGGAGGAACTCACTCAGCTGTCTCAGGGTGCTGTGGATAGACCATCTTGAGTATCACCGAAGTTCTGGATTCTGCCATATATTTTTCATATACTAACCATGATTAAAAAGCCCCTTGGGGACTTTAATTTTTAAGTGTCTTTCATTCTGATAAATTAAAACTCCTCCCTTCAAGTAGAAGAGTTTTTGTACTACTATGAATGATCATAAAAGCAACAGCAGCAAAAATAACAATAAAAATAATATCAGCTTAATACATTGCCCTCCTGTGCCAGGCCCTAGTCATCTCATTGAGTGTCTCAGCAAACCTGTGAAGAAGATATTATTACCCTTATCTTACGTATGTGGAAATGGGGACTCAGGAAGTTAAGCAATCTCACCACAGTCACATGGGTTGGAAAGGATAGGACTAGGATTCAAACACAGATTTACCGCTTTTCAAAGCTGAATTTTTAATCCCTGTACAATGCTATAAACAACTGGTTTATAGTTTCCATTTCTTCATAAAACAATAATCTTAAAGTGCTCTTTATAGTTAGCATTCAGGATTGTCTATCAGCAATAGGAATAATGGACATAAAACTCATGGATTCTATTGGCTTCAGTTGCTGCTCACTGTTTATCCTTTTGGAAATGTTCCAAGAAAATATACCAAGAAAGCCAATTTGCACAGAAATAACAATAGAATATTGGTTAAATATGATTATAAAGCACTTCTCTTTTATGATAAACAAGTCACATTTTTTAAGATGGTACAAATTATAAACACTTTTGAAAAGAAATTACTTGTTTTTAGTGTTTCCTGAAATATGCTTAAGTTTCAAAAATTCTGATACAAACCCATGAATCTTTAATTAGAAGACAGAAGATATGCTGACATGACATATACAGGTTAAATTATGAATTATCTTTTAACTCTTCCTTGTTTTCCTCTTAGCCCCCAAAACATCCTTTTTTCATACTTTCATTTTAGACTTTAATTTCTAAAATGCTTGGCTGAGACGTTTCTTGATGTACAGAAAAGCAGGTTTATAATGGCAAGATCCTCAGTTTAGAGTCTCAAATATGTCAAGTACATAAAAGAATATGCAGAGTGAGTGAGAAATTTTCATAAATAATTATGGTGTCTTATTATCAGTCTCAGAAATCCTTCTTAGTTGTAAGAACACTTAAGATTCAGAAAGAACCAAATTAGTTAATGCACGCTTCACTTATTTAACTCACAAAGACATATGAACAAAGATTATGAACATTGATTCATTTTTAATTGAAAATTTAAACCTAACGGAGAATAGCTTGCTTGATATCTTTTAATTTTACTTTTTAATATTAAGCAAGATCATTATCACCATAACTATGTGTGCAGAATAACATCCCACCTACCTTTAAAGAACTACTTTCCAAAATATTCAGATTTTTTGGCCTATGTCAGTTTTTTTGCTAATATCTCAGAAGAGATGTTCCTGTAGGTAGTTATTTTCTCTTAAAATGCTTTAAAAATGATCTCAATGAGCTTTAACGAGTTTATTTTCGTTTGTTGAACCACCTAGTCAACCTACCTCAGAATGCAAGTGAAGTAAAAAGTGAAATAAATTTGAATAGCAGCATGTAAGGCTACGCTTAAAGTAACAGCCTTTAAGGTAAAAATTACATGTTCAAGCTATGTTTTTATTGTTCATGGAGGCCAACAAATTTTATTAGGTGAAAAGAGACAAGACAACAACCCATGCTGTGTTATATGCTAATCCATATCCATAGAAAAACTTAGTTACTGGCTAAAAGTGAGGATTGAATATACCAGCTTCAAAAATGACATGTTTTATTGATGATTTTGCCCCCAAACTCTAGGCAAATCATATGCATTTTTGGACAATAATAATTCATGAATGTAAACATGGATGTAAAGCAGTGGTTCTCACCTGGGGTCAATTTAACCCCACAGGAGTCATTTTTGTTGTCATGACTTGGAGACTTCTGTTGGTATCTACTGGGTAGAGGCCAAGGTTGCTGCTAAACATCCTCCAGTGCACAGCTCCACACAAAACAGAATTATCCAGTCCAAAATGTCAGTGGTGCTACTGCCACAGTTACTGTGATAGAGTATGAAAAGCATCAGTAAGCAGGGATCTAGAGTTCAAAATTCAGTTAGTGTATTTTGGGAGGATTAGAGTATAAGAAGGTATGTAAGAGTAAGGAGGAAGAACAATAAAGCATTGAATATGCAAACATCGTAATCAGAAACTGAATGCAGTGAAAAACTAAACTGAGCCAAGTTGTCTGAATAATAGTTATCCAGTTACATAAAAACTAGAGAAAAGAAGGAAAGCATTAATTATACACAAGTATTTCAACTTTAAGGTGATGGGATAATTCAGGGGGAAAAGGAAAGTCTTTTTAATAAAAGTGATTTATTAAAAAGTGGTTTAATAAAAACTAGATAGCTGTATGAATAAAACTGAATGTAAATACTGACTTCACAGCACACTCGAAAATTAACCTGAAGTAGATCAGACTTAAATGGCAACCTAAAACTATAAAAATTCTGGAGGAAAACCTAGGAGAAAATCTTTGTAACTTTGGTATGTGTAGAAGTCTCTTAAATAAAATACAGAAAACAGGAAGCAAAACAGATTTTTTGTTGTTGTTGTTAAATTCAAGTTCATCAAAAGTAGGAATTTTGCTCTTTGAAAGACATCATTAAAGAAACAAAAGATAAACCACAAGCTGGGAGAAAATACTGACAAAATTTATATCACTGTGTAAACCTTTAAAACAAAAAGGTCAGCGTTTAGTCAGCAAAATTGAGTTTATGTGGGAATAGCAGAGGAATTGCAATTTGGAACATGGTGAACCACAGGAAAGTCCAGAGAACAAAGGAGAGGAGCATTCTTTGATAGAGGAAGGGAGAAAGTTGAGAGGGGCTGGTTTGAATGAAAGTTTATTGAAGGAGATTGAGAGTTGTGGGTGGTGGGGTTGTGGTGGCTTCTCATTGGCTACTTTGTAGCGATTTGTCATTGGCTGAGCTGTTGCTGGGCTGGAAGAAAATCTTCCTTCTTTTTGCTGGGGTATGTAAATTAAGCTATGACAGGCAGTACAGGTGTGAGGGCTCCCTCTTCACTTTAAATGCGGTTTTCCTTTATTTGTTTTCACATTTCCCCTTTTAATTAATATCATTCCATGAAAACACTGCTAATCGGGCTTCCCTGGTGGTGCAGTGGTTGAGAGTCCGCCTGCCGATGCAGGGGACACGGGTTCGTGCCCCGGTCCGGGAAGATCCCACATGACGCGGAGCGGCTGGGCCCATGAGCCATGGCCGCTGAGCCTGCGCGTCCGGAGCCTGTGCTCCGCAACGGGAGAGGCCACAACAGTGAGAGGCCCGCGTACTGAAAAAAAAAACCAAAACAAAAAAACACTGCTAATCAAGAATTGGGTTTTTCATATTTAGTGGTTTGGTCCCTCGGTGTTAGGAAGGACCTTTCCTGGTTGCCATGTCCCACATCAGAGGAAAAGTGTACAGACTGGAACTGTTGAAGGCGCATCTGAGTAACAAGGAAGGGTAGGAAGGAGAACTCTCAGCCATTTCCCATTTAAAGTCTGTATCTTATGAAGGTCATAAGCATTGGAGATCATCTCAAAGTGTTGAGCTAGCATCCCCTTATTGGGTACATCATTTCCATGAGGGTTTGGCAGGCAATAGGTACAAAGCTTAAAAAATAATTACCCAAAACAGGATTAAAAGTAATATGACAAATCCAGTTTGTATGATGGTTCTAAACCAGGATCCTAGACTCGAAGGTAGCCAACTGAACAAATCGAAGGACTGTGGATAATCAGGTGAAATTTGTTAAAACCAGTGTGCTTGTTCCCTGATCTTGTGTAATTGAATTTCTACTTCTCCAGAGGCATTTATCCATGTACAACAGGTGATATTTACTATTGCATAAATGCCTCCTTGTTCAGCAGGTAAGTAATCAAGGGCTATGTAGTTGTCCAAAACTACTTTAGCCAATGAGTCAAGCGATTGTTTTGGGGCTGCTGTTGCTTTGGCTGTGGCACTGACCAGCTCTCCTAATATTAGAGAAAGATTTCTGATCACATGTTCATTGGCACTTGATCTGACGCAAGGGAGAAAGACTCTCCCTATGGAGGCAAGCCCAGAGTCATGTATGTCTCTGGGTTTTTCTTGTCTGAATCTATGCCTCAGGACTGGAAAGGTAATAGCCATGGAGGCCAGTAGAATTTTAAGGGTCTGTAGGTCATACAGGCAGTTTTATTCTGGTTACTCTTACCTTGTGTCCCTTTCTTTCATAAAGCCTGGAGACAAAATTTCTCAAGTTTGGGTGTTAATCAGAGACAGGGAAATGGACCAGGGAGTCTCTAGCATCATGGACAGATCAGTTTTTGATGACAATTCGTGCAGTCTGAAAGGTTATCCCTCCCTCCCCTTAGCAATGGCCTGAGATACAGATGATGACATCTTTTCAGGTCAATGCCAGAGTAAAGGAAAGAAAGGGAAGAAAAAAGTGTTTTATGTTTAGCCGAAGTATGAAGTCTTGATCTAGCATTTTGAGAGGAAGTAGTCTACCTCAATATCAGATACTTCTCTTCCTACTCAACTTTATTTGGAGGTCTCCGGCTTTTGTACACGAGGTCAGATGGAGCCTTTTTCAGCTGTAAGATGTGTATCTAAGGTTCAAGTCCCTGAAGTTTGGTTGCTATCTGAGTAGTGAAGAGGACCTAATACGGTCCCTTCCAAGGATATTCAAGAGCAATCTTTGTTCTTAGTGATTGAAATGTTACTTTGGAGATTTGTAACCAGATATTTGAGGAAACTAGAAGAATTCAGGATCTAGTACAGTTTACAGGTAGATAACAAAACCTCAAGGACAATTAACAGGATTAGAATCTAATATAGACAAAGGTGTGAAAATAAGTTTTCTCTCCAAAATTGCCCCCATTTTTATCAAAGATAGTGACAGTAAAACTAATTTATTTTTATTGAACTTGGCCTGTTTATTTACTTAAGTGCACCAATAATAGTGATGGGCCATATAAGCTCTTTTTATGACTGCTTTGTTAGAACTTTTTATAAGGAATCTCAGATTGAGCTCTTAACAACCTCTCAAGACCAGGAAGCCAAGTCCAAGTCCAAGTCTAAGTAGTTCCTTAAAGCTATCTTGTTATATCTGAGTCTATGCATGCCTCTCTCATATGTGATATTCCAGTCAAAGCGTTGGTAATATAGCCAATATTTCTAATTGCCTTGTTACAAGGAGAATAGATTCTTACTAAATTCATGTAAATAACTATATTTTTGTGAAAAGAATGCTCCAAATTTCCAAATTTTGAAGGGATCAGGAAGAGAAAAAAAAAAACAAATGTTTTATCTTTGTCTACATAAGTCATAGATAGCTTAAGAGAAAAGTTTTCCTTAAATCTGAAGAAGAAAACCCATTAAGAAGCCAGCGTTCTTTCAAACAAAAAAATGATAAAAAATTATAATCCTCCTCCTCAGTTCATTTAGTCCCATGTAATTAATACTTGTTCTGTTGAATTCAGTTTTTCCATTAGTTCTGGAAATTCTTACTCAGTTCAGTTTTATGATCTGAAAGTTTTCAGAAGCCTATACTTGTCAAAAGTCCTGTCCTTAAATTTCCTTGACATTAAAGCACTTTTGCGGGAATGCTTTTGTAAAAGCGCCAGAATAAAACAATACCTGTCTGTAAATGACAAAAGACTAAAAATGGCAATGGATAAAGATCTAATGAGAGTTCATTATATGGCAATTGGCAAGGAAATTTGGTTATTTCTGTGACATGTGGTTAAGATAGTAACTAAAATTATGACTGATAATGTCACAACAGGACATATCAGAATTTTAGGAATTCTATACAATTTCTAGAACACATATTAGCATTCACCCATTCACCAATGCTTTCTCACAGAAAAATTTCTTGCCATGACACAAAACCTGTACTAATAGAATCAAAGATCTTCAGTTTCTCTGTAAAAGCTCGCCAAAGTGGATAAACTTATGTTCAGTATTTAATGTTTCAGTGTTTTACCTTATTTGGAAATCATTCAGATATTCAGTGAATTTAGCTCGTGATTTAACTGAACTTAACAAAACTTTAAAAAATGTATTATTATTTTTTTATTGAGGTAACCTTGGTTTATTACATTATATAAGCTTCATTTTACAACATTGTATTTCTACTTCTGTGTACTCTATAGTGTACTCATCACCAAAAATTTAGTTTCCATTTGTCACCATTCAGCTGACCCATTTACCCCCACCCCAACCCCATCTGGTATTCACTACTCTATTCTCTGTATCTACGTGTTTGTCACCGTTTGGTTTGGTTTGTTCATTTATTTTGTTTGTTTCTTGGCTTTTTATATTCCACATGAGTGAAAGCCAACAGTATTTGACTTTCTCCAACTGACTTATTTCTCTTAGCATAATACCATCAAGGTCCATCTATTTTGTTGCAAATGGCAAGATTTCATCCTTTATATGGCTGAGTAGTATTCCACTGTATATATACCACATCCTCTTTATCCCTCTTCAGGGCTTCCTGATTTCATTTTAAATGAAATTTTCTTTTATTCATTTTCACAAGACAAAAACTTATATTCATAATATATGAAAAAGCCCTTTAATTACAGGAAGACAAAAAACCTAATTAAAATACTGACAAAATATTTGAACAGACATGTCATCAAAGTAGAATAACTAATAAGCACTTGAAAGGATGTTTAGCACCTGTAGCCGTTTGAAGAATTCAACTTAAAACTATAATGAAATAACATTACACATCTGTTAGAATGGCTAAAATGAAGAAGGGTGACAATACCAACTGTTGGCAGGGTATGGAACAATTGGAATTCTCATACGCTGCTAGCAAAATGTAAAATGGTATAACCACTTTGGAAAATGGGTTAATATTTTCTTAAAAAGTTAAACACATATCTAATGTACAAACCAAGAGAAATAAAAAGTATATGTCTCTGCAATGATTCGTATTTGAATATTCATAGCAGCTTTATTTGTAATAGCCCCATGCTAGAAACAGTTCAAATGTCCATAGACAAAAGAATGGATAACAAGATATAAGAGAGCTAAATAATGTAATACCACTTAATTAAAAGGAAAAAAAACTCTTAATATGTGCAACAAAAATGATGTATCTGAAAATAATTAGGCTTAGTGAAGGAAGCTAGACAAAAGCAGTGTATACTCTATGATTCAATTTGTATTAAATTCTAGAAAATACAAGTAAACCATATGGACCTAAATAAGTGAGTGGTTGTCTGGTGATACAAGTAGAGGGAAGGATGATTTGAAAACAGGTATGATGAAATTTTTGCAGCAATGGAAATGTTTGAAGTAATGATTGTGGGTGAAATTTCATCAGTATGTATGTGTGTGTGTATATATATATACACATATACATACATTATCCTGTACAAATTTCAAGTATATAATTTGATATCTGTCTATCTATCTATATATATCTACTTGTATCACCAGGCAACCACTAACTTATATATATATTAAATTATATACTTAAAATCTGTGCAGGATAATGTATATACATTCTCTCTCAGTAAAGTAGTAAAATCTAAAAATATGTATTTTATGGAGTAACTATTGACTAGTGTGGTAGAAGAGATGGTGAATAAATGCCCCCAATTCAAACCATAGGACAGAAAATTCTGAAGCACTTCTACATACTGAGAGTTTTGAGGATGCTGGCCCAGGGAGTACATCCACAGCATCTTCCAAGTTTGCTCCAAGCTGGTGTGCTTCCTCCTGACTCATTTACAGGGAATATCTGGCCCAATCCTGGGTCAACCCTTTTACCCTTTACCTGCCACTAGTCACCCTCTCCTAAACCCTCATCCTGGGACACCTCTGCATCTGGCAATGAGGCATCAGCAGCTACAGTGCTCACTTCTTCATCCTCCAGGCTCTGGTTCCCAGGCAGCTGCTGTCAGCGTTCAGACGATGACTCAGCTCGTGCCCAGCCGGTCAGGCCTGCCTCAGGTGCACTCCCAGCTAGAGCACCTCCCCAGCCAGAGGAGCAGCTCTCCTGTGGGCCTTGCCAAACGGTGTGGCTCAGATGTGCTACAGCAGCCCCTGCCCTCCATGCCCGCCAAAGTTGTCAGTGTAGATGAACTGGAGTACCGACAGTGAGCAGGGCAGCAGGCTTGTCTAAGTCTGGACCTTATGGTGGCACCCTGGTCAGGACGCTGCTTCCTCATCTCATGTTGGTTTGTGGGCTTTTACTTTGTAGCGCTCTGTGCAAAGCTGTTTAAGGGCACCCAGGCACCTGGTGTTGTCTGCATTATGATGGAAGGAACTTATTAACCAATCGAGTGGAGCCTCCATGGTATGAATACAGGATGCAGTGTTGTCAGTCCTGAATACAGGGAACAGTCTGTTTTTTGTAAGACATGTGAATGAAGTGTTGGTGTCTTCACCAAGAGGTGGCACCTTAAGGGTTCTGAGGAAATAAATGTATAGACCCTTATGTACAGACCTGTGTATAAACAACTTTTGTACATACATATAGGATAGCTTTTCTGAACTTACACAGCTGTACATAAAAGTAGCTGATATTAGTTAAGCCTGTGTCAACAGTTTCGATTGTTTTTCACTTGTACATTTGGGACTTTTTCTTTCTGTTGATTAAAGTTGCATATGCTAAGTGTGTGGATGAAAAAAAAAAAGTTGCCTAAAGCACTGGTCAGCTTGATAACATACCCCAATATTGGTTTCCTTCTTTCTCTGTTACATTATTTCCCATCCTCTGCTCTTGTTCCCTGGAATCACTTCTGGAAATAAACTACTATATAGGCTGCTTTCTGCTGGCTACTCAAGGTAGGGTATATGTCTTTTCTTCAAAGTCTCTCTGTACTATAAATATGGCTGATGATATAAATGGTGAAGGTCTGGGAATATCTTTCAATACAGAAGGTATTTTTGAGTGATGCCTTCAGGAAAGGAAGAACTGTCTTCTGTAGATTTCTAAATATGTTCAATTGAATTATTCATCTGAAACTTCTCCAACTTTAAGTTGTTCCCCAACTTTACTTTGTGTAAATGTAGCGTGTTAAGAGATATATTTCCAGCCCATATGAGTGAAAGGAGTCACTTGAGCTCCTGTGTTAAATGAGAATTTGCAAACCTGCAACCTACTTTAGTGCTAAGCGAAACAGATGTGTTTTGTGCATTTCATTTAAGGATATTAGTTTGCACATTTATTTCCCCAAGGTCAAAACAAATGGGTACTGTGTATCTTTTCATCCAAATAGGAAAATGTTCCCCAGGAAAGCTTTGGTTTGCTTTGTTATTAAGGCATCATTTTAAATTGATAATGGGTACTTCTCATCTACAGCTTGAGACTAGCTTTAGATCTGGAGAATGGAGTCATTTGTGTGCTGGAACCTGCTTGTACCAGTTCCCGAGAGCTAAATATGCCCATCTCTTCTCAACTTTGTGTTCAGTGTCATCACATAGACAGCTTGAAATTGAAAACAGTGGGAATATTTACACCACTGAAATTGGCAAATGCTGTAAATCAGGGCTTCCTTCATCTCCTTGCTTCCTCAGTTTATCAGACCATCGGTGATAAAATCAGCTAAAAGGCACATGGTGCACTGTGACAATCACCCTCAAGTTATTTCCTCCAACTTGCTTCTCACTAAGCTACCTATACAACGTAACCATAATTTTGAGAGAAAAAGGAACGAAGACCTCCTTTAACCCTCTCTTACTTTGCAGATGAGAGAATGGATGTCTAGAGAGGTTAGTTGATTTACTCATCATCACAGAATTGGTTTCAGGGTTGGGGCTAGAATCAGCCTCTTGACTCTAGCTACTTGGTAGGAAAATGATTTTCTAATTATTCAGATTTGCAAGGTGCTCCTACAGTTGTGTGGACTCAACTTGACCATAGGATCCCAACCAAAGCCTTAAACATATTTAGGTCCAAAACCTGTATTCAACCTATTGTGGAAAATCCTAAACAAGCCTGTTGAGATTTTTTGGTTGTTTGTTTCATTGGCAATTTTAAGCCTTTTGAGAGCAGAAGAGTTCCAAGTTAACACACTTATATACATATATAGACTCAAATGAAAATTGAAGTGCTGCTCCATATATGTCTCTTGGATTTAGTTGTTTTTAAACTCGTGTGATTTATTGGATCGAATGATAAAAGAGAGCTATGAAGTTGATCTGATCGTTGACCATCTTAATGCTTAAACAAATGATTTAAAAGATATAAAATATCTAAGACCAGAAAGACACATTTGTAAATATATATACAAATAAAGGCAAAATATAAACAAAATACTCTCAGAATCTTGGACTCAGTGCTAAAAGAATTTTGAGAATACCTTTAGTACAACTTAATTAGTGATTTGCAAGTTAGTAATTATTGAATTTAATTGAATGTCAGGATGTTCTTTAACTTAATGTAGCAACTTTGTTAGCACATTTCAGTGTTTCTAAGTGTTTTACCGACTGGGGGGACCGCTTTCAGTGTGTAATGAGAATGTTAATTCTCATAACAGGTATATGGAAAGCATCTTATTACTTGAGGGAAGGTTTCCCGAAAGGAGTAGTTTGTTCCTCCTCCTTATCTGTGGATGGGTTTGGGAAGTCTGTGTTTCCTACCCTTCCATGGTAAAGTTTTGAGATGCAAATACTTCTAGGTATGTTTTAGGAAGAATATTCACACTGTCCACTGGCTTTACAAAGAATTCTATGAATCCTCCTAAGATAAAGGTAAGGGAAAAGTTAATTCATTTTTATTTGGCATCTACTATGTGCGACACTGTACCATGCATTTTTTTTTTTTTTTTTTTTTTTTTTTTTTTTTTTTACTGTACGCGGGCCTCTCACTGCTGTGGCCTCTCCCGTTGCAGAGCACAGGCTCCGGACACACAGGCCCCGCGGCCATGGCTCGCGGGCCCAGCCGCTCCGCGGCACGTGGGATCCTCCGGGATCGGGGCACGAACCCGCGTCCCCTGCATCGGCAGGCGGACTCCCAACCACTGCGCCACCAGGGAGGCCCTGTACCATGCATTTAAATCCCTGGTTGCCTTTATTTAGTCTTCACAGTTTGAAGAAATAACGTTACCTAGCTCTGATCTGTCTGACTTACTACCTTCCTGATCTGCTTCAGCAAGTTCTTAACCTCTTAACCCTCAGAGTTATTGCTAGTGGATTCTAGAGTTAATCGGGTAAATCTATGTATTAGATAGTAAGTAGTTATTTTATTTATTTTACAAATCCTTATTGTTCAGTTTGCTTCCTTGGATTTGTCATTCTTTACCCACAGTGTTTTATAGGATATTGCCATTTTCTATCAGGAGCTCCCTTGGGCAAAAACATATATTCACCTAAATAAGTGAAGCATCTATCTGTATATGAAGGTAAAATATTATGCAGACTTTTTGTAACTGGCCTATGAAATGAACATGTAGAATTCTTTATGAAAATGGTCAGTTTTCCCTTTGAGTGTTCAGATTTTGGATTTCTTTTTTTTAATGGGTGAAATATGTGGCTGTAGTTTTCCAACAGTCATTTGAAGGCTTTTGTCTGGACACAAAAATCAGTAAAAACATTTACTGTAGTTTGACTTGAGGTTTTCATCAAGTGAGCTGATGAGAAGGCAGGTGGTTACAATGAAGCAAGACAAGCCTTAGATTGCTACAGGCATGACTCACTATGAAATACAAGTGAGCAATATATGAAAGCAGCAAAGGATTGAAAGGATAGAATAATTTCATATTTCAACACAAAAGATTGCCTGGGATTTTTTCCTATTCAAAAGGGGAAATATGACCTTCTGTCCTGGCTTGTAAACAAATCTATGCAACATTTTTCAGCATGCCTGCTCTTTCCTACATCGTTGAAAATGTATCCCCCAGCCTCCAGAGAACCCAGCAAGCTTATACCTGGCAAATACATTAATCCCTCCCTAGCCATTTGAGAAGAACCTGAGATCCCAAAGTTCTACTCTTGTTACTGAAGCAGTTTTCAAAACCCAACTGAAAGCAGCTGGATTTTTTTACAAGAAAAACAGAAGGTGAACTGAGTGAGATATGGGCACAGAGATGGATTTTCATGCTCTTAATATGCCTGAGAAACTGTGAGGCAGAGAGTAGGAATATAAGTACCCGTGGTGAATTGAGTTACATCTTTGAATGTCAGGCCATTGAATTCTTTGTGGTGTTTAAGTCCCTTCATAATGAGTTAGGTCATTAGGGAAATATGCTATCCTAATTACCTTTATAATCTTATTGACCTTTACAGATTTATGGGTGCATCATCTTTATTCTGTAGAAATTCTCATGTGATATGGCATAGGATAGTGTTTCAAGGCAAGGGCTTTGGAGCTAGAAGATCTAAATTCACATGTGGCTCTACTACTTCCTAGTTGGTAACTTGTAATTTCCTTGTGTCCCAGTTTCTTCATGGATAAGATTAGAATTGTAACAGCAATTGCCTTTTTAAGGTTATTTGCCAGGACTGCATGAATTAATGGATGTAAAGTTCCCAGCACAGGACCTTGCATCTAGGAAGCACTCTGCATTTTAGTTCTTATTAGGAGGCTGTTCTGTTAGTTACAGGAAGAGGCCAGTACTGGGACAAGTCCTGGCATCCTGATTCTGCCAGATGCTGCCCAAGTTGTCAAGGCAATTAACTTCTCTCAATTTATAATTTTCATCTGGCACAGTGAAGGGAGTGACTGGATATAGCTTATATGACCAATAAGGAAGGGTTTAATGAATTGTGGGCTAATAATCACTAACATTTATTGGTTACTGTTTTAAGTGATTTACATACATCAATTCATTTAATTCTTATAATAATCCTATGAGATAAGGACTATTTTTTCACTTCCCATTTTATAGATGAAGAAATTAAAATACAGAGAGATTAGGTAATTTAACACACAGCTAGTAAGTGGCAGATCTGGGATTAAGTGGGTTAAAAAATAGTGTATATAATATTATCCCATTTTGGGGAAAAGCATTATATATATCAACTGTATTATATATACAAACTGTATTTTTAATATATAAACTGTATTATATATGTATATATTTATATGTGTGTATATATACACACACACATACACACACATATGCACAAACACATGCACACCATGTCCAAAAGAAAATTAAGAGAGTTTCACATGATATGAATATTTTATTGGGTGAGAAACATATTGCTGGTGAACAGGGAGACTTCAAACCCGAAAGTGGTATGAAGCTCAGAGGCATGATATTATAGGGTGTCTTATAAAGAAAGAATGAGGAAGTTGTTTAACCTTTACAGTGATTGATTATTACAATGGGCGTTTCGAGACAGAAGAGAATTGGTTAAAAGAGATTATCTTGTACCATGTTAAGAAGACAGCTTAGGTTTTATTTATGACTATCAGAGGCATTTATAAGAAATAACCTAAGTTAAATTTCATTTACATTCATGGAATAAACAAGATTAAATTTTGCTTATGTGGCTGAACTGGTTTTGTCTGCTCAGGAGTCTTCAAGCCTGTTCTCCTTTTTATTTTATTTTAACAATTCCCTCCTTCTGGTCATTCTCTCAGCGAGCTGTTACTCTTGGATACCACTGTTGAGGTAGTCACTCGGATGGATGGATGGTCATATAGTCACTACTACCAAGGGATATTCTCCAGATTGTTAAAATGTTAAAAGGAAATATACCTAGGAGGTGAAATTTAGGGCAACCTTACATTTCTTCATTTTGCTGATGATGTTTTTAATCCTTGTATAATTGTATTCCTTGAATAATAAAATAAATTTTAAGCAAAAATAAATATGTGGGTTGGACTAGATGAACTTTCAGGTCCTGCCTGAAAATTATATTCTGTGATTCTACATACCAAATTAACACAGCAGCAGGGAGTTTTTGCTGTAGGAAGGTGGACAGTACCTCACCTGCCACTTGGGTTTGAGAGATTCCAGGGATACACCTATGGGGGGAGTGTCACCATTGCCCATGCTGCTGGCGTCAGGAGAATTGCTGATATGGAAAGCCTACTACTCTGTTGTGATTAAAGCAACCAGAGGCTCACTCTTGCTTCCTCTTTACTGTTTTCCAAAGCAGCAGTGGAGTGACAGAAAGGCCTAGGGGAAGCAGTATGTATGGTGTGTATGGAACAGTCATTATTAAGTGACACACAGTTCCTTTCCATCTGAATGCCAAAGTATGTTTATATTAGGTAATTCAAATGTTTCTTTTAAAATGATTGCTCATTAAAATATTCAAGAAGATGGGGAAGGCTGAGATATAGATTAACTGCTTGGGTCTGGTTCTACTGCAGTGTTAATGTTTGAGACATTTTCACTCTGAGACACCCAAGAGGCAGGTCAAGGTTGTGTGTAGGGCTCAGCAAACAAAAACACCAAATCTGTTCTCAAAATAATTTTATATATGATATTTTAAAAAACAAAGTAACTGGGAAAAATCAGAAACTTGTTGCAATTTCTAAGACTTATTTTATGGTTCTGTACCAGTCATTGTTTAAATGTGTATGAGATGTGTTATCTTAACAGTATTTAGGCTCTCTAAAGGTCTTAAACTAGCCTTAGCATCATCACACCATGTGATTAAAATGACTCTTGGAGCCAGAGAATACAGAATAATGACTGGATGAGCAAAATGTGGGCAATTGCAAATAATTCTAAGCTGATGGCTGGGATGTTTACTCAAGCATAAGCCACTGATTACTGATCACTGCATATAGCTCTTTACCAAAGGTCAATGCCCTTTTCCTATGGGCCTCACTCCTTGTTTCTGGAACAGGAAAGATAAATGTACCTGAAAGTAAGATTTTTTATATATAGCTGAATAAATCTTAAAGTTTCTCTCCTTCAGACGTGAGTAAAGAGGGAAGATATACCTCGTAGGGATTAAAGTTATTTGACTATTCAGTACCGTTTTAAGCTCTCCTGTGACCCTCTTCTTTACCATCAGAGGATAATCTAAACTAGAAGAGGCAAAGGGGGTTGTCTTAGGTTGTTTTTGAGAAAAACATATCTTTCCTAATTATGTACTTGAAACACAGAGCATTCCTCTTTATTAACTAGATACATTAATTTTCAATTTGGTATGCAAAAATTAAATTTTTCCCATCTGAATGATGGTTGGCCTCTGCATGCTATGTACCATCTGCTTCAATTGTTTAACAAAATAAGCATGAGATATCTATTTCTTTTTTAGAAGAAAAAGAAGGCTTAAGAGTCAAGAGACATTTTGAAGCAGGATTCTATGGAAGAACAGGATCCTTAGTTTAGAAGAAAAGGAGTTGGATTCAGTTTTCCTATTTCCTTCCTCCGGTCTAATATGTAGGAAGCCAAAAATCAAGGAGCAAGTATGTGCTAGGAGAAACGGGCTTGATCTAGGAGATCTAGATTATGAATAACAGCTGGTGAGACACTCGACGAATGTGTAAGGGTTAATAAATAATGACAGAAATGGAAATCAATTAACTGTTTTAATTTGTACCTTGATGAATGATTTGCATACACTTTGGAGCAAGAGACTCAGCTCAGCATTCCCCTGGTCTCCTTTTCATTTTCACTCCTTGGACTAGCAGCTGAGTCAACTTGGGAAGCATAGAAGTCTTGCTTGCTGGAAAGAGTGCCCTCTAATCACGGTATCCTAACCCTACCAGGATTTAGAAAGAATAAATTTAAAACTGCTTAGAGGGAGATTTAAAGAGTTGACAGAGCAAAGCCAATTAAGGTAAATGGACTTGCTCTGTCAGTGATGCTTGTGATTGTTTATTTCATAATGGAATTAAGCCCTAGCATGGCAATACCAGAGCACCAGACCTTTATGTTGTAGATAAGAGTATCGAGGTCTCAGTCTGTGGTTGTTAGCAAATCTTTGGCACTCCCCATGTGAAAACGCAGCTTCTTAAAATTTTGAAAAAATATCAGCATATAACTCATTCATTCGATAAGTGTTTGCGGGTACTTCCTATATGCCAGGTAAACCGGTTTTCTCTAATAAAGGATCAGGAAAAAATTAGTGAGATTAATAAGTCTCCAGATATGGGGACATAAATCATTCCTTCTCTCTAATTTTGAGAAACATCTCTGATTGGACTTTTTAAAATTTGCCTGATTGTTTCCTGCCCAATTAAGTTATAAAGATACAACAATTTTTCTCAATTCTTGACTCTGATATAACCCAGGAATCTCTCAAGTTTTTTCAAGTATCCATTATCGATTGAATATGATTGTGATTTTCTTCTAAGAAACTGAAAAATTCACTGAATAAGTAAGTGTCCCAGAAATGGGATGCTCTGCAGTTGGTTCACAAAGTAAGATTAATGACACCATGGAGTTGGTGATGCCAAGGCCATGTGGAGCAGTCATGGGAGATTAGGTTGTAACCATCTGTTTTCCATGTGATGTCTTAATAAACACCACCACCTGCACTGACGTGTTATTACAGTTGGCCTCCTGGGTATTTGTAGATCAGGGTACTTGGGCACAAGGAAGGAATTGTTGCATCTCCTTGAGTTACCACATGGAATGTTAGTGTATATAGTATATTAAAACAGTGGTCCCATTTTAAGGTTTTTGTCTTTCTCTGTCTGACTTACTTCACTTATGATAATCTCTAGGTCCATCCATGTTGCTGCAGATGGTGTTTTCTTAAATACAGACAGCATTATGACAGCTTTGATCAGATGCAGATTAGAAGGGAAAAGCTCACAGGGGGAAGAAAAGGAAAGGAGACAGAGTGAGAGCAGTAAGTGAGAGCAAACAGACAAAAGGAAGAGAAAATGATTAAAATAGTCACAATAAAAAAGTCAATCTTGACCCATTTAGTTTAGTAAAGATCTTGCCTACCTCAAGTGTAGTAGTATTTTTTTTCAGTAGTAGTATTTTTTTCAGCATCTATAACTGCTGCTTTTTTAAAAAAATAAATTTATTTATTTATTTATTTTTGGCTGCATTGGGTCTCGTTGCTGCACGCAGGCTTTCTCTAGTTGTGACGAGCGGGGGCTACTCTGGTGCGTGGGCTTCTCACTGTGATGGTTTGTCTTGCTGTAGAGTATGGGCTCTAGGTACACGGACTTCACTAGTTGTGGCATGCAAGCTCAGTAGTTGTGGCTCGCGGGCTCTAGAGCTCAGGCTCAGTAGTTCTGGCACACGAGCTTAGTTGCTCCGTGGCATGTGGGATCTTCCCAGACCAGGAATCGAACCTGTGTCCCCTGCATTGGCACGCAGATTCTTAACCACTGCGGCACCAGGGAAGCCCCATAACTGCTGCTTTTAATAATGAATTTTAGCTACCACAAATGTTGTTAGGTTTATTTGTTTAGTAAGGCAGGAAATGTGTAATCATTTTAGCCATATTTCCAGCTAAAATTGTGAAGAAAAATTAAAAGCTTGGCTCGAAAACTATCTGTGAACTTTGCTTTTTTGAGAAAATCTTATCTTTGACTCTGCAAGGTAAATGAGTTTTTACTATGCAATAGTTAATCTTTTTTTTTTTTTTATTTTACAAATTTAATCAGTTATACATATACATATGTTCCCATATCCCCTCCCTTTTGCGTCTCCCTCCCACCCTCCCTATCCCACCCCTCCAGGCGGTCACAAAGCACCGAGCTGATCTCCCTGTGCTATGCGGCTGCTTCCCACTAGCTATCTACCTTACGTTTGGTAGTGTATATATGTCCATGCCGCTCTTTCACTTTGTCACAGCTTACCCTTCCCCCTCCCCATATCCTCAAGTCCATGCTCTAGTAGGTCTGTGTCTTTATTCCTGTCTTACCCCTATGTTCTTGATGACATTTTTTTTCTTAAATTCCATATATATGTGTCAGCATACAGTATTTGTCTTTCTCTTTCTGACTTACTTCACTCTGTATGACAGACTCTAGGTCCATCCACCTCATTACAAATAGCTCAATTTCATTTCTTTTTATGGCTGAGTAATATTCCATTGTATATATGTGCCACATCTTCTTTATCCATTCATCCGATGATGGACACTTAGGTTGTTTCCATCTCCGGGCTATTGTAAATAGGGCTGCTATGAACATTTTGGTACATGTCTCTTTTTGAATTATGGTTTTCTCAGGGTATATGCCCAGTAGTGGGATTGCTGGGTCATATGGTAGTTCTATTTGTAGTTTTTTAAGGAACCTCCATACCGTTCTCCATAGTGGCTGTACCAATTCACATTCCCACCAGCAGTGCAAGAGTGTTCCCTTTTTTCCACACCCTCTCCAGCATTTATTGTTTCTAGATTTTTTGATGATGGCCATTCTGACTGGTGTGAGATGATATCTCATTGTAGTTTTGATTTGCATTTCTCTAATGAGTAAAGATGTTGAGCATCCTTTCATGTGTTTGTTGGCTATCTGTATGTCTTCTGTGGAGAAATGTCTATTTAGGTCTTCTGCCCATTTTTGGATTGGGTTGTTTGTTTTTTTGCTATTGAGCTGCATGAGCTGCTTATAAATTTTGGAGATTAATCCTTTGTCAGTTGCTTCATTTGCAAATATTTTCTCCCATTCTGAGGGTTGTCTTTTCGTCTTGTTTATGGTTTCCTTTGCTGTGCAAAAGCTTTGAAGTTTCATTAGGTCCCATGTGTTTATTTTTGTCTTTATTTCCATTTCTCTAGGAGGTGGGTCAAAAAGGATCTTGCTGTGATTTATGTCATAGAGTGTTCTGCCTATGTTTTCCTCTAGGAGTTTGATAGTGTCTGGCCTTACATTTAGGTCTTTAATCCATTTTGAGCTTATTTTTGTGTATGGTGTTAGGGAGTCATCTAATCTCATACTTTTACATGTCCCTGTCCAGTTTTCCCAGCACCACTTATTGAAGAGACTGTCCTTTCTCCACTGTACATTCCTGCCTCCTTTATCAAAGATAAGGTGACCATATGTCCGTGGGTTTATCTCTGGGCTTTCTATCCTGTTCCATTGATCTATCTTTCTGTTTTTGTGCCAGTACCATACTGTCTTGATTACTGTAGCTTTGTAGTATAGTCTGAAGTCAGGGAGCCTGATTCCTCCAGCTCCGTTTTTCGTTCTCAAGATTGCTTTGGCTATTCGGGGTCTTTTGTGTTCCCATACAAATTGTGAAATTTTTTGTTCTAGTTCTGTGAAAAATGCCATTGGTAGTTTGATAGGTATTGCATTGAATCTGTAGATTGCTTTGGGTAGTAGAGTCATTTTCACAATGTTGATTCTTCCAATCCAAGAACATGGTACATCTCTCAATCTATTTGTATCATCTTTAATTTCTTTCATCAGTGTCTTATAATTTTCTGCATACAGGTCTTTTGTCTCCTTAGGAAGGTTTATTCCTAGATATTTTATTCTTTTTGTTGCAATGGTAAATGGGAGTGTTTCCTTGATTTCACTTTCAGATTTTTCATCATTAGTATATAGGAATGCCAGAGATTTCTGTGCATTAATTTTGTATCCTGCAACTTTACCAAATTCATTGATTAGCTCTAGTAGTTTTCTGGTAGCATCTTTAGGATTCTCTATGTATAGTATCATGTCATCTGCAAACAGTGACAGCTTTACTTCTTCTTTTCCCATTTGGATTCCTTTTATTTCTTTTTCTTCTCTGATTGCTGTGGCTAAAACTTCCAAAACTATGTTGAATAAGAGTGGTGAGAGTGGGCAACCTTGTCTTGTTCCTGATCTTAGTGGAAATGGTTTCAGTTTTTCACCATTGAGGATGATGCTGGCTGTGGGTTTGTCATATATGGCCTGTATGATGTTGAGGAAAGTTCCCTCTATGCCTACTTTCTGCAGGGTTTTTATCATAAATGGGTGTTGAATTTTGTCAAAAGCTTTCTCTGCATCTATTGAGATGATCATATGGTTTTTCTCCTTCAGTTTGTTAATATGGTGTATCACATTGATTGATTTGCGTATATTGAAGAATCCTTGCATTCCTGGAATAAACCCCACTTGATCATGGTGTATGATCCTTTTAATGTGCTGTTGGATTCTGTTTGCTAGTATTTTGTTGAGGATTTTTGCATCTATGTTCATCAGTGATATTGGCCTGTAGTTTTCTTTCTTTGTGACATCCTTGTCTGGTTTTGGTATCAAGGTGATGGTGGCCTCGTAGAATGAGTTTGGGAGTGTTCCTCCCTCTGCTATATTTTGGAAGAGTTTGAGGAGGATAGGTGTTAGCTCTTCTCTAAATGCTTGATAGAATTCGCCTGTGAAGCCATCTGGTCCTGGGCTTTTGTTTGTTGGAAGATTTTTAATCACAGTTTCAATTTCAGTGCTTGTGATTGGTCTGTTCATATTTTCTATTTCTTCCTGATTCAGTCTTGGCAGGTTGTGCATTTCTAAGAATTTGTCCATTTCTTCCAGGTTGTCCATTTTATTGGCATAGAGTTGCTTATAGTAATCTCTCATGATCTTTTGTATTTCTGCAGTGTCAGTTGTTACTTCTCCTTTTTCATTTCTAATTCTATTGATTTGAGTCTTCTCCCTTTTTTTCTTGATGATTCTGGCTAATGGTTTATCAATTTTGTTTATCTTCTCAAAGAACCAGCTTTTAGTTTTATTGATCTTTGCTATCGTTTCCTTCATTTCTTTTTCATTTCTTTCTGATCTGATTTTTATGATTTCTTTCCTTCTGCTAACTTTGGGATGTTTTTGTTCTTCTTTCTCTAATTGCTTTAGGTGCAAGGTTAGGTTGTTTATTCGAGATATTTCCTGTTTCTTAAGGTGGGATTGTATTGCCATAAACTTCCCTCTTAGAACTGCTTTTGCTGCATCCCATAGGTTTTGGGTCGTCGTGTCTCCATTGTCATTTGTTTCTAGGTATTTTTTAATTTCCTCTTTGATTTCTTCAGTGATCACTTCGTTATTAAGTAGTGTATTGTTTAGCCTCCATGTGTTTGTATGTTTTACAGCTCTTTTCCTGTAATTGATATCTAGTCTCATAGCATTGTGGTCGGAAAAGATACTTGATACAATTTCAATTTTCTTAAATTTACCAAGGCTTGATTTGTGACCCAAGATATGATCTATCCTGGAGAATGTTCCATGAGCACTTGAGAAAAATGTGTATTCTGTTGTTTTTGGATGGAATGTCCTATAAATATCAATTAAGTCCATCTTGTTTAATGTATCATTTAAAGCTTGTGTTTCCTTATTTATTTTCATTTTGGATGACCTGTCCATTGGTGAAAGTGGGGTGTTAAAGTCCCCTACTATGATTGTGTTACTGTCGATTTCTCCTTTTATGGCTGTTAATATTTCCCTTATGTATTGAGGTGCTCCTATGTTTGGTGCATAAATATTTACAATTGTTATATCTTCTTCTTGGATTGATCCCTTGATCATTATGTAGTGTCCTTCTTTGTCTCTTCTAATAGCCTTTATTTTAAAGTCTATTTTGTCTGATATGAGAATTGCTACTCTAGCTTTCTTTTGGTTTCCATTTGCATGGAATATCTTTTTCCATCCCCTTACTTTCAGTCTGTATGTGTCTCTAGGTCTGAAGTGGGTCTCTTGTAGACAGCATATATATGGGTCTTGTTTTTGTATCCATTCAGCCAGTCTGTGTCTTTTGGTGGGAGCATTTAGTCCATTTACATTTAAGGTAATTATTGATATGTATGTTCCTATTCCCATTTTCTTAATTGTTTTGGGTTCGTTATTGTAGTTCTTTTCCTTCTGTTGTGTTTCTTGCCTAGAGAAGTTCCTTTAGCATTTGTTGTAAAGCTGGTTTGGTTGTGCTGAACTCTCTCAGCTTTTGCTTGTCTGTAAAGGTTTTAATTTCTCCATCAAATCTGAATGAGATCTTTGCTGGGTAGAGTAATCTTGGTTGCAGGTTTTTCTCCTTCATCACTTTAATTATGTCCTGCCACTCCCTTCTGGCTTGTAGAGTTTCTGCTGAGAGATCAGCTGTTATCCTGATGGGGATTCCCTTGTGTGTTATTTGTTGTTTTTGCCTTGCTGCTTTTAATATGATTTCTTTGTGTTTAATTTTTGACAGTTTGATTAATATGTGTCTTGGTGTATTTCTCCTTGGATTTATTCTGTATGGGACTCTCTGTGCCTCCTGGACTTAATTAACTATTTTCTTTCCCATATTAGGGAAGTTTTCAACTATAATCTCTTCAAATATTTTCTCAGTCCCTTTCTTTTTCTCTACTTCTTCTGGAACCCCTATAATTCGAATGTTGGTGCGTTTAATGTTGTCCCAGAGGTCTCTGAGACTGTCCTCTGTTCTTTTCATTCTTTTTTCTTTATTTTGCTGTGCAGCAGTTATTTCCACTATTTTATCTTCCACCTCACTTATCCGTTCTTCTGCCTCAGTTATTCTGCTATTGATCCCATCTAGAGTATTTTTTATTTCATTTATTGTGTTTTTAATCGATACTTGATTCGTCTTTAGTTCTTCTAGGTCCTTGTTAACTGTTTCTTGCATTTTGTCTATTCTATTTCCAAGATTTTGGATCATCTTTACCAACATTATTCTGAATTCTTTTTCAGGTAGACTGCCTATTTCCTCTTCATTTGTTAGGTCTGGTGGGTTTTTATCTTGCTCCTTCTCCTGCTGTGTGTTTTTCTGTCTTCTCATTTTGCTTATGTTACTGTGTTTGGGGTCTCCTTTTTGCAGGCTGCAGGTTCGTAGTTCCCGTTGTTTTTGGTGTCTGTCCCCAGTGGCTAAGGTTGGTTTAGTGGGTTGTGTAGGCTTCTTGGTGGAGGGGACTACTGCCTGTGTTCTGGTGGATGAGGCTGGATCTTGTCTTTCTGGTGGGCAGGTCCACGCCTGGTGGTGTGTTTTGGGGTGTTTGCGGACTTTTTATGAATTGAGGCAGCCTCTCTGCTAATGGGTGGCGTTTTGTTCCTGTCTTGCTAGTTGTTTGGCAAAGGGTGTCCAGCACTGTAGCTTGCTGGTCGTTGAGTGAAGCTGGGTGCTGGTGTTGAGATGGAGATCTCTGGAAGATTTTCGCCGTTTGATATTATGTGGAGCTGGGAGGTCTCTTGTGGACCAGTGTCCTGAAGTTCGCTCTCCCACCTCAGAGGCACAGCACTGACTCCTGGCTACTCAATTTGGGATGATTTGTTGTCTATTCATGTATTCCACAGATGCAGGGTACATGGAGTTGATTGTGGAGCTTTAATCCGCTGCTTCTGAGGCTGCTGGGAGAGGTTTCCCTTTCTCTTTGTTCTCACAGCTCCTGGGTCTCAGCTTTGGATTTGGCCCCGCCTCTGCGTGTAGGTCGCCGGAGGGCGTCTGTTCTTCACTCAGACAGGACAGGGTTAAAGGAGCAGCCTCTTCGGGGACTCTGGCTCACTCAGGCCGGGCGGGAGGGAGGGGCACGGAGTGCGGGGCGAGCCTGCAGCGGCAGAGGTCGGCGTGACGTTGCACCAGCCCGAGGCGCGCCGTGCGTTCTCCCAGGGAAGCCGCCCCTGGATCCCGGGATCCCGGCAGTGGCAGGCTGCACAGGCTCCCGGAAGGGCGGTGTGGACAGTGACCTGCGCTCGCACACAAGCTTCTTGGCGGCGGCAGCAGCAGCCCCAGCGTCCCACGCCCGTCTCTGGGCTCCGCGCTTTCAGCCGCGACTCGCGCCCGTCTCTGGAGCTCCTTTACGCGGCGCTCTTAATCCCCTCTCCTCGCGCACCAGGAAACCAAGAGGGAAGAAAAAGTCTCCTGCCTCTTTGGCAGCTCCAGAGTTTTCCCGGACTCCCTCCCGGCTAGCTGTGGCACATTAGCCCCCTTCAGGCTGAGTTCTCGCCGCCAGCCCCAGTCCTCTCCCTGCGCTCTGACCGAAGCCCGAGCCTCAGCTCCAGCGCCGTCCGCCCCGGCGGGGGAGCAGACAAGCCTCTCGGGCTGGTGAGTGCCGCTCGGCACCGCTCCTCTGTGCGGGAATCTCTCTGCTTTGCCCTACCCAGGTATGTGGGGAGTTTCTTGCCTTTTGGGAGGTCTGGGGTCTTCTGCCAGCGTTCAGTAGGTGTTCTGTAGGAGTTGTTCCACGTGTAGCTGTATTTCTGGTGTATCTGTGGGGAGGAAGGTGATCTCTGCGTCTTACTCTTCCGCCATCTTACCCGGAAGTCCTGCAATAGTTAATCTTTAAAACAAACTCAAACACTGTTCTTTTGTAGCCTGTCTTATTCTTTCAGATTAAATGACTTTTAGATGCCATGAATTCAGACTTGATTTTGCTAGCACACGAAAGGCAGGTCTCCTTTTGGAGATTACTGTAAGGAAATTCTGTTTGTGAGATCCTAGTGTGGACAGAAAGTATTGCCTGCTTTTTCAGTAAACAAAGAATATTGCCTGCCATCAAGCCCTCAGCTGCTGCAGCTACCCCTTATCATGCTCCCTTAGGGGAATTCAGGATGGAGAAAAACAGGATACTGGCCCTAGATAGTTAAGATGCATATCAAAGGAATACTTTCATTGAGCCCAGACTTGCATCTTCCCATACATAGAAAAGCACTAAAATTATTAGCTTGAGATGTCTGTTTTTTTGTGATAAGCAGTAATCTTTTGATGTTCAACTACTTGTTTTTTTTCTTTTTCTTTTTCTTTTTTTTCCCTTTCAAAAAATCCCATGTATCATGGCTCCTTCCTACCCTCTTTGGAACAGCCCTTAGAGCTCTCTGGAAGGCTGTCTCCCAGGCTATAGTCCTCAGTAAGTTCCCCAAATAAAACATAACTTGCACTTTTAGGTTGAGCTTTTTTTTTTTTTTTTTTTTTTTTTTTCCAGTCAACACTGAATTTGGAGATGCTGCAGTTTCATGCAAGTGGCCAATGACATTTACCACTTTCTGTTCTAAAAGTCCATTTCCAATGGGGAGTGCAAGGCGAGGCCAGTGAGAAGCAGAAATGTTGCTGCATCACCACCTGTGTTTACAGACATCCTCTACTCCTTGTAAGCCACCTTGCTTTTAGCAACTTCATAGTTATACACCTCCCTGGCATTTTTCTACTCAATTTGATATCATTTGGTCTTTGCTCTAACTCAATACAGTGCTCTTAAAATGCTTCAGGTCCATTGTTTGAAAGGACACACTAAAGTAACTCATGTCCCAATATGAAAATGCTAAATTCTTTGCTGCCTTTCTGGACATTGCATTCCACATTTCTTTGCAGGCAAGAAAACAGAGCCTAAAGCCTGAAGCTCATTTAGGGGATTGAGAGAATGAAATTTCCTTCTTGATTAACAGTTGACTAATGATGAGTTCCTGTTTTGTCTGGAGGGATATAGCGACTGTTTGAGCTTTTATAAACTCTTAAGTATCTATGTTCCTTTTCGAAAAACCTCATCCAAATTCCAATGAAATCTCCTCCTCTATTAGTTCACTGCCCAGATTTTTTAAATGGGAAAAGGCAAAAGCAAAAGCAAACCAACCAACTGGAAAAAAATTCAGTGAGTGCCTTGAGGCTTTGAGATAAGCTAGAAATAGATCCACACCCTGCTATCCATGTGCATGATACACAGGAAAAATTAGAACAATTAAAAAATTTTGAGTCTTTTTCCTTTGAAAATTTGATTTGTATTCTAAGTTCATAAGGCATGATAAATACTGGGAAGGGAAGTTCTGTCTGTGTGTGTATGTGTGGGTGTTTTCTTTTTCCATGTAGTTTCCTGAAAGGCTTTGGAAGTAAACTGGCTTGCTTTGCTGTTTGTGTTGTCACAGTTGCTTTCTTGGAAAGATAAGCCACAGGTCCTTTTGAGAAATGGGTAACCATGTTATTGGCATTTACACAGAGGCTTCTGCAAGGATGTTGGCAACCTCAGCTGAAAATCTGACTTTTGTGCTGAAAGTGGTGCTATCAAGTCCTATGGAATTGCCGCAGCCTTTGCTAAGATTTTAGTTCCTTTTATTATTTTCACACTTTTCTACTAGAATACAATTCATGGTACTTGTAAAGCATTAGAATATTAACCCTCTCTAAAAAGACAGAAAGAGACCTGATCCTATTAAAAATAGTTCTCAAATTCAAAATGCCAGGAAAGCCTACTTGTCATTCTCCTTATGAAGCTATTTCAATAAATAAAACTCATTGTGCTTTCCGATATATAATTCAAAGTACCTCATTAATGGTATTTTTAAAAAAACATGTTTGGGCGTATTGTGAAGCAAAGATATTAATGGCTCAGTATCTCTAAAATCTGAAATCATTTCCAAAATAAAGTTTGAAATATTCCTACTGGTTTGGTGTTCTAAGAAATAGCAAATAAGAACTACAATTCCAACTTTATTTTTAAATTATTGGGATTCGTTAGAAATAATTGTGTGGTGTTGATTACCAAAAACTATAAAACATCTTGATTTTTTCATTATAATAATTTGTAATAAAATGCCATGAGTTTTATTTTTCAATGCACCATATGGTTTTTAGTTCTGAAGTTTTAGCAAGATATAATTCAACAGCAAGTAGTAAAAACAGGCCATTTTAATAACTATTTCAAACAAGTTATTTACTTTCAAAAATGATTGGCCCTAAAATGTTCTCCCTTGAATATTATAAACATAAAATGTAAGCAGAACTTTATATTTTAAAAAAGTGAGCAAAAGTAAATCAATAGTGATGAAAATCATGAAAAATAAAATATTTGGCTTTATTGTGTTATTGCAAACTTTAGAGAATATCCCAAGTTCTGAGTCAATTGCTTATTAAAACAATTATAATTGTCATGAAGTATTTAAGTAGGTATTATGTGTATGGCTTGTAATAGAAACTTTGTGTCTATGCCTCTGAGCTCACATTGTAGTAGAAAAAAGAACAAATCGAAGATCACCATTTATTTTCCCCCAAATGTTATCTTGAACCCAGTCCTGTAGACTGTTAAAGTTATAAAACTAAAGAGTTCTATGGTGAAGTACACTTTGGAAATTCTGTGTAAAATTTAAACTTGTCCTTTAATATAAAGCTTCTCAGTTCTATTGCTATGTTAAAGTGAACTCTGGGTCTACAACAGAATGATCATTTATCAAATTTGTTTGACAATTGTATTAGGGTTCTCCAGAGTAACAGAACCAGTAGGAGATATCTGTCTATATATCTATCAATCAATCAATTTATTATAAGGGATTGGCTCACCTGAATGTGGAGACTGAGAAGTCCCGCAATCTGCTCTTTGAAAGTTGGAGGTGCAGGAGAGCTGATGATGTTGCTCCAGTCCAAACCCAAAGGCTTGAGAACTAGGGGAGCCAATAGTGGGAATCATAACTGTGGAGTATCCCAGGACCCACGAACCAGAGGGCCTATGGTGTAGATACTGGTCTAAATCTGAAGGCCTGAGAACCAGGAGTGCCAACGTCTGAGGGCAGGAGAAGGTGGATGCTCTGCTCAAGTAGAGAGCAAATTTGCCCTTCCTGTGCCATTTTGTTCTATTCAGCCTCTCACTGGATTGGATGATGCCCACCTGCGTTGGTGGCTGGAGGTCTTTTTTTACTCAGTTTACTGATTCAAATGCTGGTATCTTCCCAAAACACCCTCACAGACATACCCAAAAATAATGTTTTACCAGCTATCTGGCATCTCTCAGCCTAGTCAGGATGCCACATAAAATTAACCATAACAACTTTAGAACTCTTTTCTCCTGACATATTCATGGAATTCCCTGGATGTTCTTTATAAGCTGCTGACTTATACCATATATATATATAAAGCTGATCCTTGAACAATGCAGAGGTTAGGGGCACCAACCCTCACGCAGTCTAAAGTCTGAGTATAACTTTATAGTCAGCCCTCCATATCTTCAGTTTCACAGCCATGGAGTCAACCAACTGTGGAACATGTAGTACTATAGTATGCAGTTATTGAAAAAAATTCATGTGTAACTGAATTCATGTGTAACTGGACCTGCACAGTTCAAACTTGGGTTGTTCAAGGGTCAACTGTATGAAGGAGCTAAACTTTGCCATTAAAATGGTAGAAGTATTTCAAGGATGAAATTTTTAGATAACTAAATTAAAAAATATATATCTCCCTCATTTTTAATAGGATATTTTTATTTTATTTTATTTCATAAGATGTCTTTTCTTTCCACAATTGTTGATCATTTATCTAAACTTAGACCATTTAAACTTGACCAAGATGTCAAAGTATATTTTCCTATGATAGTGTAACTCATGAAACCAATAGAATAATGTATTGAACTGGCAAAAGACCTATTCTTGTTAGGGTGAATACCAATTTGACTGAGTCTTAGTGGGAAAGGAGACCATCTACAGCAACAAGACGGAGCTATTAGCACTAAGAACTAAATGATCTGTGCCAGCCTTACTTCATTCCAATAAATATTTGCTCTAAAAAGATAAGACTGCAAACCAGTAAATACTTCCACTGTTTGTTTTAGGAAATTCATGTAAATCATTTTTATCTGAGATAACAATCTACTTATCTGGAAAAATAGCTCATTTATCAAATAGCAATTTACTTATGAAGACTTACTTCAAGATCTTCATCTTACTGTATTCACCAACACCAAACTATTATGAACTTTGCCCATTCCCATTTTATTCCTCTCCCTACAAACACTTGAAAGACCCACCTTAAAACCACTTGAGCTCAGAAACCAAAACTCTATAAATCTCACCCTCTGGCTTCTCTCTTCTAGGACACAGCTAACATGGTATTCTGCTTTACTGTAGTGAGTTCTAATAACTTCAGCTTTATTGATTCTTTGCTTGGTGATATATTTTTTTTATTTGTCAATAACATTTATTTCATCAAATATATAATAAAATTATACAGAGGAAAGATCTTACACTCTTTTTTTTTTACATCTTTATTGGAGTATAATTGCTTTATAATGGTGTGTTAGTTTCTGCTTTATAACAAAGTGAATCTGTAATACATATACATATGTTCCCATATCTCTTCCTTCTTGCGTCTCCCTCCCTCACACTCTCCCTATCCCAGCCCTCTAGGTGGTCACAAAGCACAGAGCTGATCTCCCTGTGCTATGCGGCTGCTTCCCACTAGCTATCTATTTTACGTTTGGTAGTGTATATATGTCCATGCCACTCTCTCACTTTGTCACAGCTTACCCTTCCCCCTCCCCGTATCCTCAAGTCCATTCTCAAGTAGGTCAGTGTCTTTATTCCTGTCTTACCCCTAGGTTCTTCTGGACTTTTTTTTTCTTTGATTCCATATATATGTGTTAGCATACGGTATTTGTCTTTCTCTTTCTGACTTACTTCACTCTGTATGACAGACTCTAGGTCCATCACCTCACTACAAATAACTCAATTTCGTTTCTTTTTATGGTTGAGTACTATTCCATTGTATATATGTGCCACATCTTCTTTATCCATTCATCCAATGATGGACACTTAGGTTGCTTCCATCTCCTGGCTATTGTAAATAGAGCTGCAATGAACATTTTGGTACATGACGCTTTTTGAATTATGGTTTGCTCAGGGTATATGCCCAGTAATGGGGTTGCTGGGTCATATGGTAGTTCTATTTTTAGTTTTTAAAGGAACCTCCATACTGTTCTCCATAGTGGCTGCACCAATTTACATTCTCACCAACAGTGCAAGAGTGTTCCCTTTTCTCCACACCCTCTCCAGCATTTATTGTTTGTAGATTTTTTGATGATGGCCATTCTGACTGGTGTGAGATGATATCTCATTGTAGTTTTGATGTGCATTTCTCTAATGATTAATGATATTCAGCATTCTTTCATGTGTTTGTTGGCAATCTGTATACCTTCTTTGGAGAAATGTCTATTTAGGTCTTCTGCCCATTTTTGGATTGGGTTCTTTGTTTTTTGATATTGAGCTGCATGAGCTGCTTGTAAATTTTGGAGATTAATCCTTTGTCAGTTGCTTCATTTGCAAATATTTTCTCCCATTCTGAGGGTTGTCTTTTGGTCTTGTTTATGGTTTCCTTTGCTGTGCAAAAGCTTTTAAGTTTCATTAAGTCCCATTTGTTTATTTTTGTTTTTATTTCCATTTCTCTAGGAGGTTGGTCAAAAAGGATCTTGCTGTGATTTATGTCATAGAGTGTTCTGCCTAAGTTTTCCTCTAAGAGTTTGATAGTGTCTGGCCTTACATTTAGGTCTTTAATCCATTTGGAGTTTATTTTTGTGTATGGTGTTATGGAGTGTTCTAATCTCATATTTTTACATGTACCTGTCCAGTTTTCCCAGCACCACTTATTGAAGAGGCTGTCCTTTCTCCACTGTACATTCCTGCCTCCTTTATCAAAGATAAGGTGACCATATGTGCGTGGGTTTATCTCTGGGCTTTCTATCCTGTTCCATTGATCTATATTTCTGTTTTTGTGCCAGTACCATACTATCTTGATTACTGTAGTTTTGTAGTATAGTCTGAAGTCAGGGAGCCTGATTCCTCCAGGTCCATTTTTCTTTCTCAAGATTGCTTTGGCTATTCGGGGTCTTTTGTGTTTCCATACAAATTGTGAAATTTTTTGTTCTAGTTCTGTGAAAAATGCCAGTGGTAGTTTGATAAGGATTGCATTGAATCTCTAGATTGCTTTGGCTAGTAGAGTCATTTTCATACTGTTGATTCTTCCAATCCAACAGCATGGTATATCTCTCCATCTATTTGTATCATCTTTAATTTCTTTCATCAGTGTCTTATAATTTTCTGCATACAGGTCTTTTGTCTCCTTAGGTAGGTTTATTCCTAGGTATTTTATTCTTTATGTTGCAATGGTAAATGGGAGTGTTTTCTTAATTTCACTTTCAGATTTTTCATCATTAGTGTATAGGAATGCCAGAGATTTCTGTGCATTAATTTTGTAACCTGCTACTTTACCAAATTCATTGATTAGCTCCTAGTAGTTTTCTGGTAGCATCTTTAGGATTCTCTATGTATAGGATCATGTCATCTGCAAACAGTGACAGTTTTACTTCTTCTTTTCTGATTTGGATTCCTTTTGTTTCCTTTCCTTTTCTGATTGCTGTGGCCAAAACTTCCAAAACTATGTTGAATAAGAGTGGTGAGAGTGGGCAACCTTGTCTTGTTCCTGATCTTCGTGGAAATGGTTTCAGTTTTTCACCATTGAGGATGATGTTGGCTGTTGGTTTGTCACATACGGCCTTTATTATGTTGAGGAAAGTTCCCTCTATGCCTACTTTCTGCAGGGTTTTTATCATAAATGGGTGTTGAATTTTGTCGAAAGCTTTCTGTGCGTCTATTGAGGTGATCATATGGTTTTTCTCCTTCAATTTGTTAATATGGTGTATCACGTTGATTGATTTGCGTATATTGAAAAATCCTTGCAATCCTGGAATAAACCCCACTTGATCATGGTGTATGATCCTTTTAATATGCTGTTGGATTCTGTTTGCTAGTATTTTGTTGAGGATTTTTGAATCTATGTTCATCAGTGATATTGGCCTGTAGTTTTCTTTCTTTGTGACATCCTTGTCTGGTTTTGGTATCAGGGTGATGGTGGCCTCGTAGAATGAGTTTGGGAGTATTCCTCCCTCTGCTATATTTTGGAAGAGTTTGAGAAGGATAGGTATTAGCTTTTCTCTAAATATTTGATAGAATTCGCCTGTGAAGCCATCTGGTCCTGGGCTTTTGTTTGTTGGAAGATTTTTAATCACAGTTTCAATTTCAGTGCTTGTGATTGGTCTGTTCATATTTTCTATTTCTTCCTGATTCAGTCTTGGCAGGTTGTGCAATTCTTAGAATTTGTCCATTTCTTCCAGGTTGTCCATTTTATTGACATAGAGTTGCTTGTAGTAATCTCTCATGATCTTTTGTATTTCTGCAGTGTCAGTTGTTACTTCTCCTTTTTCATTTCTAATTCTATTGATTTGAGTCTTCTCCCTTTTTTTCTTGATGAGTCTGGCTAATGGTTTGTCAATTTGGTTTATCTTCTCAAAGAGCCAACATTTAGTTTTATTGATCTTTGCTCTCATTTCCTTCATTTCTTTTTCATTTATTTCTGATCTGATCTTTAGGATTTCTATCCTCCTGCTAACTTTGGGGTTTTTTTGTTCTTCTTTCTCTAATTGCTTTAGGTGCAAGGTTAGGTTGTTTATTTGAGATGTTTCCTGTTTCTTAAGGTAGGATTGTTTTGGTATAAACTTCCCTCTAGAAACTGCTTTTGCTGCATCGCGTAGGTTTTGGGTCGTCGTGTCTCCATTGCCATTTGTTTCTAGGTGTTTTTTGATTTCCCCTTTGATTTCTTCAGTGATCATTTTGTTATTGAGTAGTGTATTGTTTAGCCTCCATGTGTTTATATTTTTTACAGATCTTTTCCTCTAATTGATATGTAGTCTCATAGCATTGTGGTCGGAAAAAAATACTTGATACGATTTCAATTTTCTTTGTGACCCAAGATATGATCTATCCTGGAGAATGTTCCATGAGCACTTGAGAAGAATGTGTATTCTGTTGTTTTTGGATGGAATGTCCTATAAATATCAAATAAGTCCATCTTGTTTAATGTATCATTTAAAGCTGTGTTTCCTTATTTATTTTCATTTTGGATGATCTGTCCATTGGTGAAAGTGGGGTGTTAAAGTCCCCTACTATGATTGTGTTACTGTCTATTTCCTGTTTTATGGCTGTTAGTATTTGCCTTATGTATTGAGGTGCTCCTATGTTGGGTGCATAAATGTTTACAATTGTTATATCTTCTTCTTGGATTGATCCCTTGATCATTATGTAGTGTCCTTCTCTGTCTCTTATAATAGTCTTTATTTTAAAGTCTATTTTGTCTGATATGAGAATTGCTACTCCAGCTTTCTTCTGATTTCCATTTGCATGGAATATCTTTTTCCATTCCCTCACTTTCAGTCTGTATGTGTCCCTAGGTCTGAAGTGGGTCTCTTGTAGACAGCATATATATGGGTCTTCTCTTTGTATCCATTCAGCCAGTCTGTGTCTTTTGTTGGGAGCATTTAATTCACTTACATTTAAGGTAAGTATCAATATGTATGTTCCTAGTCCCATTTTCTTAATTGTTTTGGGTTTGTTATTGTAGGTCTTTTCCTTCTCTTGTGTTTCCTGCCTAGAGAAGTTCCTTTACCATTTGTTGTAATGCTGGTTTGGTGGTGCTGAACTTTCTTAGCTTTTGCTTGCCTGTAAAGGTTTTCACTTCTCCATCAAATATGAATGAGATCCTTGCTGGGTAGAGTAATCTTGGTTGTAGGTTTTTCTCCTTCATCACTTTAAATATGTCCTGCCACTCCCTTCTGGCTTGCAGAGTTTCTACTGAAAGATCAGGTGTTAACCTTATGGGGATTCCCTTGTGTGTTATTTGTTGTTATTCCCTTGCTGCTTTTAATGTTTTCTTTGTATTTAATTTTTTAGTTTGATTAATATGTATCTTGGCATGTTTCTACTTGGATTTATCGTGTATTGGACTCTCTGTGCTTCCTGGACTTGATTAACTATTTCCTTTCCTATATTAGGGAAGTTTTCAACTATAATCTCTTCAAATATTTTCTCAGTCCCTTTCTTTTTCTCTTTTTCTTCTGGGACCCCTATAATTAGAAGGTTGGTGCGTTTAATGTTGTCCCAGTGGTCTCTGAGACTATCCTCAGTTCTTTTCATTCTTCTTTCTTTCTTCTGCTCTGCAGTAGTTATTTCCACTATTTTATCTTCCAGGTCACTTATCCATTCTTCTGCCTCAGTTATTCTGCTATTGATCCCTTCTAGAGAATTTTTAATTTCATTTATTGTGTTGTTCATTATTGCTTGTTTCCTCTTTAGTTCTTCTAGGTCCTTGTTAAATGTTTCTTGCATTTTCTCTATCCTATTTCCAAGATTTTGGATCATCCTTACCATCATTATTCTGAATTCTTTTTCAGGTAGACTGCCTATTTCCTCCTCATTTGTTAGGTCTGGTGGGTTTTTACCTTGCTCCTTCATCTGCTGTGTGTTTTTCTGTCTTTTCATTTTGCTTATCTTACTGTGTTTGGGGTCTCCTTTTCGCAGGCTGCAGGTTCATTGTTCCTGTTGCTTTTGGTGTCTGTCCCCAGTGGCTAAGGTTGGTTCAGTGGGTTGTGTAGGCTTCCTGGTGGAGGGGACTAGTGCCTGTGTTCTGGTGGGTGAGGCTGGATCTTGTGTTTCTGGTGGGCAGGTCCACGTCTGGTGGTGTGTTTTGGGGTGTCTGTGGCCTTATTATGATTTTAGGCAGCCTCTCTGCTATTGGGTGGGGTTGTGTTCCTGTCTTGCTAGCTGTTTGGCATAGGGTGTGCAGCACTGTAGCTTGCTGGTCGTTGAGTGAAGCTTGGTCTTGGTTTTGAGATGGAGATCTTTGGGAGTTTTTTGGCGTTTGATATTACATGGAGCAGGGAGGTCTCCTCTGGACCCGTGTCCTGAAGTTGACTCTCCCACCTCAGAGGCAGAGCCCTGACGCCTGGCTGGAGCCCCAAGAGCCTGTCTTCCACACGGGTCAGAATAAAAGGGAGAAAAAATAGAAGGAAAGAAAGAAAGAGGATAAAATAAAATAAAGTTATTAAAATAAAAAGTAATTATGAAGAAAAAAATTTTTTAAAGTAAAAAGAAAAAAAAGAAGAAAAAGAAAAAAACCCTGGACGGTCAGAACCCTAGGGCAAATGTTGAAAGCAAAGCTATACAGACAAAATCTCACTCAGAAGCATACACATACACACTCACAAAAAGAGGAAAAGGGGAAAAAAATAATATATCTTGCTCCCAAAGTCTACCTCCTCTACTTGGGATGATTCGTTGTCTATTCAGGTATAACACAGATGCAGGGCACATCAAGTTTATTGTGGAGATTTAATTCGCTGCTCCTGAGGCTGCTGGGAGAGATTTCCCTTTCTCTTCTTTGTTCGCACAGCTCCCGGGGTTCAGCTTTGGATTTGGCCCCGCCTCTGCGTGTGCCTCGCCTGAGGGTGTCTGTTTTTGGCTCAGACAGGATGGGGTTAAAGGAGCAGCTGATTCGGGGGCTCTGGCTCACTCAGGCCGGGGGAAGGGAGGGGTACGGAGGGCGGGGCGAGACTGCAGCGGCAGACGCACCCCGGCGTGACGTTTCACCAGCCCGAGGCGCGCCGTGCGCTCTCCCGGTGAAGTTGTTCCTGGATCACGGTACCCTGGCAGTGGCGGGCTGCACAGGCTCCAGGGAGGTGAGGAGAGTGACCTGTGCTTGCATACAGGCTTCTTGGTGGCGGCAGCAGCAGCCTTAGCGTCTCATGCCCGTCTCTGTGGTCCGCGCTGATGGCGACAGCCTGCGCCCGTCTCTGGAGCTCCTTTAAGCAGCGCTCTGATTCCTCTCTCCTTGCGCAGCGGGAAACAAAGAGACAAGAAAAAGTCTCTTGTCTGTTCGGCAGCTCCAGACCTTTTCCCGGACTCCCTCCCGGCTAGCTGCGGTGCAGTAGCCCCTCCTGGCTGTGTTCACGCCGCCAGCCCCAGTCCTCTCCCTGTGCTCCGACCGAAGCCCGAGCCTCGGCTCCCAGCCCCGACCGCCCCGGAGGGCGAGCAGAAAAGCCTCTCGGCCTGGTGAGTGCTGGTCGGTACCGATCCTCCGTGTGGGAATCTCTCCTCTTTGCCCTTCGCACCCCTGTTGCTGCGCTCTCCTCCGCAGCTCCGAAGCTTCCCCACTCCGCCACCCACAGTCTCCGCCCACGAAGGGGCTTCCTAGCGTGTGGAAACCTTTCCTCCTTCACGGCTCCCTCCCACTGGTGCAGGTACCGTCCCTATTCTTTTGTCTCTGTTATTTCTTTTTTCTTTTGCCCTACCCGGGTACGTGGGGGAGTTTCTAACCTTTTGGGAGGTCTGAGGTCTTCTGCCAGCGTTCAGTAGGTGTTCTGTAGGAGTTGTTCCACGTGTAGATGTATTTCTGTTGTATTTGTGGGGAGGAAGGTGATCTCCGCGTCTTACTCTTCCGCCATCTTCTCCCTAAACTCTGCTTGGTGATATTTTGAAGAATTCAACAGTGGGATCTAAAAATGGGGGAAATTAAGAATATTTTTAGGGTTTTAGATTCTGAGTAGGGTGATTTTAGGGACTGGGCAGAGTTTACATGTATTAAGTTTGTACTGGTGAGGATAGCAAAGCAAGGTTTTGAAGCAAATCTTGATAAGCAAACTATAACACTAGTTTTAATACATATGCTCTTTTCATTGGCTTATAAGAGCAAATACATTTCATTGAGCAGGCAGATAATTGTTTTTAACTTGGTCTTAGCGTTGTTTAATATAGGGACAGAGAAGTATGCCTCATCCTTGTATTTAACAAAAGGACTGAAAATTATGTTTGTTTTAGTTCTCACTCGTGCAGATAGAGAATGAACATGTATTTGTTCATTGAAATAACTCGTCACAAAAGCATTTAAAGATTAAATTAAAATAAGGTAGCTAAGTTAGCTACAAAAATTGCTAATATCCTATGGGACTATAACACTATAACCTTTCAGATTATCTTTTCTACTGAACAGAAATCATGTAATTTCTGTCAACTGAAAGAAAAATGCACAATATAAGAGCTGTACGTTGAGTTGTAAGTGTCTTACTGAGGACTGTAGCCTGGGAGACAACCTCTCAGATAGCTCTGAGAAACTGCTCTGAAGAGGTAGGGTGAGGCCAGTATATATGTGATTTTGGCTAAGGAGTATGTGCCATCCAGCATACATTGCAGTAGAAGGTTACTGCTAGTTAGAAGAGCAGATATCTTAGTTAATGATTTCAGTTAATGAATATTTTTTTCTAATAGGAAGATGCAAGAATCTGGGTTCATGTAATTTTTTTTTTTTGAAATATAACTATCTGAGGGCCTATTTTGCCTGTTTACCCAAAGCACAGAGTGCGTCATTCTGCTCTCTACACTGAATTCCTTTCGGGTGTACTGTAGGTCAGCGACTGCTGTGGCTAATGACTTAATCCTTGTAGAACTGGATATCAGCAACATTCTTTGTTTTATGCTTCACAATAACTGAATTTTTATCCATATATAAATAGCAATTTAAACAAAGGTACATTCGCCTAGATAACCTAATAGTCCTTGGTTGGGCCTTTTTAAAAAATGTTTCAGTATGACATTAAAAGGGTATGCTACCATTACTTTACTTATTTCAAGTTTTAGATAATTTTAAAATATTGATGTTGTGTCATTGCAAAAAAAATAAATCCCCTTATTTAACTACCCACTCCACAAAGCCAAGGGTTGTGTCTCATTAAAAGTTTTAGACTACTGCACATAGCACATGCTCAAGGAATTCCTGCTGAACTGCCTTCCCTTCAGTCTCTAAAATTCTGTGGTCCTATGTATTTAAATGTAGCCCTATTGATTTTGAGCTTTATGATTCAAAGTATTTACTATATACTATCTCATTTCGTGCTTTGCTTTTCTTCTTCCCAGTGACTGCCATTATAGTTAAGCAGAATGCTTTAGCATCAAGTTAAAGAGAGATGAATGAATCCTAACGGTGCCTAAATGAAGTAATTTTCCTAATTTCATCTGAATAACTAAAATATAATTTTAAATAGGGAAGACTGCAAACTAAGTGTATAGTTATCTAAATATTTTAAATTGAGAAGAAACACTCATAGTTTTATTTTTTTCAGGGTATAACCATCCCTGGGATGGGTACAAAGTTTAAGGTATGGCTAACAGCTGTTAAACAAACTAGCAAGAGAGTGAAGCAATAGAGGTGAAAATGGTTTCAAGCCAGAGATACTTGTTTTGGATTGGATTTTGATATGTGATTTTAGTCTGAAGAAAACAATTATAAAAAACTGAAGACAACACTGAGCATGGGATGTTTGTGTATGATGGTGGTAGGAGGGGAATATTGGGCAAAAATTGGGGGAAAGTGGTGAGAAAACATAACTGGGGAGAATTTTATATTTCAAAACAATGAAAGTTTGGAGAAGTAAGTGAAACTGCTTTTTTCATAAACTAAAAAGCCAGAATGAGAAATTTGATTTGATTTTACAATGTAACTGTTGCAAATAGGACTGTCACATATTAGAAAAGTAAACTGAACACCGTATTCAGGACATAGAAGGAAAGAGAGCCTTCTTTGACCAGTTGAGAAGCCACGGCAATAACTCAGACAAGAAGCTATGAGAGTTTGGGTTAAAATTAAAGGACACATCTTAGACATTTTGATGGATGTGTTTTCAGAATTTGATGACTGATTGGATATAAGAAATGAAAAGAAGATAAGAATCAAAAATAAATCTAGGATTTTTAATATCCATCTCTGAAATGAGCAGTTTGGGCTGTGGAATGGGAACAGAATTGTAAATCCAATTTAGACATAGTAGGTTCATAGTTTGGGGCATTCATGTTGTGAGATGGATGCTGGGGGTGGGGGGAAGGCTCAAATTTCACATAGAAATCGGAGCTTAAGATAGAGATTTGAGAATCAGGCATCATTCAACCTGTGAATGTGGGTGATGTTTCTCATGGAAATAATAAATAGCACAGAAACATAAGAGCAAATGGCAAAGTTTGAGGCCACAAGAAAAGATGGGGGATCAAGAACAGACATTAGTTTATTATAAGGAAGAACAGAAGAACAGGTACTGAGGAAAGAATATTAGATTTTGTGAGAAGAAAGCCATTCTTGGCCTTAGAAGTTTCACTTAGAGAAAGTAGCTTCCAAATGAGTTCCCTCAGCAGTAAGGAAAGAGTAGGACCTGGATAATAGAATTAATTTTAGAGAAAACATATTATTTCTCAAACTAGATGGAAAGATGAGAATCAATACAAACTTGTACATTGATGATATATACCATGTATATGGTATCTGAGAAAAAAATTATGTAGATTGTGCTTAGGTAAGACAGGGTGTGCACTTTGGAGTTATGCCATATTAGGGAGATGAAAGGAAGTGTGAAGAAAAGAGTTTTTTTTAATAGCGAGAGTGTATTTGAATATATTTAGTAAATCAGCATGGAGAGGTGACCCGATGCCCTTTCTTCCTGCTCATTGCTATGGGGAACTGGTGGTTCTTGGTGAAAAGCTACAAAGCTTTGTTTTATGAGCATAGAGGTCTTTGGGACAGGAAGGGGTCAAGACCTGAAGTACTTTGTTGTAAAGTGAAAAGTTATCAAAAAGTTTTGAATAGATCAGGAATATTTTAACAAGGTTGTATGGCGAAGAAAGTAATAAGACAGAGAAACACTGGGCTGGTGCCTGAACTGAAAGTTGGAAGGCTGAAGGTCTCTTGGGTGGTTACAGTGGTTACCTGCTTTGACCCGCTGTCCTGCTGGCCACCTAATGTGCTAAGGAGGAACCATGCAAATAAGTAAGTAAAAATCCAAGTTATAAAGACTCTGGGGCTAGATCTATGGGACACTTGTTGCTGAGCATAAAATTGAAGAGAGGTGTATCCTCCTTAGCACCTGAGAGAACACTGCAAGACCAGCAGTTGCACTGAAAGGGCCTCCCACCAAACCGCTGGACTATCCTAGGTTTATCAATGACACCAGCCCTACTCCTTACAAGTATTAGAGCTCCATTGTGAGGAACTGAGGTAGGCCAGCAGGGGGCACTGGTCTAAATGTCAGGTCTGACAGAGAATGGTCTCAATGGGTACATCTGATTTAGTGCAATAGGTAATAAGCCCTAGAAGAATATGTTCAAATGATTAGTTGGGGAGGAGGGGTGTCTTTATGAATCCTTGGAGAGGAACTCAGCAAAAGATTGTTCTTCCTGCCAGTTTGGGCATATAAAGCGGAGTTTTTATAAATTCAACATCAGAACACTTGTGACCTCATTTTGTATCTCATCCTGGAGAAGTGGAACAATGATACAGGCATTTGTACTGTTACAACAAAAAGCTTGTATATATGCCTGATGTTTAGAACACAGGCTTTGTTTTGACAGATTATACTTAAATTCTGGCTCTACTATAAACTAAAAAGTTGTGTGCTTTTATGTGAATTATTTAAACTCTATGAGAGATTACATGAGAAAAATAATACCTGCTCCGAGATATTTTACTAAGTAATATAGATAGAGGATACAGGTCAACGCCTGACTCAGTGTCTGGAAGTGTGATTGTCATGATGGCGATTATTGTTATGGTTAATTCTAACCACGTCAATCATCTACCATACTGAGTAAATTTCTATTTCTCATAGCTTGCAAATTTTGGAGTTGAACAGGTAATTTTTTTGGGTAACTTGTCTATGTTCATTAACTAAAGTATGTGTCCCAATCAGGGGTTAGTACGTATGTCAGTTTTTGGTGAGGGAGTATTTCTTTCCTACCCTTGATGGTCTCCTTTAATGTGGAGAGATCTTTAACAGTGGAATTCTCCTGGTCTCTCTCCACTCCCTCGCATGCTTTTCTTTATAGAGGATGATTTAATGACTTAACTTGATGGGTGAGTTTGATAACAGGAATTGTTTATGCATTATCTCCCCCACTTCTGCTCACTGGCATGTGAACTGCATGCTATGATCATGCATTTCCCTCATACAGCATTTCCCATGCTGTATGTACATACAACATTTCCCATGCTGTATGTACATTCTGTGGATAGCCCTGCAGGTGAGGAGGTCAGGACCAGTGTCGGAGGGACTGAGTGGGCAGTCTATCTGATTCTGGAGGTCCATTTTACATAGCCCACTTGCCCACACATTTAAACCAGATTTTTCACTTTTTCTTGCTCATAGAAATTTTAATTTCCTCTTGGAAATATTCACCATCACATGGAACAGGTGGTTAGTTATCAAAGATTCACATATTTTGGAAATGAGGAAAATTTGAAAGAGCTACCACTGAGAGGGAAACCAAGGATTTTGAAAGCAGCCCAGCCATAAATGTTTCTCCCAAACGAAAGCACTTTAGACCTAATCGTGTGTCTCATGTAATAGCAGCTAAAACTCCAGCCAAGGGCAATCTTATGCTGCTATCATTGCTAACATTTTAGAATTTGCGAAGTAGGTCCATAACAGGTTATGTCTTTGAACATTAACCATATTAGTTTTGAAGAGGCACAGGTAATGAAAATGATAAGTGACTTATTAGCTATTGTTTTACATGCAATATCTCTAATTTCCATAAAAATTCTGCAAGTTAAATAGTATGGATCCCATTTTGCAGATGTGGAAGCTAAGGCTTGGAAAGGTTAAGTAACTTCATTAAGATAACAGATTAGTAGGTGTTCAGGTGAGGAGTCTTTCAGCTCAAACCAGGCTTGTGTTCCAAAACTCATGTTCTTTCTATTGTATCATACTTTCTCTTTAAAATATATTTAATATATTGTGAATTCAAGTCCCGTTCTACTTTCATTATTTTGCTTAAGGTATTGAATTAGTTTTCATATTAGTGACATGTGTTTACTTTAATCTGATAGTACCTACAGAGTTATTGCGATTCTTTTTCTAATTTTAACTTCAAAGAATGGAAACAAGAAATGCTCAGATATCTTCATTTCCTCAGCTAATAAGTTTGTGTTGCATAGACCACAATGCTGAACACACCAAATCTGAGGATCAAAAGAATTTTAAATCCTACATTATTTAAAAGTATGCTTTATTTTAAACTCCTAGTGTCGTTCATGTGGTTAGCAGCATGACTAAGTGCAGAGGGCTGTTTTAATGGCTACAGTTGGTCCTTAATGAGGTGGGAAATGTGTGCAAGAGAGAGAAATTATTTTCTAAGAGAATTATCAAAAGAGGAGTATGAACTAATGGCCCAAATAAAATTTGGGATGAATCTGGGTCTGCATGGGGTTAGTTTCATAAAAGGACTGTAGAGACTACACACAACATTGTTCTGAGCCCTAAATGTAAACTGCACACGAGAATAAACAAAAATGATATTTAACCATTTTTTAAAACTTTTCAGAACACTGTCACTTTTACTATCACTGTCACTTTCTAGTATCTTACAAGAAATGAATAAAAATTTTAACTGTCCAGGTTTGGTGAAATATTTTGAAAAATTTTCCAAGGAGAAATCTGATAGGTTGATTATCCTTGCTCTTATAAAACTGGCTATTCCCTTG
Source organism: Mesoplodon densirostris (assembly GCF_025265405.1). Lineage (NCBI taxonomy): Eukaryota > Metazoa > Chordata > Mammalia > Artiodactyla > Ziphiidae > Mesoplodon > Mesoplodon densirostris. The sequence goes on from NC_082661.1 coordinate 222,513,205, forward strand.
CAGATAGTAACTTTTACTGTTTAATTTGGATAGCTTTGCCTGGGGGAGATGGTCTTGAATAGCTTATGAAACAAGTTTATAGAATAAGGATGATTTTTCTTAAAATGGGCATGATTGTTTCTGTTTCTTGAAAAACAGAACTACATCTTGAATGAGACGAGTTGAACACAGGCAGGGAGGCACTGGAGCATCATTTCTGAGAGGACAGGCCATGGCTCAGTTCAGGTGCCAGCTCTCTTGCTAGTGACTGTACAACCTCAACAAATTCCTTCTGATCTGTGAATCTTGTTCCTCACCTGTAAAATGAAAACAATGATATTACCTATTTGTTATATATATAGTTATTATCAAGAATAAATTAAACAGTGTTTTTAACACCTCAGGCACATGGTAATGACTCAAAACATGTTGGATATTAGGATAGTGCTATTGGCTATGTTGTTTAACATTGCCATTAAAACTATGTTATAATTTATCAAGCTTTTAGGAAAACTGAAAAAACTGGGTATTGCTCAAAGTAATCATATACTTACTGTAGGGCCAACTAAGCTTACACAGCCTATTCTACATCCTTCAGATATTTTAAATTTAAAAAAAATTAACTATTGTTAGAAATTCCATTTCTCTATTGTTTTAACAATTCAGCTCTCTTAGAGGTTAATTTGACAGTTGTCTAAGATAAATTTTGAAATTTTGTTTTACTATTTAATTGGAATGTATTGTTAGTTTTTAAATAAAGTATTTTAAATAAAAAATTGATTTCAAAGAAAAAAGTAATCATTAACTTTTACCAATTTATCATGATTGCCATTCTTATGTATAATCCTCAATTAGAATTGACTTTTTTAATTTTTAGTTTTTAATTTTTTTTAGTTTTTTATTGAAGTACAGTTGATTTACAATATCGTGTTAGTTTCAGGTGTACAGCACAGCAATTCAGTTATATATATATATACACACATATATATATACACACACATACATACACACATGCACATATATATAAATATATATCCTTTTTCTGATTCTTATCCCTTACAGGTTATTACAAAATATTGAGTAGAGTTCCCTGTGCTATACAGTAGATGCTTGTTGGTTATCTATTTTATATATAGTAGTATGTATATGTTAGTCCTAACCTCCTAATTTATCCCTTCCCCCAACCCCCTTTCCCTTTTGGTAACCATAAGTTTGTTTCCTATGTCTGTGAGTCTCCTTCTGTTTTGGAAATAAGTTCATTTGTTTTTTTTGTTTGTTTTTTTTAGATTCCACGTATAAGTGATATCATATGGTATTTCTTTCTCTGTCTGACTTACTCGGTTTAGTATGATAATCTCTAGGTCCATCCATGTTGCTGCAAATGACATTATTTCATTCTTTTTATGGTTGAGTAATATTCCATTATATATATATATATATATATATATATATATATATATATATATATATACCACATCTTCTTTATACATTCATCTGTTGAAGGACTTTTTGGTTGCTTCCATGTCTTGGCTATTGTAAATAGTGCTGCAACGAACATTGGGGTGCATGTATCTTTTCAAATTATGATTTTCTCTGGATATAAGCCCAGGAGTGGGATTGCTGGATCATATGGTAGCTCTATTTTTAGTTTTTTAAGGAGCCTCCATACTGTTCTCCATAGTGGAGTGGTTGTTCCAATTCACATTCCCACCAACAGTGTAGGGGGTTCCCTTTTCTCCACACCCTCTCCAGCATTTATTGTTTGTAGATTTTTTATGATGGCCATTCTGACCAGTGTGAGTTGGTAACTCATTGTAGTTTTGATTTGCATTTCTCTAATAATTAGCAATGTTGAGCATCTTTTCATGTGCTTTTTGGCCATCCATATGTCTTCTTTGGAGAGATATCTATTTAGATCTTCTGCCTATATATTTTGATTGAGTTGTTTGTTTTTTTATTATCGAGTTGTATGAACTGTTTGTATATTTTAGAGATTAATCCCTTGTCAGTTGCATCATTTGCAAATATTTTCTCCCATTCTGTAGGTTGTCTCTTCATTTTGTTCATGGTTTCCTTTGCTGTTCAAATGCTTTTAAGTTTAATTAGGTCCCATTTGTTTATTTTTGTTTTTGTTTCCATTTCTCTAGGAGACAGATCCAAAAAGATACTGCTGTGATTTATGTCAAAGAATGTCCTGCCTATGTTTTCCTCTAGGAGTTTTATAGTATCCAGTCTTACATTTAGGACTGTAGTCCATTTTGAGTTTATTTTTGTGTATGGTGTTAGAGAATGTTTTAATTTAATTCTTTACAATAGAATTTACTTTTATTAACCACAGGATTTGTCTGTTATTTGGGTGTTTCTACCTAACAGAGGAAGTACTTTCATTTGAATCAACTTCACAGCTTTCTGCTTTTTTCTTTCCCAAGGGTATAAAAGACCTTGTGGTGGCATATAGTGATGCTACTGAAAAGACAAAACTCTAGGACCGTTTTCCCCAGCACAGATTTCTTGGCTACTTTTCTTGCTGGAAGATGTGAGAGATGTTACTGTGTTCCCACCTTAGCTTTGTCTTCTTTAGCTTGAAATTTGCAATGGAGGAACTCACTGGAAGTGGCTCATTTGTCCAGCTGCCCTCAAGGTCAGGATCTGAATGAAGGCCTGGGACTCTAAGAGGCTTTGCCAAGTTCATACAGCCAGTTGGGGCAGAGCTAAGACACAGCTCTCCTGACTCTCAATCTAGTGCAAGCCTCACTAATTCCCTGAGGCCTCTCAGCTGGCTTCCCAGCTGTCATTCTTCTCCCAGTTTTGGCCTAGGTGCAAACTTTTCTGTTAAAATGAAACAAGCCAAAAATGAAACTCTGACTTTTTCACAAACAGTATTTTTCCTAGCCATCCCCTCTCTGTTTATACCACTGCTTACTGGATGAGAATGTGAGTGGAGATGTAGATCGTGAAAGTAGAGCTACTCACTGCTCTTCCAAAAACCTGTAAATTAGGAATTTTAGGGATGCAAATATAAGTGCATGCTATGGCTCTGAGAAAGTTGTTGGATAGATTAGGTTCTCCTCTTTCTCTGATAAGATCCCTTAGAGTCTTGGCTTTCATCCTCCTTTTCTTTGCTCTAAGAATCTTTTAAGTCATTGATCAGGAGAAATTCTCCCAACCTAGTCCAATTAACTAAGAGAAATTCCTGCACATGTATTTGGAAGGAAAGGAAAGTTTGATGTTCAAATAATACATTTGGGGGCTTTGGATCCAAATGTATTTTTTAAGGAAAAATATTTTATGAAAAGGACCTCTGGTCATCCTAGGCTTAAACTTTTTTTTTTTGGAAACTTTAGTTCTTTATAGTCTGTGTAAAAATGAATTAGCAAAAACAGATTGCTCAAAGTTAATGACATTTTGAACTCAACTTTGACATATTGGTATGGGTAGTTAAATTTTCTAAACCAACTTTCTGAGTCAGAGGTGGAGGGCGTCATTTCCCAATTCTGGTTTACAAAGTGTCATCCTCATAATGTCTTCCTTCAAAAAGGGAGGCTACTCAAAACGAAAAGGAGGGAGGAGTGTTGAGTGGAAATGATGATTCATTACCACAACTCCCAACAGTAGAGTCATCCATTCCCACAGTTCATGGTCATCTGTTTTTCTGTGCCATTATGCTAATGAATCACTGCTGTTTACCGTTTGGGGAGTAGCACCTTTCAACACCTGTAAGAAAGAAACACTGTTTGAAAGCTGGCTTCCTGGTTAGAATGCCAAAAAGTTTTGTGACATGCTCTGGTTCCCAAAACCTAGTAGTAGAAAGGACTACATTCATATTCTAAATGTGCAGAAACCGTGCTTCTCTTAGGGAGGGACCAGGTCCTTCCCGCAAGTGTCTCACTGGAATGAGATCCGAACGTGCTTGCATCACTGTCACTGTCAGCAACACAGACTTAATCTGTAATTTGTCCATGTTGACTCTGGCTTGTTAAAAATAGACAAGGACAAATAAGGAGCTGTAATGCTGTGTTTGCATCTTAAAGAGTATTTGTTATGTTTTGCATTTACTCTCTTGGCTTTAAACTTTCCAAGAAGTTTTGGGTCAAGGTAGTAGTTACCTCTTCTCCCAGTTAATTTTGGTCTGCAAATTCAGACTTTTGAAATGAACTCTAAAAGCAGTTGATTTTAAAAACATGTTGGAAAATAAAATAATTTAATTTCTGGGGATATCACATTTAACTGTACTAACCTAGAATTGTTTTGCTCAGATGTTTTGTTCAATCATTTTTTTCCTAATGCTGGTATGATGGGGAATAACATACTCCATGTTCAAGTCCTTTGGAGTTGATGGATGAGGTACTTTGCCTCACTACTTTGAATGTTTATGAGTATGGTAATTCATTTTTTGTTTCTCTAATAATGTATATTATTATTGTCTCAGCTGAGCTTCCTGGTCTATTATCTTTCAGTCTGTTGTCATTTAGAGATTTGAAAATTCCATCTATATGAAGGTACCTTTGAGTGATGGGATTCACTTTGAGAGTAGGATGCAGTCTTTGCAAAAGAAATAGAGAAGATTAGAATATAAAATGGGAGACTAAAACAGACATTGTGTTTCTCTAACAATGCTAGCATAGCTGAGTAGTCCTAGGATTCTGGCTTCCCAAGTCCCACAACCAGCAGAAACAATTCCCCAGAGAGAATCAGTTTCCAGTCGGAACTGTAAAAGCGTAAGTAATACAACGAAATTGTTAGGGATTAAATGGCAGCTCAGATAATCTCTTTCCTTTTAGGTTGAGTACATTTGTTTTCTAAACAAATGGAAAATGGGTCTTAGAAATATTATTTTAGTTAGTGTGGCATTTTTACTTAAAAACCACTTTAAGCCTAGTCATAGTTCCAGATGGTCAGAATGAAAATCACTTAACTCACTATAGAGGTTAAACTAAGATTGATAGCTGTGAATTTACCAGGATTTTGTTGTGTTCTAGAAATTCAGAACATTTTAGAACCTCTTATATGTCTGAATATGGGGCGAAGATATAGTAAATAGGCCTGATATGGCTATACTATGACAAAAGCAATTTTATGTAAGACATTCATTGTCAAGTGACATAAGTGTGAAAGATGTCAGCCACATCAACACTTGGTCACCCATAATTCAAGTGGATTCTGTGGCAACATAAATTTTTCATTCATGCTTGCTGGGGAAGATTCATTCTTTCAGAGAGTATTTGTAACAAAGTAACAAAAGGTAGAACTACGGACCATTTCCATGGGGATATTACTTCCTAATCTATTGCTGTGGACTGTTGCTCCAGGGCTGATAAAAATATATGGAATTTTGTGGTTCTTGCTGTTTGCTGAAAATCAGTATGACATGGCAGCACATCTCAAATTGCAATAGTTTATATAAATCTTTCTCTTGGGGACTGACGTGTGTCTAAATTTCCCATAATTATTTATCATTCCAAGATATATTAAGGCATCTAATGAATTACCCTGTGGATTGCTTTCAGTCAAAATATAATGTTCCTGCACAGGATGAAGTTTGCTTTCATTGAACTGAATAAATATTTATGTAGTGGTAAATACATAGCAGGTATTTTCCAGGTGCTGAAGACACCACCTAGGTCTCAGTAGTCCTCGTGAACTTACTAGAGTAGAAATGAGGGAGGACAAAAGGCTTTTGTGTCTTCAGAATAGATGTCCTCGTGGGGGTTAAAGGGATGCACAAAGTCTCTGAAATATCTTTGAGCTATGAGATTTTTAGCTTTGTAAACTATGGAATATTATGTTCCTTCTCTGAGCCTCATGTCTATGTGAAAGTGGAGGTAACACCTACATTAAATGGTGGTTCTGAGGATTAAACTGAAAATATATAAAGCACTCTGTACTAACTGGCAGAGAGGATGCTCTGTGAAAGGCATTTATTCCTATTATTACTCTAATGTTCTTAGGAGGACCATGTTCATATAAGAAACACTAGGAATTTAGAAAAGAGCATCATGGTTTTGATTTGCTTAGGAATCTTCGTGCTAACTGAGTTAGATTATGAAAGATCTGGGTGGCAGAAAGGACCCTGGCACCAGCCCACATCTCTTACAAAAAGAAAGGGGAATGAAGGTTTCCTAAATTCTTTTGGAGGTTGAATCACTGAATAGGGAGACCCCTGCTGAGGTAGAGAAGATGCAAAGCGCTGTGCTTCCTTTTGGAGGATTCAGTGAAGAAGCTCTGCTGATACCAAATGGGAGAGTACATACTTTGCCTCTCAGCCACCTCCTGAAGAATCATGCATCAAGCATCCATTCTGTGAATACATATTTATTGCATGAGTACTGTGTACTGGACACTGAGTGCTGAAAATAGAGAAGTGAAAAGGTAATTGATAAAAATCACTGTTCTTATCATGGAACTTACCTTGTAAAGGGAAGAAGACAATAAACATGGTCTATAAATAATGTATGAGGTATGTTAGAAGGTGATAAGTGCTAGTGAGAAGAATAAATCTGAGAAGAGGGTAAGGAGTGCTGGCAGCGGTTGCAGCTGTCAGTGGAGTGGCCAAAGTAGGCTTCAGTGAGAATGTCTCCTCTGAGCAAGTTTTTGGAAGAAATAACAGGAATGAGCAAGGCAGAAAATCAAAGTGAAGAGTATTGGAGGGGAGGGAGCAGGCCTGGTGTGAAGACTCTAGGGTGGGAGCATGTTAGTGAGTTCAACATCAGGGTCTCAGACAAAGAGATGAGGGCAGCGTAAGCAAATGAGAAGACAATTGGGAAGGACAGTAAGAAACCTGATCCCACAGGACTGTGCAGACCTTCATAAGAAAGTGGCTTTCATTCCCACTCATGCACAGAGCCAGTGGGGGACTTTGAGCAGATGAACATCATGCTTTGGCTTAATTGTTTTAAAGTCTTACACAAACTACTGGATGACAGTAGACTTTGGGGGCGGGAGGCAGGTACACAGTGGGGTAATGAGCAGTAGTAAGGCACACTCTTGGGAAGCTCTTTCTGTTCAGGCAATTGAACGCCATAGTAGTTGGGTTATCTTGATGATCAGTATCTTATAGGTCAGGCCATTCAAGGTCAGCAGGAAACCTATTCTGCTTGAGCAAGGGAGTGGCGACTTGCAGGAAACACGACAGCCATCCTGTTTGGAGTTCTGATGGGCCACAGTGAGCAACAATGGTAGCAGTGCTTCCAGAATTAAGCAGTCGCTGTTCAGTTGGTACTGGGGAGCAGAAGCACTGGTACAGCCCCTGTGGGATTGTGCATCATTCAGCAGGAAGTTGGGGGGTGATGTCTAAAGGAAAGCATGTCTACAAGTGCTCACCGGGTAGCCTGAGTACCAGAGTAGCCTCATGTTTGGATGTATCACTATGGATGGGAGCAGGCATTATGGCAGGGTGATATCTTTTGTAATATTAACCAGTAATTTAGGCATCTAGAATATGCAGCATATGTCAAGGCCACTCTCTCACTTTGTCCCAGCTTCCCCTTCCCCCTCCCTGTGTCCTCAAGTCCATTCTCTACATCTGCATCTTTATTCCTGTCCTGCCCCTAGGTTCTTCAGAACCTTTTCGTTTTTGTTTTTTAGATTCCATGTATAAGTGTTAGCATAAGGTATTTGTTTTTCTCTTTCTGACTTAACTTCACTCTGTATCACAGATTCTAGGTTCATCCACCACACTACAAATAACTCAATTTCATTTCCGTTTATGGCTGAGTAATATTCCATTGTATATATGTGCCACATCTTCTTTATCCATTCATCTGTTGATGGATACTTAGGTTGCTTCCATGTCCTGGCTATTGTAAATAGTACTGCAATGAACATTGGGGTACATGTCTCTTTTTGAATTATGGTTTTCTCAGGGTATATGTCCAGTAGTGGGATTGCTGGGTCATATGGTAGTTCTATTTTTAGTTTTTTAAGGGACCTCCATACTGTTCTCTGTAGTGGCTGTATCAATTTACATTCCCGCCAACAGTGTAGGAGGGTTCCCTTATCTCCAAACCCTCTCCAGCATTTACTGTTTGTAGATTTTTTGGATGATGGCCATTCTGACCAGTGTGAGGTGATACCTCATTGTAGTTTTGATTTGCATTTATCTAATGATTAGTGGTGTTGAGCATCCTTTCATGTGTTTGTTGGCAATCTGTATAGCTTCTTTAGGAGAAATGTCTATTTAGGTCTTCTGCCCATTTTTGGATTGGGATGTTTGTTTTTTTGATATTGAGCTGAATGAGCTGCTTGTATATTTTGGAGATTAATCCTTTGCCAGTTGCTTCATTTGCAAATATTTTCTCCCATTCTGAGGGTTGTCTTTTCATCTTGTTTATGGTTTCCTTTGCTGTGCAAAAGCTTTTAAGTTTCATTGGGTCCCATTTGTTTATTTTTGTTTTTATTTCCGTTTCTCTAGGAGGTGGGTCAAAAGGATCTTGTTGTGATTTATGTCATAGAGTGTTCTGCCTATGTTTTCATATAAGAGTTTTATAGTGTCTGGCCTTACATTAAGTCTTTAATCCATTTTGAGTTTATTTTTGTGTATGGTGTTAGGGGGTGTTCTAATTTCATTCATTTACATGTAGATGGCCAGTTTTCCCAGCACCACTTATTGAAGAGGCTGTCTTTTCTCCATTGTATATTCTTGCCTCCTTTGTCAAAGATAAGATAACCCATATGTGCATGGGTTTATCACTGGGCTTTCTATCCTGTTCCACTGGTCTATATTTCTGTTTCTGTGGCAGCACTATACTGTTTTGATTACTGTAGCCCTGTAATATTGTCCAAAGTCCGGGAGCCTGATTCCTTCAGCTCCGCTTTTCTTTCACAAGATTACTTTGGCTCTTCGGGATCTTTTGTGTTCCCACACAAATTGTGAAATTTTTTGTTCTAGTTCTGTGAAAAATGCCATTGGTAGTTTGATAAGGATTGCACTGAAAGTGTAGATTGCTTTGAATAGTATAGTCATTTTCATAATGTTGATCCAGTCCAAGAACATGGTATATCTCTCCATCTTTTTGTATCATCTTTAATTTCTTTCATCAGTGTCTTATAATTTTCTGCATACAGGTCTTTTGTCTCCTTAGGTAGGTTTATTCCTAGGTATTTTATTCTTTTTGTTGCAATGGTAAATGGGAGTATTTCCTTAATTTCTTTTTCAGGTTTTTCATCATTAGTGTATAAGAATGCAAGAGATTTCTCTGCATTACTTTTGTATCCCGCTACTTTACCAAATTCATTGATTAGCTCTAGTAGTTTTCTGGCAGCATCTTTAGGATTCTCTATGTATAGTATCATGTCTTCTGCAAACAGTGACAGCTTTACTTCTTTTTTTCTGATTTGGATTCCTTTTATTTCCTCTTCTTCTCTGATTGCTGTGGCTAAAACTTCCAAAAGTATGTTGAATAATAGTGGGGAGAGTTGGAAACCTTGTCTTGTTCCTCATCTTAGTGGAAATGGTTTCAGTTTTTCATCACTGAGAAAGATGTTGGCTGTGAGTTTGTCATATATGGCTTTTATTATGTTGAGGTAGGTTCCCTCTATGCCTACTTTCTGGAGAGTTTTTATCATAAATGGGTGGTGAATTTTGTCGAAAGCTTTTTCTGTATATATTGAGATTATCATATGGTTTTTCTCCTTCAATTTGTTAATATGGTGTATCACATTGATTGGTTTGCATATATTGAAGAACCCTTGCATTCCTGGAATAAACCTCACTTGATCATGGTGTATGATCCTTTGAATATGCTGTTGGATTCTGTTTGCTAGTATTTTGTTATGGATTTTTTTCATCTATGTTCATCAGTGATATTGGCCTGTAGTTTTCTTCCTCTGTGACATCCTTGTCTGGTTTTGGTATCAGGGTGATGGTGGCCTTGTAGAATGAGCTTGGGAGTATTCCTCCCTCTGCTATATTTTGGAAGAGTTTGAGAAGGATAGGTGTTAGGTCTTCTCTAAATGTTTGATAGAATTTGCCTGTGAAGCTTCAGGTCCTGGGCTTTTGTTTGTTGGAAGATTTTTAATCACAGTTTCAATTTCAGTGCTTGTGATACGTCTGTTTATATTTTCTGTTTCTTCTTGTAGTCTCTGAAGGTTGTGTTTTTCTAAGAATTTGTCCATTTCTTCTAGGTTGTCCATTTTATTGGCATATAATTGCTTGTAGGAATCTCTCATGATCCTTTGTATTTCTGCAGCGTCAGTTGTTACTTCTCCTTTTTTCATTTCTGATTCTGTTGATTTGAGCCTTCTCCCTTTTTTTCCTGATGAGTCTGGCTAATGGTTTGTCAATTTTGTTTATCTTCTCAAAGAACCAGCTTTTAGTTTTATTGATCTTTGCCATAGTTTCCTTCATTTCTTTTTCATTTATTTCTGATCTTATTTTTATGATTTCTTTCCTTATGCTAACTTTGGGGTTTTTTTGTTCTTCTTTCTCTAATTGCTTTAGGTGTAAGGTTAGTTTGTTTATTTGGGACATTTCTTGTTTCTTGAAGTAGGATAGTATTGCTGTAAACTTCCCTATTAGAACTGCTTTTGCCTCATCCCATGTGTTTCGGGTCGTCGTGTTTTCATTGTCATTTGTTTCTAGGTATTTTTTGATTTCCTCTTTGATTTCTTCAGTGATCTCTTGGTTATTTAGTTGCATATTGTTTAGCCTCCATGTGTTTGTATTTTTTACAGTTTTTTTCCTGTAATTGATATCTAGTCTCATAGCGTTGTTGTCAGAAAATATACTTGATACAATTTCAATTTTCTTAAATTTACCAAGGCTTGATGTGTGACCCGAGATATGATCTATCCTGGAGAATGTTCCATGAGCACTTGTGAAGAACTTTATTCTATTGTTTTTGGATGGAATGTCCGATAAATATCAATTAAGTCCATCTTGTCTAATGTATCATTTAAAGCTTGTGTTTCCTTATTTATTTTAATTTTGTTTGATCTGTCCATTGGTGAAGGTGGGGTGTTAATGTCCCCTACTATGATTGTGTTACTGTCGATTTCCCGTTATGGCTGTTAGCGTTTGCCTTATGTATTGAGGAGTTCCTATGTTGGGTGCATAAATATTTACAATTGTAATATCTTCTTCTCGGATGGATCCCTTGATCATTATGCAGTGTCCTTCTTTGTCTCTTGTAATAGTCTTTGTTTTAAAATCTATTTTGTCTGATATGAGAATTGCTACTCCAGTTGTCTTTTGATTTCCATTTGCATGGAATATCTTTTTCCATCACCTCACTTTCTGTCTGTATGTGTCCCTAAGTCTGAAGTGGGTCTCCTGTACACAGCATATATATGGGTCTTATTTCTGTATCCATTCAGGCAGCCTGTGTCTTTTGTTGGAGCATTTAATCTATTTACGTTGAAGGTAATTATCGATATTTATGTTCCCATTACCATTTTCTTAATTGTTTTTGATTTGTTATTGTAGGTCTTTCCTTCTCTTGTGTTTTCTGCCTAGAGAAGTTCCTTTACCATTTGTTGTAAAGGTGGTTTGGTGGTGCTGAATTCTCTTAGCTTTTGCTTGCCTGTAAAGTTTGTAATTTCTCTGTCAAATCTTAATGAGATCCTTGCTGTGTAGAGTAATCTTGTTTGTAGGTTCTTGTCCTTCATCACTTTAAATATGTCCTGCCACTCCCTTCTGGCTTGCAGAGTTTCTGCTGAAAGATCAACTGTTAACTTTATGGGGATTCCCTTGTATGTTATTTGTTGCTTTTCTCTTGCTGCTTTCAATATTTTTTCTTTGTACTTAAGTTTTGGTAGTTTGATTAATATGTGTCTTGGCGTGTTTCTCCTTGGATTTGTCCTGTATGGGACTCCCTGTGCTTCCTCGACTTGATTGACTATTTCCTTTCCCATATTAGGGAAGTTTTCAACTATAATCTTTTCAAATATTTTCTCAGTCCCTTTCTTTTTCTCTTCTTCTCTTGGGACCCCTATAATTCGAAGGTTGGTGCATTTAATGTTGTACCAGAGGTCTCTGAGACTATCCTCAGTTCTTTTCATTCTTTTTTCGTTATTCTTCCCTGCAGTAGTTATTTCCACTATTTTATCTTCCAGGTCACTTATCCTTCTGACTCAGTTATTCTTCTATTGATCCCTTCTAGAGAATTTTTAATTTCATTTATTGTGTTGTTCATAATTGTTTTTTGCTCTTTAGTTTTTCTAGGTCCTTGTTAAACGCTTCTTGTATTTTCTCCATTCTATTTCCAAGATTTTGGATCATCTTTACTATCATTATTCTGAATTCTTTTTCAGGTAGACTGCCTATTTCCTCTTCATTTGTTTGGTCTGGTGGGTTTTTACCTTGCTCCTTCATCTGTTGTGTGTTTCTCTGTCTTCTCATTTTGCTTAACTTACTGTGTTTGGGGTCTCCTTTTCGCAGGTTGCAGCTTCGTAGTTCCTGTTGTTTTTGGTGTCTGTCCCCAAGTGGCTTTGTTTGCCTCTCTGCCCCAGTGGCTAAGGTTGGTTCAGTGAGTTGTGTACGCTTCCTGTTGGAGGGGACTGTTGCTTGTGTTCTGGTGGATGAGGCTGGATCTTCTCTTTCTGGTGGGCAGGACTGTGTCCGATATTCTGTTTTGGGGTGTCTGTGAACTTAATGTGATTTTAGGCAGCCTCTCTGCTAATGGGTGGGGTTGTGTTCCTGTCTTGCTAGTTGGTTGGCATGGGGTGTCCAGCACTGGATCTTGCTGGTCGTTGTGTGGACCTGGGTCTTAGCATTGAGACAGAGGTCTCTGTGAGAGCTCTCACCGATTGATATTATGTGCGGCTGGGAGTTCTCTGCTGGTCCAATACCCTGAACTCGTCTCTCCCACCGCAGAGCCTCAGGCCTGACCCCCAGCCAGAGCACCAAGACCCTTTCAGCCACACGGCCAGGTCTGTGAGGAGTTTCTTGCCTTTTGGGAAGTCTGAGGTCTTCTGCCAGTGTCCAGTCGTGTTCTGTAGGAGTTATTCCACGTTTAGATGGATTTTTGATGTGTTTCTCGGGAGAAAGCTGATCTCCACGTCTTACTCTTCTGCCATCTTGAAAGTCGTCTTCAGAGAAAGTTTGATGAATCAGAACAAGCCTTCCAGCCCCCTGAGGCTTCAGGTTTGGGGGTTGGTGAGGAGAAGAGGCAGGGGCAAAGCAAGAAGGGTCGTTGCTGTTGGTGTCTGAGAGACGAGAGACCTAGTCCCTGCCCCACGCAAGCTGACGTGCAGCAGTGGTGATCAAACCCTGGAGAAATCCGGGGAGATGTGGTAGCAGAAGTTACTTGTGCCCCTTTGGCCAGGTAGACCCAAGGAGAGGACAAGACCCCTGAGAGGAAAGGCCTGCTTAGTTTGTCTAGGCAGATGTGTGTGCCATAGTCACGAGTTGTCTGTACTGCCGCATGGGGCAGGCGCAGAATGAATGTCAGAGTTTCAAGGGAACCAGCAGACACAGAATTGGTGGGGTGACTGTGTGGAGAGCCCTGATGAGTTCTAGCGAGGCTTATCGGGCCCTTTAGATTGAAATGAGGAAGAATGCATCTGTGACCCACATGAGATAATCACCGAGGTCCATTTTGGATGATGGACATCTCAGAAAGTGGTAACTAATGGTCTGATTTCCCCCGCTCCTTAAAACACAGAAACAACCCCGCTAAAAATGGAACTGCATGGGGCTGTGGTGAATGTCAGGGGTTTGTTGAACTAGACATAGAATTTCTTGAACAATTCAATTTTTGAATTGAGGCTTGTATTTGTGATATATTTGTAGAGCCCACCTTCATTTTGACCCTCAGGGTTAAGAAATATGGAAGTAGGGAATTTATTTTTCCCGGTTGTTTATATCCACTCCACAGAAACCCAAAGTGGCTTTTATTAAAAATAAACAAACAGCATACAACAATATTGGGTGGATGCTTTAGGCAAAAGATTTCTTAGATTATAACTTAGGCTCTTGATATTTACTTTTTTTCAGAAGTGAAAAAAGAGAGTAGAGGGATGTGGGAAGAAAGTGTGACTCTGTTAAAGATGGAGGTGCGGGAAGCACTTGGATAAGGGAAGATGAAGATGCCAGTGAGGGGAGTGAAATGAAGGCCCAGAATGACCCAAATTAGGGAGGAGCTGGCTGAGTAGAATTAGAGTGATGGAGTGAGGAGAGCAAATGAGGGAATTAGTGATGGATGCACCCTTCTATTTGCTGAAGCAGGAGTCAAACCATCTGCCATGGGAGGGGGTGGAGAGAGGTGGACTGGGAAGAGTGGGACGGGGACCTAAGGAAAGCAGAAGTGTTAAAACAGCCATTCTGGAGAGTGTATTATGAAATCAGCAAGGAAACATGATTTACCAAGAAGCAGCAGTGAAACCTCCATTGAAATTAGATGACATGAGTCTGTAATATGCCAAGGTAGATGTTTGTCTCTTTATTTCCTTAATTAAATTTTGCTTTATTCTAATGGTAGTTCTTTAACTTGTTTTACCACATGAGGAAAAAGATGGGTCATTTTTTCTTTATAAAATATACTTTTTTGTTCTGTAAGAATCTTAAAACCAAATTAGGTTTTAATTCATGGCAAGAGTGTAAAATATAAGCCTTAGGAACTTTTCATGTAGGTTTATTGGCTTCTGTGTATAATAGATTTATACAGATCCCTTTTATCTTTTAAATATATTTGGCATGTTATCTAATGTAAGTAGTGCTGCAGAAGCCTGGGACAAGAAAGAATGAAAGAAAGAAGAAAGAAAAGAAAGAAAGAGAGGGAGGGAGGAAGGAAGGAAGGAAGGAGGACAGAAAGAAAGAAAGAGAGAGAGGGAGGAGGGAGGGAGGGAGAGAGAGAGAAGGAGAGAGGAAGGAAGAAGGGAAAGAGGGAAGGAGGGAGAGAGGGAAGGAGGCAGGAAAGGAAAAGAAGAGGAAGGGAAGGAGGGGAGAAAAAGGGGGGAAAATAACAAAGGGAAGGATGGAGAAGTAGCATGGTCTAGGAATTTGGGGCATCCTCCTCACAACTTTTCTCTTGGATATACAAATATTCATCCACAGTTTAAATGGTTGAAGAATTCCTGAGTGAAGATGTGTCTTTAATTTTATGCTGCTCCTGTACAGGTTTACAGCTTAAACCTATAACCTGTAAGAAAATATTAACCAAAAGTAGCACATGCTGGTCAAGAGCAAGAGCAGGGCATTTGGACTTGGATGGACCTGAGGTTGGCATATAACAGGCTCTCAATAAATAACTATTATTAGTCATTTTAATAGTTTTCCAGGCCCTCTTGTTTGAGGCCAATTCTTGTATATAGTAGGAGTGGAGGTGAAGGGGAGGAGTAGGAAGAGGCTGTTGAATATTACATGGTCTGAGTACCACTCTGTGACTACTAGGACATATCAGGGGCTGGTCCCTCTTCCAGTACGAGGGACACGTAGATGCACTAGCTAGAGCTGTGGGATGAGAAAGGTGAGTGGATGCTCAGGTGAATGCTAGGCAAAATAATGAGGAAAACAGAATTTATTACTGATAGATTTTTTGTCACACCAAAACCTCTCTGTCAAAAAAAAAAAATCTTACAAACACACACACACACACACATACATAGCTCACAGACTCAATGCACAGCCTGTACTACCACAAACAGCAGGCTCACTGTGACTCAGTGCACAGCCTATACCAGCACAGACACACACATGGCTCTCTGTGACTCAATGCACTGCCTATAGCAGCACACAAACACACACACGGACATACATGGCTCACTGTGACACAATGCAGTCCATACCAGTAAACACACAAGCCTCACTGTGACTGAATGCACGGCGTATACCTGCACACACACAAAAATTAAAAAAAAAATCTTTTCATCCTTAACCACTCTTCTGTTGTTGCCTTCACCCCATCCTACACACAGAATCCACGGACTCTTGCCTTTCACTTCTCCAATTTCCGGCCAAACAGACTCAATGGCAACTAAGATTTTCATGTCATAGCAGCATATTGACAGGGAACACCAGCCTGTAGCTTGGACTGCTTTCCTCCCTCACCTTGCCCAGTGCATCACTTTGATTTTGTTTCCAGGACCTGATTTAGGACAATTTGGCTTATCTTTACTCATAGTTTTACGGATGGAGGGAGAGAGGTTTCATGCCATTTTACAACCTTCCTCTTTGAATCATATTTGCTTTAGAAAGATAGGAAGGTGGCCTAGAAGGCTGATCCTTACGCGTAGGAGTTTAATATTCCCTATTTCTTTGTGCTCACCCCTCCTCTACTCACTTCACAGTCCAGCCAAGTCCTGCATCTTCCTGCAACATGCTTTCGTTTGAAGGCAAAATAGATCCTGCAGCTCAGTTTCTAGCAACACATGACTAGACAAAGGAGGCCATTGGGCTGGGAAATTCATCACCCCTATTTGGTTTCTAAAAGTTGCTGGAAGCTTGACAGGGAAGAGTACAGGCCAGTAGAAACTTTACTGGAAACAAAACTCAGTTTCTTACTAGAGCTTTCTTTTGTGAAAAGAAGTCTGAAAAACACCTTGTGAGCACACACTAATGTCTAGTATGTAAATAAAGTATACGTAATAAGTTCTCAATAGGCTATTAGCTTCTCTCCAATCCAATAAAAGATGCCTCATTCTTGCACTGGACACAAAAGATGATGTTCCTTGGAAATTTTCCAGGTAAACTAGTTTGGAATTATGGGAAGGGCTTTCATGGCGTTAATAATACCTCCTGTTGGGCTTCCCTGGTGGCGCAGTGGTTGAGAGTCCGCCTGCTGATGCAGGGGACACGGGTTCGTGCCCTGGTCTGGGAAGATCCCACATGCCGCAGAGTGGCTGGGCCCGTGAGCCATGGCCGCTGAGCCTGCGCGTCCGGAGCCTGTGCTCTGCAACGGGAGAGGCCACAACAGTGAGAGGCCCCTGTACCGCAAAAAATAATAATAATAAAATAAATAAATAAATAATAATAATAATACCTCCTGTTAATTCCAGGAAAGACACATTTCCCAGCTACCTCTCACCTGGCTCATCTCAAGAACATTTTTTTTCCTGAATGTCTAATTTAAGTAATATCTTTCAAATATTTGTATGCAGCACATACAAATGCTTATGATAGGGACTTCCCTGGTGGTCCAGCAGTTAAGACTCCATGCTCCCAGTGCAGGGAGCCCGGGTTCGATTCCTGGTCAGGGAACTAGATCCCACATCCCCCAACTGAGGGCCTGCATGCTGCAACTAAAGATCCTGTGTGCCGCATATAAGACCCAGCACAGCCAAATAAATAAATAAATAAATAAATAAATAAATAAATATATATATATATATACATATATTTTTAAATGCTTATGTTATAGTAGTGAAAGAAAAATAAAATTCAGTCTCTGCTATGATTTCAGGTTATTTACAATTCTGCCTGAATAAGGATTAAAAGGACTAAAAGGGAGCATGGCAAGTCCCCTGGGATATAGAAGGTTATCAGTAAACATTGATGAGTGAACTATTAATGCACACAAAAAAAGAAACAATGGTAAATTGACTATACTTCAATAAAACATATATATATATATACACACATAATGGTTAGAGTGGTGATATTGTTGATAAAATTATTCAATTTTCTTTTAAATATTATATTCATAAGTTAAAAATCAATTGGTTGGATGACACCATTATTAAAACCCTTTAACTTCTTTATAACTTCGCACTTTTCCACACCAGAGCTGTTTTTATCCCTTTTATGGACAGTCTCTAGTGATAGAAAAGCGGATCCAAGCACTGGAAATGTGAGAGGTGTTCAGCTGATGGACAGAATATCTCATATATATCACTGCATTCTCAAATTCAATATTGGGCAATAGGATGGCCTAATTAAGGGACTATGTGATATGTTTCCAAAGAATTTTAGTCCCCCCAAATACCTGTAATTTAAAACTGCTGCTTAAATTTTATAGATCTGTTCAATTATTTAAGGCTTGGCCCCCAATGAATGCAAATACCTGGAGAAATAATACTTCAAGCATTCTTGGTCTTTGGAACATCAGTGTAAATCATTTGGGTAAAGGAGAGAAAGAGAGCATGAGGATTCTGGGGGTGGATATGTTGAAGGGAGGAAGTGGTGAAGGAAGGAGAGGAGGAGGAAGGCTAAGTGCTCTTCTTCCCAGATTCTTCCCAAAGTTCACTCTGCTTCCAAGAAGAGAGAGTTTTATGCCTGGGTTGCTGCTGGGACCTGGAAAGGTGTTGCCACCGTAGTTCAGTTGGTTGAGAATATGATCAGGGTTTTACAGTGTGGATGCAGCTGTGATTGGGGGTGAAAATGGTCATGTCCAAAATGCCTCGTGGTCTGTGAGATTCCTGAGCCAGTAGTGAGTCCATCGAGGGATTAGGACTTTATACATTTTCAGATGGGATTTGCAGTCATAATATGAAGGCAGGATCACAGCACAGCTGTTAAGAGAGGACTAGGAGAATAGTAAGATCAAATGTCAGGGCTTTTAATACCATTTTCTGCTACAGATTATGAATCTACAAATTCCTAACCCTTCCTTCTCAATAACAAAAGAAATATCTTTGGTATTGATTGCAAGGTTTTGACTGTGCATTACTACACAGTCTCAAAGCAATCCAAATTGTTTTCTTCTGGTGATCATTAATCTGGACTTCCTTTTTAATGATAAACATTTTACTATTAAACAGAAACAGTATGTTGGCTTTCCTTGTGAGAAGTTTATACTTACCTGCTTAATGAATTATGTAACTGACCCTTGTTTGAAGTAATCAAAAATGAGACACAGATAGAACTCACACACCAAGGGGCCTGTCATAGTTGTGTTCCTGGGTTTAAAGGAAGTGAGTGAATGTGTGTGTGTGTGTGAGAGAGAGAGAGAGAGAGCGTGCATGCATACACATATGCATGCATAAGTGTGGCTACTAGGGTGAGAAAACAAGACAGGTGTAACACATAGTAACATTTTTAAGTGTTTACCATGTGCCAGACATTGTTAGGTAAGTACCATTATTTTTTGTATTTCATAGCTTATGAAACTGAACAGTTAAATCACATGAAAAAATATATATAGATTTTAAACTATAGAAAATGAGAGATTAAAGCAAGAGAAATAGGGCTTCCCTGGTGGCGCAGTGGTCGAGAGTCCGCCTGCCGATTCAGGGGGCGCGGGTTCGTGTCCCGGTCCAGGAGGATCCTGCATGCCGCAGAGAGGCTGGACCCGTGAGCCATGGCCGCTGAGCCTGCGCGTCCGGAGCCTGTGCTCCGCAACGGGAGAGACCGTGGCGATGAGAGGCCTGCGTACCGCAAAACAAACAAACAAACAAACAGCCCAAAAAAGAACAAGAGAAATAAGAAGGGAAAGGGAGCAGCAATTCTGTCATGTCCTGTCTTTTTCAGAACTGTGTTTAAGCATGATAAAATGAAAGCAGACAGATTTTCTGGGAGCAGTAACCCTTCCCATGGTCAATATTGAAAAATTAGGTGAGCTATAAATGGATTTTGAATTGCAGGTTGACTTCTTTATCCATTTTATTTGAATCTCACAAATTGATTGATGGTTGTTTATTTTCTTTGTAGTAGAGGTATTGTTATGACATGACGTTGAAATCCGTACCAACTGAGAATGTTGTTTATAATCATGATATTTTTTAATAGAAATAGCCCAAAAGGGGTCTGAAATAAGGGACATATTGCTTTTATAGGCAAAAGAGCACCGTATATTAACGTAGAGCTACATTAAAAAATTACACCCCCAGACTTTGTGTCAGGTCCGAAAATGGGGCATTCAGTGAATAAATTTTGCTATTCATTATCAAACAAGCAAGTACATAATCAGTTTGATTCCATTTCACATGCACAACACATAGCATACACACACACACACACACATCTGCAAAAAAGACTATACTAAAAAATACTAAGTGGTTATTGCTGAGTGGTGTATTGATTTTTTTCCCTCTTTTTGATGGACTTTTTACAACTGTCCACAAAAAAAACAGGCCCCCATTTGCAATAAGAAAACTTATAGAAGTCAGTTTTAACCAATGTTTATCACACTGCTGTCAAGTAAATGGTATTGTACTCGGATCTTTGTAGGAGATACAATAGTGTGTTTGGGAGGCTCCTGACCTCTAGAAATTACTTATTGTGGAGGTAGGTAGGCGTAAAAAATGAAGACAGTACGCTAGTGTCACAGATACTGACTTCTTAACAGGAGAGCAATCCCTAAGAGTTGTGTTGTTCAGGGGAGACTGAAAAGAGAAATAAAGAGATCAGACTGGCATTAAAAGCTAGGTCCAGTCCAAGGGGACACGTGAATAGGAGGCCAGAAATTCCTGCGGGATGTAATGGCTTCCATAAAAACATAGAGAGGGCCTCCCTGGTGGCGCAAGTGGTTGAGAGTCCGCCTGCCGATGCAGGGGATACGGGTTCGTGCCCCGGTCTGGGAGGATCCCATATGCCGCGGAGCGGCTGGGCCCGTGAGCCATGGCCGCTGAGCCTGCGCGTCCGGAGCCTGCGCGTCCGGAGCCTGTGCTCCGCAACGGGGGAGGCCACAACAGTGAGAGGCCCACATACCGCAAAAAAAAAAAAAAAAAAAAAAAAAAAAAAAAAAAAAAAAACATAGAGATTAGAAAGTACTATATTTATTTGAAGCTCAGAGGTGAGATTAGTGGTGAAGATAAACAGTAAGATTGGTCCCCGTATGGTAGCCCTTGAACGTCAGATTAATATTTTCTCAGGGCAACCTCTGTAAGTACTTTTAACAGGCCCTTTTCAGAGGGCACAGAAACCACATAAGGCAATCCCAAAGTCTCAGAAGAGATTCCATGCTCCATTCCCCCATTCATTTTGAATTTTGTCCTTCATCCTATCTTTTTGCCATGCCTGTTTAATATTAATGTCTTGATTTCAAATTGCCTAATTTGTTTTCATCTATGACTTCTTCAAGATACTGTTTCTTGAAACCTAAAGGCACCACAGGTTAGCAATGCCATGCCCTCAGGACTATAACATACTGTGCGCCAGCCGAAGCCTCGCTTTGTCCTGGCATGCACTTGCCAAAGGAAGAAGATAAGAAAATTTGTTATTTTTTGCTCTGTAATAAAATACTCCGAGGCTTAGAAGCTTAAAACAACAAACATTCATTATGACACCAGTTTCGGGGGGTCAGGAATCCGGGAGCGTCTCGGCTGCGTCGTTGTGGCTCAGGTCTCGTAGGCTGCAGGTGTTGACTGCTGTCTCTGAGGACTTCGACGAGGGCTGGAGGATCTGCTTTCAAGCCCGTTCAAGTGGCCGTTGTGAGCTATGTGAGCCTCTTTCTGAGGCTGCTCACAAGTTGATGCCCCCCAAAACAAATGATCCAAGCATGAGAGAAAAAAAGCCACCAAGGTGAAAGCCACAATGTCTTTTACAACCTAATCTCAGAATTGACATATTATCACTTCTGTCTTTTTCTGTGGGTCACATATCCCTGGAACAACATAGGAGGGAACTACACAAGACTGTGAATACCCGGAGGTGGGGATCATTGGGGACCATCATGGAGTCTGGCTACTATGGATAGTTAGGTAATTTTTCTGAATCATATTATGGTATAAACAGACCATTTATGAAGATGAGTTTGACAGCTACATGCACCATGTTTGTGCATTTAACATGATGAAATGGGACCTTTAAAAAAAACAGATCTGGTCTCTTTGGCATTATTTAGTTACACTGAGAGAAACATACTTCCTTGAAATACCCATTTCCAAAAGAATGGCACAGTGCTATAGGCAGAAATGCCAATTATGAAGCAAGACCTACACTGTGAAGTCTTTGTGAGCAGAGAGCTCTTCAGTGCCCCTGAGGTTGGGCAGACTTTCTTGGGAACATGGGGCAGAAGTGTGGGGTTGCTGCATAGCCCCTGGGAGCATGCACTACTTCAGAGCTCCAAGCCAGGGGTCCAGACTCTCCACTGCTGTGTGACTCTTAAGTCACCCTTTCTGGCTATCTGATAAGTAGCTTGACTGCATTGGAGTAGATAAAACATTTTAATTCTCTAACAGCTTGGGATGTTTTCCCTCTCTTCTCATCTAATGGTCTTTGAGGCAGAAGATTGGTCCCTGCAGAGTTTTGGCGACACAATAATGCACGCTGGAGGGCTGATACCAGTGATTAGCCTGCCTTAGTTATTCTTTTGGCTGATGAGTTTAATCATGGAAGTGGAAACTGAAAATTGAAGAAATAAGAAATTGAGGCTCAGGAAGATTCAAATAAGGCAACCTTTGAATTTCAAAATTTTAAAGCAAAAAAGGACTACAGATAGTTTACACACAAAGAAATAAGTCTATTCGATTATAAGTAACCAGGAAATTATTTCTAGTGAATTTTTGAAAGCTCAGAATCCACTTGCATAAATAATATATATATTTCAATATAATTCCCGTAAGAAATAATGGTGTCATAATAATTTCTACCACATATTTATAACCTAGAATTCTTTGATCAAAATGAGTCACCATATGGGGTCAGGTTTTCTTTAATATTTGTAAAAATATCATTCATGGTCCTATTCCATTCCTCATTGGAAAGCCACTATCTTTTCTATGATTTCTAGAAATTTTCAAGGATGTATGCATCCCAATCCAATTCCCAATTCCCACCTCAATCTGATTAGCATGTTCTTCTGTGACTGGGTTGATCCCTACATCCAAGATCAGCACAGAGATGGACCAAAAGTTCTTTTCTGTGATTCCCCCAAAGCCTACAGGACAAGCAGTATGCAACATGTAGTTTTCAGGAGGTTATTTAATGGGGCAGGGGAACAGGTGCTACTGTCAGCTATCACATAGCAGAGAAGACAACTTAAGATGTAAAATTTTTCTTAAAGAATTCTGCAGGGATTTCTACTACTAAGGATACTCTGACTGCAGTCTCCTACCACGTTGCTGGGCTTATTTTCTTTCCAACTGTGGCACCATTCTCACTCTGCTTTACCTGTTGTTATTATTCTAAAGTTATTGATGCTTCATCCCCTCCCCTCCCCCCCACCCCACATTCATTTTACTTTTATTCTATAGTCTCCTTCAAGACAATGCAAGGAAGACTTCTTTCATACCCAAAGCAGCCACAAGATTTTTTTTTCCTAAACAAAAGGCCATTTCTTCTCACATGAACTAGAGCATTCCCTAGTGTGCAGAAATCCAATACAATCCACACTTGTATTACAGATCAAATTTTCTTCATTCCCAAATGCAATATAAAAACATGAAATTACAGGCAAAATATTAAGATAAATATGGTTATTGCTCCGTTATTTCTGACACTGGTACTTAAATGCTATTATTTTATTTTATTAATAATAATGTATTTAAACTACTCAAGTTCATTGGAGGTATAACATTTTAAACATTGTACCTGGTTTGTGTGATAAAAATAAGCCTTTCTAACAGTTGACAACTCATGTGACTGCAAGTACCTAACAACTTATTCCTGTTTTGAATAATCATGCATTATTACTTTAAATACAGTGAAAGTCACTCAAAAGGAGGTAATAGGCAGTGAAATGTCATAGTACAGGTTTTTATTATTTGTTACAATAATTCTTTTAAATGTGCAGTCACCTGTTAATATATAGCATTTATTCAGTACATTTCACTTTCAAAATACTTCATCCATATGAATTAATTTATTTCCATAAGCACTTCAGTGAAACAGATGAGAAATATCCTCTTTTCCAGGTGGGAGTTATGAAAGAGATAAACTGCCCAACATCATACAAAGAGAGAATTAGGACAAAGATATAAGACTTTCTACTGTCTTCTAACCTTGCTTATTATAATATCTATGTAGTTTTCTTTTGAAAGAAAAGAGAAGTTGAGTCTGGAGATTACAGCTTTTCTCAGAGACAGTGATGTTGGCTTGACTCTGTGGTACTTCCTTGGATCTTTTTGGTGATATTCCTTACCCCTAGCCTTCACTTTGCCTCTGTTTTATTAATGTGGAAGAGAGTGACAGTTTTAGCTTCTCATGCCAAAATATCTGTACAGATAAACGTAAAGAAGCAAAAGCCAAGTTTAGTTATATTTTAAAGCTTCCAAAAGCATCATGGGAGACTCCCCATGCATCAAGAACTCATCAAACCAGATGAGCCCCAAACCAGAGGGGCCCTAAAGTCCAGGCTGTCATAGCTGTGTTTCTACAGAGTATGTTTTGGGTCACTGAAAATTCTCTCTTTATTTAAATATAGATAATTCTCCAACTATCAAAATTTAATTTTTATTGTATAACTAAGTGACTTGAGTGAGATGAAAGCTTATAATTCTTTTACTCAGGTAGCTAATAATTGATGATTGTTTTGAACATTTGATATATTTTTTATATTTTAAGTCAGATTACCTCATTCTTCTCTTCAGAATCCTCTGATGACTTTCCATTCCACCCAGAATAAAATGTATGCTTTTATCACAGCCTGTGAAGCCCTCCTACAGCTCTCCCTCTGCCTCTGCCTTTATTCCAGCCACACAGGTCTTCCTGCCCTTTCGTAGAAATGGGAGCACACCTTTCCTCCCCATCCTGCTTAGGGCCTGCATACTTGTTTTCCCCTCTGCTGTGCTTCTCCAGAGGCTGGCTGGCTTTTGGGTACTCTGAACTCTCCAGAGTGAGCCTGCTTTAAATGCACATTGAGCCTTGTTTCTTGACAAAAACTTCTAATACATAGTCCTTACTTTAACAATTACACTCATGTCTGAATGTCTAAAGGTAAGGCTGTGGGTTCTTAGTGTGAACATTCATCTGGAAAGGGTAGCATTCCCATCTAGCACTGAAAATTATATCCTTCTTAAAATTGAAAAAAGACACCCAAATTCTATAAACAGTTTTCTGTGTAAAACATCTTTTGACACTTTTGCCATAAAAATACTCTAAGGGGCTTCCTAGTTTGTCCTCAAATTCCATGAAACCTTTGCAACTGGATCAATCAATCTCCAGCTACAAATCAGAATATTTATTGAGCTACTACTTATGTTCAGAGTGAAGAAATCAAAGTCACAGGTCTGCCTTCAATGTCTATCCTCGTTTCAAGTTACTGTCTCTTTGGAGACATAACATAATAAAAACATAAACAATCAAGCAAACTTCTACCTTTCCCAACGATAAATAATGTCCCAGTATTTTTTTTTTTTTTTTTTTTTTGCGGTACGCGGGCCTCTCACTGTTGTGGCCTCTCCCGTTGCGGAGCACAGGCTCCGGACGCACAGGCTCAGCGGCCATGGCTCACGGGCCCAGCCGTTCCGCGGCATGTGGGATCTTCCCGGACCGGGGCACGAACCCACGTCCCCTGCGTCGGCAGGCGGACTCTCAACCACTGCGCCACCAGGGAAGCCCTATCGCAGTATTCTTAAAGGTTGACTTCGTCTCTGAATACCTATTAGGAATAAAGTTTACCTATGCTTACACATTCAAGTGTATGGGGCTAAAACTATTTGATACAGATTTAATGACCTTTAATAAAAATGTATTTAATCTGAATGTTTGCCTCCAGATATGGTGGTTACATTCTATCAGTGTATAAATGTATGATATTCTGAAAATGGGAATGCAACATGGTAAAAATAGGAGTATCAATTACCACATGCTCTAACTACACAACACATGGTATGTGGACAAATGACTAACACAGATACTTATAAAATTTGAGTTTGCAATAGTGATAGAGTCTTATTCAGTCTTGCAAATCCCTAGGGATGCTGTAGCTGAAAACCATTTCAAGTAATGTAATGCTGCTCCACCCTTTCCTCGAAATGACTGCTGCAATAGACCCATTAACACTACAGGTATTTATATACTGCTTTTCAAAGGACAGGCTCAGGAGATTTGTGCCAAGAGCTCACTGAATGAAATTCTACTGAGCAGCATCTTCCAGGAATTTGAGAATGTCCATTGCAGTGTGATGGATTTCATTGTTGAGCAAAGTGGAAATGCTTGCTTGGTTAATGATGTCTCTTTAAAGCAGGGCCAGATTATTGTGGAATATTTCCAGGAAACCCACCTTTAGAAACAGAAGGAAAATTCTGATGCTATTAATTAACGAGAGGAGGAGTATTCAGCTTTAATGTCTTGAGCAATTAATCCATTACAGTTAGATCTCTCAACCTTTGTTTTTCCCATTGGGACCTTTAATCAGATCCTAGATACATCAGTAAACTGGGATTAAGAAGATGGGCTCAGACAGCCAGACTCAGTGATAACTCTGTTATGGTCTTCTCTGAAGAGCTGAAAAATGGAAATATTGGTATTTATTGGGTCATGCAGATAATAATGCCAGGAATCTGTTCTATAATTCATAGGTTACAAATTAAATAAACTTGTGTCTGAAACACTAGAGCACAGCATTTGTAAAGATAACAGTGGTAACCAAATTCCTCTTCTCAGGGAATCTAGAAATCTGGTTTTCTTAGGCTTTCCTTTTGAACAAAGTTTTTCTCTAAAACCAAAGGAATGATTCTTTTTCTAGTAAATAGTTGTAGTTGATTTTAATAGTACTGCCTATATTTATTTTATAAAGACATTTGCTTAATAAATCAAAATGAAATTGACTTAACGATGAGTTTTGCATTGAAGACCTGCATCTGATAGGGTTTCTGCTACTTCAGGATATAGTAAGACATCTGTCTGTGATTTGATATGACCCTGGCATGAGAATATCACGGAGATTTTGGAGGTCTTATGATTGTGCTGAATGGACATGGGGAAGAGATGACGGTTAGGTAATTGAATGGCAAATCCAATTGGAGGGATGTCTGTAGCATAGTTTCACCATCATTCCTAGGCATTAGTTGATGCACAGCATGCGTGAAGTTTAGCAATGTGATGACAGAGATGGGAGAGTGAAACAAAGGCTCAGGAAAAGTCCTAGAGCTATTTCTGTGAAATTTTACCATTTGCTCCAGGGTTCCATTTATGTGGTCCTCACGTCCTTCATTGAGTTGTGCCTCTTAAAGAGAATGGCCAGTGTAGGCAAATCCATATCTTGCGGGGGCATCTCACACAGTCTAGGAGAGAGCCAAGTTTCTTAGGTTTTTCCTAGTGAGGCATGCTGTGGTGACTCGGGATCCCAGTTGAGCTTCAACCCATAGCTGCCGCTCAATCAGATATTTTATTTGAATTCTACAATACCAAGAAAACAAATAATATTTAGTATTCCAACTTTGTTTCCTTGAAAGACAGAATGGGCCATAGGCATGTATTAGGATGCTTTCAGCTTCAAATAACAGGAGATATGTGTAACAATAAGGAAACTATAATGAAAATCTATTATGATATGGAAGGTTTGGGGTATGGCATTTTTAATGTTGGTTAAGCTAGTAGCTTAATGACAATATCAAAGATCCAGGATTTTCCCCCCCCATTTTTTCTTTTCTGCTCTGTCACTTTTAGTGTGTCATCTACTTCCGTCGTGGTTGCAAGGCAGTTCTGCCAGTTCAGGAATGACATCCTGCACAATACTGAAAGGCCAGAAGAGAACACAGTGCCTCCCCCGCCCCTTTTTTTTTTAAGAGTAAGGGAGGTTTCCCCGGAAGCCTCTCAGCATTTATATTGACATATCTCATTTGACAGAATTGCACTTTTCTTCTAGTCGTAAACTGCAGCAAGAGAAAAAAAAAAGGGTATAACTTGCTTAGACTAATCAAAGGGCCCAGAACCCGCTGAAGCTGGTCTGAGGGATGAATGGATATTGTGTAGGCTGACAGGTGGCAGTTTTGTTTGTACTCAGCTTAACAAAGAATACAGTGAGGGGTTTCTCAATCCTGGCACTTATTGACATTTTGGGCCAGATTGTTCTTTATTGTGCTAGCTGTCCTGTGCATTGGGGGATATTTAACCATACCCCTGGCCTCTACTCAATAGATGCCAATAGCAACACACCTCCCAACTTGTGACAACCAAATTGTATCCTCAGACAGGTGGGAGGAGGGGGTCAAAATAACCTCTCACTGAGAATGTAAATTGGTGCAGCCACTATGGGGAACAGTATGGAGGTTCCTTAAAAAAATTAAAAATAGAATTGCCATATGATCCAGCAATCCCACTCCTGTACAAATATCTGGAAAAGATGAAAACTCTAATTTGAAAAGCTACATGCACCCCAGTGTTCATAGCACCATTATTTACAATAGCCAAGACATGGAAGCAACCTAAATGTCCATGAAGTCATAAAGAAGATGTAAGATATATAATCTTATATATATGTGTGTGTGTATGTATCATATATATACACATATAAATAGAATATTACTCAGCCATAGAAAAGAATGAAATAATGCCATTTGCAGTGGTATGGATGGATCTAGAGATTTTCATACTAAGTGAAGTAAGTCAGAGGAAGACAGATATCGTATGATATCACTTATAAGTGGAATCTAAAAAATGATACGAATGAACTTACTTACAAAACAGAAATAGACTCACAGACATAGAAAACAAACTAATGGTTATCAAAGGGGAATGGAGGGGAGGGCTAGATTAGGCGTATGTGATTAACAGATACACACTACTATATACATATAACAGATAACAAGGACCTAGTGTATAGCACAGGGAACTATATTCTATATCCTATAATAACCTAGAATGGAAAAGAATGTGAAAAAGAAGCCACACACACACACACACACACACACACACACACAACAGAATCACTTTGCTGTATACCTGAAAATCAACTGTATGCCTGAAAATTGTAAATCAACTATATTTCAGTTAAAAAAAGTGAAAAAAAATCACCTCCCACTGAGATGCACTGCTATAGTGGGTGGGCATGAGAGAGGAAAATTGCCAGTCAGTAGGCTATAGAGTGATGATTTTAGGCTTGAGCCTGATCATATGCTGGGCTAGGTTTTGCATGAGTGACTTGAGGCCAAGTATGTCTTCTCCTGAAGGCTTCTGCCTAAGGTATGGAGCTTGCTGGTCACAGATTTGAAGCTTCCCTTGACTCTCCGCAAGATGACCTGTGAGCCCTCTTGTGTATGGAAATCCTCCAGGTACTGGTCAAAGGCAGGGAAGGTGCTGGTTCAGGGTTCAGTGGGGAAAAAGCAGAGACTGAAATCATGATTTCAGTGAGAAAAAAACATACTCTGCGTGGGAATGTGAACTGAGTTGATATGATGTAATTTCATTTGGCCTGCTTACCATACAAATGTCCTAGTACTTGATGAATTCTCCTAGTAAATGGTTTAAATGCTGTGGAAGGGGTGCACCTGAACTAAGGAACTTGAAAAATGGTCCTCCGAAATCAGGGCACGACCTAGAGCCCTTGGTTTGAGATACACTTAACTGGAATTGGTAGAGTTTAAAAGTTCACATTTCTTGAGCCTGAAGGTGAAAATAGTCTCCATATTAGATAAACTGAATAGCTAAAATTAGCCAGTTATTTAGAGAGTGTTACTTCAAACTAAAGTAATTCTGTCTGCTTAGGATCCTCTCTCTCTTTATTATATTTTCTCTCTCATTTCTGTAAAGGAAAGCAATTTAAACTTTACAAAATTATGGCAAATTCGAAAGAGAGACAATTTGGGGATAGAAATAAGCAAAGATATCCCTGGAGGGGAGATAAAATGGTGAAAAGGAAGTGAGGCACAAAAAATGAATAGTCAGAAGGAAGGAGAGAAGACATATGGACAGAGAGATACACAACAGAGTACCAATGGTACCATCCTGTGCATGATTTTTTCAGTTAATTCACAGATTTTTTAAAATGTTGGTATTTATATTTTACAAATGATAATCCACTACATGTTTTGTGCATTGACAGTTCGGTTGATTGCTCTGTGATTTTAACATTCAATTCCGTATGGCACAGTGGATAAGAGTAGGAGTGTGAAGCAGTAACATCATCACTTAACAACTGTGTGACATTGGGAAATTATCAAATTACATAACATCTCTGTGCCTCAAATCCTGTAAAGTGAGGCTGCTAACAGAACCTAGTCCACAGGGCAGTTGTGGGCATTTTCCGAGTTATTTCAGGGTAAATTACTTATCATTCTGGCTGGCATAGAGAAAATGTTTAACAATTGTTGTTGCTGTTTTTAAAATAGTTTTGTTTCTTTTTTTTCTTATTTTATTTTTGGCTGCGGCTGGGTCTTCTTTGCTGTGTGCGGGCTTTCTCTAGTTGTGGCTAGTGGAGGCTACTCTTTGTTGCGGTGTGTGGACTTCTCATTGTGGTGGCCTCTCTTCCTGCGGAGCACGGGCTCTAGGCACGTGGGCTTCAGTAGTTGCAGCACGCTGGCTCAATTGTTGCGTCAGGCGGGCCCTAGAGTACAGGCTCATTAGTTGTGGTGCAGGGGCTTAGTTCCTCCACCGCATGTGGGATCTTCCCAGACCAGGGATCAAACCCGTGTCCCCTGAATTGGCAGGCAGATTCTTCACCACTGCACCACCAGGGAAGTCCCCTAAAATATTTTCTTGATTTCTCTCTATCCAACTGATCTTGGTACTTTTCTCAGTTTAACCACTAAATTGAACCGGCTAAAGGTGTCAATTCCCCACTAATTGAACACATGCTTAGTGCTTCTCATTCTAATTCAAAACAGTGGAGAGCAATGTTGTAGTGAAAATGTCTAGATAGGAAACACTGAAAAGTTACAGAATCTACAATGATTAAGTTTTGGGGTATTCAGATGTGAAGAGATAACAGAAGCTCAAGAAGAAAAACAAAATTCTGCTAATTATTTTGATAATTGAAAGTGACTTTGTTCAATTATAAAAGTTTATATATATAAATTATATAATGAATGAATATATATATATATATTCATAAAACCTAGTAAAACAAGTATCCATGCCCTCATGATACCTTTAAAAAATAAAACATGAAGTGTTGTTCAAGACTCCTCTGTGCCTCTTACTAAATTTTGTGTTTATCATTCTGTTGTTTTGCTTTATAAATTTACAGTATATTAGTAATCCCTAAGCAACACAGTTGTTTGGTTGTACTTTTATTTGAACTTCATATAATAGTATCTGCCCTCTATATTTTTCTGAGACTTGCTTTTTGTTAAGAATCAGCATTGTGAGCATTATGTTTTTGACATTCATCCAGGTGGGCATACAGAGATGTAGTTCATTTATCTTTGCTGTAAATATTTTATTGTATGACTTACCATTTCCTATTTATTTACCATTCAATGGTCATTTGGGTTCTTTCTAGCTGTTTGCTTTCACAAAGATGCTGCAATGTATGTGTCTTTTGGAGCACATGGGCAAGAATTTTTAGAGTAGAATTACTCGGTCAAAGAATTTAAATATCTTTGTGGTTACAAGATAATGTCAATTGTTTTCCAAAGTGAGTACACTAATTTATATTCCCACCAGTAGTGTATAAAACTTTCACTTGCTCTGTATTCTTACCAACCCTTGATATTGTGAGACTTTTTAAGTTTTACAAATATGAGGTGTGATGTGCTGTCTTATTTTAGGTTTCTCTGCAGCAAATTTGAGCATTTCTAATTTTTAATTGCACTTTCATCCTTTTTTCCTGTAAAATGCCTCTTCCTATGTTTTGCCCATTTTAAATTACATCATTAGTCTTCTTATTGGTTTGTATGATATGTTTTTATATTTGGGAGGCTAATGCATTGCCAGTTACATGTAGATGACTAGATATCTTCACCCAAATTTTGACTTGCTTTTGATATGGCTTAAGCTATCTGTGGTTGATAGGAATATTGGTGCCAGTTCTTCACCCACTTGTAATAGGGTGATATGTTCACAGCCTTTGTCCTGTAGCCATGCTTTCCCACTCCAGTAGGGTTATGACACCCAATGAGATATGAGCAGATATGATACAAGCAGAGGCATTAAATGTGCCTGTGTGGTTCAGCCTCTTGCCTTCTTGTGTTCCTGCCATTCTCAACAAGAAGAGCATGCCCTGGTTTAGCTACTGGTCCAAGGAAGATAGCTGGAGCAAACGCAACCCAATCCCAAGTCTGGAATCAAGCCCAAGGGATATGTAGCTTACCTGCAGACCCACATACAAGAAAAAGAATGCTTGTAGTTATGACATTTGATTTGACATGATTTATTACACTTCATTACTACAACAACAGCTGAGTCAGAGCTAGTGGTCAAAGTCATTAATTTAATATTGCTGAATTGATCATTCCTTTCCTTTAGAGTTTGCATATTTTATGTCTTGTTTAAATCTCATTTCTTCCAAAGTCATAAACATGTTCTTTGTGTGTTGCTCAGAAACATCTTTGCTGTCCCAAGTTTATCAAGATAATCTATTATATGTGCATTTAAGCCTATTTATAGTGGGGATTGATTTTGTGTTATGTGTGAAATAGCGCTCAAATTTACTTATTTTTTAACCTGAATACCACAGTTGCTTTGGCACAATTTATCCATTCTCCACGATATACAGTGCTGTCTTGTTTCCACGTAGAGTTATTTATACCTGTGCCAATATCACACTGTCTTGATACCTGGAGCTCTTTAGTATGTTTGACATCAGGTAGGGCAAGTCTTACCTTCTTCCTATTATAGGAAGTTTTAGCTATATTTCTTCCTTCATTTATCATATACATATTACAACCAGCTTGTCAAATTCCTTGAAAACCCAGATTCATATTGGATCTATAGGTAAACTTGGAAACATTGGACAATTTTGCAACATTGTTTCATTATCCAAAAAATCATTTTTTAATCTATATTTTATTTAATGTCTCATAAAGTTTTATTATTTAATTCGTCAAAGTCTTGCACATTTTCAAAAAGAATTATTCTTGGTTGCTTTTAATTTTGTCACTATTTTGCAGGTATTTTAAAAAAACTACATTTTCTAAGTGTTTGTAGCTATTGTATAGAAATGCAACTGAGTTGTGTATAAAGAATTTTTTACTCAACAACCAGATTAAAATCCATGATTAAATCTAATAATTTATCTGTATAATACTTTGAGTTTTCTAGCTAGAAAATTTGATTTGCTAATATTTTTTGAGAATTTTTGCATCTTTATTCCTGAGATATATTGGTCTGCAGTTTTCCTGTAATGTTTTGTCTGGTTTTGGTATAAGAGTAATGCTGGCCTCATGGAACGATTTAGGAAGTATCCCCTTTCTTCTCTCTCCTGGAAGAGATTGTAGAGAATTGGTATAATTTCTTTCTTAAATGTTTGGTAGAATTCACCAGTGAACCCAACTGGACATGATGCTATCTGTTTTTGAAGGAAATTAATTTTTGGTTCAATGTCTTTAACAGATATAGGCCTATTCAAATGGTTTTTTCTTCTTGTGTGAGTTCTGGGAAATTGTGTCTTTCGAGGAATTGCTTCATTTCAACTTGTGTATCAAACTTGTGTGCATAGAGTTGTTCATAAGATTTCTCTTTTATCCTTTTAATGTGATGTTCCCTCTTTCATTTATGATATTAGTAGTTTTTTTCTTCTATCTCTCTTTTTTTTTCTTAGTTAGCCTGGCTAGTGCTACCAATCTAATTGATTTTTTTAAAGAAACAGGTTTGATTTGGTTGATTTTCTTGATTGATTCCCTGTTTCCA
Organism: Mesoplodon densirostris; assembly: GCF_025265405.1. Classification (NCBI taxonomy): domain Eukaryota; kingdom Metazoa; phylum Chordata; class Mammalia; order Artiodactyla; family Ziphiidae; genus Mesoplodon; species Mesoplodon densirostris. Next base: position 222,546,668 of record NC_082661.1, read on the forward strand.
ATTTCATTTATTTCTGCTCTAATTTTTATTATTTCTTTTTTTCTGCTTACTTTGGATTTAATTTGATCTTCTTTTTCTAGTTTTATAAGGTGAAAACTTAGACTGTTGATTTTAGATCTTTCTTCTTCTCTAATATATGCATTCAATGCTGTAAATTTCCCTCTAAGCACTGCTTTCACTGCATCCCACACATTTTCATAAGTTGTGTTCTCATTTTCATTAAGTTCAAAGTATTTTTAAATTTCTCTTGAGACTTTTTTCTTGGACCCATGTGATACTTAGAAGTGTGTTGTTTGATCTCCAAGTATTTTGGGATTTTCAAGCAGTCTTTCTGTTATTGATCTCTAGTTTAATTCCATTGTGGTCTGAGAAGAGACATTATTCAATTTCTATTTTTTAAATTTGTTAAATTGTATCCCTCCATTCATTTATTTTTAATATATATGTGTCTTTATATTTATAGTGGGTTTCTTGTAGACAAAATATAGTTGGGTCATGTTTTTTGATCCACTCTGGCAATCTTTCTTTTTTAATTGGTGCATTTAGACCACTGACATTCAAAGAGATTATTGATATAGTTGGATTAGTATCTACCATATTTGTTACTGTTTTCTATTTGTGGCCCTCGTTCTTTTTTTCCTATTTTTGTTTTCTGCTCTTTTCTACCATTTGTGGTTTTAGCTGAGCATTTTCTATGTTTCCATTTTTTTCCTTTCTTGGCATACTAATTATACTTCATTTTTTAAACTTTTTTTAGTGGTTTCCCTGGAGTTTGCAATACACATTTTCAGCTAATACAAGTCTATATTCAGATAACACTATACCATTCACAGGTAGTGTTAGTACCTTATAATAAAATAATCCTAATTCTTCCTCTGTGGTATCATTACTGTCATTCATTTCACTTATATGTAAATATATATATATATATATATATATATATACACACACACACACAAGATATATACATAAGCACACATAATCAAATACATTTTTACTATTATTATTTTGAAAAAACTGTTGTACTTAAATTAAGAACAAAAAACCCATAAGTTTTTATTTTACCTTCACTTATTCCTTCTCCAGGGCTCTTCTCTTCTTTATGTAGATCTGAGTTTCTGACATATATTATTTTCCTTCTCTCTAAAGAACTTCTTTTAACATTTCTTTCAAGGCTGGTCTGCTATAAACAAATTATCCTAATTTTTATCCTAACTTTTCTGAGAATTTTGTATATTCCTCCTTCACTTTTGGAGGAAAGTCTGTAGGGACAGAATTCTGGGTTTATTTCTCTTACATTTTAAGTATTTCACTTCACTCTTTTCTCTTGCCTTGTTTCTGGTGGAAAATTAGAGGTAATTTTTATCTTTGCTCCTCTATATGTAAGATATTTTTTTCCTGTGGCTTCTTTCGACATTTTCTCTATATCTTTGACTTTCTGCAGTTTGAGTATGATATACCTAAATGGTTTGTTTGTTTGTTTTTGAATTTACCCTGCTTGGTGTTCCTGGATATTTAATTTGATGTCTGACATTAATTTTGGGAAATTCTGTTATTATTCTTATCTCTCTTTCATCTTCTTCTGGTATTGCCTTTACATGTATGTTATACCTTTTGTAGTTGCCCCACAGTCCTTGGATATTATGTTCTATTCTTTTCCTCTTTTTTCTTCTGTTTTGAAAGTTTCTGTTGATATATCATCAAGGTCAAAGATTCTTTCCATATTCCTGTTCAGTCTGCTAATGAGCCCATCAAAGCATTCTTCATTTATCCTCTAGATTTCCTTTTTGATTCTTTTTTAAAATTTCCATCTCTCTGATTACATTTCTCATGTGTTCTTGATGCTGTCTATTTTATCCATTAGTACCCATAGCATATTAATCATAGTTTTCAAAAAAAATTTTTTCTTGTCTGATAATTCCAACATCTATACCATATCTGAGTCTGATTCTGATACATGTTGTATCTCTTCAAACTCTTGATTTTGCCTTTTAGTACACTTGTGATTTTTTTCCTGATAGCTCTGCATGATTTATTGGGTAAAAGGAACTGTGATAAATAGGCCTCTAGCAATGTAGTAGTAAGGTGTAGGAGGAAGAGAGTCATTCTGTAGTTCTGTGATTGGATGGCAATCTGCCAGTCTTTTAGTGGGTCTGTGTCTGAACTATAAACTACGCAAGTGTCTCTCAGCTCTCCCTCTCCCCCTACATGGAGCGAGATGACCAGAGTGGGCTGGAGTTAAGTATTTCCCTTCCCCTGGTCACTTAGGTCTTCATAAAACCCCAGTAGCATAAGCTCTGGTAAAATTGTTTCTCTTGAGAGCAGTCTTTGTTTAGGAAAACAGAATTCTCTGGTGTATTTCAAAATAGTTCTTTTTCCCTTCCCCTTGCCAGAATCATAAGGGGACTTTTCTCTGATATTAACTAGGAGAATCTGGTTGAGTTCCTGGAGGTAAAAATCACAGAGTGTGGGAGCACTTCTCTGTCTGGGTCGCCCTGGAGTTTTTACCTCTCTGACTTGTCTACATGGAGCTTCCATCAGTTCATCAACTATAATTCAGGTTTCCCAAGCACTGGTTCCTATGAGAGTTTTTCCTTGGGGTTCTCTGCTCGGGTAAGTTGTGATTATTTGTATTTGCTTGTCAGTTACTCCAGCTTTATTGTAGATGCAGTGGTTTGCCCTGTGACATCACTCCTATGATGGATCCAAGAAAAGCTATTGATTTTTCAAGTTGTTCACCTTTTTACTTATTATTAGGATGGAGTGACAACTTCCAGGCTTCTTACATGTTGGTCCAGAAGCCTGCAACTCTCTCCATCTGGTACATTTTACATTTCATATTTTATTTCTACAATTTCTATTTCATCTCATCCCAAATTTTCCTGCTGAATGCCTATGATATTTTTTCTTGCCTCTATTATTTTGTTATACATCATAAGTATACTTATATTGTTTTCTACCTTTAATAATTCTGAAAGTTTGAAATATTTATGGGTCTAATTCTATTTCTTTATTCTACTTATCCTTGCTCGTGTATTCTTGTCATCTTGTGGTTTTACAAAAATCTCATTGTGAGCCTATGTTTGTTGAAACTTTATTTGTGAGGAGTTGTGAGGCTTAGTTTGAGGGTATATATTCCTGCAGAGATGATTTGCTTTAATTTCTGCCAGCCACACGGAATCCCTTCGATAACTGAGCCACCGTAATTTCTTTTCTTGGTGTTTTCGTTTTCATTGTACAAGTACTGTAGTTTCAGACCCACAATTACTACATAATGACTGACTTCTACTTATAATTTTCAGGGACTATTTCAGCCATCCAACCCCCACTCTCCCCTCACATACCAAGAGGCAAGATTACACTAGACAACTTCCCTTGTTGAGTTCTCTTGCAAAGCGGTTTTCTTCTCGTTCATCATTTCCCGGGGGATATAGCACATTAGGGCTCCTAGATTCATGGATGGGTGTCCAAAACAACAACTATCCAAATGCCCTGTCTTTTATCTCCCATGTGGTTTTGGAAGTTACAACTCCATGTTGCTGGAGATTGGCAGATACTACCTGGAAGCTTCTGGCTTCAGCCCCTCTTTTCCTCTCTAGAGTCATAGGGCTGCCTCATGTTTAGCCTTAGTGAAGGAGTTTCTTCATTTTCTTTCACATATATAGTTCAGATATGTACCCAAAATAATTTAAAGTATATTTTGTATACCAATTTTAGATATTTTGTAGTGAACTGCTTTTTAGGTATGTAACTACGTATTTAACTGGAAAGGAAAACTCCTGGACAATTTAATTTTGATATTGTGTATTTCTTTTTCATTATTTTTCCCCTTCACATTAAAAATTAAATCATTCTGTAGAGCAGGTATTTTAACTGAGTCACACTCCCTATGTACCAATAGTTTGGTGTTATTTTTTATTTCCTTTTCATTTACTTCCTGTGTATTTAACTGATTGTGTCTTTCATGCAAAACACACACACACACACACACACACAAACACACTTATTTTGTTTTGTGTTTGAGTTAAGGCACAGTACTACTGAACTGCATAGAGTCAGCTTTTTGACCTGCATCTGTTTTGCACAATAGTGCTGCTGCTTTCATATCCTTATATCTCTAATGCAAAATTAGAAACATTGAAAAATATTATGTACTAAGTACTCACTTAAATGTATTGAACTGTTGAACTAAAAGCCTTTAGTGTTGAACACAGGAAAAATGATGGATATGGAGTACTCCTATGCCTCTAAACATTTAAATAAAATAAGTAGATCACTTAAAATATAGGTATGTAATATTTTGTCTAACTTTTTTTTTGGTCTTAATTAGTTTGATGTCTATGAGGTTTAATGTATGTGGGAGGAATTCTGTGGATATTTGTTGTAGAAGCAACAGCACAAAATAGCAATATTTAGGTGGGAAAGGGAGGGGTTAACCCTGGTTAATGTAGAAGCAAGTAGTAAAATTTTCATGGAAATATAATTGTAAAAGAGCAGAAACTGCCCCTTCCTTAAAATTCATTAAAAGTTCTGTAATATATATGATTAAGGACTATCAAGGAATTTTTTTTAAAAGAGACTAATTATTTTCAATGCAGGCAAGGTTAGTGACATCCTGTTTAAAAAATCTTCATTTTGCACATTTTTAAGAAATGCACTACATTGACCATTCAGTATTTGATCATGTGTTAGGCATTCACCAATGTCAATTTCTCTTCTATTTCCTTGCCCTGGGAGATTTTACTTCCTCATCCTCTTAAATTTATGCCAGGCAGCGTGACTTGCTTTGGCCAGTTAAACGTGAACAGGAGTGATACGTGTCACTTCCAGGCAGAAGGATTTCATGGTGAGTCTTCTGGTCTTTGAGCCTTTTCCCTGTCCTAGTGTTCATAAAAGCATGGGGTGATTTGCAGCTATCTTGAGTCTGATGCAGCCCAGAAATCCGAATCAACACAACACAGCTGCCCCAAGAGTTGCCCAGATCTGCAGATTCGCATGTGAAAAAAATTGAACTTTTGTTATGTAACAGCCCTAAGATTTGGAGTTCTTTTTAATTGCTCTATAACCTAACCTGCTCTGGCTAATACAGGTGGTAAAATATGAAATACTTTAAACAAATACAAAGAGAACACTTAACAAATGCAAGCAAAAAGAGAACAATTGAGATGACATTTTTTTTTTTTTTTTTCTTTTTGCGGTATGCGGGCCTCTCACTGTTGTGGCCTCTCCCGTTGCGGAGCACAGGCTCCGGATGCGCAGGCCCAGCAGCCATGGCTCACGGGCCCAGCCGTATGGGATCCTCCCAGATCGGGGCACGAACCCGTATCCCCTGCATCGGCAGGCGGACTCTCAACCACTGCGCCACCAGGGAGGCCCGAGATGACATATTTTATATTAGGAAGCACTATCCCTGTTTTAAAACACACCAAGATTTTCAGATAAAATTAACTTTTTAAGAGTGCTTATAAAAACAAGTTGAAATCTAATTCACCCCATTTTCTCAAATTTTTGAGTTTAAAATATGTTTTGGTATATTGTAATATTTTATCCTGAGGTAAGACCTTTGAGTATGTACTAAACTATTTTTCTATGCTAGTATTCTTTGTGAAGTACTATCATTAATTACTGAATTTTATTAGTTTGGTCTATTACTTGTATCTTAGTCTTCCCAGTCCTGGGGTTAGCACTGGAACAAACTTCAGCTGAAATTTTGGAGGGGGTATGATAGGGAACAATATGATTTCATAATTATAAGTGGAGAAGACCTTCATTTTTGTTTTGTTTTGTTTGTTTTATATTTGCTTGTTTGGCTGGTTGGCATTCGAACTCCCTGTCCATGTTGGGAACTTTTTTCCTGTTTATGTCTTGCTGGGGAAGATTTATTTGCTGATGTAACCCAGTGCTGGCCGTGGATTCCAGTGGCTAACAGTGAGACAATAGGGTTCTCTCCAGACCTTTCCCATAGTAGGAAGTTGGCCATTGTTTCCCAGTTTTGCTGCCTTGACTTCATTTGCCACTTATTTTTCAAGCCAGGTTCTCCAGACATGTAAATGGTTTTGGAAGGCTGTAAGTCCCTAATTTAAGGAATTTAAATAAATTCCTCTTTGTAAATGAGTCAGTCACTGTCTTTCTCTTTTAACTAAGAACACTGATAAAAACCTTTGGCTATGGATGCTGCTTCTTTTTTTTCAGGCACACATTTCTTAGCTCATTTATTCATTCATCTATGTATTCATTAAAGAACTATGCATTAAATGCCTTATAACTGTCTTTTTTCTGAGATTAAAATTGGAAGCAAGATAGATAGGCAGGAATGTATGAGTTCTTTCACATTCTTAAATCTGCTATTTTCTGTCCTGTATCAGAGCCTGTTCAGATGCTGCTCCTTCTATTTGACTGTCTCTGCACACCACTGCTCTTCTTACATGTAGGCCTGTAATGCTTTCTGGCCACTGCTTCTGTTCTTGTACATATCTAGTAAACTCCTTTTCATCCATCAAATCTTAGCACTAAAGGAAACCATCCCTAATGGTTCATTATGCTCTGTAAATTTCATTCATGCATTTTATACATTCCTTAGTTCTATACATGTGGACTCTTTTCTGTTCCTGTCCATGTTTCCTTTTGCTCATAATGTTATCCTCCCGACCTAGTAAAACTATCCCTTTCATGCCATAGTTACTCAAAACATATTTGCCCAGAGAATGAAGGAAGTAGACAATCAAACAGTGTGCTACATGGTACAATTGGATTAACTACAGAGTGCTGTGAGCTGATGAGGTGGGTGATCTAACCCAGCCTTGGGGGATCAGTGATGTGTAAACTGAGATCTAAATGCAAATCAGCTAGGTGAAGCTGTTGGGGGTGAGAAGAGGGAGAAAAGGGGAACTGAAAGTGTGCTCTAGGTAAAAGAAACAACACATAGGAAAGCCAGGAAGCAAGATATCTGGAATTCCATGGAACCCCACAGAACATACCACATTTGGTCGCCTGGGACACACTCAGGGCACATGTTCATCGGGAGAGGGTGAGCTCACATGCCCGACATAGAGTTCACATTCCATCTCAGTGCAGAGTGAAGACAAGTATCCTAGGTCAATCCCAGCAAAGTTTCTGTGGTTTTCTCCTTGCAACGGTTGGTTTTCCTTTTCTCTGATCTTTCCATCCCATCAAGAAGAGGCAGCTATGAAATTGGTATCATAAGTGCACACCTGGCTAGTCTTCTTCAAAGTGAATAGGGGATGCCTGCTATAACCCTCCAGGGTTACATGATGATTAAGCTGACATATGTTTTATCCTGCAGCTCTTCACTCACTCGGAGGCAGGCCCAAACGCCCAGGTGTGTAGGCTACGCACATGAACCATGGTTGATCCTGGTCTCAGTCACCTCTTCTGTTGGAAATTCTGCATTTATTTTCAGTTTAATTTCTTCCATGTATCTATATATTTTGCTACAGTTGTGTATCAGTATTTGTGGTTCACTTATTAATAGTGACTTTTCACTTTGAATTTCTTTTTTCTAAATTGAAGTATTACATATATAGTACTGATAGTACGATTTCTTTCTTTCTTCCTTCTTTTCTCTTTCTTTCTCTTTCTCTCTCTCCCTTCCCTCCTTCCTTTCTTTCTTCCTTCCTTCCTTTCTTTCTTTCTTTCTTTCTTTCTTTCATCAAACATCTTACATCTTTCCTGTTAACTTATTAACCGTAATAAACGTCCATGCTACAAATCAGCAAGCTGGGAGTTGATTCAGAGTGTGCAGACAGTGGTTTCCTTGTGAAGAAGAGGCAGCTGGGTTTTCAATGTGGGAAGCCAAATCCTTTACCTATTGACATCCTTTACCTGGTGTTCTGAAGTTTATTAATGCCCTCCAGATGCATGTTGAATTTTTCATTTTATTTTATATATTTGGAGACAGTGTTGGATGGCAGAATGAATAGTGAGAAGACTTGTTTTAAAATCTTATTCATGCAGAGACAATGCAGTTGCTGGAGGGTATCTGCTAGGAGCCTCAGTGGCCTTCTCGGCAGAAGGAGACTAATAGTCCTCACCCCATGGGTGTCATAAGGATTAAATGAGATACTAGCTCAAAACAGGGGTTTTAGTTCATAGTAGGTATGTAACTAACTTGTTGCTTTCTTTATCTCAGTTATTAACATCATGTTGATTAATTCACATATATGGTTTACCAATATGGGCATTCATTTTTGTAGAAAATTTTGATAAATTCACCATGAAATAAATTTCCAGACTTTCACACTTTAATTATGAAGTTCCTAAGGCTCATAAGTAGGAGACTCATTGTTTAAAAATAGACTCGCTTGGTCTCAATTTCCCTGGAATAAGGTTCTGCTACTTTGGGTATTATTTTTTTACCCTCCCACTTTTTTTTGCACTGTTTTCTATGATTCATTTTCATTACTTTAAAGGCCAAATATTCAAAGAAAGAATATACACTTCTGTGCCACTTTTACCCTTATATTTCTTTAAAGCTGATCCTGATTGGCAAATACCCGTGACAGTGAAAATATGCATTCTCCCTGAGAAAGGACACCTCATTTTAATCAGTTATTCTTCTGTAAATAATAGCAAATGGAAAAGAGTTTGGGGGTCAGAAGATGTTTGTTTTAGCCCTCTCTGAACTTCATTTTTCTTCTCTGTATATTTAGAACTCATACAATTATTTTTAAGCAAAATAATATATGTCAGAACTTTATAACTTAGAAGTGACTACATAAATGTTATTTTTTTTGTTACAAAAATAAGAATTGGCCCATGTTGCTAGGGCAAAATGAAAGTAGAAAAAGACCTAATTAGTCTTTTGTTTGATTAGGATGCTCTTGCAATCAGAATTGAGAAAGCAAGCCCACTGAGTAATTTATTGCCCACTTTGCTTTTCCTCTGTTTATTTAATTTAATTTTTTATTTAGTTTTAACAGAACCTGGATATTGTATTTTGGAGAGGACAAGGTCAACCTCAATACCTCTGTTAAGACTGATAAAGTTTAAGACCAGGGCCTTCAATCTCTGTTTCTTTTTAGTTTGTCTGCCTTGGAATACTTGTATTTTTAGTGCACTTTGGACCATCAGGGTTTTCCACTCTGGCACTTTAACTGAAACCATGTAATTTCTCTCCTCCTTAGGCCAATCAAAGTTAACCTTTTTATTTGCGAATTGAGAACTGGTGCAGAAAATTATTCTGTTGAATGTCAAGGTGTTAAGACAGTCTCAGGCTAGGGATATAGGAGGAACAGAATTGGATACAGAAAGTTAAGTCCTATAGGAGGGTAGTTGTGACTAATATTGGTAAATATGATTAAGGTTCATGGGGGATGTGTTGAGACCTAGCATTTTTAAAGGTAGAATTGTGTTTGCAAATAATTTAACATTCTTAATATTAAATGTTAAACTTGCCAGTTGTGAGGATGTTGAAAAAAGCTATTTTCTTGGTAGAAAGTACCAGACAGTATTATTTTTGTGTTTGTTTGTTTTTTGTTTGTTTGTTTGTTTATACAGCAGGTTCTTATTAGTCATCAATTTTATACACATCAGTGTATACATGTCAATCCCAATCGCCCAATTCAGCACACCGCCATCCCCACCCCACCGCGGTTTTCCCCCCTTGGTGTCCATACGTTTGTTCTCTACATCTGTGTCTCAACTTCTGCCCTGCAAACCGGTTCATCTGTACCATTTTTCTAGGTTCCACATACATGCGTTAATATACGATATTTGTTTTTCTCTTTCTGACTTACTTCACTCTGTATGACAGTCTCTAGATCCATCCACGTCTCAACAAATGACTCAATTTCGTTCCTTTTTATGGCTGAGTAATATTCCATTGTATACATGGACCACATCTTCTTTATCCGTTCTCCAGACAGTATTATTGAGACTACAGCATCACTGAGAAGATGCTTTGCTAATCCCCCCCTCAGGGTAGAAGCTGAACCTGCAGAGTTTTAATATAGACTGAACTCTTTTGCTTGAGCCCAGGGTAATGGTTTACTTGCTATCTGGAAGAAAGAAGAGAAAAGCTGAAAAAAGTGGGAAGGGATCTAGTGAAGTAGTAAAAGGCCAAACTCTACATCAGGTTATAACAAGTTACTAAAGTCACAAAAAGTAATTTTTTGAGAGTAAGAGTAAACATAGAGCCTGGGCTGATCTGAGGCATCATGTCCTAAGGAAAAATGTGATTCAGAGAGGAAGTAAGTGGCTGAGAACTCACAGAAATCAAAGGCCAAGCTCTAGACCAGTAAGAGCCCATGCTAAGTTTCACCAGGCCATAGGGAGCTAGGGGAATAGTATCTAAGCTAATAGTAGAAGTTATTTCTGCTTATCCCTTTCTGAGTTCCCTTTCATGGGAAACCAGTGTTCCTATATACTAAAACTCTTCACCGGATACTTTTTTCCATCTCCTGCCTTGACTGACTACTCATTTCCCTTATACTTTTCAATCCACTACAACTTGGCTTCTACCCCTAATAATTCTGCTGGAACCATTCTTACAGGAATGGGAGCATTTGCAATATAAACTCACAACAATTCTGTGATTTAGGTACCATTATTATTCTCATCTGTATCATGGGGATAATAATAGAACTGACTACATAGAGTTAATTGACCCTCAAATATGCAGTTAGTTTTCAACAGACACTTGCTATTGTTATTATTATTATGTTGTTGTTGTTATCTGTTCCCTTCTTCAGGAAATGCTATTTTTCTTAGTTGCTGGGACAGGCTTCTTTCTGGATTTTCAGTCTTCTTGCCTGGACACTTCCTGTATCTCCCTTGCAGCTCCTCTTCCTTTACCAATCCTTGAAAAATTAGTGTTCTTTGAGGCTTTTCCTGAGTGATGAGCCATAAGCGGTAGCTTATCTTCCCACCATTTCAACTATAACTACTTGTCATTTTTTTCAAATCTTTAGCTCCATGCTAACTCCACAAGATCTAGAATCATGAGTGCAATCACTAAGTCTATTTTCCCAGCTCAGTGAATGGCAATGCCTGCTAGTTGCCCAAGCCAAAAACTGGGTGTCATCAGTGAGACTCTTCCATATTCAATCAATAATTGGACTGGCCAATTCTGTCTTCTAAATATTTCTGGAATCTGTCTACCTTGCTTCAACCTCTGTGTCACTGACATTTCAGGATTGCATAGTCTCCTAATTGGTCTCCCTTTCTCCAGTAAAGAGCCTTTTAAATCCATTCTCTGTGTCACAATGAACTTATCACAAATTGACCCCAGATTAATCTCCTACCACTTTCTCCTTAAATGGGTCCAGCCCTGTTAAACTATTCTAAGTTCCCTCAAGATGTCCGATTCCCAGTTTAACTCAGGGCTTTGCACATTCTTTTCCTTCTGCCTGGAAAACTACTTCCTTTCCCTGTACCCTTCATTTGGTTGATTCCTTCTCATTCTTCAGGTTTTAGATCAGATGTTATTTCCTCTAGAAACCCTTTCCTGCATCAGTCAAACTCTGAATGAGATCTTTTTGCCCTATGCACCAAGAGTGCCTGTTGCAGCTCTCACTACAGTGCCCTGTGATTGCCAAGATACCTGTCTCTCCCACTAGCCTATAAGCACCCTTCAGTACAGAAATTGTATTTTATTATTGTATCTCTAGAAACCAGTGCAGCATCCAGCATATAATAAGTACTTAAGGAATGTGTGTCAAAAGAATAAGAATGGGGAATAAAAATTCATTTACCATTTAAATACATTTTCTAATAATGCATCCCTATAATGGAAGCACATCCTAATTAAAGTATATAGAAGTAGGGCCTCCCTGGTGGCGCAGTGGTTGAGAGTCTGCCTACCGATGCAGGGGATACGGGTTCGTGCCCCGGTCTGGGAGGATCCCATATGCCGCGGAGCGGCTGGGCCCGTGAGCCATGGCCGCTGGGCCTGCGCATCCGGAGCCTGTGCTCCGCAACGGGAGAGGCCGCAGCGGTGAGAGGCCCACATACCGCAAAAAAATAAATAAATAAATAAATAAATAAATAAAAATAAAGTATATAGAAGTATATAGTGTAACAAGTCACTCTGTTTCTCAAGTTGCCCAATCTGTAAAATAAAGAGGCTGGATAAGTATATATACATATATATATATATATATATATATATATATAAAATACACCCTTTTCAGCTCTAACATTGTATTATTTTCTAAAGACTCCTCAATGAGAAACTAACAATAATACCACCAAAGAAACCCATTCAATGCTACCTTCCTAGATACTGAATGTAGAACAACTGTCTAATTCCAGATAGTCTAGGGTACTTTCAAGTCAAAGATCTATAAGGAACATTCTAGACTGAAGTGTATACCATTCTAAAATAACCAGGACCATGTGCATTTTTGAATCCTGGTTTTATACTATTAGTGGTTTAATGCTGAGCCAATATTACAAGTTTTGTGTCTTTACTTGAAAGTTACAGCAGATGTAGCATAGAGCAGTGAGTCGGGAGTCAGACTGCCTGGACACGATCACTGCTCCTCCAGGTACTCACTGTGACTTTGGCAAATCTGTTTTCTCAGTTGCAAATTAGAATAACAGTGGTAACTAACATGGTATTTTGTGAAGATTAATGCATTAAGAGATTCAAAATTATTAAGACAGTGTTTGGTGTATAACATATGAAGTCAGCAAATGTTATCTATGGCTGTGGTATTAACTTACCATTATTTAAATTACTTTCTTGCTGACTTAACTTTCAGTTAAGGGGATTTTCAAGATGAGAGGGTCTCCTGCTCTCTGTGATCTCTTTCCACCTGCCTTTGCAGAACAGCCCCCTCACTGGACCACCAGATGTCACTGTTTCTGACAGTTTCCAACTTCTTGGCCATCTTAAGATGTTATGCTATTTCGAAGGAGAGATGTGTGAAGTTTCGAAGAGAGAAAAAGTTTTAATATTATGGAACTTTTAATAAAAGTTCCCTAAAACCATATATAACCATCTTTAAAGCATTTTTTCATGTATTATTCAAGGAGTTCATATTACACTCGCCACAGCTGAGATGATGATAATGAGAACCTGAGACTTCTAAATGGATCACTTGGGGTTTATTCATTATTAAACCATTCAACAAAAAACATTTTCATAAGTAGTTATGTTTAAGATAACTTGATAGAAAACGAAATTAAATTGGACATGGATACCACCACTAGATAGAGGCTAATAACAGAGACAAGAGTTACAAATAGCTTAAACCAGGTTAAGAGTGATAAATGCTATTTAAACAAGGAGAAATAATTATGCTAGGAAAGGACAGCAAAGGAAAAGATGTCTCTTGGTAGGGCATTAGGGACAGTAATATGGAGGAGAAGTATTTGAGTGAGATCTTAAAGAACAATTAGGATTTGACCTAGGGAAATGGGCTGTGGATGATTTGTATGTGCAAAGATATGAATATAGGAAAGTACAGAAAATATATGTAGACCAGGAAGAGGTTCATTTAATCTCACAGGTAGGGCATATAATAGAGAGTGATAAGAAAAAAAATAGTGAAAATGTACCTTGGGATCAGATTGTGAAGGCCCCTGGGTGTGAGGAAATAAGATTTAGAAGTGCAGCAAAATAAAGTAGAGCATTGGGGATGTACATAGGTGAGTTTGAATCCTGGTTTAGGCTCTTAACTATTTAAGCTCAGACCAGAGAACCTCCCAGCCCCACACTGAAGAGGGGGGAGAGATAGAAAGAGCAAGGTATCGGGGGTGGGGGGTAGGGGCTCCCTGAACTGCAGTCAGTTTCTTGACTGGGAAATCTGGGCAAATGACACCGTTGGGCAGTTGGGAAGATAGAGGATAATGCACTGTAGGCACTTGGAACCTGTAAGCTGTTACTGTAGTACTTTGTAGACGATGGTTCCTCTGTTATCAGAAAGAGTATTTCTATATTTAGTGGATAGTAAGAGATAATTGAAATAAAGGTGCCTAAGAACAGATTCTCCCCTCTTCCCTGACAGCATGTAGAGACCTGCCTTGGGACACGCTGTGTCTGTGGTTGAACGAGGTATTTGTATAAATGGAACAAGTGGCCCTGTGACTCTTGATACATTCTCAGAGGTGCTTTAAGGAGTTGTTGAGATGCTTAACCTGCAATGGTCAGGCTTAAGCCACAGGTACCCCTGCCGTGTCCACAGAGGGTGTTAGAACTCTGTTAGGCTCCAAAAGAGACTGCTCCTGTTACAGTTATTAGGCCCTTTACCACTTCCACAAGCTCAGAAAGTGTGCCCTGTTTTGAGAGTTTTCAGAAGTCTGCTTATTTTGTTTTTAAGAATGAAAACCAGTTCATTATTATTTACTTTCCTTTAGAGAGATCCTATGGTTACATGTTTTGTCTTTTCAATTAAAAAATAATTATTACAGATCATGTGAGCCAAACAGTCATACCAATTAGAGGCTGGAAAAGAGAAAATCTTCACCCTCCTTTTGGAATAGTATGGCTGCTCTAATATTGCCTTTAATGTTTTGCAATGATTCACTTTTCTATTGTCCTGAGTTTTGCCTGACTTCTTTTCAGAAACTATTCTGGAATATTGTAACCGAACTACTAACTCATTTTTTCTCTCTCTGGGGTATTTCTCCTGACAGACTAAATTTTCTTTTCTGAATTTCATATCTACCTCTATTCCCTTGAACCCAGCTAAACAATTCATTTCTTCCCCATTTTGGCTTTTTATAACACATAACCTGTTATTCTACTCCGGGTTTCCTCTGCTTTAACCAAACTGCCCTCATTTAGGGGCTTGAATCTTCCCTTATTTCCCTCATCATTTTACTCTTAATTTTGTTACTTGTGCCACTGGAATATCTACAGTAAAAAAGGCACAAAGAGTTCTCTGAGTTCGAAAATTACTTTTGTAGCTATTGTTGCCAAGGAAACCACTTCCGCTGTATCTTAGTTTTACTTAGCACATAGAATCCTTTATGTGCTAGATTTTGAGGAATCACTGTTAGATTTCTTTGTCTCCCTATCTTTTTCTGTTAGAAAGCTGGACATCAGTTTCAAAAAGAAGTAGAGGAAAACAGTAACTGCCCTAAGCATCAACTTCGAACACACAGAGCTTACAAAACACCCAGAGGTCGGCGAAGACACTTGCTGGTGAAATATTTGGAATAAGAGCTGGGGGACTCATATTTCTCACTGAATTTCTGAGTGAGCCCGAAGGATTTAACCTTTATTAATATTATTTAAGTTTCATTTTTCAACATGGCCTGTCTCACCAAATTATTCTTCATAATGCTATCCATTCTTCGGCATGATAGCGGAATATCCTCCCCCATAAATACATGCTTTATGTTACTGTATCCTAGGACATGTTATACAATTATGAAAATGCTATGCAATTATATATTTGCATATTTATATTAACTTTCTACACACATTCTTCTTTTAATATGTTTATTGGAGTATAATTGCTTTACAATGTTGTGTTAGTTTTTGCTTTATAACAAAGTGAATCAGTTACACATATACATATGTTCCCATGTCTCTTCCCTCTTGCGTCTCCCTCCCTCCCACCCTCCCTATCCCACCCCTCTAGGTGGTCACAAAGCACCGAGCTGATCTCCCTGTGCTATGCGGCTGCTTCCCACTAGCTATCTGTTTTACATTTGGTAGTGTATATGTGTCCATGCCACTCTCTCACTTTGTCCCAGCTTCCCCTTCCCCCTCCTCATGTCCTCAAGTCCATTCTCTATATCCGCGTCTTTATTCCTGCCTTGCCACTAGGTTCATCAGTACCGTTTTTTTAAGATTCCATATACGTACACACATTCATTTAAAATTTACCTTGTTTGGTTTTCAGTTAATTCAGTTCACTGACCAGACTCTGGGTTTTGTTTTGGTTTTTTTCTGTCAAATTCTTTAGGAGAAAACTACAGAAACCTAAGAAGTATATCTAACACTCGAAAAAAATAGATATTTGTTGATTGCAGTGCCTTCTTATGAAACAAATCACTACTTTCAGCCTTTAGCTGCCAGATTTTTAATATATCTGCTTCAAATAGCCAGAGGCAGACAAGATTAAAAACAAATGAAATAAGCCTTCTTCGGTTATCACCAATTATGAGTAGGTGTTCACCACGGGCAGGCGGCTACGTGCAGGGCGGAAGTTCCTTCCGGCATCCTCATCACACTTCCCACCCTTTATTATTCCTGTCTATAGGCTTGCATGCTCAGCAGGCAGGGGTGTGGGTATTTCTGCTCACAGGATCTATTTGTTTTTGCACGGATGAGTATTTAGATAAACTGGCAGTTCCTTGTTAAAACTGCAAAGGAGTTGAGAGTGGTCCAGTTCAGCCTGCTCCAAGGCATCTGGGCACACCCATCCACCCTCTTTACATGGCCTGCTGCCAACCTCTCCCCGCCCCAAACACCTCACATTGTGCTTGTCATGGAGCCACACCATACAGTACACTTACACTAGCGTGTATTTGCCTTCATTTACATTTTTACTTTTCAATTCCAGAAAAATTCCATTTCACTTGCTGCTTCATTCTGTCTGAGTCTTTCGTGTCCATTAACGTAGAGGTGAGATGATGAAAAAATGGTTTATCTACATGAAAAAAATCACTTTTCTGAAATCTTTTTTCGGAGGCTAGCATATGTGTGCACCCAGAGAAACAGTTTTCTGCTTCTCTCCCCACCCCGACTCTGAAATGTGAGACTCTTAAATGTTTGGGTGGTTTGTGGGAAAAGGCACCTTCCTAACTGCTTTTGCTTTAGTTTTCTTTGAAGTTGCACAGGGGTGAATAATGTTCTCTCAGCCCCGCCCCACTCCTGGTCCCTCCCTAACCATACCCAGGGAATGAGAAACCCCAGATGTGGTTGTGTATGGCTCATTTCCCAGAGCTGATAGATACATAGGAATATGTCTCAGCATCTAGTCTTTAAGTATTTTACCTGGCCTGGCCCTTCTGTTATCCCTTAAACTCCCTATTCCCTGTTATACACCAGCTCCCCTGCTTTCCATCCTCTGCAGATATCTAGCAGCACCTACTACAGTCTTGCTTCAGGCACTGTGCTGAGCATTGGCATAAGGACAAAAAAAATTTGGTCCCATCCCTTATGAAAGTGACAGTATAATTGGAGACAGGGACATAAATAGGTATTTGCAATGTGCTGTACAACAATAGGACTAAGTTCAGAGCGTTATGGAAGCTGACTTGAAATGAGGCATGGAGAGTAGATTAGAGCTAGCCAGGAAAAGTGGGGACTTGGTCAGGAATGACCTGTGAAGAGGGAACAGCAAGTGCAAAGGCCCAGGGGTGAGCCAGTGGGAGCCAATGGGCAAATTGGTCAGGAGCTAGAGGTATTTCACTATGGCCAGGCTTTTCTGTTCACCATGAGAAATGCTTATGATTAACTTAGTTGCATTATAATTTTATTACAGTTATAAACTCTACATTCACACTTATTTTCAAGATGGAGTAATTATGGGGCACAGTTACTTGTTCACCCTCAATTACTTCTCTTCTCCAATTGAAGTGGTTATAAAATAATCATCAATTATAGAGCTTCTTTTGTTTTGGGTTGTTCCTATTCCAGTGTTGTCCATGTAATTTGGGTAGCTGACATAATGCTCCCAAGTTTGCAGTGAGATATGGACCATGAATTACCAAAATGAATCTGTACAAGTATAGTATAGTGAGAATCCATAAAATGCAATTCTGAAATTAATCAGTCCATTGGAGGGCTTTATAATGAAAGAAGCAGCGTTTGCATTATTTAAGCATTATTGTTGGCAGAGGGACCACACTGTGCTTTAAACAGGACTCACCCTAATAGAATAAGATTAACCATTTATTGAAATAGTAAGGATTGCACTAGAGCAAAGCAAATGGAAAAAAATCTCAAGAGAAACCAAATGGGTATTATATGGGCCAATACCACAAGGTAATCCTCCCTCTTTTCAATCCTCAAACGCAAATGGCAAGTTGTTTTAAGGCAGAGTCTAATCTCTTTTGCATCTGTTCTCTAAAGCCTTGTGTTAGACAGATATTTCGCTACAGAGCTGGCATCCAAACAGGTTCAGGAAAATGAAAATCTAACAGTAGAATTAAACCAAAGGACTGTGAAATTGTTAATCATTTTTTCCCCATTTTTGTATTTCTGATTTCAATTTCCTGAATTGAGGAAGCAAGACTGCAGGAAAGCCACCCGTTGTCATTAATGGACAATGTTTCATTCTTGCAAGGCCTTTTTCTCAGTAACAATATATTGGACACCTACGGAGAGGAACACAGATCCTGAAATACAGACTACCTGAGTAGCAGGTCCATATCCTTGACTCACCACAGACCACAGTGTGCAGTCCCAAAGTCAAAAAATATATACACAAGATGAAGGAAGACCGGAGTAATCTTTAACACTCCATTGCTAGATGGGACATTACTCCAAACCCTAATTTAGTTTCCTAGAAAGCTAGGCTGAACCGTGTGAAAACTTCTCTTTGCTTTGACATAGATGCCTTTTACCTAAAACTAAATTTCTTCAAAGGGACTTTGTGTCTCACTTCAGCTCATTCTGAATCTTGGCTCTTCACATTGTCATCGTGAGGAAAAGCTGGCCTAGAAAGATGAAATCAGTAGGAAGAGGAAGCCCGAAGAACTGCAGAGGAGCTGGGACAGAGAGGCTAGGACTTGTTTCAAGTGTTAATTTCCTGTAAGATACCAGGGCTCTACCCTTCTGGAAGGAACAGCATTCAAAGAACCAGAAAGACACATTTATCCTCACGCAGGTTTGCTTATATCTATAGTACTTTTGTCGGCAAAGTACCCTTAGCCCCTGACCGGGACCACCCTCAGGGCAAGAAGCACAGCAAATCCTTGATCTCTCTCCCCTCAAGACTACTGGAGTACAAGGTGAGGATAGCAAGCTAGGATTAGTGGGTATCAAGCTCTCAGTGACATGCTTAGGTTTGCAGAAAAGCTAGCATAGACTCAGCATCTGGTGTGCGGGCCTGTGAACCACTCTTACCCACCTACTTACTTCTGGAATTAGAATCAGAGGTTCACAGCATGTCAGAGTTGGAAGGGGCCCTACAAGGTAGTCTAGCTAATGAAATGCTTGCATCCCTTTTACTCCATTCTTGCAAGTTATCATTTCTCCTTGAATACTTCTTGAAGAGTGAATGAAGACAGGAAAGATGGAAGGAAAAGGACATTAGCTGGTACTAGAGAGCAGGCTCTGTGCTGAATGTTGTATATATTTTACCATTTAAAACGTGTATCATTTCTGTGAGTTATTGTTGTAGTCAATAAAAATCAACATATATGAAAAACTCAGCTTGCCTAGAGGTACAAGCATAAGCAGTCATGCTGGGATTAGATATCCAGTATTTCTGGACCCCAAATCTCATCCTTGGTACACAGCAACTTTTACATTTTAATCCATGGAACACTCATACTTGACATATTTAAAGGTATTACTGAAAAGGGGTGGTAAAGCAGTTTGGGGAAACACTGAGGTGAATAACTTGAATACATTCTTTTTACTGCAGGAATTCAGTCTTTAATGTGTTGATGTGCTCTGTTACTCTCAAGTGTGATAAAAACATTCTGAATTTATTGCCTTTTTATTTAACATTCACAACAGCCCTGTGATCAGGTGGTGTTATCCCCATTTTACATATACAGGAACAAGGGGAGATTGCTTTGCCTAGAGTCACCAGTTGGTAATGGTAAAGCTGTGATTTTGAACCTGGAGAGTGAGACTCAGGAATCTGAACTCTTATCTAGTACATGGTACTTAGTCCTCTCTATGGCATTTGATGTGTCCTTAGTTTACTTATCACAAACATCACGAGGAACCACCATTCCTAACGACAGCTCAGTGCCCAGTGCAATTCCAGAGAAATCTTGAAGGATAGGAAATGTACCAATGTATTCAATAAATTCCATATAGGTGAACAGAGGCTGTGTGGCAGATACTCATTATTTAATCTTTTATCAGGTAGCTGACCATTTTGACCATAAAGTATGTTAATAGTTACATTTTCAGAAGATACAAAAATATTATGGTAAACATTAAAGAGAGAAAGTTTAATGTAATGATTGTTTAAGGAAGCAAATATTTCACTAATAGCCTATTCTTTTTCCTGTGGTTAAGAACTTTTAATTTTAATAAAAGTGGAGGCAAGTCCTGATTTAATTGAAACTTTTAAAACTATTTTTTTTCGGTAAAAAGTGATAGAAGTTCATTTTATAAAGTTAAAAAAAAACGGTTCCTACTTCTACAATCTAAAGGCATCTGTTCAAATCTACTTTTATTTAAAACATAATTAATCACATTATTAGAGCAGCGATTATATATGTATATAACTACATGGCAATTATTATTGAGCTCTTGCTCGGTACAAAGCACAGTGGAAGCAGCTTTCAGAGAATCTCTATGATGTTGATGTTTTATGTCTGTTTTGCAGATGAGGTACCAGGCCAAAGATTTCTTTGTTTTGTTTTTAAAAATAAGAAAGAGGAAGAGCTGGGAATCAAATCTAGATTTCTTTGAGAGAAAGCTGAAATTTGTCTACCTAAGGAAAATTCACAGCCTAAATGAAGTCATAATAGTAGGTGAAGTGTATGTGTATGTATGCGTATGTGTATACGTATATGTGTGTGTATATATATATGTAAACACACACATACGTAAAATATATATGTATATATATACACATACATACACATATATGTATATGTATACAAATATATAAAAACATAAAGAACATATATATGTGTGTATATATATGACAGCTTACAGGATCATCACTAGGATTGATTAATAGACTTGGTGAATTGGGATGAGGAGAGAAAGGAGTTTAACTTAACTGGGGATAAGGCAGTAGGTTTATGAGTGGAGGGTGCTAAATTTAGTTCTAAATACAGTGTGTTTGTGGTTTCTATGAAATTTACTGATGGAGATGTTTGGTGGGCAACTGAAATGTGAATCTTGGTTTAGAGGTTGCTTGCGGAGTGCTCAGCATATGATGGCTAAAACCATCAATTTAACTGCATCATGAGAAGTGAGGAGAGAGGAATGAAGATCGGACACTAGCAAGAAAGAACTCATTAGATATTATAATTTCTTCTGGAATTATTGACACTTAGTACTGCATATAGATAATGCACAATCAAAGGGATATTTGTTACAGTATGCAATTCATGTTATGTAAATATGTTACATAATTTTTTATTCACAGTAAAAATATGCTAAAGAAAGAAATCATATGGGGTTTTTATCCTCACATCCAATAAATCTTCAATGAAAGCATAAAATGATAAAACCTCAATATCTTTAATCCATTCACAACAAAATATATATAATCAAAGTAAGAACTTAAGTCTAGTTACAGCAACCATGAACGGGAAATATGACTTTTAAAAAATATTTCCCACCAACCCTGGAGTGAGATGAACCGAAAGAAAGAGGAACCTAACATACAATATTTTTAGTGTTAAATGCAAATGATAAAATAGCAGAACCTCTGCTTGAGTGTAGCCTAATCTCAACACAGTATCCAAGAGTGACGCATTAAAACTTAAGTAAGCTTTTCTCACTCATCTCAGATCCTTTAGTGGCTCTTCTGGCTTTATCCAGAATAAAAGCCAAAGTCTTTACATGCACCTCTAAGGCCTCACCTGAGCAGACTCCCATGAATCCACTGCCTTCCACTCTTTCTCTCCTTCTTGCTAGGTGTGCTCCAGCCGCCAGGGCCGGGGAGCTACTATGGAAAATGCCAGGCATGTTTCTTCTTAAGGACGTCTCACTAGCTGTTCTCTCTGGCTGCAGTGCTCTTCTTTTCAAGTATCTGCTTAGCTACCTCCCTCACACCTTCAAGGCTTTGCTCAAATATCACCTTTTTTTTTTTTAACATCTTTATTTGAGTATAATTGCTTTACAATGGTGTGCTAATTTCTGCTTTATAACAAAGTGAATCAGTTACACATATACATATATCCCCATATCTCCTCCCTCTTGCATGTCCCACCCTCCCACCCTCCCTATCCTACCCCTCTAGGTGGTCACAAAGCACTGAGCTGATCTCCCTGTGCTATGCGGCTGCTTCCCACTAGCTATCTATTTTACGTTTGGTAGTGTATATATGTCCATGCCACTCTCTTACTTTGTCCTAGCTTCCCCTTCCCCGGCCCTGTATCCTCAAGTCCATTCTCTAGTAGGTCTGCGTCTTTATTCCCATCTTGTCCCTAGGTTCTTCATGACCATATATATATATATATATATATATATATATATATATATATATATATATATATATATATATATTTTTTTTTTTTTTTTTTTAGATTCCATATATATGCGTTAGCATGCAGTATTTGTTTTTCTTTTTCTGACTTACTTCACTCTGTATCACAGACTCTAGGTCCATCCACCTCACTGCAAATAACTCAGTTTCATTTCCTTTTATGGCTGAGTAATATTCCATTGTATATATGTGCCATATCTTCTTTATCCATTCATCTGTCGATGGACACTTCGGTTGCTTCCATGTCCTGGCTATTGTAAATAGAGCTGCAGTGAACATTGTGGTACATGACTCTTTTTGAATTATGGTTGTCTCAGGGTATACGCGCAGTAGTGGGATCGCTGGGTTGTATGGTAGTTCTATTTTTAGTTTTTTAAGGAACCTCCGTACTGTTCTCCATAGTGGCTGTATCAATTTACATTCCCACCAACAATGTAGGAGGGTTCCCTTTTCTCCACACTCTCTCCAGCATTTATTGTTTGTAGATTTTTTGATGATGGCCATTCTGACCGGTGTGAGATGATATCTCATTGTAGTTTTGATTAGGATTTCTCTGATGATTAATGATGTTGAGCATTCTTCCATGTGTTTGTTGGCAATCTGTATATCTTCTTTGGAGACATGTCTATCTATGTCTTCTGCCCATTTTTGGATTGGGTTGTTTGTTTTTTTGTTACTGAGCTGCATGAGCTGCTTGTAAAGTTTGGAGATTAACCCTTTGTCAGTTGCTTCATTTGGTAATAGTTTCTCCCATTCTGAGGGTTGTCTTTTCGTTTTGTTTATGGTTTCCTTTGCTGTGCAAAAGCTTTTAAGTTTCATTAGGTCCCATGTGTTTATTTTTGTCTTTATTTCCATTTCTCTAGGAGGTGGGTCAAAAAGGATCTTGCTGTGATTTATGTCATAGAGTGTTCTGCCTATGTTTTCCTCTAAGAGTTTGATAGTGTCTCGCCTTACATTTAGGTCTTTAATCAGTTTTGAGTTTACTTTTGTGTATGGTGTTAGGGAGTGTTCTAATTTCATTCTTTTACATGTAGCTGTCCAGTTTTCCCAGCACCACTTATTGAAGAGGCTGTCATTTCTCCCTTCTATATTCTTGCCTCCTTTATCAAAGATAAGGTGACCATATGTGTGTGGGTTTATCTCTGGGCTTTCTATCCTGTTCCATTGAAATATCACCATTTTAATAAGTCAGGGCAAGGCCTGCCCAGACCATTCTAGTTAATATTGCCATCTGCTCCCTCCCACCTACCCCCAGCCTGGATCCCCCTTACTTTACCAACTTTTTTTCCCCAAACCACTTATGTCTTCCAATACACTATGTAATTTTTATAATGAGCAAATTTAAGAATCAACAACATTAAGATGTACCATTTTTTAATGTATGACTAAGAAGGAAGAAGCGCTGCCAATGAAACCATGATTTGCCATCAACAAACCATGATGTGTCAACTGTTAGATGTACCCAGATATTACAGCTGCTAAAAATGTGAAAAAATTTCTGTCTCAGACTTAATGAAATGTGTATTTATTATGTCTAGTTCTTTTTTTTTTTTCCATCTCCCTATGCCAGGATACAAGTTTATCTTTATATGGTTTCTTCACTGATACACTCCAGGTGCTTAGAACAATGCTTGGCAAGTAATTGGTTCTCAATAAATGTTTGTAAAATTAATTGTTAAGTTTATTATTTAGAGAATGGTCACCCTGGACTAAGTAAAGATTAAATCCAGAGGTATAATGGATGTCACCCAGAGATTATAAGCTGGCAGCAAAGTAGCTCAAATATATTATCTCTGGATGAAGAATCAGTTCATGACTTCAGATGGTCACCTTATAAGTTTGGGGATGAGCATATTTGCAGTTGTACATGGGATAAGTAGATCATATTATGTACATTAGTTATCGCTGTGTACCAGCTTGCCTCCAAACTTAACAACTTAAGATAACACACATCTATTGTCTCATATCTTCTGTGAGTTAGGAATCTGAGCACAGCTTAGCTGGGCCTCTGTTTCAGGATCTCTCACAGGCTGCAATCAAGGTATTGCCTGACCGTAGTCATCTCAGAGTTTGACTGGGGAAGGATCTGCTCTCAAGCTCATGTGACTTTTGGCAGGATTCAGTTTCTCATGGATCATTGGACTGAGAGCCTCAGTTCCTTGCTGGTTATTGGCCAGAGGTTACCCCTCAGTTTCTCACCAATTGGGCCTCTCCAATATTGCACCTTGCTTCATCAAAGTGTGCAAATCAAGAAGGCAGTAGAAAGAAACTCCTGGCAATACTGAAGTCAAAATCTTTTGTAATTTAATCACAGAAGTGAGATACCATCACCTTCGCCATATTCTATTGGTTAGAAGAAAGTCACTACACTCAAGGGGGATGGATTATACAAGGACAAGAATATCAGGAGGTGAAAATCATTGGGGACCATCTTAGAAGTCTGCCTGCAACATTATATGAAGGCATCTTTGGAATTACTTGCCTAGGAAGAAGGGTGTATTTGCCTATGAAGGAACAGAGGAGGATGCTTTAGTAGACACATTCCAGAACGTATATTAAAAGGTGTTTTTAAGTGGGCTTCCCCTCCCTCACTTTCCATCGTAGTGATGGGTTTCTGTTAATAATACCTTTCTGACCATAGCTGATTGGTTAAAGGGTAGACACCTGACTCAAGCCAATTAAATTCTACTCTGTAATTTTTGATTTTGGACTAACAGACTCTAGTTCAGTGTTGCTTTGAGAGATTGTATACTCTTAGGAACTGTGACTTGATCATCATATATCGCACGAAATGGGAAGCCAGAAAAAAGATCTGCAGAGAAGAAAGGACAAAGATGTTTAGTGAACCACTGAGACAAAAACAGAGTGTCTGATGGTTTTTCTGTTCACATTTCCAGGCATTTCTATAATAACCTTTCATGAGCCTCTTCTTTATTGTTAAAAATTTCCACTTTTTTTTTAACTAAAGCAAGCTCAAGTTGGTTTGGCAACTTACAACCAGAGTTCTTACTAATTATCTCTTCATGAAGACCTTCAAAGTACCTTTGTTACTGTGACTATGAATATGACATATGGTGATGACATTTTCTAACAAAGACATAGGGAAAACTTGAAGAGAATGAAAGAAGGCCTTGAGCCTTCAGTCCAAATTACAACACAATTTAAATTTTTGGCAAAGTGGTTATTATTTCACTACTTCAATCTTTATAAGATTTTAAACAAATACATGTCAAATAGGGATAGGTTTATAAGACCCCTTGTGGAACTAAAGAGGCAGGAGTCTGCATGGTGAGCGTTGTCTCAAAGCACATCTAAAACATAATGGCTTCTGTCTAGTCATCTCTTATTCATGGTAATACATTTGTTTACTCAAAAACCTGAAACAAAAGAAAAATAGCAAGGTATAACACTAGGTTCTTAAAATATTGGCTGAAACTAACAAAATAATATTATTATGGTTGAATGCTAACTTTATCTGTTACCATGTTTTTGTAAAGGTTTTTCAGTTTTGATGCAATGCAGAAGAAAAAAAATTACAGCATGTTCTAGGAATCTGGAAATACTTAGACTATAAAAGAATGAGTAATAGATGAAGTGTTGTCTGTATTACCACTTCCTCCATTTGAGTTGTTTAATCAGCCTCTAATCTTATTTTGAGTCACCATTAGACACCCAGTCACCTCTTAAAGCAGTGCTGAGCCAAGGGCTGAGTTTGGACCTTTTTAGTGAAGTGTCGGTTCTCTTTCTTTTCATTCTTGTCTTGGCTTGAACAGGGTTTATGTGTGTGGCTCCTGTTTCATGCTCAGTTCTCTAATACACAGTGAGTACCTAGATCCACATGCAGTAATCTTCCAGGTCTTTAGTCAGTGACTTCTCAGTGGAT
Organism: Mesoplodon densirostris; assembly: GCF_025265405.1. NCBI lineage: Eukaryota > Metazoa > Chordata > Mammalia > Artiodactyla > Ziphiidae > Mesoplodon > Mesoplodon densirostris. Next base: position 222,572,822 of record NC_082661.1, read on the forward strand.
GGTCGCTGCATAGAATTGACTTGTTTTCCCATTGTTGACTCAAAGTAGACCTCAACAGGTGAGATCACATGCCAAGCTAAAGTAACATATTAAAAGAAGGAATAAAACCCCCAAATGGAACACTTTCAGAACTCACTGAGTTAGTTATGTTAGAGAGTTTTTCCCTTTGTTCACATTCTCAACTAGAACAAATGTGTTGTCCTGTTTGCTGGAAGGGCTCTGTCAGGCCAAGAGCGCAAGTTTCGGTTAACAGATTTGCACTAACTGTGTTCCTGAGCAAGTCACTTCGAGACAAAGGTTTCCTAAGAAAAAGCTCTGGGCTTCTTTCACTGATGATTGACATAATCACATTTGAGGGGAAAACTGGCCATCTGTGAGTGGCGTCCGCTGGGATGTGTAGGTGTAAGTGGGCTGCACCCGAGCCTCCTGGGCAAATTTCTGCCAAGCTGTCCTCAGCTCAGAGGCTAAATAGAGATGAAAAACTGCCATGTGATATTGAGATAGAGCCATTGCAAGACCAGAAAATATTGTTAGCTTCATCATAAATCAGAATTGTTATGGAACATGGCAATAACACTTTAATACAGTAATGTCTTGAAGCAAAGTCTGCAAATTCACAATTTTCTCTCAACTTCCAATGCTACCACCTTAGTTTCAGATAATTTCATGTGTCGATCACTAGAGACATTCTAGTGGTTGTACCCAACTGCAGTTTCTAGTACTTCTAACTCAGATTGCAAGGTTCTGCCAGATTAGTCTACATTTATGAAAGCTGTTGCGCAATTTGGGGCCTCAGTTTACTTCCAAAGAATGTTGATGGCATCACACACAGGGTTCTTCTGTGTCAACCCCACAGCCCTCTTCCTCCTTCCCATTTATTTCACTTTCTTTTTCTTCACTGCTCATTTCCCCCCTCCCCTCCCTAGTAGGTAAACACACCCTATTACCTTTATAAAATCTGGGGGAAAAAAATCTGAGTTCTAAAAGACATCTGGCCTGGAGGGTTTTGGATGATAGATTTGAGACCTATACAGCTTTTACTATTATTACTTCTATTTCTAAAGCTGCCACTGCTTTCTCTTTTCCATTAATATGTTACATTTTTGTCCAAATGTCCTTCTCAAAAACTCTTTGCGCTTTCTTTTCAGAAAAGTTTTATGTTTGAAAATTAATAGCATCTCCCCACAAACGTAAAGGGAAAACCACCTACAATCCTACAACATTTTAACAAAATAAGAAATAAAAAGACAAGTCTCTGTCCCCTCTATCCAGCGCTATTCACCAGAATAATTACTATAAGAATTTTGGGTGTAGCATTCTATTTTCTTCATATTTACATAAACATGTGTCTATGCATTATAAATACTCTAAAATATACATATATTTATGAAAATTAAAACATAACTTTGCTACTTACCTTTTTGATTTGACATTCTATTATGATCATCTTTTCAGTTTACCACCAACAGATCTACTCAGTTCTTTTCCATGACTGCCCAGTATTCCAATATTGCATTTGTGGCGTAATTTATTTCATTGTTTTCCCACGGATAAACAAAATAAACTGTGTAAACAACCTTAAACATGTATTTTTAACTGATAAGGATAGATTTATAAACGTAAAACTGCTTGTTCAAAAATATGTACATTTTAAATGTTAATTTAAAATTACATTTCAAGAGATTATATCAATTTGCATTCTCACAAATAATATTTTAGAGGGCCTACCTCCTTGCCAGAACTTGATGTTATAAAACTTTTTATCCCTTGCCAATCTGATAAGTGGAAGAAGATGTCTCATCCTTGTTTATGTTTGCATTTTCCTGATTAGTGCTCTGGCAGACCATACTTTTTTTTTCTGCTCCTATCTCGTTCCTCCTCCTCCTCCTTTTTCTTGAATTTCTGGTTTCTTCTTTAAGGAGTTCACTTTTCATTTCTTTTTCTTATTAATTTTTAGGAACACACTGTAAAGTACTAACATCAACTCTTCTATCTTTTGTAAAGTAAAATTCCTGTAGATTTTCCATGGCCTCTTAGCATTCTTTATGTTCACCACAGACACTTTCTTGTGACTAACACAGTCAGCTCTCTCTATTTTCCACTATTTAAGGCATATGGATACCCTGTTTTATTTAGGAAAGCCACTTCTATTCAGCGTATGTGTAATTATTCTCCTATATTTTATTCAAATATTTTTAGTTTTATTTTTTAATTTAGGTTTTTAATTTGTCTTGAATTTAACTTTTTCAAATAGTGCAAGGGTTTAGTTTTTAACAGCAGCATAAGGTGTCAACCAATGGTGCGGGAACAACTGGACATCCACACATGAATTAATCTAGACACAGACTTTACACCCTTCACAAAAATTACCTCAAAATGAATCATAGACCTAAATGTAAAACACTAAACTATAAAATTCCTAGAAGATACCATAGGAGAAAATCTAGATGACTTTGCATATGGTGATGACTTCTTAGATACACCATCAAGACACGACCCATGAAAGAAATAATGATAAGCTGAACTTCATTAAAATTAAAAACTTTTGATCTGTTAAGGACAATGTCAAGAGAATGAGAAGATAAGTCACAGACTGAAAGAACATATTTGCAAAAGATACATCTGATAAAGGACTGCTGTCTGAAATACAGTAAGAGCTCTTAAAACTCAACATGAAACAGCGCAATTAAAAATAGAGGGCTTCCCTGGTGGTGCAGTGGTTGAGAGTCCACCTGACGATGCAGGGGACACGGGTTCTTGCCCCAGTCTGGGAAGATCCCACATGCCGCGGAGCGGCTGGGCCCGTGAGCCATGACCGCTGAGCCTGCACATCTGGAGCCTGTGCTCCGCAACGGGAAAGGCCACAACAGTGAGAGGCCTGTGTACCACAAAAATAAATAAATAAATAAATAAAAATAAAAACAGAAAAAAGATCTGAACAGACACCTTTCCAAAGAAGATATAGAGCTGGCAAACAAGCATATGTAAAGACGCTTCACATCCTATGTCATCAGGAAAATGCAAATTAAAACAACAGTGGGATACCACTACACACCTATTAGAATGGCCCAAATCTAAAACATTTAAAATACCAAATGCTGGTGAGGATGTGGAACAACAGAAAGTCTCATTGCTGGTGGGAATGCAAAATGGTACAGCCACTTTGGAAGACAGTTTAGCAGATTCTTACAAAACTAAACATACTCTTAACAAACAATCCAGCAATCACATGCCGTGGTATGTATCCAAAGGAGTCGAAAACTTTATGTCCACACAAAACCTACCATGGATGTTTACAGCAGCTTCTGTCATAATTACCAAAACTTGGAAGCAACCAAGATGTCCTTCAGTATGTGAATGGTTAAATTCCAGACAAGGGAATATTATTCAGTGCTAACAAGAAATGAGTTATTAAGTAATGAAAAGACGTGGATGAGTCTTAAATGCATATTACTAAGTGAAAGAAGCCAATCTGAAAAGGCTACATTCTGTTTGATATCAACTATGTGACATTCTGGAAAATGCAAAACTATAGAGACAGTAAAAATGTCAGTGGTTGCCAGGGGTTAGGGGAGGGATAAGTAGATGCATCACAGAGGATTTTCAAGGCAGTGAAAATACTCTATATGATACCATAATGACAGATACATGTCATTTTAGATTTGTTCAAATTCATGGAATGCACAGCACCAAAACAAACCTTAATGTAAACTGTGGACTTTGGGTGACTATGATGTGTCAGTGTAGGTTCATCAGTTGTAACAGATGTATCAGTCTTGTGGGGGGATGTTGATAATGGGGAGGCTATGCTTACATGGGAACAGGGGATGTATGGGAAATCTCTGTACTTTCCTCTTAATTTTGCTGTGAACCTGAAACAGCTCTTAAAATGTCCTGAAAAAAAAACAAGTATGCTATGAAAAGGGGAACCTTGGACATTCATTTATTTATTCAGCATATAAACATTAGATGAATGCATAGTGTGTGTCAGACACAGAGAATAAGGTGCATAATAACAATCTTTGCAATAAAACATCTTACCATCTAACAGGGTTTAGAAAATTAGTGCCCCAAAATAAAGTAGTGTGGCTTAACCCACATACAGAACTGATATAGTACAATGAGTGCTATTCCCATCAAAGGTGAAATCTGGGGAAATTACAAATTTATTGCTGAGATGCTGCTATTTCCACAAAGCATTTTGAGAAATCTTCTGGAACTTCCTTCAGAGCCTTTGACACATTGTAAACATTTTCAGTGGGATAAATTTACAGCTTTAGAATGAATGAATGATATGACTTTTCAAAATAGTCATGTGGATCTATTAGTTCAAATACTTCCCTACTTTTTGCTATTAATTTTCCTTTAGAGACAGTGTTAAGTTTCTATGCTATGACTGTAGATGCTTTCTGTTTATTTTCCCTTTATATATTCCCAGACTATGTTATTGGTACCATGCAACTTCATGTTTACTACAGATTCTTGAAGAGTTAAATCATCATATTGTATACCTGAACTTACACAGTGTTATATGTCAGTTATATCTCAGTAAAGCTGAGAAAAAATTATTGATGGATTATCTCCTTTATTGCTGTGAAATATCCCTCTCTCTCCCTTTTAAGGTTTAACTTGTTTTGTATTTATTAATTAGTATTGTATGCCCACAACCATGGATTCAAACAACTGCGGGTCAAAAATATTTGGAAAAAAATTCTCAGAAAGTTCCAAAAAGCAAAACTTGAATTTGCTGAGTGCCAGCAACTATTTACGTAACATTTACATTATATTAGGTATTATAAGCAATCTAGAGATGATTTAAAACGTAAGGAAGAAACAAGGTAGAAATTGTTGCCTTAAAAATACTGCCTAGATAATAATGTAAGATGTTAACAATAGGGGAAACTGGGTAAGGGATATATGGGAACGTTTGGTACTGTCTTTGCGAGTTTTTTGTCAACGTGAAACTATTCTAAAATTAAAGTTTATTTAAATAAAACAGAAAAAAATAAAGTATATGGGAGGGTGTATATAGGTTATATGCAAATACTACACCATTTTATATAAAGGACTTGGCCATCCACAATTTTTTTTTTTTTTTTTTGTGGTACGCGGGCCTCTCACTGTTGTGGCCTCTGCCGTTGTGGGGCACGGGCTCCGGACGCGCAGGCCCAGCGTCCATGGCGCACGGGCCTAGCTGCTCCACGGCATGTGGGATCTTCCCGGACCGGGGCACGAACCTGTGTCCCTTGCATTGGCAGGCGGGCTCTCAACCACTGAGCCACCAGGGAAGCCCACCATCCACAAATTTTGACATCTGTAGGGGATCCTGGAACCAATCCCCCATGGATACTGAGGGATGACTGTATATATATATATATATATATATATATATATATATATATATATATATATATAATTATAACCCCTTGTTTTATATTTGCCTTTTACAAATAGCCATAGCTGGATTTTACACTTCTTATTTAGCTGTAGAGTTGCTATCTTTTAACTGGGGGTTTTAGCCCATGTGAATTTAATGTTTTTTATCTATTTATCTATTGAAGTTATTATCTACAATTTTATTTTGTGCTTTATATTTGCCGTATTTTCTCTCGTATTTTTTTCTTTATTCTCTGTTTCTCCTCTTACTGTCACATTAATTATACAGAATATTATCATTCTTTTACTAGTTACCCCTAACTTTTATAGTATAAATATTTAAATTGATATTTTCCTACCCAAATCTAAAGTTTTGAAATATAAAGTTTAAGATTAAAAATATAAAGTGTAGAAATAATACACCTTAGCAATAAAGTTTTGGGTTTTTAAATTGAGACATCTCTGAAGAATCATCTCAGCTTCCAAGTTTTGGGGCATTGGCTGAATTTGCATGGCTGTTGCAATTTCATCTCAGCCCAGCTTCCTCCTCTGCTCAGTCCTGCTTCCATTGCTTCCTCATAGCACTCCACAAAAACCGTCCAGAACACAAATCTTAGCAACTCAGAACGTGCTCCTGGAGAAGCCAACCCACAACACTTAGGTTGTCCTCACTCTGAGCAGTTTTATACTGTCTTATAATGGTTTGCACCTATTTTAGCATTTGAGTGGAGTCTTTACATAATTGACCGTCCCTCAGTTTAATTTGACATAAATTCTCCCTTCAGATTTGATGGTCTTACAACATGAACCCAAAACAATAAAAGTCCAATTTTAAATGCCTAGATTTCCAAGAGATTGTTTAAAGATTAAGTTCATTTTTGTGTTTAACATTATTTACAAAGATTTCATGCTCTGTATAAAGTATACATAGCAAGGGCAAATCAGCAAGGATGCAGAATGAAATAATTTGATTTACAATAATAACAGACGGTGGCCACCTGCTGTTTGTGTTAAATATGGATCATGTTCAGTAATGCCATCATTTATGAAACTAGTGATAGTCTCCTATTTTCTACTTCTAATATGCAGAATAGGCATAAATGAATAAAGACATGACAGATTTGGTGATTAAAAGAGGGACAAAGTTCCAAATTCACCACCTTAGTGAGTTCATTATAAGTTGTTACTTTGTAGCCTAGTGATACAAGGACAGTCAATATGGATTAAACATGGTTATGTACAGTTACCATCCTTTTGACATAAGGGCTACCTAGTGGGATAACACCTGCTTGACTTTACTAAAGAAAATGTAGGGCTTCCCTGGTGGCGCAGTGGTTGAGAGTCTGCCTGCCGATGCACAGGACACGGGTTCGTGCCCCGGTCCGGGAAGATCCCACATGCCGTGGAGTGGCTAGGCCCGTGAGCCGTGGCCGCTGAGCCTGCGCGTCCGGAGCCTGTGCTCCACAACGGGAGAGGCCACAACAGTGAGAGGCCCGCGTACCGCAAAAAAAAAAAAAAAAAAAAAAAGTGTAAATATGAGTTTGTACTAGGAGAGATTCCCTGGAACTTGTGGCAGATGAAACCCTTTTATAGAGTGTCTGTGGCCCTGCTCATAGGTGGAAGGGAATGGGCTGCTAAGTGATCCTACAGTTCATAGCAGGTCAAGGGTGACACTTCTCTGAATCTTCTTGCAGGCAGTAGGCTTCATTTCTAATGGCAAAGTGTGTTTTGACCACTAACTATGAGTTTCATTCAGTTTCACATGACTGTACATATAAATACAGAGGGAGAGAGAGAGACAGAGACAGACACAGAGAGAGGCTGATGTATTGCAAGGAACTGGCTCATGCAATTACAGGAGCTGGCAATCTGGAATTTGTAGGGTAGGCCCGTAGGCTAGAAGCTCTCCAGCAAGAGTTGATGCTACAGTCTTGAGACAGAATTTCTTCTCCTCTGGGAAACCTCAGTTTTTGCCTAGAAAGCCTGTCAACTGATTGGATGAGACCCACCCAGACTGTTGAGTGTAATTTCCCTTACTTAAAGTCAGCTGATGTAGATGTTAACAGCATCTATGGAATACCTTCACAGGAACACTTATATTAGTGTTTGGTTAAATAACTGGTGCCATAGCCTACCTAAGTTGACACATAAAATTGTCACAGTTCACCTCTTGTCAATTTGGCACCCATACACATATCCTTAAACCAATAAAATCTCCTGTTAGGGAAACACAGCCATACTCCTGCCCGACATGATCCAACTATCCTGCATACAACGCCAAACACACTTTTTTCCCAGAAAAGGATATAAAGTCCTTGGATGATGTTCCTTCTTCTCAATATCTTGTAACTTTATGCTGTGATGGTAAGTTTATTATTAATACATCTTTCATTATATGATAAGGGAACAAGGGAGGGAAAGAAAACAGCCTGATATGTATGCGTCAGCAGTGGATAAGATCTCATATTCATGTAAATCTGATTTGGCAATCCAATACTGTGTGTGAGCTCAAATATTAATCTTAACCTGTGGCCAGACATGTTATTTCTTTTCCTGATTAATTAAGTAAATAAGACATAAGACTCTATTGTCAGGTTTTTCTTTCCAGAGTAGTTTGCATACTGTATATCAAACAGAAAATTGCAGTTAATTAAAACATGCAGCAGTAAATAGTAATTCGGTCTCCAGAATTTAAGCAGAGCCTAGCATCATGAGATGTGAAAAAGAAAGACAGTAACAACCAAGGATATAACATTGGACAAGATAGTTGTGGTCTTGTGAAGTTCTACCTAGAGGTTGGGGATAGAGCAGGGCCCCCAATCCCCGGGCTGCGGACCGCTACCAGCCCATGGCCTGTTAGGACCTGGGCCACACAGCAGGAGGTGAGCAGCAAGCAGGAAGCGAAGCTTCTTCTGCCGCTCCCCATCACTCGCATTACTGGCAGAACCATCCCCCCGACTCTGTCGGTGGAAAAATTGTCTTCCAGGAAACCGGTCCCCAGTGCCAAAAAGGTTGGGGACCACTGGGATAGAGAGCTTTTCGGAGCTCATGTAGATAAAGAAAAGGCACGAGTCTTGGGGGCAAATTAAATCTTGTTAATATCACAACCATTGTTTGTTAGCCTGACTCTTATTGGTTGTGTTTATTTTTCTTTGGCAGTCCGTTGGAGGTTATAATGTTCAGAATATTCCAGAATTTTTCAGAGGTGCCAAATGTACGAGTTTATTCATGATTAGACTGGAGATGTATAGGGAGCATCACACACCATGAGACTCAGGGTAATGGGGGCAACAATAATCACAGTAAGAAACTACCCATGTTCAGAAATAGAATGAGATTAGGTTACTCTCTGAGTGAGCACACAGTGGACTCATTTCTGTGAGATTTATTCCAGGAGTGTTACAAGAAGGAATGAGTTGGATATTACCAGAAAAAGTGAATTCTGAGGCCATTTTTTAAAGAGGTATGTGTATTACTGAAAAGGAACGGACTTCCCTGGTGGCGCAGTGGTTAAGAATCCGCCTGCCAATGCAGGGGACACAGATTCGAGCCCTGGTCCGGGAAGATCCCACATGCCCTTGTGCCACAACTACTAAGCCTGCACTCTAGAGCCCGTGAGCCACAACTACTGAAGCCCACCCGCCTAGAACCCTGCTCTGCAACGAGAAGCCACTGCAGTGAGAAGCCCGCACACCGCAAGGAAGAGTAGCCTCCACTCTCTGCAACTAGAGAGAGCCCGCGCGCAGCAACGAAGACCCAACAGAGCCGAAAATAAATAAATGTTAAAAAAATAATAAAATAACTTAATTAAAAAAAAATGGACTTCCTTGGTGGCGCAGTGGTTAAGAATCCACCTGCCGATGCAGGGCACATGGGTTCGAGCCCTGGTCCAGGAAGATCCCACCTGGTGCGGAGCAACTAAGCCTGTGTGCCACAGCTACTGAGCCTGCACTCTAGAGCCTGCAAACTACAACTACTGAGCCCGTGCGCCACAGCTACTGAAGCCCACCCGCCTAGAGCCCATGCTCTGCAACAAGAGAAGCCACCACAGTGAGAAGCCCACGCACCACAACGAAGAGTAGCCCCTGCTTGCCACAACTAGAGAAAGCCCGCGTGCAGCAATGAAGACCCAACGCAGCCAAAAATAAGTAGATACATAAATAAATAGGGAAAAAATGGTGGTCAAAGGTCTTGAGCCATCATGAATGTGATAAAAGGCCACTTCGTTGCCTATAAAATGTAATCCCCACTGTTAAGACTCATTGCAGCTGAGATACCATGATGTATTTTTCAGTGTAGACCTGATCTTTATTTTTTAATTAATAATACATGGCAGCAATGTGGGAGAGCTGATCTGTTATTTATATATTTCTTTCAAAGAGTGATTCGTTTATTATATATTCAGACAGAAAATTTCTTTTATCTGGTTAGTTTCCCATAGAAAATATATTAAGATGTTATCATATACCCTGCAAAGGGAAATAGGTATGCTGAAATTCACAGTTCTCCCAGATGTGTGCACACCCTGCATACTGATAGTTAATAGCAGTTAAATGGTCTAGACTGAACTTTTTCTTAATGCTAAAGATTTTTATTTAAAGATAAGTGGCTGTTCCATGCGTCTATTTAGAGCTAGAAACAATAATTAAATTAAGGAAGAATGAAGACAGATTTTTAAAAATTTTATTTCCCTAAGTTATTTGTGTACTTTTCCAGCGAAAACTAATATGATTACCCAAACATTGTGCAATTGTAAAAAATGTTTTAACAAGACATTCTGTAAAAGTTCAATTCAAATTGTGTTTTCTACACTTAAAATGTGAAATACCCTCACCCAATTTTGTCAATACACAAAGAAAGCATCTCCCAGTCTCTTCAATAACTTATAACTTTCTTTAAACAGTCATGTAGCACTATTAACTTCTTTTCCTATCGGATCTTCTCAGTAACAATAGAAGTTAAATTAAATTTGAAACAAACATGAAACTGAAAACTGGAGTACAACAGTGGGAAAAGTATGCTGAGAGAGAACTTAGCAAGTACTAATCTTCATATGCCTGAAACTATGTCATTCATTCAACAACTTTTATGTAGCCCAGCTATGGGCAAGTTACTACTCTAGACAGTCAGGCTACATCCTTGAACAAAACAACATCCACCTATCTCAGAGCTTTCATTCTATTTCCATATAGTTGGAACTTTTAAGAAGAGCAATAAAAACAAAAAGAAAATCAGGAAATCTTTAGTTCTAATATAGGTGGTAGGACTATGTTGAGTGTCTTTTGTAATCATTGTAATTACTTATTGAAAGATTATTGAACAGAAGCTTTTCAGAAAGTGTTATATAGTAAACATCTTGCATTTCCCCTACAAAATTAAGAGGAAGCCTTATTTTGATTGAGACATTTCCAATGAGTAAGCTCTTCTTTTAACACTGTCTCTATAACACCAAACATAAAATCGAAAATGGAAGTATTCAATTAGTTATTCAGACATTTCTTAGATTCAAATCAACTACAAGAGCAATAGTTTCCTTCATTATTTTCAGTCATAGTGGAGCAGTTGGTAAATTACTTTTTGGGTTGTTGAAGAAGCCCTAAATGACATTAAACAAAATAAAGACTTTTTTTTACATGTATTTCCTTTTTTATTTGTTTATTTTTCTATATGAGCAGAGAGTGAGTTAGCCTTCTGATGTTTCATAGGGAAAATTTGTCTTTTTAAAAAATACCCTTATGTTTAAAATTTGTGCCATTTCTTTCTTTGAGTGGATCTTAATCTATATTTAAATTATTCAATCAAAATAACATTTACCCTTATTTACTGAAGTAATATGTGTTCAAATCAGAAAATTTGGAAAATACTGAAACTCAGAGAAGAAGGGAAAACTCTGAATGTCTCATAAACACTGTTAGGAGTTTTGGTGTCTTTTTTTCTATTACACTTTTTGTCATATTGCATATATAATTTCATATTATGTCATATAGCATATATAGTTTCAAACTCTTTCTTGTTTGCTTTTTTCCTTTTTCCTTAGCAATCACTAACATCTTCCTATGTCAGTAGATATTCATCTATTTGTAGCATTTAGATTTTTCCAGAAGTATAAAAATGCATTGAAATGTGTAAAAATACTGTAGATACTTCTATTTTCTAAGTGTAAATTACTGAAATTGGGAGTTGTGGACAAATGGTATGCTCAGCGTAAAGATTTTGTGTGTGTGTGCATGTGTGTGTGCACGTGTGCACGCATGTGCATGTGTCTTTTCCTATATTATTCTCCAGAAAGCCATCCATTGCTTCACCGCCCTCTCATCCCCCCAGGTCTTTGACCCTCCATTGTCTTTCTATACCTTCAAAACTTATGTCAAGTTTTTTTTTTTTTCTACTCATTTCATTTAACATTATCCTGACTTCCCTCTCACAGAGGAAACAGAAGCCATTAGGAAAACTCCCTCAACTTCACTTCCTCATCTGCCAAGTTATTTATTTGCCTATTAATTTTCCTCCTTGCTCAGAAGAGTTTTCTCTATTGCTTCTGTGAGTGATTTTTCCTTATGCTCTATATCCTATCACCATAATATCATATCTGAGACTATGTGCCAGCATTTACCAAGGACTTTGTTCGTTTTACCTACCTGATTGTGTTTCTTGGCAAAAAGTTTTTTACATTACATTTTTACTGTTATGTAAATATTGATAGAATCACTAATGATATTCCTTTTTTAATTGCTGAAATTAGTAATTTATGTTCTTTAATTTTTTCCTTCCTCTCTTATGCTAAGAATTTATCTGTTTTAGTAGTTGTTTGAAAGAACTAATGTTTAGTTTGAAAAGTTTTCCTTTCATAATTTTGTTTTTTGCTTTAATTGATTTCTGTTCTTATCATTGTTATTTCCTGTTTTATATATTCTTTGGATTTAATTTGCTGTTTTTGTTTCTTGAAATAGATACTTGAATTACTAACTTTTAGCTCTTGTTAATTTCTAATATATACATTTAAGGTTATAAATTTTCCTCTAAGCAAATCTTTAGCTGCATCCCACAAGGTTTTTTTTTTCTCTCCCTGTCTTTTTACTTATTCTTTAAATTTATTAAAAAAAATTTTTTATTGGGGTGAGTTGCTTTACAATGTTGTGTTAGTTTCTTCTGTACAATATATTGTATTTTCATTTTCTTTCAGTTTGAAATATTTTCTAATTACTTTTGTGATTTTTCATTTACCCATATGTTTTTTATATGTGTGTTGCTAAATTTACCCCAAATTTGGGGGGTTTGCTCTACTTACTGCCTCTCATTCATTTTTAGCTTAATTCCACCGTTGTCAGAGAAAAGTCTCTGAATTTTGTAAGTCCACTGATATTTTTTGAAATTTGCTTTATGGCCAGCACATTGTCCATTTTGGTAAATGATCCATGTGGGTTTGAAAAGGCAGTGTGTTCTGCAGCTCCTTAGTTTATATTGGATTTATGTAAATTAGGTCAAAATTGTGTTTCTGTTAATTGTGTTTTTCAAAAATTTTATATTCTTAGTGATTTTTGATTTGCTCATGCCATCAGTAACGAGAGAGTGTACTCAAATCTCTTGTGTTTATTGATTTGACTATCTCTCCTTTGAGTTCTGCCCATTTTGCTTTATATATTTTGCTAGAAATATATAGAAAAAATATAGGAAAAAAACCTAGAAAATTCCATGTAAACAAATTTAAGGTTGTTATGTCATCCTGCTCTACTGACCCTATTGTTATTATGAAATATCCTTCTTGATCTTGTATAGTGATTCTTTCTTTAAGGGCAACTTTGTTAGGTATTAGTACTAGATATTAAACACTTTCCTTTTGTTAGTATTTGCGTGGTATTTATATTTCCATCCTTTTATTTTCCATCTACCTGTGTCCTCAGATATAATGTGAATCAGTTGTAATTAACAAAAATGTTGTTATTTTAAGATACAGTCTAACAGTTTTTATTTCTTTGGGATATTATGCAATTTACATTTAAACACATTTAAAGCACAACCATTTGTGTTTAAATCTAAATTTTTATTTCTTATGTTTTGCATCTCATCTGCTTTTTAAATTAATTTTTTAAAAAATTCTATTTCCTCCCCTTATTTGGTTTATAGTTAAACATGCTACACAATTTTTGCTATTTTATCAGTAAATGCTTTCAACCAGGGGTCATCAAACTATGGCCCATGGCCCAAGTCAACATGAAGCACTTATTCATCATAGTCTATCTTAAATTAGTAACAGCACTCCATGGACAAGGCAAGGTTATCAGGACATTTTAATCCTATTTATCTTCTCTTGTTTTTTGTATTACCTTTTTATGTGTTTTATTTTCATACATATCTGAAACTTCAAATATATTATAATTACTATTTTACATACTCATTTAGATTTACATAAATAATTACACTTTTTACTTATCTTTTTTTACCTTCCTGCATTGCTGTGGTTTTATCTAGGATAATTTTCTTTCTCCCTATGGAAATTTCTTTAGAATATATTTTATTGTGGGTCTACTGGTGATAAAACCAGGATTTTTCTTTTTTGCCTGAAAATATTTTGATTTGCCTTTATTTTTGAATGATATTTTTGTTAATTATATTGTTCTGGAATGACAAAAATGTTCTATTACCATTTAAAAGATGATATTTCATTATCATCAGGCTTCCATATTTTCTGTTGTATAACCAGCTGTTGAAATATAAGTGTTCTTTTGGAAGTATTGTGTCTTTTTTTTTCCTCTGGCTGCTTTTGTGTTTTGTTTCCAGCAATTTTTCCCATGATGTGGCTCTGAGTAATTTTTTTCTTTGTTTTTCATGATTGGTTTTATAGAAGTTCTTGAATTTGTGGTTTGATATCTTTCATTTGTTTTGGAAAATTCTCAACCATCATTATCTTCTCAAATATTATGTCTTTTCTTTCCTCTCTTTTGTCATTTCCTGGGACTCCATTGGCTTTTAGGAAGTTTTATCATCAGTATGTCTCCACCACCCCTTTTTTCTGTCTATTTTTCAATCAGTTTTTTTTTTTTTTTTGCGGTATGCAGGCCTCTCACTGCTGTGCCTCCCCCGTTGCGGAGCACAGGCTCCGGACGCGCAGGCTCCGGACGCGCAGGCTCAGCGGCCATGGCTCACGGGCCCAGCCGCTCCGCGGCACATGGGATCCTCCCAGACCGGGGCACGAACCCGCATCCCCTGCATCGGCAGGCGGACTCTCAACCACTTGCGCCACCAGGGAGGCCCTCAATCAGTTTTATATAAACCTATTTTCTTTCTATTTGCTGAAACCTTAATCTGTAGTTAAATCTATTTAATTATTAATTTCAGATAATTTTTGAGCTTTAAGGTTTAACATTTTTCAGCTTTAAGATTTTTATTTTATTTTACAGAGATGCAGTTATTCTGAGGAAAATTTTTATTTATTAATTTTTTAAACATATTAATTATAGGTACTTAAAGGTCCAAGTCTATAACTCAAAAAATGAGATTAACCTAGCATGTTTTCCTATTGCCTTGCATGTGTGTGTTTTCTCTTGGTTTTGGACATTTGTTCCGATTTCTTGATAAGACTGTTAAACTTTATTAAATACTGGATATTGCTTACAAAAAAATTGTAGAGGTTCTGGTTGACGCTATCTTCCAATGGGTAGAATTTAGGGGGTTTTTTTGTTTGTTTGTTTTTTTAGTAGTCAAACTGAGTAAGGTCGGTGTACCTTGAACTAGTTAAGGCTATTTCCAAGCTGCATTTAGTTAAAGGAAATAGCTTTTCTGGATTCTCAGTGTAAAGCCTGAGGTATTTCTCATGGCTTCTTTTCTCCTGCAGACCCTGAACTCTAATTTTTATCTCCTCAGTACTTGGAGACCATGAGAATTCCTGCTTAAAGTTTTGCCACTTAGCAGCCACTTTCTGCTTGGTTTCTGAACATAAAGTTCTGTGCATTCAGTTTAGGAATTTGTAAATGTATCTAGGAAAAATTGTGATCTCTGATCTATCTGTTGGATTCATTTTTCTGTGACTTGATTTTTCTGAAATTTTAGCCATCAGTCTTAGTAACCTTGATAATCTTGAACTTTGAATTCTGTTTCCCAGGCCCAGTGAGATGGCTGCAAGCTCTAACTTACTTCCTGCTCTTCTGCACCTATACTGTATGGTGAAAAAAAACAAGTCCCCAAGGGGGTGTGTGGCATCTAATATAGAGCTTACTGCTCTCCTGCTATTCTATTCTCCTAAGGATTTGGTTCCTCATGTACATATTGTCCTATTCCCCAATGTCCTGAAAATCAAACCAAACCAAACAAACAAAAAACAGCGTTTAAAGTACTTATTTAGATTTGCAGTTGTAATTAGTAGGGGTGTAGGGGTTAGTCTGATTCAGCTACTATGACATGGCTAGAGGTGGTATTCCTACCTCAGTAATTTTTACTTTAATTTTAAACTTCATCACTTCTGCTTTTTGAGGTTCATTTTCTTGCTCTTTTTCTGACTCATTACCTTGAAAGCTCTCTTCATCTATTTGCATTCTTTCTTGTACTTTTTTTTAAGACTGCACCTCTTCTTCTCAGCTTCACTTTAGCTGTATTCCACAGGTTGTGGTTTCTGGTTTGTACCTCCCCCACAACCTTCCTGAATGTTCTGGAATTTCCCTTTGGGTTTCTTATTTAAACCAAGATAAGAAAAATTGTATTGTTTCAAAACCTCTAGATGCTAGACTGTTTTTGATTTCTGGTTTTGTTAATAATTTCCAATTTTATTATATCCCACATAATGAATACATTATTTACATTTTGGAATTTGTTGAGGCTTCTTTTTCAGTCTAAGATACGAATTTTAATGAGTGTTTTCATGCCACTTGAAAAGAAAGTGTATTCTCTGTTTTCAAATTACTAACCTCCCACCTCCCTACCCCATCTCTCTCTCTCTGTCTCTGTCCATTTCTCTGTCTGTCTCATTGACTGTTTTCTGGCTTGAATTCAACATTGTTATGATCCTTAACTTTCATTTTGTTTGCTCTTATACGTTGCCCAGTATTTTATTTTTAATCTTTCCAAATCAGATTTTTTCATTGCTTCTTGTATATAGCGCACAATTTTATTTTTCATTGTATTACAATATTTTACTTTAAAGAAGTTAGGTCACTTACTTTCATTGATATTTTAGAGAAATTTGAGTTTAATTTGGCACATTATTTTATACTATGCCTCTGCTTATATAACTTTGCTTTTTAAAAATCTTTCACTCTGTAGTGATTTGCACTGTTTCCTCTGAAAAAAAGATTTTTTATTGTATCTATAAGTTTATATATTACTTTTATACACTGCATATTTACATTGCATTACTTCTGTATTAGTAACAATAATACAATTTCCATGTCCTCCCTTTTTTTTTTTTCGGTACGTGGGCCTCTCACTGTTGTGGCCTCTCCCATTGCGGAGCACAGGCTCCGGATGCGCAGGCTCAGCGGCCATGGCTCACGGGCCCAGCCGCTCTGTGGCATGTGGGATCCTCCCGGACCGGGGCACGAACCCGTGTCCCCTGCATCAGCAGGTGGACTCTCAACCACTGCGCCACCAGGGAAGCCCCATGTCCTCCCTTCTTAACCTTCTCCCAATCTAACAAACTGAGTTTACTATATTATTTTTGGTTTTAGCTACCTTTGTACTACTATATTTACATTTTAAAAATCAACATTAAGTGATATTATTTGACTTCCAGGTACTATAAATTAGGAAATAATTGCATGCACGTACATGCCAAGAACAAACACGTGTTACTCCTTGCCTGTGGACTTTTTCTGATCTGTTGGCAAAATCTGGCTGCCAGAAGTGACTGCTTTTATTTTGAAAAATATTTTTGTATTGCATTTATATTAAAGGACAGTTTGGCTGTGTATGACATTCTTGGGTGAAAATTAAATATATAACACCCTTGTCTTCTTGCGTTTAATATTGCTGAGGAAAAATGTGAAGGCAGCCTGATATTTCCACCACCCCTTTTACATGTACTAAACTTTAAAGGAATACTTTCTATCTTTTAAGTTTAGAAACTTTATTCCAATATATCTAGTGCTTTTTTAAATTTAAGTATGGTTGATTTACAATGTGTTAATTTCTGCTGTATGGCAAAGTGATTCAGTTATACATATATATACATTATTTTTTAATATTCTTTTCCATTATGGTTTATCATAGGCTACTGAATGTAGTGCTCTGTGCTATACAGTGGACCTTGCTGTTTATCCATCCCATATATTATAGCTTACATCTGCTCCTCCAACCCCTCTCCCTTGGCAACCACAAGTCTGTTCTCT
The DNA here is from genome assembly GCF_025265405.1 of Mesoplodon densirostris. Classification (NCBI taxonomy): domain Eukaryota; kingdom Metazoa; phylum Chordata; class Mammalia; order Artiodactyla; family Ziphiidae; genus Mesoplodon; species Mesoplodon densirostris. The sequence goes on from NC_082661.1 coordinate 222,590,515, forward strand.
ATGTCCATGAGTCTGTTTCTGTTTTGTAGATAGGTTCATTTGTGTCACATTTTAGATTCCACATATAAGTGATATCATATGGTATTTGTCTTTTCTTTCTGGCTTACTTCACTTAGTATGATAATAAACAAATGAGACCTATGTATGATACCTAGTACAATAATAAACAAATGGGACCTTAGTATGATAATAAATGAGACCTAATCAAACTTACAAGCTTTTGCACAGGAAAGGAAACCATTAAAAAAAAAAAGACAACCTACAGAATGGGAGAAAATACTTGCAAATGATGTGACTGACAAGGGCTTAATTTCCAAAATATACAAACAGCTCATAGAACTCAACAACAAAAAAGCAAACAACCCAATCGAAAAATGGGCAGAAGACCTAAATAGACATTTCTCCAGAGAAGAAATGCAAATGGCCAATAGGCACATGAAAAGATGTTTAACATCACTAATTATTAGAGAAATGCAAATCACAGCTACAATGAGGTACCACCTCATGCCAATCAGAATGGCCATAATCAAAAACTCTACAAATAACAAATGCTGGAGAGGATGTGGAGAAAAGGGAACACTTCTACACTGTTGGTGGGAATGTAAATTGGTGCAGCCACTGCGGAAAACAGTATGGAGGTTCCTCAGAAAACGAAAAACAGAATTTCTATATGATCCAGCAATCCCACTCCTGGACATATATCCAGACTACACTCTAATCCAAAAGGACACACACACCCTTATATTCATATCAGCACTATTCACAATAGCCAAGACATGGAAACAACCTAAATGTCTATTGACAGATGAATAGATATATTCATATGAATAGAATCTATTCATATGAATAGATATATGTGATATACACATATACACAATGGAATACTACTCAGACATAGAAAAGAACAAAATAATGCCATTTGCGGCAACATGGATACAACTATAATATATCTAGTTTAGATTATTCTCAGATATGGTATGCCATTTTAACATGTAGTTCCAATGATATCTGGAAATTTTTCTTCAATGAATCTTTAAATATTTATTTGTTCATTTACTTTGGGACTCTAATTATGCCTATATTGAATATTTTTCTTCTGGCTTTCCTAACTAAAGTTTTCCTTCTGTATTTTAACTCTTCATTTCCATTCTTTTCGGTTTGTTTTACTTATTCCTGTTCTCTATGTACCTTACATATTTTCAGCAGCTTTTATTTTTTTATATTGCTTCCAGTTTTACTTTTATTTCAGTTATGATTTAATTTTTTCCTTTTACTTCTTTCCTTAACATAGATAATCTATGTTTTATCTTTTCCTCATATCTTAATATCTTTTCTGACGTCTTGTGTCCATGTTTTATATTCCTAATTAACAGGAGGATTACTACATTAAGATTCTGGAATATTAATTCCAAGATATTTTGTTTCAATTTTCATTGTTTCTTGGCAATATTTTTCTGGTGAGTTTTCATTATCTGTCTTGCTTTCTATTCCTTTTCTCCTGTTTTACTCATTATTTTTGTATGTATGCATCCTTATGTGAGGTGATTTTTCTTGTTCATATATTTGAGGAATTTCACTTGGGAAGGGACCTGTGATTTGATCTGGATTAATGATTACTGTACATATAATACAAAAGTAGTCTTTATTTCTCCCAATCCAATACACAGGAGATATTTTGGCAGATGTTTTTATAGTGCAAAAGGCTTATCTGCCCCTACTCCTATTTACCCTGTGGACAGACTGTTTCTTCTCAGTGGGACTTTCTAACTAATTCTTTGTTTGACCCTGTGTTCTCTGCTTCTCAAATATATGACATATTCATGTCAGAGAAAATTTTGTTGTCAGCCTTTTCTCCTATGCCCAACAGTTGCAAACAAGAGTTGTTTATATTCAGTGTACTCTTTTTACCATAAAAATATCATCTTATGGTTTTTTGGGGGGACCAACTGCTGTAAATACCCTACCTCTAGTTTTTTCTCCACAGCTTATTTGTGGTTTTGGGTTTTGCTGACACATAATTTATTTGAAGCTGGGCTTTGCCTGTTTCTTACTTTCTTTGATGCATTGGTTGATATTTAACTGGAGAAGGGGAAACTGTTAACTTTTCATCATCAATTTCAAATTGGATGTCTGACCTACATTTCAGTCTTTGATTTTAAGAGCCTAAAGGAAACAGAGAAAACTCCTGGTCCAAGCATCTCATTTTGCAGAAGGTGAAATTCAGGCTAAAGTAAAATGATTCCAAAGGCCAATACCAAACTTATTATAAATAGCAAAATAAAAAGCCCTCCCAGATCTCCTAATTGTCAATCCAATGCCATTTAAGCTACACAAACTATTGCATTTCAAAACTTCTGGTGAAACATGTCTCAAAGTAAGTAACTTGCTAGCAAGTTAGGAAAATATTTGCAAAAATTGGAAAGATGGATGAATTTTCTCAATAAGCAAGTGCCAACTTTCATCTAACATTTCCACTAGAATAAAAAAAGATATTTTGATATGGGTCCAAATTAAATATTAAAGTAGTTTTAGGGATTAATGGTGTGATGATCTCAGGTTTTTGAAATGATGGTGGGATTATTACTATTGAACACTGTGCTGGTCAGTGGACGGAGAATGCCTGATTCTGTACTGCCGGATTTATCACTCTTCCTCAGGAGTTATCTGAAGGAAGCAAAATCAAGGGCACTTAATTATTATCTGACACTTTGCTCAAGAAACCCATGGATTTATTCTGGACTTCTGGGCTACTGTGTGTTTTAGAATAAAACCTCATTTTTCTTTCTGAACCCAAATTTTAATATATTAATTCATCAGTCTATATTTGTGCTAGATGCAGTTCTATGCGCTGGGTAGGGAGTGATTGAAAAAAAAAGAAAAAATCTCTGCCTTCATAGAGCTAATGCTTTGATATGGGAGACAGACAGTAATCATATTCATAGGTCAATAGATTGATAGACAAATAACTGATTGTTGCCATAAAAAAATGAAATGAAGCAGTGAGTGAATGTGTCTCCTTCATGTCCCTCCTGTTACTAAGAGGTGAGCCCATGTTTGAAGAGCTCTGGAGGCTCTAAGGGAATAGGTTTAAGGATTGTAGAACTGCAGGCTCACCTATATGCCATTTCAGGTTGGAGGTAGGTGGTATTTTAGCACTTAAAGGTCTACCTTATTAGGATAACCTGAACTTCATCTTGCCTTACGGTTATATACTTTAAAATTTATTTCATAATGTATTTCTGTGCCACTGGGTCCAATTAAGGAACCAGTTCAATTAGACTTCCCATGAGGTACTACAGAGAGTGACAGGGGTGGGAACAACAAAATAATGGAAAAAAAGAAACTTCTGTAGTGACATTTGAGTTGAAATTTAATTGATGAGAAAATGAAGACTTGCAGAGACTTCAGTGTGGAGTGTAGGAATAACAGGCTTGACATGTTTGAGGCATAGAAAGGAGGATAGTGTAGCCAGAGTGTTAAAAAGGAAACAGAGAGTGTTGAAAGATTAAATTTTGGTGATGGGCAGGACTCAAATCACAGAGGTGCTTGAAGTCCTGGAAGGTCTATGGACCTTTTACTTTCTCTATAATAGGAAGCCGTTGGTGGTTTTTCATTTGTTTGCTTGCTTAGTAAAAGAGAAACAGGACTGGTTATGTTTAGCTAATGTGTAGAGAATTAATTGTAAAGGACAGGATGGAAGCAGCAAGATCAGTTACAAGACTTTCGTAGTAAGCCAGGCTTGTGCTCATGGGATAGCAGTGGATATGGAGCCATGTAGATAGACACATGATATTCAGAGATTTCAAAATATCTGAAAACATAGGGGAAGCATTTCATTATTTTTATTACACATTTTTCAGGTTAGTCGTTGTATGTATGACTTTAAGAAGTTTTTCACCTGAAGATGTCTCTAGAGGTTGAAGGAAACTGTTCCCTGATGAGGGAAATTTGGCTCTGGCTTGAATTCTTCCACAGGCCCCCACCCTTAGCTCCTGCCACAACCCATAGACTTTTATTACTGGGGTCTATCATTTCATGGGCATCTCTCCTGAGGAATACTGGAAAGATGGTTCAATGTTACCCAGGTCTATGGTGACCACCCGACTTCTGCAAACTTTTAGATGCATTTGTATGAAAAACGTAGGGTGTTCAGGACGCTCTCCTGCCACCTCTTCTCCACTCTGCCATCAGTCTTGTTAAAATTATTTATTTATTTCGTTTTATTGGGGTATAGTTGTTTTACAATGTTGTGTTCCTATCTACGGTACAGCAAAGTGAAGTAGAGTTCACTGTGCTATACAGCAGGTTCTCATTAGTTCTCTATTTCATACATATTTGTGTATATATGTCAATCCCAGTCTCAATTCATCCCACCCCCCGCTTTCCCCCCTTGGTTTCCATATGTTTGTTCTCTACAACTGTGTCTCTATTTCTGCCTTGCAAACTGGTTCACCTGTACTATTTTTCTAGATTCCACATATATGCGTTAATATACCACATTTGTCTTTCTCTTTCTGCCTTACTTCACTCTGTATGACAGTGTCTAGGACCATCTACATCTCTATAAATATCCCAATTTTGTTCCTTTTTATGGCTGAATAATATTCCATTGTGTGTGTGTGTGTGTGTGTGTGTGTGTGTGTGTGTATACACCACATCTTCTTTATCCATGCATCTGTCCATGGACATTTAGGTTGCTTCCATGACCTGGCTGTTGTAAATAGTGCTGCAATGAATATTGGGGTGCATGTGTCTTTTTTTTATTAATTAATTAATTTATTTTTGACTGTGTTGGGTCTTCATTTCTGTGCGAGGGCTTTCTCTAGTTGTGGCAAGTGGGGGCCACTCTTCATCGCGGTGCATGGGCCTCTCACTGTCGCGGCCTCTCTTGTTGTGGAGCACAGGCTCCAGATGCGCAGGCTCAGTAGCTGTGGCTCACAGGCCTAGTTGCTCCGCGGCATGTGGGATCCTCCCAGACCAGGGCTCGAACCCGTGTCCCCTGCATTAGCAGGCAGATTCTCAACCACTGCGCCACCAGGGAAGCCTGCATGTCTCTTTTTGAATTATGGTTTTCTCGGGGTATATGCCCAGCAGTGGGATTGCTGGCTCGTATGGCAGTTCTATGTTTAGTTGTTGTTTTTTTTTTTTTTTTTTTTTTGCGGTATGCGGGCCTCTCACTGCTGTGGCCTCTCCCGTTGCGGAGCACAGGCTCCGGACACACAGGCTCTGCGGCCATGGCTCGCGGGCCCAGCCGCTCCGCGGCATGCGGGATCCTCCGGGACAGGGGCACGAACCCGTGTCCCCTGCATCGGCAGGCGGACTCTCAACCACTGCGCCACCAGGGAAGCCCTATGTTTAGTTTTTTAAGGAACCTCCATACTGTTCTCCATAGTGGCTGCCGTCATTCTGATGCCTCCTTATCTACAGCACAGCTTAGCAGCATAAGTTGCTCTGCAGGTTGAATGGTGAGCCAAATTTCAGAGGTAAGATAGACATTTGCCTTGACCTAGTAGAGGATGAAAATGATCAGGGTTTTCACTTAATATCTGGTAGGAGATGCACCCCATGGGAAAAAGTAAGCGAAGGAAAAACAGCTATGTTCTCTGTCTCTCCCAGCTCTCTTTTATTGACTGAAGTCGTAGTGAGGTGGTAATGAGGATGATTTTTGGTGGTGGGGCCAGTTCTCTGCCCAGCAGGGCCTCTTTCTCAATGTTCAATTATTAATTCAACAAATATTTATTGAATATCTACTTTATTTTAGATACTGCAGGAGGTGCTAAGGCCACAGAAATGAAAAGACAACCATAGTCCCTACCCTCAATGTCTGAAAACATCAGCTGCTTTAGTTTATAGTATAAACTTTCATTTCTTATTGTTTCTACCGGAAATCAAATGTTTTAACTTTTTAATGATTGTATATGCTTATGTGGGTTAAATAATTGGAATATGAAAGTGAATTATTTCTTTTTCTATGATTCTATTTTCTTGTTATTGGTAATCATATTTACCCTATTTATTCAGTTTAACTTCTCCTCTTTTATCCCAATTCCTTGGCCAATACAAATCTTATCATCTTTTTAATGGAATTTTAACTCAGGACATTGAATAAATGATGGCTGTGATCTTCTTATACATGGGAACTTGCTCATTTTATAGCTCAGTTCCCTGGAAGGCTATGCTATATTTTAAGTTAGGCTGGGAATTAAGCACTATGCTTAAATCACTCCAGTCTGTCAGTAACCAACTATGTTATTTTCTGTGCCTTCACTATCCACAGATCTTTATAAAAGCGTTTGAATTATTTATTGCTGCATAAAACAAATGACCTCAAATTTTAGTGGCTTAAAATTTGATATTTCTCACTATTCTGCGATCTAAGCTGGGCTTAGGTGGGTGGTTCTTCTGTTCCAAATGGTGACTACTGTTGCTTGAATATCCAGAATGGCTTCTTTACTCCTGTCTCCCTCCTTAGCTGTGATGGATGGAATAACTAGGGATTGGCTGGATATTTCTCTTGAGCACATGGTCTATCAGGGTAGCTGGATCTCTTTAAGTAGTAGCTCAGGGTTTCAAGGGAGAGCATTACAGTGCAAACCCCAATATGCAAGCCTTTATTAAGCCTCTGCTTGTATTTAGTTTGTTAATGTTCCATTGGTCCAAGATAGTTAAATGGCCAACCCCTGAGTCAATGTCAAAAAGAACTAAATGAGGGCATGTATACTAGGAGGGCTGGTGCATTAGTGGGCCACCAATATAACAGCTACCATAGGTGTCCCTCTGGCCTCTGATGATCCATATTCCCCTAACATGAAAAATATATTCAGTGCTTCCTAAGATCTGCAGTGTCACTCCATGACAGCCTCAGACATAGGCCTGAAACTGAGGCTTCATGTTCAGAATATCATCAACTAAACTGAGTCCAAGTATGGCTGAGGCTCCTGGCGTGACATCCCTCAGATAACTTTTTAAGAGCCTTATCTTTTTTTTTTTTTTTTTCGGTACGAGGGCCTTGCACTGTTGTGGCCTCTCCCGTTGCGGAGCACAGGCTCTGGACGCGCAGGCTCAGCGACCATAGCTCAGGGGCCCAGCCGCTCCGCGGCATGTGGGATCCTCCTGGACTGGGCCCCAAACCCGTGTCCCCTGCATCGGCAGGCGGACTCTCAACCACTGCACCACCAGGGAAGCCCTTTAAGTGCCTTATCTTGATTACAGAGCACTGTAAAGTAAAAATTATCTGCTTCCTCCACCCACCCCAACCCCAAAGCAAACATACAATCATGAGATAGGAGCAGGATAATTTAAATTAATACTTCTATTCAAGGGTGGTGGTGGTGTGTGTACAGCATAGCAGTCATTGGTTCATAGCAATTCTGAAATCCACCTGGGCAAATATTTTCAGTTCCCCCTCCTCTGAGATTTAGAGGAAAATCTACTCTCATATCCAAGGAAGAAATCCCATTTAGCTTCTGATGAACACATGTAATGTTTAAATCAGTGGTAGCCTGCATTGCATGTGAGTTCAGTAGAACTCTCAAGAATTTCTCCAGCACACAATACCTAAGTACATGGCTAGAGGATAATTTGGACAAGGACTAGGGGAATCATTACCATGAAAACTTTATTTGATGATACAGGGTTCTTCCTTCTAGGTATCTCTTTCATTCAGTGGTTTCCAAATCTGTGAAATGGCTCAGGTCTGAAAGCTATTTTTCTTCAATATAGTTTGAACAATGTATAGATTGAACAGTATCTTGGTTGGCTGCCAAGTTTTTTCATCCCAGGAGCTCTGTGTTCTATTAGTCATCTCCATAGGTCTCTGAAGGTCAGGCTTCCCCATTTGTCATGCCAGTCTTGCTGCTAATTACATTTATTGTGTCCATTTTGTTTCTGGTGGTTAAAATATTGGATTCATTATTTTGGGATTTTATCATCCCCTTTACTTCCTGGGATCCTCCTTATGTAAAAGCCCTGGCCTTCGGAGGACAACTGCTACTAAGCTTCTTAACAATTCTGGTTCCCCCCTCAGTAACGCATTCTTTTATCACTTTGATAAACAGAGTGTCCCTTGGGCCTCTCTATAAAACATAGTCCTCTCATGAGTGTCTGTCTGCTGTAATATTTTCTCTCTAGCAAGCCTATCTGAACTCTTAAGCACCTTGTTCTACCATTTGTCATAGCAGTTCTACTTCATGTAACAAGAGCCTTCAATTTTTCCAAGCTTCAGAGTTCCAATTAAGCAGTGTTGTAGCACCATCTCCATCTCCCGAGGCTTTCCAGAATGTTAAATACTATATCACAAGAAGATGAACCCATATTGAAACACCCTCCATTATCCAGCTTTATGTTTCACTTGACTTCATTCATCTCCTTTAGGATCCAGTCCTGAATCTTGCTGGTATATGTTGGCTAGGTCTTCCAGCTCCTTTGACTTATAGACCCTTTCTTCCTTTAGGGGGCCCACCTCTTCCTTTACCTGGTTATGTTGTAGCTAGACCCTGCTTATTAATATGGTGGCCAAGAGAGGAGTGGAGATGAAACATGAGAAGAAATCTTACCTTCTAAGGCACAAGCTTGTGTATTATTGTCAAGCAAGGAGGAAGTGCTGGCCTTTATCTTGAGAAGTGGTGTACTTCTCTGGGCACAGAGAGTTCAGAGGAATCCAGAGATTAACATTTTCTAGGTGCATCAACACAGAGACTCAGATATCACCATCTCAAGTTTCAGGGTCCATTCCTTCCCAATTAGAGCCCTGATCTTGGCATAGCCGACTGTTGGGATTGAGAATTCAAACTTCTCTGGAGTTCTGCTACTCATAAAATTAAGTGTGGGCCCTGATCCTAAGCCTTCTCTGACCTTCCGGTACAGCAGATGAGAATCTCTTTATTCTTTATGTGCTGCCCAGGAGGCCCTCTGTCTTTCACAATTTGTTTTATATTGGTGATTAATCACCCTCAGCCTTTGTTTTCTTCTTTCAATGCACCAGTGGCTCTTTCTGCAGCTATCCAATTCCATGGTCCTTATCATTACTATTTTTCCCAAACCTCTCATGTGCCTGAGGTATTGTACTCATCAATTCATCCTTTCCACTGGCATCCCATCCCAGTTCACCACTGAAAAAAAAAAATTAGCAATTACACTGAAACCACATGCCAGGAGCTCTCGGGGCCAGTGATGAAGTCCTCAGGCCTGGAGTGAGATCCAGCTCCAAATTTTACTTTTAGGTCTGCTTCCTAGGGCCATTCCTGGTACCAACTGTCACAGGTTCTCTTGGGAATAATTCTGATATTTACATGCATGAGGTTTGTTGAGAAATAGTCCTAGGAACAATACATACAAGTGGTAAGGGAAGTACGACTGGGCAAAGGAAGAAGCTGAACAAAGAAGCAGTTGTGGGCCTCCCTGGTGGCGCAAGTGGTTGAGAGTCCGCCTGCCGATGCAGGGGATACGGGTTCGTGCCCCGGTCTGGGAGGATCCCATATGCCGCGGAGCGGCTGGGCCCGTGAGCCATGGCCGCTGAGCCTGCGCGTCCGGAGCCTGCGCGTCCGGAGCCTGTGCTCCGCAACGGGGGAGGCCACAACAGTGAGAGGCCCGCATACCGCAAAAAAAAAAAAAAAAAAAAAAAAAGAAGCAGTTGCAACAGAGACCTCAGGCCATACTTCAGGGAGTTCTCATGCTAGATGACCCTTCAAAGTTTTCCCACTTGGGTAAGGAGTCCAGCCCTTGCACTTCCACATTGAACTTCCACTGGAGCTCTTGTACTCCTGGATACAGGTGATCTTGTAGGCAAGATGAGTAACCTTGAGCAAGGCAACTTCTTTTTGCCAAGGGCAATTCCTGGAGAGCACACAGTTGTGAGTTGTCCTTAGCCCATACTCCCAGAGGTTGAGGGGTGAGTGCCATAGAATTAAGAAGTGTATGCCACAGCATGCAGTAACTGGGCCAACTGCTAAAGTCACTAGGTTTTTCAAGCTGATCTTTTATAGTAGACATTTATTTTTTAATCTACCCACATTCCTTCTTTCCTCCTTCTGGGGATACTGTCTACCTTTTCCTGGGAAATGGTTTTCTCTAATCCAACCATGTGCTCTGAATTTGTGTGACCCTCTTTTAACAGATCCTAACTCCTCCTCCAACTATTGTTGATGGTCTCAAAGACAGGCCCCTGACCTCAGGAAGATGAATCAGCATGCTCCACACCTCCCTCGCTAACTGCAAAGATTAGCTCTGGAATTAATTTAGGTCTTGAATTAATTTAATTACATTAAAGCCCTTCTTTATGAATTTTTTATCATAGTTTTATTGAGATATAATTCACATACCATAAAATTCACCCTTTTTTTTTTTTTTTTTGCGGTATGCGGGCCTCTTACTGTTGTGGCCTCCCCCGTTGCGGAGCACAGGCTCCGGACGCGCAGGCTCAGCGGCCATGGCTCACGGGCCCAGCCGCTCCGCGGCATATGGGATCCTCCCAGACCAGGGCACGAACCCGTATCCCCTGCATCGGCAGGCGGACTCTCAACCACTTGCGCCACCAGGGAGGCCCAAAATTCACCCTTTTAAAGAGTATAATCCAGTCATTATTAGTATATTCACAGAGTCCCACAATCACTTCCGATATCTAATTTTAGAATAATTTACATCACCCTGAAAAAAAACCCTGGACTCAGCGTTCACTCTCCATCTGCCCCTAACCCCACACCCTTGGCAATCACTAATCTACTTTTTGTCCCTAAGGACTTGCCTATTCTGGACATTCCGTATAAATAGAATGATAACAGCATGTGGTCTTTGGCGAGTGGCTTCTTTAACTTGACATAATGATTCCCTGTTATAGTATGTATCAGTACTTCATTCTTTATATTGCAGGGTGATATTCCATTGTATGTTATACCACAGTTTTCTAATCCATTCATCAGTTGATGGACATTTGGATTGTTTCCACTTTTTGACTCTTATGGATAATGCTGCTGTGAACATCTGTGCCTCATGATTTTCTAAACTTGATACCAGAGAGCAACTCTCTATCCTACTCATTTTGCCTCAGCTGAGCAGGTTTTCGACATTTTGAGGCAGCTATTCTAGAATGAGAGAAAAGAAGTAGAGGGAGAGAGAACAGTCCCTTATTTCAGTTTTCCGCAAGGCCCAGGTACACCTCTCCTCTTCCCACAGTTTGGTCACATGATCTGATAAAATGTTCCATTTTACATAACCTGATTTGGGCTGGGATTCTATCATGTTCATACAAAAGAGTTCAGGGTAATACATGACTTCTGATAAAACCTTAAAGTGTGCTACCAGCAATGAAGCTGTTTAAATAATAAAAGTCCAAAGTTTAGAAGTAACTCACAGCTGCTCCCTCACTGTACCTCTGTCATCTCTTTGTGGAAATAAGCTGCCTGTGGAAATAAACCCCAATCTTACTGCGCCAAACTCCAAAACTTACTTTGCTCAGAAGTCTTCCTAGTGATATTTAATCACCTCTTCCATTTCAGGCTTAAACAATTTGTTTGTACCTTTATTTAGGGTTTACTTCTATGTGAATTAAATTATCATTAGTTTACATATCTGCCTTCATTAGGCTGTAAGCTCTTTGAGACCTGGGACTCTTCTTGTTCAACTATGTGTTTCTAATAATTCTCACAGTAATTAATTCAGCAAACACATTAATTTTTACATTATCAGTCACCTATTCTATGCTTAGAACTATGATAGTCCTAGGGATAGAAAAATGAATAAGACCCTTTGAGGGGCTTACATTTTATTATAGGAAGGATATATTAAAATCAGTAAGAATAAACTGTATAAGTGTTGTTATGGTAAAAATGAGAATAAGCACAGGGGACAGGAAGTCACAGGAAGGTGTAATCCATTTTATCAGATCATATAATCAGGTTTATAGGCGAATCCACTCTTAAGCCCAAGGAGGGAATCCCCTTTAGCTTCTGACAAACAGATGTAATGGTTAAATCAGGGTTAATATGTACCATAGGTGAGTTCACTAATGAGCTTATTTCAGAGTCACGAAGTGGCCACAAGTCTTCAACTGATCTGTATTGTGATTTCTAGTTCACTGGGACATATATCAGACAGTGGATCTCTTCTCCCCTTGTGTCTGAATAGGAATTAGGTAGCTAGGCCTCCTCCATGGAATAGAAAGCATCCTAAGAGACTCCTACTAGACCATTCTCAGTGGTTTTCTTGTGTGGGAGGGAACCACCGTACCCTTGTGTAATATGTACTTCTGCAAAGGATGAAAAAAAATAACACGCCTACCTCATATGTAGCTTCACTCTTTCCTCTTTAAGGCAGTATTTTTGATGAAAAAAGAAGTTGGTGGCAAGATAAATTGCATTCTACCAGTTAGTCACTGAAATCAGATCCCATTTTACTAAGTACGAAAGGTATAAAAGGGGAAACTGTCAACACTGTTGGTACCTGTCCACTTCATTCAGAGTTTCAAGAGAAGACTGAAAAAAAATTACCACTTGCTAAAGGTATTGTAATAATGAGTAAGTTACAGTAGATTTAGAAAAAAAGTGACATTTAGCTCTATGGTACAGTAGCTTTACTGATCTATTATAATTTTTTGTTTGTTTTGGTGTAGGTTGGAATTCACTTGTGAAAATAGTTTCAGTGCACCAAGGAGCACTTGCCTTTTCCTGAATTGAGCTTACCTTTGAGATTATATTTTAATTATTTTAAATCGGTCAGGCATAGGGATAATTGATACTCAGGGAGAGTTTTCCTCACTATAAGGCTAAGCTAACCTTCCTATGCATGCCCTAATCTTCTAAATATCCCAAATAACCTAGTGCCTGCTCTATAATAATATTATATTTTCTCTATTATAATGTTGGAATACTCTATACTTTATTACAATTTCTATTATTTGTCTTATGGAACACACTCTAAGAATAGAAATTACGACACATAGTAGGTACTCAATATATAGTTGCTGACTGACTGGATAATAATCCATTATAATTGTTTTGAATATTCACTTTTTTTTTTCAAATTCCTTGGTGCTATTTCATGACAAGTATTCATTGTGCCTATAAAACAAAATTCTTTTATTTTTAAGTTGAACTTTTGTTAACGTAATTATTATACTATTAGGATAATTTTATGAATTATATATTTTAGCATATGAAATGTCCATCATTTATATATCATTATTAGAATATTATACATATAGAAAATGCTCAGTATGTATTTATAGAGTGAAAAGTAACTTTTATTTTTAATCTTAAATTTTTAAATTTATTTTCTTCTATTTGAGTTACTTGCAATATTACTTTCAGTAATTTCCAAAATAAACAGCAGATTTTTTTTTCAGTAGGAAACAAAAGTAAGAAAACTTATACAAAATATTTGCAGTGGCACAAGACTAAATGTATTCCTTAGATCCCTCAGCAAAATTTTTCAAAGTGCTCTCCCATTCACATTTCTAGCCATTAGGCAAATTTATCATACCCCTAACTTCCTCTGTTTCTGTGGGTATTCAAGCAACCTCCAGGGAGGTAGCTATATCCGTGACTTAAACTCTTATCTATCTTCTCTCAATATAGTTTTCAACATCCCTCTCCTATGTATATTTGACCTAGAGTCACAAAGAAATCACCCCTTAATAATGTCTTCTCTTTCCTTCAGAAGCATACATGATGTTTTTGATTCCAGGAGATCTTAATGAAGAAATATTTTTCATTGATCCCAATAATGATGGCCTGAGATTTCCCATAGCTATTCTCAAAGGCTTGGGATCCATGAACTCTACTTGAGGTCTAGTAAGAGAATGTAGAGCCTGTGACATTGAGAGCCCTTTGTCCTGAAATCTTAGATGACTCATGAGGGCAGAAGTCCTCCATGGCTGTCCTCTTAAAAAGACGAATTGGGACCACACAGCTGGTCTCTCAGGAGGTGGGGAATGCACTAGCCACAGGAAAGGAGCAAAATGAACTCTCAGAAGATCTGCATTTCTCTGTATTGGTTTCATGGCACCAACATTTCTGTTATTTGCTTTTGGAAAATGAAAACTCAATTTTTTGGTTAGAATTCTCACCATAAAATGCCATTTTCTGTTCTGATATCCCTTTTTAGCTCTTTGTAGAGTCAGTTATGTTAACTGCTTTTTCTTCTCTGAATGAGTGTTTCAGACATTGATTGCAATGACTTGCTTTTCACATCATAATCCAAGATGATAGGGACTTTAGCAGGAAACTTACTTCACTTCCCTCAAATAAATGTCTGCATTATCTTCTCTTCTAAACTGTTAACAGGCTATTCACTGCCTTTTGAAATTGTGTGGTAGATGTGGGAAATACCTTCTATATGCTCTTCTAATTTTTGGACAGTGTCAAGGGGCACAATTCTTAGAACCTGCTGCCTAAGCACACTAATAGCTAGTTACACCATTGGTTGAAACATTATCTTTGCTTCTCTTCCTGTTGAAATTTGCTTCCAAACCACTTCCTGTTGTTGTCTTCTAGTTCCAAACTCCCAAATTCAATGTTTCTTTACTATGATTTATTTATAACGGAAAGTGCCCCAATAATCACATTACTTACAAGAATATCCTTGACCCATCCAATTGTCCAAAGGTATTTTTCAATTACTATAGAACCATTTAGTATTACTTTATCTGATACAACTCTCCACAAAAACTGAAGCACAGTATCTAGAAGGCAGAGTTTTCGGAAGCAAGGGCTGTATCTTTTCATCACTGTATGTCCAGTGTCCAGCACTGTATCTTGGATATGGTAAGCACTTACAAAAATCTCTTTGAATGACTTAATAAATGAATAAATAAATGAATAATGAAAATGTGAAGAGCAATGTCTCCTTTTATCAATCCTGTAGATTGAAGCTAACAGGTTCAGCTATTGAGACACCTGTGGTGAGTTAGGTGCTAAGGAAAACATTATAAGTAGGGTACGGAGTGGGACTGAAAACCTTATCTAATCAATATTATAGGGTAAACACAGAAGCAAATTATCAGAGTTCTCAAAGAAAGCCAAAACAAGCTAAAAGAGAAATAGAGAGTTTTTGATATTTTTACATTTAAACATTTTATAGTATTGTTTCTTAAAACTCAGATATAGTAATCAAGCTCCGTTCCAGCAGACTCACTTTCACTTGTTAGCACAGGCAGGGGTGAGGATGGGCGGCAGTGGGTGTGGTGGTATCAGCTATGGTACAAGCAGAAAACAGCTTGGTTAGTTCCACAAGTCATCCTCAATTGAACAGAAAAGTGAAGACTGAGCACATCTACTCAACCAAGAAAAGAAACGAGTACATGATGCAAACAGCCCTGCAGGAAGGCATATCATAGAGCTACCACATCCACCAATTAACAGTGAAATATTACTCGATAGGGACTTAGCAAATTAATGCTAAAGGGAATTGTATATTCTTTAATATATGTTCATTTAGAAGAATGTAAAATTTTTTCCTTATTAATGAATGTCTCCAAACACTCAATTTATCGCCATAGGTTGGTGTCAGCTTTCTGTTGCTACTCTAACAAATTACCACAAACTTAGTAGCTTAAAACAACACTAATTTATTATCCTACAGTTTGGGAGGTCAGAAGTTCAAAATCAGTCTCACTGGGCTTAAAGACAGGCATCAGCAGAGCTGGTTCCTTTTGGAGTCTCTGTAGGGGAATCTATTTCCTTGTCTTTTCCAGCTTCTAGAGGAGACGTATATTCCTGGCTGTGGCCCCTTCCTCACGTTATTCAAAGCACATTACTCCAATCTCTGCTTCCTCATCCTGTCTCTTCTCTGACTTTCCTGCTTCCATCTTATAAGTGCTCTTGTAATTACATTGGCTCACCTGGGTAATCCAGGCTGCTCTTCCCATCTCAATATCCTTAACTTAATTCCACCTTCCATGGAATGTAAGGTAATAAATACACAGGTTCTGGGGATTAATATGTGGACATCTTTAGGGGGCCCATCACACAATTAGATTAGTATGAAAGAAGTCAGTTAAATGTGAGGAAGGATAAGAAAATGAAGAAAGCCTCCCAGTAACAACAACAAAGAAAGTATTATTGCTAAGAAATTCCTTCGTACCGTCCTAGTATTTGGTCTAGTTTTGAACTAGAAAATAAGATGTATAATAACACTCTATAAGAATAATGTAATTCAGTGTCTAAAGATCTGGACATGTCCTTCAAGAGAAAAATTCTCCAATAATATATAGCCATGAAGAATCAAAGTACTCTTTCACTTTTACAATAGTTTGCTGCATTAGGAAAGAACCTGTTTTGTCCTTTAAAGGGATCCAGAACCTAAAAGTAGAAATAAAACCAGCAGAATTAGCAAAAGCATCCAGTCTGCAAGGGCACCAGAAATCAGCCAACAGCAATTGCAGCAGGGCAACAGCCAAAACAGCCTCAGACATCCAGTTATTGGTGTGAGACCCTTATAATTTCTACCGAGTAGAGTAATAATACAGAGGCTGTCAATATGCTGCTAGAGAAAAGGAATGCAAGGGAAGAAAATCAGTGGATCCAAGAATTTGATATATTGAGAAACTAGAAACCAACTGTGGCTAGCATTTTTTGTCATTGTGTAACAGAGGAAAAATCAGAAACCTGCGATTACACGCTGCTGGTAGCATTCTGCCTGAAAAAGCATCTCAGTGTGAGAATTTCTAAGTGCCTCTTCCCTGAGAACAAGTGTGAACCAAGAGATAACCCAGCATTTCAGACAGTATCATTTCCTTAGGGGAGAAAGTAGGGGGAAAATAAAGTCAACCGTGACTAAAGATGTGTTTGACACTAAGAAACAAGACCAAAATGAGTGAAAACATTTCTAAAATATCTTTTTGTAAATGCATAGGCAAAGTTAGAATACATGTAAGACTTAGGTCACGGCCTCTGTGTGTGTGATCTCCACACATTTTCTTTTCTTTGTGGAAACAGTGTCTACATAGTCTCAACCAATAGTGCCAATATTGTAATGAATTATGAGTACGGTTCATGCCTATTTTTAAGGAGATAGGTGCTCATTTCTATGAGATTTTTGCTCTGTGGGAAAGTGAGTAGGAAAACAAAAGCAATTTTTTGATATGTATATGTATAACCTTGCCTATGATGTCCATGTAATTTTTAACAATAACTTTATGTGACCCTAAAAGGAAGAGAAGGCTTCTAACTAAGAGGGAAGGCTATAGGGTCAGATGTGGGATTGAATTCCAGCTCTGTCACTTAAAACTTTTAACCAAATGACATGAACACTGTGCAACGCTTACATAGTGCTTGGCACATAGAATACTTAAAACAGAGTAGCTGTGAACAGCAACATTAATAAAACAAGAGTGAACAAATACATAAAGGAGCTAAGCTGTTACCTCATAACTTTTGAACAAGAACTATGTTCTCACTCCATACCTGAAACAAAAACAAACCTAGAATAATTTTTGAACTTTAGTAGAAGATTTTTACAGATTTTCTAGCACAAAGTCTTAACCAATGAAGTAGTTTTAAAAAACAGCCCATGATTTTAAACACATTTTTGTTTTTATTTTTCCATTTACCAGGATCATATGGATATAAATTGTGGAAGTGAGCATCTGAAAACACACTTAATTGTCCTATGTACTGTAAGTCTTCTATGTGTATTAGAAGAGACGGCGTCATAAAATTGTATAGCTGGCAGAGACTCAAATATAATTATTCCAATTTCCTCATTTAGCTGAGATTATGCAAGGCTCAGAAATATTGAGAATTACCCCGGTTGCCCAGATAGTGAGGTGGAGAGTCAAGATGGTATCCGTAGCCTTCTGACTTCCGGTCCGGGGTTCTTCAGACATGTGACAGATACAGTTTGCTATCTAAAGACTGTCCTTCTTTGCAAATCTTTGTGTGCAGGGAGGGAATGAGCATTGTGTATTTCCGTAGAACAAACGGGGATGCCTTTGAATGTGGACACTTAATAGGGGAGCGGGAGCTGGAATGTGTATATCACTTTCTCCTCAAAATCTTTGTCAGGGCTTCCCTGGTGGCGCAGTGGTTGAGAGTCCGCCTACCGAGACAGGGGACATGGGTTCGTGCCCCGGTTGGGGAAGATCCCACGTGCCGTGGAGCGGCTGGGCCCGTGAGCCAGTATCTTTTATGAAGAAGATACATCACTTAGGGCATTGTCTCCCCAGTGGATTGGTTTAAGAAGACTTATGCTTTCCTGGAACTCTTGACTGAGAGTTTATATGCACCCTGCAATCCAAACCCTCTGTCTTTACCTTATTGTACTGTGGTCTGTTGGTAAACAGGCATTTGTAGAGGACAGTAAACTTGTCAATATGATATTATTTCATAAATTAGATAATATCTTTTGCTCCATTATTTCAAATACAGGAAATCAACTTAAAGTTAATAATGAGGTTAAAGGAACAATTGGAAAGCGGATAAAGATACCTATGATAGTTTTCAAAATTTGCTGACATTTCTCCAAGTTTACTTCATTATGGTATAAAATGTAAAAAAGTACAGTTATGTGACAGAAAAGTTTAACATTTTGATACTTTGATAGTTGATTTTCTAAAAAAGACTTTGTGAGATAAATAATTGCTACACAAGCTTCCCTCCTAGGTTTCTTTTCTAAAAAGAGGGAGAGGGACATTTAGGCGTGAACGATTACCAAAACTTCAAATTGATCTTCAAAAATATTTTTAACTTCAGAACGTAAATTAGTAAGTTAGAGATCCTTGAGAGAAGAAGGGACATTTATTTTAAGGCTCTAGGGGAAACTCTTGAGTATTTCACAGTCTTTAAAGCAAACAAGCAAACAAACAAAGGACCTATTTAGATCCGTAACTTATTATTTTTTTTACTAGGCCCGGTTCTGACTTGGAGCAGGAGTAGGAAATAAATTTTTAGGATTTAAAAATCATTTTATAATTTATGGCTCTAGCTTAAATTTTCTGGGCAAAATACAATATCAGAAACAAACAGTAAACCAACCCAAAAAACCCTCCAAACAAACAAACAAAAAAACCCAACTGTGTATCTACATCTTTATACCTTTACTGGTACATCCATATCTGTATGTCTATATCTCTTAGCCCCCTTTTGCAGCAAGTGTCTACTTCTGGTATCCCTGTTCCTGGAAGTGGCAGCGTCGTGGAAGCCCTTGAATGGGACAAGAAGGGCTACAGGAACAGGTAACCTAGCTCTAAAAACGTCCTGAGTGAAAAGATGAGGCGGGAACAGGACCAGAGAGTGTTAGGAGAAACCAAAGCGTCCGAAAAAGGAGGCCCGAGCAAGCCCTTGAGCAGTTTCACTTCCGCGGGGCGCCCAGCGAGGCGAGCCCTCGCCCTGAGGCCCGCGCCCCGGGGCTGCGTTTCCGGACCTCGGCCGCAGCCGCCGCAGTGGGAAGCGGGCTGAGGACGGTCGGGGGCCCGGAGACCACCTCGCGGAGAACCTCAGACCGGGAGAGGCCGGGCTCGGCGGGCACCTGTCCAGGCTCCCGGGCTTCAGCGGCCGCGATGCTGCCAGCAGCGCCGGGCCGGGCGGGCGGGAGTCGGGAATGGCCCGCAGGCGGCCCAGCGCCCCGAGGTGGGTGTGCGCGCGGCCGGGCGGCCGGAGGGAGGCCGGCCCGCCCCGGGGTCCCGCGGAGACTGTGCGCCTCGAGGCCGCGGGACCACGGCTGCCGCTCCGCCGCGCAGCCGGCTTCTGTCGCGGGCTCCTCGCCGGGGGAATCGGGACGCGACGCGGTGGCAGCGCTCCTTGAGTCTGGGCGGCGTGCCACCGCCGGTGCCGCAGCTTCTGAGTAGCTGGAACTTTCCAGAGCACCCGGGACAGGCTCCTCTAGTTTCTAAAATCAGCTTGGAACGTATTTTAAAGTTATGCATCAGCCTAAAACTTCTGTCAACATGGCAAACGTGCCCTTTGGTAGCATCGCCCGTTTACCTGCCGGGTCTCCCAAAATCCAATCCGGTAAATTTGGCCTGTGACCTGCTAATCAGACAGGTTACTTTCTGTAAAAACTCCTCGAAACACAGATTTTCTTAACTTGTTGGAAGGAAAAGCAGTCCGTTTGGTTGAATACATAAATGCATTTACGGGTCAAACAGAAGTTAAGGCACTTGTTTTCATTCCTTTTTGAAGTATGTCAAATGCATTTGTGAATCGTACAATGATTATAAAAAGTGTTCAGTTTTGAAAATGAAAAAGAAAAGGCTTCACTTGGATATTAAGATTCCTGGAGATGTTCACACTGAGAAGTGCGATAAGAAAATCTGAGTGAAATTCTATTAATTTGCTGAATGGAGTTTCTCATAGCTTATTAGCATTTTGTTAAGTAATGAAATTATGGCTTTAGCTGTTTCTCTTGGCAAGTGTTTTTTTTTCATATATAAATTTTAAAAGACTGCTTTTCAGTTAAAGTGGGGGTATTTGTGGCAATGGAAATGACAAGAAAGGAATTATATCTTAATATGTTAACTTTCTAAATGTTAAACATTATTCTGAAAACTGTGGTCTGATGGACTGCATCTGTGCTTGGTTCAGTAAATAAACCAGCCTTGTCTTTTGAACCTTGAGCAGGTTAGCTCTTTTGTAATTTCAATTGAACAATTTAGTTAAATAGAATCAGCTACAATTTGTTTCAAACTTCTAGATGGAGCACTTTAGCCAGAACATGACTATTATTTCACTTAATACTCAAGTAATATTTTGAGGTATTTGCTATTGTGAATAATGCTGGAATGACGTGAACCAACTTTTGTCTCATCCTGAGTATTCCTTCCTGTTCCTCCCATGCGTTTCCCCCCATCTCCTTTGGTCCTTCCAATATGGTATTTATTACTTGCTTCATTTGTCTCCTCATCTGGCTCAGGTAATGATACTTTTCTTATACTGAGCTATCTTTTTGTTATTAACCCATGCCATTTCTAGATATGAAGAGTATTCTAAAAGAACTATTTCTGATTAATCCTTTTTTAAAAAATGGATACCTTTCTGTGTGACCTCTGTCTCTGCTTTGGGCAAGTGTCTCCACGGCATATTAGACTTTGGCTTAATGTGACACATTAAGGGTCAGTTAGTCCAACTGCCTCATTTTAGACATGAGAAAACTGAGACTCAGGGAGTGATTTGCCCACAGTCCCATAACCAATAACTATTTGAAGATCCCGTTCATCATGTCACCAACAGTCTTTACCTACCCACCCCCTAGACTTGTGTAGTGATATGAGTGTAAAATGGGCAAACACAGTTTAAAGTGGTAAATACAGTTTCACGTCTATGAAGATTATATTTCTAGCATTAGGTGTATTGTGTATTTGTAATGACAATATCTTGTGTTTACTGCCATCAGAGAAATCTATGAGTGTCCAGCTTGTCCTTTAATGGAAGCAGAAAAGATAAGATACCCAGAACTAAGACAGTGTGAAAATGATGCACAGTGATGAAAATTCCACTTAGACTTTATTTTCTGGCTTATGTTTAACTAGATACTGTCCACTAGTGTCCAAAAGAGAAATTCCTTCCTTGTTTTATTCCAAAACTAATGATTGTTTAAATTTAAACTGCTACCTTCAATAAGGACTGTTTATTAAAGCACAGCTTGCTCCTACCCCGTAGTTTTTGTATTTTTTATTAATATTATTTGATGCCTCTGATGAAGAGAGATATCAGTTGTTAGGTTAAAAGCAGAAAGCATCTGTCCTGTCTCACAGCTTAATATGTTAACCTTCTAAATGTTGAACATTAACATTCTGAAAACTGTGGTCTGATGGACTGCATCTTTGCTTGTGAGAAACATGGTTTGTCTAAGTCTTTCCTTTGTGTCCTAAAGTTCTTGAAGATTTGAAGCTTTTTACTCTGACTGCAGTCTTCCAACATAGCCAACAGGTAGATTTCTCCTACTAGGGAAATACCCTATTTAACTCTAGTGGCTGGTAAAACTTGCTTTCTTCAGACCAGCGAGAAAGGTTCTGATAAGCTTACTTATGCTGAGATTTTAAAGAGAGGTAGCTCTCTCAGGGCCTTCTTACTTTAATATGGGATAATTCTGTAATATTTACTTGCTTAGGATTTCAGGCATACACAACAGCATACTGGGCGTCGTACTTGGGGTAGCAGAGGGACCTTTTTTGCCACATGTATCTGAACATGTGCTTTAGGTGATCATACCCTACTTATGATGGCCTCTGGGCTCAGGCTGCTTCAAATCCAGTCCAGCTTCATTGCATATCTGCTTTGTGATCTTGGATAAATAAATCAATCTGTCATTATCCCAACTGGTCCAGTAAAAAAGCAAAAGTGGGTACAAAGCAACATTTATTTAAAAGAATGTTTTTTGAGGATTAAAGGAGAAAATGCATGTGAAGTGCTTTTCAGGGTGCCATAGCAAAGAGTAATTGCTTGATAGGTGTTAGTTTTACTTCCTTGGTCATTGGTCAATAGTGTCATATTTACATGTAAAAGATAGAGTTCTTATTGAGAAACTGCCTCATGCTGACTTGGGGAAAAACTTAAAAGAATGAAGCCATCAAACTCCCACACCAAAAAAATTGGGGAGTATGACTTCCTGTAGTAAGATATTGTCATAATCTTGGGGAAATAGTGTGGTTAATAGTTCTGAGAGGAGAAAAAGAAGGAATCCACAATGAGAATAACTAAGGATAGATGGATTAAAAGGGTTTAAACTAGGGCAGTTACAGGAAAGAATAAAATGGGAATTTAAGAGGACAAAATGAGAGTGTTTTTTATTTCCCCATATCACAGAGTACCAATTGTGACCCAATTAAAAAATAATAAATGTATGTGAAAAAAATAAGCATCAAACATAAAATTGTGGGATACTTCATCAAATTATAAGAAGATGGAAGATCTGTTTTACCAAAATATTTACTGTTGGGTTAAAAAAAATCCAATGTAAAGAATATCATTCCTACCAAATATAAATCACATGTTTTGAGAATTTAAATGGCTGTTACCCGATCATCTAAGTTACAGTTGCTATTTTATTACTTTCTTTGTAAATTATAGAATATCTTATAGTAATTTTGGAGACAACTATGAGATAAGAATAGGAAGGACAAACATTCCGGAAGTTATTATTTAAAAATAAGTTATTATATGGCCTTGTAATTCTTTCCTGTTTTAAATGTAAAGAATAGTATCTAAGTTTTACTGCAGACACTGAAATAGTCCAGGTGGTGAAAATAACAGATATTGTATGGAATTATACCCTCCTGTATTTATTTTTGACTCAGAGAAAAATAATGATCCTTTTAGACCTTTACCACTGAATAGAAATATCATTGTTGCTTCCAAGTGCTCCAAATTGAGATAATCCAGAAAGACCACTTCCCCTTGTAATCATGAGAAGTGGTTCATCATTGCCTTGTGGTCTTTTATAAGATTTTCTTTGCTCCAGTTTATTAAAATAAGTTTTGTTTTATCATATTAACTATGTGCCATATTTTCCTTTCTTTTAAGCTCCTGTACCTCTTTTCCATATTAGTAATTCTCATTGCTTCATGTTTTATGTGTTCCATTTTATAAGGAAGACATCCTGAAAAGTGTAAGAACAGTTCCTGACTTGGAATTTCATTTGCCTGATTTCGTTTGGTCATGATCTACACTGAGGTGTAAACTTCATCCTTTGGTCGGGATCAATATCCTCATTCCCTTTTTGTTTGAATTTATCCGTAGGATCATGTCTAACTTTCAGAAGAAAACATAGTGTCAGACCACTTGAAATTTTGGCCTTCTTTTAATAGCTACCATTTATTACGTTTCTACTTTGAATTCATGTTATATGGATATCACATTACCTTGATAGTTGAGAGCATCAGAGGATTAGCACCTACTTTGGACAAGAAGTTATATTGTTCCATATAATCATATGAAAACATTTAATAATTCATTGTGTTCTTTCATTTCCTAAAAAACTTTTAATTTTTTTTTTAGGGGCTGGGGTGGAGGGTGAAGCACCAACATCAAAGATATGGAGAAACAAATCATATCAAAGTGGTAGGATTCTATAAAATCATGGAACTGGAATGACACATTGTAGAGCAGGGCTCCCCAACCCCCAGGCCGTGGACCATTAGTGGTCCGGAGCCTGTTAGGAACTGGGCCACACAGCAGGAGGTGAGCAAGGGACACTTCACTGCCACTCCCCATCGCTTGTATTACCGCCTGGACCACCCCGCCCCCCCGCCCAGCCAGTGGAAAAATTGCCTTCCACGAAACCGGTCCCTGGTGCCAAAAAGGTTGGGGACCACTGTTGTAGAGTATTTCTTGTGACTGTATGAAGAATCCCTAAAATGTATACGTTTTCTACATTGGTCAATCACATTTTATTTAGATTTAGTAGACCCATGTAATTAAAAAATCTCAGGAGACAACTACAGTTTTAATACCGTTCGTGAACTATTGGGTCACAGCTGGGAAAGTGAGTGAGATAAAACTGAAGCAAAAATCTACTTTGATTTCAATTAAGGAGATAATTTCCTTAATTTCCTCATTACTTTTCAGTAAGAGTTTAGAACTTTCACTACTCCAGGCACTTCTCTGTAGACCAGAGGACCAGAAACCCTTCCTTTATCATATCCTGTCCATCCATACCTATGTAAAATGGGTAGAACCATGGATAGCCCAGATTCCAGAAACAGTTACTTTGGCCAAGAATAGACACTTGATTCAAAAGCAGCCAGTCCATGGACTGCTTAGTGACCAGTGATGTGTGTTGCCTGGCACACACATTTAAAGATTTGTTGGACTCAACCAAGCCCTTCTTTCAAACAAGAGATAATGAGACTGTTGTCAGTGGAAGGTCGATGTTTGATGATATACAGTAGAGGATGGCAGCTAGTTGACTCATGTGCAAGGTGGATAATTAGAAAGAAGACGAGAAGAGAATTAAGGAGCACTGAAAGACAGAGGGAGGAGTTTTAGTTTCTGACTCCCCATTTCCAGGCCAAGTAAGACCCAGCTGCACTTGTTCTGATATTGTCTGTTCATGAAATGACTGTGGCATCCTTGCAATGACCTTCTCTTTACATGGACTAATTTGAATGACTTTCTCTTCTTTGGAGGAAAAAAAAGAGTTTGGGTTAGAATAACTTTATTTCTCAAACACTGCCAATCCTGTTCACATAGCTTCTTCTCTTTTAGAAAGTTGTTATTATTGTTAAAGTGATGTCTTCTATGCATCTTCCATTGAAAGTTAAACAATCTGAGAATTAGGTCTATTCCTTTTATGTGCTGAAAGTAGGGTGCCTTATGAGTAAGTCTTGTGGTCCTCTAGATAAGAATATTTGGAGTTTTCTAGCTTTATTGTTGATATTTGAAGAAACTGCATGCAGTTATTTTTGTCTCTAAACTTGAAGTCTCTATAGTTGGTGAGGAAATACTTCATTCAAAGTTAATATAATAAGAGTTAAGCACTGTTAAGAAGTCTAGAGTTTTGCATTATGTACTATAGCTACAGAATTATGTTAATTATAAAATATAGCAGTAGACTTTTTATGTTTTGTTAATTCTATGTTTTTATTTATCTGAAAAATTTACAGCATACTGTTTCTGACAAATTTTTAAAATGTATTTAAATTGAGGCACACAGGATGCTTATGACATTTATCTTTATAAAAAAGGAAGAGAAGATACAAAAGCAGCATAATTTACTGGCTATTATCACAATCCCCTGGTATATGATGAAAAATAGCATCACTGACAGGCAATTGTGAAAACTGTATACACACTATCAGTGGATTAATATCAATCTGAAGCAGTGTAATCAGCATTGTACTTCAGAGATTGGTCCTTGATTGAGATTTTTTTTAGTAATAGAGTAGAAAGTTTAGTATCCTCATTAAGTTACAGATGATATGTTAATAATGGGGTTAATGATCATCTTGGAAAACAAGATTAAATTCAGTGTGCTCTTGCCAAACTGGGGAGAGAGGCACAAATTAATGAAGTTCAGGTGTGATCAATTAAGTGTAGTGATGTAGATGAAGGAATTAGGCTCAGAATGATAAAAGATTTTCAAGTTTTGACAAGGGTACATTCACAGTCTTATAATGAGCAACGGG
The DNA here is from genome assembly GCF_025265405.1 of Mesoplodon densirostris. Lineage (NCBI taxonomy): Eukaryota > Metazoa > Chordata > Mammalia > Artiodactyla > Ziphiidae > Mesoplodon > Mesoplodon densirostris. The sequence goes on from NC_082661.1 coordinate 222,616,568, forward strand.
GAGAGTTGCAGAAGAAGAAGCTGGAAAAGTAAAGGGAAACTAAATTACATAAATCTGTGAGAAAAGTCTCCTAAGTAAATATAATGAGTAGCTACTGAAGAGTTTTAAAACAGAAGCATAACATCACTAGATTTTGGTTTTTAGAAGATCACATGAAAGGTTCTTCTTCTTCTGAATCACCTTCTAAATTAATGAAGGTGAAAATAAAAAGAGAATTTCTAACCTAAAAAAAGAGAAGATCATGTAAGCTGCTTTTGGTACAACAAATTGGAAGAGGTCAACAATGGAAGGGTTTTGAACAATTGGGAGTTTATCAACCAGTAAAATATAGGGAGAAGTGGACATGTTTTTTAAGAACTATTACTTACATACTTTTTGTGGTATAGTAGGAGATATAGAACCTGAGGGGGAAAGAGATGTGAAGAATCAATCTTAGGTTTGTGGCATGGAAAACTTGGAGGGTCATAAAGCTGTCATTTACTCCAATGGAAAAGATTGAAAGAGCAGGAGGAAACGGTAAGGGCATGAGAACATCCAATTTCAATTTTGCGTATATTATATTTGGGATATCTGGATATATTCAAGTAGCGATGTCAAGTAAACATTTGATATTATGATCTGGAGCTCAGAAAGACAGTTCAGGCTGAAGATATAAAATTGGGGAAAATACAGTCTTTAAAACTGCATCAGTAAATAAGATAACAGAAAAAAAAAAACGTTTAGAGTAGAAAGAAAAGATGACCCAGGATAAAGAACCATGTAAAGCAAACATTTAAAGCATTGATAGAGCAAGAGGAGTTACCCAATATGATTGAGGAGAGGCTAAAAAGAAAAGGAGGAAAATAAGAGTAAAATGGCAAGAATTCAAGAATAAAATGTTTGGGGAAGGCAAGATGGTGAACTGACTCAAATTCTTTGAATAGGTCAGGTAGATTGAGGACTGAAATTTAGCCAGTGGGTCTGGCACCATGAAACTTAAGATGACCTTAGAGAGAGAAGTAAGTAGCTTTAGTAGAGGGGATGAGAGTTGAAGGGTGTAGGCAGATGAGGATGTGGACGCCATGTAGACAGCTTTTTAAAGCGTGGCTGCCAGAGCATAGAAAGAAAGTAGCCACTGCAGGAGACGTGGGTCAAGGAAAGAATTTTATTTATGTATTTATTTTTTGTTTCAAGATCTGTGCTGCGATAATGATTTATTCGTACTCAAAAGCTGATAGCACTACACCAAAGGGGATTTTCTCCTGTGAAAACTTTCAAAGACAAGTTCCGTAAATTCCATTAGGAACACATTTTAATGTACAGATTTTCTTATGTCTTTAAATATTCTGTTTCATTTTTTCCCTTGCTTCTTTCCTTCTTTTTTTCTCATGTTTCCAGAGTGCTTCTTCTTCCTCCTCTCCTCCCCTCCCTTCTCCTCCTTCATTCCTTTTCCCTCTCCCCACCTCCTTCTCTCCCTAAGCGTCAATGTTAATGGAAAAGAACATATTTCTTTTTATAGAAATTTTGTTTCAATGCTAGATTATTCCATAGCTTAATTTTTTTTATTGATCATCCCGTCCTTTTTATCCAAATTGGAATCAATGCATCACTATTGCAATCATATCTTTGCGTATGCTTCAACTCCCACCCACCTCTTTTTGTCATACCCGCTTGATAAAACAGCAACCCTACATAAGTCTATCCAACTGTATTCTTCTTGTCTGAATCCACGTAACTGAATGTTGCTGAATAAAAGCACATTCAAGCAGGTTGGTATAGTTACACATTTTGACAGTTCTTGTTACATGTTAGTTGTGTCACAGAAGATTTTGATAATAAATGACAGTGAGCTCAAAACTGCATCCCCTGACCAGGGTGTAGAATGCAGATTTGTTCTGTGATGTCAGATCAGTGAAATCGTACATACTTTCTGTCTGCTGATGGGCAAAAAACACTGTACCATGCTGCCTAACACTGTATACACTAGATAATGTGGCTCTTGAGTGCTTGAAATACAGCTGGTTCAAACTGAGATGTGCTGTAAATCTAAAAACACACACTGGTTTTCAAAGATTTAGTACAAAAAAGTAGAATATAAAATCTCTCAGTCATTTTTATATGGAGTACATGTTGAAAAATATATTGCATTTATTGGATTAAATTAAATATATTACTATAATTAATTTTACCTGTTTTTATTTTTGAAATGTAGCTGTTACAAAATTTAAATTACATACGTGGTTAGCATTTGTGACTTGTATTTTCTGTTGGATAGCAGTGCTCTAAGCTTTCAAAAAAACGCCAGTGAAATCCATTAAAGGTTTGATTTCTCCCTTATAAAATATTGTTATATAAATATTACCAGATAACTGTCATAAAAATGGTAACATAATTCACAGTCCCTCCAGCAGTTTAAAGAGACTCTCTTCCCATTCAGGCCCACCCACAGAAGGTATTTTAATAGTGACATTTCATTATTATTTTAACGCTAGATAAAATTTAACTAGCATTTTTTCATATCATTTACTCATATTTCTATTATGTCTTCTGTCTTAATAATTTGTAAGACCATATTGTAAGATCATACTGTAAGATCATATTATATACTTTATCTTATGGATCACAGATACTTTTCTTAATCTATCTTAGTCTTTCTAAATGATTTAGATTATGGTGTTTGTTGCCATTGAATATATTTTAATGCTCATTGGTTCAAATATGCTTATATTTTCTTTCCTAGTTCTGTTTCCTGTCTTGGCTGGAGGAGTCTTATAAACCCCTAAATGACCAATGTCACTTTCTACATTTTTAGTTTTATAGTTGCATGTAGTATGCTTGGGATTTATTTTTGTTTATAGCATGAGGCTGAAATCCAACTTAAGTTTTTCTTTTTTTTTTTAAATAAGGGCAGCCAATTGAGAAATCAACATTTATTAAAGGAACCCTACTCTTCCAAATGAATTGAAATACCACCACTGCCATACAGCACATTTTCATATATCCTGGCATTTGCATTCGGAGTGTTCTGTTCTACTAACGTATTTGTTTCTTCCCAAGCCAATATCTGCGAAGGAAAGTTCTCCCAAGAAATTTCCTTTTCCTTTATTTTCTTGGCTATTAATAGATATTTATTCTTCTATTTTTCCACTTGCATTTAAAGATTATTTTGTCCACTTCTCCTTCCCATGAAACAATTGGGATGCTGTGTAACACGTAGTTTAGAAGCATTTAATAGAAAATAATGTAGCAGTTTTAAGCAGAAAGAACTTTAAGATAGGGAATTGAGTTTTTACATAATTGATGTAAGGAGTTTGGAAATAGGCTGGGACAATTTTCCTAAGTGTCCCGCTTGGGTGGGGGGCTGGAGCGGGGGGTAGGGGTGAATGGGGTGGTGATGACTTTCTTATCACCATCAGGAAGCTAGGGAATCTGGAAGGCACTGAACCAGATGTTGGCACCTGAAACACACTGGCGTCAGGACCCTAAGAATTTCTGGCTTATAAGCCATCTCCTGTTTGCTGGATCTGCACTAACAAAAACAGATGCCTTTCATTTCTTTGGAATTGCATTACATGTATATACTGATTTGGGGAGAATCAACTTTAAATTCTATTAAATATTCTATTGGATTAATTTGGGAAGAAAATTCTGTGTGAAAAAGGTCCTAGGTTTCAGAAGTATATAGTAACTCGGGTTACTTAAATCAATTGACAAAGTTGGAAACTTTCCACTCACTCATGTTACAACCACGTGAAGGTTGAACTTTCCTGATGTGCTTCTGTGAACAAATGTAACAAGACATTACTTTCTATATTTGAAATGTCTTTCCAGGTAATATTTTATCACAAACTTAGTTCCTTGAATCATTAATTGGAAAAATGTGACCTCTGCATTGAAATTATGAGAAGGAAAATATCTGAAATTTTATTAGTATTAAACTGTATAAGATATTAAAATTTTAAAAAGACACACAATGCCTTTTAAAAAGGAATTTAAGATAGATCTTTGGATATGCCTACAGAATATTAGTTTACAATTTATCAAAAATTTTATTTGTATTATAGACGAAACTAATTGCCTAATCTCTCACCTGTTTCCTATACATTTTTCCAATTTAACGTTGATAAATGTTATTTTACATGATAACTAAGGCTACAAGTTGTGTTCACCTTTGTGAGTTGATTATCTCTACTGATATCTATGTCTTATCTATATCAACTCATATGGGATCTGTCACTTACTTGTGTGACTTTGAACAGATTACTTATCTAGGATCCAATTCTTTTATATCTGGAATGGGTAACACCCTATTTTATAGGATCATGATGATTAAATATAATTCTGTGTGTAAAGTGCCTGGAGCATTCATAACAGGCGCTTAGCAAAAGGCAAATATTATTACATTCAGCATAAGCTGGTATTCAGCTTTCACTTTTATTAGAAGAAATGTGTTTACATGGCTCATTCCCTGCACTTCTGGTGTCACATACATATGAATCTCAGGATTGAGAGCCTCATGTAAATGTTCTTTCAGTTCTGTTTAATTTTTCTCAACACTACATTAAACACTAATATCTCAAGCACATGATTCTCTGCGTATTCACTACAAACTGAACTTGATGAAGCCTGTGATCTGTTATGAAAACAAATGTTGTGGTTCTATATGTGAATTGTGTGTTGTCTTCAGGAAAAATAGTTAATGGGTAAAGAACATTTTTCTCATTTTGAGAATTTAATTCTGTTTAAGCATCATATTTTCAAAAATAAAAATGTAGTTAATGTTCATTGCTTTATTCTTGGAGGAGTCTTGGTCCACAACTATATCATAGATTATACCCCCCGCTCCCCGGCCCCATGAAGAAAGAACAACACACAGAAAAACTGGATCGTAGTGTAGTTGACTCAGATCATAGTGTAGTTGACTCTTAACTTTTGTGATAAAGGCATTTCTAATATCATCATATAGTTAAATAATAGTTGATATAGTTGTATAGGTAAAGCTTTAGTGATATATTTGAAATTGTTTAAATTATGTCTGAGCAGTGTATTCCTTATAGGGTATAAATCTATACAGTGTTTCACCTAGACCTCTAAGGGTGAGGAGAATAACAGAAAGGGACCCCTAAGCAAATTTATAGTTTTAAGTAACCTACAGTTCCTATAATTATGGAAAGAAAGGGACAGCTTTTCTGTTTTTTTTTTTATGAGAGCCAGTCTTCTGAGAAGTTAGCAATTAACACACATTTCATTTCTGCCTCTCCTTGGGAAAATACAGAAGATTCGTTAGAAAGTATGCTCATATGTAGTACTTTATTATATGACCTCTGATAATAATTTTCTGATCGGGTGCATATGAAAATCTAGGCTTAGGTTCCTCATTCTGAGTTTAAAGCCTACCTGGATCACCTAGTAGTTAGTCATATGGCCTTAGGTAACTGTTACAGGACCTCTCTGTACCTCACCAAGAAATGAGGAAAGAACATTTAGTAATACTTGCAGCAGCGTACGTGCTCTGTAATTGATGGCCGTCGTGGCTGCTACGAGGTGAGTAGGTGAGTGGCCATGTGAGACATCATGAAGGGTGACTCATACTTCTCTTACCTGATGGCCAGTACCTCAAAAACCTGAGTTCATACTTCCAGGGCTTTATTCCTTTAATACTGTGTTGCCCATATTGCTCTATAGCGTATATATTCCTTGGAAAAAAGTTGTCTATGGTGGAAAAAGTTTTGAATATACATATTAGAACATTAAAATGGCCTGAGAAATTCTGCAATAAACAATGTCTCTTCAATTCCCTTGAAGCTGTTGTTTCACAAATATAGTTAACCGTGGGATGCTTTGTCATCTCCACACTGGTAGAGAAGTAAGTCCTTTTGCACAAAGTTATCATCCCTGTTAACAGAGACTGGTTGCACTCCTTTTAGCTGTTTTCCTCGGTCTCTTCATTCCACTGTGTAAGTAAAGTTCTGACCCTTTGCTGTTGACCACATTTTGAATGAGTGGGAGGGAGGGAGGCTTATAATAGAAATAAAAGCAGAAGGAGCTATACAGTAGGGAAATGACATTGGTAGACTGAGTAGCACACACAATTTGCCGATTTCTTTCATTCTCTTATTTTTAATTCTGACCATTCAGGTGGAACCTTTGATTATGGGATGTGCTAGAGAAAAAGGGAGGAAACTCAGAAGGTGATTCTCTGTTAGGGAAAGGAAAGTGTATGAATGAAATGGAACTGAGAAAGTACACAGGGAATTCTAATATAATAATATTTTGGGATGTATTTATGAGGTTGAAATTTAAATAACATGTGCATCTTAACTGAGCAAATGATTTTACAGATATTTTCACATGTTATATCTGTAAACCTACCACTATCTCAGTAATCATGTAAGCTATGTAGGTGCCTTCACATTGTTTAACTATTGGGATTTCATTTATCAGAACATTCTAAAATTAAGAGCATCTTGACTACATGGCCATAAACAGATTACTTCATGTAAGAAATGTCTGTCAATGAAACACATGTTTAATGCAAATGTATGGGCTATTAAGAGTCACCCAAATAAATTTTTGTTGAAATATTTTTCAACCTAAAACAACAGAAACTGATATAAATGCAAATAATTTAGACAGAGAATGAATTTTATGTCTTGGAGATTGATTAACTTAACAGCCCACATAGAAAACATTGTTAATATGACAATGACTTTTATTACTGAAATAGATGGGATGCTATCTAAAGGAAGGGGTAACCTCTGGCATCCATTCAGCAGAGAAAAACACATTAATAGATGCTTCCTGATTTGCTAGTACAAAGTGTGACATTAGAGTAGCCAATTAAGTTTATGAAAAAGGATAAATAAAGGTGAAGCCATTTCTGAATGCCCTGTTTCTGAATATCCTCAGAGTCCTATATCTACCCTTAGATAACCACCCTGGTTTCCAAATTCTTTCTTGTTTGGTTTGCATATGAGCTGCTTTTGATCGTGAAAAAAAGTCTTAAAAATTCACAGAACTATTTATTTTTTATAAATTTTTCAATTAAAAAAAATTTTTGGCTGCATTGGGTCTTCATTGCTGCACGCGGGCTTTCTCTAGTTGTGGCGAGCAAGGGCTACTCTTCGTTGTGGTGTGCTGGCTTCTAATTGCAGTGGCTTCTCTCGTTGCGGAGCACAGGCTGTAGGGTGCGCAGGCTTCAGTAGTTGTGGCACACGGGCTCAGTAGTTGTGGCTCACGGGCTCTAGAACGCAGGCTCAGTAATTGTGGCGCACAGGCTTAGTTGCTTCACGGCATGTGGGCTCTTCCTAGACCAGGGCTCGAACCTGTGTCCCTTGCATTGGCAGGCGGATTCTTAACCACTGTGCCACCAGGGAAGTCCTCACAGAATTTTTTACACAAAGATAATTTTAAGGCATTTCTCAATATTATATTAACTTTTTAAATCTGGTAACTAATAGTTTAGTTATTTTTACTAAGATTTCTATAACCATTTACTATAACTAAGAATATTTAATTAAAATATATTCTGGGGCAAATAGAAAGAATATGATTATGGTCTAAAAGTAAATGAAATTTAATATCCTCCATGTATGTCTAGAAGATTAAATCATTGTGCTTCATTATTTTTTCTAAAATAATACATGCACATAATTGAAAATATGTAACAAAGACTGAAAAAGTAGAAAAAAGCAGTGTATGTACTTCTAGTTTTTATTTTTCTATGTTTACTTTTAATAGTTTTACTCGTTTAGCATTGTAGCTTTAATATATTTACTATTTGTGTATGCACTTTAAAATTACATTTGTATAACTATTTGGTGATATGACATTTGTAAATATGTCAGCTGTGCTCTCTCCTCATATAAATCTGTTGCACAATGTTTTAAAACAAAAGAAAACAGAATACAAACAAGAAAATCCACAATGATTTATTGGATAAAAGAATAGATCATTGTCCATACAAGATTATTTTAATTAATTTAAAGAAAGACTGAGAAAGACAAATTTGGTATGATTTCACTTTTATAAAAAACAAAACAAATTAAGCAGCATAACACAACCGAAACAGAGTCATAGGTACAGAGAACAAACAGGTGGTTGCCATAGAGAAGGAGGGTGAGGGGATGAGTGATTGGTGAGATAGATTAATAAGAGGTACAGACTTTCAGTTACAAAATAAATGAGTCATAGGGGTGAAATGTACAGCAAGGGGAATACAGTCAATAATATTGTAATAAGTTTGTATGGTGACAGATGGTAACTAGACTTATGGTGATCATTTTGTAATGTACAGAAATATCAAATCACTATGTTGTGCACCTGGAACTAACATAGTATTGTAGGTCAATTATATTTCAATTAAAAACTATGTATACTCTCTTAGTCAATTGTAAGTATACAGTATGGTATTGTTCCCTATAGTCACCATGTTACCTTTAGTCACCATGCTGTACATTGCTTAAGTTTTAACTCATTTAAATTATGATTATAAATGAGAATTATAATTTAACCTTCATTTAAATCATGATTCTCTTTCCCAGACGTTTTTCTTAAGATTTCTTAAGTTATATTGCCAGTGTTCTCAGACATTTTCCAATGCTTATGTCACTTTAGTCCCTTGAATGTATCATGATACAGTGGAAAGAGCACAGTTTCAATATTTGGAAAGGGTTTTATAGCCAAGCATGTCCCTAGTGTTGTCAGCCATATTGTTTTTTAAACATTGACAATGTAAATTAACACTTCCAAGATGCTTATGGGCCCTGCAAGAACAACAAAAAAAATTAACTTTATTAACTCTTCTAAGACATATTGGGGATGGTTTTGATTGTAGAAAATTTGGGAAATATAAGGAAGAAACATAAAATTCCATTTCAGTGTACTGCCCAGACTTCATCCTGTTTACGTATCGGTGCATTTTTTTTTAACCTGTATGTATATAACATTTTAAAAAGCATAATTAGACCTAAAAATAATAAAGAAATAAAACAATAGTTTTTAGGAACATAGGAAATTTTTTTTTATAGCACTTGATTTGAAGTCAGATAAGCACAGGATCAAATCCTGGCTCTGTCACTGATGGACTTTCCTCTTTTGCAAGCTATGCAACCTCTCTGATGCCCAGGAGGCATTATATATATTGATGATAATATCAATTATTCAGGAGAATGATTGGCTCATAACAGTAATTCAGTTAGTATCTCTTATCTTAAAAGAAAAACATGACAGAAATTAAAGTTGGTTTCTCTAGGCACTTGGGAGTGAAGATATTTGTCAAGAAAGAGTGGACTAATGCCTTTATATTCTTGTGTAGGAGTAATTATCCTTCATTTATTCTGCATCTCCTGTGCTAGGGTCCAGGGATATACACAAAGTTGGCTCCAGCCCTCAGGGACTGTATTTAAGTGAAATAGGTTGGGACAAGCTGAATAGCTCTATTTCTTTTTATCTTCACTCTAATTCAACATCAGGTGACTCAAAACCCCTCAGCCTGCATAGATCTGAATAATCCAGTCATGAGAACCAGTTAGCAGGCCGAGCAATGGCTAAGAGTGTTTTCTCTGACTATTCAGGGTGATTCCTGATGCATACCTGCTGTTCCAGAAAGTCACCACTCATTTTAGAATGCAGTCATGAGTACCGTCTCTAGGGACAGAGTTTTGCAAATTTCAGTCATAAGGTCATAAGACCTTCCCCAATTTTTGGCTATACTACTAATCTTCCCTTTTAAGAAAAAACTTTTCTTTAGGCTGAATTTTTTTAGCTTAAATATGATATATTTTTAAAAATTATATCACTACCGTAAATGAAAAATCATTATCACTTGCCGTAAATAGAAGGTGACCATACAAATAAACAGATTGAAAGTCAAGTAATTTTGAAAAAATTGTAGCTAAGGATAAGCTCTGGGCACATGGGTCACTCTGTCTTTGATCGTGTTCATGAAGTCACAGGAGCTCCAAACTGAGACATAGCCCTTGAAGGAGTCAGGATTGGAGAAGTACTCTAAAGGGAATGACTTTCCCTCTATGACTTCCTGTCACAGTGTCCCAGAAGTTTGCATCCCACCCACTGGCAAATGCTGTCTCGAAAGACAGATTTCACTTTCCAGTAGATTGAAAGGAAATTTTATTTAGAGCTGACAGGTGTCAGGCACTATGATAAATGCTCCACATACTTCATCTCATTTAATTCTCACAACAACCGATTTCATAAGTGGTATTATCCAAATGTTACAAGTGGGGAAACCAAGCTCAGAGATGTTAATTATTTGCCGAATTTGGCCTCATCACAGCCTTACCCCAAAGCTTGGCCTCTTGACCACTGTATGCCTCTCTGAAGTAAACTCATTTCATTCTCACACAAACCCATATATATATCCATGTTAGGCAGATATTCCTCCCATGTGAACATTTCCCATTTTTTAATCAATAAAGTAGCCATGTATATAGAAAGTCATCTTAATAGAAACATGTAGGACATAGAAGGTATCATTACTTATTAGTAGATCCACTTAGAAACATTCTTTACAAGTGATCGAATGGACAACCACAGTTTCCAACCGATGATCATAAAAATTTAGGAAGTTTTGCTACTTTCAAGGTCCTTGGAGATGAATGAAGTAAGAGGAAGTGGAATATCTACAATGAAATGCTAGAAAAAATGTCTTTAATGAAGGCTGTCGGGGTATTTAAAATAATGGAAGCTGTAATACATATGTGATTAAAACATATTGTAAAATGCCTGCAGTAGAGTACTTTAAGAAAGCATGGCTAATAATTTGCCTCTGCCTAATGCTTTGCATCCTCAAAGGAATTTTCAAACCCCTGCTAATTGACTCTTAGAAAATTCTTCTAATGTATCATTTGCTTTGACTCAATAAGAAATTTAAACAATGATCTTTTAAGCTTTTTAATCAAGGTTATCCTACGAACACTGGGTGAGGAGAAGCAGAAAGTATACCTGCACGTACATCTATCTGTTTTACTTCAGAAGGCTTTGGGAAAGGGAGGGATGGAACCAGAGCTGAAAGCAGTGTTCAGATGTTGTGGACAGAGTAATGGCACCCAAAGATATCTACATCCTCATCCTCAGACCTGTGAATATGGTATCCACCTGGCAAAAAAGGATTAAGGTTGAAGATGAAATTAAGATTACTAATCAGTTTACCTTGAGAGGGGGAGAGTGTCATGGATTATCCAGGTGGGTTCAGTATATTCACTAGGGTCCTTATAAGTGAAAGAACAAGGCGGTATGTCTCTTGCTGCTGGAGACACGTACTGTATTCTGTAACATCTTATGGAGAAACCTGAACGAACTTTTTGGGCAACCCAATAGCATGAGAAGGACTCAGCCCAATGTTGCTGGCTTGAAGATGGAGGAATGGGGCAAGAGCCAAGCACTGTGGATTGCTTCTAGAAGCTGAAAAATGCAAAAGAATGGATTCTTCTCTGGGCCTCCAGAAGGAACATAGCCCTGCCTATGTCTTGATTTTAGCCTAGTGAGACCCATTTCAGACTTCTAACTTCCAGTACTGTCAGATAATAAATTTCTGTGGCTTTTAAGTCACTAAGTCTGTGGTAATTTTTTACAGCAACAATAGGAAACTAATACAGATTTCTAAACACAGGTGGACTCAACAGGAGCAAAGGATTGTATTCTTTGCATGAATACCACAGATAAGACCCTATCCATCAAACATTCATACACCATCAGCCTAGTTAAAACACTGGATGTAACCATGAAAAAATTAGCTGTTATAAAACATGATATCAGTGTAACCCTTTAGTAGTCATCCTTGGTAAGATAGATACTTATTCATTATTGAAACATCTCTCTGGAATTCACTGTTGTTTTAATAGAGAAACAGAAAAAGAAAGCTCCATTATTATTTGTTCCCATTCGATGTTTTTACCAGTTTAATAATCCTTGTTGTTAATGCTACTGGCTACTGCTGCTATTACAGTTTTTACTAGTACAGATATGTGAACTTCTGCAAGGTGTTTACTTTTTCAGTGCCTCAGCCACCACAAGTGCAAAATGAGGTAAGAAGAGCACTTGGTTCACAGGGGTGCAATGAGGTTAAAAGAAATCAGTGCTTGTAAAACACCAGAACAGTCGTTGGCACATATTAGGCACTCACTACATTTTGGTAGCCTTAATTATAATTATAATTATCATCATCATCGTCATCATCCACTGCCATGCATATCAGTGACTGCTGGATGCCAGGCCTGAACCGGGCATTCAGATTTAGTATTTTATCTCTAGGAATTTGGGGTCAGTATCTCCACGTTTTCAGGTAAAGAAATGGAAATAATTTAACTAAGAAACAACCTAACCAGGTTGAAGAACTTTAAAATGATGGAGTGTGGACTGTTCCTGAAATATTTTGCTAAACTTCTGCTAGGCTTGGTGCTAGATGCCTTCTACTTTCAATACGTAAAGCTCTATTCCATCTCAACCCCTCAGAGGACAAATATAGACTGAAAGACAACTGATTTAGATGGGCACTCCTTGTAAAAGGTCCCTAATGTTATTCTATGCTCCCACTTTGTTTTAATATCCGAGAACATGAACCGTTTTTTAACACTAGTAGGGAATTATTTTGATGCCATTTTCTCCTAATGATAAAAATTGGGTTGGTGTCAGGCTATTTTGCCATGAAAGGAACCATATGGAATAGTTTTAGGGGTATTCTCTTGTAAAAGTAAATTGTAGAACATTTGAAAAATAGAGAATAAGATAAGAATAAAATTATAGTGTACCACAGCCCTTCACTAAGAAATAAGTATTGATAATATTTGCCTGGAATTGTAAGTTCGTGTGTACATATGTGAAAGAGCTCACATTTTATGTATGGTTTTATACTGTTCACAGTGGTTTGCATATTGATTCATGATACATTTTCAGATTTTTTTTTATGTCAGAGACTTTTTAAAATTTAGATTTTTTTTGGATGTGTAAATTGTTCAATCCTGCATTTTATGATACTTAAGGATTTATTGGCACTTTGTTTCCAAGACTGTGTTTCTAATTAACCCTAGGACAAATAAGAGGATTCTTCAGCCACAAGTCTTAATGAAATACTAAAATAAACTACCTTGTATTAAGGTAACTTGTAAAGATCCATTTCCTTTTTTTAGTACATAAATCCCATTAAGGGTAGGAATTATGCTTCATAATCTTTATATTTCTTAAAATCTGAACAATTTTTAAAAAAATTTATTTGGCTGCGCCAGGTCTCAGTTTTGGCATGTGGGATCTTTAGTTGCGGCATATGGGATCTAGTTCCCTGACGAGGGATCAAACCTGGGCCCCCTGCATTGGGAGTGTGGAGTCTTAGCCACTGGACCATCAGGGAAGCGCCTGAACAATTGTTTTTTATAATAATCATTAAATGATTTTTAAGTAAACATATAAAAAGTATAAGTGATTAGGGAATTGATATTGAGGCATTTTAAATCAATATTATGGTACTTACAGATAATAGTGGTAAATTAGCCTGTTGAATTTCAAAATAGCTGATCTGAAAATCCAGGTGATGAGAGAGAACTATAGAATGTTAGAGTAGTGAGGATCAGGATCATTGAGGGGTAAGGATGATGTCTTGTTAAATATGACTGTCCAGAAGTACTACGAATTTCCAATGAAAGAACTGTACCCTCCAACTGTGTCTATATTTTCAAGTATCTGTTGCTGATTTTCAACTTTGCTTACAGTTTTAAGCTATATTAATATACAGGAATTCCTCAAGTTCAACTGGTAAAATTTTTAGATACTAATATTATCTTACTCTTACAAGCTCAGAGAAAAAATATAAGGGAAAATTCAGTATTTGAATAGCTTTTTCTCTACACTATATTTAAGTGTAAGTAATTAAGCAACCAGATTCAATACATAAAATAGATTACTAAAATTGTTTAAGAATAAATGTAAAACATTTATATTCATATATTCTTGACATAGCTCTGTGTTTAAAACTTTCATATGATATAGAGCTTCAGTTTTTGATGGACAAGTATCCTTATACATTTTAATGAGAGAAGAAATATAGAAAAAATTGTAATAATTCTTCCCAGTTCTTCATTTTCTAAAATCATCTTTCCTTGTCTAGTAGTTTACATTTTTATAAGAATTTATACATAGATCTTATTATATTATACACTTCCAAATGTTGAATATTAATGAAAGCAGTTCCATCAGGAATTCTCAATGCTTCATTATTTCAGTTCAGAAAAGAGTTTAGAATTCAATCTTGTACAAAATGTTAGCTATAGGTAAAGTAATTGGACATTAATTTTTTAAATGTTAGCTTTTGTAACCTGGTTAGTGCCTGAGTTCTAGGCTGTTAATTTTCCTAATATGACACCTGGTACATGAGAATTAATAACAGTAAAGTAGCAATTTTTATAAAAGTATGAAGTAGAATACTCTTAAAATTGCTTTTACTTAACCACACATTATATTATAAAATCTGCCCCGATCACTATCTATATTACTTTTTATGGTTTTGGATAAACATCATAAACATCACGTTCATTTCAGAATTGCAATCTAAATTTTAGATACATAATTTCAAATATTGTGTTCTTTGTTTGGAAATAAGTGATTTGGCCCTCATATGACAAACAAAAATCATTTTGGTAAAATAAGACAGATTTTGAGCAAACGAGTTAATGATTTTAGTGAATTGAATTATGCACATGCATTTAGTTCCTTAGTAAATAACATTATAAGCCACTTGGATTTTTTTTTTCCTCATTAGGAAAGACTAAAATCTTCATTTTCTTTTTTTACATCAGCAAAACTTGAGTTGTAATTATCAAGTATGGTACTAGAAATACTAACAGCATAAAAAAGACTCTACAGCAATTTTCAAACTTGAGTGGACATAAGAATTTTCCCAGTGTTTAGCTGCACAATGGATGATTCTTTCCTGGGTACCAGTCCCAGGAAATAATGATTTTATCAAACTCCCAAAGTGGATCTGAGGCAAGTAGGCCCTTGATGAGAAAAGAATGAAGTTGCAATGGGACAGTGTGGCTGTTACTAAGTGCTGTAATGGAGTTGAGGACTTTTACAGAGGCCCCCCAGTATTTTGATCACTTGCAATTGTTTGATCTCTACACAGAACTCATGTTTACTGTGAGCATATGCCCTGATAGACCTTGGATTGCTTCCGCAAGTGGTAGGAGACATACTTTGCTCTGTCTGCTATTTCCCTTCTGGTCAAGAATGGTCACAGGAGGATGCAGACATCAGGAAGGGGTGGGGGACTATATGCTTGCTGGTATTGCTTTCAGTGAATGAGCAGAAATTGATTCTCCTCTTTGTTTCAGTATGTCCATGTATTCTACTTTTCTAGCCATTTCTAAGATATTTTACAATGCCCACAGAAGAATGTGAATTTTAAGATAAACTTTCCACAGAGGGTTTTGCTAAATGTATGCTCTTACTCAGTTATATTCTTATATTTTGACCTCATATGTAATTCTACACATAATAAAACTGTTGAAAGACATTAGTGTCTTTCTGATAAACACTTGCCAGTATAATTAAGTTGCACGATTCCACTAAAGATTGAGGACATGGAGTGTATTTACTGTGTCCTTGGTTTATATACTTCAGTAATAGTGACAAAAACGCATTCATTTTCATGAAAGGAATTCAGAAAGAAAATTATAAACTATTTGGTCATTGCTTTCAAGCCATGATTAGCCATGGCTAATTAATCATGGCTCTTTTTTCCTACCATTGCCACCATCTTGTGTTTTGTAAAGAAGAGGTAGAGATGGGAAGTGAGGGAGACAAAGAAACAAGGGAATGCCAACACAGTTTTCTCCTGCTCCGAACGAGGACAGCAAAATTAGATTTGCCAGTGAAACTGAAGTCAATTCTCTTTTTAATCTGATCAACTGATCATGTGCTTCTGTCCACTGAAAAGCCCAAGGAAAGGACTGCAGTTTTATTTCATTTTCTCAGTAACATTGCCTGCAGTGTGCTTTGATACCCAAATCAGAGTTGGCAGTAGATGATGTGGATTTAAGCTCGCCTCTGTGACCTACCATTGGTGTGACCTTGGGCAACTCTCTCAAACTTTCTAGCTTGTGTCTTCTCAAGTTTAAAATTTTGTTTCTGACTTAAATTGAGTTAAAATACTTTTCTTAAAACTGTAACACTATGAATAGCAAAAAAACATATCGTAATATTCATGTGAATGCGCTTTGTATATTATTACAATTGAATGGAATTTCAGTGTATGTTACTTTGAAATGTGGCACATTTACAATCAAGCGTTGTTACCTGATTAGTTGCGAGGCTCCCCTGTAGCTGCCTTGAAGCCCCTCTGGCTTGGGTCAGCGAATTCTTTCCTGCTCGGGTTCCAGCTGCCAATAACGAAACTGAGTTTGGTGCGAGCAAGACAAGCTTTTTTTTTTTTTTTAACATCTTTATTGGAGTATAATTGCTTTACATTGGTGTGTTAGTTTCTGCTTTATAACAAAGTGAATCAGTTATACATATACATATGTTCCCATATCTCTTCCCTCTTGCATCTTTTATTCAATGGCTTGAATGGGAATGGAGAAGGGGAGCTCATGCTCTAAAGGCACTTTCTCCCCTTTAGAGAGAGGGGAGGGGAGTCAGGGAATTTTAAGGGGTAGGAGGCAGACAGATCATCAGGGCTTTAGAAAAGGGACGGAGATTTCCTGGGGGTAGCTGGGGGCTGCTGGGCGCGCACAGGCTTCCAAGTTACTTCCGTGTGTAAACACGGCATCTGTTGTGCCTGGCAGAGCACAAATCCCTCCTTTGGGCAGAGATCGTAGCATGGTAATGAAGCAAAGGTAACTTTCAGACACCTTCAGATTCCATCTGTGCAGGCACGGCCCTGTGGTCAAGTCAGAGCTGGTTCCGGGCGGTTGACCACTGTATATCTCTCAAAGCATATATCTCTCAACGTACAGCTGCAAAACATCTCTGCCAAACACCAGGTACTTTTGAAACAAACACAGAGGTAAATCAGGGAAAGTGTCCTTTAGCTCTCAGGGGTTGGTATGGAAACACAGAGAGAAACGAAGTCTAGGAAAGCAGTGACTTGCAGCCTGCTTTGCCCACTATATTGAATCTAGCCAGTTCAGTCTGGTTTTGTCACTGGTCTTTGTGGCATCCTGTTGATAAAACACAACTAGACTGTATGGTTAAAAACAGTTTCTGTGCTTGGGGGCTGGGCTGCTTAACATGGGTGACAAAGACACTTCAGTAAAAAAACGTCAGGGACTTGTATTGAGGATGGAGTTGGGGATGGAACAATAAATATCCTTCTTCAATGCTTAAGTTATTACGCAACTGAGAAATAAGACAAAAAGAATAAAGCAGAGGGGAAATCGAATATTGTCTTTATTATTGATAAAATTTGCATTGGCTAATGTGGTGTATATCTAACTTGCTTTTGTATAAGCCACAAAGAATATAAGGATATCACTGCATGGAGAAAAAGTAACTTGTAGTCTCATGTTTCCAAGATATATTTTCTTAATTAGTAACCTAGTTAGGGTTAATGAAATGAGCATATTCTTTTCTACTCTTTCTTCTTTTACTCAAAGTAGATCCATAGTTCAGGCCTTTTCTTCAAAGCAAGTGGACAGTGAGAGATACTGCCCAAAGTTCTGCCATCTGGGAGAATTTCCTTTCACCATTCTCTTCCAGGGACGACCATGGGTTCCAGTGTTGTAATGCAATAACCATTCACTTTGGCCTAGTGCCGATATATTTTCAGACCCAAGGCACGTAGTATTTGGTTTAGTTTACTATTTTGAGGTTTAACAGTTCCAGAGACATACTTTTTCCCTTCCTCCCAAAATATCCTCATTCTCTGTAAGGATTCTGCCATTTGCTATGTATATGTATTGCCACATACATTCCAGGCTTTAAAAACCCACAGGATATCTCTATGGGCCCACTGGAACCATGATTAGATACACCCCCAAGGCAAGAAGTTATTTATCATTACACCTGACTTCCATAAATTCCCTTTTACCAGTGTTCTGTTGGGCATTTTGGGTCCATGAAAATGGTAGTATACATGGCTGCAAGTCTCTGGGGAATGCTTGGGGAAAGATTTGTTGTATACATGTTTAGCAGCACAGAAGAAGAATCCTTTCTCACAGGGACTTGGTCTTCCCTAAGTTGAAGGGCTCTGAGTCTATAAACCAGATAGGAGGCTGTGAATCTCCACAATTGCAACTTAAGTCAGTTTCTGCACTCAAACCTAGAATGGTTTTGTTTATAAAGGTGAAATCAAACCTTCATAGGCTATGCAGATATTTTATTCCTAAGGACCCTCAGATCAATTAGTTACCATGACAGATCCCTGCAGTGAAAAACGCTTTGATTACTTAAATTGCCTGTAATAATGAAGTGCTGCCATTTATTCTCTACCAATCCAGACTTCATTATTCCCCCACTGACATCAAAAAGTTCAATCTGGAGGTCCAATTCTCATCATTGTCTACAGGCTACAGAGGACAGACAGTACAGAGCTTCTCGTGATTGAATTTCTTAATGCTTAGTGAAGGGAATGTCAGAATCCTCTAGAGCAAGGGTCAGCAAACTATAGCCAACACGCAGAATCCAGCTGGTGGCATATTTGTGTAGAGCCTGTAAGCTAAGGATAGTTTTTACACTTTAAAGAGTTATAAGAAAAGAAAAAGAAGAGGAAGAGAAGAAAAAGAAGGAAGAAAAGAAGGAAGGAAGGAAGAGAGGGAGAAAGAGAGAAGAGGTGAAAGAAGAAAGAAAGGAAGGAAGAAAGAAAGGGACAAAGAAAGAAAGTGAAGATATCCTATGTGGCCCACAAAGCCTAAAGTATTTATTATCTAGCCCTTTACAGAAAAAATATGCCTCCTTGACCTCTTCTCACCATCATGGTAGGCAAGTTCTAGCATTGTCATCGCATTGATTGTAGGCCATTACAGAGTCCAAGCTTTAATTATACATTCTATCGACTGTTAATGCCACTCAGGTACTTGAGATAACACATTACATTCTGACTCCTGTATGAATATTGATATTCATAGATCAGTATGAATATTGATATATCAATATATAAATATATCAAATATCAATATGAATATCAATATTCATATTGATGAGTTCAGTTGGATTCAGTCCTCTGTTTTGCCCTCCTTGGTCTAATAACTCTTAAAATCCATTCCATACATACTTTCCAGACTCATGCTGATATATATTGGCAAGGCCCTGTAATAATTTCTGTGTTTGAAATAGTTTCTCTAGAATATTCCTTTCATTTATGGGATCTAACTTTAGTTACTGATATTAAAGGCAATCAGTGAGGGATGCTGGCATGGTTACTGAGAAAAGTTGACATAGCTTGTAAGGCAATTGCCTCAAGTGAAGTTCCGGAAAACTTTTAATTTTATTTTGTTTTTGTTTATTTGTTTTTACAAGGAGTACAGGTTCACTTGGTTAAAAAAGATCTAGGGACATTTGGAGGGTTTTGCCTGCTACTGGAATTGTAGCTCTGTCTTTGTGTGAATGCATGCTCTCTAGGACAGAGACGCCAAATACCAGCCCCCTCCATACCTGTAATCCCTATTGCCACCACAGACGCTCTATCTCCTAAAACTTTCCCCTCCATTGACACTCCATCCAATTATACCATTATGTCATTGTGGTGCTTTTGCATGCCATAATTGCATACTGTTTTCCCTTGATGAGGGCTTGCTTGTGTTCTCCACAACTAGGAAAGCAATCCAATTTCAAAATCCATCTTATAGAGTCTGTTTCCTGCGGTCACTCCTAGTACCTGTATTTATTAGGATCCCAGCAAGAAACAGTGCCACCATCAAAGATTTTTTAACTGAAAGAATTTAATAAAGTGATTATTTATTAATATGTGCAGGGCTGAAGAACCCAAAGAGGGATAGTGAAGCATTTGAAGAATAAGCAAGGAGTCCTTTACTCTGCCAGTGAGGGAAGTGGAGGAAAGATGGTTGCTAGAGATGCATGAAAATTGGAACCACGGAAGAAAGGCCATGGAAGAGCCACAAAAGAAAATGGCCACTGCTAAAATTAGAATGGGGGAGTGAGTGACAGGACCAATAAATAACCCTATCATTCCTTTCTCTCACCTTCTGGTGTTCTGATGGTGCTTTCCATTGGAGTGGGCATGGGAGCCTGGGTGATGGAATCCATAGGGAAGAAATCAGTCTGGAGAGATCACAGAAAATATTCAGGTCCTAAGGAGATCATTCTTTTTTTTTTTCAATATTTTTTTAAATAAATTTATTTATTTTTGGCTGCGTTGGGTCTTCGTTGCTGCATGCGGGCTTTCTCCAGTTGCGGCAAGAGGGGCCCACTCTTCACTGCAGTGTGCGGGTCTCTCATTGCGGTGGCTTCTCTTGTTGCGGAGCATGGGCTCTAGGCGCGCGGGCCTCAGTAGTTGTGGCACGTGGGCTCAGCAGCTGTAGCTCGCGGGCTCCAGAGCGCAGGCTCAGCAGTTGTGGTGCACGGGCCTAGTTGTTCTGTGGCATGCGGCATGTGGGATCCTCCCGGACCTGGGCTCAAACCTGTGTCCCCTGCATTGGCAGGTGGATTCCTAACCACTGAGCCACCAGGGAAGTCCCAGGAGATCATTCTTGAGTGTGAATTGGAGAAAGGAGAAGCCCCTAAGATACTGTGTGAGATGATACTACTCCCATATTTAATTGATTCTGATAATGTGTTTTTGTTTTAGGCTGGTCAAATTCTCTGAAATCAGAATTCATCTTACAATTTGTAATATATCATAGTTTATTTGATCACAGTATTCTTTTCTTAGAGGAATATCAAATAATAGGCTGCCTTATGGTCAGTGTTGTCCAATTCAGTAATCTATAATGGCAGTAAAAGGAGGGAGAGGGTATGGACATTGCAGAAATAGAATTCCATAAATTTGAACTAAGTAAGTTTGAAACATATTAAAACCTCCTTACAGATCTAGTATCTTTTATGTTTATAATTCTTTAAATGAACTATTAACAATTTGTATTAGTGATAAAAAGTGATAGAGGTGGGAGCTGAACATTTGTAGTTTATATATGAAGGTGTAGGAGGAGGTCTTTGCAAAATAATCCTGTAACAGTTCACGCCATGCTTTCTCTACAGAAAAGAAGAAAAAAAAATTCTCTTTCAAGGTTGTTCTGTGAAGCATAGAAGCATTTATTTGCATCTGAAAAGGAAAAAGAAAGGGGAAGGTCTGCATTTGTATAAAAATAATTTTTGCTGGTCGTTGTTCTTCACCATAGCTGAAAAGTGTGATCTTAAAATGTGTTGGTACCTTCCTGTATTTGAAAAGAAGAACTAAGTTAATTAACATGTATGTTTATAGAGATTTCCCCTAAAGAAGACCCTAAGAAATGGACATGAGTACAAGCAGTTTATTTAAAGATGAGTCCATGAAGCACTAGTGACAGAATTGGGAATGTGAGACAAGAAAGGGAGAAAAGCCGATACTGTGTATTTTAATAAGCAGAATAATGTGATGAGCAGTTATAATTCAATACCACTGGGAATCCTCTAATTACTGTGTAGAACAAACCTCAGAATTGTCCCACTGAGGGATGGGGAAGCTGACCTGTTTACACCTTGACTTCCATCCCTCATTGACTGAGTGTTGCCTCCCAGCCCTCCGTGCACTAAATCCCCAGCACTTCTGAGCTGCCAGGCAGACACACGGGCTGAGGAAGCTCCCTCAGCTCCAGAGAAAGTCCTCAGGCAGCAGAGCAGAGGTTGGAAGTGGTCAGCGTGCTTAATAGCTGAGCATCAAGCTGAAGCTAGTGGGCCAGGAAGATGTGGGTTGTGTATCAGCAGTATCTGCTACACAGAAATATACAGAAAACACCTGGTACTTTTTGCCACTATGAATAAGTGAAATTAATCAACTTTCCTGGAGGAGAAATATGAGTTATAGTGTATTTTGCTCCCTTAATACCTTTGGAAAATCCTCAGTTTTGTTCCCCTGTTGTACTAGTTAGAGTACAAATTAGAGTGTAAGACCAATTCAGTTATATTTACTATATAATTTGAGTAATGATATATATTTGTGTGTGATTAGATGAAGATTAATGTTCATGTTTTCACTACTGAGTCCGTTATGGCTATAACTCATTTCTTTGTAATTTTGTTTCTTCTGCACTTTGGTTACCAGTTGGCAAAATATAATATTGAAAACGTGCATCATGCCATCTTTCTCCATTATGCACAAACATGGGTAAGAGGTGGGATCTTATTCAAAAAGAAGAAAATCTGCCAATCTGAGCTGTGCATATATAATAGGAAGGATTTGGATATATGGCCAGTCTCATTCTTTTGGCAATATGTAGTATAATTCATTCTCAGAGCAAAAACAGTTCTTGATATCAGTTATTAATACACATTTTCTTCAAGCTTGGAGATTTGTTCAGTATTTTGTAAGATAAATAAATAAGGCATCATTATGGAATCTGAAAGAACACTTTATAGTAGTTAGATCTATTTTGCTCCTACCATTGTAGTATAAGCTGTCCTTTACGTTGCTAGACTTGAGATTTACATTTTAAATAATTTATTTGCAGACCTTAATGGCATCTTTAATAACGATTTCCCTTTATCTTGATGACGCTTTCCAGGAATGAACATTCCGTGCTTCTATATTTCAGGTTCATCCTTTATTGTTTCATTTCACAGCCTATAAAATCTGGCCAACATTAATGACAGTAATCCTCCTTAAACAAGCAGAATAATGATTTAGGTTTGATTTAGTTTAAGTGTATAAAACAAGTGCATTGCAAGGCCAGTAGGCTCCTCTTGAGAAATCATAGAGAACTATTGTTGAGTCTACAATGTAAATGTTACTCAAGGCCAAGCCATTTTCTAGAATAAGGCCCCTTTATTAATTTTTTGTATTTTGACCCAACATGCTTTCATACAAAAAGATTGGAAGGTAACATAAAGACTAATTACTATCTTCATAACCATGACAAGTTAATCAATGTGATCATCAGTAAAATAAAAATAACAAGGCCAACTCCATACAGTTTTATGAATATTAAATGAAGTAGTGCATGTTAAATGCTTAGGAACATACCTGGTACATGGAACATCTCAATAAATAATATCTGAGAAAATTAAAGAGTAAAAGCCTGAGATCATTTAATCCATAGAAAAGAAAGGGCTGACATTTAATGCTAGTCTTAATTTCTGAAAACTGTCAGAGTTTACTAAGTACAAGTCAAATATAAATTTTAAAGGAAGGCACAATTTCAGCACAAGAAAAAATGGCCATAGAGTATGTGAGAGACTTCCTGTCTAATTTTCTTGGGAAGTTTTGAAAGATAGGTTATGATTGTCTTTAGAATTGATTTCCTATGGTTCTCTTCCTATGGTAGTGTGATATCCAACCATATAATGTGGCAGTATTCATCCTGTACTTCAATACATCCTCATAGCCTAATGTATAATTTTATTGATTTAAGTTTTAGAGTCAGGAAGGAAGTTCTGTGAGTTCTTCATAGACAACGATACTCTTGGAGTATATGGTTTATTTCCTCTTTTTTCCTTGATGGGAAACCAGAGTCCTAGTGAGCTTTCACATACTTTGATTACTTGATATTAACTCGTAGGCTGCTTCATAGAGACTAATCTAGTTCATATCACTGCAAAGAATCTATTTTAATCTTTTAGATAATGTTACTGTGGCCTCTACTGTTAAAGGTTAAAAGTACAGACTGTAGGGTCAGACTGCCTGCGTTGGAGTCCCAATTCCGGTACTGATTCAGTTTTCCCATCTGTAAAATAAGAGTAACATTAGTACCTTAAAAGGGTAAATTTTGAGAATTAAGTGAAATAATATGTATAAAACAACAAGAGTCCTAGTTTATTTTAAGCACTCAATAGTTTATTATTAGTTTTATATTTACCCTGATTATTTTATAACTAAACAGCAGCTTACTCTGGCTGTATGGAATATAAGGAAAACTCTTCCTCTGTTGTTCCTCAAACATAAAAATACTGAATTATGACACTATATTTGTGTTTGTTCAATAACTATTTATTTAGCATTGAAGCTAGGTGAAACACTACATAGAGAATAGCAGAAATATGCTGATGATTCCTACACAACTCGTGTATGATTCCCATATGTTTTCTGCCAGATATTTTTTTCTCATTCTGTATATGTAAATCTATTTTTAAATTTTTGTTGAATATCTGTTCAAAAAATTGTGCTAGGCATTGTGTAGGAATCAGTGAGTTGAAAGAGGCAGCATCTTCCTTGGGGATACTATTTATATCATGAGAAAAGATATAGATAATTCAATAAAAATGCAAAAGCTCTCAAAATCGTTGTGGTGGTAATTGGTACATCAGTGGTCTAGAAAATACATGCTCTATATCCAGAGTGAGAAAGGTAAGTGTGGAATATAAGAGTTTTGGTGTTTTGTTCTTTGTACTCATGATAATACCTTACAAACAAAATTTTTAAGAATGATTACTTTGTTTTATACAGTAATACAATTTTACAACAAAAATATAAGCTGTATGGAAGAGTAAGAAAAAGGAAATCATACCTCTCTCAAAATTTTATCTCTCATATACAACTGTTGCTAACAGTCAATGGAACTATGGTGTATTTTGAGTAGATGGGCAGGGTTATTTAAAAGTGAGAAATACTCTATGTGCTCTTTTTTAAATAAAATAACTTATTTTAAAGTAATATAAAGTAAAACCAAAGGACGTTCATTTTCAGATAAAATTTTTTTTACTCGGAATACTTTCCAAGTTTATTATTGCTTAAGAAAAATGATGATACAAAAAATAGTAGAAGAATTGAGTCACTTTTTATTCAAATTTAGGCAGTGTTAAATAGCTGAATTCTATGAGAGATGATGTTAGTGTTTTATACTTTCTCCTCCACAAATACTCAGTTTTCCCATTCTATGGATACTTTCATTTCATCAAGATTTTTAACATTTGCATTTTGTAGTGCCATCATAATCCCCTTGATTCTTAGTCTTTGATCCATATGTATATGTATTCAACTTACCACGTGTTCTTTTTTCCAAAGTTTTTACATTTTCATTTTGCTTACTTTGGTTCTTCTATTTGCTGACTGAGTTTTTTTTCTTTATTTAAATTTTGATTATAGTTACACAGGCATATTGAACAATGATAAAACACCTATAATGAAAAGCAGCAGTTCTCTGCTCCCCCCCTCCCCAGACACAATTCCATTCCCTATGGGAACCTTAAGAACCTCATTATTTCAAATTTTGTTGTTGTTCTATTCCATGTTTCTAAAAGATGCATTTATACTACTATTTCTTGATTTACTAATTCTATTACCTGTTGTTTTCTGTAATATGCTGGATAAAGATTTCAATCTATTAGTCTATCAGACTCTTTCCTTATTCTCTAGTATATTTAAATCTCAACTTGTAGTTAAATCATTAGTCATATTTTACATTATTATGATTGTCTTAGTCCATTTAGGCTGCTTTAACAGGATACCATAGACTTGATGGCCTAAACAATAAAATATTTATTTCTCACAGTTCTGGAAGCTGAGGTCACAGTGCCAGCAGGTCAAATTCTGGTGAGGTCCCTCTTCTGGGTTGCAGATTGCTGACTTCTTTCTGTGACCTCACGTGGCAGGAAGTGCAAGGGACCTCTCTGGAGCCTCTTTTATAGGGGCACTAGTTCCATTCACGAGGGCTCCACCTTCATGACCTCATCACCTCCCATTGGCCCACCTCCTAATACCATCACACTGGAGGTTATGATTTCAACATGGAATTTGGGGGAGGACATAAATATCCAGTCCATACAATGATTATGTACACATTCACACTGTTGATCCAAATAGTATATAATGCTCCTGCTTTCTTTTTTGTTTTGTTTTGCTTTGTTTTTCTGCAATTAATTTTTCTTCTTTCTTTTGTATTTTACATGTAAAAGATTATAATGTACCTATCTTTAATTTTTTTCAAAATGTCCAGTCAGAACTGTCAAACTTCTGTTAGCATTTTTTCTCAAATTTTCAAATATATGATACAATCTTACGATTGTTTTATTTTCTCTGGATCTCCCTCCCAAAATGCTCTGTTCATCTATTATAAGTCCCTATGCCTCTTGAATAGCTACCATCCTTAAACTTCCTTTTTTCTTCTGATATTTTAATTTATTTTTTAATTGCCATATAATTTACATGCACAATCTAAATTATACAGATGAACAGATTTTTATATATGTATACTTTGTGTAACAACCACTCAGATCAAGATATAGAACATTTTCAGAACCTCAGCAGGCTCCCTTTTATCTGCTTCCATTCATTAATCCCACTCCCAAATATTCTGATCTGTATTGCCATGAATTATTTTTCTATTTTTGAACTTTTAATAAATACAGTCCTTCAGTATATACTTTTTCTTCTTTCAGTCAACATTATATCTTTGGATTCATCCATGTTGCATGTAGCAGTGGTTCATTCTTTTTTATTGCTGTGCAATATTCTGTAGTATGAATACACTATAAAATTATTTTTGTAAGAGCGGTTTTATAATTTATTATAATATGCCTTTGAAAGTGCTCTGAAAAAATCTACCAACCTAGTATTTTTCTCCTCTTGAATGACTTGCTTTTCTTTCCTAGATATATGTAGAGGTTTTATAATAATCGTTAAACCAAGTGAAATTTAATCAAGATGTTTTCTCTAACAATTTTTCCATAGAATTGTTTCAGTTTTCCGTATTTTAAGGATTTTAAAAATTATATTTTAAAACTTTTTTTTTTTTTTTTTTTTTTGCGGTATGCGGGCCTCTCACTGTTGTGGCCTCCCCCGTTGCGGAGCACAGGCTCCGGACGCGCAGGCTCAGCGGCCATGGCTCACGGGCCCAGCTGCTCCGCGGCATATGGGATCCTCCCAGACCGGGGCACGAACCCGTATCCCCTGCATCGGCAGGCGGACTCTCAACCACTTGCGCCACCAGGGAGGCCCTATTTTAAAACTTTTAATGCATCTTTTGTTCTCTTCTACTTCAGGTTTTTGGATTATCTTTATATTGAATCTTTTCCTTTTTTGGCTCTTACCCATATATATCAGATTTTTCACCAATTGCTTTAATTTTGTTCTCTCTTTTTGTGTTTACTATGAAAATATGAAGCTTTACTTTGAGGCCCGAAATGTAAATATTACCTGTGTCTAATCTAGTCATTGCTTTTTCTAATTTATTATCTGAGCAATGGTATTGCTTTGGCTCTCAACTTGTCTTTTTATCTATTTGTTATACCCTTTCAAATGATTCTTTTAAAAATATCAAATCACTATGTCTTTAAACTTTGGTTTTATTTAATCAGTGGTTTTTTAATACTGTGGAGGACTGTTCTTGTGTTTTTCTTCCCTGCTTATGATTTCTGCTAGTCTTTTCATGCTGTGTAACTTTCATTATTATGATGATCATATTATTATTGTTAATCTTGTCGTCATCATCTCTTTCAATAACTATGAATTTGTATTGCTAATCCTTTCATCTTGCTCATGATTCTCTTAGCTCAGTCTAGGCTTTCTATTTGCTTAATATTGTGTGGGTAAATTATTCCTTAAATTCCCCTCCCTAATTGCTACTTTTTATTTTCCATCCAAGCTATAGTTTGAAAGACAAAATCTACATTCCAGTCAGTTTTTATGGCCTGAGAGAAAAGAGGAGGAGAAGAAGATCTGTCCGTGTGACTCTCAAGTTAGAGGTGGTGGATTGTAGTCTCTAATGAGACCCTGTCCGCAAGGCCTCTCTCCAATGCCTAGGGATGCTCTTGAGTTCCTGTGCAATTTGACTGGCTTTACTGACTCAGCTTTGAGCCTTGGCTTGTTTAGGATTCAGCCTTTCCTGCTTCTGCAGACACCCCCGATCAGTTTCCAGCTGGGGAAGAGATTCATGACCACCCTGGTGGTTTTGGTGGTTTAAAAGTTTTTTCATCAGTGCTGGTTTAGGGTGTGAGATAGGTTTAGGATTAGTACTGCCTCACCAGAACCTCCGATTTATTTCATCAACAACAACTTTTTAGTTTATGGCATGAGGTGATACCCCCTTTATTTGGTTTTTGCTATTGAATTTTTTTCTTTAAAACATTTTTTATTTTGTTGGTTTTCTGGGCATGGAGTTATGTAATCTCTCTTGATGTACCCATCTTTACCTGGAAGAAGGATTTTAAAGTCCTTTAATGTAAATTGTCTTATTTCTTCTCAGAATAATCCAATTCATTAGGTAGGGCTTATTTTTTTTTTAAACCTTCATTTAGTTGGTGAAGAAACGATGGCTGAAAGGAAT
Organism: Mesoplodon densirostris; assembly: GCF_025265405.1. Lineage (NCBI taxonomy): Eukaryota > Metazoa > Chordata > Mammalia > Artiodactyla > Ziphiidae > Mesoplodon > Mesoplodon densirostris. Next base: position 222,644,908 of record NC_082661.1, read on the forward strand.
TAAGTACCATAATCTAGGTAAAATTTTGTGGTTACTGGCAGAGCCATGCCTAGTAGCCCAGCATCCCTAATCCCACAGAATATTCTTTCCATTCTATCTCAAGGTCTCTGATTTATTTCTGTTGAGCTTCCTAGATTAACATTTGTGCAGTGAGTACAGTGTACCCTTGCACAGAGCATAACTCTGTGTTGCATCTGAAGGATTACTTTACTCCCATAGGATTCTGATGGGGACAATATGAATTATATTATTGGTCTCTGGTATCAGCAAATTAATATATTCCCTAAAGAGTACATTTAATTCTTTGAAAAATAATAATATAACCTGCTGTTAGCATGTCAAATATAAGAAAATTAATTTATTATTTTCTCCTTTCCAGAAAATGCAAAAGACATCATCATGATATATGAAGAAGATGCTGAAGAATGGGCTTTGTACTTGAGAGAAGTTTTTTCACATGTTGTGAAAAGGGAAGCAATCCTGTTATATCACTTGGAGAATTATTCTCTTCGGGATTTGGAATTACTAAGTTTAAACTCTTACAAGTGTAAACTTTTGATATTATCAAATAGCCTGCTTCAAAACCTATCTTCAAAGAAATGTCAGTTTCTAGAAAACATACTGCATTCACCAGAAAGTGTGGTTACTCTGCTGTGTGGGATGAAGAGTTCAGATCATCTTTACAAATTATTAAATATCTCTGGAGGCAGATGGGAGATCTCAACTGAGCAGGAGCCTGAAGACTACATCTCTGTAATCCAGAGTATCATATTCAGAGGTAGTGTTGCCAAACCTTATTTGTTTGTTTTTATTTACTTATTTTTATAATTAGAAATCTGAAGTTTTTTGAATCAATGAATATCTGATGTTGGGATTAACAAAAGAAAAATGAAAGCCAACTTTATTTAATGGTATGTTACACTTTCCTCAAAATGCATGAAGGTTCTTAATTTTTAGCTTTATTCCAGTCAAGGCTTATCAGTTGTTCAAAAAATGGTTTAAAATTATATTTCTTAGGGCAGCCTGTATGAGATCATACTTGGTAGAACAAATATGGTATGCTAGGTTATATGTCAGTTTGGTTCTGGAAGCTGATTTCTTAGTTAAGTAGTGAGGCTTGAGTCAATGTTGTCTACCCTACTATTGGTACCACTCAGTAGCAGTCCAAGGTTTGAAGGTCTGAGTTATTATAGAACTGTAGAATTTCCCTTGTGCTGATAATTGTATGATATCATTACTGTGGTATGATATACTGTTATTTTCATTAATTTTAAATAACAAATTTAGTTTTAATCATTGAAGCATTGCGTTAAAGGGCAGAACACAGGGACCTGTTCATTAATTAATTAGTTTCATGTAATAGTCAAAACTCTGAAGCTTCCTAGTGTTAAAGCTTTTCCCTCCCCCAGGGCTTCAGCCTTGGTGTGGGAGGGGTGCTGTTCTCAGCTGCTTGCCTGGTTTGCTCACCTTGCCTCTTGCCTTTAACTTCCAGTGTTCCAGCTAGGGTTTCCTCTCCCACAGAAAAGAGGTGGAGTTCTTAGCTTCTCCTGGCCACATCACATATTAAGTGCTGGCTCTTTTTCTTGGAGCATATTTCTGGGCTCTGTGGAGATCCCTCATTCCCTGGGGGTGTCTCACCTGCAGCTCCTTAATGAGACAAACGTTTCCTGTCCTCTAAGATCCTAGTTGTGGTGGCCCACCCCATAGAGAGTCTTAATATTAATTTCTACAGCTTCTTCATATGTTTCTTTTGGTCAAAGTCACTGAGATATCTCCCTGCTGGCCCTTTCTCACACCTGGCCTACATCTGTCTGTAAAATCATTCGTTTTTCTTCTGCCGTAACAAACTCTGGGCACACAAGCCAATCCAAATAGAGCCACCACCATCCTGCCCTCAGAGCAGCAATGCATCACAGCCTCTTGCCTTTAGTCATTTCCAAGCATGGGTCTAGCACGAGTCTTGGTGTCCTGTAAAGCCAGAGATCACCTGTCAGTCCCAAAGGCTCTACTAGAAACCCTTGTCCCTCTGCTTGAGGATGACGATATCCCTCAGTCTTCCCTGTGGAGGATGGTGGGACTCACAGCACATCAGCAACTCTCTTTAAAAAATCCTCTCCCTATTCTCCAGCATTCCAGCCTCTTCAAATTCAATACTTCTTAAGCCTTGTTTTGGTTCTCTGTTGTTGCATAACAAGTTACCTTAAACTTTAGCAACTTCAGACAGTGATGCTATCACAGTGTCTATGGCTGAGGAATCTAGGAGCAGCTTAGCTGGGAGGTTCTGGATCAGGGTATCTCCAGAGGTTGTGGTCAAGCTGTCTGGAGCTATAATCCCCTGAAGGTTCCAGTGTTCACTTGGGGAGGATTTGCTTCCAACAGGAGCTTACATTGCTGTCAAGTTTGTTATTGTTTTTTAACCAACTCTCGGATGAAAGTCACCGCTAGTAGATTCCTGAGGAAAAGCAATGTTTCTGAAATCTTGCATCTTCCAAAGTGTCTGTCTCTTGTCTTATACTTGAAGTGCAGTTTGACCATGTTGCTCTTCTTCCTTCTAACATTGTAGAATTTAGGGAATTCTTATTTGCCTGGCAGACTAAAGGATTCTTCATTTATATGTGAAGACTAGTGACTTCACTAGAGTGTTATCCTTGTGCTGACTGTTCGGGACCGTTTTGCCCAGGGATGTGGTTACTTTTTGTCTTTATTTTCCTTTCTTTTGAGGGGGTCTTTGCCCCAAGATGTAGATTCAATATTCTTTTATTTCAGGAACAATTTCTTGACTCATATCATTAAATGTTTGCTCTATCTTATTATTATGGTTTTCTTTTTCAGGGATTCCTTTTACATGTATGTTGGATTTATTTTTGTCTGTAATATACCCTACAATTTCTCTCTAATTCTTTTTGATTCTTTATCAATATCCATTTGCTTAGCTTGTATTTATCATTTCAATCCTTGCTACTTTCTTGTGCTTTCAGTACTCTCTCTTCCCCTGTATTATTTCAAATTTCTCCTTCATTTTTATGTTGCTTTTACTTTTTTTGTTGTAACATTTAGTTGAGCCCTGGAAACTTACAATGCATTTCTTGCTCTTATCTTACCAACCTCACCTTGACACCCTGTATTTCTGCACTACATAATTGCTTTAAAAAGGTGATTGCAATTCATTACATTTTAAAAATTCACGGTGAAACGTTTGGTCACAATTTTCCACTTTTTTTATGGCAATATGTTTTTAGTATGTGATTCTCTATGTGTAATTGATTTTCTCTCTTTCTCTTAGCATCTTTATATAGATCCTGTGCTGGTCCAGTTTTTCTTTTGTATCACTGAACAAAGTGAGTTTTTCTTGGTCTAGCTAAGGGAGATAGAAAATGTGGGTTTTGTTGTTTGTTCTTTTTTTTTCTCCCCCTCACAATGAAAGACTTTACTTCTCTGTTTGTTTTCACAGATATAGACTACTTTCTACACATATGTCTTTTCTATATAGTTCCTCATTTAGCCTCACTTTTTCTGCTTTTTGGAACCAAACCACTTCCATAGATGCTTCTACCTGAAACTATTGCATCATGTCTACAATATAAAAAGGCATGGCCCCTAGCCTTAGTGAAAGCTATGTTTGTTAGTTCTTTTTGAAATCTGATTTTGGAACCATTCTTTTTTTTTTTTTTTTTTTTTGCGGTACACAGGCCTCTCACTGTTGTGGCCTCTCCCGTTGTGGAGCATAGGCTCCGGATGTGCAGGCTCAATGGCCATGGCTCACGGGCCTAGCCGCTCTGTGGCATGTGGGATCTTCCCGGACCGGGGCATGAACCCGTGTCTCCTGCATCAGCAGGCTGACTCTCAACCACTGCGCCACCAGGGAAGCCCTACTGTGGTAGTCTTGTCAAAATTACATAATCTGAAATTTGGGAGGGTTCAAGATAGCAGTGTAGGAATATCCTAAACGAATTTTTCCCATGAACCCAACAAATCTACGACTATATATGGAATAATTCCTTAAGAAAGGGACCTGAAAACTGGATGAACAGAGCCTCTACAACAAAGGGTAAAAGGACAGTACACTTGGCTCAACAGGGAATATGTCCAAGAAAACTGTTGAACTGTAGGAAACAGAAAACCTGCTCATAAAGGGCTCCCAAACAATGCACTCGACATGAAAACCAGTGCAAAAATACCAGATCGAAAAGCTCACTTACTAATGGAGAGGCCATTAGTGGAGTGGAGAGGGTACCCACTTACTAATCTTAAAGCATCTGAAGCATTTGCCAGAGAGGCAGGAACCAGTTTGGATGCTCCACAGAGACTAAGACACTGGCAGGAGCTTTTTTTTTTTTTTCATCTCAGGCTACCTTTCTAATGCTGGCACTGGTAGGTGCCATTTTTGAATTCTCCTGACCTGTTACCACCAGTGGGCAAACCCTGCTGAGAGCCACACCTACCCCTGTACCTCAGCTAGTCCTTAAAGCCAGGCCAGGGCTAGCCCTGCCCATGAGTGTGCTGTAGCAGTGTGGCTCTGCCACAACAAGAAGGTGTACAAAGCCCACACAGGGGCATCTCTTGATCATGTGGCTCTCTTGGCAAAGAAAGACTATGTCTAAGCCCCACAGGACGTCTCCTCAGTAAGGCCACTCCTTCTAGACTGGGAGAGATAGCTAATTTACCTATTACATAGAAACACAGAGAATTAGGCAAAATGAGGAAAAAGAGGAGTATGTTCCAATCAAAAGGATGAGACAGGGCTTCTCTGGTGGCACAGTGGTTGAGAGTCCGCCTGCCGATGCAGGGGACATGGGCTTATGCCCCGGTCCGGGAAGATCCCACATGCTGCGGAGCGGCTAGGCCCGTGAGCCATGGCTGCTGAGCCTGCGCGTCCGGAGTCTGTGCTCTGCAACGGGAGAGGCCACAACAGTGAGAGGCCCACGTACCACAAAAAAAAAAAAAAAAAAAAAAAAAAGGATGAGACAAACTTCAAAAAAAGATCTAAATGAGATGGAAATAAGCTATATTTGATAATGAGCTCAAAGTTATGGTCATATAGATGCTTACTGAACTCAGGGGAAGATAGGAGGAACACAGTGAGAACTTCAACAAAGAGAGAGAAAATACAAGAAAGTACCAAACAGAAGTTATAACTGAACTGAAAAATAAACTGGAGGGTTCAACAGTAGACTGGATGAGGTAGAAGAATGAATCAGTGAGCTGGAAGACAAAACAATGACACTCACCCAGGTAGGGCAGCAAAATGAAAAAAGAATTTTAAAAAGTGAAGATACCTTAAGGGACCTTTGGGACAACATCAAGAAGATGAATATTGATATTTGCATTATAGGAAACCCAGAAGAAGAGAGAGAGAAAGGGCCCAAAAATTTATTTGAAGAAATGGTGGCTGAAACACTTCCCTAATCTGGAGAAGGAAACAGACAACCAGGCCTAGGAAATCCAGAGAGTTTCAAATAAGGGAAATACAAAGGAACTCATACCAAAAGACACATTACAATTAAAATGGTAAAAATTAAGGGTAAAGAGAGAATTCTAAAAGCAGCAAGAGAAAAACAACTTGTTTCATACAAGGGAATTCCATAAGGCTATCAGCAGACTTTTCAGCACAAACTTTACAGGACAGAAGGGAGAATGGCATGACATTCAAAGTGCTGAAAGGAGAAAACTCCCATCCAGGAATTCTCTACCTAGTAACATTATCATTCAGAATGGAAGGAAAGATTAAGAGTTTCCCAGATAGGGGCTTCCCTGGTGGCGCAGTGGTTGAGGGCCCGCCTGCCGACACAGAGGACTCAGGTTCATGCCCCGGTCCGGGAGGATCCCACGTGCCGCAGAGTGGCTAGGCCTGTGAGCCATGGCCACTGAGCCTGCACGTCCGGAGCCTGTGCTGCACAATGGGAGAGGCCATAACAGTGAGAGGCCTGCGTACCGCAAAAAAAAAAAAAAAGAGTTTCCCAGATAAACAAAAGCTAAAGGAGTTCATCACCACTAAATGAACCCTATAAGAAATATTAAAGAGACTTCTTTAGGCTGACAAGAAATGGCATTAATTAATAATAAGAAAACATGCAAAAATAAAATTCTCACTGGAAAAGGTAAATATAAAATAAAGGTAGTGGATCAAAAATCACATACAAAAAAAAAAGAATGAGGGTTAAAAGACAAAAGTAGGAAAATTAACTAAATTTACAATAATTAGTTAAGGGATGCATAAAATAAAATGATGTAAAATGTGTCATCAAAAGTATTAAGTGTGTTGGGATTTGGAAGGCCATTTTTCTTTCAGTAATAAACCATTATCTTGTCACAGTGGAAAAAAAAGTATTAAGTGTGTGTTGGGGGGGTGGATAAAGAGATAAAGCTTTAGAATGTGTTCAAATTGCAGTTGCTAGCAACTTAAAAAGGCACCTACTTAGAATTTTATATGTGAACCTCACAGTAATAGCAAGGAAAAAAGAGTAAATACACAAAAGAAATGACAAATGAATCTAAGCATAACACCAAAGAAAACTACCAAACACAAGGAAAGAGAGAAAGAGGAGAAGAAAGGAAGTTAGAGGAACTACACAAACATACAGAAAACAATGAACAAAATGGCAATAAGTACATGCCTATCAATAATTATTTTAAATGTAAATAGACTAAATTTGCCAATCAAAAGGCACAGAGTGCTTGAATGGATATAAAAATAGACTTTAAAACAAAGACTGTGATATAAGATAAAGAAGGGCATTGCATAATGCTAAAGGCGTCAATCCAGCAAGAAGATACAACGTTTGTAAATGTATATGCATCCAACAGAGGAGTAACAAGATATATAAAGCAAATATTAATGGACTTAAAGAGAGAAATTGAAAGAAATACAGTAACAGTAGGGGACTTTCACACTGCACTTACATCAATGGATAGATCATGTAGACAGAAAAAGAAATAAGGAAACACTTTCCTTAAATGACCCATTAGACCAGATTGACTTAATAGATATATATATTGAACATTCCATTCAAAAGCAGCAGAATTAACGTTTTTTTTCAAGAGCACATGGAACATTCTCCAGGATGGATTACATGTTAGGTCACAAAATAAGTTTCAGTAAGTTCAAGAAGAATGAAACCATATCAAGCAGCTTCTCCAATCATAATAGTATGAAACTAGAAATCAATCACAAGAAAGAAAAATGAGAAAAAATCCCCCAAAACCTGGAGATTAAACAACATGCTATTGAACAACCAATGGGTCATCAAAGAAATCAAAGGAGAAATAAAAAATACCTAGAGATAAATGAAAACAGAAATAGAATGTATCAAAATCTGTGGGATACAGCAAAAATGCTTCTAAGAAGGAAGTTTATAGCAAAATAAGCCTACATCAGGAAACAAGAAAAATCCCCAATAAATGAGCTAACTTTACACCTAAAAGGAACTAGAAAAGGAGGAACAAATAAAGCCCAAAATTAGTAAAGGGAAGGAAATAATAAATATCAGAGAAATATATTAGAGACTAAAACAATAGAAAAGATCAATGAGGGCTTCCCTGGTGGCGCAGTGGTTGAGAGTCCGCCTGCCAATGCAGGGGACGTGGGTTCGTGCCCCGGTCCGGGAAGATCCCACATGCCACGGAGAGGCTGGGCCTGTGAGCCATGGCCGCTGAGCCTGCGCTTCCGGAGCCTGTGCTCCGCAACAGGAGAGGCCACAACAGTGAGAGGCCTGTGTACCGCAAAAAAATAAATAAATAAATAAAGATCAATGAAACTAAGAACTGTTCTTTGAAACAATAAAATCGAAAAATTTTAGGTAGACTAACCAAGGAAAAAAGAGAGAACTCAAATAAATAAGATCAGAAATGAAAGAGAAGTTACAGGTGATACCACAGAAATACAAAGGATCATGGGACTACCACTAAAAATTATATGCCAACAAATTGGACAACCTAAAAGAAATGGATAAATTCCTAGAAACATACAATCTTTCAAGACTAAGTCATAAAGAAATAGAAAATCTGAATAGACTGATTAGTAGTAAGGAGATTGAAACTATTAAAAACAAAAACAAAAAACAACCCAGGACCAGACAGCTCCACGGGTGAATTCTACAGAACATTCAAAGAAGATTTAATACCTATGCTTTTCAAGCTCTTACAAAAAATTATAGAGGTGAGAAACCTTCAAAACATCTTTTACAAAGCCAGCATTATCTTGATACAAAAACCAGACAAGGACACCACAAAAAAAGAGAAAATTACAGGCCAATATCCTTGATGAACATAGATGCAAAAATTCTCAACAAAACGTTAGCAAGATTAATCCAACAATAAATTAAAAGGATGATACACCATGATCAAGAGGGATTTATTCTAGGAATGCAAGGATTGTCCAATATCTGCAAATTAATCAACATGGTACATCACATTAACCAAATGAAGGATAAAATTCATATGATTATTTCAATGCGTACAGAAAAAAATTGACAAAATTCAAAATATATTTATGATAAAAACTCTAAACAAAGTGGGTAGAGAGAGAGCATACCTCAACATAATAAAGGTCATATATCATAAACTTGTAGCTAACATCATACTCAACAGTGAAAATCTGAAATCTTTTCCTCTAAGATTAGGAACAAGACAGATATGCCTCTTTTGCCACTTTTATTCAACATAGTACTGGAAATTCTAGCCACATATTTAGGCAAGAAAAAGAAATAAAAGATATCCAAAGCAGAAAGGGAGAAGTAAAACTGTCACTATTTGCAGATGACATAATGCTATATATAGAAAACCCTAAAAACTCCACCAAAAAAAATCTAGAACTAATAAATTAATTCAGTAAATTTGCAGGATACTAAATCAATATACATAGATCTGTGGTGTTTCTATTCACTAATAAAGAAATAGCAGAAATACAAAATTAAGAAAGCAATTCCATTTATAGTTGCATCAAAAAGAATAAAATTCCTAGTAATAAATTTAACCAAGAAGGTGAAATACCTGTACACTGAAAACTATAAGACACTGATGAAAGAAATTGAGGAGGACACAAATATATGGAAAAATGTTCTGTACTCATGGATTGAAAGAATTAATATTGTAAAAATGTCCATACTACCCAAAGCAATCTACAGATTCATTGCAATCCCTATCAAAATACCAATGACATATTTCACAGAACTAGAACAAATAATTCGAAAATTTGAATGGAACAACCAAACATCCCAAATAGCTAAAACAATACTGAGAAAGAAGAACAAAGATAGAGGTATCACCCTTCCTGATTTCAAGCTATAGTACATACTATATACTTGTAGTATATACAAGTATATACTACAAAGCTATAGTAATCAAACCAGTGTGATACTGGCCCAAAATAGGCACAGATCAATAAAACAGAATTGAGAGCTCAGAAATGAACCTACATATATATGGACAATTAACTTATGGTAAGGAGCAAAGAACATACAATGGAGAAAAATATTATCTTCAATAAATGGTGTTGGTAAAACTGGATAGCCACATGCAAAAGAATGAAATTATCAATAGATCACTGTCTTACACCATACACAAAAGTTAAATAAAATGGATTGGAAACTTGAATATAAGACATGAAACCATAAAATTCCTAGAAGAAAACATAGGCAGTAACATCATTGACATCTGTCTAGGCAATGTTTTTTTTCCATTTTTTTTAACAACTTTATTGGAGTATAATTGCTTTACAATGTTGTGTTAGTTTCTGCTGTTCAACAAAGTGAATCAGCTATACATATACATATATCCCCATATCCCCTCCCTCTTGCATCTCCCTCCCACCCTCCCTATCCCACCCCTCTAGGTGGTCACAAAGCACCAAGCTGATCTCCCTGTGCCATGTGGTTGCTTCCCACTAGCTATGTTTTATGCACAAAAACAGAAATATAGATCAATGGAACAGGATAGAAAGTCCAGAGATAAACCCACGTAATTATGGTCACCTAATCTATGACAAAGGAAGCAAGAATATACAGTGGAGAAAAGACAGTCTCTTCAGTAAGTTGTGCTGAGAAAACTGGAGAGCTACATGTTAAAGAATGAAATTAGAACATTCTCTAACACTGTACACAAAAATAAACTCAAAATGTATTAAAGACCTAAATGTAAGACCAGACACCATAAAACTCTTATAGGAAAACATAGGCAGAACATTCTCTGACAAAAATCGCAGCAAGATCTTTTTTGATCCACTTCCTAGAGTAATGAAAACAGAAACAAAAATAAACAAATGGGACCTAATTAAACTTAAAAGCCTTTGCACAGCAAAGGAAACCATAAACAAAACGAAAAGACAACCCTCAGAATGGGAGAAAATACTTGCAAATGAAACAACCAACAAGGGATTAATCTCCAAAATATATAATGCAAACAGCTCATGCAGCTCAATATCAAAAAAACAAACAACCCAATCAAAAAGTGGGTGGAAGATCTAAATAGACATTTCTCCAAAGAAGACATACAGATGGCCAAAAAGCACATGAAAAGATGCTCAATATCACTAATTATCAGAGAAATGCAAATCTAAACTACAATAAGGTATCAGCTCACCTGAGTCAGAATGGCCATCATCAAAAAGTCTACAAACAGTAAGTGTTGGAGAGAGTGTGGAGAAAAGGGAACCCTCCTACACTGTTGGTGGGAATGTAAGTTGGTACAACCACTATGGAGAACAGTATGGAGGTTCCTTAAAAAACTAAAAACAGAGCTACCATATGATCCGGCAATCCCATTCCTAAGTGTATAGCTGGAGAAAACCATAATTTTAAAAGATACATGCACCCCAATGTTCGTTGCAGCACTATTTACAATAGCCAAGACATGGGAGCAACCTAAATGTCCATCGACAGAGGAACGGCTAAAGAAGATGTGGTACATATATACAATGGAATATTACTCAGCTATGAAAAATAACGAAATAATGCCATTTGCAGTAATGTGGATGGACCTAGAGATTGTCTTAGTGAAGTAAGTCAGACAGAGAAAGACAAATATCGTATGATATCGCTTATATGTGAAATCTAAAAAAATGGTACAAATGAACTTATTTACAAAACAGAAATAGAGCCACAGATGTAGAAAACAAACATGATTACCAAGGGGGGGTGAGGGGAGAGGGATAAATTGGGAGATTGGGACTGACATATACACACTACTATAAATAAAATAGATAACTAATAAAAACCTACTGTATAGCATATGGAACTCAACTCAATACACTGTAATGACCCATATGGGAAAAGAATCTAAAAAAGGGTGGATATATGTATATGTAAAACTGATTCACTTTGCTGTACAGCAGAAACTAACAAAACATTGTAAATCAACCATTCTCCAATAAAAATGAATTTAAAAAACCCTAAAGGATGAGTTATTGTTCCAGATGAAAGGAATCTAAAGTTATATGAAAACTATATACAGTGAATAATCCTGACTTGAATGCCGAACTAGGAAATAAGGAAATTAATAAGACAATTGATGAAATTTGATTATGGACTATATATTAGATAGCAGCATTGCACAATGTTCAGTTCTTAGAGTTTTAAATTGTTAGATGATATGCAAGAGAATATCCCTGTTTTTAGGAAATACACATTGAAATGTTTAGGAGTAATGGGGCGTGATGTCAACTGTCATGCATACACACAACACACACACACACACACAGACAAAATCATCTATTTGCAGAGACATGTATGTATACAAATGTGTGTGTATGATTATTGGCTAAATATCCTGAGTTATCTCCTACACATATCTGTAGTTCTAAGAGATGAACAAAAAGCAAAATAAGCACATTCTTGTGATACGTGCTGATAGTTGTGCATATTTGAGAGGTGGTGGCTTTTGAAGGAGGACATAGTTCAGTGCATGCACTGTGACGCTAGACCTAATTACCCTGTGGTTGGCATTCATGGAGCCTCCAAATGTCTATTTTGTATGTAATAATATAGCCATTCTTACTGTGGGATGGGGGAGGGGGGTCATCTGGCATGAGAAGTCATGTTCACTCTGTATTGTTTACTGATACTTTTCTTCTACATAATATTTTAGCCCTTTATGTCAAGTACCATGTCTTATGTCTTATACTCTGGTTTATTGTGTATTGTGTTTCTTAGTTGAGTAGTTCAAAACTATAAGATGATGATTAGGAATCATAAACTCATACTAAGTTTCTCCCCCAGATTTCCTGTGTTAGGGTGAATGTTTAAAGGAAAAACTTATTATTTTCCATTAAACAAATGTTAAATAAATATATTTCCCACAGAAACCCTATTACTTGCCTTTGAGTCTAGAATAATAGGCATAGCTAAGAGCTGACTTAATTAATAATACTTTTCACCTGATATTATTGTGATGATTCAATTATTTAATACATTTAAAGTACTTACAAGAGTTCCTCGCAGAGAATCCGTGCTCAATAAATATAAACTAGTTTTATTACTTTTCTGTCTATACATTAATTTAGAGGATGGGAGGGAGGGAGGGAGAAATAGAGGGAGAGAGGAAGGACAAAAGAGGAGAGGGGAAATAAGGGAGGAGGAGGAGAGGGGAGGAAGCATCTGAGAGTGGGGGAGAGATGCAGAAGGAGAGAGACAGGTACTCTAGGACTGCAGATAGAGGCCAAGGTGTTATTGATTGGGCAAGTAAGAGAAATCAGAGTTGTGAATGGAAAGCTCAAGGTTGAAAGAATATCAAGGAAAGAAGTGAGTCAAATACCAGGTAAACCGTAAAAAATCTAGGAGAGGTTAGAGTTCAGGAAACAGAAAACAGGTGGGAATTGAAGTAGGATGAAATAGGAAGGGGAGAATTGATTTAAGTCACCAAGGCAGATAACAAAGAATAGCTTTATTTATTTTGGAATTTACACCTACTCCTTGGGTGGGCCCAAGCCAATCAGTAGGTGAGGGCCTGAAGGCTTTGGACCTGCTCAGAAAAAAATACCTTCAGGGAGTAAGAAGGAGGAGATTGGAGAGAAATGACGTTTCTGTTTCTGTAACTGGTCAGTTAGATAACAGCTTGTTTTTCTCACTAGCTAGATGTGGTAAATATGGACAAAAGGATATATACGTTAACAGCAAGCAGGAAGTCTGTTTTCTAGTGGTTCTAGTTGTTCATTTTCACAATTTGACCTGTTTGGGCTTTCTGTAATAAGATGGACGGATTAGAACCACACTCCTCCTAGTTTATTGTTTGTAGTTTTCAAAGTTTAACTTTTTTTGGTAAGAACTTACAAATGTTAAATTAAGTGTTCTGGTTTTATGAAGTAAAGGAAGTCTTCTCAAATTATTGCATGAAGTGAAGGGAGCCTTCCTACCTTGTTCCAACTTTGTGTACTAGCAAGAGAAATAAATACACATCATTATTCACTGTGTGGGTCTCTGTACATCTCCATCAGATTCTTCAGAGTAGTGGGGAGGGGGCTGTGGCCAAAACCTCAGATACCTGGCTCCCTCTAGTTCTACTGAGTAAAATCTCTGGGAGTGAGTTGTGAAGAGCAAGTAGCAGAGGCCATGGAAGTAAACAATAAATGAGTGCCCCTGTGGCTAGTGCACTCTGAAGCTTAAGAACCACTGATCTGGACTAATTGTCTCATGAATATAATCCTTGTTGATGGATAATTAAGTATCACTCAAAGAATTAGAAATGGTGGCTTTGTGCATTTAAAATCAGTATCTCTCCTCTGTTGTTTGAAATAGTTGGAATGCACCTCAATTTATGAGTTTTATTATCCACATAAATTGTGACTACCTATAGAGGTTTTTGGTTTTGGTTTTGTTCAATTAATGTGATTGCAAGTGTTGTTGTATGAACATTTTTTGCACAGGTGTTATTCTGGGGGCATAGGTCCAGGAAGAAAGTTGTGGTCACAGGGTTTGTGCATATAAAAGTTAATGCAAATTGTCTCCCCAAGGCAGTTGTACCAACTTACTTGATAGCAGTATAAGTCCTCAATGCTTCCCATCCTTTTCAATATTTGGTACGCTCAGAATTTTTAGTTTCCAATTTAGTGGATGTGAAAGTGTATTTCATCATAGATTTAACTTGCATTTCCTGGTTACTAGTGAGCATTTTCTCATATATTTACACATTTATATTTTCATATACTTCAGTCTCTAATTTTGTTCTGTGAAATGTTTCCTCATGTCTTTTACTCACTTTGTCTTTTGGTTTATTGGATACTTTAAAAATATTTGGTTATATAGCTTACAAATATCTTCTCAGACTTTGAGTTTGTGGCTTAAGTTTTTAACTTTAATATTTTTGATAAAAAAGGTCTTTATCTAGTTAAGTGTATCAATATTTTTCTTTTAGCTTACTATTTATTATATCCTAAGAAATCTTTGCCTCTTAGATCATATAGATATCTTCTAAAAATTGGAAACTTCCAACATTCTCATTAAATCTGACATCCATCTCCATCTGGAATTAATTCTGTGTGCAATGTGAGGTTGGACTCCAGATTATTTTTTCCATTGTGAATTAATTACCCCTTTCTTTGAATGTTTCAGTTAAATATATTTAAGAGTATTACAGTCATTCAGGTTTTCTGAGTCATTTTTGTTGTTTTATTTTTCTAAGAATTTGCTGATCTCACTTGTTTTCAAACTTCACCATTTTAAAATTGTTCATAACATTCCTTTATTTTTAGTGTCTGCTCTATATAAAATTGTGTGCTCTCTTTATTTTTAAGATCATTTATTTCTGTCTCCTTTTGTTTTATATCAGTTAATCTTCCCAGAAGTTTGTCAATTTCATTTGTCCTTTCAAAGGACAACCTTTTAAATTTAAAATATTATTTTCTATTATATATTTTTCTATTTTAGTTATTTTTTTATATTATATTTAATATTTCTTTTTTCTACTTTCTCTCAATTTTTGGAATACTTAGCTCATGGATACGTAACCTTTTTGTTTTTCTATGATAAACATTTAAGGCTATAATTTCTCTCCAAGTACTTCTTCATCTATACCCAACAAGTTCTTACAGTGCTTTTCATTACTATTCAGTTCCATATGTTTTCTAATTTTATTTTGATTTCTTCTTTAGAAGTATTATAAATAAACAGAAGTACGAGTTTTTATTTTATTTTATTTTTTTTTTTGCGGTATGCGGGCCTCTCACTGTTGTGGCCTCCCCCATTGCGGAGCACAGGCTCCGGACGCGCAGGCTCAGCGGCCATGGCTCACGGGCCCAGCCGCTCCGCGGCATATGGGATCCTCCCAGACCGGGGCACGAACCCGTATCCCCTGCATCGGCAGGCGGACTCTCAACCACTTGCGCCACCAGGGAGGCCCAGAAGTACGAGTTTTAATTTATCTTCTTGTCATTTATTTCTAAATTTTGTTGTGTGATCAGAGAATGTGGTCTCTATTATTCAGGTAGTTTGAAATTTATTGAGTTCTATTTATGGCCTGGTATTTGACTAATTTTTTAAAAAATTCCATATGTGCTTGTAAAGAATGCTTATCTCTATATTTGGTATGCACTGTAATTTATGGCCATTAGACCAAACTTGTTATGTATATGGTATAGCTTCTTACATTCTTTTATTTTGTGCTATCTTTATATCTGTGCTCTGTCTTTATATATTAGGTGTATATTTTATAAATGATGCCTAGCTGGATTTTAAAAATTCAGTCTTAGAATCTTAGTCTTTTAATGTATAACAATAAATTTATATTTATTGTGATACCTGATGATATGGATTCAATTCTACCATCTTATTTATTGCTTTCTATTTGTTCCATTTTTTCATGTTTCTTTTCTTTCATCTTTTTTTGCCTTTTTTTGGCTTGAGTCCCTCCCCATTCCATCTGCATGCTACTTTATTCTTTCAGTGATATTCTAGAAATTTCAAGATGTATACTTTACAATTAAGTTATTTTTAAAAAATAATTTTTATTGGAGTATAGTTGCTTTATAGTGTTGTGTTAGTTTCTGCTGTACAGGAAAATGAATCAACTATATATATATATATATATATATATATATATATATATATATATCCCCTCTTTTCTGGATTTCCTTCCCATTTAGGTTACCACAGAGAATTAAGTTATTATTAATAATTATTTTTAACTACTAACTATTGTCTTTATTATCTTTCCTTTCCACTGAAAAATAAAAGCACCATTTGTAATGTTCTAACTGTAATCATCTCCATTTCCAGCTTTTCAGGATAATTATTCTTTCCTAGTTTTTTCCACATTTTTGATGTTTATAGAATCAATATTTGTTTAACTTGAACCATCGATTTACAATTTTCTTTCTATGCCATTATTTCTTGCATCTTAAACTATCTTCCTGGTATCATTTTTTCCCCCATAAAGTATATCTTTAAAGCTTCTCTTTAGTGAGCTCTGTTGGCAATAAACCATCTCAATTTCAATTTGTGCAAAAATGTCAGATTTGCATCATTATTGAAGATAGTCTCACTGGATATAGAAGTTCAGTTATTTTCTGTCAGTTCCTGAAAATATTATTCTACTCTCATTTCACATCCATTTTGCTGTTGAGAAGTTGGTTATCTAACAACTGTTCATCTGTAGGCAATCTATTTTTCTCAATAGCCAACTGTTAAAACCTTCTTGTTGTATTTGCGTTTCTTCAGTTTTATACTGATGTGTCTAGATAATACCATTTTTACTTATCCTGTATGTAATTATTTGAGCTTCTTAGATCTGAGATTCCCTGTCTCATCATAATCTGATAAAGCCTTTACACCTTCAAGTATCTTCCCTCTTCTCCATTCCTCCAGTTATCTCCTGCAACCTGATTAAGCACACGTATGACCTCCTCATTCTCTGTGTGTCTCTTCACCACCCTTTCACATCTGCCCTCACTCTGTTCCTCTTGCTTCATTCTACTTAATTTCTTCAAATTTATCTTTTGGATAACAGATTCTTCAGCTGTTTCTCATCTGCCTTTGAAAATCTTCATTGAGTTTTTAATTTCAGTTATTATATGCCATTACATTTTTCATTTCTTAGAGTTCCATTTGGGTGTTTGATCACAGCCTGGCCCATATTAATAATCTTTGATTTCTTTACAGCCTCATTTTCTTTTTAAAATTTCTTTTATTAACACTTTTTTTTTTTCCTGAAAATAGTAATATGTGGATTGCTGGCCTGGTTCCCTAAGACTTTTCTTCTTTAAATATTTTTTTCATTGTAATTGTTGTAACATGGAACTTTATCTATATAAATCCACTGAGCCCTGATTTTAATGTATTTTGCTAAGAAAAAAAGATTTAGGTCTGTTTCTGCCAGGAAGTTGTATTTCCACCTGGGATTACTTTAAACTAAATTTTTGGCTTGCAGTTTTTTGGCAGTTTTTAAGGTAGACTCTATCCAGGTCCTAAACCCACGTGAATGCTCTTAGTTTGGAAAATCTCAAGAAATAATATTTCTACTTTTCTATTCCACCCAGGACCAAGGCTGAAAAAGAAAATTGAGTGTCTCAACTTATAAGAAGATTCCTGGTCTGATCTCTTTCTTTCCTCATGCCTTAACTTTGTCTCCTTTGCAATGAGTATGGTGTTCCTTAGAACACAGTACCACAGGGATCGGCAGAAAAACTCAGAGAAAATATGGGTTCCTGTGTATTCCCTTAACACTATGAATTTGTGCCTATTTATTGTTTTGGCCTCTGAGAAATTTTCTTATCTTACATTCAGCCATTCATGAATGAAAGATTATTGTTATTATTAATATTATTATTTGAAGTGTTTGAAGTAGGTTTGGCATACAGGGGTTGATAGAGATTGAATCTCTAATCTGTTATATCTCTGTAAACAGATTACTAGAAACACTATTTAAAATTGAAAAAATAAATTATCAGTTACAAGTATAACAAGGAGTGTGAACAATTAGAAATTTCAACTAAGATTTCTGCCATGCATCTTGAGACATGGCCTCCAGGAGCCTTTGAACCAAACCCCTAAAACTGCCTTCTTTCCTTGGTTTACCTTTACATGTTTCATTTTCATTGTCAAAATCCACCCATGAAATAAAAAATCTGTAAAGCTTCAGTGGATCAATAGTGAGAAAATTTTAGACATTCCAATTTAAGAGGAAAAACATGTTCTTAGTGATTCTAAAAGGCTGTATATAAAAATTATTTTAAAAAACTCCAGTGAAACAGGAAGTTGTACTTAAATATGTGAGATAGGGATTCCTTAGAAACAGTTGAGATTTAATCAGTTTTCAAAATAAGCCATACAGGGTTCTTTAACTGAAAAGTAAAAAAATATTTTAATAAATAATGACTGTGTTCTACTTCTCCCATCATACACCAGTTACCAAAGATAATAAGTAGGCACATATCATTATAGAAAAGATGTGATTTAATTAATTTTCATGTTTTGTTGGCATGCATGACCCTGGATTAGGTGTTTGAATTCAGAGTCATATCAAAGAAAAGACTAATTTTTTTAGTGGACTTCATGGTGTAAGAAAACTTACTGATTTATGTTTATAGTAACAGCAAATTAGAAATAACTTTGGTATGGCACATTAATTAAATTGAAACATTTGAATTATGGTTCCTTTACAGATTCATACTCTGGGGATACCTTTTGTGGGAGCTTCTTTTATTAGAAACTATGGTGTTCTGTATTCCCAGTAATAAACCCCCTGGAAAAGATGTCCATTAACTGTGCTTCTTTGTGCTGGCCTTTGGTCAGATGTGGTTAGGGAAAATGTGGCATAAAATCTACTTTTGGCTTTACTGGGTGTTCTTCCTTCTAATGCCTTCTCCTTCAATTTAGTGAGTCATAAAGGGGTTGGGACAGGAGAGGCCATATTATAAAATAAAAGCATAGCCGAAAAAGCATGTTGTAGATAAATCCATCAACCTTAGATTATGTCGGTTACATAAATAGTAACAATGAAGTTCATTACCTCAGTCCATTACAACTTTTCAGTCAATTGCAATGATCAGAAAATGTAAACCTTATATAGGGTGATTGTTTTTCAGCCATTTAATCACCCCATTCAGATGATTTCTGATCAGGTTTATTGTTGCATAATTGCTTACTAGCTTAGAAAGAAAGCCTTTGAGTAACTCTTGTCTAGTCACATATTTATAATAATGTCTGCTACTCATAAATATAGGGTGATAAAAATGACGAGAAAAGCCCAATTACTTTTATTTATTTAAACTCTTCCATTTGGGGTGTATGTGACAACATGGACAAGTACTGTGAGGCTAGTGAAAATCTATTTCACTGAGAAAACTCCATGTAGCTTTGAATGACAAAAATTCATGTGTCTGTGTTCTTGTGTAATGAGGCTGGAGAGATAGCCTGAGCTAGATGCAGTCTGAACGGCTTTCTCATGCTTCTGTGGAGTTTAAATTTTAACTGCTAAGCACTGTTTTCAAATCCCTTTCAAATGTGGATAAGATATAACCAGACTAGGGTGTTAGAAGAATTATTCTGGCAGTGTGGTATACAGGTAAGAGCTACAATGACTAGGCAAGAAGATACTGTAATGGTATAGGAGAGAAATGATGAGGGCCTGAATTAAGGAATTAATGGGGATATGGATCCGAGAGGACAAATTAAAATGCTACTTAAAGGATAAAATAAACACGTCTTAAGGACAAATTGGATGAAGGACAAATTGGATGTACAGACATTTGAGCGACAGTAGGAAGGTGAGGGTATTGCTCAGATTTCTGTCCTTGGCCCTTTTAGCTCTCCCCAAATGTGGCTTAAAACAGTTTCTCTAAGCTAAGGACATATATGTATGTATGTCCAAATATATATATATATAATTCTAGGCTAGAGATTGTTAAACTTTTAGTGCTCAAGAAACTTTATATTCTTTATATTCTTTGAGAACCCCAAAGAGCTTTTGTTTATGTAAGTTAAATTCATTGATTTTTATTATGTCAGAAATTAAAATGTAGAATTAAGAATACAGATTCATTTTAAAATAATAAATTCATTACATGTTAACATAAATAACATTTCTATGTAAAATATTTTGAAAAAAATTAATGAGAGAAGTGGCATTGCTTTACATTTTTGCAACATTCTAACGTCTAGTTTAATAGAAGTCATTTAGATTATCATGCTGGCTTTGGCAACATGCTGTATTTGAAAAAAATTGTCTCCAATTTTTAGTTAGAAAAGAGAGGAGTTATTATTCTTTAATACTACACTCAAACTTTTTTTTTTAAATAAATTTGTTTATTTTATTTATTTATTTTTGGCTGCATTGGGTCTTCCGTTGCTGTGCGCTGGCTTTCTCTAGTTGCAGCGAGCAGGGACTACTCTTCGTTGTTGTGCAAGGGCTTTTCATTGCAATGGCTTCTCTTGTGGAGCACAGGCTCTAGGCACGCAGGCTTCCATAGTTGTGGCACATGGGATTCAGTAGTTGTGGCTTACGGGCTCAAGAGCGCAGGCTCAGTAGTTGTGGCACACGAGCTTAGTTACTCCGTGGCATGTGGGATCTTCCCGGACCAGGGCTCAAACCCGTGTCCCCTGCATTGGCAGGCAGATTCTTAACCACTGTGCCACCAGGGAAGCCCTACCCTCAAACTTGACAAGTGATAGTTTCTTAAAGCTTAGTTGCAATGTGGACTCTAAAAATCTTATCAGTGGACTTTTGTACTCTGTTGAATGTACTCAGTTCTTTGACCTGTCTTGCACCTTAAATGCCTCTTCTATCCATGCATGATTTTGTAACATTATACACTGGTCACATAGAAAGTATTGATTTACTTAGCTACAGATCTTCTAAGTATTGGCATATTTCATTATAAAGTATCCCTAAATCACATCCATTAATATCACCACTGATCTAATCAGAAGAGTATTAAGTATTGGGAAGCTCTCAAGTTCATGGTGTGGATATAAGTTTTCTAATGTTCTATATGTTGCTTGAAGTACAAATTTTTTGCTCGAAGTGCAAATTTCTCATTGCCAACCATATTGTCAATGAGTTTTCCTTGAAGTGACAAGTTCACTTCATTGACTTTCAAGAAAGTGTCTGCTAGTGGTCAAGTCTGGATAACCATTGTTTGTCTGTTGGTTGTTCTTTCAAGTACAACCATTGTTTCATTGGGAAGAAGGGGGAGCCTATTGACTTTTTTAGCAGCAAATCGAATCACACAGACACTTTTCCTTGAGATAACTACTGAACTTCAATATGTAGCAGAAGTGCAGTATACATTTTGCCACACAGAATTGTAAAAAGACATGTACTGGACTTTCCCTTCTCACCAAAGGGAGTAATTAGGATCCAGTATGGCTAAATAAAATGGACAACATATATGAAACAACCATTTTCAGATATTGGATGGGAGGCCGTTCCGGAATATCAATGCTGAGAGGGGAAACAGTAAGGTGAGTCCTATAATTGCTCCAGCTTTACTACCTGGAGAAAGTTTCCAGGCCACAACAGGGGAAGGGGTAACCCAGGTGGAGTCATTGGTTTCCTAGAGTTCAGGAGATGGAGGTGGGAGTACAGGGAGGCTGAAGCATCTCGAGTTCACCAGGCAGAGTACTGAAGTGTAGAGAGCTGTGCAGAGGGGAGCTTTGGAGAGCTGCAGAGGATTGAAGCTGCTTGAATCTTCAGCTGAATACTAATCAGGCCATGCTTGCAAGGAAACTACTCAAGACTGAAGAAAGAACCATCCTGAGGGAGCAGGGGAACCTCTCAGGAGTTCACTCAGATCTGGGAATTGCTTGTGTATCCACCACCAAGAGTGGAAAAGCCTTATAGTCCAAGAAACATCAGGGAAGACACTTAGCAAGGTATTGCCTGGCCAGTGAGGGCAAAATCAGCCCTCAATGAAAGACTGTTCTGGTCATGCCTAACAAAATTTAAAAGCAAATCTTAAAATATCAAACTGTTTTCAAGTAATGTAGCTGCATCCTAGAACAAAGTTCAAGTATATCTATAGGAACACAGCACCCAAGAAGATAAAGTTCATAATATCAAATCAAAAATATGGATTTTTGATTAATTTGATTTTTAATTAATATCAATATCAAAATAGTGATATTCAACAGCAAATCAAAAACTATCTGGCATGCAAGGAAGCAGGGAAGCTTTATGCATAATCAGTAGAAAAATCAATCATAAAGGACTTCTATCTAGAATATATAGAGAACTCTTAAAACACAGTAATAAGAAAACAAACAATCCAATGAAAAAACTGGGCAAAAGATTTAAGTGGATACTTGACTAAAAGAGATATCGGGGGCTTCCCTGGTGGCGCAGTGGTTGAGAGTCCGCCTGCCGATGCAGGGGACACGGGTTCGTGCCCCGATCCCGGAGGATCCCACATGCCGCGGAGCGGCTGGGCCCGCGAGCCATGGCCGCGGAGCCTGTGTGTCCGGAGCCTGTGCTCCGCAACGGGAGAGGCCGCAGCAGTGAGAGGCCCGCGTACAGCAAAAAAAAAAAAAAAAAAAAAAAAAGAGATATCGGGATGGCAAGCAAGCACATTAAAAGATGCTCAACGTCATAAGTCATTGTGGCACAAACCACATAACTATTTTCCAAAGTGGTTATACCATTTTACGTTCCCGCCAGCAGTGTTGAGGGTTCCAGTTGCTCACCACCCTTACCAACGCTTGGTCAGTCTTTTCCATGTCAGCCATTCTGATCGTTATGTTGTGGTATCTTACTGGTTTTTTTTTTCTTATACAAAATTAACATTTATTTTAAGAACAAGTGTGTTGTGGTTAATAGCACAATTTGGTGCCACTGCCTTTATTATTCATGCTTAGGCAAGAGTTGTCTTACTCTCCATTACTTTTGCACCATCTTAGGCAAACTGTATCTTAGTATTATTATGAAAATTGTTTTGACCTCGTGGACCCCTTGAATCACGGTTCTAGTCTGCACTTTTCACCCAGACTTCACATTGTTAATATATGTTCCATCTTCAGATTTGCTAAAATCAATATTTTCTTCTGTCTTCTCAACAGCAACAAAAAATTTGGCCCTATTCATGTGTTTCCTATCCTAGTTAAAAGCATCACTACTACCCCTAACACGCCAGGCCTATCACAGAGCCCTCTCTTTCTCCCACATTCAGTGAACTTCTCTGCCTCAGAAATGTCTTTGCTTCCCCATTCTCCATCCCCATCGGCCTGTATGATTATCTTCTCTTTTACAGGCTGCTGCTGGCCTGTCTCCTCGCTGTCTTTCTAGAATTCACACTTCATTATGGGGCTCTACATTGCCTATAGAATAAAGTCAGAATGCCTTAGAGTAGCTGACAAGGTTGCTCAAAATCCTACATTATGTAAATTTTTAAAAATCAGCAGCATGATTTAAAACACCGACACTGATTGGCCACTAATTTAGACAATAATTAATTCTAACAGTAAATGTGTAATGACAACAGTACGTTTAGGACAAAGGCCAGTAGAACTGTTTTTGTACTTCTAGAATGTATTAAAGTTTGAAAAATTATTAGCTGCCAACCTTTAGATTCAAGGATTGGATATCTGCTTTTTTTCTTTCTCTAAGAAACTAATAGTTCATTATAACTTCAGAATTCCAATTAAAATGATGGATTGTTTGAAAAGTACACTACTCAAAAAGTCTGAATTATAAATGTGAGTTCAGGTATGTGATGCTTTACACAAGGGTTTTATTTTGTCCCAAAGAGCTTCTGTGACTTGCATGATTTAATAAAGCAGCTCAAATTATTTCTGAGGCTGCAGAGACTAAGGTTTCAAAGTGTTTTCCTCAATTTATGATACGTATTGAACTTCTCTTTGAAGAAGTTAATCTTTTTTATTTTAATCAGTTTATCTTTTTGAATTCTATTTGTCATTATTATATTTTACTTTGTTTGCTAAATATCATTTTTTTGTCATTCTTATGTATATTGAAGAATGAAACTCAAACAGCAAATTGTTAGTAGAAGCATATTAGTCTTAGACCCTAGAGTGTAATTACAAGTTATTTATTGCTAATGAAATAAGATAAAGGCATTTGGTCAGGATATTTTTAGTTGTACTGGTAATGGCATTTTGAGTAGCTTTTTACCGTATTCATGAGTGTAATGCCCCCATTCCAGATTTTTGCCACGTCCCTTTTTGTATCAAAACTAAGGTGTGCTGTTCTGTATTACTCAGGATCATTATGCTGCTAACCACATAATAGCTAGCTTATGTGATTCCTTGCTGCTTCAAAATATCCCACCTCCCCTTAGATGATTTTCTCTTCATTTTTGCTAAAAGCTGGTCTTCTTTTTCATGTTTCAGTTCCTCATGGGAAATGGTCATCTGCTGCACTGACAGCACCATTCAAAGGCATCTCTGAACATTAACTCTAGTGTTAAAAGGAAGAAAGAGCCCATGAAAAAGCAAAATACCACTGTGTCTTATTGAATAAAATATCTAGCTCTGAAATCTATGTCAATACAATCAATATCCTGAAGCCTATGTATCTGAGGTCCATAGAACTCCATCCTCAAGTGATCTTCATCAAATTTGGAAGGAAATGTTACAAATGAGCTGTGTTTGACTTAAACACCCCTTACTCTAGCTAGTAACCAAACATTTCCTAGTCTCAATAATTATTTTTCTAGATAGACACTTTAAATTTTGTTTTCTTAACATCAGTAACATTTTCTCATTCATACTTAGGTTTATGCTAGAAGATAAAAAAAATAAGATCATATCAGATCAACAAACAGCTTGATACAAAATGATGCCTCTAACACTAATTTACCATATGTTTATATTTCACATAGGGAATAGAGCAAGATGCCCTTATATTTTAATTCTTAATTCTTCTCTGAGAAACACAATAGGCAGTTTAAATTATATGGAGAAATAAGTAAAGATTTAAAAAGTCAGACATTTTATGTTACCACCAAATGGGAATTCACTTACATTCATATATTTAGGATATATAATTTTCACTTTAAGTTTGCATAAGACATTTCAGATTACTCTTACTAGTGTCTTAATATTCCTGTATATTGGGAGAGTTGAATTTTTTTAAATCCCCATTTACAAATTGCATGATAGCAGAGTTGGAATTACATTTGTTCCCAGGAACTATATTTATTTGTTAAATTTTTATGATTGTACTATTTACTAGGCAATTATGGTTTTCTTTTGAACTGTAATAGGAATGCAGGGAGCAGGTGGAAATTGACACAAGTTCATCTTGTATCCATAATTTTTTTTTATTCTTAATAGTATCATAGTGCTATAAAATGTATTTGTAGGGATATAAATAATGCTCATCAATTTCTTTAGTAGCTTCCCATACGAAGAAGCTTAGCTTTTATTCAACTTTTTGTTAATTCAACTTTTCCTTTTATTCAGGTACCTCAACAGGAATTCTCTTTGACTAATGTTATGGTAATTGAGAACATTAAATTTTCAGCTCTACTAGAATGCCACCCAGTACCCTAACAAGTACTTTATCATTCCTTCCTCTAGTCCGGAGCTTCTTAAGCAAGGGGAATTTTCTCAATCATTGTTCCATTAGTCAAAATGACTAGAACCATACACAATAATTTTCTTATTCAGTTGGCCAAGTTCTTTACAACACATTGAAATTCTTTTAAAATATGAGAAACTGTGGTTTATATCTAATCTGTAATTGTTAGTCTTTCAAAGATATTTAGAAGTTAGGAAAAAGGAGCTATACAATTTTTTTTCCTACTTTCTTTCTTAAGAAAGATACTATATGATTTCAAATATTTAATTTTATAGATTATTTGATCTCAACAAATATATGAAACCAACTTTGAATTATGGATAAGAATTTTTAAATCCAATGAAAAATATTTTTTAAATTAAAAAGTTTTCTCTAGTTATGAAAGTAAGATATGCTCATTATAAAATGTCTAAATTGTACAGAAAATATAAAAGAAGCCAGAAAAATATGTCACTCAGAATGACAATACCTGGAGGCAATCACTGTTGACATTTATTTTTCTTTTTGATTGCTTTTAATCTTAGATAGCATTTGAAATTGTAAAATTTTTTTAATTAATTTTTATTGGAGTATAGTTCCTTTACAATGTTGTGTTAGTTTCTACTGTACAGCAAAGTGAATCAGCCATATGTATACCTATATCTCCTCTTTTTTGGATTTCCTTCCCATTTAGGTCACCACAGAGCACTGAGTTCCCTGAGCTATACAGTAGGTTCTCATTAGCTATCTATTTTATTGTTAACATTTTGACATTTTCATTCCAAAGATAAGTTCTTATAAGTGTAGAATACAGGCTGTTTAATAGTTGAGAGAGTACTTGCCAAATATGTATGTAGAATCACTTTAAAGCAAAATCATAGTTTACGTTAGAGGAAAAGGCGAAGTGTAAGTGGCAAGTATCTGACTATACTGCTGAATGAATGTGGGAATAAAATTTCTTAAAACTCTGAAATGATAACCCAGGATGTCAAATTTTGCCATTGGCTAAGGAATGATATGTTAATAACTGTTCCATGAGAAAATGAAAATCTCGCCAAAATCAATGTCACACTCTAATGAAAGATTCTAATATGGGCCAAATACCTCAAAACAATCACACAAAATATTAATATATGGAAGCATAGATTTAAATGGTAATGATAATCTTAGTTACACAGAATTGGGCAAAATATTGATGTAGGGAGAAGCAAAAATAAGCTATAAACAGATGAACTATTAGAAAAATGGAAGAAGATACAAATTTATAATGAAGATTTTTCTGGTACTTCCTATAAAGAATTATTTTAAAAATCCTCATAAAGAAATCATAGACTAGTTCTAGAGTTAAAAATGGTCTCAATATCTTGTCCAACATTGTTATTTGACAGATGATATAATTGAGACCTTGAGACATTATGTTGTTTATGTAGTACCCATAGTATGCAAGTGGGCAGGAGTCTGGGAACATCTGTGCTGAGTCAGGGTGCTGACTCCTTCCCTCTGAATTCCAGTTCTCCAGTGGCACTAGTGCTTGCACAGAAAGCATATTACTTCTCTTCCATTATTTGTTCATGACTGATCCAGTCCTTTACGCCTTACATTTTAAAAGTACTTATTTTCTAATATTCAATGAATTTCTATGAGTTATGAGCTTGTGTGAGTCAAGCACTGTTATAAGAACCTTATGCACATTTTAAATTTAATCCACACAAAAACAGTGAGGTCTGGGTACTAGTACCATTCTGATTCTTAAGTAAAAATACAAACATGGGAGGGTAGGCAACTAGGAAATGACAGAGCTGGAATGTGGATCAGATACGTCCAGCACCCAATTTTAAATACATAACTACTGAACAAATTTTTGTTTAATTTGTAAAAATTATTTTTAGGGTCTTTTGGGGGTACCAGCCCATTTTTAACTTCTTAGATGGTTACATAGTCTCAAGTCTGTTCTTAAAATTGTCAAGGATTTTCTATTTCAGAGTCTGAGATGAAAACCTGAGGTGGCAATAATTGGAGTGAGCTTTGCTGAGGATAGTGCTGCCACAGGCAGTGAATCCTCTTCTTCTCCATCATCATCATCATTTGTAGAAAGATTTTAGGCTTTCATAAAACACCTCCACATTCTAGATTTAACAGGAGGGTCACACTTGAACATATTTTACATCTTAGGCCATGTGTCTTAATTTACATGTACAAACTTGCAATATATTTTATTTGAAGACAATATTATACAGTCTTTCCATTCCGTTACTTTCTCATGCTAAGTGAAATTCCAGAGTTTTCCTCTCTGGAATAGTATAGCAATACTTAAAAACTTAAAACTTTTAAAGTAAATAAGTTTCTGAGTTTTCCATTTGAAACATTTCCTTTTTTATCCAAAATGTATTCTTTTTCATTTTAGTCATCATATTTCAAAATTGCAACCAAAAATCACTATTCTCTTGTCCTGATCTATCATCTTTCCAGTATGCATGCCTCTTTTATTGGAGTTTGTTTTCATGTTTCCTTGGCAGTATTACCTCCCTATTTTGTGCTTTTTATGATAAATACTCTATGATATTAACCTTGATTTAATAACATAAAATGATACCCCATAGTGTCTTCTTCATCAGCATTTTAATCATACCAGATTACTCTGATCTTCATGAATGTAGACACTTTTTTCATATTAGCCTTTTGATCGCTAGGATATATTTTCACGTTGTTAATTGAAGCATTTTATCATTTTCCTCCTTTATTGTTACATTCAGATATTAGGAATGCTTTTTTTCCCCACAGTCCTGAAACATTTAGATATTAGGAGTGCTTTTTCCATAACCCCCCAAATTCATATACTCCATGTCTAATATGTTTCCCCAGTTCCCATGGTAGTTAGTGCCATATCTGTATAATTTATTTTTCCCCATTATTCAACTTTGCATAATTTTCTTTTGAAATACATGTATTGGCTATAAGGAACAATTACCTTCCTTTGGAATACATGGTTTTTTCTTTGTCTTAGTTCAGTTTCCACTAAATAATGGTTTTAGCCAACTGACATTTATTGAGCTTCTACTTTGCGGCAGGCTTAGAGTTGAGGTGGAAACAAAGATCATCAGCTTCTGCTATCAAGAGCTCACTATCTAATGAAAGAGAGAGGAAAACAAATAACTTGTAAATAATATGATCCATGTGACACTTTCTAATGAAGTATAGTACATCCAAAAAGCTATGATCAAGGTCTTCCACCAGGAGCAACTGTATGATGGGAGTGTTGAAAATTAATTAGGAGGAGAAATGGGACTAGGCACAGCAGGCAAAGGAAAAGAGCATACATGAACGAATCTGAAAGACGATGGTTACATTCAGGGGCTGGGAGATTGGAATGGCTACAGTGGGAGTGGAGCATCCTCACAGATGAAGCAAACAAAGTGAGTCATTAGCGCTCTTCCCCAGTCTTAACAGAGGTGGGTCTGCCGATGAGGCAAACTTGCTAGAACTTTTTGTGTGTGAGACTGGGGACCCGCGAGGTGTATGTGGACCAGCCAAAGGACTTTTACCTTCAGTGAAAAGTTTACCTCTGTGGCAAGAGCACAGGGTTTGGAGTTGGATACTCTTGGATTTGAGCCCAGCTCTGTGACCTATGGCAATTTATTTAACTTTTTAAAAACTCCATTTCTTTATCAGTGAAATGAGAAAATAATAGTATGCATTTTAAGACAATTGTGAGGATTAAATACTATTATGTGTAGAAATCTCTACCTAGGGCACTTGAGACTTAATCTGAACTCAATACATATTACCTCTTATTTTTACCCCAACCTGAATAGCTTCTTTTAGGGTCTTATCTATCAGTAAGGCGAGCCCCAAGGCAAACTTTCCTAGGCTTAACTGCAGAGTCCTCTCATATTAGTAGATCTCACTGAATAAAAGGGAAAGAAAAAGCCACCCAAACCTACTTTGGCCCCAAAGGTGTACAGACTCAGTTTCTATAATTTTTATTCAAGTTGAAAAAAAGTTATGCTTATATACACTATTTCTGAGAGAGTGAAAGAAAATGAAAGTATTCTTTAAAAGGTTGCTTTTATATGGAAGCAGGCAATTTCAAAGTCATTTTGTCTAGTCACATGAAAATCTGACACTAAAAACTATAATACATACTAAAATTATTTACATTTTATTTAATTTGGAAATTAAAATAAAATCCTCACGTACAGAGTCCTTGGTATTTTATGGAAATAGTCTTGGATTACAGTTTAAGATGCTGATTACTATTTAAAATGTGTAAAATGCTGGGGGACATTTTTTAAAAAAACATACCGAAGAAAGTCTGCTGTCAAAGTTCATGTTCTACTCTAGATGATTGTAAAGAATTTGAAGATACTTGAAGGAAAAAAAAAATCAGAACTGTATCTGCTCCTTCAAATCCAATTTGGAGAAGAATCATCATTACCTACTGATAATGATTCCACATGTTTGGCAGTATAAAAAGAGTCATTTTCTCTGGCAGTGAGAGTCAATCCAACAACATACAGACCTCCCCTGGGAATTCTTTGTAATGTAAAACATCCTTGTGAGACAGTTCAGTGAGCAACAAGACTGGTAAACATATACACTCACATATAAATTGCCCTTTCTATGTAAATTAAGGATCATCAATTTAATGTCAAATGGAATATAATCTTACACTATCACAGGAATTAATGCCTTAGACATTTTCACTGGAGTTTTGGGCCATATGTTGTTTTTAACAGCTCTGAAAATTGTGCGTCTTTGATTCTATCAGATCATTCCCCGTGATAAACTGACTGTCATATGCAGGGATTTAACTGTGGGGGGCGAAACAGTATAGTGTAGTGATTATGGGTCTTGGAAGTCTGACTAGCTAGTCCTCTTTGATTTCAGCAATAACTAGCTGTGTGGCCTTGGGAGAGTTCATTTATTGCTCAGAGCCTTATTTTCCTCATTCAAAACATCACCTCCCTCCCTACCTCCCTGAACTCCCTACCAGCCTTCCCGGCTTTAATTACCTTCCCAGCACTTGCTAGCATTGCTACGCTCCATATTTTATGCCTGTATTTTTTGCCTCCACCCCTTTAGCTTGCAAGTGCTTGGAAGGAAGGCTCACCTCGGCTCCCTGTATATCATCTGGTACTTAGTTGGTGCTTCATAAATATCTATTCAAAGAATAAATGAATGAATCTATAAAATGAGGATAATATTAGCACCTACCTCATGGAATCTTAGACATCAGAGCACATTAATTGTGTGTTAATGTATGCAAAGCACTAAAACAGTACTTAGCACTTGGTCAATGTTCAGTAGTTTTAACTGTTATTCATTAATATTCCCGAGGAAGTTTGTTAATAAGTTTGTTAATAAAATCATGGGTATTCGTTTCAGAACAAATCTGTATTTGAAATTCTTTTCCTTTTAGCCCATGAATTGATTATAGCATCCCTTTTCATTTGCTAAACTAGAAGACATCATCACTAAAAACTTTCCAGCTTCCTAATAGTAACTTGTGGCTGACTTTGCTACATTGGGAGTGGAGAGGTCAGGAGTTAGATCCACTTGTTAAAATAATGTAGTCACCCACTGAGGGTTGAACAGAAACTCAAGTCCAGTGGCGAGGGCCAGGGGTTTGAAGTGAAGGGTAGTCTTTCATGCTTTTATTATTTAATTAAATTATTCATTCACAGGAGTTTAAAAGTATCCTATTGTTATTTAAATTTAGGTGATTCAAACATGAAGCCTCTTTTTCTTATTCTTTCCAAGGGCAGAGGTCTCTCACTAGGCATTCTGGGATCCTGCTCTCATCCTTCTAGTATCTTCTCTCCTTTCCTTTCAGCCACTGAGTCATTCACCAAGTCTAGCTACTCCATTAGCTGATGCCCTCCTCCACTGAGCCGTTGAGGAGATTAGATTAGACACACATGCCTTGTTCTTGCTTCCCTGTACTTACCACTCTGGATTCTCCTGAAACGCTAGGATCTGTAGCCACGTCTAAGTTTTTCATTAAAGGAATAATCAGAAGTATGATGGTCAGTTTTTGTTTGCAATTTTGTTCAATAGATATTGATTTTATTTTATTCTGGATAATCTGTTGAAAGTGATTATCATCATTCATCTTGAACTTCTTTAGAGAGGACGTAATTAGGGTTTGTTTCATTAAGTGACATTTCAATTCTTTCTTCTAAGTGCTTTTTGTATGCAGATGCAGGAAATAACTGTTGACAGCATAGGTAATGCTAATATTGCCTTAGCAACTCTCAGAAAAAGTAAACAATGAAAACGTGTAGGAGAGCAAGAGGCAAGCTTCGTGCTTTCTAAGCTTTGGTGATTTTCTCTAGCTTTGTTCTTTGTTCTGTCTTTAGGGTTATACTGATTGAAGTACAGATGTACTTCCTTAAGACAGTCAGGCAAAGACTGTGGTAGATAGAACAAATTACTGTGCTTTAGATACAAGCCACTCCTCCCCCAGCCAAAAAAAAAGAAGCTAGGTATGGATTTATTCAATCATTAAGTCAGGCAACAAACATTTACATCTGAGATATATATGAATACACAACATATTATTATGTGTACTCACATAAATATTGAGCATCTACTACGTTAAAAGCCCTGTTGTATGCATCAGAGATAGAGGGGGAAAAAAGAACTAATTACTTGACCTCAAAAACTTGCATTCTAGATGGATGGACAAGAAACAAGGAAACATAAATATTTACATGATATGATTTCAGTTACTGGCTTATGCTGTGATAATGTTATGGAAAGTTAATCACTTCAAGGTACATGTTGTTACGCCACACTGCTTCTCAAACTTCAGCATGTATTCAAATCACTTGGGATCCTTTTAAAAAGCAGATTCTGATTCAGTGGGTCTAGCGTGGTGGCTAGGAGTGTGCATTTCTAATAAGCTGCTGGTCTGAAGACAACTTGAGCTGCAAGATATAGTACCATTTCTGTGTAGCAAGTTTGACTAAGAGGTTGGTAGGAAAAGGTAGCTTGAAGAGTGGGTAATGGGTGATGGAATAGAAGGGGAAAAGGTAGGAAAAAGGAGAAAATATAATAAACAGAATGGAAATGGAAATGCAGGTAAAAGTGGAACACACAGGCCACCAAAAACAGCATCTCCTTACATATACTCTGCCTTGGAACTATTCCTGCATGTTATGAACTAAAATTAAAAGGCTAAAGTACCAAGAGTAAAATATAAATATACATTGATGCTAACGTTTGAGAGAACTTTAGCTGGTAGAGTTTGTGCAGTTACAGTGCCAGGATGAATGTGGGTGTTTCAAACAAAGAGGATTTATCTTATTATTGGAAACCAACATTTGCTTGGCTATATTGAGTATGTTCATTTTTATATATATTTGTTAGGTAAGAAGTTTTATTATGACCATTATTATTTTTCTTTGGACGTAGCCTTAAATGAAATATTCCTTATTTTGTGCCCCTTATAATGTACCACAGACAACAAAAGTTGTTTAAGAAAGTTGAGGACTAGACTAAACGGTTGGTAAAAATTACATCTTTTTGTACAGTTTATTTGTTTTCTTTACCTCTTGGAGAAATACCTGTTTAACTTACCTGAGTGGTGCAGAGTGCTGTAGTCTTTGGTATGACATTAAAACTCCAGGAAAGCACGCTAGAGTCTGTACTGCCTTAAGCATACTTAATAAAATCAGCTACATTGTGATTATAGAATCATTTACTAAATTATAAATTTGACAAAAACAAAGATGTTCAGTGTTGAAATTCCACGGGTATATTGCAGTCCTTTCTGAATCATAGTTGGCTATACAAACTGAGAAAGATGGATTTATGATCTTTTGGTTTTTGTTTTGTTTTTGCGGTACGCAGGCCTCTCACTGTTGTGGCCTCTCCCGTTGCGGAGCACAGGCTCTGGATGCACAGGCTCAGTGGCCATGGCTCACGGGCCCAGCCGCTCCGCGGCATGTGGGATCTTCCCGGACCGGGGCACAAACTCATGTCCTGTGCATCGGCAGGCGGACTCTCAACCACTGTGCCACCAGGGAAGCCCTGATCTTTTGAAAATAAAAAAACATTGCTTTTATTCAATTTGATATCAGAAATTAGAAAAGAGAAGGAAACTAATATTGAGTGCCTATCCTAGGCCTGACACATTATACATATTATTAAATGTAATCAAAACAATGCAACAAGGAAGTCATATTTACCCTATTAAATAACTGAGGAGATTGAAGCTTAGAGTGCACAGTACTTTTTCCAAGGTTGCATGAGAAGACAGGAAGTTTCTTTTTTAGCAGGAGACATGTATCTTCTAGATTATTGTTTGTCTATCTCTCTTTCTCTGTTTCCAATTCATTTATGATGAAAGCTGAAACCTGCTTTGTCTGTTAACTATTGATAGGTTTGAAGGATCATTGGGCATTGAGGAATAACTTTTCATCAGATCACTATAATGAAAGCAGTTCAAGTGTGATAGCAATAAAAGATCCTTTTTTCAGTCTTCACCTAGTTTTGTTAATTATCAGAAAACCTGTCCTCATGCCAAATGAGGATTAATCCATTGAAAAACAAATAAAAACAAAGTATAAAAAAATCTACACTAAAATTATATTTTTTTGAAAAAACAGTAATAAAAAGTTTTGATTTTGAAAAGCATACGGCATGCTTTAAAAATTAAATATATAACAGATTTTACAACTTAATTCATAAAGGAAAATTTATTTTCTAATGCTTAACTATTTTATTATTTTACTCAGCTTACAATGTAATTTGATTGGTTGCTAAAAAAATTACACAAAATTATCTTGCCTTAGGATATCTATGATTTTTTCCCCCTAGCATTATATTTATTTTACAAGAGGAAAGACACCTTTATTCCGGGTGATATTTTTGGAGATTGCTTAGATCACCTGAACATGAGGTGATTTGTGATAAGCTGGTTTATTTCACATATTATCTGCAGAGCAGTGCTTCCTAATAATTTTTACATCATGATACATAAAGAAAATAATCTTTTCTGTAATTTCATTTGCATGTTGTAGAGGAGGGGTAAGGACACATGTGCTCAGTCTGTAAACTTGATCAATTCATTCCTCTATTTGAGAAATGTATATAGTTCAATCTGTAAAACAAATATATTTTCATTATAGAAAACCACAATAAATATTATATTATATATTAATAATAACTGATATTATTAGTAATACATATAGATATAATAAAATTACTCATAACTCCACCAGCCAGAAATAACCACTCTTGCTATTTTGGGTTTATATAGCTAGTCTGTTCTTATGCATTCAGTAATATGTCTTGAATTTCTACCGCATAGTTCTGTATATGTATACTTTTTAAAAGACTGGTTTTTAGAGCAGTTTTAGGTTAACAGCAAAACTGAGAGGGAGATAACAGAGATTTCCCGTACACTCTCTCCCTCCCGCCCCCAACAGTGTGTGTAGCCACCCCAACTATCAACATCACTCATCACAATGCTACTTTTTTTTTTTTTACCGTTTAAGGATGAACCTACTTTAACACATCATAATCCCCCAAAGTCCATAGTTTACCTTAGGGTACACTCTTGCTATTGTATAATCTATGGGTTTGGACAAATGTATAACGACATGTACCCATCATTAATGGTATCATACAGAGTATTTTCACTGCCCCCCCAAATTATCTGTGCTCTGCCTTTTCATCCATTCCCCTTCCACCCCAGACCCCAGCAACACCAGATCTTTTCACTGCCTCTACAGTTTTGCCTTTTCCAGAATGTCATATAGTTGGAATCATACAATGTGTAGCCTTTTCAGATTGGCTTCTTTCACTTAGTAATATGCATTTAAGTTTTTTCCATGTCTTTCCATTGTTTAATATCGTATTGCATTTTAGTGCTGAATAATATTTCATTGTGTAGATGTACCACAGTTTGTTCGTTCACCTGCTGAAGGACATCTTGATTGCTCCCAAGATTTTATGAATTATGAGTAAAGCTGCTCTAAATATCTATGTGTAGATTCTTGTGTGGACATAAGTTTTCAGCTCATTTGGATAAATACCAAGGAGTGCATTTGTTGGATTGAATGTTAAGAGTATGTTTAGTTTTGTCAAAAACCACCAAACTGTCTTCCAAAATAGCCATACCATTTGTATTTCCACCAGTAATTGATGAGAGTTCTTGTTGCTCCACATCCTTGGTAACATTCAGTATTGTCAGTGTTCCAGATTTTGGCCATTCTGATAGGTGTGTAGTACTATTTCATTGTTGTTTTAATTTGCATTTCCCTGATAACATAAGGTGGAGCATCTTTTCATATGCCTATTTGTTACCTGTATATCTTCTTTGGTGAGGTATTTGTTAAGAACTTTGGCTGATTTTTAAATTGATTTGGTCATTTTCTTATTGTTGAGTTTGAGTTCTTTATAAATTTTGGAAAACAGTCCTTTACTAAAAGTGTATTTTGCAAATATTTTCTCCCAATCTATGGCTTATCTTCTAATTCTCTAGATATTGTCTTTTGCATACATAAGTTTTTGATTTTAATGAAGTCCAGCTTATCAATTATTTCTTTCATGGATCATGACTTTGGTGTTGTGTCTAATAATGTATCATCATACCCAAGGTCATCTATGTTTTTCCCTTACATTATCTTCTAGGAGTTTTATAGTTTCGTATTATACATTTAGGACTATGATCCATTTTCAGTTAATTTTTGTGATGGTTGTAAGGTTTTGTGGTGGTTGTAAGGTATCTAGACGCATTTTTTGCATGTGAATGTTTAGTTGTTCCATCACCATTTGTTGAAGAGACTGTTTTTGCCCCATTGTATTGTTTTTGCTCCTTGGTCAAAGATTAATTAACTATGTTTATGTGATTCTGTTTCTTGGCTCTTACTCTCTTCCACTGACCTATCTGATTATTCTTTTGCCAAGACCTCACTATCTTGATTACTGCAGCTTTATAGTAGGTATTAAAGTAGGGTAGTGTCAGTCCTCCAACTTTCTTCACCTTCAATATTAAGCTGCCTGGTCTGGGTCTCTTGCCTCTCAATATAAACTTTAGAATCAGTTTGTCCATATCTGTAAAGTAACTTGCTGAGATTTTGATTGTGATTGCATTGAATCTATAGATCAAGTTGGGAAGAACAGACTTCTTGACACTATTGAGTTTTTCTATCCATGAACATAGAATATCTTTCCATTTATTTAGTTCTTATTTGATTTTGTTTATCAGAGTTTTGTGGTTTTCCTCATATAGATATTGTACATATTTTGTTAGATTTATACCTAAGTATTTCATTTTGAGGGGGTACTATTGTAAATGGTATTCCATTTTTAATTTCCAATTCCATGTATTTATTGTTAGTATATAGGAAAGCAGTTGCCTTTTGTATATTCACCTTATATCCTGCAATTTAGCTATAGTCACTTCCAGGAATTTCTTTGTTGATACCTTTGGATTTACTAGACAGTCATGTCATCCCAACAAAGTCAGGTTTATTTCTTCCTCCCAGTATGTGTAACTTTTCTTTTTCTTGCCTTAATTGCATTAATAAGGACTTCCAGTATGATAATGAAAAGGGATGGTGAGAGTTACATCCTTGCCTTGAACATGATCCTAGTGGGAAAGCTTTAAGTTTTTCACATTAAGAATGATGTTAGCTAAAGGGTTTTGATAGATAGTGTTTATCAAGCTGAGAAAATTCCCCTTTATTCCTAGTTTACTAAGAGTTTTTATTATGACTTTGTGTTGGATTTTGTCAAATGCTTTTTCTGCATCTATTGATATGATGATATTATTGTTTTTATTCTTTTTTGGCTTTGATTTGCTAATATTTTGTGAGGATTTTTGCATCTATTTTTATGAGTGATATTGTTCCATAGTTTTCTTGTAATGTCTTTGTCTGGATTTGGTATTAGGGTAATGCTGGCCTCATAGAATGAGTTAGGAAATATTCCTTCTGCTTCTATCCTCTGAAAGAGATTATAGAGAATTGGTATAATTTCTTCCTTAAATGTTTGGTATAATTCACCAGTGAACCTGTCTGAGCCTGGTGCTTTCTATTTTGGAAGGTTATTAATTCTTGATTCAATCTTTAATAGAAATAGGCTTTAGGCCTATTCATATTGTCTATTTCTTCCTCTGTGAGTTTTAGCAGATTGTGTGTTTCAAGGAATTGGCCCATTTTATTTAGGTTATCAAATTTGTGGCATTGGCTTGTTCATAGTATTCCTTTATTATCCATTTAACATCCATGGGATCTAGAGATCTAGAGTGATGTCCCCCTCTTTCATTTCTCATGTTATTAATTTGTGTCTTCTGCTTGTTCACATGCTCGCTTGCTCTCTGTCTCTCTCCCTCTCTCTCTCTTCCCCTTCTGTTAGCTTGGCTAGAGGCTTATGAATTTTACTGATCATTTTGGAGAACCAACTTTTGGTTTCATTGTTTTTTTTTCTTTTTTCTCCAATTTTCAATTTCATTGATTTCTGTTCTAATTCTTATTTCTTTTCTTCTGCTTACTTTGAATTTAATTGGCTCTTCATTTTTAGTTACCTAAGGTGGAAACTTAAATTTGGTTTTAGATCTTGCTTCTTTTCTAATACATGCACTCAATGCTAACAATTTCCCTCTAAGCACTACTTCTGCTGCAGCTCACACATTTTGCTGTTATATTTTTATTTTCATTCAGTTCAAAATATTTTTTTAATTTCTTTTGAGATTTCTTCTTTGACCCATGTATTATTTAGAAGTATGTTGTTTAATCTCCACATATTTGGGGATTTCTCAGTTATCTTTCTGTTATTGATTTCTAGTTTAATTTTATTATGGTCTGAGAGCAGACATTGTTCAATTTCTTTTCTTTTAAATTTGTTAAGGTGTGTTTTATGGCTCAGAATGAGTTCTATCTTAGTGAATGTTCCATGTGAGCTTGCAAAAAAATGTATATTCTGTTTTTGTTGGATGAAGCAGTCTATAAATGTCAATTATATGCAGTTTATTAATGGTGTTGTTGAGTTCAATTACATCCTTACTGATTTTCTGCCTGCTGTTTCTGTCCATTTCTGAGACAGAGGTATTGAGGTTTCTAACTGTAATAGTGGATTCATCTATTTCTTTTTGAAGTTTTATTAGTTTTTGCATTGCATAGTTTCACACTCTGTTGCTAGGTGTACACACATTAAGAATTGTCATGTCTTCTTGGAGAATTGACCCCTTTATCATTATGTAATGTCCTTCTTTATCCCTGATAACTTTTCTTACTTTAAAGTCTGCTCTGTCTGAAATTAATATAGCTTCTGTTGCTTTCCTTTGTTTAGTATTAGCATGGTGTATTTTTCCATCCATTTACTTTTTTTTTTTTTTTTTTTTGCGGTATGCGGGCCTCTCACTGTTGTGGCCTCCCCCGTTGCGGAGCACAGGCTCCGGACGCGCAGGCTCCGGACGCGCAGGCTCAGCGGCCATGGCTCACGGGCCCAGCCGCTCCGCGGCATATGGGATCCTCCCAGACCGGGGCACGAACCCGTATCCCCTGCATCGGCAGGCGGACTCTCAACCACTTGCGCCACCAGGGAGGCCCCATCCATTTACTTTTAATCATTATATGTTTCTATATTTAAAGTGGGTTTCTTGTAAACAACATATAGGTGGGTCTTGTTATTTGATCCACTGTGATAATCTCTGTTTTTTCATTGGTGCATTTAGACCTTGACATTCAAAATGATTACTGATAGAGTTGGATGAATATCTGCCATATTC
Source organism: Mesoplodon densirostris (assembly GCF_025265405.1). Classification (NCBI taxonomy): domain Eukaryota; kingdom Metazoa; phylum Chordata; class Mammalia; order Artiodactyla; family Ziphiidae; genus Mesoplodon; species Mesoplodon densirostris. The sequence continues at coordinate 222,684,083 of NC_082661.1, forward strand.
ATTACTGTTTTCTGTTTTGCTCCCCTTGTTCTCTATTCCTATTTTTGTCTTCTACTCTTTTTCTGCCATTTGTGATTTTAATTGAGCATTTTATATGATTCCATTTTTCTGCTTTTTTAGCATATCGGTTATGCTTAAAAACATAATTTTTTTAGGGTTTATCCTAGAGTTTGCAATATGCATTTACAACTAATGCAAGTCTACTTTCAAGTAACACTGTATTACTTCATAGGTAGTATTATTACCTTATAATAATAAAATGATCCTAATTCTTCCTTTCTAGACTTTATATCATTGCTTTCATTTATTTTATTTATATATAAACATACACAAGCGTATATATGTAAATATTTATATAAGATATGTACATAAGCATACATTATTGAATATATTGTTGCTATTATTATCTTGAACAAACTGTTATCTTCTAGATCAATCACAAATAAGAAAAATATTTATTTTACCTTCAGTTATTCCTTCTTCGATGCTCTCCCTTCATTATGCAGATCTGAATTTCTGATCTATATTATTTTTCTTCTCACTAAAGAACTTCTTTTTTTCTTTCAGGCAGGTCCACTGATAATAAATTATCTCAATATTTGTTTGTCTGAGAAAATCTCTATTTTTCCTTCAGCTTTAAAAGATAATTTCACAGGGTACAGAATTCTGAGTGAGTGATTTATTTCCCTTATACTTTTAAGTATTTCAGTCCACTCTCTTGCTTGCATGGTTTCTGAGGATAAGTCAGATATAATTCTTACCTTTGTTCCTCTATAGGTAAGGATTTTTTTCCTCTAGCTTTTTCTCAAATTTTGTTTATTTTTGATTTTCTGCAGTTTGAAGATGATATCCCTAGGTATATCCCATTTTGGGGGGGATTTTCCTAGTTGGTGTTCTCTGAACTTCCTGGATCTGTGTTTTAGTGTCTGACATTAATTTGGGGAAATTCTCAGTCATTACTTTTTGAAATATTTCTTCTGTTCCTTTCTCGCTTTCTTCTACTTCTGGTATTCCCATTATGCATATGTTACACTTTTCATAGTTGTCCCACAGTCCTTGGATATTCTGTCAATTTTTTTTCTTTAGTCTTTGTTCTCTTTGCTCTTCAGTTTTCAAGGATTCTATTGCTATATCCTCTAGCTCAGAGATTCTTTCCTCAGTCATGTCCAGTCTTTACTAATAAATCCATCAAAGTCATTCTCTGTTTCTGTTACAGTGTTTTTAATCTCTAGCACTTTTTTATGGCTCTTCTTAGGATTTCCAACTCTGTGCTTACATTGCCTATCTGTTCTTGCATTCTGTCTAATTTTTTTTAAACATCTTTATTGGAGCATAATTGCTTTAGAATGGTGTGTTAGTTTCTGCTGTATAACAAAATGAATCAGCTATACATAAACATATATCCCCATATCTCCTCCCTCTTGCATCTCCCTCCCACCCTCCCTATCCCACCCCTCTAGGTGGACACAAAGCACTGAGCTGATCTCCCTGTGCTATGCGGCTCCTTCCCACTAGCTATCTATTTCACGTTTGGTAGTGTATATATGTCCATGCCACATTATAGCCCTTAGCATTCTAATCAGTGTTGTTTTAAGTTCCCAGTCTGATAATTCCAACATCCCTGCCATGTCTGATTCTAGTGCTTTCCCTGGTCTCTTCAAATTGTATTTTCTACCTTTTGGTATGCCTTGTAATTTTTCTTGATAACTAGACATAATATACTCTATAAAAAGAACTGCTGTAAATAGGTCTTTAGTAATGCGGTGGTGAGGTGTTGGCAGAGAGGAGGCTTTCTAGAGTTCTGTGATTAGGTTTCAGTCCTTTAGTGAGCCTATGCCTCTGGACTGTGAACCTCAAAAGAGTTTCTCAGTTTTTTTTCTCCCCTTTGGATGGGAGAGGATTATTCCAGTGGGCTGCAGTTGGGTATTTCTCTTCCTCTGGTCAGTTAGAATGTGGTAATACCCCCAGTAGATTTGGCTCTAATTAACTAGTTTCCGCCCAGGGCAGGCCTTGTTAAGAAGAACAGAGTGTCCTGGAGTACTTAAAGATGTTTCCGGTTCCACTGAAGCAGGAGGGCATGTTCCCCAGTATTTGCTGTGGGAATCTTATCAAGCTCCTAGAGGTAAATTTCAAAGTATTGTGTTCCCCCCACCTTTGGGCTGAATTCCCCTGGAGTTTTTAACTCTCAGACTTGTCCTCATTGAGTGTCTGGCAATTTGTAAACTACGGTTCAGGTTTCTCTACCCTGGCACTGGCTGCTGGGGCCATTTCCACTCCTGAGTTTCTGCTGTGGTAAGCTGAGACTCTCTATCCACCTGCCTGTCTCTCCAGCCTTGGGGGCAGCAGTTTGTGCTGTGTCCACGCCTCTCTTAAGAATCAAAGGAAAGTTATTGATTTTTTAGTCTGTTCAACTTTTTGTTTGTTAGGTTGGAGTGGCAACTTCCAAAGCTCCTTAAATATGGAACCTGCAGGAAGTCCTATGCTTCTCATTTTACTAAAACGGGAACCTACAAAATTGACAATTTTGTAACTTGATTTTTTTTCATTTATATCATAAACTTGTTCCTTGTTGTTAAATATTCTTTGATGGAATTTTAATTAGTGACAGTAACTTTTATCACATTACACATTTTTTATCTGGTCCCTTGTTGCTTAAACTGCTCCCAGTTTTCTGCATTATAAACAGTGCTTCTGTGAATATTCATAGAGTTAAATCTTTTGTACATCCATGATTGTGTCCTCAGGGTAAAGAAAGTAGCTCTTCTTAACCTAATACCAGAGATGAATTAGCAGAAAACATCCTAGATACTGCTGCAGTGGAACAACTTACACCTTTTAAGATATATAAAATGAGATCAGTTTCCTTGTTCTTTCATCAGTTCACAAAGTGATTGAGCCAGTTCTATACCACCTTTCACTAATTTGGTGTGTGTGTGTGTGTGTGTGTGTGTGTGTGTATGTATGAGAGAGAAAGAGAGTGAGAGAATGAGACTGCTTATGGAGGTGTTTAAAATTGTTAGAAAAATAAAGGCTGTTTTTCATTTCATTTCAAGCAAGACTAGTACTGGGAGAATCTGGAAATCCCAGGTGCTTTTGTACTTTTATTCTGTAACTTCCGTAAGACAGAAAAAAAAAAAAAAAACCCAAAACAAAACTCTCTCCTTCTTAGATGTGACATGGAGACAGCTCCTCTCCAGAGGGCATCACTTTTGTTACTCTGCTTTTCTGATAGAATTACCTTATGAAACTGCTGACTTCACTTTCTGGATGCAGTGAAACCAGAATTCTAGCCAACTTCATCTATATTGCCTTGACTCTTCTTCCTTTTTATCCTGTCAATTCCCTTTTGCCAAAGACTACTAGGACACACCTGTCCTTGAACTATTTTTTTTTGCTAGTTGCAATGAAGAGAAGGCCACCATGGAGAACCATGGGACACCTCAGGAAGACTGTATTAAGAAAAGACTCATTGGGGCCTCCCTGGTGGCGCAAGTGGTTGAGAGTCCGCCTGCCGATGCAGGGGATACGGGTTCGTGCCCCGGTCTGGGAGGATCCCATATGCCGCGGAGCGGCTGGGCCCGTGAGCCATGGCCGCTGAGCCTGCGCGTCCGGAGCCTGCGCGTCCGGAGCCTGTGCTCCGCAACGGGGGAGGCCACAACAGTGAGAGGCCCGCATACCGCAAAAAAAAAAAAAAAAAAAAGAAAAGACTCATTGTAGGATTTAGGGTTGCATTTAATGATTTGAGGAAGGGTTCATGGAAGCAGGGCTTTGCTATAGTTTGCTTGCTGTCAAAAAGCACATGTAATTTTATGGTTTTGTGTATTAACGACTTATTGAGAAGCAGGGTAACCAGCTATACCAGTATACTTGAAACTGAGGGGGTTTCTGGGACACAGTGTTTTCAGTGCCCAAACCAAAAATATCCCAAGCAAACTGGGAGGAGCTGGTTACCCTACCTGGACGGCGAGAGAAGCGAAAAGAGGCTGAGACTGGAATTGGTAAAGAAGCAACATCACTCACAGGAGCTAGGATTCAGGATGTTTGGTTATTTTGTGGTTTGGATAGTATTCGTGTTTTTGCCTGGATTCAGACATGATTACAAAGTGGTCTGATCTCTGACTTGATCCATCATGGTGACAGGTGGCCTTGTCCGATGGTGATGTTCTGCAAAATTGTTGATGTTCCGTAGGAGAACAGGAGGCCACCTCCTAGCAACACCAAGGCCTTCACACAGTATCAGGCCAGTATCTAGCTGTCAGGAGCTGTTTTCCTTTTCTCCAATTCCTTTCTTTGAGGATTTGAGAGATACATTTGAGGTTGGCCTAAGATGACAGTTGTGAGAGTCTCTAGTGGTGAGAGCCTTGGTTCCAGTCATATTGGTTCTGTGCCCTAATGAAATGCTCTGGGCTTTGAAACATTGAGTAATAAAAGTATTATCCATCTCTCTTAACACAACTCTTCTTCAATAGAGAAAAGTGTCTTAATGATTGAGACGATGCTAAGTTAATAAATGTTAAATGTTTTAAAAATCAAATACTCTTTTCCCTTCTTTGAGATTCAAAATTCACATTAGCATATTTTAGTGTTCTTAGTAATACTGCCATAAAGAAACCCAACTTATTTAATTTAGGACACTTTTTTCCCAGAACACATTAACATTTTGATGAACACTAATATTTCACTATTAAACTAGTGTTTCATAGAAATACTAGTTTATTTAGTGATTGTCTCCTAGTTATGCTTTTTGTTTTTAAAATTAGAAATATATGTGAAGGGTAAATAATTGTTCTGATTTAAAATGGATAAATTTTCTTAATTATAGGCATTGAAAAATAGTTTCATGTATTTCAGATTTATTGGTTTAATATTAAGAGACAGTATTAAATGGTGGTTGGATTTTTTTGGGGAAAATACTTAACTAGTGGATGAAAATATTATTATGTATTTGATTTAGTTTAGTAGCTTAAGGTTATAATACTAGTTAAATTATGAAGAATTATTTTAATTCTTAACATTGGTTCATTTCCTTTAGCTGTCTTAAACTCAGTTTGGTTGTCCCACATATTAATTGTTTAGCAATTATAAATAAATCAATTGTTTAGCAATTAGTTTTTATAACAATGGAGGAAATAATATGGCCTTAGCTATATTGTAATCTACATTCATGAACTTTCCTCTAGGTTCTGAGGACTACCTTGAGGTCATTATTCCAACAGACCCAAGAGTGGAACATTCTGGGCAAATAAGTGAGAGAAAGGAAATTGAAGAATTATCAGAAGCTTCAAGAAGCACCATATCACAGGCGGTGGTGCTTCCCGCTGAGATTCCATGTGAGGTCAGTAAAGACGCCTTGTTATTTAAGTGACTGCATTATTTTAATGGATACTGCATTTCACTAGAATGTAACTAACACTAGAAGCTACAACATAGAGGCATTGTCGTCTACTCTGTTCATGGCCATGTCCTCAGAACCCAGAACAATATCTGGTAGTTAGTAGGCATTTGATACATATTTGTTGAATAATAAAGTATTGAAACATATATGAAAGCATCATTTTATTAAATGTTACTTGACGCGTTACAGACAGATTTACAATTGCTATATATATCAAGCTATTTAAAAGAAAGTTGGATTCATATTAACCAGATCAAGGATTTTATTTTCATAAAAGGAAATACATTCTTGAGTAGACTTTGAAAATACTTATGTTTTATGACCACTGATTTTTAAATTATAAAACATATATCAAAGGCCTACATTATGAAGTGGAACTATCATAGAGCTAGAAGAGCTGGTCCTTTGGGGAATAAAAGTATAATGTTAGAGGGAGTGGATTTCTCAGGAGGTGACTATATGAACACATGTTGCCAACATTTCTTCCTTCTAAGTCTTCATTGGACTGAGCCACTAAAATAAGCCTACTGCTAGAGCTTGACCAAAACTTGGGCTACGTAATCTCCAGACAATAAAAAGATGCTGGTCCTCAGTGTCTATGGTATGCTTGACCAGGAAGAGCAAAAGATACAGGACGACCTTGAGAGCTGCATGAGAGGGTCCTTCAGGTGGACGCCAGTAGGTTAATGTGATAGGAGCTGCACTTGTCTGCTTACTGGGAGGCATATTTTGGGAGAGAATCCCCTGATCCTGATGATACCAGCAGCCCTGGGAGAAGCAGAACGTTCTGTGCAGTTTGGGAAAGCTTAATTCCCTCACCTCCAGACCCCACGCCCAAGCAGGAGAATCGCCGTTTTATTATGTTATCAGTTCCAGAGGAACAAAATCTTCTTTGACACTCGCTTAAAGACCCCAGGAACTGAAACTGTACAGGTCTGAGGGAACTTGAGATAGAGGATCAGGCAAAGAACAATTACAACCTACTTGAGGAAGGGAGATCAGGCCAAACAAGCAGAACCAGTGGCTCCTATTGAGTCAGAAATAATGGAAGAGACAGAAATAAATAGAAGAGACTATAAAATGGAAATCAGAACTGTTCTCAAGTAGGTAAAGTCAAAGCAAAAAAAGCAAAAAAAAAAAAAAAAAGCCCTCTGGAACTAAAAATTGCTCACCAGGAATTATGCAATGAGTCTAAATAGCTGCTTACAAAAATATCTGCAAGAGTAAAATTTGAACAATATAAAACCTTTCCATTATTAAATTGCAGAGAAATCAAAATCCAAAAATTAAACCCCACTGCCCTCCAAGCAGAGATAGCTCACTCAGATGGCTGAGCAGGATGAGGGTTCTTTCGGTAACAGAACTGTGGGCTTTTACTGACATGGATACAATTCTTTCAGACCCTCTGCAGTTACATTATTTCAATTCCAAACCTCTCTTGGGTACCCCACTTTTTAAACAGTCCTAAGAGTTGAAAGGTCATATAAGATTATTTTAGCATCAGACCTACACACTAAAAAATTGAAATAAACAAATCCCTGGACCAAAAATAGTCATCCCAGTCAAAACCTTGTATTCTCAGAACCTAGATCTTAGTAGAGTCTGAATCCAAGTCCCAATTTCCAAGCACCACAGGAAAGATTATGTATATCCAAATGAGTGAAAATCATGTTTTAGATTTGCCAGGATAACGTTCAGTCTATGCCAATTGTCTGAAAGCACAACCTTTGAACATTTCTGAGAAGTCTTTGAATTACTGGGTAAGTAGAGACCACTTAAGGATACGGCCTCCTTTCTCTGGAAGTGATATTTTGAGACTTCCCTGCCATCGTATAAAAATCTAGAAATTTACAAGACTATGCTTGCTAGTCACCAGGTCATATTTGAGATGTGCCTCTTTCTCACCCAGTATCTTCAATATCTATGAATTTCCCCTTATCGTTTTATGTTTCCAGCATGCCAGTGCTGAGTTGACTGGTTCAATCTACTGGCACCGTCTTCATTCTCTCTGATGACCAGAGAATTAGCTTTAATCTCACCTGTTGCCTCTTGCTGCAGAACTGCTTGGGTCTGTGGACCTGCTCCTGGAGAAGTGCTCTCCCTGTTCCCTCCTCCGCTCTGGAGAAGCAGCATAAGTAGATAGTTTAACTGAGGCTGCTGTTGCTTTTGACCCCAGGAGCCTGGCAGTATTTTTTTTTTGTGCGTGTGTGTGTGTTAGTTTCTGCTTTATAACAAAATGAATCAGTTATACATATACATATGTTCCCATATCCCCTCCCTCTTGCGTCTCCCTCCCACCCTCCCTATCCCACCCCTCCAGGCGGTCACAAAGCACCGAGCTGATCTCCCTGTGCTATGCGGCGGCTTCCCACTAGCTAGATATTTTACCTTTGGTAGTGTATATATGTCCATGCCTCTCTTTCGCCTTGTCACAGCTTACCCTTCCCCCTCCCCATATCCTCAAGTCCATTCTCAAGTAGGTCTGTATCTTTATTCCTGTCTTACCCCTAGGTTCTTCAGGACTTCTTTTTTCTTCTTAAATTCCATATATATGTGTTAGCATACGGTATTTGTCTTTCTCTTTCTGACTTACTTCACTCTGTATGACAGACTCTAGGTCCATCCACCTCATTACAAATAGCTCAATTTCATTTCTTTTTATGGCTGAGTAATATTCCATTGTATATATGTGCCACATCTTCTTTATCCATTCATCTGATGATGGACACTTAGGTTGTTTCCATCTCTGGGCTATTGTAAATAGGGCTGCAATGAACATTTTGGTACATGACTCTTTTTGAATTATAGTTTTCTCAGGGTATATGCCCAGTAGTGGGATTGCTGGGTCACACGGTAGTTCTATTTGTAGTTTTTTAAGGAACCTCCATACCGTTCTCCATAGTGGCTGTACCAATTCCCATTCCCACCAGCAGTGCAAGAGTGTTCCCTTTTCTCCACACCCTCTCCAGCATTTATTGTTTCTAGATATTTGGTGATGGCCATTCTGACTGGTGTGAGATGATATCTCATTGTAGTTTTGATTTGCATTTCTCTAATGAGTAAAGATGTTGAGCATCCTTTCATGTGTTTGTTGGCAGTCTGTATATCTTCTGTGGAGACATGTCTATTTAGGTCTTCTGCCCATTTTTGGATTGGGTTGTTTGTTTTTTTGCTATTGAGCTGCATGAGCTGCTTATAAATTTTGGAGATTAATCCTTTGTCAGTTGCTTCATTGGCAAATATTTTCTCCCATTCTGAGGGTTGTCTTTTGGTCTTGTTTATGGTTTCCTTTGCTGTGCAAAAGCTTTTAAGTTTCATTAGGCCCCATGTGTTTATTTTTGTCTTTATTTCCATTTCTCTAGGAGGTGGGTCAAAAAGGATCTTGCTGTGATTTATGTCATAGAGTGTTCTGCCTATGTTTTCCTCTAAGAGTTTGATAGTTTCTGGCCTTACATTTAGGTCTTTAATCCATTTTGAGCTTATTTTTGTGTATGGTGTTAGGGAGTCATCTAATCTCATACTTTTACATGTCCCTGTCCAGTTTTCCCAGCACCACTTATTGAAGAGGCTGTCCTTTCTCCACTGTACATTCCTGCCTCCTTTATCAAAGATAAGGTGACCATATGAGCGTGGGTTTACCTCTGGGCTTTCTATCCTGTTCCATTGATCTATCTTTCTGTTTTTGTGCCAGTACCATACTGTCTTGATTACAGTAGCTTTGTAGTATACTCTGAAGTCAGGGAGCCTGATTTCTCCAGCTCAGTTTTTCTTTCTCAAGATTGCTTTGGCTATTCGGTGTCTTTTGTGTTTCCATACAAATTGTGAATTTTTTTGTTCTAGTTCTGTGAAAAATGCCAGTGGTTGTTTGATAGGGATTGCATTGAATCTGTAGATTGCTTTGGGTAGTAGAGTCATTTCCACCATGTTGATTCTTCCAATCCAACAACATGGTATATCTCTCCATCTATTTGTATCATCTTTAATTTCTTTCATCGGTGTCTTATAATTTTCTGCATACAGGTCTTTTGTCTCCTTAGGTAGGTTTATTCCTAGATATTTTATTCTTTTTGTTGCAATGGTAAATGGGAGTGTTTTCTTGATTTCACTTTCAGATTTTTCATTATTAGTGTATAGGAATGCCAGAGATTTCTGTGCATTAATTTTGTATCCTGCTACTTTACCAAATTCATTGATTAGCTCCTAGTAGTTTTCTGGTAGCATCTTTAGGATTCTCTATGTATAGTATCATGTCATCTGCAAACAGTGACAGTTTTACTTCTTCTTTTCCGATTTGGATTCCTTTTGTTTCCTTTCCTTTTCTGATTGCTGTGGCTAAAACTTCCAAAACTATGTTGAATAAGAGTGGTGAGAGTGGGCAACCTTGTCTTGTTCCTGATCTTCGTGGAAATGGTTTCAGTTTTTCACCATTGAGGACGATGTTGGCTGTGGGTTTGTCATATATGGCCTTATTATGTTGAGGAAAGTTCCCTCTGTGCCTACTTTCTGCAGGGTTTTTATCATAAATGGTTGTTGAATTTTGTCGAAAGCTTTCTGTGCATCTACTGAGGTGATCATATGGTTTTTCTCTTTCAATATGATAATATGGTGTATCACGTTGATTGATTTGCGTATATTGAAGAATCCTTGCATTCCTGGAATAAAACCCACTTGATCATGGTGTATGATCCTTTTAATGCGCTGTTGGATTCTGTTTGCTAGTATTTTGTTATGGATTTTTGCATGTATGTTCATCAGTGATATTGGCCTGTAGTTTTCTTTCTTTGTGACATCCTTGTCTGGTTTTGGTATGAAGGTGATGGTGGCCTCGTAGAATGAGTTTGGGAGTGTTCCTCCCTCTGCTATATTTTGGAAGAGTTTGAGAAGGATAGGTGTTAGCTCTTCTCTAAATGTTTGATAGAATTCGCCTGTGAAGCCATCTGGTCCTGGGCTTTTGTTTGTTGGAAGATTTTTTATCAGAGTTTCAATTTCAGTGCTTGTGATTGGTCTGTTCATATTTTCTATTTCTTCCTGATTCAGTCTTGGCAGGTTGTGCATTTCTAAGAATTTGTCCATTTCTTCCAGGTTGTCCATTTTATTGGCATAGAGTTGCTTGTAGTAATCTCTCATGATCTTTTGCATTTCTGCAGTGTCAGTTGTTACTTTTCCTTCTTCATTTCTAATTCTATTGATTTGAGTCTCCTCCCTTTTTTTCTTGATGTGTCTGGCTAATGGTTTATCAATTTTGTTTATCTTCTCAAAGAACCAGCTTTTAGTTTTATTGATCTTTGCTATTGTTTCCTTCATTTCTTTTTCATTTATTTCTGATCTGATTTTTATGATTTCTTTCCCTCTGCTCACTCTGGGTGTTTTTGTTCTTCTTTCTCTAATTGCTTTAGGTGCAAGGTTAGGTTGTTTATTTGAGATGTTTCCTGTTTCTTAAGGTGGGATTGTATTGCTATAAACTTCCCTCTTAGAACTGCTTTTGTTGCATCCCATAGGTTTTGGGTCGTCGTGTCTCCATTGTCATTTGTTTCTAGGTATTTTTTGATTTCCTCTTTGATTTCTTTAGTGACCACTTCGTTATTATGTAGTGTATTGTTTAGCCTCCATGTGTTTGTATTTTTTACAGATCTTTTCCTGTAATTGATATCTAGTCTCATAGCGTTGTGGTTGGAAAAGATACTTGATACAATTTCAGTTTTCTTAAATTTACCAAGGCTTGATTTGTGACCCACGATATGATCTATCCTGGATAATGTTCCATGAGCACTTGAGAAAAATGTGTATTCTGTTTTTTTGGATGGAATGTCCTATAAATATCATTTAAGTCCATCTTGTTTAATGTATCACTTAAAGCTTGTGTTTCCTTATTTATTTTCATTTTGGATGATCTGTCCATTGGTGAAAGTGGGGTGTTAAAGTCCGCTACTATGAATGTGTTACTGTCAATTTCCCCTTTTATGGCCGTTAGTATTTGCCTTGTGTATTGAGGTGCTCCTATGTTGGGTGCATAAATATTTACAATTGTTATATCTTCTTCTTGGATCGATCCCTTGATCATTATGTAGTGTCCTTCTTTGTCTCTTCTAATAGCCTTTATTTTAAAGTCTATTTTGTCTGATATGAGAATTGCTACTCTAGCTTTCTTTTGGTTTCCATTTGCATGGAATATCTTTTTCCATCCCCTTACTTTGAGTCTGTATGTGTCTCTAGGCTTGAAGTGGGTCTCTTGTAGACAGCATATATATGGGTCTTGTTTTTGTATCCATTCAGCCAATCTGTGTCTTTTGGTGGGAGCATTTAATCCATTTACATTTAAGGTAATTATCAATATGTAGGTTCCTATTCCCATTTTCTTAATTGTTTTGAGTTCGTTATTGTAGGTCTTTTCCTTCTGTTGTGTTTCTTGCCTAGAGAAGTTCCTTTAGCATTTGTTGTAAAGCTGGTTTGGTCGTGCTGAACTCTCTCAGCTTTTGCTTGTCTGTAAAGGTTTTAATTTCTCCATCAAATCTGAATGAGATCCTTGCTGGGTAGAGTAATCTTGGTTGCAGGTTTTTCTCCTTCATCACTTTAAATATGTCCTGCCACTCCCTTCTGGCTTGCAGAGTTTCTGCTGAAAGATAGCTGTTAACCTTATAGGGATTCCCTTGTGTGTTATTTGTTGTTTTTCCCTTGCTGATTTTAATATGTTTTCTTTGTATTTAAATTTTGACAGTTTGATTAATATGTGCCTTGGCGTATTTCTCCTTGGATTTATCCTGTATGGGACTCTCTGTGCCTCCTGGACTTGATTAACTATTTCCTTTCCCATATTAGGGAAGTTTTCAACTATAGTCTCTTCAACTATTTTCTCAGTCCCTTTCTTTTTCTCTTCTTCTTCTGGAACCCCTATAATTCGAATGTTGGTGCACTTAATGTTGTCCCAGAGGTCTCTGAGACTGTCCTCAGTTCTTTTCATTCTTTTTTCTTTCTTCTGTTCTGCAGTAGTTATTTCCCCTATTTTATTTTCCATGTCACTTATCCGTTCTTCTGCCTCAGTTATTCTACTATTGATCCCATCTAGAGTATTTTTAATTTCATTTATTGTGTTGTTCATCATTGCTTGTTTCATCTTTAGCTCTTCTAAGTCCTTGTTAACTGTTTCTTGCATTTTGTCTATTCTGTTTCCAAGATTTGAATCCTCTTTACTATCATTATGCTGAATTCTTTTTCAGGTAGACTGCCTATTTCCTCTTCATTTGTTAGGTCTGGTGGGTTTTTATCTTGCTCCTTCTCCTGCTGTGTGTTTTTCTGTCTTCTCATTTTGCTTATCTTACTGTGTTTGGGGTCTCCTTTTTGCAGGCTGCAGGTTCGTAGTTCCCATTGTTTTTGGTGTCTGTCCCCAGTGGCCTAGGTTGGTTCAGTAGGTTGTGTAGGCTTCCTGGTGGAGGGGACTAGTGCCTGTGTTCTGGTGGATGAGGCTGGATCTTGTGTTTCTGGTGGGCAGGTCCACGTCTGGTGGTGTGTTTTGGGGTGTCTGTGGACTTTCTATGATTTTAGGCAGCCTCTCTGCTAATGGGTGGCGTTGTGTTCCTGTCTTGCTAGTTGTTTGGCAAAGGGTGTCCAGCACTGTAGCTTGCTGGTCGTTGAGTGAAGCTGGGTGCTGGTGTTGAGATGGAGATCTCTGGAAGATTTTCGCCGTTTGATATTATGTGGAGCTGGGAGGTCTCTTGTGGACCAGTGTCCTGAAGTTGGCTCTCCCACCTCAGAGGCACAGCACTGACTCCTGGCTGCAGCACCAAGAACCTTTCATCCACACGGCTCCTCAATTTGGGATGATTCGTTGTCTATTCATGTATTCCACAGATGCAGGGTACATCAAGTTGATTGTGGAGCTTTAATCCGCTGCTTCTGAGGCTGCTGGGAGAGATTTCCCTTTCTCTTCTTTGTTCTCACACCTCCCGGGTCTCAGCTTTGGAGTTGGCCCCGCCTCTGTGTGTAGATCGGCCGGAGGGCGTCTGTTCTTCGATCGGACAGGACGGGGTTAAAGGAGCAGCTGCTTCGGGGACTCTGGCTCACTCAGTCCGGGAGGGAGGGAGGTGCACGGAGGGCGGGGCGAGCCTGCGGCTGCAGACGCCGGCGTGACGTTGCACCAGCCCGAGGCACGCCGTGCGCTCTCCCGGGGAAGCCGTCTCTGGATCCCGGGACCCCGGCAGTGGCAGGCTGCACAGGCTCTCCGGAAGGGCGGTGTGGACAGTGACCTGCGCTCGCACACAAGCCTCTTGGCGGCGGCACCAGTAGCCCCAGCGTCCCACGCCCGTCTCTGAGGTCCGCGCTTTTAGCCGCGGCTCGGCCTGTCTCTGGAGCTCCTTTAAGCAGCGCTCTTCATCCCCTCTCCTCGCGCACCAGGAAACAGAGGGAAGAAAAAGTCTCTTGCCTCTTCGGCAGGCAGGTCCAGACTTCTTCCCGGACTCCCTGCCGGCTAAGCCTGGCAGTATTGATCCCTCTGCTGAGTCATCTTTCCCAGCATTGTTCCTTTCCATGGATTTTGGATTTCCTGGACCTTGAAATTTTGTGCTCCTTCAAAAACAGCAGAAAAAAAGGTTTTTTTCTTCAACAGTTTTTTTCATGCACTAGTGAAGATGTGCGTCCAGTGTTATATTTATGTAAGTTATTCCCTATGTTTCTAAGAAATACCTAAATGAGTTTTAACAGTTTAATTCTGCTGCTGAATTTTGCCTCTTTTCTAGGATTAGCAATATTTGTTCTATTTTAGTATGTGTTAATTTTTTTTTTCGTTGGTATGGGCCAGGATATTTGCTCTTCTAGCATATTCTTCCTGATTTTGTCTTGTATAGGGTAATTGATCATGAGAGATATGAAATCAGTGAATTCTAAGCCTGCTAATAATAAGCACATCCATTGTTGAAATTAATTTTATTCAGTTTTTGTCCTTGATGAATAATCCACCTGGGAGACGTTCTTCCATTGGCATAACATCTAAATCAGAACAGGACCTTGTCTATTATTTGCTAGCTTCTTTTCCCTTTGCTGTGTATTTACTCCAAAGTCCTAATTTCATTACTTTCTCAGGCAAATTCCCTCAGAGTAGTGGTTCTTATCTGGGACTGATTTGGCTGTCTCTCCCAAAGGGATATTTGGCAAAGTCTGCAGTCAGATTTGTTGTCACAACTGGGGGGTTGCTGCTGGCATCTGGTGGGTAGAAGCCAGGGATGCTGCTAAACATCCTACAGTGCACAGGGCAGCCCCCACAGCAATGACTTCTCTGGTTCAAACATGTCAGTACTGCCAAGGTTAAATCGTGCCCCAGAACATAGGAAATACATTTGTGCCTCTTAATAATAGGTCACCTTCACATCACCTCGTAATGGCATCAAGGAGGCAGTGTTCTTCTTCAGAGGCTTGTCTGCAGTCCTGTCAGTTGTTCTATGATCACTTGTTAGAGCTGCATCAGCTCTCAAAAGTGATTCAGTCACTGGAGTTTTTTTTTAATGGATTTGACCTGAATCTTGAAGAGAGAGCCTATGAATGTTTTCCTCAGTGGCCCTCTCGGAAGTACTGTCGTTTGCTCTCAGATGCCTCTTGCCTCTCCTGTGATTTCTCTGAGCCCCAGTCACGGGTCAGTAATGGCCTCTCTATTGCTTCTTCAGTAGCACCATCCTAAAGAGCAGTCAAGAGTGAGCTTATTTTTTCTATCTTGTTTTACCTGTGTAGGCAGGACTTCAATATGTCATTCTCCCTTCCTTTTGATAGAATCTGCTGCAATCGCAGCTTTTCTCCACCCCAAACCTCTTACTTCCTTTGGTATAATTAACTGATATTTCTTTATGTTATTCTCCCACTGCTACTGTTCTGATAAGACTGGAATATGCTTTTAAAAGTAGGCTGGTCACTTGTTGATTTCTTGAGCAAATTTAGTTCTTAAAGTTATAGCATAACCAGAAAAGGCCTTTTAGGGGGACTTATCAGCATTTGGATCTCTATTAATTTCATTGAATCCTTTTTCTATCTGAATCCTAGAACATGGCATATTCCCTAATAAAGACCTTCATTTTCTTTGACCTTCACTGATGTTTAGCTTTGTGGCTGCAACCATAATATGAGACTCCAAACCTAAATCTGTATAGACCACAGATTATATAACCAGTGACTCTAGAGAAACTCTGAGAATATATAAAGGGGTGTGACTTGTAGAAGGGCCCACAGGCAAACTACAAAAACTTCAGAGATTAGCTCCTACCTGTTCACTCCTTGGCACTGAATACAGTTTAAAACAATACACAGAAGCGAACAGCACTGCCCCCTTATTTCTGACACCAAGTCACACACTAGTCCTTGGTAGCCAACCTTAACTTAAAGTCAAGTCCTGTGATTTAATTGAAAAATACAGTTAAAGCAGCAAAAGATTATTGTGTGTATCAATGCCTAAAATGTCTATGTTGTGAAGTATTACCCCTTTCGAGATAAGGTTTTACGATGACAAAAGATGTTTTTTCCCTGTAACCAAGTGGTTCTCAAACTAAGCAGCATATAGAGATTACTAGGGGAGGTTTTAAAAAGTAATAATGTCTGAATCCTACCCCCAGAGATTCAGATGTAAATGGTCTGAGTTACGGCCTGGAGATTGGGAGTTTTAAAAGCTTCCCAGGTGATTCTGAAGGTGAGAATTAGCAGCTAACTTTGGAACCGTTGCCATAACCTAATCCTTGCTCTGCTGTCACGGGTCAGATTAGGGTCAGCTGCAGGGACTTGCACAGTGCTGGCTTAATGAGGCCCCTGCACCTGTGCTTGTAGAGCTAGTGCCTATTAATTATGAATATGAAAAGAGCCATTTGTCTGTGTGCAAGTCATAGTAAGCTGATATGATCCACTAAGATCAAAATCCTTTGTTACCGGTACTTAATGATTCATTAAAGCCTAAAGACACCCATCCTGACAGTCTAGAAACTCCACTCCCTGTGTTGTATTGTAGACAGAGTTCCAGCCCTTTTGGTGAGGTCTCAAGGGTTGTGACCATTGCAGCGAATCTGTAGAGTTTGGAAGTGATCATTATTATAACTCTTTCTCTTTCTGGATGGTCAGAGCCAAATAAGGGATAAACAGAGAAGTCAGAAAGATTGAGAGCAAAATAACAGCTTCATAACTGATAACACTCAATTGATGACCATTTGAGTGTCCTAATATTTCCTCCATTGAGTTAAATGTGCCCCAATAATTATATGTTTAATTAAGACGCCCATAATAGTTAAGGACAGGGCTGGACGAGTGCAGGCCTTCCCTCCTCCGAAGCCCCCCTTCGTGCATGGAGATGCAGGAAGCAGATGAAGCTGTGAGTCCTGAGGGGGATAAGGGGTAGAGCTTGCTCAGTGTAAAACATGTCCTGTTTTTATAGAGGTATTCTATCTGAATTGAAAAATACATACAGATCATCTCTTATGTACCTAATTCTTACAAGATGCCGCAACGATATGAAAAAATAAAAATACCTTTGGGATGTTTAAAATCTATCTGGGAAGCCTAGACACAGGCATGAAAAGCGTATTAAGACCAGAGGGCGTGGCTTAGAAGGGGTCAAATGAGGAGTACAGGTGCGAAATGTTTCATGATTCCTTCGGAAGTTGTGCGCGAAACCTGAGTTGGACCTCGATGGCGAGGATACATGTGGGGAGATGGAAGGAGAGGAGGAACTCAAGGGCATGCCAACGTACGTACAAACAGGACCAGCTACCTAATGAGCAGGGCCCGGTTCAAAATGAAAAGGTAGGGACCTCTGTTCAAGTTCTTAAGCATTTCAAGCTGCAACAGCAGAACATTAAGGCAAGTGCAGCGCTCTTCCAAGTGCAGGGCCTGTGAAGCTGCAGAGGTTGCGTGCCCATGAAGCTGGTCCCGGGCACAAATGAGGCGTCAGCGCCTCCTTGGGGGTGGTCTGTGTGCTTGTCTTTTGTTGAGAACTCTTCTCTAGAAATGGTTGAAAGGTGGAGTCCTGCCCTCTATTAGGGAGAGAATCTGATGCATGAGAAGCAGCCTGTGTGAGCCCTCGTGAATGAGAATGAGTTCTCTAGGTGAATAAACACTGGGAGAGGATATCCGCTAAGGCTCACTACGTTTGGAAAGCGAGAGGTCAAAGTTGTACAAGAAGAGATGTACTAGGGAAGAGAACTCTGAAGAAGTTTGAAGCCGAGGATCTTGGGATCTGAGCCAAAGTGAAGTGGGAAGCCATTAAAGCTTCAGAGTAAGGGGTGAGATGTGAGCAGTGGAGGGATTGAAGAACTGCGCTGGCAGTGAGGTCCTGTGAAGAGGAGGCGGCAGACGTGAGCACCAGGAGGGCTCCCATTCCTGACCTCAGCCCTCAGATGAAGCAGTGCGTGGGGAGGCACAAGCAAAGAAACAGAGAAGTGTTTTCCGACATGTAGGGTGTGTGAGGCCAGGGCAATAGGTGGAATTGGGGGATCTTTTCTCGATGAGCAATTTACTCGGTGTGGAGAAATTTAGTGCAAAATAATCTGTGGACAAATACTGGAGAGTGCTAGACTCCGATGGAGAAATGCCTGAAGTGGATGTGTATCAGCTGAAATGATTTTTTTAACATCAACATATTTGTAGAAACTCTTTTTTTCAGAGCTTTAAAAATGTAAGTTTTATTGGTGGGATTTATGCTTAGGGAGAGAATATTTAATAAGAGAACTTTGAAATTAATGACTTTTGGATAAACACAATTTTATAAGAGCATGTAACTGAGGTTTCTGTTTATTTTGTGAAGGACTGAAATTTAGTTTGACTTTGAAGAAAGCCTTTGAAGGGTGATATCTGAGATAACCATAAAAATATATTTCATTTTAGTTATTTTGAAGGATTTAAACAGCAAGATGTAAAGAGTAGTACAGATTTTAAATTTAGATAGTTCTGGTTGATCTTCAGAATGTAACTCTCCGTATTAGTTACCCTATTTGTAAAAGAGAAAATGATAGCCTTCCATTTTGGTTTTGGGGTATGTGTGTATGTTTGTGTGTATAGGTATGTGTGTGTTTGTTTTGGTTAGGATTAAAGGAAATGGCTTTATATAAAAAGCATAATTCCTAGTATAAAACAGATGCTCAATAAGTGTTTAGTCCTTCTTTTTTTCTATATTAATTCTAATCTTCTTATCCTTAATTTTCTTTCTGGATTGTTTTCAGAAAAGGTTTTCAGTAACCCTTTATCTTATGTATATAGATTTAGCTTTTCCACCTTAATAAAATCTTGAAATTTTTAGATTTATAACCGTTGTCAACTCAATAGCCTTCACTGATACTCATTGTAAAGAGTAACCAGAGAACCTCTATTAGGTAAGATTAAAACTACACTTGACCCTTGAACAACAGGGGTTTTGAACTGCATGTGTCTACTTAAACATGGATTTTTTTGTTTTTAACATCTTTGTTGGACTATAATTGCTTTACAATGGTGTGTTAGTTTCTGCTTTATAACAAAGTGAAGCAGCTATACATATACATATGTTCCCATATCTCTTCCCTCTTGCATCTCCCTCCCTCCCACCCTCCCTATCCCACCCCTCTAGGTGGTCACAAAGCACCAAGCTGATCTCCCTGTGCTATGCGGCTGCTTCCCACTAGCTATCTATTTTACATTTGTTAGTGTATACATGTCCATGCCACTCTCTCACTTCGTCCCAGCGTACCCTTCCCCCTCCCCGTGTCCTCAAGTCCATTCTCTACATCTGCATCTTTATTCCTGTCCTGCCCCTAGGTTCTTCAGAACCTTTTTTTCTTTTTTTTAGATTACATATATATGTGTTAGCATACAGTATTTGTTTTGAACAGGGGTTTTGGACTGTATGGGTCCACTTAAACATGGAGTTTTTTCAATAGTAAATACCCCAGTACAACATGATCTGTAATTGGTTGAATTGCGGAGGGCCTAATATCAATTATACATGGATTTTCCACTGTGCATAGGGTCGGTGCTCCTATGTTGTTCAAGGGTCAACTGTATTAGACATTTAAAACAATTCATCATAATTAAATTATAAGAGGTCTTAAAGCTAAACCTGTTCAGTCCTCTCATATATAGATAAATACACCAAGTTCTGGAAAGGTAAAGGAAAGGGATTTGGAATAAAAAGGATTTGGTTAGCAGCTGAATTACATTCCTTGGAGGTCTGTGAACTGATGCTCATCACCCTCAGATAGAACCTCACACACAGGGATGAGGTGAGAGGAAAGGGATCTGCTCTGTCCTCACTGTCTTTTCAGTTGCAAAATCTGGTGTTGGGGAAAAAAAATTGAGTATTCAATAGACATCAAGTGGATACACTTACAATGCTGTGAGAATCACCTTTATATATTTCATTTCTGAATATGGCTGAAACTACGGACACAATGGAGATATAATTATCATGTGCGACCTTTATCGTTAATAAATGCACTGGGTTCTTTGGTTAATGAAAACTTTTTAAAATGCCTAATTGGGTTCTATTTTTCATCTTATAGAATCCTGGTGAAATATTTATTATTTTGAGAGATGAAGTAATTGGTGATTCTGTGGAGGTTGAATTTACGTCAAATAGTAAATGCATTAGAACACGGCCAGCCCTCTGGAATAAGACAGTCTGGTGTATGAAAGCTTTAGGTAAGAAATTTTTTTATGCTTTAATAAATATAAAACATCATTCTGAGTTTCTTTCAATAAATTTATGGTAAATGGTTTCAGTTCCCTACAGAAACTAATATTGTTCTGCAGGTGTTTCCTGTGTTTAGCTTTCACATACCCATAGCTGTTATTATTAATCTGGATTCGCAAAAGCACGAATGTGTAAATTATGAGAACTTAGTTTGTGTACCATGTGGTAAAATGACAGCCAGTAACATCACATACTTTATGTCAGCAGAGAACACTTTAATATGTCAGCTATTAAATATGGAACTAAAATTATTTGCTTTATTTTAACAGGATTAGCAGACTTTTGGATTTTCATTCATGATTTTCTTTTTTCTTCTTTACTTTTTTTGCCATGCAAAAAAAGTATATTTTTTGAGTATATTTTTGTTTTGGAAAGCATAGTTCTTTTTCACTATTTTATCATCATGGTACCATTTCTATATACAATCTTCCCTCTTTTCCTTATTTAAATTATGAACTTAACCATTTTATTATCCAACTTTGCTTCAGCATGATAAGTTGCATTGGATTTAAAATTCCAGATGGAATAGACACACTTGCTGTGATAACTGTACTAAAATCAAAATTTAATATATTAATTTCTGAATGTTTTGATATAAATGCAGGACTACTTGGTTTTTTAATTTATGGTGTCCTTTTATAATTAGAGAATAAAATTACCTAACTTTATCAATGTGGATTTCATAAAATATTTTAAAGTACAAAGATATTCAATCTTATTATAAATTTGGAAATGTAGTAAAAATATTTAAAATTAAAGAATATATCAAGTGCATCCTGAGCTTTTTTGTTTTCTTTTTAGACTGTAGCTATAATGAAATCCATTTACAGTGCATTTACAAATCTTTTCTGTTGTGTTGTGTGAAGCATGTGTCCCCTCTATGGATTTCCTTGCACAGCTTAGGTCAGAGTTGGATTATAGAAGGAAAGACTTCACACCGATCATTTATAAATGTCTTAGACACTGCTTCCTGTCATGGACAAGGATATGCAAAAGTGAGATAAGAAAGAATTCTTTCTGTTTCTTTTCCTTTTCTTCCAAAGCCCCTTACTTCCTTATGCCACATTTTTAAATGATTTAATGAGGAATAATTTTTAACTAATTAGTTTAGAAGTTAAACTAAATCTAGTTAGACTAAATCACTACAGAAAAATCAATATTACAAATTAAGAAGTACTTAGATAATACTTCCCAAATAGCAAATCAAAATGTCAAATAAAATTGTTCACATTAAGATTTTATGTTCAGTTTACCTAGTAGCTAAGAGCAGCGCAAAGAATAAAATGTCAAAGTTCAGATGTTTTTCAGAAAAGGAGGAAACTGTAATTCCAAATTTTCCAATATATACCAGGCCATAATATTATCCATGTGGTTGAACAGAAAATTTGTAGTAAAAATAAACCAACCAACCAACCATTATTTACCAGTTATGCTAATTAAACCTTTCTAACTCTTTTTTTCAACTGGTGTATTATCTAAGTTAATGACAGATTGTCTTACAAAATGTTCGCTGCTATGTAGCAATATACAGGATAGTTCCATGAATAATTACGGGAATACATATGGGACATGCCTCAGCAGAAATGGTCTTACTTTCTCTGTCTCAAGGCACAGTTTCTTGAAATTTTTTGAACCCTAGCAAGAACTACATTTTACATTATGACCCAGTACATATTCATGAAAACATAATGAAAACAAAAGTTTTAAAAACAATACTTAGACTTAGCCCTGACATATAAACAGCTTGGAAGTTGCCACTCCCATCCTTACAACAAGAAAAAGCCGAACAAACTGAAGATCAGTGGCTTTTCTTGAAGTCATTGGAGAACTAAGGTTGTAGGGTAAACAACCATCCCAAAATCTGGAGAGAAAGGTAAATCAAGCCTGACATCTAAGATCTGCTTACCTGGAGCAGAAGTCACTGGAACCATAAACTGGTAGGAGCACTTAAATGGTAATTCTGATGAATTGCTGGAAGCTGAGTGTGGACTAGCTTGAAAGTAAGAAACTCCTGGGGTCCATTCTCAAGTAGGTCTGTGTCTTTATGGGGAGGGGGAAGGGTAAGCTGTGACAAAGCGAAAGAGAGGCATGGACATATATACACTACCAAACGTAGGGTAGATAGCTAGTGGGAAGCAGCCGCAGAGCACAGGGAGATCAGCTCGGTGCTTTGTGACTGCCTGGAGGGGTGGGATAGGGAGGGTGGGAGGGAGATGCAAGAGGGAGGGGATATGGAAACATATGTATATATATAACTGATTCATTATGTTATAAAGCAGAAACTAATTAAAAAAATGGAAAAAAAAAAAGAAACTCCTGGGGGATGTAGTCTTAAGAGGCACCTATAATTTTGTGGAATTTACCACCAGGAACCCCATCAGGTTCACACAGTGAAGATCTGAGAAAGATCCCCTGAAGGGCTCTGCTAGATCAGAAGAAGACTAATGGTGAAATACCCCCGGAATGTTCTCCATAACAAAGGTCTACTTCTCAGGGGAAACCACTTTACCAGAGCCTCATCCCAGCTGAGGAAGGGCATCCATCCATCCTGTTGTAACCCCCTCTAGCCCTCAAGTCTCACTTCAGGTGGGGAAGGGAAAGCTATGCCACAGCAGAAACACGTGGGACGGTCACAGCTGAAAGACACAGGCCCACTAAAAGACTGATTTAATCATAAGCTTAGACTGCTTCCCCTTCCCCCAACCTGACCATCACCACAGCAGGGTTCCAGTGTAATGGCGGTGGATTCCAGTTGAAAGTATGCAAGATGCAGAATCTTTCTGAGGAGGAGTACTTACGGAAGCACAAGGTTAGGAGGGAAGACAAGGACAAGGACTGTAGAGGAATTTGAAGACTCTGGTACCCACAGCTACAGCAAACAGTAAATACAGCCTAACTCCTAGACAGATTACTCTCAGTACACACTTACCTGTTTCATTTCTTATAGCTGATACAGCATGTCTAGTTTTCAACAAAAAGGTTACAAAACATGCCAAGAAGCCAGGAAAAAACATAGTCTAGAGAGATGAACCACACATCAGACCAGACAGATGTGACACAGATGTTGGAATTATCAGACAGGGAATTTTATATAACTATGATTAACATGTTAAGGGCTATAATGAAAAGTAGACAACATGCAGGAGCATTTGGGTAATATAAGTAGAGAGAAAGTTATTTTATTTCCTTTCATTTTTTCAGTGTTAGAACCTACTAAATGGATGTCGTGATGCACCAGTGGGTCACAAACCACAGCTGGAGAAACTACTCTTTGGAACCGCACTGCCCAATATGATAGCCATTGGCCACATCTGGTTATTTAAGCTTCGTTATAATTCAATGAAATTTAAAATTCAGTTGCACTATCCATATTTTAGGTGCTTCATTGGAACATATCCAATGAACATATCTCAGGAAGTTTGATTGGACAGGACTGACCATACAGTAGAGTTCCTTTTTCTCTACACCAATTACAGAGTAAGAGGGCGTGCCCAGTGTGCTCTTCCAGGCTAGTGGTCTGTGCAGAATCTGCAGTGTAGTTAAGGAAACACTTAATTGGTGGCCAAGAGGGCTGTTTTTATTCTGTATTGAACCATTTACTGGATAACTTTAGACAAGTCTCTTGATCTTTCTGTGCCTCAGTTTTCTTACGGATAAAAAAGCTTCTCTACTTACATTTTAAGTCCTCCTTTATAGGATGTTTGGAGATAAGGGAGACGATGTATAAGACGACACTGAACATCCAACTGAGGAACAAAGTGTCAGTCTCTCCCTCTAGCAAATCCCTTACACATGAGTGGCTTTTCTGGAATAACTCACATTCAGCTTCTGAATGGGGTGTGATAAACCATTTCAAAACTTCCTTCTCTTCCTTTTGGGGAAAAGAATTGAGGGCACCGTCTTTCTCTATAAATACTATACTCCTCATTTTGCCCCCCTCTCTCCTCCTAGTCTTCTGTTTACATCTCTTGATATAAAATTTGTCCCTTTTCATTCTTGGGCAGTCATGCTCAGGAGCATTCCTAATTCTGTGTCATCTCATGTATAGTCCCTGTACCCAATGGTGACTTCCAGGACAGGAAATGATCTCAGTCAGTATCTCAGACCATCTAATAATAGTCTATAAAGATTTAAGCCTTTAAAATTTGTTTGTGCTACTTCTTTGAATACCAAATTAAAATGGAGGATCTAACCCTAAAGTGGAAACATACCAGGGACCCTTCCCCACTCTCAGGGTTCTTTGGAAGAATATTGATGCCTCAGGTTCAGGAGATGGCCTCCATCTGGCAGTCTCTTTCCAGTCTAGGAAAACTGCTCATGTGACTTCATTTCTGATCACCTGGCTTGTGGCTTAATCAGTCACATTACTTAAAATGTGGTTTGCTCTCTGTAAGTGTTCTCTTGTGCTATACCCAGAGCTTCCTGTACTGAGTCTAGCTGGTGTTGAGGGCTGGTAGGGCAACTTCACAATACTGTCCCAGATGCAGGCTTATTTCTAGTCATCATTCCATAGTCCCTAGGGTGTGGTCACAATCATCATGGAACAAGAGGACCTCTAAGCCTCTTGCTATCACACCTATATTCCAAGCAATGTGATGAAGCTAGGTGTGCTGGAACCATTGCATTTCAGGTTGCAAAATGCAATTCTACACACCTCTTCCCTACTTCACATTCAGTGATATTCCCTTGTGCACTAGTATTCTTGGGCTGCCATAATAAAATACCACAGACTGGATAGTGGCCACCTTCTTGCTCTGTCCTCACATGGCCTTTTCTCTGTGCACATGCACTTCTGGTGTTTCTTCTCATAAGTCCTTATTAGATAAGGACCCCATCATTATGACCACAGTTTAACCTTGATTACCTCCTTAAAGGCCTTATCTCCAAATACAGTCATATTGGGGGTTAAGGCTTCAGCATATGAACTTGGGGGAAACACAATTCTGTCCATAACACCTTGGTAGCTTGAAATTGGCCATGGTGGGAATATTTATACCACAGAAGTTGGCAAAACTATGCATCAGTGCTTTTTGTTTTT
Source organism: Mesoplodon densirostris (assembly GCF_025265405.1). NCBI lineage: Eukaryota > Metazoa > Chordata > Mammalia > Artiodactyla > Ziphiidae > Mesoplodon > Mesoplodon densirostris. The sequence goes on from NC_082661.1 coordinate 222,709,196, forward strand.
TTCTTTCTGAGAATCCATTTATCAGCGCACCACTGGGATAAAGAAATGGAGAGGGCCTCATTAAACTAAGAAGGTTTCTGTAAGATATATCTGCTGGTATTTCATTAGTCAGAACTTAATCCCAAGGTCATATATAGCTGAAGGGAAGAATAGAAAAACTAGTATTTTTAGTTGATCAGCAATGTGCCTAGCAAAAAATAAAATCAGAATTCTGTTTCTAAAAGGAAGACATTGGGGTAGGCAGCTAGCATTTTCTGTTAGAGAAGGATACCCGTCTAAGACCAACTAGAATTCTTTACTTCTTTGGAGACCTCCTCTTAACCATTATAAATAAGTGTGTATGTGTGTGTGTTAACAGACTTTCAGCATTGAGGTATATCAAATACTCTGAGGTCTTCTTTTTATCGTTCTCAGAACTCAAAATTTTCTCTACTCAACCCAACATTTTGCCATACTAATATACTTTTTAAATGTATGTCTCTTTTTAGCTTGGTAACAATTCAAAGAAAAACAAAATTATGTTGAAGTACAGTTATGCTGACCAAGATATCAGGAATAAATAAGTTTATTCTCATGTTAACTTCTAAAGAAATTAGAATATTTTAAGTATCCTATATCAAAGAAGTACCAAGCAAATATTCTCACCATATATCTTTCATGATTTATCACCTGACTTTCTTTCAGAAGGTTAACATCCCATCATAAAACTCCTAATCTCTTTTCTGATAAACAAAGTCAATATTTTCTTTCAAAATCATCTTTATGAAATCTACTGAAATTGATTTCATTTCACTCCAGTAACTCCAGAACCCCCTTTACTATGTATACACAGCTGTAGCTGATGAGGTGGACTTTACAACTTTCAGGGTTTTTTTTGAGATTTCTCTTACATTCTCTATTGGATGAATACTTACTTTTGGAAGAGAGAACTTTTCTACATATATTTTCTTTATAATACAGGTTAAGTGTCTAGTCAAGCAATATGAGAGGAGGAAATTTTAGCTTCTTGATCTAGTTAAATATAAGATTGTTATGTTGGGCCTCCCTGGTGGCGCAAGTGGTTGAGAGTCCGCCTGCCGATGCAGGGGATACGGGTTCGTGCCCCGGTCTGGGAGGATCCCATATGCCGCGGAGCGGCTGGGCCCGTGAGCCATGGCCGCTGAGCCTGCGCGTCCGGAGCCTGCGCGTCCGGAGCCTGTGCTCCACAACGGGGGAGGCCACAACAGTGAGAGGCCTGCATACCGCAAAAAAAAAAAAAAAAAAAAAGATTGTTATGTTGGCTTTAAATTTTCCTGAGCAATATTATAAGAGGTCCTTTATCCTCTTCAGGAGATAAAGTAAAATTAATGCTTAAACCTTAAGAACTTTTAAATATTCAACATTTCATCAGGTGGTTTCATCAGGTGTCTTGTACTTAATGGCTTATTCCAAACCCCAGATGTTTGCATGACAATTTTCCAGGAGAATTTGGGAAATATCTCTGTGACAAAGAGTGAAAGTTTTTAAGTGTGTTCTGTGAATGAATTTAAAGAGCTAAATTTTCTTTAATTTTGTTACAATAAAACACAACCTTTCCATTGAAGTGATTATTTAGTGTTATTCTTTCACAGAGAGCACAACAGTCTCGGGTAACTTTAACTTTCTTGATGTGTTACAGCAACATTTACAATGGGGTATATCAGTCACCTTGAACAACTTGTTCACAAAAAGGATGAATGGGTGGGGTAAATAGTACTTAAATAACAGGGCATTAAACCTTGCCTTCCCAAGGGTTTTTCATTGTTATCAATTGAATAAAAGTTCTATAATTTCAATCAACTCTCCTCTTTCTTTTTCCAAACAATTTTAAGAAACTTTCCTGTAATTAGTGGGAACTTTCTTCCTCAGATTAACAACAAATACTTAACTTTTAATGAATGACTTTACTGTTGTAAATTCAAAGTATTACATAGAGATGATTATAGATTACTCCAAAAAATGGAGGTTAGAAGATAAGGAGAAAAGATTTAGTGTTTTGCTTTTATTATAATTTTAACATGTTTTAATCCTTTAAGTTTTTTTAAACAATTAAGTGCAAAATTACATATTCTATTTTGTGGTTTCTAACTACTAAGGATAAAAAAAGAAAACAATTAAGTGTTAAAAGCTAGTAAAATTGTTATGAATTCTTAAAGCCTGACTTCATATTCTCTAAGAGATATAATACTGTGGTACATGCATTTATAGACTCAGCTCCTAACTCCCTCTTTGTGTTTTATAAGATTTTCCTGCTGGCTCTGTCAATGTCATTGTCTACTGTGATGGAATCATTAAGGCCACAGCAGAGATTAAATACTATTCAACCCCAAAGTCTATGAAATGCCTATTGGGAGCAGCAGGTCCAGGAGATGGTGTGTACCAGGTAAATCGATCTTTCCATGAAGTCGACAATAAGCTAAAGAGCTAATGTGGAATAAACGAATGCATACTTTGGTATAAAGTCTGAATGTTGGTTGAATAAGAATGAATTACTGATCATTAGGAAAGGAAGAAATTGACCTATGTGATGCAGAAATGTAGATGAATTAGTTTGTGTAAGTCAAGTCATTCCAGATAATGTCACTGGGAGACAGGTTATCCATTACACAATAGCTGTTGTCATGGGCTCATTTTCAAGCTGTTGCAGACCAGATAAAGAAAGACAGAAGGATTAAAGAGAACTCTTAAACAATGAATTTCCTCTTTATCCAGATGTGGGCAATACAAGATAAAAGAAGGTTTGAGGTTAAGCACTCAGAAAAAACAAGAGTACCACCAAAAAGGAAGTGTGTGGTGTTAATCTAGTAATTGTTATTTTCATGAGGAAATTTCCAAGCTCAGTGTATGTTTTTCTTAGTTTCATTTATCATTGTTGTCTGACAGTGAAAGTTATTCCTTTAAACTAACAACATTTATTTGGAATTCCAGAAATGCTAAACTTTTCTGAGAACTCTGCAAAGTGGCATTGCAGGTTTTTTTCTCTAGTGTGACAAAGTAGTCCTCAGCAAGGATGACTTGGTGAGAAGTTTCTAATCCTCTCCAAGGCCCTGAGTTTGGACCTTCTCCAGTGAGTGACAGATGATGTGAGTGCCCTGCCCTAAGGGACTCATGGACTTAGAATGTCAAAAGTGCATTTTGATCGACTGTAAGCCATTAGTTTAATTTCTGAATTCTGTTTTATTTTTTGTTACCTGACCTACTTTCAGTGGAGAGAAAGCTTGCTTAATGTGGAACTTCTTTATGTGCTTATTACATCAGATTTTCAGAGTGAAATAAATGTCATTTCTTTTAATAGCTGCTTGATAATTAGCATTATAACTTTGCTTAATGGCCTTAGTTTTTCTGTGGGCATGGGAGGAGACCAGAGGAGAGGCGAAGAAAGAGGTAGTTGAATTGAACATGCGATCTTCAGATTTACCACAAAACACTCCATAAGACTTGTAACAGAACCATCAATGATAGGAATGTTGACAGGTTGTCGTGAAGCCTTATTGTTTAAACCAGTTTGGAACTGGAGGCTTTGTTATTTATTTTGTGTGACATATTTTTCTATTAGAGTTCTCCTTTGTGAATGATACATTTTAGAACAATAGAAAAGGTAAAAATGTCTTAGAGAAGGACAGGGAGTAAAATACCATTTGTCAAACTGAGGAGTCTGAGGACATTCGACAAAATATCTATATTGTAACTGCAAAGCAAGAATAAAAGTAACACATTGAAATACAGATCGTTTCACTTTCCTGTGACACGTCTACCTTATCCTCTACTTAAAAAACTTTATTCATTACACAAAGACTAATAACAGCATTATATTGCATTATCAGTATTCAGTCAGCATAGAAGTAAAGTAGCCCCCCAAAACACATTTTTGTGTTGGTTTTGCCTTTGGGGAGGAAAAAAATCTTTGTTTATAGTGAAAATTAAATGTAATTTTTGACTCAAACAGTTTTTCAGAATGTTGTAACATGCAAGTCATGATTTCTTCTACAGCTTTGAATGAATAAAAACTTTTTTGAGTAGTTTTTAGGTAACTAGAAAATGTTTTGTTTCATTTTTACCCTCAGTGTCAGAAATGAGAGGTGAGGAAGGGTTTCTCCCCTCCACTGAGCCTTGGTTCCTATAGTAAAAGGAAGATTGTTGGACAGTCACAGCTTGATTCAGACTTTTACTCTCAGGAAAGAGGCACTTTAAACCTGAGGTTTGAGTATGGAGAGGTAGAATTATTCTAAGCTGGTAACAGCAGACCACAGCTTGGTAAGATGCATTAAGAGATTTGGTTTAATATATACAATTTAAGATGGGTTTAGAGGTTTTGCTATTGTCATGAGGGGACCTACACATATTGTGGAATTAGATTAAACAAATTCTGAGTCTGAGATCTCAGACCCAGCAGAGCTATACCATCACAATCCTGACACACATGGAAAAGGCTGCAATTCACTCAGTCTCCATCACATCTTGGACTAGGTATGACACGGGGTTCATCTCATCCACTGGCATCTGGACCACATGAGGCTTCCCTACCTTGAATTTACCAAGATGGTGAAAGTTGGACTCCACCCTTGATTAAAAAGAAGGATCTGGGCTTCCCTGGTGGAGCAGTGGTTGAGAGTCCGCCTGCCGATGCAGGGGACACGGGTTCGTGCCCCGGTCCGGGAGGATCCCACATGCCACAGAGCAGCTGGACCCGTGAGCCATGGCCGCTGAGCCTGCGCATCCAGAGCCTGTGCTCCGCAACGGGAGAGGCCACAGCAGTGAGAGGCCCACGTACCGCAAAAAAAAAAAAAAGAAGGATCTGCAGGGACACAAAGGAACCTTGTTGTGTTTTAGGGTTACTTGGCCTCAATGGTGGTGTCCCAGCCCACACTGTGCTTCTCCTTGTTGGCATTTGGTGGTTCCTTTGACATTTGGCTTTGTTCTCGTGTACATTACATTTTAAAAGTTGTCTAAAAAGCTGTGCTTTTCCTCTCCAGCATACAACACTGCAGTAATTGTTTCCTTCATGTGCTTCTCTACTACTTTAATTGGGCGATTTGGATATGTTGCACATAGTCCGATGAACATCTCTATTCAAAGAACAATGTGCGTTGTAATTTTATTCACCATATTTATTGTGTATTTGTCAGGACATATACCAGGAGATTTAAGGTTGTGTGTTTTTTTGTGTTTTTTTTTGCGGTATGCGGGCCTCTCACTGTTGTGGCCTCTCCCGTTGTGGAGCACAGGCTCCGGATGCGCAGGCCCAGCGGCCATGGCTTATGGGCCCAGCCGCTCCACGGCATGTGGGATCTTCCCGGACTGGGGCATGAACCCGTGTCCCCTGCATCGGCAGGCGGACTCTCAACCACTGCGCCACCAGGGAAGCCCTCTCTTTTTTAATATATGTATTTTGTGCTATAAAATTTTCTCTCAGCCTGCTTTAGCTGTGTTTCACAAATTTTTATATGTTATATTTCACTTTCATTGAGTTTAATCTACTTTTTCATTTCCCTTGAGATTTATTATTTGATTCTGGATTATTTAGAAGTATTTTTTGCCTTCCAAATGTTTGGAGACTTTCCCATTATCTTTATGTTATGGATTTCTACTTAGATTTCATGTAGTCAGAAAACATTTATGATTTAAATTGTTTTAAATTTGTTGAGATTTTTTTATATCCCAGGAGATGCTCTATCATCCTTTATGTTCCACAGGCACTTGGAGAGAATGTGTATTCTGCTATTGTTGGATGGAATGTTCTAAAAATGTTGTTTAGTTCCTTGTTGGTTAGATCATTGGATGATAGTGTATTGAGTTTGTCTATATTCTTGCTGATTTTCTGTCCATTTGTTCTATCCATTTTTGAAAGACATATTTATGTCTCCAACTACAGTTATAAGTTTGTCTATTTCTCCTATCAGTTCTGTCAGCTTTTACCTCACATATTTTTGCAGCTTTGGTGCATACACATTTAGGATTATTATGTCTTCTTGGTGGATTGATCCTTTTATCAGTATATAATGTCTCTTTCTGTTTTTGGTAGTCTTCTTTGCTATAGTGTCTACTTTATCTAAAATTAATATAGCTACTCATGCTTTCCTTTGTCATGATTCCATGATCCATATTTTTTTTATCCTTTCACTTTTATCTGTCCATACTGGTGATTTGAAGTAAGTTTCTTAAAGAGAGCGTGTCACTAGATCATGTTTTTAATCCACCCTACAAATCACTGTCTTAATTGGTATGTTTAGACCATTTACATTTAATGTAATAATTGGTATGTTAGGGCTTTAGTCTGCCATTTAATTTTTTGGTTTTAGTTTGCTCTCTGCTTTTTATTTATCTAGGGTTTTTCTTGCCTTACTGTGTTTTACTTAAAATTTTTTTAAAGATTTCTATTTTGATGTATCTCTTGTGTTTTGAGTACATCTCTTTGCACATCTCTTTTAGTGGTTGCTCTAGACAGTGTTACATATTCATAACTTATCACAGTCTACATATGTCCTCATTTTACCTGTTGGAGTGAAGTATTGAAATCATCTCCCTTTCTTTCCCTCTACCCCTACCCCATTTATGATACAAAAGCCTTAGATATTCCATCTACATACATTTAGAACCACATCAGATAGTATTTTAGTTTTTGCTTCAAACACTGAACATAATTTAGAAAACTCAAGAGGAGAAGGAAAGCCTATTGTATTTACCTATTTTTTTAATTTACAGTGTTCTTTCTTCCTTACCCCTGTTCCATGATTCTTTTTTTTTTTTTTATCATACCCTTACTGTTTAGAGAATTTGTTTATTTCTTGTTTTAGGGTGTATCCGCTGGCAACAAATTTCCTAAGTTTTCCTTCATCTGAGAATGTCCTAATTTCCGCTTCATTACTGAAGGATGTTTTTGCTAGGCATAAGACTCTTGGTTGAGAGTTCTTTTTCTTTTAGCACTTGACAAATACTGTGCCTCTTCTTTCCTACATCGATGGTTACTACTGTGTTTCTAATTGCTTTTACCCTGTAAGTAAGGTTTTGTTTCTCTCTCCCTTATTTCAAATTTTTTTCTTTGTCCTTAATTGTTGAAGTAACTTATGATGTCTCTCAGCATGTAATTCTTTGGGTTTGACCTGTTTGTGGTTTGCTCAGTTTCTTGAATCTGTATGTTTGTCTCTCGCTAAATTCAGGATGTCTTCAGTCATTATTTCTTTGTGTACTTTTTCATCCCTACCCTCTTTCGCCTCTCCTCCTGGGACTCTAAATTACATGAATGTTAAATTTTTTTGTTATACTCTCACAAGTACCTCAAATGCTATTTATTTTTTTCAGTCTATTTTCTCTCTGTTATACAGGTTGAGTATTTTTTATTGTTCTAGCTTTAAGTTTACTGATTCTTTCCTCTATCCTTTCCATTCTGCTGTTGAGCCCATCCACTGAGGTTTTATTTTGATTATTACATTTTTCAGTTCTAAAATTACAAATTGGTTATTTTTTACACCTTCTCTTTCCTTGTTGAGGCTTTCTATTTCCTTGCTGAGACCTTCTATTTTTTATTTATTTATTTCAAGAATGAGTGTTATTGCTTGTTGAAACATTTTTATCATGGCTGTTTTAAAATCTTTGTCAGATAATTACAAAATTCTTCTCATCTGGTTTTGGCCTTTATTGATTGTCTCTTCATTTAGTTATGAGATCTTTCTGATTCTTGTTTCTTGTATGATAATTGATTTTCTATTGAAATCTGACCATTTCCATTGCGTTTAAGGAGAAGAAAAGGAGAAAGTGTAACTCTTCCATCTTCCCAGAAGTAAAAGTCCATAATTCTAATATCTTTTAAAATAGATATGTTATGTATTTTTCTCTCTTAGGAAGAAATACTCATTATAATAAAGTTGCTTATAGAAATAAGTATATATGTATATAACATCTTCATATTCAAATAGAATTGTGATCTATAAATATATATGCAAATTACTTTTTAAGTACATTCATCAATCCCACATTCCATCACAGGGCACTGAAAAAATTCCCTTGGAAAAAGTCATATGTTTACTTCATTATTTTGTAATTATTCTTCTGTCTATTTAATTTTTTTGTCTATTCCGTATATTAGTTTTTCTGCTTTCTTTTTCTCATATTCTTGATAGAGATCTATGTGTGCATGCTTATGTATATATGTTTATATTATTTATGTATATTTAATTTTTCCTAAAACCAAACACTATTGCCAATATAATTTTATCATTTTATTCTGCTCTTATTTTTGTATCAAGTTGCTCATTTATAACTAATGTCTTAGGTTGGTTGTGAATTTTGCTGAACAAATATTAAACTACTCCATTTTAATTTTTCTGCTTGGAGAACAGTTGTGCCAACCTCATCAAGTATTCTTAGGGTTGCACAATTTATTTGAAGGAGAGAAAAATTTATGGCATTTTCTAATTTCGATGCCAGTGTTTAGAAATGATGCCTATTTTCATCCTTGAAATTTAAAAAGAAGCGTAACTACTCAAATCAGGTTTTTCTAGTTAGGGTATCTTCTGGGGAGAAATTCTTTGGGGATTATGTTAGTAACCATTTCTGTGATTTTTCACACCTTTGTTTTGTGTTCTGTACAGTTTATTTATATGCAGGTATAATACTAGTAGCATGATTATGAAATTGAAAACAAATGATTCAGCTAGTTATCATAGGCTAGAATATTAAATGGTATCTGCACTCTTTCTTAATTAATTAAATATCCTTTTCTGCATAGTGAGAGCTTTTGTTCTGATTCTAAGAACGCTGCTACTTCATTTTAAAAGTTCAATGATATAAGCTGTAGCATTTCTCACATTAAAGTGTCGTAGTTCCTCTGTGTGAGAAATTGTACTTCTAAGATTCCTCCTGGGAACTCATGCTCTTTCGAATTCTCTATATCTCAGAATTTCAGAGCTGAAGGAACCTGAGAGGTTATCTTATGCCTAACTTATACAAGAGTGTAGTAACTGTATTGACACACTAATCTCTACTCATTAAATCTTGTACACTTTGGGGAAGAAATAGTAAGTTTATCTCTTTATTTTAAAATGTCAAGGACAAGATAATAGCCTATGCAGAACTCTCATGGCCATTGACACAAGTTTTTTTTTTTTGTTTGTTTGTTTGTTTTTTAAAATTATCTTGACTTTTTTTTATATAGTGTTTATTTTTACTTGTTGACAGTTTGCTTTATTTATTTATTTATTTTTGGCTGTGTTGGGTCTTCATTTCTGTGCGAGGGCTTTCTCTAGTTGTGGAGAGCGGGGGCCACTCTTCATCGCGGTGCGTGGGCCTCTCACTATTGCGGCCTCTCTTGTTGCGGAGCACGGGCTCCAGACGCGCAGGCTCAGTAATTTTGGCTCACGGGCCCAGTTGCTCCGTGGCATGTGGGATCTTCCCAGACCGGGGCACGAACCCGTGTCCCCTGCATCGGCAGGCAGACTCTCAACCACTGCACTACCAGGGAAGCCTGACACAAGTTTTTAAGAAACTTTATAAACTAATGTTAGGGTTTTTATACTTTCTTAATTCCTTTTATCAAGTCCTATAGCTAAAACATATTCTTTTTGAGCTTTAGCATAAAGAATGTGCAAATACATTGCCAGTAATGTTTTGCCCCACTGTTCCTATCAAAGACTTCCTGAAAAGACTGAGTAATAATTACTCTAATATAAAGTTTTCACAACATTATTAATAGAATAGGTCCCACTCATATCAATATTCAACCGCATAAGCAGTCATAGTTATGCTGATACTTAAATAAGCTTAATTTAATCCACATAACAAACATATCCATGTTACGTATTATAAGCCTTAAACAACTCCTTGTTGCTTGATGAATTAAAATCTTTTTGTCAGACATACAAGGCACTTTTTTGAAATGCCCACTTCCTCTCTCTCATTCTTCTGCAGTCTTACGGAAAGTCCTGAAATCCTTAACCAGGTCATGCTCCATGACACCTCCCTGACTATATGCAATTTGTGCCTTTAGTCCAGAGCTCCTTATTTGCATAGCAATCTCAACTTTGGTCATCTCTTCCATAGAGCCTTTCCTGACTATTTCTTCCTCTGTGGAATTGAGCCACTTCCCTTTTTGCCTGCCCTGTACCTGACCTGTAGAGATTTTGTATAATAGTACCTAGAACTCAGTTCATTGCCCCAAAACAATGACAAGTCCCTGAATGTCTTGATGGCAGAGCTTGTTGTCTCATCTACCCTCCATCTGCTTTTTTGGTTTTTTTTATAAATGATCTGGATGAAAGGGCTTCGCATAGTTCATAGCATTAAGTCGATTAATGTTGGGTTTTGCTTTGCATTCCATAGCTATAGGTTGAGAAAAAGCCTTTCATCCTTTCTCTCCACTTCTAGGTAGGACTTTTAGAAAATCCAGAAAGGCCTGAACCACTTTATTATTTGAGGTGCCCAGATTATTGAAAAATGAAGAAATAGAGTAACATCTTTTTTTTTCAATCCAGTCATTTAATTTCTGTGACTCCGTATTGGCGATATGTATAATTTATTTGGAAATCATTTCAAACGTCTTTATTGGACACTTTTGTTTCACAGTTCTCTCTCCACCCCATGGCTTTGTTGATTGGCCCACTTCCTCAGCTTTAATCAACTATGTCACACGTCGATTTGGTCCCAGACATTGCTTCACAAAACTCAGTTCAAAAGAACGGTGGCCTTTGCAATAGGTTATGTCATTGGTAGTAGAACACTTGGATTCTGCATGGCTCCTCCCAAAATGTTCAGATTAGGGAAATAAAGTTGATATATAGTTATTTTATATTTAAAGGGGAAAAATAGGCCAAGATGAATATTCTCCCTCACTTTGACACAGAAATAAAATAATCTATTTAAGACTATTCCATTGCTAACCCTTAAGGTAAAGAATCAGACTCATCATTTTATTATTTCATTTATTAAAATGTAACATGTATTTTAACAGAATTTATTATTGAAACAAATTTCAGTGTTATCATTGACCTCCTGTTATGCTCTTCTAAAATTAGTGAGTATTTAAGTAAATTAACTCATCCAAAAGCAAAGACTTATTTCTTGCATCCGTTCTTCTATTATTCTAATAATTGGCTTTTAGGCAAGTCCCTGATGTTTTGTATTATTCTTTAAAAAAAAGGTGTAAGTATTATTAAAGATTACTCAGTATTTCCTCCAGTCAATAATTTTCTGTTATATTACACTAAGATGAGTTTCTCTGTATATACCTGAACTAAGAAAAAATTTCCTTTTCATTTGAAAACAGAATGACATTGATGAACTTGATCATATTCTCACATCAACATTCAAACAGGAGATACCATATTATGAGTTCCAATCACTCCAAACTGAAATCTACCCTCAAAAAGAATGTGAGTATTTTCCAAATGCATCAATTATTCTATTTGTCACATTTCAGTGTATGTAACTACTTAATAAATATTATAGCAATATTTATAATATAAATATTATAGCATTGCTGATGAAATGTTTTGACAATCCCCATCCCTGGTGAGAGAAGTGGTTTTTATTCTAAGGAAATATTTAGATAATGTGTGATGAAAATTGTTCATCATAACATTATTTATAGTTACCAAAAATGGAAATAACTTCCAAAGATAGGTAACTGATCAAATAAATTTTGGTGCATCTGTTAATGCAACCATCATAAACAAATTTTATCATAAATTGATTTGCTGGCTGGAGTGATGCTTTGATATATATTTAATCAAATAAAAGCAGGGTATACAGCAGTAGATAGAGTGTGATCCTCTGTTTTAAAAAGTATATATGTTTAATAACATATGTTTATATATATGTATATATATATACATATATATATAAAAATTGATGGTCTGGACAGATATGCCTCTGCTAACAGTTATGTTTGGGTTGTGCAATTTCGGAGATTACGTTTTTTTAGTTTGCTTTATCTGTATTTTGTACAATGACTACATATTATTTTTATCATATAAATATATATATACATATATAAAGAAAAGCATATATAGGAGATACTATAAAAAAATCATACTTTAAATTTTATCACGAGCTCAGTAGCATACTTTCTATATTAGTTTGTTTCTGCGTAATTGGTTGACACATTGTTTATAATACGTTTATATGCCCAGTATGTGCCAATCACTATGATGGAGATGTAATGGTGAGTAAGACAGGCATGGAGCAAAAGGATATTAGAGGTCTCCTGTACGCATACTGTAGGACTAATGAGCAGAGATTTTTTTCTGTGCTATTTGAAGCAGTTTTATCATCAGGCTGGCAGGCCTGAGGGAAGCAGGAAGAAAAGAATAGGAGCCTTAAGGCACAGCCGACTGTGATTCACCCAGATGTGCTAGAACCTGCATTATGTATGGTGAGGTTACATTATGGGGAAAGGTCAATGGTAGGCTAGTTTTGAATAACTAATTTGTGATAGTAGTGCAAACTTATTTTTATTTCCCATATACATTTTTTTCCCATATACATTTTAACAACACAATTCACTACAAAGGTTAGACATTAGGTTGGGATAGAAAAGGAACATGACATGATCTCTCACTTAAGACACTCATCATTTAACTGGAGAAACAAGATCATATATATGTAATAATAGAAAGAAACAAGGTGCTACACTTCATGAAATTCATTATACTGACAAAAGAATTTTAGAGAAAAGCTGGATTATTCTTCAGGCTATGCTTCCTAAAGGAGGTGGGATTTTACCTAGGTCTTGAATTATGTGTCTCAGTGAGAAAAGAGAAAGGAAACAGGAATTCTAAGGAAGAGAAAGTGTATCCAAAGGTATGAAGATGGAGTTATTACACAACTTTACAAATTCCCTCAGCATTATATTTGTTTAGGGTTGTGGAACGAGAATTGTGGGGTTGGAGAGGAGAGGATGGCTGTGGTCTCTCATTTTATAGATAAAGAATTCAAGGTGGGATTGAAAGTGCTTCTCAGTGTCTCATTTAGGTTGTAGGATACGAATTTTAGAGTTGGAAAGGATGGAATAGACTTGGTCCTTTATTTTTATAGAAAAGGAATTCTGGATTGGTTAAATTGGAGCACCTGATCATGTGGATCTGATTCAGTAGGTACGGGGTACAGTCAAGCTTCTGCTTTTCAAACAAGCTTCAAGGTAAAGCTGATGCCGCTCATGCTCAGACCTTTCACTGAGTATCAAGGGTTTAGAGCAGTGGTTCTCAAACTTGGTGCATATTATAATTAGCTGCAGAGCCTTCAGAATATCCCATGCCTAGGCCACACCCCCCAAATTAATGAAGAATCTGGGAGTGGGTTCCAGCTATCAGTACTTTTTAAAGTTTCCCAGATGATTCCAGTGGGCAGCCAAGTTTATCGATCCCTAATGGCTTCATATTACTCTCTCTTTACAAAGGTTAGAAAGTTAACAGCATATGAAAATTTTGAACCATTCTTAGAAAGTAATGATTATTCTGTATTTGAAAAACTATTTTTATAAAAAATTGCATTTTTAAAAAGAAGCTAAAAATGGAAAGTTCAATATAATCTAGGTGATTCATTCAGAAACCATATTGCTGGGTATTGCTAGATGGCAGATGCTATTAAACCCATAACAAGCAAATAACATAACATTAGGTTCTAATTCGTAGTGGAAGTGCAAAATAACATAACACAAATTACATAATAAAATATGCAAGATAGACATGAATATGGCTGAACTCATGTTTCGCTTGCCTCCTTGGCCCTGTAATCTTGGATCAATGTCAGCCTCAGAATATCTGGTCTTTAAGACCTTGCACCTATATTTTCATAATGTTTAAGTTGAATTGATGGTAAGATTTGAGAAGCCTTTATACATAAAGTGGAATTAATGGTAGGTTATTGAATAACTTCTCTAGAAACACCACTAGAGATATTCTGAGAGGTAAATTCAGCAAACAATGAATTGGGTATATTTACAAATGTCTGTCCCTGAAGACAGTTCTCCAATTATTTGGTGAAATGTTTCATTTATTAAACATTTATTTATTACTCTATATTTTAGCTGAAATAAATTGGAGGTTAGGACATTGTGAGGGGAAATAATCATAAGGAACTGACAGAGCATACTTTAGTATTGACCTGTCCTAAGGAGGAGACATGGAACTACCCTCAGATACCTATTGTTCTTTAAAAATATGAAATTAAATGCTATGTTAATCAAAACTATTTATCTTATTATTATTCCATCCTCTTTTCTTTTCCAAGTTGATTCTGGTAAATTCTGGATTTAGTCCCTGTCACTTCATTTATAATAAGTAAACTGCTATTCCGTGCCACTATGTCTTGGTCATTTTCACTTCTGTCTAGCCAATAAACTTCCTCATTTACTTTTTTTTCCCTTAGTCAGGCAAAGTTGAGGGGGGTGGGAGTGTTGCAGAGATAAGATAGAAAGTGTACAGGAAATCAAATCTGCTTTAATGTTCTCTTACCCTGTAATGCTTCATTATTGAATTAAAAATACCATTTTCCATTGATAAGAATTTTCCACTGAAAAAGTTCTCCCTGGAAGTAGAATATAATAAAAGGTTTCCAAATGAACTTGATATATTAATGCAATGTATCATACATGCACTTTGAACATAATAGTCATAGAAATAATTCCTAACAACTTTCTAGTGTGTGAATCATCAGGGCTTGTGAAATCAATATAGGAGATCATAACAGACAATGTTTCTGATATATAAGACACTAGAATAGAAGATATCAGAGTGCATCCCTTAAAATAAGAGTATCGCTGTGAGCAGCTTCCATTTTGGTTGTAGTTGTCTGTATAAACACACATGGTCTGAGCCATCAGGAGATCAGGTTGAATGACTTGACTTGGTGTAGTGGTGAGGTAGAACAGCACACCTGGACTAACACAATTGCTTTAGTCCTTCTGTAGCTCTCCCCTATCCTGAGTTTCAAGCCATATTCCAGAGTCTTATAAGTCTTAAGCTGCAGCAGGTATGTGAATTTCCCTAACTTCTCTTCCGAACCCTTCCAAAGGCTGGGTAATGCTGAGGATCTCTTGTTATTGATAGGAAAAAATAAGTTGTATCGCTTGTTTTTAAAAGTGGCTGGAGTTGCAGGTTAAATCTCCGGAAGTAACAGTCTGAGGAAAAGGAAACTAGGTTACTTTGAGGCAGATCATGTACCTTCATCCAGAAAGGAGAATGGTTTAACAAAGCCCATGCCAGTTTCTAGAAAAGCATGTCAAAATGTTTAACCATTTACAAAAAGTGGTAATATCTTAATCTGAAACAGGACAGCATGTGATCACCAGCGACATGTGGAAATATTAATTCAGTATATTATCTCCTAAAATGTCTGTGAAATGAGGAGCATGTAACTGGATATTCAGTACACATGTAGTAGTCACTGTGGCCCTAGGATTTATCTTGGACTTGTAATATCTTTAGGTTCACAGAAAATAGCTCATTTGCTATCTGAGTAGAGGAGAACTGAATGTCACTGAGTTGTTTCTTTTTATATCATCAAATAATTTAAACATGCAGAAAAATACAGAAAATAATATAAACAACACCTGTACCTGTCATTTAGGATTGCCAGATCTTAACATTTTGTCACATTTGCTTCAGATCTTTTTTTATAAGAAGTAAAATTCTACAGATATAGTCAAATTTTTCTGTTTCCCTTTGTGATTCCATACACTTGAAAAGTAACCATTACTTTAATTAAACTTATTGATGACCATTCCCTTGCAGTTCTTCATTCTTTTACTACATACATTTGTTTCCTTAATTCATATACAGTCATGTGCAATTTTGTAGATTTTGTGTAAATGATAATCATACTTTTTCTTCAATGTACTATTTTTGCCCAGTGTTAATTTTTTTATATTTATACATGTCTTTATGTAGATCTAGGTCATTCATTTGAAATATTCTATAGCATTGGATTGTTTGACTATACCACAGTATGTATCTGTTCTCCATTATTAACCATTATTATTAATGGGTAATAATGTTTTCAAATGTTTTATTGTTGCAATTAATTCTATCATGAACATTCTTACATATGAATTCCTATGCATATATGTTATAATTCCTCAGGAGATACGATTACCAATAGAATTTCTGAGTTAAACAGGTATGTACTTATTCTGTAGTGCTAGATATTTTCAAATTTCTGTGGAAGATACTTTTACTAATTTATAAATAATTCTACCAGCAGTATTGTGCCATTGTTCCACATCTTTTCTATGTTAAGAACTGTAAGTTAAATATATTTTTTGCAGTCTAACAGGCGGGAAGTGGTATCTCATGTTTTAATTGACATTGTCATTACAGATATAGTTGAGCATTTTTCTTCTGTTTATTTACATTTCATTTTTCCTCAGTGAATTTACATTTAATAGTCTTCATTTATTTATGTTGGTTATTTTTTTCTTACTGAATTTTGGGAGATTTCTCTCTCTCTCTCTCTCTCTGTCTATATATATATATATATATATATATATATATATATATATATATATATATATACTGGATAGTAACATTTGTCAGTTTATACATTGCAAATGTCTATTTAATTCATAGCTTGTCTTTTAATTTATATGTTATATTATGAAGCATATAATTAAATTCATCATAAAACTTGGTATCAGAGCTGATCCCCACCTCATTCTTGAAATTATTTTTGCTCTCCTTATTCCTTTAGTTGCCCTAAAGTTTAGTTGTCCTTTAGTTATCCTATATTTAGAATCAATTTGTCAAATTCCATGAAATACTCTAATAAAATTGAAAGAACATTGTAGATTAATTTAGTAAAAACTGTCATTTTTATTATACTTAACTCTCTGTGTCATAAGCATGATATTTATTTGGGTTTTTTAACATCTTTCCAAAAAAATATTTTTTGAAATTCTTAAAAACCGTTGTTAGCTTTATTTCTGTTTATTTCATGGTTTTGTTAACATCAAAACTATTATTTTAAAACTATTTGTGACTACTCCTTTTCTTGATACCTATGGGATTGAGCCAGGGATCTTCTAAATGTAGCATTGTTCTACATGGAAAGAAAAGTTTTTGAAAATGAGGAATTACTAATCTTATTCCCTGAAAAGAAAATTAGGAACAGATGGAAGCAATTATCAAGGATATTTTACAAAAAACAATTTTTAATGTCTTCCCAAAATATGAATTTCACAATGCATGAAGTTGTATGGACCTTTCTAGTTTTCATTTTAAACCACTGGAGAAGAAAATTGGGGCAATGAAGAAATCAATGCAAAGGAAAAGAAATGGTGAAGATTATTTCGCATTCTGACATGAGAAGTAATAGATGATAGGAAAAAATGTAGTCATGTAAACTCACTTCAAATTAGTAACAAACGCATCACTGTTGGTAAATACACAAAATTAGGAACAGATTCACACATAACACATTATCAAAACTTGTAGAGCTTGAGTGAATTGGAGCTTTGGCATGTAAATTGACTGTAAAATGATGGATTCTTCCACTTCATTTTTTTTGATAACATAACCTACCAGTGCAGATTTTCACATATCCTACCAAGGATATTTTTAGCATATTTTCAAGTTAATTTCATGAATTGATGGTTTAATTTGTATCAAATAATAATAAAATTAAACAACCACTTTGAATCCTGCAAAATGATTTTTTACTTGATTAACCAAAAAAAACACCCATTTTTTTCAGTATTATACTGCTATTATTCACTTTTACAGTGTTTCTTCAAGGAGTCTGTATTTCTCCAGATGTGAAGTTTGAAAATGAATGCTTATAAACATGACTATGGTTTAAGGATATAAGTAAAAATTAGGGAAGGAGGTGGGGGGAAAGGAAGAAAAATTTATATCGGAGCTAGAATTTGGCTTTCTCTATATTTGAGTTATTCCTCAGACCAGGAAGCACCTCTGACCTTGAGTCTACTGGGAACATAGGGAAGACAGAGCAATATGTCTTGCAGAATCAAAGAAACTTCCCTGGTCTCAGGCTGCATTGTAACACTGTAGAGATAGGCCATGTGCCATCCTGAGTCCAAAAAGCATTGAGGCCAACCCTTGACCACTTTGACCAATGAGTGGTTAACCTTCTCCACCTCTCAACAACATTCATAATTCGTTTCGCATTCTGCTCATTGCCATCACTGTAACATCACATAATTGTGTTGTTACAGTAAGGGAACAGTTGTGTAATAATTGAGGGCTCTGTAGTTATAGATGAAGAAGGTGAGTCTGCAAATGTAATATTTTCTCTCAATTAAGAAAACTTTGATCAAAAAAGATTCTGGGGCCTCCCTGGTGGCGCAGTGGTTGAGAGTCCGCCTGCCGATGCAGGGGATACGGGTTCGTGCCCCGGTCTGGGAGGATCCCATATGCCGCGGAGCAGCTGGGCCCGTGAGCCATGGCCGCTGGGCCTGCGCGTCCGGAGCCTGTGCTCCGCAACGGGAGAGGCCACGACAGTGAGAGGCCCGCGTACCGCAAAAAAAAAAAAAAAAAAGATTCTGTTAAGCAGTCTTATTTATTCATTTATATTACAAGTGTAAGCAAAGTGTCAGACACTCTTCTAGGCACTCCAGACACAGGGGACCATTATAGAAAAATCTGTTTTTATGGAGTTTTATTTTAGTGAGGGCAGCAGAAAAACAATAACAAAATAAGCAGTTTTATTTCAAAAGGGATACTGGTAATGACAAAAATACAATAAAGTGAGAGTATAGGGAGTTAGGAGGTGATGAAAAGTCATGCAAAGATTTTTAAATGGTTTGGTATCATCTAATTTACATTTTAAAAATTGTTGCTATAGAGAACAGATTACAGGTGTATGAGAATGGAAGCAGAGAAACCAGATAGGAGGCCATAGTGGTCTCAGGGAGACATGATGGTGGCTGTCACCTGGTGTTGGCAGTGGAGATGTTGACACTTGCTCTTACTTGGTAGATATTTGAAAGGGACGATGGTGACATATTGTCAAAAGCCCAGGAAGGAGGTCATATGTGGTATTCACAGCCATGGACTGGATGAGATCATTCGATAGAAAAGTATAGTTCAGAGCAAAAGTCTGAGTCCTGGGCAATGCAGTATTTAGAGATCTGGAAGAAAAGTTTCCATAAAAGGAGACTGACAGCAGGAATGCCGGCTGAAGTAGGAGTATGGTGTCTTAAGAGACAAGTGAAGAAAATGCTTCTGAGGGAAGAAAGTGATCAACCATGTCACATCCTACTTCAGAGAGTAAGAGTGGAAAATGCCACAAAATAATTTGTGATTTACAAAACTATTCATTAATACCAAAAATGCCCCCCAGTGGATCCAGGTGTTCCCCAAATCTTTGTACCAAGAATACCATGTAGATCTTTTGGTTTCTCCTTAAAGTCTGTATCAATGGATAGTGTCTCTAAAGCAAATATTGCGAAGATAAAGAAGTATAGTTCTGATTAACTGCTCCCCAAGACCCCCCAGATTCTGTAAAATATCTAAAAGTAATTGAATATTCAGACTGATTGAGAGCATGCAAGATGTTAACAAGTGAAAAAAAAAAAAGCACTATCCAGAAGAAACAGAGGAGAGGATTATGTCAAGTTTCTATTAACTGCCATTTGGACTCATTTTCTTTGTAGTGAACCTAAATTTCATTTGGTATATACCTTCCTTCATTTTAAGCATCTCCAAAGTTGAAGACTGAGTTTAGGTATATAGATATTTGGATAAGGAATGAATAGAAGCCTACAGGACAGATTATGAACAGGGCAGTATAAAATACAAGGACCAGGATAGCAGATGAGGAAAAAAAATGTAACAAATTAGTCTGAGAATCCAAAGTGTGTGATAACAGCAGGATTAACAGCACACGATAAAGAACAAGCTTTCAAGTTCAAGCACTTTGCTCCATTGTCTCAGTTACTTTCACATCATTCCTATCTAGCTGAGAACCAGCTTCTGACTGGAGTCATCCTGGAAGCCAGAAAGATGAGCTTTCTCACAGAAAGTTGAGAATTGCACTTTTACAGAAGAAATTCTTGGCAGTAATGGCAATCTGGGAAATAAGCATGACCTCTGCCCATGATATTTGACTGACTATAAGAAATTGTATCCTCCATGATCATTATCAACAGAATCCAAATGGAGATTCCTTCTGTAAGAATATAATGTGTGATGTTTGGTTGAAATATGTTTCTAACAATGCTTTACTTCTCACAGTGCTGTCAGATTGTGTTTCTCTAAGAAATAATTAAGGGAAATATCTTTTAGCATTAAACTGTCTGTTCTATTTGAATCCTTTCTGTTTACTACCCATGAGAAGATATTTTTAAAAATGTAAACCATGATAAAAGACGGACACCCTTAGAGAAACTGAATAGAATGGAGAGAAAGTCTAGTCCAGACATACTTTGTATCCTTTGCAGTTTTATTTCACTCTCTGTTAGGTTAATCTCAATTTTATTGGCTATCTACTCTTGCTTATTTATGCAAACCAAGCCCCATTCTTTTTTGTATTGATACTTTTGCTCTCAAACTTTAGTGGGCATCCGAATCGCTTGGAAGGTCTGTTAAAACTCGGATTGCTAGGCCCCATTTAGAATTTCTGATACCACAGATCTGGGGTGGGCCAAAGAATTTTACATTTTTCACAAATTCATAGATGATGCGGATGCTATCGGTCTGTGAATCACCAGGAAACCATTGATTGAACACAGCAGTAAAGGGTGGTACAATTTATTTTCTGTTCTTTCCTTTCCTTTTCTTTCCTTTTCTATTCCTTTCTTTTCTTTTCTTTGATAAGTTAAGTACCTGAATAAAATTGACATGAATAACATTAAAGTCAAGATAGCAGATTTTTTAAATTCAATCACTCCATGTCCCAGGACTAAAAATCATGGATACAGAATGAAGTAGTCTTAGAGTGATTGTTTATCTCAAAAATGCATTTTTTTGAGTATCATTATTAAAAATAAAAATAAACCCTCATGAATTCTTAGAAGTTTAACACACTTGGCTTCAAACTAGATACTCTTCTAGATACTGAGGGAAGATAGAGGAATGTGAGATAAATAAAATAAATAAAACCCATACACTCAGCAGGCACCCAAGAAGAGGGAAGAGAAAATAAAATCACAAAGATAAGTCTCACTAATGTAGTGTGTGCTGTACTAATAAGAACCAACACTTGCATTTTGTGTACTCTGTGTCAAGAATAATTCTAAGCACCTTACTTCCTTTATCTCATTTAATTCCTCTCAACAAACCCGTGGTAGGTAATATTTTAAACTCTGATTTACAGATGAGGCATTGAGAGTTTATATCATTTGCTCAAATGGTGGCAGGCCTGGGACTTGGATCCAGTCAGCCCGGCTGAGGTTATTGACCACTCCTCAGCCACTGCAGCCCTATACATTGTAAGGAGCTATAGCTCCAGGGGGTCACAGGAGCCCAGAGAAAGAGGGACAGTCGGAGGAAGCTTCCCAGGAAGATAATCTTACATTTAGAGGAAAGGTTATGAATTATTTCTGCTAAATTATTTAAAATTACTACTTTAATGAATAATTTATAAAGGCAAGTTTGAAATTATCTCCGATACTCTTTATGTTATTTTTTGCAGTCCCAGAAACATGGTGATTTTTGTTTCACAGTGCGTGATTTCCTTCAAATCACCACTTTTGCCTCTATGGGCAAATACTGTCCTTTAGGAAGGAGCCCTGTCTCTTTTTCTCACGGATTTATTCCTAGCGCCTAGGAGAGTTTCTAGCACTCAATAAATATTTACCACATTAATTTGATAATGGCAGCAAAGTTAACCATAGACTAAAATCATTGAAACCCTGGTAGGCATCAGGTATTAGACTAGTATTACTTGAGCTCCAAAAATAAAAGAGCTCTTCTTTGTAGGAATATAAGGCAGCTATACATAATGTCACTTTCTTTTCTTTTCTTTTTCTTTCCTTTCTTTACTTTCTACCTCTTATCTATGGCATCTGCCATTAACAGAATGAAACATTGGCATATGAGCCTTTTGAATGTGCTGCACTGAACTGTGTGCAGTGAATGAGACACAGATGCTCACCTCCTCTGGGTTGACACAAAAAAAATGTAGGTTTTTCAAGGTCAAAAGTAATAAGTTTAAATCTATAAGTTTATCATAGGGTGAGGGAAAAAACATAAATAGTGTCCATTACTAACTGATAACAGGAAATACTCTGTAATATTCACTCTTTTTTTTTTTTACATCTTTATTGGAGTATAATTGCTTAACAATGGTGTCTTACTTTCTGCTTTATAACAAAATGAATCAGCTATACATATACATATGTTCCTATATCCCCTCCCTCTTGCGTCTCCCTCCCACCCTCCCTATCCCACCCCTCCAGGCGGTCACAAGGCACCGAGCTGATCTCCCTGTGCTATGCGGCGGCTTGCCACTAGCTATCTACCTTACCTTTGGTAGTGAATATATGTCCATGCCACTCTCTCACTTTGACACAGCTTCCCCTTCCCCCTCCCCATATCCTCAAGTCCATTCTCTAGTAGGTCTGTGTCTTTATTCCTGTCTTACCCCTAGGTTCTTCAGGACATTTTTTTTCTTCTTAAATTCCATATATATGTGTTAGCTTATGGTATTTGTCTTTCTCTTTCTGACTTACTTCACTCTGTATGACAGACTCTAGGTCTATCCACCTCATTACAAATAGCTCAATTTCATTTCTTTTCATGGCTGAGTAATATTCCATTGTATATATGTGCCACATCTTCTTTATCCATTCATCTGATGATGGACACTTAGGTTGTTTCCATCTCTGGGCTATTGTAAATAGGGCTGCAATGAACATTTTGATACATGACTCTTTTTGAATTATGGTTTTCTCAGGGTATATGCCCAGTAGTGGGATTGCTGGGTCATATGGTAGTTCTATTTGTAGTTTTTTAAGGAACCTCTATACCGTTCTCCATAGTGGCTGTACCAATTCCCATTCCCACCAGCAGTGCAAGAGTGTTCCCTTTTATCCACACCCTCTCCAGCATTTATTGTTTCTAGATTTTTTGATGATGGCCATTCTGACTGGTGTGAGATGATATCTCATTGTAGTTTTGATTTGCATTTCTCTAATGATTAAAGATGTTGAGCATTCTTTCATGTGTTTGTTGGCAGTCTGTATATCTTCTGTGCAGAAATGTCTATTTAGGTCTTCTGCCCATTTTTGGATTGGGTTGATTGCTTTTTTGTTATTGAGCTGCATGAGCTGCTTATAAATTTTGGAGATTAATCCTTTGTCAGTTGCTTCATTTGCAAATATTTTCTCCCATTCTGAGGGTTGTCTTTTGGTCTTGTTTATGGTTTCCTTTGCTGTGCAAAAGCTTTTAAGTTTCATTAGGTCCCATGTGTTTATTTTTGTCTTTATTTCCATTTCTCTAGGAGGTGGGTCCAAAAGGATCTTGCTGTGATTTATGTCGTAGAGTGTTCTGCCTATGTTTTCCTCAAAGAGTTTAATAGTTTTTGGCCTTACATTTAGGTCTTTAATCCATTTTGAGCTTATTTTTGTGTATGGTGTTAGGGAGTCATCTAATCTCATACTTTTACATGTCCCTGTCCAGTTTTCCCAGCACCACTTATTGAAGAGGCTGTCCTTTCTCCACTGTACATTCCTGCCTCCTTTATCAAAGATAAGGTGACCATATGAGCGTGGGTTTACCTCTGGGCTTTCTATCCTGTTCCATTGATCTATCTTTCTGTTTTTGTGCCAGTACCATACTGTCTTGATAACTGTAGCTTTGTAGAATAGTCTGAAGTCCGGGAGCCTGATTCCTCTAGCTCCATTTTTCTTTCTCAAGATTGCTTTGGCTATTCGGGGTCTTTTGTGTTTCCATACAAATTGTGAATTTTTTTGTTCTAGTTCTGTGAAAAATGCCAGTGGTAGTTTGATAGGGATTGCACTGAATCTGTAGATTGCTTTGGGTAGTAGAGTCATTTTCACAATGTTGATTCTTCCAATCCAACAACATGGTATATCTCTCCATCTATTTGTATCATCTTTAATTTCTTTCATCAGTGTCTTATAGTTTTGTGCATACAGGTCTTTTGTCTCCTTAGGTAGGTTTATTCCTATATATTTTATTCTTTTTGTTGCAATGGTAAATGGGAGTGTTTTCTTGATTTCACTTTCAGATTTTTCATCATTAGTATATAGGAATGCCAGAGATTTCTGTGCAATAATTTTGTATCCTGCTACTTTACCAAATCCATTGATTATCTCTAGTAGTTTTCTGGTAGCATCTTTAGGATTCTCTATGTATAGTATCATGTCATCTGCAAACAGTGACAGCTTTACTTCTTCTTTTCCAATTTGGATTCCTTTTATTTCCTTTCCTTTTCAGATTGCTGTGGCTAAAACTTCCAAAACTATGTTGAATAAGAGTGGTGAGAGTGGACAACCTTGTCTTGTTCCTGATCTTAGTGGAAATGGTTTCAGTTTTTCACCATTGAGGACGATGTTGGCTGTGGGTTTGTCATATATGGCCTTTATTATGTTGAGGAAAGTTCCCTCTGTGCCTACTTTCTGCAAGGTTTTTATCATAAATGGGTGTTGAATTTTGTCAAAAGCTTTCTCTGCATTGATTGAGATGATCATATGGTTTTTCTCCTTCAGTTTGTTAATATGGTGTATCACGTTGACTGATTTGCGTATATTGAAGAATCCTTGCATTCCTGGAATAAACCCCACTTGATCATGGTGTATGATCCTTTTAATGTGCTTTTGGATTCTGTTTGCTAGTATTTTGTTGAGCATTTTTGCATGTATGTTCATCAGTGATATTGGCCTGTAGTTTTCTTTCTTTGTGACATCCTTGTCTGGTTTTGGTATGAAGGTGATGGTGGCCTCGTGTTTGGGAGTGTTCTTCCCTCTGCTATATTTTGGAAGAGTTTGAGAAGGATAGGTGTTAGCTCTTCTCTAAATGTTTGATAGAATTCGCCTGTGAAGCCATCTGGTCCTGGGCTTTTGTTTGTTGGAAGATTTTTAATCACAGTTTCAATTTCAGTGCTTGTGATTGGTCTGTTCATATTTTTATTTCTTCCTGATTCAGTCTTGGCAGGTTGTGCATTTCTAAGAATTTGTCCATTTCTTCCAGGTTGTCCATTTTATTGGCATAGAGTTGCTTGTAGTAATCTGTCATGATCTTTTGCATTTCTGCAGTGTCAGTTGTCACTTTTCCTTCTTCATTTCTAATTCTATTGATTTGAGTCTCCTCCCTTTTTTTCTTGATGTGTCTGGCTAACGGTTTATCAATTTTGTTTATCTTCTCAAAGAACCAGCTTTTAGTTTTATTGATCTTTGCTATTGTTTCCTTCATTTCTTTTTCATTTATTTCTGATCTGATTTTTATGATTTCTTTCCTTCTGCTAACTTTGGGGGTGTTTTGTTCTTCTTTCTCTAATTGCTTTAGGTGTAAGGGTACGTTGGTTATTTGAGATTTTTCCCGTTTCTTGCAGTAGGATTATACTGCTCTAAACTTCCTTCTTAGAACTGCTTTTGCTGCATCCCATAGGTTTTGGGTCATCGTGTCTCCATTGTCATTTCTTTCTAGGTATTTTTTGATTTCCTCTTTGATATCTTCAGTGACCACTTTGTTATTAAGTAGTGTATTGTTTAGCTTCCATGTGTTTGTATTTTTTACAGATCTTTTCCTGTAATTGATAACTAGTCTCATAGCGTTGTGGTTGGAAAAGATACTTGATACAATTTCAGTTTTCTTAAATTTACCAAGGCTTGATTTGTGACCCAAGATATGATCTATTCTGGAGAATGTTCCATGAGCACTTGAGAAAAATGTGTATTCTATTGTTTTTGGATGGAATGTCCTATAAATATCAATTAAGTCCATCTTGTTTAATGTATCATTTAAAGCTTGTGTTTCCTTATTTATTTTCATTTTGGATGATCTGTCTATTGGTGAAAGTGGGGTGTTGAAGTCCCCTACTATGAATGTGTTACTGTCGATTTCCCCTTTTATGGCTGTTAGTATTTGCCTTATGTATTGAGGTGCTCCTATGTTGGGTGCATAAATATTTACAATTGTTATATCTTCTTCTTGGATCGATCCCTTGATCATTATGTAGTGTCCTTCTTTGTCTCTTCTAGTAGTCTTTATTTTAAAGTCTATTTTTTCTGATACGAGAATTGCTGCTCCAGCTTTCTTTTGGTTTCCATTTGCATAGAATATCTTTTTCCATCCTCTTACTTTGAGTCTGTATGTGTCTCTAGGTCTGAAGTGGGTCTCTTGTAGACATAGCATATATATGGGTCATGTTTTTGTATCCATTCAGCCAATCTGTGTCTTTTGGTGGGAGCATTTAGTCCATTTACATTTAAGGTAATTATCGATATGTATGTTCCTAATCCCATTTTCTTAATTGTTTTGGGTCATTATTGTAGGACTTTTCCTTCTGTTGTGTTTCTTGCCTAGAGAAGTTCCTTTAGCATTTGTTGTAAAGCTAGTTTGGTGGTGCTGAACTCTCTCAGCTTTTGCTTGTCTGTAAAGGTTTTAATTTCTCCATCAAATCTGAATGAGATCCTTGCTGGGTAGAGTAATCTTGGTTGCAGGTTTTTCTCCTTCATCACTTTAAATATGTCCTGCCACTCCCTTCTGGCTTGCAGAGTTTCTGCTGAAAGTTCAGCTGTTATCCTTATGGGGATTCCCTTGTGTGTTATTTGTTGTTTTTCCCTTGCTGATTTTAATATGTTTTCTTTGTATTTAAATTTTGACAGTTTGATTAATATGTGCCTTGGCGTATTTCTCCTTGGATTTATCCTGTATGGGACTCTCTGTGCCTCCTGGACTTGATTAACTATTTCCTTTCCCATATTAGGGAAGTTTTCAACTATAATCTCTTCAAATATTTTCTCAGTCCCTTTCTTTTTCTCTTCTTCTTCTGAAACCCCTATAATTTGAATGTTGGTGCACTTAATGTTGTCCCAGAGGTCTCTGAGACTGTCCTCAGTTCTTTTCATTCTTTTTTCTGTCTTCTGCTTTGCAGTAGTTATTTCCACTATTTTATCTTCCACGTCACTTATCCGTTCTTCTGCCTCAGTTATTCTACTATTGATCCCATCTAGAGTATTTTTAATTTCATTTATTATGTTTCTAATCGTTGCTTGATTCATCTTTAGTTCTTCTAGGTCCTTGTTAACAGTTTGTTTTATTTTATCTATTCTGTTTCCAAGATTTGAATCATCTTTACTATCATTATGCTGAATTCTTTTTCAGGTAGACTGCCTATTTCCTCTTCATTTGTTAGGTCTGGTGGATTTTTATCTTGCTCCTTCTCCTGCTGTGTGTTTTTCTGTCTTCTCATTTTGCTTATCTTACTGTGTTTGGGGTCTCCTTTTTGCAGGCTGCAGGTTCATAGTTCCCATTGTTTTTGGTGTCTGTCCCCAGTGGCTAAGGTTGTTGTTTCAGTGGGTTGTGTAGGCTTCCTGGTGGAGGGGACTAGTGCCTGTGTTCTGGTGGGTGAGGCTGGATCTTGTGTTTCTGGTGGGCAGGTCCACGTCTGGTGGTGTGTTTTGGGGTGTCTGTGGACTTTTTATGATTTTAGGCAGCCTCTCTGCTAATGGGTGGCGTTGTGTTCCTGTCTTGCTAGTTGTGTGGCATAGGGTGTCCAGCACTGTAGCTTGCTGGTCGTTGAGTGAAGCTGGGTGCTGGTGTTGAGATGGACATCTCTGGAAAATTTTCGCCGTTTGATATTATGTGGAGCTGGGAGGTCTCTTGTGGACCAGTGTCCTGAAGTTGGCTCTCCCACCTCAGAGGCACAGCACTGACTCCTGGCTGCAGCACCAAGAGCCTTTCATCCACAGGGCTCCTCAATTTGGGATGATTCGTTGCCTGTTCATGTATTCCACAGATGCAGGGTACATCAAGTTCATTGTGGAGCTTTAATCCGCTGCTTCTGAGGCTGCTGGGAGAGATTTCCCTTTCTCTTCTTTGTTCACACCCCTCCTGGGTCTCAGCCTTGGATTTGACCCCGCCTCTGCGTGTAGATCGCCGGAGGGCGTCTGTTCTTTGATCGGGCAGGACGGGGTTAAAGGAGCAGCTGCTTCGGGGACTCTGGCTCTCTCAGGCGGGGGGGGGGGGGGGGAGAAGCACGGAGGCGGGGCGAGCCTGCGGCATGACGTTGCAGTAGCCCGAGGCGCTCCGTGCGCTCTCCCGGGGAAGCCGTCTCTGGATCCCGGGACCCCGGCAGTGGCAGGCTGGACAGGATCTCCGGAAGGTAGGTGTGGATAGTGACCTGCGCTCGCACACAGGCTTCCTGGCGGTGGCAGCAGCAGCCCCAGCGTCCCACGCCCGTCTCTGGGGTCCGCGCTTTTAGCCGCGACTCGCGCCCGTCTCTGGAGCTCCTTTAAGCAGCGCTCTTAATCCCCTCTCCTCGCACACCTGGAAACAAAGAGGGAAGAAAAAGTCCCTTTCCTCTTAGGCAGCTCCAGACTTTTCCCCGGACTCCCTCCTGTCCAGCCATGGCACACTAACCCCCTGCAGGCTGTGTTCACGCCGCCAACCCCAGTCCTCTCCCTGAGCTCCAACCGAAGCCCGAGCCTCAGCTCCCAGCCCCGCCTGCCCCAGCGGGTGAGCTGACAAGCCTCTCGGGCTGGTGAGTGCTGGTCGGCACCAATCCTCTGTGTGGGAATCTCTCCGCTTTGCCCTACCCAGGTACGTGGGGAGTTTCTTGCCTTTTGGGAGGTCTGAGGTCTTCTTCCAGCGTTCAGTAGGTGTTCTGTAGGAGTTGTTCCACCTGTAGCTGTATTTCTGGTGTACCTGTGGGAAGGAAGGTGATCTCCGCGTCTTACTCTTCCGCCATCTTCCTAAAGTTACTTCACTCTTTTTTTAAAGAAAAATGCAAGCAAGAGTTAGCTTCAGTTACACACACACACACATGCACAGCAACTTGCTTTTTTAAATTGTAAATTGAATAAATTAATCCTTAAGGAACTCCCTCTTACTTTTGCAGCTGTTGTGCATGATAATTTTCAAACCTAGAGTGTCTATCCTCTGACACTCTTGACAGGTCTAGAACACCCCCCCCCCCACCCCCATACTACCCAGTCACTACCCTACCTGCAAGCCATCTCCCTGTGCTTCCTAAAGGGACTCCTTTGCTCTCTGGATTATGCCATTACCAGATAGTTACAGAATATCTTTTTAGTGTCACTGCAGGTGTAAAGATTCACTGCATGACTCTGGGAAGAATAGGAACTCAAAAATGTAGAAGAACTTGGTTTTTTATGTCTTGTTATGGTTTACCAAAAACACCACAGTCATTTTCCTCACTGAATTAATCAAGATTCTCCAGAGAAATGGAATGAAGAGAATAGACTGAGAGAAAAAGACAGAGAGAGTTTTACTTTAAGGAACTGGCTCACGGGATTGTGAGGCTGGCAATTCTGAAACCTGCAGGGCGGACCAACAAGCTGACAGGTCCAGCAGAAGTTGATGTTACAGCCTTGAGTCCAAAGGCAGTCTGGAAACTGAATTCCTTCCTCTCTGGTGAACCTCAGTCTTTTCTCCTAGGGCCTTCAACTGATTGGGTGAGGCTTTCCCACATTATGGAGGGTAATTGGGTTGGTCACATTCTACTTACTTAAATATTAATCACATCTAAAAAAATGCTTTCACAGTAACATCCAGGCTGGTGTTTGACCAAACAACTGGGCACCATAACCAAGACAGTTGACACATAAAATTAACCATCACACTCCCCATCATCCTATTGTTCAGATGTCAGCAGCCCTAAACAACTGTAATCCACCCACACACATTTTGGGATCCCCAGCAATCAGTTTGAAAAATGCTGGTCAATAGATTTGCAAAGCAACTGTAACCCAGTGGATAGAAAAATCTCTCAAAATAACCTATCCTGGTTTACAGACTTGAGGAAGTGTTGATGGTGTGGTAACAGCTGCAATTTGGGTCATGTACATACTATAAACTCTTGATCAAGGAACAGTAGATATTGATTACAGTGTTAAGATATGTTGAATTGTAGCACTATTACCAGTTTCCTATTTCATGAGAGTGCCTTTCCTGTTTCCTGAGAGTGAGGTTACCACGTTTTGCTTAGTGTAGAAAACTAAATAATTGCCTCCTAAAGATAGATATCCACATCCTAGTTCCTAGATCTGTGACTTTGTTACCTTACATGGCAAAAGGAGCTCGGCAGCCCTATTTCAGAATACGTCCTCTTCCACAAAACAAGTGTTCTGTGGTGATTATTAATGTTTAGTGACACAGGAGCTCAGTTCATAACTAATGTGCTCTACTCGAAGACACACATGTCTCGTTTGATTTAGCGCTCTGTAATCGTGTTGCCAGCAGCCACCCCATCAACACCCCAACCTGTGCTGCTCCGTGACAGTGGTCTGTCCCCTTCTCTAATGAATACTCTTTCTCTTCTGCCTTGTAACTTTGTAGCCATAACCCTGAATGGTATCTTAAACCACCTCTTTCCTTCAGAGCTATAAAGTCAATCATCTAGTCCCGTTAACTTTTCTTTGGGAATGTCTGGCATCTCTGCCCTTGTCCATTTTTACCGCCACCACTCTCATTCAGGCCTTCCTCCTGAAAAAGCTTTCTAGGAGGTTTCCCTAACATGCTTCACCTTTCTTTCCAACCATCCTACACTTAGGTGCTTCCCAAATCACTCTCAGATTCCATTTATATTCTGTCCCTATATTACATATGCTGGTGTTCCCAAAGCTCTCTCTCCAGCCCCTTTATTGCCCAAAAAATTTTCCCAGATATTTTCCTGCCTTAGTTCACGTTTATTATCAAAATTATTTAATA
Organism: Mesoplodon densirostris; assembly: GCF_025265405.1. Classification (NCBI taxonomy): domain Eukaryota; kingdom Metazoa; phylum Chordata; class Mammalia; order Artiodactyla; family Ziphiidae; genus Mesoplodon; species Mesoplodon densirostris. Next base: position 222,740,017 of record NC_082661.1, read on the forward strand.
TTGGGCTTCCCTGGTGGCACAGTGGTTGAGAGTCTGCCTGCCGCTGCAGGGGACACGGGTTTGTGCCCTGGTCCGGAAAGATCCCACATGCCACGGAGCGGCTGGGCCCGTGAGCCATGGCCGCTGAGCCTGCGCGTCCGGAGCCTGCGCTCCACAACAGGAGAGGCCACGGCAGTGAGAGCCCCACGTACTGAAAGAAAAAAAATTATTTAATATTTTTTAAAGAATAAATCAGGTTCTCAAGACTCCAAGAAGTCCTTAAAAAATGCCAAATACGCCTTACTAATGAAATCACGCATCTCTGCCAGATAAGTTGATTTACTGCTTGGTGGTATTACATTCCTTGGCTTTCCATGTGAAACCCATACAAGGACATTGGGTAGCTTTCTACCTGTAAGGCATGGCCTGGTGGTAGTCAGCCATCTGATCCCAACCCAGCCCAAGTTGTTTCCACACTCTTGCTGTTCCAGGTTTCCTGGATCTTTCTAGGCTCTTTCCTGGCTTCTTTCTAGGTTCTTGGTCCCTTTGCTGTTAAGAATCAGAAGAGACAAAATTGGTAATTTTCAAAGGGTATTTTTTAAATGAACACAGAGGAACACAGTACAATCACACATGGATATACATAAGGTTTCTAGAGATTTCTTATTTTAACCAGAGGTTAGCCACAGCTTGGGCTGGTTAAACGTGGATCAGCTCCACTCTTTTTATTTCCTCATCACTGTCTGGGTTCAGTAGTGGAAAGTGGACTATAAACAACCCTATTCAAATGCTGTGAGATTTAATTTTAATTAATACCAATTCCAGGAACTGCTAATTAGAAATGCACTTGCCTCTTTGCTTCCTCACATTACCTCCAGACATGGACTCCAAGCTTCCCACTCTTATATTTTTTGTAATATGAGAGATAACAGATTGCACCAAAGGCCTTTAATGGACCATTATTTCCCATGTGCATTTAACTTACAGTATCAAGATTTTAGAAATACGATAATCTTGGTAGTATTTTTGGTTGCTTGACATTCTAAATAGGATTAAATGTCTACTCTTGCAACAGACGGGAAGAGTGACACCTCACATGTTGTATGTGTGCTTCTCCTGTCACAGAGCAATCAGATTCATAAACCCAGCAATGCTCTGTCTTACAGATCCACAGAAATACTAACATTTCATCAGACTCCAAATCCTGTGATGAAAGGAATGAAAATCATTACCTTTCTTCAAGCTTCACAAATATCATCCTTACTCCTTTAGTTGGTACCTGATTAGCATCAGGGAACATTACCCTAAAACCATCTGTGGCATGGCCTCTAGCTCAGAAGAATGTCCTAAATCCTACAATTCTGTAGGAATCCAACCTTACAGTTTCATAAATGAAGAAACTGAGGTGCAGGGAAATGAAAGAACTTTCACAAGCACCACGTAGTTGCTGGGATTAGAATGCAGATCTCCTGACTTTTTATCTTCTCTTTTTTTGTGTGCTTCATTGTTTTGTCCTTTAGTGGCCACCCGGTCCTCACACATTGAGTGAATAAAGATTTACTATGCCAGATAGTGATTTAAGAGAACAGTGGATTACATGGTCATGCACTTCCAGTTTGCATACTCATCTTACTTAAAAATTTTTAAAGCTAACCCAGGACATATTCCCATTTTATTATTCTGGTGAGCTAGGTTAATGTTTTGGAAGCTTGGTTTGATAACGTCAATCTAATTATTGGCCGTCGTTTATAGGGATTATATGCAACTGTTGGAAATGGCTCAGCCCAAACAAACATTTCTTTACTAGGTTCTAGCTCACCTGTTTATTTTTATTTGCAAAAACTAGTGAAATTGGATTTTCATTGAAAAATTCCCCTGTCAGACACTTAATTCTGTTCCTCTGAAATTACCATTTGACAGACATTGGCTGAAACAACTGAAAACTGAAAATTTATTTTGTCCGGAAAAAAAGTCAAAAGCAAATTGGTCACACCTTAGTGTGAGTTGACTTCTTTATTCACACCTTGATAACAGAAACAGATATAAAGAATTATATCTTCATTAATTAAATGAAAATTGCCGTGAAATGAAGCAGATGTTATACTGCAGATTAAACACATTCTAAAAAGTTTTTTTAAAATATCTTCTTAAGGAATCTATTATTTTAATCTAATAGGTAAGATTAACCTTGCAAAAGAAATGCTGTGAGTTTAAGAAAATAACTAAATGGTCTTTAGGTCTCATAGGACTTCTGCTTCTGATTAAGATGTACAACATCATAAGAGTCTGTTGTTCTTATTGTAATAGTAAGGAAAAAGCAAGGTGATCTTCAAAATCACTGTTACTTTTTTAAATACAGCAGAAAATGAATGACGAAAGAAATCTAAATGAACTAAATTCCAGAAAGGGAAAAGTCCTTCACAAAAGAGAAGAAACTCATGACTTCTTTCATCCCTTACAAAACAGGAGGATAAGAACTCACTATAGATGAGGAGTAAAGAGAAACCACCTGAACATTTAGCAAACAGTTAATGGCTATTCTTAGGCTACTGTGATGGATGAAAATCCCAAAGAGTCCCTGTTACAGAGTGGGTCTGTATCACCCACTAACTCTCTTTTGTAGTCTGTCATAAGTGCACAGAGCTAGTATACCAATGGCTGGACAAGGGCAGTAAGGTTGAGAGATATCCTTAAAATCCCTGAGGACCACTAGTGGCTGCTAAAGAGTGAGAGTGGGACAGGGTTGCTGAGACAAATCCCATCAAAGCTTTTGCCATATGGAAAGCAGCAGCAGACAGATTCTAAATACAAAGAGGCATAAAAGTGGAAAAAACACCTCCAAGCTATTGGGATAATAAGAGTCTGCCTTAACTGAGTGTATACAGAGGCCCCCCAAAATCTGAGCAAGATATTCTTTAAAAAAAATTTTTTTTTTATTTTTAACATCTTTATTGGAGTATAATTGCTTTACAGTGGTGTGTTAGTTTCTGCTTTATAACAAAGTGAATCAGCTATACATATATCTCTTCCCTCTTGCATCTCCCTCCCACCCTCCCTATCCCACCCCTCTAGGTGGTACAAACCACCGAGCTGATCTCCCTGTGCTATGCGGCTGCTTCCCACTAGCTATCTGTTTTACGTTTGGTAGTGTATATATGTCCATGCCACTCTCTCACTTTGTCCCAGCTTACCCTTCCCCCTCCCCATATCCTCAAGTCCATTCTCTAGTAGGTCTGTGTCTTTATTCCCGTCCTGAGCAAGATTTTCTGATGTGAAAAATTCTGGAGGCAGAACTGGAGAGAAAAAAAAGAGCCATCCTGTGACCCAAAGGCTGGCAGCCAGTCTGTAGAGCAACAGAGATTTCTTGAGTCTCACCAAAGCTCAGATCCCAAGCTGTGCTGAAGAAAGTTATGATTTTGCCCTCAAAATATTTGAAGCCAGTGGTTAACTAAATCGAAGTAAAGCCTCAGAAAATGACCAAGTTCTGCTCACTTACAGATTAATTTGAATCAGCTTCCAAGTCTAGTTGTCTGACTGAAGAAAGGGTATGCCTTATTCTGGGGGTAAATATTATTTATTTCAGTCCTTTAGTACAGTGTTCAGCATGCAATATAAAATTACAAGGAACACAAAGAAGGAATGAAAGATGACCTGTGGTCAAGAAAAGAGACAGTCATTAGAGGCAAACACAGAAATGTCCAGATGGTGAAATAATTCGGATAAGAACATTAAAATAACTATGATAAATATGTTACAGAATCTATTGTAAAAGTTGCACAACATGCATAAAGAGATGGAAATTTCATCAGAGCATTGGAAATTATAATAAAAAACAAAAGGAGATGCTAGAAACATAAAATATCAGAAAATTTTTAGATATTTCATGGGCCTAATTGTAGAAAGAACAGAAGAGAAAAGAATCAGTTTACTTGAAGACAGTCAAAGTATTCAAGCTGATAAAGAGAGGAAAAATCCAGAGTCTAAGTAAAGCCTTAAAAAAAGAACAAGCTCAGCTCATCTACATATTAATTTGGCTCAGTTTTGACTCAAGATCTATGAGATAATACTACATGATCAAACATGTATAATTGAATTCTCAAAGTAAAGATGAGAGAGAATGAGGCAGAAAAATATTTGAAGAAATAATGGCTGAGAATGATCCAAAATTGAGGAATGACATTAACCCACAGATTTAATAAGCTCTGCAACCCCCTAGTAGAATATATACAAAAATATTATACCTACACATACCATACTTAAAGGTGTGTATAGGTATAATATTTTTGTATATATTCTACTAGGGGTGAAAATCAAAGATAAAGAGAAAATTTTAAAAGTGCCTGTGGTAGGGGTGGGGATGAGGATGCGTGTGTTGAGGAAAGCACATACCATACAGAAAACAATTATAAGAATTACGTCTGACTTCTCATTAGAAATAGAGGGCAGAGGACAATGGAATACAAGAGTATATACTGTATGATTCCATTTGTATGAAATACAAGATGAAATAAAATTTATCTGTGTTGATAGAAATTACACAGTAGTTGCCTCTGAAGTGGAGAATTGACTCGAATGGAGCAGGAGGGAACTTGTGATGGTGATAGAAGTTTCTTTAGCTTGTTTTGGGTGATGGTTACATGGGTGTATACAACTGTCAAAATGCATGAAACCCATGATCAGTGTATTTTTAAATATAAATTACACTTATATATTTTTTTCAGAAGCCAATCGAAACATCAGTATCTTTTAGCAAAAACGTTAGTGATCATGTGATCTAGAATGAAATTAAGCACTGAAGAATAGCAAGGGACAGCATGTAATACTCCCCTGGGTCACAGACACATTATTTGATCAGCACTCCTTCTCTGACACTGAGTCTATGCCCATAAGAGAGTATAGCCTCCCCCAGCAAGTTTTTATTTTTTAAGATAAAGAACTTCCTTATCTTATGCTGTTACAAACATGCTTGTTCCCCACACAGAGCAATCCATTCATATCTCAAATTCTCATAATAATCCAATCAAGGCTAAAATATAAAAGGTATGATTTTATAAAAAAGCAGGATACTGAAAAACCCAAACTATTTCTTAGCATAATCATACTTCTGTTGATATGAATACCTTTATTCATATATAAATTTCATATGTATAGTAATATAATAACATGTACATACTGAGTGTATTTAATTTGATGTTCTGGAAAAAACAGTGTTAGAGATCACAATCTAATTAGTATTAAAATAATTAATACAGCTCCTATGAATCATTTAATTTTTTGAAATGTTAACTCTGTCATATACTAATATAAAAAATACCTTAAATTAGAAATTTTCTAGTTATTGGTCATGTATATTAGCAAGCTGAGCATCTCCTACATAATGAAGATAAGCAGGCAGAATAACCTCATCCAAGAAACTGAAAGGTACTGCTGTAGTGATGACATTGGGGCAGGTTTGAAATGGATTCATCATTTTGTAAAAGACCAACTATTCCGGAGTCAGTCTCTCAGGATGGTAACTACTTTGGAATAACGAAAAGAATGAGTGATCATAAGGTTGGGGCAAAGGTGAGTTAGGACAAGGATGCTTTAAACTATTTGATGCAGAAGAAGGAGAAGGAAACTAATAATTTATTGAATACCTGTTATGTTTCAGACACCTTTCTGGGCACTTTTTATATGTTGTCATTTAATTATCTCAGTAGCCCTGCAAATGTGGATGAGAAAGCTGGGCTCAGATACTGAGTGTCTTACTGAAACTTCACATAGTGAATACATGGCAAAGCCAACTAACTCTAAGCCCATGCTTTTGTAACTGTCATATTCTGTATTGCCCACAGGATATAAAGATACGGTAATTTAGAGGAAATTTCACCTCAACAGAAGTAATAATGTCTAATGATCAGTGTTGTCTAATCAAGAAACAGGCTGCTTTAGGAAGTAAAAAACACTCTATCATTAGAGCTATGCCAGCAGTAACTAGAAGGTCATCTTTTATAAACTCTAGGAATGGAATTCTGTTACTGGGTAGGAAACTGGAAAAATGTCCTCCAAAACTCTTTCATGTCTCTGACTTCACAAAGCATTCTAGAAGATTAATGGCTTTTCAGCTACAACTAAAAATGAAATAAAGAAATGGAAATTGAAGGAGCCAGCCTTCAAACCTGTACTCCCTTTTAGTATCAGCAGCATAATCTTAAATCAGCAGAACTTCTTGGTTTTTTGTGCCAGAAAGCATGGTTCACAGAGTATCAAAACTGTTAAGAAGTGAGCCCTGGAAAACCACGTCCACTTGGTTCTTTTTATTCTTCCTGGTGTACAAAAATAGAGAGACTTTTAATGACGTTTATTGTAGTTGTTTCTAATATTATATTACCTTAAACTTGAGGAATTTACTGACAGGGGAAATTGGTGAGGTTAGAAGGTGAATGTATTCCTATAATGATTAAACACTTATGTAATGAAAATATATTTTAAGCTGCATCAAGAGTGATTTCAAAGTACAACAGAATAACAATGTGCAAGAACAATGCATAAGGCATTTATTGGCAGGTGATGATGTTTTCTGTATATTGTATGGTATGACAAAGAGAAAGATGACCAAGGGCATGTAAAAATCTGACATTATCATGCAAATGTTTTTCTTTATTAACTTTGGCTTGGTTTAATTGTAGCAGAAATTATTTTATAATTCATTTAAATGAAAATAAATAGATTATATCTTAATTCCTTTTGGAGAAAATACATTATTTTTATTTTGAAAATTGGTACCTACCTTGAACAGTTTCAGCTTCTATAAGCTCATCTTCATAAAATATTTGATAATTTTTTAGTCACTGCTCACCATATAAGAAGGGACAAGTGCATTTATCATTGAAATACTATCCTAGATTTACCTACAGTCATTTAAGTTCTAACACATTTTGAAGGATAAAATATTTCCTTACTGTAAGTTCTTAACATGTCCTGAAGGTTTTTGTTTTGTTTTGTTATGTTTCCTGTTAAAACATACAAACTAACAAACTAGATAATTTATTCAGCCCTGAAACACCCAAGTGATTGAAAACTCCAGGTTTAAATCCCTTCTCTTTTCCTTTTTTTTTTTTTTTTTTCTCTTGGTCTACAAAACAGCAAAGAAGTAAATGAGGCCAGATTCACAGTTTTCCAAAACATTATGAGGTGGCTGTTTTCATTGCTTTAGAATTTTGCTGGAAGACAATTGACTTTTGCTTTGATGCCTTTGTTTCTGTTGCTCTAAGTCTTCACTTCACTCTAAGCTTGCTTCTACTAATGCCAGAGCTATTAAAGTAAGCTGGTGTGTAATTTCTATAACAGTTTTTCTAGCTAGGTGTGAAAGTGTAGAATAATAACAAACCATCACTCATCGGCGTGTGTGTGTGTGTGTGTGTGTGTGTTTTGGCATTGTGATAGCAGTATACATTCATCGTTTTATAGTTATGCATAATTAATACACATCTTCTAACTAATAGCTAACATGTAATTAAGGAATTCAAATTCCAGAACACTGATATGAAACCTGTAAAGTCCTGATGGAAATTTCCATATTGAAGATTTGTATAAAAGTGCCTATTTGCTGTTGCAGTTACTTTTTGAAAGAAAAATTTCACATAAAAATCTAACATAACCCACACCCCCAGGAATTTCATGTTCACTTCAACTTCAAAGAGAAGCAAACTAGGCATGGCAGTTGAAAACACAAAAAGTTTTATAGATGATTTTATTTGTTATTTAGTGTTTGGTTAATGTTGCAGTACATTGAAAGAGGAGTTATTACAATGTAATGTTTTTGTTTTGTTTTGCATTTAGGAGGTCCATATGCCTTTCTAAATTAAACCTACCCAACACATAAGGGGGAGGCACTAATGCTAGTGAGAATATTAGTTTATATTTGCTTTAAGGTGAGAAATAGAAAGAGGGAGAGTGCATTGCTCAAACCACGGACAGTTTCTTATTTGCAAAATCACACTAAAAGTCTGCTCTGCTTTGTGGGAATTACTTTTAGGAGTAGATTGTGTTTGAATTTTTCTTATGTGGTTCGAGATAGATAAAAAATTATCCTATTCTTATGCTTATAGATTCTTATTTCAAAGAACTTCCAACTCTTCTCCACTGTGCAGCAAAATTTGGCCTAAAGAACTTGGCTATTCATTTGCTTCAATGTTCAGGAGCAACTTGGGCATCTAAGATAAAAAATTCAGAGGGTTCAGATCCGGCACGTATTGCTGAAAGGCGTGGTCACAGAGAGCTCAAGAAAATCTTCGAAGACTTTTCAGTAAGTTTTTTTTCCATTTTATCTCTAAAACTCTTTTTATAAAATTAATATGTATGTATGTGTGTGTGGGTACCTTCACACTGCTCTTGAAAATGATGCTACTATACAGCTCGTTTTTAGCGTCTGTTGGTCCTGAGTCACTCCTTGTCTTAAGCATTTTGCAAGATTATTCAACTTGTTTTCATATGCCATAAACCAGCTCTGACTCCACACTCCCACCCCTAAATAGCCTCTTTGAAACTTATCTGGTCTTTCTGGCTTCTAAATAGCCTGTTCAGTATTGGATAGGAGATGTTAGGAAGGAAATGAAAACCTATTACTTTTCATCTTTTGTTCAAAAGTCTAAGTAAGGCGCTGTTAGGCACGTAAAATGAGATAAATATTTACTAGGTTAAAGGAATATATTTTGATAATTATTCAAAAAGTCTACCCAATGAAAAGCTAATTCATGTTGTTTAACTTTGTTTCTGATATGTGATTGATTCCCTTTCTCTCTCTGTTAAGTCCCAGTTCTTTATTGTGTGTGTTGAAACTCCAAATTTCAGAACGCCCTTTGAAGGATATTAGTTCTGTAAGAATGCAACCAAGGGACGATTGAAGGAGGGGATACTACCTTAGTACATAAAACACACTTTGTGTTTCCATAATCAACCTTAGAAAAGCAATTATTTTCTGTTTGTAACAAAGGTATGCACATTTTGCTTGAGAAAGTGAATTATACTTCTGATGACTCTTAGGAAAATATAATAGGCAATTATTGTGTTGGTGAATATGTCAGAATTTGTCGTTGGATTCTCAGAAGATAATTTTATTGCCAAAGAACAGTTAATATAGAACATTGAAATGCTTCTGGTCATTTTAGCATATATTCCGATTATTAGGTTAAGTAAATGTAATATTGGACTTCTTAAAACCATCGGTATTTCTGATTTCCAGAGAGCAAAATGACAACCAATCTAACTTTTTTCTCCACTTTTAAGAAATAGCAAATAGTTATCAGAAGAGCATGGGTATCATCCACCATCTGGAACTACTTGTATTTAAAATACAAGTATTTATTTTATTTACAATAAATACAGAAATTAAGTTTTGTAATAAAATTAATGAACTACTTTTTTATATTCTATGTCCTTCAAATGAGGAATAAGCATAATTTTTATTCATGGAAACGTTTTAGATAGTGATTGTCATATATCTGATGAATGTGTTCATTTTCGTTATTATCCACTGTACATAGTCATTGACCAATGCAACATGGCATCTAAGGTGAGTCAATGAATCAATTCAGCCTTGTAAGTTGTCCCACAATAGTCCTATTATTCCTACATCCTGGGTACTCAATTCTCTACAACCTTATTCTCGAATTTTTAACCACTGGTGGACTGAAGTTAAAATTTCCCCTAGAAGTCTTCAACATCCAGGGTTACTTTCCAAGATGATCCCTGATTTTCAAAGAGTGACACTTCCACTTATGGTTCTCCAGTGAGGACTCAGCTTTTAACAGATGCAGCCCCTTGCAAAACTGCACATACTTCATAAATAACATAGTACTAAATAATAATGACAGTAGATAAGAAAGCAACTATGAGGGTAGGATTTGATGGATGTGGGAAATGATTTTTTTTCTCTCATCCTCTGGGTATTTATACCTTTACTCCTGCAATAATAGCATTGATACAAGTAGATTGGTATCACTGTCTTTAGGTGACTATTCTTTCATAGTGGTTGCATTCTAATTTTGCAGTTATACTTGATAATTATTCTATGAAATTTGTTAAATTATTTCATTTATTCTGTCTCGTTGTGAGCTGTTACATTTTGCCAGCATGTCTATAGTAGACATTGACATTATAGGTAGGACAGATCAATTATTTTGCAGATGTTCTGCTGTCACTAAGGAAGTGACTATGGAAGTGTGTCAGATAAACACGTGTTGAGACTTTATAGTATAAATCATAGTAGCTATGTCTTTTTAAAATTATATCTAAACTTAATAGAGAAAAAATGTGCAATCTATTTGCATTGCTGAAATACTTTATTGTTTCTTTCATAACATTTACATAGCTTTAATGTTATAACCACATTCTGATAAATCTCAGATTTGTCACATATGCATTCAAATTTTCCATGAACTGTTTTTCAGAATTGTTGAAAGGAATAGATATTCTTTCAGTTTGCAGTTTATAATCCACCAATTGACCATACTTCTGTACTGAAGAAATATATATATTTTTAAATTCAAACATACCCCCCAACTGATTTACTGATTTCTTCATTTCTTCCTAATCCTCCATCAGTGAAACATTGTTCATTTTAGAATCTCACGGGGAGTTACAACACAGTGAGTTTGGTCATTGATGAATAAAATGGGTAGGTAGAAGGAAAAAGTCGCTCATGACTTTTTAAAATAAAGATAAAAAGAGAATCATTAGCAAGCATTCATAAACGAACAAGTGCCATCCATATCTTATGTTAGCTAGATGAATAAGGAGAAAGAAGGAGGAGCCTCAAATCACATTCTTGATATTTCTTCATGGCGTTTTTTACTTTGAAAGGTTAATAATTTATGTACAATCTATGAATAGAGACTTTTGATTATGAATGAGTAGCTTTCATGTTTTGATAGTTATCTAATTAACAACTACACTTGTTTCATGTTTTCAGTACTATTATAGATAATAATACCATACATTTCTATAACCCATAAAGTCTTTCAAATGAACTACTCAATTTTCAGTTTCTGACAATGCCTTCTAGAAGAATTAATATGAAAGGTGGATGGACAAAGAGCAACAGGATTGGTGTTTAATTCCACAATTGAGTGTGAACCACAGTTTGCGTCATAGAATTCTTGAGGAAATCTCAGACTATTTCAAATAACAAGTAGCAATACTGACAACTAATGCAGTCCTCTAAAAACTTACCTTTTAAGTCAGAAATACCTGAGAATTTGCAACTAAACTGGAACTTGGCCACAAATTACAAGATACTTTGTGATTTAAGATAAAGTGTACAGCAACAATTAGAATGTGTTTTAAGCAAAATAATATGTGATATTTCTTTGTGTTATCTTGAGTATGTCACCCAGTTTACCTCCATCAGTTTTAAACACTTCAGAAAATGATTAGATCACGTGTAAGTACACAGGGAAATACATCCTCCTCTGGGCCGGCTATGGAATTGGAGAACCAACAGACGTTTACTAGGAACAGTATCCACTTAGTATCTTTTCTCTTCCACCATAGTGTTCACTCGTATAGTTTGGTGTATATATTAATAAGATCTTAATCATACTTAATCTTCATGAAAATTTCAGAAATAGAAAGTCACTTTCTCTAGCTGACTTTTCAGGAGGACTCCTAACTGGGAATGTTTCTGTTGCTCACGTCTGTGATGGGATTCTTGTGACAGCCTGCTCTCATTGACTTAGCCTGACACTGCTGTTTGACCCTGTGGACGGTGGGCTAGTGTGGCCTAGTGTGTGTGTGGGTGTGTGTGCGTGCGCGCATGCGCACCAGAGAGAGAGAGAGAGAGAGAGAGAGAGAGAGAGAGAGAGAGAGAGCGAGCACGAGGTTGATTCTGTCGCACTCTAGTGTCTGCCTGATAGACAGTGACCCTGATCCTTTTCAAATGGTCAAGCGTTTGGAACGACAGTACAGGAGAGGTAGATGTTGAAGCACCGGGAGTATCCCTAATATAGAGCAAAGACTGACTGATTGGTGTAGGAACCCCTTACTCGGAAGTTAGGCTTTATGCTTAGACCAGTGAACATTCACCTTTCTTGGCCCATTATTTCTCTCAGTCTTGGCTTTGCTCATTTGGTACTTCCTCTAGAGCAGCGGTCCCCAACCGTTTTGGCCCCAGGGACTGGTTTCGAAGACAGTTTTTCCATGGACGGGGTGCGAGGGAGGGAGGGGGGATGGCGGAAGGTTCAGGCAGTAACGTGAGCGATGCGGCGCGTCAGACGAAGCTTCACTGGCTCTCCTGCGCCGCTCGCCTCCTGCTGTGCGGCCCGGCTCCTAACAGGCCCGGACTGGTACCGGTCCGCAGCCCGGGGGTTGGGGAGCCCTGCTCTAGTGGATTATTCCATTTAATTTAGTAAATATTAGTATATGCTAATTCCCTCTAAATGGCAGCATACCCTGCTTTGCTTATGTAGTTTTTCTTTCTCGTAAGTCTAGAAGCTAATGATGAGTAGAGGGCTCCCTTCCCCTCCCACCATCAGGTGCCCACGAGGTGCTCAGCATGTATTTACTCATTGATGGGACGGAAGGCAAGTGTCACGTTTAAGGACTTGTTTGATCTCACTTACCCAGTAATATGCTTAACTGGATCCCATGTTTTTAAACAATATTGCTCATATTCTTTCTATATTCAGGATATTTTTTAAGTTTAGGTTTAGTATATTCACAGACAAATAACACAACTGCTATCTTCAGCATTTATTTTTAATACGCCAGCCTACAATGAATTTTAGAAGTCTGGCCTTTGTTCAATACTGATGTTCTGTTAGAACTGAAGAAACTGGAACAAGTCACATAACTGCACTTGAGTGCATGCATTACAAATTCATGTCTCAGTTATGCTTTTGGAGCTACTTAGCAACCTCTTTCTAAAATCCCATTAAATGCACCATAGCGGTGCATTACAGAAGTTTATTCTTCCCCAAGTCCTCAAACTCAGCTTTGATGCCCAACTCTGCAGCTCTAAACATCCTGTTAAAACTCCCTCACCTCCTTCCTCTTCTTTTTTCCTCTAGTCATGGGGTCTTGGGATTCAGCCACATTGGATTTGAATCCTAACTTCATCACATACCACATTTGCATCCTTGGGCAACCTCTTTGTTTTCTCTCAGCTTCAGTTTCTTTATTTGCAAATAGGAAAAATAATTCCTTGAAGGATGTTTTTAGGACTTGATGACATAAATATGAAAACATTAAAAATATAGTAGATCCATAATAAATGATATTGCATTCACCTTATTTTCTTTTGATTTATTGTTATTCATATCAACTTGAGACCTCACCATCAATCATATCCTCTCTTTCTCCTGCATCATTAATCTCTTCCATTATACTGACTCTTCCCTGAACAAGCATGTTCAAATACACACACATGCACACACACACGCTCCCAACAACCCTGCCTTCTCTTTGATCTCTTTTTCAGTACCAGAACTAACTGAAAGAATGACTTTTCGTTTCACTCATTTCTTTCCTCCTAACAATCCAAGCTTTGCATTCAGCCCACTACTGAAGCTGCTCTGTCAAAGGCCATTAATAAGCTACCGTAGATCAGACCCATTGGATTCCTCTCAGATGTTCTTTGGCTCAAGCTTTGGCACTGGATTCCCTGACCCTGTCCTCTTCCTAAATCTCCACTCGCCCTTTGTGACTTCCTTCTCTTACCCCATCAGTTAAGTTTCTTTCTACATAGTCTTCTCTGGTGATTGATAGCTAAATCATTGTCTTTAACCTGGACCTTCCTCCTGACTTAAAGTTCCAGTTTTAGTTGCAAGCTGAATGTGTCCACATGGATATGTTACAGGCCTCTAGAGCTCAATAGACCCAAATGATCTTTTTCTTTTCTCCTGGCTAATGGCATAATTATCTGCCATATTTACTTGGCCAAAATTTGAAAGTCATTTTCAACTCCTGATTAGACAGCCACAAATGCATATACTATTTCCCATTTTTCAGATGAGGAAACAGATTTATAGAGATAAAGTACCTTGCCCAAAGTCACCCTGCTAAAAATATGTCTGAGTTAACCCTGAATCCATTCTCATAGCCTCCCTCTCCCTCATACAACCCTGATCCACACCATCCATTCAGTTACCATATGTTAACAGTTGTACTTGCACATCATCTATCACATCTGTTCCCTCTTTTTCCTTCTCTCTGTGGCTCCCTTGGTTTGTACCTTCATTATCTCTCTTCTGGTCAGCTGTGCTAAAAAACCCCCTAGGAGGTCTTTCCTTCCCAGTCTTTTTGGCCTCAAACCATCCCATATCAGGCTGCATACTGAGGACCCACCACAGCATAGCCCAGCTTACTATTTTAGCCTCATCCTTAATTGCACATCTCAGCTGCCAAAGTCCATTTGTCCTTCCTTCATTTCATTATTTCAAGCTATTCCCTTTACCTAGAAGTCCCTTCCTCCTTAACAAAATATCCTGATCTCTTAACCATGCCCCAATCTCAGCTCAAACCCCACCTATTCCAGGAAACTTTCATAGAAAGAGGCTGTAGGTGTGTACTTCCACTGTCTAACTTTAATCTCCATCACAAATTTTAGCCTAATCTAGGAACATTATGTGCTAGAGTCTGAGAGCCACCTATCTGAGATCGGTGGCTCTGGAGCCACCTGAGTCTAAATACTGGCTCTGCTACTTTCCAGCCATGTGCCCTGAGTAAATCACTTTTTTTTTTATTTTATTTTTTTTATTTTTTTTTATTTATTTTCTTATTAGTTTCTGCTTTATAACAAAGTGAATCAGTCATACATATACATCTGTTCCCACATCCCCTCCCTCATGCATCTCCCTCCCTCCCACCCTCCCCATCCCTCCCCTCCAGGCAGTCACAAAGCACCGAGCTGATCTCCCTGTGCTCTGCGGCTGCTTCCCACTATCTATCTACCCTACGTTTGATAGTGTATATATGTCCATGCCTCTCTTTCGCTTTGTCACAGCTTACCCTTCCCCCTCCCCATATCCTCAAGTCCATTCTCAAGTAGGTCTGTGTCTTCATTCCCGTTTTACCCCTAGGTTCTTCATGACATTTTTTTTTCTTATATTCCATATATATGTGTTAGTATACGGTATTTGTCTTTCTCTTTCTGACTTACTTCACTCTGTATGACAGACTCTAGGTCTATCCACCTCATTACAAATAGCTCAGTTTCGTTTCTTTTTATGGCTGAGTAATATTCCATTGTATATATGTGCCACATCTTCTTTATCCATTCATCCGATGATGGACACTTAGGTTGTTTCCAGCTCCGGGCTATTGTGAATAGAGCTGTAATGAACATTTTGGTACATGTCTCTTTTTGAATTATGGTTTTCTCAGGGTATATGCCCAGTAGTGGGATTGCTGGATCATATGGTAGTTCTATTTTTAGTTTTTTAAGGAACCTCCATACTGTTCTCCATAGTGGCTGTACCAATTCACATTCCCACCAGCAGTGCAAGAGTGTTCCCTTTTCTCCACACCCTCTCCAGCATTTATTGTTTCTAGATTTGTTGATGATGGCCATTCTGACTGGTGTGAGATGATATCTCATTGTAGTTTTGATTTGCATTTCTCTAATGATTAATGATGTTGAGCATTCTTTCATGTGTTTGTTGGCAGTCTGTATATCTTCTTTGGAGAAATGCCTATTTAAGTCTTCTGCCCATTTTTGGATTGGGTTGTTTGTTTTTTTGCTATTGAGCTGCATGGGCTGCTTATAAATTTTAGAGATTAATCTTTTGCCAGTTGCTTCATTTGCAAATATTTTCTCCCATTCTGAGGGTTGTCTTTTGGTCTTGTTTATGGTTTCCTTTGCTGTGCAAAAGCTTTGAAGTTTCATTAGGTCCCATGTGTTTATCTTTGTTTTTATTTCCATTTCTCTAGGAGGTGGGTCCAAAAGGATCTTGCTGTGATTTATGTCATAGAGTGTTCTACCTATGTTTTCCTCTAAGAGTTTGATAGTTTCTGGCCTTACATTTAAGTCTTTAATCCATTTTGAGCTTATTTTTGTGTATGGTGTTAGGGAATGATCTAATCTCATACTTTTACATGTCCCTGTCCAGTTTTCCCAGCACCACTTATTGAAGAGGCTGTCCTTTCTCCACTGTACATTCCTGCCTCCTTTATCAAAGATAAGTTGGCCATATGTGCGTGGGTTTATCTCTGGGCTTTCTATCCTGATCCACTGATCTATCTTTCTGTTTTTATGCCAGTACCACACTGTCTTAATTACTGTAGCTTTGTAGTATAGTCTGAAGTCAGGGAGCCTGATTCCTCCAGCTCCTTTTTTCGTTCTCAAGATTGCTTTGGCTATTCGGGGTCTTTTGTTTTTCCAAACAAATTTTGAAATTTTTTGTTCTAGTTCTGTGAAAAATGCCAGTGGTAGTTTGATAGGGATTGCATTGAATCTGTAGATTGCTTTGGGTAGTAGAGTCATTTTCACAATATTGATTCTTCCAATCCAGGAGCATGGTATATCTCTCCATCTGTTTGTATCATCTTTAATTTCTTTCATCAGTGTCTTATAATTTTCTGCATACAGGTCTTTTGTCTCCTTAGGTAGGTTTATTCCTAGATATTTTATTCTTTTTGTTGCAATGGTAAATGGGAGTGTTTTCTTGATTTCATTTTCAGATTTTTCATCATTAGTGTACAGGAATGCCAGAGATTTCTGTACATTAATTTTGTAACCTGCTACTTTACCAAATTCATTGATTAGCTCTAGTAGTTTTTCGGTAGCATCTTTAGGATTCTCTATGTATAGTATCATGTCATCTGCAAACAATGACAGCTTTACTTCTTCTTTGCCGATTTGGATTCCTTTTATTTCCTTTTCTTCTCTGATTGCTGTGGCTAAAACTTCCAAAACTAGGTTGAATAAGAGTGGTGAGAGTGGGCAGCCTTATCTTGTTCCTGATCTTAGTGGAAATGGTTTCAGTTTCTCACCATTGAGGACAATGTTGGCTGTGGGTTTGTCATATATGGCCTTTATTATGTTGAGGAAAGATCCCTCTATGCCTACTTTCTGCAGGGTTTTTATCATAAATGGGTGTTGAATTTTGTCGAAAGCTTTCTCTGCATCTATTGAGATGATCATATGGTTTTTCTCCTTCAACTTGTTAATATGGTGTATCACATTGATTGATTTGCGTATATTGAAGAATCCTTGCATTCCTGGAATAAACCCCACTTGATCATGGTGTATGATCCTTTTAACGTGCTGTTGGATTCTGTTTGCTAGTATTTTGTTGAGGATTTTTGCATCTATGTTCATCAGTGATATTGGCCTGTAGTTTTCTTTCTTTGTGACATCCTTGCCTGGTTTTGGTATCAAGGTGATGGTGGCCTCGTAGAATGAGTTTGGGAGTGTTCCTTCCTCTGAAATTGTTTGGAAGAGTTTGAGAAGGATGGGTGTTAGCTCTTCTCTAAATGTTTGATAGAATTCGCCTGTGAAGCCATCTGGTCCTGGGCTTTTGTTTGATGGAAGATTTTTAATCACAGTTTCAATTTCAGTGCTTGTGATTGGTCTATTCATATTTTCTATTTCTTCCTGAGTCAGTCTTGGCAGGTTGTGCATTTCTAAGAATTTGTCCATTTCTTCCAGGTTGTCCATTTTATTGGCATAGAGTTGCTTGTAGTAATCTCTCATGATCTTTTGTATTTCTGCAGTGTCAGTTGTTACTTCTCCTTTTTCATTTCTAATTCTATTGATTTGAGTCTTCTCCCTTCTTTTCTTGATGAGTCTGGCTAATGGTTTGTCAATTTTGTTTATCTTCTCAAAGAACCAGCTTTTAGTTTGGTTGATCTTTGCTATCGTTTCCTTCATTTCTTTTTCATTTATTTCTGATCTGATCTTTATGATTTCTTTCCTTCTGCTAGCTTTGGGGGTTTTTTGTTCTTCTTTCTCTAATTGCTTTAGGTGCAGGGTCAGGTTGTTTACTCGAAATGTTTCCTGTTTCTTAAGGTGGGATTGTATTGCTATAAACTTCCCCCTTAGAACTGCTTTTGCTGCATCCCATAGGTTTTGGGTTGTCGTGTCTCCATTGTCATTTGTTTCTAGGTATTTTTTAATTTCCTCTCTGATTTCTTCAGTGATCACTTCGTTATTGAGTAGTGTATTGTTTAGCCTCCATGTGTTTGTATTTTTTACAGATCTTTTCCTGTAATTGATGTCTAGTCTCATAGCATTGTGGTCAGAAAAGATACTTGATACAATTTCAATTTTCTTAAATTTACCAAGGCTTGTTTTGTGACCCAAGATATGATCTATCCTGGAGAATGTTCCATGAGCACTTGAGAAAAATGTGTATTCTGTTGTTTTTGGATGGAATGTCCTATAAATATCAACTAAGTCCATCTTGTTTAATGTATCATTTAAAGCTTGTGTTTCCTTATTTATTTTCATTTTGGACGATCTGTCCATTGGTGAAAGTGGGGTGTTAAAGTCCCCTACTATGATTGTGTTACTGTCGATTTCCCCTTTTATGGCTGTTAGTATTTGCCTTATGTATTGAGGTGCTCCTATGTTGGGTGCATAAATATTTACAATTGTTATATCTTCTTCTTGGATCGATCCCTTGATCATTATGTAGTGTCCTTCTTTGTCTCTTCTAATAGTCTTTATTTTAAAGTCTATTTTGTCTGATATAAGAATTGCTACTCCAGCTTTCTTTTGATTTCCATTTGCATGGAATATCTTTTTCCATCCCCTTACTTTCAATCTGTATGTGTCTCTAGGTCTGAAGTGGGTCTCTTGTAGACAGCATATATATGGGTCTTGTTTTTGTATCCATTCAGCCAGTCTGTGTCTTTTGGTGGGAGCATTTAGTCCATTTACATTTAAGGTAATTATTGATATGTATGTTCCTATTCCCATTTCCTTAATTGCTTTGGGTTCGTTACTGTAGGTATATTCCTTCTGTTGTGTTTCTTGCCTAGAGAAGTTCCTTTAGCATTTGTTGTAAAGCTGGTTTGGTGGTGCTGAACTCTCTCAGCTTTTGCTTGTCTGTAAAGGTTTTAATTTCTCCATCAAATCTGAATGAGATCCTTGCTGGGTAGAGTAATCTTGGTTGCAGGTTTCTCTCCTTCATCACTTTAATTATGTCCTGCCACTCCCTTCTGGCTTGTAGAGTTTCTGCTGAGAGATCAGCTGTTAACCTGATGGGGATTCCCTTGTGTGTTATTTGTTGTTTTTGCCTTGCTGCTTTTAATATGATTTCTTTGTGTTTAATTTTTGACAGTTTGATTAATATGTGTCTTGGTGTATTTCTCCTTGGATTTATTCTGTATGGGACTCTCTGTGCCTCCTGGACTTGATTAACTATTTCCTTTCCCATATTGGGGAAGTTTTCAACTATAATCTCTTCAAATATTTTCTCAGTCCCTTTCTTTTTCTCTTCTTCTTCTGGAACCCCTTAATTCGAATGTTGGTGTGTTTAATGTTGTCCCAGAGGTCTCTTAGACTGTCCTCTGTTCTTTTCATTCTTTTTTCTTTATTTTGCTCTGCATCAGTTATTTCCACTATTTTATCCTCCACCTCACTTATCCGTTCTTCTGCCTCAGTTATTCTGCTATTGATCCCATCTAGAGTATTTTTTATTTCATGTATTGTGTTTTTAATCGATGCTTGATTCATCTTTAGTTCTTCTAGGTCCTTGTTAACTGTTTCTTGCATTTTGTCTATTCTATTTCCAAGATTTTGGATCATCTTTACCATCATTATTCTGAATTCTTTTTCAGGTAGACTGCCTATTACCTCTTCATTTGTTAGGTCTGGTAGGTTTTTATCTTGCTCCTTCACCTGCTGTGTGTTTTTCTGTCTTCTCATTTTGCTTATGTTACTGTGTTTGGGGTCTCCTTTTTGCAGGCTGCAGATTCGTAGTTCCCGTTGTTTTTCGTCTGACCCCAGTGGCTAAGGTTGTTTCAGTAGGTTGTATAGGCTTCCTGGTGGGGGGGACTAATGCCTGTGTTCTGGTGGTTGAGGCTCGATCTTGTCTTTCTGGTGGACAGGTCCACGTCTGGTGGTGTGTTTTGGGGTGCCTATGGCCTTATTATGTTTTTAGGTAGCTTCTCTGCTAATGGGTGGGGTTGTGTTCCTGCCTTGCTAGTTGCTTGGCATAGGGTGACCAGCACTGTAGCTTGCTGGTCGTTGACTGAAGCTGGGTGCTGGTGTTGGGATGGAGATCTCTGGGAGATTTTCGCTGCTTGATATTATGTGGAGCTGGGAGGTCTCTTGTGGACCCGTGTCCTGAAGTTGGCTCTCCCACTTCAGAGGCACAGCACTGGCTCCTGGCTGCAGCACCAAGAGCCTTTCATCCACCCAGCTCAGAATAACAGGGAGAAAAAGCAGAAAGAAAGAATTAGTAGAAGAAAGAAAGAGAGAGGGAAAGAAAGGAAGAAGGGAAGAAAGGAAGGAAGGAAGGAAGAAAGAAAGGAGGGAGGGAGTGAGGAAGGATGGAAAGAAAGAAGGAAAGAAAGGAGGGAGGGAGGGAGCAATGAAAGCAAAAGGAAGAGTGAATGGAAGAAGGGAGGGAGGGAGGAAGGAAAGAAAGAAAGAAAGACAGGAGGGAGGGAGGGAGGAAGGAAAGAAAAAGAAAGTGGAAAGAAGAAGGGTGGGAGGGAGGGAGGAAAGAAAAAGAAAGAAGGAAAGGAAGAGCGGAGGGAGGGAGGGAGGAAGGGAAGGGAGGAAAAAAAGAAAGAGCAGGTAAAGTAAAATAGAATAAAGTATGAAATATAGTAGCGTTATTAAAATTAGAAAGTAATTATTGGGAAAAAAAAAAAAAACGGACCGATAGAACCCTGGGACATATGGTGGAAGCAAAGCTATACAGAGAGAATCTTACACAGAAGATTACACATACACATTCACAAAAAGAGAGCAGGGGGAAAAATCAAAAATCTTGCTCTCCAAGCCCACCTCCTCAATTTGGGATAATTCGTTGTAAAAAGAGGAAAAGGGCAAGAAGTCTGAAATCTTGCTCTCTAAGTCCACCTCCTTACTTTGGAATAATTCGTTGTAAAAAGAGGAAAAGGGGGGAAAGTCTTAAATCTTGTCCTCAAAGTCCACTTCCTCAATTTGGGATGATTCGCTGTCCATTCATGCACTCCACAGACGCAGGGCACATCAAATGGACCGTGGAGCTTTAATCCGCTGCCTCCGAGGCTGCACAGAGAGATTTCCCTGACTCTGCTCTCACAGCTCCCGGGTCTCAGCCTTGGACCTGGCCCCGCCTCTGTGCGTAGGTCGCCGGAGGGCGTCCGTTCTGCGCTCAGACAGGACGGGTTTAAAGGAGCCGCTGATTCGGGGGCTCTGGCTCACTCATGCAGAGGGGAGGGAGGGGCGCGCAGTGTGGGGCGGGCCTGCGGCGGCAGAGGCCGGCATGACGTTGCAGCAGCCCGTGGCGCTCCGTGCGCTTTCCCAGGAAAGCCGTCCCCGTGTCTCGGGACCCCGGCAGTGGCGGGGTGCACAGGTCCCCCGGAAGGCGGGGCGGACAGTGACCCGCGCTCGCACACAGGCCCCGCGGCTGCGGCGGCGGCGGCGGGCGGCGGCAGGCGGCGGCGGTGGCGGGCGGCGGGGGGCGGCGGCGGCAGCGGGCCTCGGCGGCGGCGGCGGTGGCGGGCCGCGGGGGCGGCGGCGGCGGCCCACGCCCGTCTCCGAGGTCCACGCCTTACCCGCGGCTCGCGCCTGTCTCCGGCGCTTCCCTAAGCAGCCCTTTTAATGCCCTCTCCTCGCGCACCAGGAAACGAAAGTGAAAGTGAAAAAAGACTCTTGCCTCTTCAGCAACTCCAGACCCTTTCCCCGGACTCCCTCCGGGCTAGCCGTGGTGCACTAACCCCTTCAGGCTCTCTTCCTGCCGCCAGCCCCAGTCCTCTCCCTGCGCTCCGACTGAAAGCCGATACCCAAGCCTCAGCTCCCAGCCCCGCCCGCCACGGCGGCCGAGCAGACAAGCCTCTCGGGCTGGTGTGTGCCTGAGGGCACCGATCCTCTGTGTCGGAATCTCTCCGCTTTGCCCTCCACACCCCTTTTGCTGCACTCTCCTCCGCTACTCCGAAGCTTTCCCCCTCCGCCACCTGCAGTCTCTGCCCGCGAAGGGGCTTGCAGTGTGTAGAAACCTTCCTTCCTTCACGGCTCCCTCCCACTGGTGCAGGTCCCGTCCCTATCCTATTGTCTCTGTTTATTCTTTTTTTCCTTTTGCCCTACCCAGGTATGTGGGGAGTTTCTTGCCTTTTAGGGGGTCTGAGGTCTTCTGTCAGCGTTCAGTAGGTGTTCTGTAGGAGTTGTTCCACGTGTAGATGAATTTCTGATGTATCTGTGGGGAGGAAGGTGATCTCCGCGTCTTACTCCTCCGCCATCTTCCTCCGGACCGCCCTGAGTAAATCACTTAATCTCTCCTTGCTTCAGTTTCCTCATCTCTAAAATGGAGATGAACACCTTTTTTGGTACAATTGTTATGCTAAATAAATATAAATACGTGTAAAACATGTACAAGAATACCTGACAAGTAATAAGCACTCTAAAAGTTATATGTAATTATGTATTGTTCTCCTGTTGTTCTGTTTCTGAGGACCCATTCTTTTGTGGGACTTTTGATAGTTTAAAGTATTAATAAGTACTGGTGAATGGTTATTTATTTTTATTTACTTGTTTGTTTTGCATGTCTGTCTCTCCAATACATTATGAATTCCATGAGGGCAAGGACAGTTTTATCTCTTTTACCGCAGTTTCCCTAATATCTAACACAATTTTTGTCCAGCACTATGGGTTCACTACATAAGTGTTGAATGAATTAATTAATCAATCAGTGTTGATTACATTAACTTTCCAGTTCCTGGAGGCAAGTGTCATGCTCCGTTTATTCCATATTCCCCACAGCATCTAATATAGTGTCTTCTAGGTTGTAGATAATAAATGTTTATTGAATAATAACAATAGTAAAGGCTCTTACCCTAAGGAGAATTGCTGTATGCGGGCTTCTCACTGTTGTGGCCTCTCCCGTTGCGGAGCACAGGCTCCGGACGCGCAGGCTCAGCGGCCATGGCTCACGGGCCCAGCCACTCCGCGGCATGCGGGTTCCTCCCAGACCGGGGCACGAACCTGTGTCCCCCGCATCGGCAGGTGGACTCCCAACCACTGCGCCACCAGGGAAGCCCCCTAAGGAGAATTTTTTTAAGTGTTATTTGGATAATTTTATCCAAGATGAGAAATAAATATTATTTTCTTGTAGTTCTTTAAGACAAGTGACTATGGGGAAAAAAATCCAGATAGAAGAAAAATAAACCAAAAAAAAAAAATTCTTGTAGCCTCCAGGAACTTACCATTAGTGAAAGAGACATTTAAAGCTGTTCATTATCACAGTACAAGTGGTTTTGATCTTGGCAAATATTCCAGTGTTTTAGTGTTAATACCCACACTTAATCTTCTTGAGTCTGTCTTCAAATCCTACACAAACAACTTTTGTCCTTTAAGAACTAGGTTCAGGCCAATGCAATACATTAAAACATTATCCACCACATTTATCATCTTTTATCTAAACATCTAGAGGTATTTTGTGATTTTATTTCTATATTGTTCTTACTAAAATTTATTTTCTTAGGAATAGAATATCTAGATATTCCAGTTTTCTAATTTGTAAACTATCTGCCCTAGCAACAGTAGGCATTTACATGGCAAGGACCACCTGATAAATTATGTGATTGTTATTTTATTGCAAATGAAAAGAGAGGGAAAGAGATCATATGCTTCTCTTGTGAATATGAGAGAAGTAAGCAGTTTCATTTTATATTTGTTATTGTCAGTTTAATAAAGTAGGTAGTTAATGAACAATTACTAAGCATGAGGATACTATTCATTGCATTCGTTAAGTAGTAGCATAATTATTGTGAATGACTTTAATGAATGCTTTTTGAATAATGGAATTATAAATACCATTGGTTTGGGGGAAGTCGTAAAGAACATTCACATGAGAATACACAACTATGAAAATACACAAGATCAGAATAGAGGTCGTTTTGACTTTTCTTGATTGTGAACATGTGCCATGAAATTACGAATTGGCTGTTCATATTAAGTGTACTGATTTAAGATGCATGATATTAGTGGCCTTGTTTCTATAACATAACCTGAAATGTGTCTTAAAGTTCATTCAGTGCAAGCTCATTCTTTTTGTTCCATATAGATCTGACTCAAGAAAGGAAGGGAAAGAAGAGAAAACAAGCTAGCCTTTATTGAGTACTTCTGTGTCAAGCATTATGCTTGGTGCTTCCACATTAGATCAGTGTACTAATCTGTGTGAATTAGACATTTTTACTCCCATTTTACAGATCAGGAAATTAAGGCTGTTGATTGGGGATGTGCACTAATCTGGCAGAGCTGTATTTCTCATCTAAGCCCAAATAAGTTCCATTTAATGATTTTTTAAACTACTGCTTATCTCTTTCTTCCTTAAAATCAAATACTACCAATGTATTACCTTTTATTTTTCATCTTTAGTATTTATATTCTGGTAATACACAAGTAGACTGATGACTCTGTTGAACTTTATATGAAAAAAAAATAAATGATGGTAAGCATTGGAGCCTAGGAACCAAAGAGGAGAGAAAACTGTCCCTACGGGAAAGGGATTAAATTCAATTGGGAAACTATTTAAATTGTGGTTTTAAACGTTTTTGTTTAACTATTTTGATTTTTAAAAGTGACTTTTTAAAACAAATATTAAGACTTTTTCCTTCAAAGCAATTATGTAAGAAGTAAATTGATATTTATCCTGTATTATAGTGTATTGTATTTAAGTGAAAACAGTGTCTAATGGAGCAGGGTGTAGGCATTTCTGCTTGGAGTTAGAGGACTTGTCTGGAAAGAAGCAATTATGGGATTTGTAGGGAAACACACAAATTCAGCTCCCGATTATAATTACATTTTCATTTAACAGGAAAAGGATATTTCTTTGTAAAAGGAAAAATTGTGCAATAATCTCACTCCGTAAATCATGAATGCTTAAGGCTGAAGCCCCTTGGTGGCAGGGTGCTCAATGAGCAAAGTACCTCAGGCAAAAGAAAGTCTCACTGGTGCTGAAATTGCTCATGACAAATAAAGTGATAGCTAGTGTCCCAGAACATGATGAAATAGATGAACATAAAAATGTCCAAAACATCTTCATAAATATTAAAGACCCTGAAATGGCAGGATGGTAATTGGAACAGTTGAAATCACATGGAATTTTTCCTAAGAAGATAAATCATGAACAGAATTTTAAATAAGGAGCATTTAATGGAGAAACATGAAGGATGCATCTGGGTGAAAGGAATGGAATGTACAATTGTGGGGAGAAGGCAGAGCACATGTAACCTCTGAGTTCTTGGACCAGAAAACAGTCATTTTATGTGATTTTTTTCATGGAATACATATTCTCCTTTGCCTTGCGTACAATAATGACTTAGGTAGAACCATAGATCTTTTTTTTTAAAAAAACTTTAACATTTAATATGGGATTTTAATAAAATATATAATAAGGAATCCTGTTTTTAGAGCCTAAAAGAGCTTTTACACACATTCATGGTAGGTATTTAAAAATCCAGACAAAAGGTTTTTTGGTTTTTGGGTTTTGTCTTGTTTTTGGGGTTTTTTTTACTAAAAATAAAAGTGAAAAATGCAATGAAATAAATCAAGATATTTTTCCTTCCTTTAGTCTACTCTTTTTGTGGAAAGATTTTCTTTTCTAAATGTTTGTCATTATCACTTCAAGGGAGAGAAAAAATAACACAGAATAGGAAGAAAAAAAAGATTGCAATTTAGTGGTACTTTGATTTGATCAGAATATCATAAAATAAAGCACCTTGTGAGACATACAGACACACACTCCAACTGAGAGGGGGAGAGAAAGAGAAACAGCAGTTGCCATTTAAAGGAATTATTAAGAGAATTCCCTGGCGGTCCAGTGGTTAGGACTCGGTGCTTTCACTGCCAGGGCCTGGGTTCAATCCCTGGTCTGGTTGGGGAGCTAAGATCCCACAAGCCACAAGGTATGGCCAAAAAAAAAAAAAAGGAATTATCATTATCGTCCAAATTATTATTGTTAATAATAAAAGTAAAATTTTTGAAAATAGATTTGTTGAATTTTATAACTTGTATTTAGTAGCAATCAAGGTAACTGAACATCTGCTAAAGATCTATTTTGTTTCTCTTACCATATGTTATATGTATATTTCTAAGAATTTAATGTGGTACTTATTCTTTATTTGGTTCTTATTCTTTATTTATATATTCAACTTCAATATATGAACAAGTTGTTGATATTTTAAGAACAAAATATGTGACTATGCATCCATTTTAATTTGTGAGAAATGACAGAGTTTGTTTTCCTTTCTTAAAATGATTAGGTTATGAATGCCACATAAATCAACATCCACATTTTTAAGCTCTTACTAGATCAGAAATTTCTTTTTAGTGGATCACTTATCTATGCCAAGCTGAGATTTTCCTTTATAGACTTAAACCTGATTATACAGAGATCCTGTCCACTGTTTTATAAATCTGTGTCTGGGCATGCAATCTGAATAAAGAATACAGAAGACAAAATTCCATGATAAGTATTTAAAACTGAATACCCACTTTCTTTTATGTAGCATTCATAAACCAACAGTAATACAGAAATAAATAAATTTTATATTTGATATCTTCAATGAGAAAATGCATCTATTTACATTTTCCTTTTAATTTAAAAATAACACATGGTTATTTTAGAATATTTGGAAAATACAGAGAAATATAGAGGTTATTTATAATTCCACTGACCACTTTAAACATGCGTTTCCTTACATTCATGTTTGGAAATTTAAATAAATTTAAATGACTCAAAACCCATTATTTAGCTAAAAGGTTCTCATATTCTAATTACCCCTAGAACTTTTAGAGTAAGAGATTTCTTATGCCTTTCCTAATAGTGCATAACTCCATGCTCTGGCTTCTTTTTTATACTTCCACGTTCTGGGTGTAGCATCCTCTTCCAGTTCTCCCAGATCCCAGACAATGTTGACCTTTTCCTTAGATTCCCACACAAACACCACAGAGACCTCTGTGTCAATAGCAAATTTTAGTGAAGGTTTAGAGGCATAGAGGGAGTTTCTCTGTAGCAATGACCCTGGCACTAATCTTGACCCATAATAATTAGCCTTTTTGCCTCCAAATACTGCCCCACACAGGCCTTATGTCTCTGCTTTTGCAGACTCTCAGGAGTTTAGTCATCTTCTTTCATTCTTGTCCATTTAGGTCTTTAAAATATCACTTTCCTTCTTCAAACAATTTATCAAGGAACTCGAAGAAAGTCCTCTTTATCCTCAAGAAGAATCCTGGTGTCAGCTGTTAGGAGACATACATTTGCTCCATTTTATTCTTACAAATTTGTTGTATTGCAAAAACGTTTTATGTCCTGCTGTTTTAATTCAAAATTATATTCAACTCCTTTATTTATTATTATATACTTCTTGTAAACATGAGAGCCTAGTTTTTAGTAGAAATATAATATGAGATGAATCCTTTTTGGGGATAAACCCAAGAGGTTACTGCTTGCATTGTTTGCCTTCACTTGCTCAAAATGTTCATCAGAGAAGAATCAATCAAAACTCCGACATCTGTGCCAAAAAGTAGGCATGGCCCTACCTGAAATGTGTAAGAGATTTTGAACAAGTTAGAAACCCCAAATGATGCCCATCAGATGCAAAATAACAAATTTTGATATATCAGGGCCACAGCACCAAGCACAGCCCCAAGACTGGCTCTGGGTGCTGAGCCTATGCAAGTGGGAAGTGGCTGAATTTCCCTCCCTAAGGACAGAAAAATCACTACATCCAAGTCGAGCAGCTTTGCTTTGGACCTCTTAGAATTCTGACCTTAGGACTAGAAACGGATTTCCTTGATAAAAATTTGCTACCCTAGTTTGGATTTAATACCCTTCTTATAAGACTGATATTTACTTCTAGGGAGTAATCCCTGACTGATTTGAGGAAAGGAAAGAGAAATCATGACATTGAAGAGCACTTAGCAGTCATGTTTATTTAATCACACAATGTGCTGCTCTGATAACGTTTGAGCCTAGACAAGCATCACCATAAAGAAAAGAGAGATTTTATCTAATACTTACTTGATACTGATTCAGTATGAAAATTGATTCAAAAGTGAAAAATCCAGCCTATCGGTGAGCTGCTTGATATGCATGATACCAAAGTTTACTAGTTATTCATTAAAATTTTGTATAAGTGCCTTAGGTTTCAGAAATTGAAATTGCACAAGAACAAAAATTCTCATCATTTTGATTTTAGCATTTGCCAGAAACATGCCCATTAAACTCTAAAATCAGATGAAACATGTATGGGGAAAAAAGAAGAGGAATAGAGGGGCAGGTGAGAGAAAGAAACAGACATCTGTAGAACAGAAGAAATGGGTAAGGCAGCTGTCTGTGGTATTTCTGCCTACTCTGTTACCCTGAGAAAATACTTGACTTTTAATTAGTATTTTTTTACATGTTTTTCAGGAAAGACATTTCTCCTGGCCACTAAGCCCAGTGTATGTCACTGCTTAAAATAGACTTGCCCTGAAATGGTGTTAGTTTGGCTTAACAGAGTCAAGCAAAAATCCCATTTGTAATTCTCAGTAAGAACTATTTACAGATGTCCCAGCTGCTGTTTCTTCACTGTGTTGCTATATAATAAATGATTCATATTTTCATAAATTCCTAGAAAAACTAACAGTATCTGTATACTTTCTCTTTATATACACACAGGTTATAACCCTAAAAAAAGTTTTCTCGGGTTTTTATCCCTTATTCTGCTTCCCATACAGAAAGAGACAGAATCACAAGGGTCGGGACCATACCCAGATAGTCTCCATGGCATTCTGATTTTGGGGGGGGGGTGGGAAATTGGGGCAAGCACCCTGGGGAAAGCAAGATGAGTAAAGTATGTGAATAGTCTTTGAGTGTTTTTTTTCCAACTCAAGTTATTGCATTATCAGTTTGTGTTACCCTAAATGAAATGAGCTCTCGTTAAACTCCAAGAAAGCAAAGATTTTGTAATACAAATACAGTACACGTTTTATGTTTCCAACTTTTTGAAAAGGCACAATGTATTATTTCCATGATTTGGGTTTTCTACATTAGATATGCTATATTTTCATTAAAAACGTGTATACACACTTTTCTCAGAATATCAAAATTTTCATCCTCCTTATTCCAAGGTCTGTTTTGTCTCCTCTGTTTCATAATTGTGAAATATTTTTTTTGCTTCAATTGTATAATCAGGATTTATTAAAATGTTTTATTGTTTAAAAAATTGTTTTCAGAATTAATTCTGAAATTATATATCTTTTGATAAACACTATATATAGATATAGATATAGATGTAGATATACAGATACATCTTTTGATAAACACTAAATGGCACTTTGTCCTAGCAACAGCTGAACCCTGAGAAGTCACACCTCATCATCCCAGACAGAGAAAAATCTTACCCTTTTGAGATGTCATAATACCATTCCTGAATGAGATTGACCTTGCAATATTTGGTTTGAATATCTATGTACCCTCATTTTTGGGAAAGTATTCTTTATATCCACTGTAAGCCCCCCAGTCTACAATTTAAGCCCATTTCCCGTTGTCCTAATGTCATATTTTATGGAAAACAGCTGGGCAGCAAATTCAGCCACAGCAAATGCCTATTTTGGAAGAACTTATAATACCTCTGCTCTCATCTTCATTGTTCCAAATGCTTAGAATCAGTCATGGTCTATGAGAACAAACAACGATATTATTTTGATTACCTATTGACTCAGTACATAGTGATTTTAATGCTTATTAAGTTAAAAGTAATTGAATACCCACAGGTAACAAGGCAATCCATGAAAGTAATAGAGGGAAGCAGTATATATGTGCTTACAGTTCTTCTGGAATAGGGATAATTAATATGTCATTAAAATTTTTTTCAAGGTTGAAACAATATCTCATTCTGAACAGATAATTCATTATCTTTAACGTATTTGCTTCAGACACTGGTGGTCTTCAATATCCTACCAAGGGTCACACTCCTGCATGTGTTGGCTAAACGGTCTTTAAAGTTCCATGGAGCCCTATGTTTTTATAATCCTTAGACTTCCAATTTCTTCTGAACTTAAGTTCTTTTGTTTTTCTCTGACTTCTTTCAAACCAATTAGCTTGTGTAGAACAGAGTAATCTAGAGCTGTCACTTGTACGCCTGCTGGTCAAAAGGAAATGCAGTTTCAGTGAGGACACAATTAATCATAAATGTTAATTAGAGCAATCAGTATTGACATTGTAGCTTTAGAGAGTGGACCTCATGAAATAAACACAATGGCATTGTGCTTTCAGAATAAAAGTATGCAAAGGCAAATTAATTAAAATTTCATTGGAAAAATATCCCTTGGAATTTCTTCTCTGTTAATTGGCTTGAATTCATTCATTCTTGATGCTTGAGGATAGAAAAGTGTGTTTAATATAATTCAATGTAGATTGGGTATGTACTTTTCTACTGGTATCATGGCATGGTTTCTACTTTAAATTTATATAAAGGTCTTTCCAAGGTCAGATTACTTATGAGAAAAGTGCAGAACTAAATATGTAAATATTTTTAAAGGAATATTCAAAAAATACCATAGCTCTGAGCCAAGCTATATGATTTCTTCTTCATCTCTCCTATGTAGCAACACCTTCCTTGTGATATATATGGATGTGAGAAATTAAAGATTATGTCTGACTTATTTTGCCTCCAAAAATATAATATAAAAGGAAAATAGGTGGTACCAGATGAAAGCTGAATTTTTGGATTTGTTTTTTAAGTAAATTAATCAGCTCTCACTTGAGCCCAAAAATCAATAGTCTCTCCAATTTTAGTTTGGCAAGTCAATGTATTGATTGATTTAACAAATATTTGAGTACCTATTAGATTCCAGGTATTGTTCTAAACACAGGGATTTCAAAATGAACTAAAACTCCTGCCATCATGGGACTCAAATTCTAATGGGGAAAAAGACAGATTGTGAGCAAGTAAAATTTAAAATTTAAGACATATAATGTGTCAGATGGACATTACTGTTTAAGGCCAAGAAAAAATAAGAAGGACCACCTAGTTTAGGGTGGTGTTTGGGAGGAGTTGGGGAGAGGGCAATTTTGAAATGAGTAGTCAGAGGAGTCCTCACCAAGAAGGCAGCCTTTGATAACAGCCTGAAAACCATGAAAGCCATGCAGATATCTGGGAGAAAACTGTCCCAGCAAGAGAAAAGAGCACGACAAATGCAAAAGCCCTGAGGTGGATGTATCTGACATGTCCAGAACAGAGCAAGTTGGCCAATGTTCCTGAAGCAAAATGAATGAGAGAGAAAGAGAATAGTTGGGGTCAGAAAGGTAACAGACGTGTAGGGCCTAATAGGCAATGTTGAGGATCTTGGAGAAAGAAAGCCATTAGAGAATTCTGAAGAGAGACGTGTTCTGATTTGACACTTCAGCTGCTGTTTTGGCAACAGACTGTAGAGGGCAAGGGCAGGACGGATGAGACCTGATTGGAGACTATTCCAATATTCCAGAGAATAGATGATGAAATGATAATAGCTTAGACCAGGATGACGGTGGCAGAGGTGGTGTGAGGTGGTCGATTTGAAATATACTGGTGTTTTATAGGAGAGCCAACAGATCTACTGATTCTTTGGCAGGGGGATATAAAAGAAATTGAGTAGTTACTGACATCTCCGAGGATTTTGGTAGAAGCAGTGGAAGGCATAAATTGCTGTTGTATTGAGATGAGGAAGATTGTGTGAAAAGCTGGTTTGCTGAGGAAGATGGGTAGTTTGGTTCGGGGCATAATAGATTTAACATGCCTATAGATATCCCAAAGTTTAGAAGTTGAGCTGATAGCAGACACCAGCAGAAAAGACCAAGAATGAGCAGCCTTTGAGGTGGGAGGAGACATCAGGAAATCTGTTGTCCGAAATTCAAGTGAAAAAATAACTTGACAGAGGAGACGGTAGTCACCTGGGTCACATGCTACTAATGGGTCAACTAAGATAAGGACAGAGAACCAGCCTTTGTATTTAGCAGTGTACCTGTCAAGAGCAGTTTGTGTGAAGTGCATTGGGGGGGGGCTTGAGAGGTTTGGGAGAGGTGGGAAAGCCTTAACATTGACCCTTAGAGGCTCAAGTGAGGAAAGAAGGAGTGGAATCAGGGACTAATGAGGATAGAACAATTCTTTGGGGTGTAAAGATAAAGCACAGAAAAGATACTGTAGCTAGTAGGGAACATGGGGTCAATAGAGGTCTTTGTTTTTCAAAAAATCAGAGTGTTTTCATCTGTCAGACATTAATATCCACTCACCTTGACAAATCTTATACTTATATCCTTGATTTGATCATTAATATACACTCATATTGACAAATCTTATACTCAAATCCTTGATTTGAGCCTATGGCTGAGACTTCAGCCTAAGCAAGCACATTTCTCCGTTTATTAGTGTTTAATTTGCTTTTCTCAGAACTGCCGAGTCCACTTATTGAAATCTGGCTCTCACTAAAACATCAGTAAGCCAATTAATCCATTTCCTTAATGAGAACTCTCTGTTACAGAATGGGTAACTGCATAGATTTCTATTGAATCTATCAATCTTGCATTTGGTGGGGAGAATGCCAGTTATCCAAGCAATCTGGTTCATTACTGCAGTATTGGACTGCGTTGCTGAACAAGCCTGCAGCTCGATTACAATAGCACTGCGGGGTGGAGGGCTTGGAGTTGATTATTTGTTGAGGACCTATTACATAATAGGTTGGGCTGGAAACTGTGCACATTCCCTCGTTCCTCGTTTACCACTGGTCTCTGAGGAACTGCTACTTATTTTACATTTTGGGAAACTGAGACTCACAAGTTGGAAAGTTAGTCAACTCTGGGGCCAGAATTTTCATCCAATGGCCTTGAGAAAAGATGTCTAGCTGTAAAAATAATAAGAACCTACTAACTTCAGGGTCCCACTGCATGAATTCTGTAATGATTAAAATGATTCTTTCCAAGTTTAGCATAGACTTTGAGTGGATCAGCACAGAGGGAGGCAGGGTGAGCTAAATTTAATAATAAATACTCAGAGAGTGAGTCAGGTTCTCACCTCCCATCTTCTTAGATGTTCTTTCCTTGACATTCCAACCTTATGTCTGGACCATGCTCCTAAATAGAATGTCAGCCTCATCATTATATTATTATCATAATCATTCCCAGTTATTTACTGAGCACTCATTCTGTATCTAATATGATAGGATTGTTAGAGAGGGAAGGAGAAAAGGGAAAACTTTGTACTTTTATTTCTCTCTGAAATCTACTTCATCAAATATCAGAATGTTGTAAGGTTCAAAATATATATATGAATGGTCTTTGGAATTTGTAAAGCTTTAGCGATGTTTTTTGTATTACTGTATTATCATCATCTTTAAATTTCCCCATGAATATATTTTAATATTTCAATCACTTTGTGAGAGAATTATTTTAACACTTAGTCTTTTCTAACTAAAAAAATACATATATGCTCATGAATATTCCATATTTTGAATTTTTTTCTCTCCTGGTTAAGATATAGCTCCTGAAGTAAATATAGAAAATAATATTCATCAAATTTCTTCTTAAACAGGTTAAATTGTAATATCCCCTCAGACATAATAAAATGGATAGGTTTATTATGTTTTATTTGAGTCTGTCTCTTACTCATTAAGTCAATAGAGGTCTTCCATTCCCAGAAAAATTTAAGTGACAATAATTTGAGTAATGGCAATTGGCATTTAGCAACATTTAACTACCATTAAAAGCCCTTCTTGTTGCTTAAAAGCTAGTTGGTTGTGGAGAGATAGTAAATGAATAAATAAACTATGTAATTTCAGAAAGTGATAATGCTGTGAATATTTTTAATTAAGGAATAAAATTCAGTTGAACTCCAGTTATAAAAAAAAATGGAAATTTGTTAAACCATGCTCAATATCACTTAATATTAGGTTTCATGGCATCTTCATAACAAAATCATTTATTAATATAACTAATATATTAATAAATGCAAGCCTAGAATCCATTTCCTTTATCACACTATATATTTGATGAGAGTATATCAGAGTTTATAATTACCTATTAATGTATGTGGATATTTGTTTAATATCTCTCCCACCAAAGCGTATGTTCCACAGAAGTAGATGTTTGTTCACCACTGTATCTGCCATGCCCAGTGCAGTGATGGTCTCAGGGCAGAAGCTGTCTCTCTCTCATACACACACACACGTACGTATATGTACATTATATATATGTTGCATAAAAGAATGAATTCTTTCTACAAATATTAAGTGTGTACTATGTGTTGGATATTGTTACATTTATAGTAATATAAGACCGACAAATCATTCCTCTCATGAACTCCCGTTTAAATAGGGAGATAGGGCTTCCCTGGTGGCGCAGTGGTTGAGAGTCCGCCTGCCGATGCAGGGGACACGGGTTCGTGCCCCGGTCTGGGAAGATCCCACATGCCGTGGAGTGGCTGGGCCCGTGAGCCATGGCCTCTGGGCCTGTGTGTCCGGAGCCTGTGCTCTGCAATGGGAGAGGCCACAACAGTGAGAGGCCCGCATACCGCAAAAAATAAATTAAAAAAAATAAGTAAATAGGGAGATAGACAATAAACAAGGGAAAAGTGTTCTTTATTATCTGTCTGTCTTCAAAGTTCTACTGTAAACTTTACCTCCCACATTCAATCTCTAGCAAGCAATTAAGTACTTTGGAAGAAAAGAACAGGTTAGTATAAGAATCAGAAATAATAAAATTAGCAAAAAGTTATACAGAACTTACTCTGAACTGGTAGCGATTTTTACTGCTTTATGATAACAGCTCTGTTTTATTATCCCCACTCACAGATGAGGAAATGAAGCACAGAGTGGTTAAGTGACTGCCCAAAGTCACACAGCTGGTAGGAGGTAGAGCTTAGAGCTAGGATGTGAACCCAGGCAGTATAGTTCCAGCTTTCATGCTTTAACACTACGCTAGACTACATCACAGTACTTAGGAAATGCACACTTAACCATTTTTTAGTGTGTTCTCTGACAACTTATCCCACCCTAGATCTGACAGAAGATCTTTCTGCAGAAAATTATTGTTGTATATTACATAGGATTCAGTTCAGATGGGTCCAAATTCAGTTTTACCTGTGTTCTATGCAGATAGACTAAAGTGCCTCTAAGAATACAGAAAAAGAAAACACCAAATTCTAGTTTTAGTAGTTCAAATTAAATTAGCTAATGGCTGTTATATGCTTAACTTTCTACCACTATCCTTTGCTCTTTTCTTGAACTACTTTATCACTAGTTTTACTGACTC
The DNA here is from genome assembly GCF_025265405.1 of Mesoplodon densirostris. NCBI lineage: Eukaryota > Metazoa > Chordata > Mammalia > Artiodactyla > Ziphiidae > Mesoplodon > Mesoplodon densirostris. The sequence goes on from NC_082661.1 coordinate 222,775,401, forward strand.
TCAAGAGTATTGTGATGGTTAACTTGACTGGACTGTGGGGTGCCTAGATATTTGATCAAACAGCAAATGGGTTTTTTTTGGGTGAGATTAACATTCAAATGAACAGGCTGAGTAAAGTAGGTTGCTTTCCCTGATGTGGGGCAGGGGGGCTCATCCAATCAGTTGAAGGCCTGAGTAGAACAGAAAGACTGACTTTCCTTTTAACTGAGACATCAGCTTTTTCCTGCCATTGGACTCAGATTGAAACATCAGTTCTATCTGGGCCTCAAGCCTGTTGGCATCCAAACTGGAACCACACCGTCAGCTCTCCTGGTTTTCATGCCTTTGGAATCCAACTGGAACTACATCACTGGCTCACCTGGGTTTCCAACTTGCTGACTCACCTACAGATCTTGAGGTTGCCAGCCTCCATTATCATGTGAGCCAATTCCTTGTAATCAGTATCTTTCTCTGTAGATGTACATCCTATTGATTCTGTTCTCTAGAGAACCCTGACTAATACAAGTATTAATTTTATTTTAACTCTTTCTATAATCTTTTTTTTCTGAATTCCTCAATGGTACAAATCAAGATGAAGAAATAATACGAGTGCTAGATAGTCCTGTCACGTTATAGTTTGCTGTTGAGGCTGTAACCAGGTGCTGAGCCCTTCACGTGGTAAGAAAGGGCTAGAGGGCTAGAGATGCAATGAGGGATATACAGAGTCCAGAAGGCAGAAAGAGAGGAGACAGGCGGGCCACAGGAGAAGCAATAAAAATCCGTAACAATTCAAAAGTAGCTAACTAAAATTTTCTAGGAAAAGATCATGGAAAACAGAATGTTCCCTTAAAAGAACATGTAATTTAAGATTTTCATAGAGGTTTACAGGTACCTCCTAGGAGGTGTTTGAGAAAGTAGGGGAACCTATTTTAATGCCCAAAGAGTTTTACTGACCGTCAGTAGATGGATGAAGAATGAGCCTGTCCAAAATACCAGTGGAACTTTTAAGAAATAATAACAAAAGATTTTCAGCTAATCACACACTAACCTCAGTAAACATAGAATTCAACTTTTTTCCATATTCTCTTATGATTTCCTTAACCCTTTGGTAAGTAGATATATGAAATGGAATTGAAACAGTGGTCATATCACATATGTTTTTATGTGTGTGTGAATATGTCTGTATATCTTCATAAGTGTATGAATATGTCTGTATATCTTTCTTGTTAAAAGATAAACTGGGGGGCTTCCCTGGTGGCGCAGTGGTTGAGAGTCCGCCTGCCGATTCAGGGGACACGGGTTCGTGCCCTGGTCCGGGAGGATCCCACATGCCGCGGAGCGGCTGGGCCCGTGAGCCATGGCCACTGAGCCTGCGCGTCCGGAGCCTGTGCTTCGCAATGGGAGAGGCCACAGCAGTGAGAGGCCTGCGTACCGCAAAAAAAAAAAAAAAAAAAAAAAGATAAACTGGGGCACGATCAAAAGTCAATTCCAATCAGGCAGCACCAAAGCAGGAACGGTTAGGAACACTCCAGTGACAGGAGCTGGAGGAGCCACTATTACAGAGAAAAGGCAAAAGGGAATTACTGATTGGCTATAACTTAATGACCAGTTGGATGTGACTGGTCGTCCTTTTTGATTCCGTACCCTCGAGGCGTTTGGAGGCTTAGGCTTTGGTTTGCCACAAGTAGGGCACAGTGGCCCTGGAGCCACCTCAGTGTAATGGCCTCCTCATTTACTTACTTAAGCAATCTATATGTGTTCATAAAATTTCTCTCAGGTCCTGTGACAGTGAAGTCAGAATTTGGACTTTTACACAGGGACTTTTTTTTTTTTATGGTTTCAGATGAGTTGTCCTGTTGGAATTCCATGTCCTTAAATATTTACGTATTAAATGTTTTAACAAATTGTAGTATGTCAGAAGGTGGAGGGCTGTCATTTGGCAAGATACAACTACCACCAGCATCATTGCCGTAAAGCACAGCTTCACCAGCTTCTGAATGTAAAACTGAACATGAAATTACAGCTGATGTTGTAAATACTTGTCATCCACTAAATGGCCATTTCCTACCTTAATGAGCCATCTCTCCTCCATGCCAGTAACGTTTTTATATTTCTGAGAGAAGAAATAAGGTGAGCCCACCCATTCTTCCAGGAAATATATACATGTACTAGAGGACGGACATAGAATATAAAGGTGTTTCTTTTCAAAGAGAGTTAAGCCCACCCCTCAAATACAGATAAGAAGCAAAACAAGAGACTTAGTGGGTGGGCAAAACTTCTAGGATAAGATTCTGAAGCTACGTGATAAGAATAATCATTAACATAGGTCTGGTAATGATATAGGGCTATCTGATATTATTGTCTTTTTCCTGTGATTTTGAACTGACCTGTGATGTGGAGCTACCATAATATAATCTGGAGAATGTACAATGAAAATGTACACTTGCCTCCATAATTTATGCTGTGAATTAGTTATACCGTAAACTCTGCTCGCCTCAAATGTAAGCGTGGGTTCTAGACATACTGATCCCATGAGTAATTGGCAAATGGCTGTTGTGAAATTTATCAAAAACAATGGTCCATGGTGGGGATAGGGCTATAGAAAGGGAGATTATTTGAAGACACTAATGGAAACAACGTTTAGAGTTTTATTTATGTTGGAGCAACAGGTAGCATATTCAATGATCAGAGGAGAGTCAGGTAAGGAAAAATAAAAAAGAGTTAAGCATGAGAGCACCCACTGGGAGTAATTTCTTTTTCAGAGAAAACAAGTCAGTAGAAGAAAAACATATTAAAAAGCTGCAAGGTTTTATATGGCTGTAGCATCAGCACCTCTGGCCTAATACAAAAGGTTGTTAACCTTAATGAGAAGGGTGCGTGTTTCCCAAGGCAGCAGTTCTCACTGCTGTGTTGCAGTCTCTTCACAAGGATATCACCAAATTTTGAGCCACGTGTATTTTAAAAAGTAATTTAGTACATGTGGTGTTACAGTGATGACCGTCAAAGAGAATGTTGAGCCAGGTAGCACAATGTAATATAGAGGCAGAAACAACTTACTGCAAAAGTAAGAGTAAAGGAAGTAACATCAAGACTGTACTAATGGAAGGTCGAATATTTATTGAAAGAGTGACAATTCTTCCCCATCAGTTCAGTGGGGAGCTCGTCAGGGCAGGAAATAGTTCCACTCAGACCTCATGACAGTGCTGAAAGGCCACCAAATGGATAGCTCCATGACTGTGGACACTTTTATAAACTCTGTGAGACACTGTCATTCTGCAGTCAGGATTCTCCTGTAAGTATGGCTGGCTTGTTTAGAGTGAGTTGGGTCTTTTTATCTATTCCAGTTTGCTGCCAAAAAGGCTGGTGTCTGAAAGTGTGTTTCAGTGAAACCACATAAATACCGTGGATCCTGCCTCAGGACCTGGATGCCACCAGCAGGCTGCCCAGTGTATATGTGAAGGTAAAAGGCAAGGGCAAAGCCATGGACATGGAGGTGGAGCCTCTTTCTGCTAGAAAGAAGGCCAGGCATGTATTAGCATTAACTATGGTGGAGCTTCCAGAACGAATTATAAAAACCTTTAAGAGTCTACTGAACACGGCTTTATAGTCACCAAAGGAGACTGTCACCTGCAACTTACTTGTTTAAAGTGGATCTTCTCATATCTCTCTACCCAGTAGTAACTAGATGAGTAAACTGAGGTGTGTATGGGACATGCTAAAAGGCTGTAACAGGAAATAGACAAGTGGGAGGAGTAAAGGGGAAATGACTTGATGGCTGTACTCTTTGAAAGAGAAACTCTTGATCTTTTTGATGGAAATGAAAGAAAGTTATGAGCAGTGAGAGCCTCCATGACCTGCATTCCAAGTGAACCTTAGAAATCAGAGCTACTCCTTTGTTGTAGGTTTATGAAGAGATTTTTAAATGTCATTTCTGTCAAAACAAGACAGTCAAAGTTTAAGAAGCCTTCTTGATTGCTGTGATCAGTGGCCTTATGGCCATAGCTTAAAAACAACCAAATGAAACCTAAAAAATAAAAAACCACTAACTCACCTACACACTTTAGAACAATTCACTGATAAGTTGAAGATTCCGTATGTAGCACTGTGGCACTACTGTGACTGCACCGACATTATAAGGCCACTTTAAAACAACTTTGCTGGGGGAACCTCTTCCAAATTTCATATATATTCACCAATACCACACTTCTTCATTGGCCACTTATTTTATGAGCACGTTTACCTACCCCTTTCAGAATCAGGACCATGGTTAACTCGCTCACCTTCTTTGGGAACTTGCTAAAATATCATCTCAATGAAGGCTTCTCTGATCACTCTTACTTAAAATCGCCAACCCCACTCCCCCTTCACCTGGTACTCCAGTTCCCCTTTATTCTGCTCAGCTTGCCCCCTTTCTATGGCACTTACCACTTTCTGAGATACTACGTAGCAGTATTTATTATCTGCTTCCATCCTTCTCCTTCCCCTATTGAGAATGTAAGTACTTATGAGGACTTCCATTGAATTAAAAAAATTTCTTTTCTTTCATTGAATTAAAAAAAAATCTAAAGTTGAAGAAAGCAGATTATCTAAATTAGCATAGTAAAATTGAACACCCACACTGAAATTCTAAAAGCGAAGCAATGAAGAACTTACAAGCAAAGTTCTTAAGGAGTCAATCAGGAAAACAGCTGTGTCAGAAAATGGCCTTGTGGATGTAAATTGAAATGTAAATCTTTTGTGAGCTGTTAATTCTCTGAAAAATACATTTGGCTCATTAGTGGGGCAGTGGGACTCCTCATTAGCTGAGTGGAGAGGAATATACCATCACTGCCTTAACCCAAGGCCCATAATCTACTTTTTGAAAATTAACCTACTATTTTCATTTTTAAAATAATTTACCAAGATAAAAGAGTGGGGGAGGGTTGAAAGAAAAGGGTTCTTCCTTGAATTCAACACATTTATTATTCAATTGATCATCACATGCTGTTGAAAATTTCATATATGTGAAACAATTGAGAGAACCCATCATAATTCCCTCAAGTAATTAGTTTATGGAGGGCCTTAGGTTATCAATGAAATGTGGAACAAACCCACTCACTCCAGTCATATTAAGAAGTTTAATTACCCGGAAAAAAACTGACAACACTTGTAATCAGGCATGATTAAGTGAATGGCAGATAGCTCTTGGGGAACTTTTGTCTGTAAAACCCATTCCCTGTATTGACTAATGACGGACGACACTGTATTCCAAAGCTGGTCTCTGAGGCCTTTGTGTGCAGAGTGTGAATATGCTCTCTGTCCATACTCCCGTGCTTTTTAAAAATTACACATGGCATCTAATAGTCAGTCCCCAAGATACAACACCCGTCTCTCCTACGTCCTGCGCCACATGGCCTAAGTTCCCTTATGTCGTGTTCCTGAAACTCAGACCAAGCAGTAGGTACTTCTTACCCACCCTTCTACCTGAGATGTATTCTTTCCTGAAATACTATGGAATGAAATCTTAAATCTTTTGCCGAAATCTTCATTCTTTCAAGATTTTGAATTGATGTAGTTTTTGTGCCTTGACAAGAGCCACTTTCCTTCCCAAATAGGTTCTACAAAAGTCTCTGTCCCTACTCAGAATCTCTACACCTGCTGTCTTTTAAATGTTCCAATATTCCTTGTGGTATAAGGCATTGTGATTTGGGGGTCTGTGGCAGTAAACCTTACGGTAATCTCAAAAGTCACTCCTGACTATCTATAACAAGATAACCTAAAAAGTAATAATGATTTCTTAAAATGTATGCAGTTTTCCTTCCTAGTTGTAACAGGGTAATTAACACTAATTATAGCAACAGACAGACTCCAATGTCTTATGGCATAATACCCTATGTGATACATATCACTTGTTCAACGTAGGCTGGCGGGGTTTGGAGAGAAGGAGCTGCTCCACGCAGTGACTCAGAAACCTAGGCTAATGGATGCTACGCCATCTTATACCAGCAGCACATGGAAACATGGCTTCTGAAGTTGCAATGGCAGGAGAATAGAGAGATGGAGGTTTAGAGTCCTGGGCTCTTAACTGTCTCTGCCCGGAAGTGACTGACATCACTTCCTCTCACAAATCATTGGCCTAAACCAGTCACATGGCCCCAACCCAACTACAAGGGATTCTGAGAAATGTAGTTAAAATCATGGAATATTTGGTGAGAACTATCTCTGCCACAGATGTTTTGCCCATCAGCTATGGGCACAAACTTAGGATAAAGCAAACTTCAAGCTTAACGTCATTTTAATAAAAATGCATATCAAATGTGTATAGAAATTGTGAAGGCATAATCAAAGATAAAATAAAATACATCAATAAGAAATTTTCAAAAGTAACTCTAAAACTACTGAAACCCCTCTCCTCTGACAAGTTAGTTTCTCTGGTGCTACTCAGATATACTCTAAACGACACAATTAAATGAGCAAGAGCAAATTCAACTCCCAGTTTCCCTATTGACCATTGGACATGTCTGTAAACCAAACTGCACAGAGCTCGTTTTTCTGTTGTCAACTCATTCTAATTTATTTTTTCGATTATTGTCCCTAAGAGATATATTCTTTCAACTTTCTCTCCCCTGCACATCACTGTGAGGCATTTACTTATTTCTCTAGATAAATGAATGTAATTAGAGCGATTAATGATTTGTACATTAAATATTACAATAGAAGGGATTTTTCCCTTCACTTTTCCAGATAGAAAAAAGCTTGATTTGTAAAGTAATTTTATTAATTAAAAAATAACCTTTATATTTTAGAATACTTTTAGATTTAAAAGTTATGAAGATAGTACAGAGTTTCCATATACTCCCCATCCAGTGTTCTCTGTTATTAGCATTCTATACTAGTATGGTACTTTTGTCCCAATTAATAAACCAATATGGATATGTTACCACTCACTAAAGGACATACTTTATTCAGACTTTCAAATTCCCTTAGCTTTTACCTAATGCCCTTTTTCTGTTCCAAGATCTCATTCGGGATATTACAATGTGTTTAGTTGTCATGCCTCCTTAGACTCCTCTTGGCTGTGACAGTTTCTCAGGCATTCCTTGTTTTTGATGACTTCTCAGTGTTAGGGATTCCTGGTCAGGTGTTTTGTAGGTCAAGTCCCTCTGTCCTTCCAGAGGGACTTGACCAGTGTTTCTCTCAGGATTAGACAGAGGATATGGGTTTGGGGAAGGAAGACAAAGGTACAGTGCCAGTCTCATCACATCACATCACATCGATGGTACAGACTGTCAATGGGACTCACTGCTGTTGTTACCCTTGATCACTGGGGCAGTGTTTGTCAGGATTCTCCATGGTCACGTACACCCCAGTCTTACTTCATACTGTCCTCTGTGGAAGGAAGTCACTATGCACAGCCCCCAATAAGGGGTGGAGATTGATGCTTCACCTTCTTGTTTTCCAAACCGAGTCCTCACCAAGGCCTTCCACCCCAGTCAGGGTCACAGTGCGGCGGTGACTCACCCCAGGGGCATGGCCATGTGTCTACACTCTACCTCCTTGAGGGTGCAGTATTTATATAGAGTATCAGAATCCTTCTGCACAGGAGGACTGCCTGTTTTCCCCCATTTGGTTATTTTATACAATCATTTATATCAGTCTGGACTCATGGATGTTTATTTTATACTTTGGGCTATAATCTAATACTACTTTATTTTGTGTTCAGATTGTTCTGCCTTTGGCCATTGGGAGCTATTTCAGTTGGTTTCTTTGTCCCTTTGATATACCCATCATTATGCCTTTTTTTTTTTAACACTTCTTTACTTTCTGGCATTATATTTTGTAGATTGTGCTGTGTGTTGCCTGTCCCTGTCCTAGTATCAGCCACTTCTCAAGGTGCTATGGTTTCTTATATTAGAGAATGGTACTAGAAATCGAGATCTGGGTACAGCCCATTGCTCCTGGGTTAGCGTTCCTTCTGGGCCCTCTCAGCTGATAAAGCAAAGAAAGATATATTCATTTAGTTTTGACTGAGGTCGCCCTCAGGTTTACTGGGATTCCCAACAATTCTTGTCTAGAATAAAAGACTTTTCCTTATCTGAGTTACTTCAACATTTGTGGAAACCCACAAGAGGATAAAAAAGAATTGCCAGTTCTGAAAAATAACTGTGGGAGTCCTGTCCTAGAGGATGGTATCCTTCATTCATCAGAAGTATAAAGGGGGACTATGGGACTATATGTAAAGCCAGCATTGAAAGTGTGAAAGTGTGATAACCATATATATGTATTTATATAGTAATATATGTATATATTACTATGTGTATATATGCTATATATATACCAATATATATTTTATAAAGGTGATAAACATATATATACAGCTTATATATCTTAAATGTATGTTTGATTTATATATATTTGATAAAGGTGATAGTGAGAAATTTTCTTTCAAATAACAATAGGAAGGTTTAAATTTTATTACAGAATTTTCTTTTTTTTGACAATTGAATTAATACTGCTGTTATTTCCCTGGTATTTCTTTGGAGTTGTTTTTCCTCTTATTCTTTTGTGTTACTGGTATGGCCCCTCCTGATGATCCACTTGTGGGGTGGCTGAGTCTCCTGAGCCATGAAAATGGAACAGTGGAGTATGGTTTTTACTGTACTATTTTGAGCCCCTCCAGTAACTGGCTTCATGTGAGAGTAAGAGAAGTACTTATTTATATCATGAGGTATGCCCAAGAACCAAAGAGAGATCAGGAAGAATGAACACTGATGTGCCAGTCAGCAGGGCTGAAACATCTGGGTGACTACCCGCCTCAGCATTTTCATTTTTCTGGTATTACTAAAATTGGCAACCGGGGACTCTATTCAGTCTAATTGACTGTGCAGCTGCATCACCCACAGTCATTCCATAAAATTTTTCTCCCTTCATAGCCTCAGAGCCTGCTTTTAGCGCCATCAGGCAGTCCTCTCCATCACCATAGTGGGAAACACCTCTAATAAACCACATAAGAGGATGTAGCCTATGGTGGGCATCTTGAGCCTGTTCTTCTTCAGAGAGTTCAAGAGGCCCAAAGTTCTCTGTAGACTCTTATATGCTGAGGGTTGAGCTACAGAGCTAGAATTGAGAAAGTAACATAAATAAGTGAAACAACCATGCACACATCTCGACATTGCTCTCTTATGGAAAATAAATGTGTGCAAGCTGAAAGGAATTCTGAAATTGTTTTACATTCTAAAGTTGTCACTGTATGGAGAAAAGTTGAGCTCTTTCTTTAAAAATATGAGTCCTAAATAATGTATAATTCTCCTTATAATTCCATAATTTAGGGAAAGCATTAATATAAAATCAGACTTTGTAACTAATTCTGTACATAGACCTCGGAGATAGCATGCAGGGAGATAAAAGAGGGAAAAGGCAGGAAAAAAAATGGAAATGTGTCATTTTTTAAGCATTTGAGATTCTTTCTATTAAAAAGGAATTATTTCATTCAACAAATATTTATTGAATATCAGGGTGCCAGGTACCTTAAGGATACAAATATTAATGAAGTGGACTCTGTCTTGAGTGATATGACAATCTGGTATGTTTATAATACGTGTGATAAGTATTGGTAATAAGGACATCATCCAAACACTCTCAGGCATCATCCAGCCTCTAAATTGTTTTCTGATGAACCAATCGGAGTAGGCCAAGAAAAGAAGTAAAGAATGGACATCCTAGGCACAGTGAGTAGGATGAGCAGAGGCTAGAAGTGAGAAAATATGATTTCTTTGAAAAACTGAAAGTGTCTTTAATAGCAAAGTAAATACGTAGCATGTGACAGGAGAATTTGCAAGAAAAAAGGCTAGAGAGGTGAGCTTAAAGTCAGCCTTACCAACACGTTCATACTTAGTCCTTGGGAGAGTGGAGACTGTTAGGGGGTTTGGGGAGGAGAGTGATAGATAGTCATCGAGATGCAGAAAGCACATTCTGGCCACACTGTGGAGAATGTGTTGTATGGGAAATCAGATGCAAAGGGACCAATTAGGTGAATGATGAGCAGGCTGAACTCAGACAGCTACCGAAGGGAAGATGGGACGTGATCCAATTAGCAAGGCCTTAAGGTGCCAGGACAAGAGGTCATGGTGGCTGCATTGATATGGGGGTTGAGGGGCAGAAAGTTTCTGGCGTAAGTGCCTGGGTAAACGGTGGGGTAGAGTGAACAAAGGGGAAAGAGAAGATCTGAGAGGGAAGTATGGGCTCAATTTGGGACAGGGACAGGTTGAGTTGAAGTGCCTGTTCAAATTTAGACCCTAGTGGGAAGTCTGATACTGAGATCTAGATCTAGATTTCAGGTGAAAGGTCTAGCCTGCAGGTAGTGGTATATTGGAGATAGTGGAGAATTTAGTGGGAATCAGAAAGGTGACCTTGACAAAGCATGCTTGAAAACAATGAATAGAGAACACATAAAATATTTCATAGCACAGTGATTAAATGCTCAAGCTCTGAAGCTTTACTGCCTGGTTTTTTAGGTATTCAATACTATTTAGTAGATTTTCTGTTTGAGAAAATTAATTTCTTTGAGCTTTAGTGTCCTCTGTAAAATGAGGATAATAGTTAAGAGGATTAAATTATTTAATATATGCAATTTGCTCTAATTTGTGCCTGGTATTTGTTGATAACCAGTAAATGTGTATGTGTGCATAGACCCTAACAGATTTGAGACGTCTCAATATGCTGAGTTTCTTTATATAGGCAATGTGTCAATTAACAAATTTTAGTGTATGGAATATTAGTAAAAACTACATGAGGACTGTAAGACATGGTACCTGCCAGGAAATTCAGTATTTTCAAGGGGTGCAAAAGAGTAAAACAGTGGTGGATGATGATACATTTTCCCAGTCTCCCTCTTCCCCTCAACTTCAGCCACATCAGACTTCCCTTGGCTCCTGCGGTGCTGTGGTCTCCCCTTCCTTAGGAAGGGCCTTAGGACCTTTGCACCTGTTTCTTAAGACACTTAACAACCCTGTACACTTGGCCAACTTCCACCATCCATATCTCAGTTTAAGCATCCCTTTGTCTGACTCTAGACTTAATTAGGTTCCCTGTTATGTTTCCCAGAGTCGCTTATTCTCCTCAGAGCACTTTAGTTATTCATAGCTATTCAAGAACTCTAGGAAAGGAAAAGAAATCTGTGTGTATGAGAGGAACCAGGAAGAAGCCAGTGTGGACAAAAAAATGAAAGCATTTCAAATGAGTAGTAGTACGCAGGTCCCAGACATTTTCTAAAAAGATGCTTCCATTTTCCAAAGGATGTGGCAAACTTGTAGATGGGAAGAATCTTATCAGAGTTCCCAGAAGGCTGCCTTATTATACCTCTCCTCTAGCTTTTGAGGTTGAGGTGCTGTGCTCTTGATATATGTACTAAGGGCCTTTCACATTCTGACTAAGTCAAAACCACTTGGAAAGTTTAAATAAGTATAATACTATGATGGATCATGACTAAGCTTGCTTCATTCATAGATCAAAATGATTTTTATTATGGCCACATGGATTTAACTTGAGTTGACTTTGGGAAGTTCGTGTCTGTCGCTGATAGTAATTATTTTTTTCTTCTATCATTGTGCAGATTATTATCACAAATTTTCATTTGTTTTAGGGGCAGGAGGGACAAATATTTTTTGCATCCCTACTGTGTCCCAGGTGCTGTGTCATGTACTAAGTATATGCCATTTTATTCACCATTCAAAACAAACTGATGAGGTTTTATTATCTCAATTTTACAGATAAAACTCACTCTTTACTCAAATGATATAGCATTTATGCTGAAAGATGACTTCTTTCAAGTCAAAAATGATTTAGTGAACCATGAATCAACAGAATTCACAAATCAGTAACAACAAAAAACACAGCTAGAAATCTAATACCAGAGTGAGTTGTATGGGCTAATGTTCTAAATCAACTCAAAAGAGAACTTTGTGTCAATATTTTTAAGGCTCTTTTTCAGTTTTTGAGGATCCTCCATACCTTCTATGGTCTGGCATTGTACTAGGTCTCATGAGGAATATCAAGTAGTAGCAATAAGGAGACATATAGGTTTTGCTTGTAGCACCTCATACTTTCAGAAACTTCTCATTTGATAGTTCATCATTCGGAGGGGAGCAGAACAGCATTTTATTATCGTATGTAATTCTTTATTCTAACAAGAAACAGAAGCATTTGGGAACAGAAGCATTTGGAAGCCTGTGTGTTATTTCTGTCTTTCCCCCAAGTTGATGTTTGTGACTTTGGAAAAGAGATAAAGCAGATATGAGAAGTGAACAGATAAATACACTAAAGCCTTCAAAGAACCGACTTTAGTTTTCTTGGCCTGCTGCATGATAACATAATGCCTGTCTGCTGCAGAGGGATGAAGTATCTCATGGAGACTCAGAAGAAAACATTTAAAGCGGGTACATCCAGTGTCAACTCAAAACTACTGTAATCTGATATTTGTTGGGGAAGGGATGGAGGAAAAAAAGGAAGGTGAAACACTAAAACTGAACATTTGAGATGTTAAAGGCCAGTGCATTTTGGATATTTCAGGACAAGAATATTCTGAGCAAGAATACAGCACTTAGTCAGATAGTGACTGCTTCCCTGTGTTTGTCTCCTTTACCTTTCCTGTTCTCAGGGCGTCCCATCCTTAGTGGATACCTTTGTGTTTGGCTGCTCCCTTATCTGCCAAACTCTGCCATCCGGTGTGACAAGGAGGACACTAGGTGTGATGTTTATTTCTCACAGTAAACATCAGTGGTAGAAGAGAGCCCCAGTGCTTTTCAAGAGAGAGAGTCCAATGGCATGTTCATAGAATGTGTAAAACAGAAGTTTTAATCATGTAAAATCAAAGCTCTATGTAAAATTCTGCCACATCAGGTGAAAACAATGAAAAAGATTTTACCAGATAGGATGCACAAGTGGAATATGGCAGTGGACGGAGGGCAGGTAATAAGAGGTGATATAAATGACATACCTAAACGGAACATTTCATATTGCACCGTCCTCTCCACTACACTTGTACTCCTGACCCCTCTTACCCTGCTGGGGTTTTTTTTCTCCTGTATGCCTATTACCTATTAACATACTAGACAGTTTTCTTATTTATGTTGATCATTTCCCTCCGTTAACCTATAAGATCCACAAGCACAGAAATTCTGCTCTATTGTGTTCACTGTTATATCCAAGTATGTAGAATAGTGCCTGGGACAAAGGAGACTCACTGTGTATTTGTTGAATGAATGAATGAAGGCGAGAAAGCTGAGACTAGCAGCCTATTGAAACATATTTGGGCAAGCACAAGAGAGGACAGCGATACAATGACATCGACACATGGCCTCCATACCACCCAGCCAGAAGAATGTGGAATACCCTCTCCTAATGAGTATTTAAGACTGGCAAAAACACAAGGTATATTAGTGAGAGGGGACTTCATTTATCCAGATAGCGTAGGACCCTGTTCCTTTAAAAGTAAAACAGGATACATTCGTCCCTTACCCTGCAGGAAAATTCATCCCTCAGAAGTTTGAACTAAGAACAATAATAAGCAAATTTAATTTCAGATTATTAAATAGTAACAATAATCACAAGCAGATAATAAACATAATCCAGTAATTAACACAAAACAATGAAATGTTATCCTTCCAATCACAATAAGAAAACAGAGAGAAGAAATTTTGTAAATAAGTAAATGAAGTTTTATAGTAGTTCTCCAATGAGCTCATATTTTAAAAGAACGTGTAGAGAAGATCAAAGGAGAGGTGACCAGGCCAATAAGGCCAAGTTTTAATAAAGATTAGTGGAATTGGGAGATTGGGATTGACATATATACACTACTGGTACTATGTATAAAACAGATAACTAATGAGAACCTACTGTAAAAAAAAATTAATTAATTTAAAAAGAAACTACTGGCATGAGTCTGTGCATGTACCGCCTTGTGTTTGGCACGTAGCAGATGCTCTGAAGGATTTGTTAAGTTGCATTAATTAAGCCTATAATTGAGGAAAATATTAAAGCCAAGCAGAGGAATTTCTTTACCTATGTTTTGACATAGAAAAATAAAGAAAGGCCGGGTACTCTACTTGGAGTAGTTGCTCTGATATTAGCAGATGACAAAATACAGAGACTTTTGTTTCCATCTCCTCTGACACGGTGAGGCATATTCACACTAAAAAAGTCAGAGCAACATGAAGGATTTAAATACCTAGAAGGAATTAAAAACCATCTCACTCTTTTAAATGAATCCAAGTCTGCAGTCAGTCGGATTACATGCCAGGTCATCAAGACAAAGAGATCACTCCTGGTAATCTTTGAGAAAACATGGAAATTGGAGAGGTGCCAAGTTTGGCAACTATCTTGACTTTCCAAAAGTAGCCTCATACTTATGGAATATCAAATACAATATCAAGGGCTTCCCTGGTGGCGCAGTGGTTGAGAGTCCGCCTGCCGATGTAGGGGACACGGGTTCATGTCCTGGTCCGGGAGGATCCCACATGCCGCGGAGCGGCTGGGCCTGTGAGCCATGCCCGCTGAGCCAGCGCGTCCGGAGCCTGTGCTCCGCAACGGGAGAGGCCACAACAGTGAGAGGCCCGTGTACCGCAAAAAAAAAAAAAAAAAAGTACACACGGCTTACCAAAATGAAATGCTGGGGGAAAATAAAAAGCAGTAACATGCCACGTGACTTACCTGGGATCAACTTGTCTCTAGAGCATCTTATTAATTTAACCATGGACAGGAACACCTATAAAATAAATTTAGTTTAAGGAAGTAAAGTGTATGTGTGTGTGCCTGCACAGGTGAGACCCTAAGAAATACTTTTCCCAGTGTTGCCGGGATTGCTGGGTTCCTTGCCTCTGGATGAGCTGACTGATGAAGAAAGGTGATAAAAGTTGTGACTGGTTGGACCCACTGGTGGAGATTTTCCATTATTACTCTGTTCCTAGTTTCTTTCAGTAATAACTCTAAAATACAGAAGCCACACAAGAGAGGCAATGAGTATTAAATTTCAGGAAGGTGATTTTTATAATGTGCACTGTGGGTGAATATTTGAAGAGTAGAGTAAGAGGTACCGGATGCACATTAAAAACAATGTGAGTTCCTGAGTTTCTGCAAGTTTAAAGAGAAACTGAGACCTAAACAGATAAAAGTATTGAGGCTGGAAATTGTCCAGTGACTCCTGTCATCATCTGGCATATCACCCCCAGCTGTGCTCCATTAAGGGAGGACACCTTTGTCTTGAGCATAAATGTTCTAGCTCTTTCTTTGAAAACCAGCCAAATTACAGCATCATAGTGGGAAACGTTGAAGTCAAATTTAAAGTTTAAAAAAAACACTAAATCTGCACCCCTAGTGTGGGCTGCACATAGTATAGTGAATTCCTTCTAAAAACTACAGAATGAAATAAGGGTGTGGAGTACCTTTTACAGTGGAGAAACCTGGTAAACACCAAATCAGGTGATCAAGGATAACACCGACCTTGGTGAGTCATGCTGCTGGTCTGCATCATTGATGCGATGTGATGTGCTGAGGTTGGCACCGCATCTCTGTGGTCTTCCTCCCCCAGACCTATAACCTCTGTCTGTCTAATCACGAGAAAAACATCCTACAAGTCCCTCTTGAGGATCATTGTACAAACCGCCTGACCAGTAATTCTTATCACTGAGGAGTATATACACTACCAAATGTAAAATAGATAGCTAGCGGGAAGCAGCCGCATAGCACAGGGAGGTCAGCTTGGTGCTTTGTGACCACCTAGAGGGGTGGGATAGGGAGGGTGGGAGGGAGACACAAGAGGGAGAAGATATGGGGATATATGTATATGTATAGCTGATTCACTTTGTTATACAGCAGAAACTAACACACCACTGTAAAGCAATTTTACTCCAATAAAGATGTTAAAAAACAAAAACAAAACAAGTAAAGTTTGAGAAATGGTTTCACCCAGGAGGAACCTTAGGAGACATGACAACTAAATATAGTGTAGTATCCTGCATGGGATCTTGGAAGAGAAAAAGAACATTAGGTAAAAACTAAGGAAATCTGAATAAAATATGGACTTTAGTTAATAGTAATGTATCAGTATGGGTTCACTAGTCAAGACAAGTATACCATACTAACGTCAGATCTCAGTAACAGGAAACTGGGTGTAGAATACATGGCAACTCTCTCCTACCTTCACATTTTTTCTTTAAATCTAAAACTGTTTAAAAATGAAGAGATTATTTTAAAAGACCGATTCTAACTTGCACTTTGGTTAAGAACTCAGATGTTTTTTTTAAACAAAACATAAAAAATGAGTTTTTAGAACAATGTGGCTAATTTTTTATTGCTAATTATGTTATTTTTCTATTTACCAAGGACTGTTTTCATAAACTTCAGCCCAAACACCAATGTACAGGGAGAAGTTAGAGATAATTAGAAGCATTTGCTTTAACAATTAACACTTCATGTTGAAGTATTTTATAACTTTTTTCTCATTTTTGCATTATTATTCTACAGTTCCTTGAACAAAATCTAAATTATTTTTATTTTTACCGTTTGAAATTACAAAGGTCTTAGCTTAGGATATCCCTTTGTAAGAAACACAAATCCTTAGATTCACTCACTTATTTAATATAGACATAGACCATGAGGAGAAATCAAAGAAAGAAAAATGCTGGTTTTGACATTTTTTACATATTGTTTTTGCTGTGATTAAGCTCAAGTCCAAGAGGATACCTAGAATTGTTCCTCCACTCTTTCAATGTGGAGACTAAGGATAATTATTAAATTGCTACAAAGCAATAGAAAAAAACCTAAAAGTATTTGTTGGGATTTTCCTTTGGCAATCTAGCCAAAATTAAATAACTGTCAATACAAATGATTTGTTTTTGTTTTTAGTTTTTATACTCCGAGCCTATTCACACTTATAATAGAATGATAAATTCATGCTCATCCATAGGAGAATGTAGAACTTCTATTCTGAGCTCAGCTATAGCAAGTGGATGGCCATGTGTTCATTTAGTATATCTCCCTCTAGAACAAAGTGAGTACCTGATGGATGCTTCTTATCTGTGTAGTTTCTAGGCCATCTACTTGTGGCTTTAATCTATTACAAAAATAAATAAAGGATCCAAAGTACTACAGTACATTATATCTAAGTATGCATGCCTTTATATGGGTTCTAGTAGAATAACAGTAATTCTAATTACTGTGATTATCTGTGTTTACCTTCAGAGTGAAGTTTCCTGAGAACAAGAACCATCTCGTATATACAGTATATTCCCAGGAACTGCTCTTAATAAAAAAATAAGACTTTAGCAAAAAGGACATTTATATTTAGTAATTCTATAGTAGTTATCATGAAAATGGTAATAACAGTAGAAATAAGTATCATTTATTGAGTGCTTAGTATATGCTTATAGTTTGGTAAAACATCCATAATATCATAAGGCCTGAAGACAGAAATTTGTCTATTTGGGTTACTGTCCTGTCTCCAGCATCTAAAACATTAGCACATAAATATTTGTCAGTAAATATTTGCCAGATAAATGAATGTCAGGTCTTGGTTACAGCAAATTAATGAGGCAGGTGTTTTGTGTTGGACATATTAGTGAAAGTGGGATAAGAGCAGTTAATAAACCTTTTCACAGTTAAAGCAGATCCAAATCCATGGCTTGATGATGTCAATCCTGTACTCTTCCCACATTCTTGCATTGCCTTGTCCCATTCATGAGAGGTGATTTTTGAATATAATTAAAATTAAGTCAATCATTTTCCTGGCTTATTATTTTATTTTTTAATGAACTGACAACCAAAGAAAAAGAACAAAAATCCCTATACTAAGAATTAATGGTCAGTGAGTGGCTAGGAAAGGCCTTTTGCCTACCTCTGCAGCAATAGAGGGCACCTCAAATCTATTTAAACAAGTGAAATGGAGAGGTTGGAGGTGACTTAGGGTTAGTCAAGGTTAATTCCTACACCAAGGCTTAGATGACAGAAATGAAATGAAATAAACAGATTTTGTTACCTGAAGCTTTACTATGTGTAAGAACCCTGGGGGTCATAATGTTCTTTCATCCATAAAGTTGATGTTATTAAGATGAGAACAAAGGTAGCATAAAATAATAGGTGAGTAGAGATTGAAATGTTCCCATCTGTTTTCTCCCATCTCTTGTCGTATTTATAGAAAATGCCTTGTGCAGAACACTTAACCTTGAAAGCGTGAACAGTGAGAAACCTGCCCACAATTACAGCATCTCTGTTGTTGCTCAGTGACTATCAAGATCACAGTATGTCAGGATTGCTGGGAGAGAATACACTGATTAAGAGATTTGTAGAGCAAATGATCATAGCATTTTGAAATTTTGCAGCAGACTTGCTAGCCTGCATTATTACTTGTTTTCTGAATCCATTTAGCAAAAAAAGCCAAGTGTTCTGAACTAGAGCAGATGAAGTATGCCACCAACCGCCCTTCTCCTAATACACCTCCCTCCCTCCCATCTTGATTGTGGACACTCGATATCTAATAATTCATTTTCATATGAATTTGTAAGTTCTGACTTTTAAAAAGTAGACAGATTGCCTTATGTTTTTTGAATGACAATATGGTACATTTGTTGAGCCTCATATTTCTCTGCTATCTTGTACCTCCTGCCTTCTATATTTGTGTCCTATGGCTGTTACAACAAATTACCACAAACTGTGTAGCTTAATACAACAGACATTTATTCTCTCATGGTCCTGGAGGCTAGATGTATGAAATTAAGCTGTCGGCAAGGTTGATTCCTTCTCAAGGCTCTGAGGGATAATCTATTCCATGCCTCTCTGAGCTTCTGGTGGGTGCGGGCAATTCTTGGTGTTCCTTAACGTCCCATGATGTTCTCCTTGTGTGTATCTCTTGTGTGTCTTTGTTGTCATGTGACCCTCTTAAAAGGACATCAGTCATTGAACGTAGGACACACCCTAATCCAGCATAAACCCATCTTAACTCTATTACATCTGCAAAGACCCCATTTCTAAACATGGTCACGTTCACCATGGAGTTAGGCCAAGTATCAGGAGTTAGGACTGAAACATATCTTTTGGCAGGGAGATAATTCAACTCACAGCACCCTCCCCATGAAACCTCACTTTGAGGAAATAATGAAGGTGATTTTTGCGTTCTGGCAAATTTAAGACTCGTTTGTGGGCTCTTGCTCTTATTTCTACACAGAGTGAGAATGTCAAGTTCAAACGAAGCCCTTGGTAAACATCATATAGCCTGGAAAAGGTGATGGTAAACTCCAAGGTTGCAGAACTCTTTTGTCAAGGGGGCAAACTAGGAAGGATTGAGAGTGGGGAGAAGCTGAGTAAGGACTTGGAGGGCTGGTATGTTGACAAAGGAAATACCAAGATGGTAGTAGAGAGAAAGAGATACCCATGAACATAAATGCACTGAGTTTTGTGAATTTTTCTAAGTTGATTGTCACCACAATTCACCAAACATGTGATCAGTTTTCTGAGAAGAATGTTTGAAAACCACATGCAATTACTTGAAATATAATCGAAGCATTTCATTTAATGCCATACACATTACAGTCGCCAAGGGAGGGAATCTTGCGTTTCATCAAAAAGGAATCTCCTACCACTAGATGAGACAGCGGTTTTGAGCACCAGGAAAAAAAATTCTAAATTTGTGTTTGTCTTTCATGGAGAGCCGTGTATGGTTTATAGAGCCAAACATTCAGAATGTGAAGGTCGATGGGGGGTAGGCATGAGTTGGATTAATTAATGAAAAGGAAAAAAAGAAACCTTTCTTAACGAGGGATTATGTTAATAGGTTGGCTCCATGGGTATAAGCTGTGCAGTCTCATTTACAGCTCATAAATACTACAGTGGCAGGTGCTCTAGAAAGGAGGATGACAGATGAGCTACTGCACATGCGGGCGCCGGTGCAGCAAGGGAGAGCATGTTAGAAGTTAGACCAGCCAGAAACGGCAACGAAGTCATTACCAAGAGAGACTCTGTAGTTAACACAGGAATACATAGCTTCCTGACACAGCCATTGTATTTACTGATGGACCACACTTTCAAATGGATTGTTCCAAAGATCGATTCTAGATTTATTGAGAAAAAATAATTTTATCGGGTCTAGGACTAGGTCTCTTCCTGTTTCTCGGTGTTACTGACATAAACTTGATTTTCATTTCCTAGTACAGTTTAGATGTCCTCCTCTCTATCTATAATTCCAGCTCGTCACTAGAGCCATGTATTTTACCACTTCAGTTGTTATTCCATTATATGAAACAAGAAAAACGGTGCCCTGTGTGTTGTCCTAACATCAACCTCTTGAAAGATGATGCAGTATGGTTATGTAACAGGAATTTGATATTTGGTTTCTTATTAAGGAGAAAATTGTCTCTTTCCAGGCCCTTTCCTTAGTTAAAATTATGTAAGATCATTGACGTTTTTGAGTTCTAAAACGTCTCCTCTTAGAAGTAACATATAAGAATCTATATATAAGGCAAAATGAGCTAGAAAATTATTGAATAATAGCTTTATAATTAAGAGTCTGTGTTTATATCCCAGTTCCATAAATTAACCGTAAGTGTTTCCTGAGACAAAGCACAGAGTAACTTAATCTGCAAAATGGACATAACAGTGCCTATTTCATATCTCATTGCGTAAATTAAATGAGATCATTGATGTAAATTGTTTACCACAGTGTCTCTATAGTGAGTGTTCTATAACTTTTAAAACAAAAAGAAAACTAGAATATTTCCAAAATAAGCATTTTTAAAATAATTTCTATGGGATTTTTAAAATGCTTTCCATTTCATGAAAAATAACATTAAACATTTTAAGATATAATTTTCTATATGATATTTTGGGAATAAAACAAAATATAATCTGGGGGCTCAAACTAAGCAACACTTTTCTAATAACCAACGTGATACAACTTGGAAATGATTTTCTTCGCAAGGAACATGTTCCTTGTCACTGGAACGTTTGTGCAGAAGCGGAAGGGCCCATGTGCAACCCCCTTGTAGATGGAAGGCAGAACTAAATGACCTCTGCCTCCCCTCCTCCTGTCCTGTGTTCCATGGAAACCAGGCCTGTCACCTTGATTTTATCATCTTTGCCTTCAGAACATCCTAAATATTCAGGCAATTTTAATACCACCTTATTTTCGCTCTAGTTTTTTATTCTTCTTTTTAATTACAGTTTGAAAACCCAGAGCAGAGGACTAAAACAAATGGTCCTCACTCACATCTAGGAAATCCTAGACATCATCTATTTCAGGCATTTTGGGCAATCCCCTTGGTAACACCGCCACCAGTAAAAGTTCATCTAGCTGGTCGCAACCTGGAATGTAGCACTTTTTAAAGACCAAGTCCAGCCCTGGAGAAGTGCCAGGCTAACTCAGAAGCTTAACTTCTCTCCTTATCTGGAGAGCAAACCCAAAAACATTCCAGCATTCATCACTCCCGCTCAGTCTCCGCCTTGCTCTGCCTAATTCCCACTGTAGAACAAAGAGAATGATGAAATCTGCCCACTTGAACTTTGCAGGAAAAATGCTCAATATATATTTTTTTTACTCTTGGGAGAAGAATCATGTAGAAAGGAGAAAGGAGAAACCTGAAGAGTCCTCATAGTACAGATGGAAAGTTGACAATTATAGGGGGTGCACGTGAGTTGCTCGATTTAACAGCGAGGTCTTTGCAAGAACCCAGTTCTCCTGACGTCTTGATCTTTCCAGACCCCGTTGCTGCTCAGTAAGAAAGAGCATTGCCCATCATCTCCTTCCAAAGGTCCCATGGCCATTTTTTTTTCCCTATGATGACATGGTTAGTGAGTTCGTTCCCTCCCATCAGTTATAAGCTTAATTTTACCAGAAACCATATCTGCTAATGAGACGATAAACACAGAATCTCCTTTAGCTCTGTATTGTTTTACTCAAAGTAAGAAATGTCTTTGATGAACTGAACCGTTTGAGCTGTATGTCTGCATTTTACCTTTCTTTATTAAACAGTATAACTACCTTGGTCTGTTGTGTTCATCCTCTTCCTCCTTCAGTCTCATAGCCACTTTCAGGGTTCCCTTGATTGGAAGGATTACCACATTGAAATTAGCTGTATTCCTGTGGTCCCTGAGTCCTGCTACCAACAAAGCAGCTTTACTCTTCTAAAAAATAATAAGAAGTAAGCTTTACTTATGTGATTATTCAGGGCCCAACAGACACTAACTGCGTGTCCTTTCTCCAAGGATGGCACCACTATTCGGGCAATGCACAGCCCTTTCTCCATTGAGTTGTGGTTTGTGAGTCTCCCATGACTCATTGGCTGAGGGCAGTTTACACATCAGGAAGAAAATGTTGGCAGAACTCACCCTAGGAACTTAGAAGGGAAGCTACTGTGGTATTGTCCTTCTAGTTTCTCAACATTGCGAGATGATGTGGAAAATGTGAAAGTATTCCAGTTTTCCACTTAAAGTGAAAATCTTTTTTTTTTTTTTCATTTTACTTAATGTATTGACCTTTGTGTTTGAAGATCTTGGTGCTATAAGTGCAATTAGAAACACAGACTTTGAAACCAAAACTTCTTTCTCCACTTCATGCACATGGAAACTATCCTTAGGTTTGCTATATAGGCATGGATGTTTGTTTATTCTCACCAGTTATTTTTTATCTGATAGGTGCTGGGCACTAGGCTATGTATTTGATTTATTGAATCCTCACAGTAACCTACAAAAAATCCACTGCTAGCCCCATTTTTTATAGAGTCTTTCAAATTAAGAAAGAAACACAGTTGCTAGGTAGTTTCCTAAAATAGACTTGCCAGTTAAATAGCAGAGATTCAAAAACAAGTCTAAGATTAAAACCAAGACCCTTTTTACTAACTGATGCTAAAAACACTCACTGTCTTTTTCTCTTTGCTTTGCAGAATGCCCCAATACTTTTTTTTGCTTAAAATAATTCTTGCTGTTTCTGATAGCTGTATGCCAGCTTGGCCCATCTGGTGCTATTTTCCCAGAATTTCACAGTACTGCCTTTCTATTCAAGATATACTTTAGCATTCCCTTAAAACATTTCTTATTCTCACCTTGCAGTGGTCACTCTACCATGGTCACCTTGCTGCAAACTGAATTCTGACGAGCTGACCATGTGGGCATGAGGATGTCAGCAGGGACCCGAGCAGTTGTGTGGGTAATGGATACTGACATCCATCCTCTACACATGCTGGGCTCGGCAGAGTTCTGATGCAGCAAGCACTGCTTCGCTGCTAGCACAGTGGCTGCATTCCAGAACTCTAGTGGTAGACTGAACGGCAGTGCAGGTATTTTGAGAAACTCTTACACCTCAGCTAGCTGAGAATATATATGATCAGAGAGTCCTTGAGAGGACTAAGTGATGTGTTGATAATTTCCGTGGATTATCTTATAAAATCAGCATTCTCCTATGGATTCATGATTAGGGCACAGAAAGTTGAAGGCACACCCTGTACAGAAGAGAAACATTATGCCTAACTACAGATGTTTACTTTCCATACTAAGCTATTATTATATTCTGCTTTCTAGAGAGTAGATTTCTGATGTTCTGATTCATGCAGACAAGGAAAATTGAGATACGGCATCTTTTTAGAATTTGAGAAATCAACATGAAAATGGCCGTAATGCCAAGGCAAGACTAAAAGTGTAACGAGTAACAGCAATACCCATCACAAGATCATAAAAAGATCTCCAGGCATTTCTCCAATATATTCACCCGTACTACCTGCAAGCACCCTTAGCATTAACAGGAAGGGCATCCTTGTGGGCTAGTTAGTCAAATGTGGTCAGTCAGTCCACCAGAATGGAAGTGATACTTGCTCCCACACAGCTTCTCTGATCAAGGCTGCAGACGCAAAAGTCTATCCATCATGAACCAAGTAACAAGAAAACCCTTATGTGGGGAAACTGCTGCACAATTTTAAAAAACAGCATACAAATCATGGTGTAAGTAGCAGAGATTTTAAAGTGGAGTACACCACCCCCCCACAGCAGCACTCGCGTCACTTTTAGAAAATGTACGCGTTACCATTTCTGATCTCGTCCTCAAGCATCAAGATTCTGACATTGACCCATTCATTATATGTTAGAGCAGGAGGGGACTGTAGAAATGGGTGAGTGTACTCCCTCACTTTATAGATGAAAAGCATGAAGTCCAGATGAACAATTACAGGCAGACCTAGCAGTAAAACCGCTAAGTCTCCTTCATTGTTCATTTTAGAAAGGAAAATAGGAAGACATTTTTACTGGAAATTGCTAAATCACCATAGTCTGAAAACGCAAGGGGAATTTATTAAGGAGTGTCTGAATCCCTTACTACGCTACAGTAGGTTGACTTGCAAGAAAAACGGATGACAAAAATTGGGTCATCATGGTCCTTCTGCTTGAAGACCTTAAAATAAGGTCAAGGTCTACTCAAGGATACATGTAGATAATTTACAAAGCAGTACATAAGCAAATACCAATTGATAGGGTGAGCCTGAAGGCCACAGACAGTAAGAACCTTTGGTCACTGAGAGCTTGTCTTTGGTTAAGAATGGTGGCAGTTGCATTGAGTTCCTTATCTATGCATGTTCACAGCCCACAAGTGTGGTGCTGACCATGCAGATGATTATGCAGTGGGTAGTGGAGAAGCGGCAAAGGTCTGAGGGGCTACAGACTGCCCTGGAAAAATTAATAGAGGTAAAGCAGAGGCAAAGGGAAATTTCTTCTACCTGTGGTAGAGGAAAGTGGAGGTGATGGGCAGAATCTGCCTTCCCTGTCTGATTCTAAGCTATCCTTTGATTGCTCTGTCTACCTTTGCTCAAACATACCAAGTTTTCAGGAATAATTAATCTATCGGCATTTTTTTTTTTTTTTTTTTTTTTTTTTTTTTTTTGCGGTATGCGGGCCTCTCACTGTTGTGGCCTCCCCCGTTGCGGAGCACAGGCTCCGGACGCGCAGGCTCCGGACGCGCAGGCTCAGCGGCCATGGCCCACGGGCCCAGCCGCTCCGCGGCATATGGGATCCTCCCAGACCGGGGCACGAACCCGTATCCCCTGCACCGGCAGGCGGACTCTCAACCACTGCGCCACCAGGGAGGCCCTCTATCGGCATTTTTAAAGGCCTAAGTATGTCCCATTAACCATCAACAAGCCAAGTCCTTGTTGAATTTATCATGTATGTAGGGAACAGGGCCTGAGAGTAAAGAGACAGAAGTTGAGTTCTGCCTCTACTACTAGCAAGCCCTTTGACCCTAGGCACCTCTCAGAGACTCAGTTTCTTCACCTATAAAATGGAGAGATTTAACTGGCTGATCACTAAAGACATTTTTACCATCTCATCTCTGTCTTTCTGACTTGACAAGGAAGAGGAGGTAACATTGATCAAATGCTAAAGATATATGGAGGGTAAATAGTGATGCTCCTTCTTAAATCCCTTTCCCCCCGTCTTTGATCACCTGTGTAGGATTACATGGAAAAAAAATTATGTGCCAGTAAATGTGAAACTGTAAATAAAAGCATTGTGTGGAGGAGATCCATAATGGAGTTAATATCTTTCATTATTAACAGCAGTATCTTGAGCATTCTATATTCAGGATACAGTATTTAATGAGCTCGGTTAGGTGAACGGACATATTTAATAAAATGGTGACGGTGACATTGCTTTGAGAGCACAAAGGTAGCATTGCAGTGTCCAGACTCTCATGTTGCCAAATCACCTGTTATGATGAGGGTCTTCTTATTCAGCTACTCAGGGGAAGTCTCCCATGCATGCAGGCATTAAGTGCCCACCCTGAGAGGACTGACAGATTCATTTCCCTGGTGAGTTAAATCATATTTGTTTTAGTCACTCCCTTTATTCAACTAAGAAAATTTCTCCTCCTCTGAGAGCCTCCTTAATCCCCTTCACAGTCACAATCTCCCTGCTTTTTCTGTGATCACACTAATCTCACTGTCAAACGCTTATTCTGAATTAGATTATATTGAAGAAAATCTAAAGCAAATAAATGATTTTTTAAGTCAGTTTGCTTTAGGTGAAAACGGAAACCAAAGGCTTCAGATAGATTAGAGAAATGTGTCTCGTTTCATTTATGTTCTTTACTAGAGAGAGAAGGTAATAAATACAGCCCCTGCAGTGCAATTTAAAATAGCATCATCCCCTGCCTTCTCCTCCATGTCTCAGCTCCATCCAACTGGATCCCTTAAGAATGGGAAGCAGTTTACCCTGCTTCATGGTAATATTGAAATGTCTCCTGAACAAATTGGAAAATTGTATAGGCAGGCCTATAGGTGCCTCTTTATGTAGATTCAGTCACCAGAAATAATTTTACTATCATTGCTCTTTCATCCTTTTAATTCCAATTCACTGCTGACACCTCACTGATGAAATAATTAGAATGGTTACAAGGCAAGTGGAGGTATAAGTCAAATACATAATTGGGGGGCTATCACCCACTCCCTTGTAATCTGTCTTCTCTTATCACTCATTCCCCTCGATTGTCGCCTCAAAGGTTATCAGCAACTCCAGTGTCAATCACCTTTGCTCAGGTTTGCCTCAAGTGGCCTTCTCTGTAGCATGTGACATGGCTGACGTTCCCTAGACTCTCTTATGTCAGCCCAGTGGGAAGTTTTCCTCCATTGTCTCTGCTTCTCTTACTCTGCATTCTTTCCTGCCTCTCCTTGCCTAAACACACAGATATTGCCACTGTTTGCCTTTGGACAATATTTCTTTTCTGCTTGTTCCACCACCAGAGGAATACTGCCCACTATGATTCAACTCTCCTCTTTAGGCAGATGACCCCAAGTATTTGTCTCTCTCAAACTCTCTGGTGACCTTGTCTTCCAATCGCCTGCTTAATGAATTCATCAATCTGATCAATTTACATTTAAAAAATTAGTTCAGCATCTCCACCAAACCAGTGCCTCACTCCTGTTTCCCTCTTTCTTTTAATGACTCCACCATTTTCGCAGTCATCTGAAGTTGAATGGATACTTTTGAACTGTCTTTGATTCTTGCTTTTTTTTCACCAGCTTTGACCAATTAAAACCATGCTGTAAACAACATTCTGCAGTTTGCCTTTTTTGATTTGAATATATGGTCAACATTTGCCTTGCCAATATTTTCTTTTTTGATGAATATATAGTATTCCAGAGCATCAGTATACGGTCATGTTTCTTTAATCTCCTGTTGGTTGTTGTTTCCCATCTTTTTTATAAGTAATGCTACAATTAAATCATAATTGACATATTTATATGGAACTGCTGTGTCTAAAGGTATAAACAGTTCAGTTGTGGAGAAAATTGTCCAATTTACCCTCAAAGCATACAAATTTTTCCTGTTCCAACAGTGGCTTTGTTATACATACTGTCTCTAGTGATCTGAAATACCATTTGGCTTTCTAGTGTACATGTTAGTCTTTTGTGGACTTACAATATGCCTTCACTGATTTTTGTTGAGACTTTTGCTAGTGCCATACAATCCTACTTACTATAGTTTTATAGCGTTTTCATATCTGCTTAGCAGTGTAGTCCCGTATTAGTCTTTCTTTTCAAAATCTCCATAGCTGTTTTCTAAGAATTATAAGGCCTCCTGCAGTTACAACTATTAACAGATACTTTGACTTACCTACATTAAATTTACACATTTTTGGATGTCCACAGTATTGAATCTTTCCATTCAGAAGTAGGATATATATTTTTTCAATTATTTGATTTCTCATAACATCCTTCATTAAAGATTTGTAATTTTCTCCACTTAGGGCATGGACTCTTTTTTTTTTTTTTTTGCGATACGCGGGCCTCTCACTGTTGTGGCCTCTCCTGCTGTGGACGCGCAGGCTGCGGACGCGAAGGCCCAGCGGCCATGGCTCACGGGCCCAGCCACTCTGTGGCATGTGGGATCTTCCCAGACCGGGGCACGAACCCGTGTCCCCTGCATCGGCAGGCGGACTCGCAACCACTGCACCACCAGGGAAGCCCAGGGCATGGGCTCTTGTTATTAGACTCCTATCTAGCAACGTTGTTTACACAATAAAATTTTTATTATATTTTCTAACTGGGTATTATTGACGTATAGGGTGGGTTTTGATGCTGTTAGTTTAATCATGGATTTGCCACCCAACCTAACTCTCTTGTTTATTCACTGACTCTTGGGCTTCCATATTTTTCATCAAAAGATTCTGTGTATTTTAATTTATTTTACTATGAGATCTATTACTTCTCAAACCGTAAACACAGTAGCAGCACCAATGATTTTCATTTTGGGAAAAACAAACCTTCAACCAACCAATTATCTGAGGCCTGTCCTCGTCCTCTGTACTGAATCGACTCTCCCATGTGCTTCCATTCACCTGCAGTGCTCTTGTCCTCACTTCTCCATTTCAGTCTGCCAGAAGTCTGTCCATCTTTCAAGTTCTTTCTCTCCCATAATGCTTTCTTAATATTCTTAACATCACTTCAATTTTTCCTCCTCTGAAACCTCATCCTACGTTGACAGCTCCCATAGCTGTGTAGGAGTTGGAGAAGGGGGCTATCTTTTTTCATCTCCGAATCTTTGCAGCATCAAGTGCTGCTTCCTTATATGTTGTTAGAGAGCTCAGTAGACATGCTTTATTCAGTCTAATACGTCAAGTGTTCAGAACCTAGAATCTTAGCCAGGGGTACCATTATCTATTCATTCCATTGCTGTACCATAAATCATGGATGGGCCAAAGTTTGTCTGGCCATCCATCACCGATGGGGTAATTAGATGATGAGGTCAACAGAACACAGGCTTCTTATATGCTCATAAAAAATGCTATTTGATTTCTTCCTGGTGAATAGTCTTTTCACTTTACCTGAAAAATACACCCTCACAGCCCCACAGAAACAAAAAATTCTCAAAAAATCTTGACTGATCTGTAGAACTGGAGTTGTAATTCCTTTCTCTTCTGGATATTAAAATGTTCTGCTTTGGGGGAAAAAATGTTCATTTTATTTTTACAATTTAATTTTGTATTTTATAGGTACATAATGTTATTGTATATTGCAGGTTTAGCTAGTATGTATCTTGGAGTTCAATTATGGAACTTACAAAATCCATTTATATTAAAAGCTGTAATGGTATCTTTTTTTTTTTTTTTTTTTGCGGTACGCGGGCCTCTCACTGTTGTGGCCTCTCCCGTTGCGGAGCTCAGGTTCCAGACGCGCAGGCTCAGCGACCATGGCTCACGGGCCCAGCCACTCCGCGGCATGTGGGATCCTCCCAGACCGGGGCACGAACCCACGTCCCCTGCATCAGCAGGCGGACTCTCAACCACTGCGCCACCAGGGAACCCCCAGGGTATCATTTTTCACAAACACTCTGCATTAAATGATGTCTTTACTGAAACAATTTTTTCCTTTTCCTTAGGGATGGAAAAGCTCAACTATTTTTTATTAGCTCACCTAAATAATAACTATTTTATTTAGCTCAACTAAATAACAACTTTTTTTATTAGAGATGAGATTAAGTTAAATATAAGTATTCTAAAGAAGGGATAGACAAAATGCTGACTTAGTTCTATTTATAATATTTGAAGCCGTCTACTTTTTAATCTGCTTTTTTTTCTCAGAAACATAGGGAAAGCATTTTCAGCCTAAAACAACAGGCTCGTTGAAATCCAGAAGGAACTAATAGCTTTTGCCACTCTCCATTGCAGTGTTTCTGCATTACATAACCATCTAAACAAAAAGCAGTGCCACAAAGTATACAAACAACTAGGTCTGGATTCAAGCAAATGTGTCAGGTAGTGTTATAACCCCGGGTGATGGCAAAGCCTGTTCCTTCTCAATTAAGTGGCACAGTACCACAAGTATAAGGTTTTCTTGAGACCTCAAGAGGGTTTCAGACAAGTTTTATATGCCAACCTATTCTTCATTTAAAACAAGCCCCTAGCTAAGACACTGAAAAACACTAGACACATTTCCCTATGAAGCCACATAGAGTGCCTGTGAAGCAACAATTTTTATGGTCTGTGAACCTCACGTCTCAGCAAGTGGTTCATATCATATCCTAACGTTGTGGAACTTCTCTGCAAAAACCGCAGCTCCTCATTTTGATTGGACACTCATGGTGATAGAGCTAGAGGGTCTATCTCTATAGACCACTGAGCACCCACTGAGCTTTCTGATTATCTACCAGGGTTGTCATATAAGTTCCAGTAATTTCCAGCTGTTCTATGGAACTGATATGACCTTTCTTCAGAATTTTTCATTTTATAATAGTGTGAGACATGCTGGAATAATGCACTTTCAACTAATGATAGCCTTATGATCTTTGGGAAGGTTTGATAGCCCTCTTACTGCCAAGGTTCATGTCTCTTTGTTTTGTGGCATGCTGTTTAATCAAACCCAAGTGAAAGGATAAACAAAAACTACCAAGAGACAATTTGCTTTTCCTAACAGAAGTTGATTTTTCTTACCCTTTCGTTCTTCTATTAGAGTGGCAATAAGATTAAAATTCATACTTCCTGAAAATTATGAGATACCAGTCAAGAAGCAATTTTATTTTTAGTCAGCCACTTCAAGGAGGCTGTTCAAATATGGTACCTGTAAACATTCACTGAGTAATTTACTCTACTTTCCCTTTTTCTAACAATCTTTTTCTCTTCCTTTTCTTTTTTACAAAACAGTCATGATATAGGGAAATTTTTAAATGAGCGCTTGATTTTGGTTTAGGAAATGCTTATTAGTCTTGCTTTTAATTCCAGGAATCAAAGCAAGAGCTTGTTACTTAGGAAAGTAATAAATGGACCACAAGAGTGTAATTTAAATAATAAAAAGAATAATGACAGATTATTTAATCTGGCTATGATAGACATCATGGAAAGTGGTTAATGTATCAATAGAATGTGGTTAATGCAATTCTTTGACTTTTTAAACATTCTAAAAGGGTCGATAGGAACAGCAAGTAGTTTTCCATTTGTGTATCAGGGCTTATTTATTTTTATTCAATGATATTTCATTAGGTCTTTGGTTTAGAAGTAGATTGGAACTTCATGTGATCTCAGACATACTTCGGACTGCCAGTCACAGCTCACCTTGTGCCTTGGCTCACAAAGCTGGAATAAATCACATGAAAACATCTTCAAAGATAAGAAGTATTGACCATTAGCCAAGCTGTGAGACTTGAAAGATGGGGGCTCAAGACCCAGAGTCAGCTCCGGAAACAGTGTAGCTTAGCCTGTCATTGAGAACACCTGGGTTTCAGTGCACTTGCATTCCACTTAACGGGCTACAGAATACACACAGCTTTTCTATGACAAACATTCGCCAAATCAGGATAAGAGAGCTTGTTATAAACTTGTCACAAGGAAAATAAACATTTTTCAAGTCCCAGACATGAACCACAGAACAGTCTAGATGCTTTGACTCAATTTGTCCAATTCATTAAACATTAATTGAGCACATATTATATTCTAGACAATATGCTTGCTGCTAGGAAGAACTAAGTGGGTGGGACTGAAATGTTGCCATCAAAGAGATTACGGTTGAAATGAGAATCATAATTTTAACCAAGCACTTACTATGTGCCATGCACTATGTTGTCCTTTACACACATTAAAAAATAATTTATTCTTACAATAGTCATATGATATAGGTGCTATTACATTCCTCATTTTATAATTGAGAAGACTGAGACACAGAGAGGCCAAGGAAATTACTAAGGGTATTCAACAATTTAGAACCAGGATTCATGCCCAAGATTATGGCTTGAGAATTCACATTCATAATCACTTCACTGTCTCTAGAGAAATAGTTACAATTCAATGGTGTCTGTCAGTGTGGTTCTAGAAAACTTAAGAGGCACAGAGCTGCACAGAGGAGAGGAGAGACAGATTTCATCGAACTGAGGCTGGGGTATGGAGGAGGTATTCAGAGAAAATAACATTAAATTCAGTAAACCCACAAGATCTTTATAATTACCCTTATTTTGTTGTTTTACGGAACAAGATGTTGTTACTCTGAAAGTTTTATGGTCACATAGCTCACATACAACAGAACCAAGCCTCAGATCCCAGGCTGTATGAATTCCATTCTCATGCCTTTTGGTTTAAAACTTAACTCAATTGTTGCTGGTGAGGAAAGGACCGAGCTGAGGTAGTAAGCATGAAAAGTAACTGGGGGAATAGAAGGAAGAGCATTGTTGGGAGAAGTGAAGTTAAAATTAAGCAGTCCTTTGTTTCTACACTTTTAGAAACAAAGGACTTTTAGGATGAGTCAGAATAAGATACAAAAGCATAAAACTTAGCTGTCTGCAAGCAACCGATTGCAGACATAGCATTTTGTGAAAGCAGGAAATGGAGGAAGCTGGCGGTGGCCTGGCCTGGAAGTAAGGGGAACGCTGGTAAGCAGGGGAAAGCATATGAGTCTCTGGAGGAGAAAAGACATTCACACAACCTTTGAAACAACAATTGCGTGTCAGTGTGAGATACACAGATAATAAGAAGACATCCCCACACAAGACTACGTGTGGGAGCGGGTGGCGGCATTAATAATTCATTGAGAATTATGTCAAAATGTCAAAGTTATGACATTTTGACATATGTCAAAATATGTCAATTATGCAGTTCAAACTGCCGGCAAAAAACAATTTGATATAACTTTGGGGGATAGAATGATACGTGACAAATGTTAAAATAAGTATATAAGGAAGCCACAAGTTTGCTGGGAGGCATTTGCAGAGAAACTGTTAAACAGACACAGGATGAAAACGGTATATTCACTTTAGGCACAAGATGTAAAGAACATTGAGCTGTGACTACAGAAATGGCACTCTACTGTTACAGACTCTCCCAAGCAGGGCTTGAATGGATTTGGGTTTATGTAGAAAACTTCATGGGTGAAGTGGAAATGTGCAGAAAAGTTGCTTTTTTTTTTTTTTAAGTGGACAAAATGTAGTGTCAAAAGTAGACTGCAGAGTGTAGCATCAGACAGAAAGGAGCTTTCAGGCTGAGGTCGGGTGCTGTGCAGCTTTGTAGAGTCGAGTGTGACAGGATGCCCCACTGAAAAGTAACCAGAGAAGTAACAGGGTGAGGGGTAGCGGGGGTCTGTGCTTCCGGGAAACAAGAGTTCAGGGCATTGCTGAAGAAGAAAATGAGGCCAATTTGAGTATGAAAGGGAAACTTTTTAAATTGCAGAAAATTACAGAGAAAAGAAACAAAAGTCCATAAGGATTCTTCCCTCGCATAGCATGAAAATGCTAGACAATTTCTTATGTAGGAGGCAGAGAGAGGAACATCCAAATAGATAAAGCTCTCACCTGAGAAAGAGAAAAACTGACTGCAAAATAATGAAAGAATCTTTTGAAAAGAACGTGATGCTAAAATGTTACTGAGAACGGGAACGCCCAAAGGTGACGGCGGCAATACAGAGTAGACGAGAACTCATGCCCCTTTCCCACACCTGTGTGACGGTTGAAGGCTTCTGACAGCAAAGAAACCTGTTGTGAGATAATGTCTGAGATTTGAGCTCATCAGAAGGAGAGCGGCCTCTACCACAGACTGTTCTCAGCATGCTTGGGAATGACTTGGATTTTATCTTTATCTTGTATTTGATAAAGATTAGATATCCCGCCTCCTCTGGGAATTGGATCAAAATACAAAAAACAGGGTAGGGCTGGGGTCCTAAACTATATCCTTCTCTATACTTGACCTCGAAGAAGTGGAAATGCAAAGACCTGGGGGGGAAAAAAAAATCAAACTAGAAAGTTAAGTCATCTGAAATATATATGGAATTTGTATTTTATCGTTTGCTAATATAAGTGAAATTGGAAGGAAATTGTATCTTTGGCTAATGAAAATGCTTAGATGACTAGTTATGAATTAATTTAAAAGTTGGCATAATGAAAAGCATATGTATAAAAACGAAGTTTCAGACATCATTTGATTAGTGTAAATAGCTAAATGTATCATGATAAACGTTCTGTGAAGAAAATTATAGTAGGTTATTAAAAGTTAACAATTTTATAACAACACACTACCTTCCATTCCAGATGCTGTAAGATATGTCCAAATTCCTAAAGTTTTTCTCTGAATAACATTTCACTGAGGCAACTAGCCAGTTGAATAGGAAACAATCCCTCTCACTAAATTTGGTGTCCAAATTTATTTGAGCTAAGCATACAAGAGTAGTTAGAGTCTAAAGAATTATATTATTGAGTGAAATAGACACCCTGTTGTTACTAGGAATGACTGGAAACAAATCTTCCTTAGTGGGTAGATTAAGCAGAGAGAGAGTGGTAGTGTTTCCCCCTTTCCACATCAGCAAAACTGTAGGTAGGGACCATGTCAGACTTCCTCTATCATGCTAATGTACAGATAAATACAATCAGAGGTCAGCAAAATTCATCATTTCTCTAACTAGGCCATCACGAAAGGAGTGTGTATTTAGGGCCTGTTATTTGCATAGAATAGTTTTAGATACTAAGCTAAAATAGCTTCAATAAGATGCCTTCTTTGCCTTTGCACTGCTCTAGGTCTGGAATAGAAACAGAGAAGGGTGATTTTAAGTAAGATTGTACAGGAATATATTGTTGTATTAGAGAGGGAGAGTACTGAGCCCTGTCTTTTAAGTCAGAGAGTGTTGAGTTTTAAAGGATTTTACTAGCTATGTGACCTTGGGTAAATTTCATCCCTTTCAGCCTCCATTCCTCTGCTCAGTTCCTACCATTCCACCTGACTGGCCTTCCCATTGAATCCCTGCTGCGGTCAGGCAGTTACCCCACAGAACTCGTGAAGATTGGAGGAGCTGCCACATATGAGGAATTCAATAAATAGCTACTTGATATTATCATAGCAAAGTAATAGAGACTGGAGTTTTAGGATTATGGAGTTTTAGGATTATGGAGATGGTTTTAGAATAGTTGAGGAAAGACAGTTTGGCAGTTGCGTAGTGAAATATGGCTAAAATATTCAGGTATTACCTATAAGAGTCAGGAGTGGGAAAATTAAAAGAAGTTAGTGTGGAAAAGTTTCAGAAATGAGCCGTCCCCAACCTTATCATTTTCTCTTATCTTTGTCCCATTGCCACCATGAACTCTCAGGCAGGGGACAAGAGCGACAACCAAACAAACAAACCTTGTTTGCCTCATTTTAGATGAATATTGACTTTGAGAAAGTCATCTTGGCCTGTGCAGCTTGACATTTTAATTAATTAGAGAATGGGAAAGGAAGACTAGAGGTCAGCGCATTCACTGTATTGAATTTCCACCGAATGTGTTTGCATAGCCTTCCAGCCAGTCTCCACAGTCCTCACTTGGGGCATCTCTTGGGACCCCACCTTATTCCCCAGATAGATAATGTTGGCTTAGAGAAAAGCAAACTGCTGGCAAGGGAAAAATCAGTAAAATCTGGTTGTCCCTTCCTTAGGTTCAACCTAGAGTGAGATAGGATAAGGAAATGTGATTTTCTTAAGCCTTTGTTTTGTCTATGATTAGTTAAAAATTTTCTGCATAATAGTATTCTGAACATCAGCCCCCAGTAACTGGCTCACAGCTTGCCCCACGTGTGCCCAGCATGCAGGTGTGTAGTGAAGCTGCCACATGATGGATGACCAGATGGAATGTTGAGGTGAACAGCTCATGCCATGTGAAATAGACTATGCTGTACAGTATAAAAAGGAAGTGGCAAGAAACACAGTATAACTGAACAGTGTTACCCAAGAAACCTCGAGCTTTCTCAGTATTCAGGGGACTACTCTCTGGGCCATAAATAATGGTGAAGGACAATCAAGTAAATTAAAACTTTATGGGACACTGAGACAGTTGGTATCTTTTACAAAAAATGCAAATGTGCCTCCAAATATTCTATTAAGCAAAATGTCTCAAAAATAGAAAAAAACATTTTAAATAACAGATCTATTTTGTAGAAATTCTAATGCAGCAACATAGACATGGAAAACTTCTGAATCAGCCAAAAATCAGGTTATTAAAAACAATAAGACCAACTTGCTTAGTATCTTCTCATCTAAAACTCTCTTAGATTTTTACTTTATAGAAATACTTAATCTTCAAAAAATTTACAGAGCAAATTTCATTATGATCTCCATTTCACAGAATAGGAAACGAGTTTATATTAAGTGACTTGCTCAAAGCTATATGGTTAATAAGTTGCATAGTTGAAATTTAAACATGACTAAGTCCAGAGCTTGCTTAACCACTAAAATCTACTGCCATAGTTGCTGGACTCTTCTGCCTGAGATATTTTTCAAGGGAATAGATAATCAGTAAATAGAGTGTTTCATGTTGTGGAAATTCTAGGGAGTGTTAAATTCTCCTCTGGTGAAGGAATGTAGTCATTATGCATTACTTTCATTAAAAGTTTGAGTTCACTCACTCTTTTTCATATTATGTAAAAATCCCTAGGGTGACATATAACCTAGCTCATTTTGGGGTGATTGTTACTATGAAATATTATTGATATTCACAAAGGGAAACAAAAGTAATATTACTTTTTGTATCTAAAACATTTTCACACAGTCTGTGGGTTGGAAAAGACAATACTATTATATTAGTTCCATTTAAATATGGCAAAACTGAGTCACAGGGAAGCTCATTGACTTCCCTAATTCTAACTAGTCATTCAACTTAAGCTCACTATGCTCTTAAAGAGTTATATTCCAGTTATTATAAATTATTTAACAATGAAGGGTTTTAACAACACAGCTTTTTTACTTTTCCTTCGTATTAACAAATATTGCTTTGCTAATTGAACTCAGTGCCTGGTATAGGGCAGGTGCTTAGTAATGCTTATTTTCTTAATGAGAGAAAGAATATATATATTAAACAAATTTAAATAATAAATATCCCTACTTATAGGTGTTTAAATACTTTGCTTCCTTTCCATGTAATAATCCTGGTTTATGTCAAAAGACCTGAATTTAACTGAAACAAGCTAAACAAACTATTTGCTTACTCTTCTATTTATCATGGGGACAATTAGCTGTTAGCTCCTTTCACTCCTTTCTACTTTAAATATTCCTCTCTTGACAGTACAAATATATTTCTAAACATCCTACCCAAACAACAACAAATTTCTAACATACTGGATAAGAAGCAGGGGAATGAGTTAAATGTTCACGATACCCCCTGCTTTTTCATCAGTTTAGTCACTATAGACAGTGTAAGTTTATCTCATTTCATCACTGAATTCTGAGCTTGAAATTAGGTTTGCCAACAATGGACAGATAATAGCAAACTTCCACGGCAGCAAATAATTCTGTGGTCTCAAATGGTTTGCGGTAATGGATTTTGTCAGTAATGTTATGTGACCCTACATCTAATACTTTAAACTGTATATCTCATGTTCCATCTTATCAAGATTCTAGACTACCCCTGATGGTGCTGACTTTTTCATTTATGACAACTTTACCTCGAGAACATAACTCTCTAAAAACTGAAACATTTAGGTATAGTACCTGAAACATTTGAGGTCTCTTTCATAGCCTAGAGACCTGAAAGAGTAAACATGGCTCCCTAATTGTTTAATATAAGTGAGAGATACTAGGGTGGAGTTTGAGGGGGAATCTGCTTCATTCTAAACTCACTTTCAGGGATGTGAATGAAAAATTCTCCAAAATACATATCAGGAAATGCTGACCTCACAAGCAGTTACTTCCATAACAATGGGCGTGTCCATCTAAGATGATTTTAAATGAAGTGTGTAAGTGGTTTTGGAGATAACGTTTAGATTGGCATGAAACATGTTTAGCTGCTTTCCCTTTTATTCAAATTGGGAACAAGTGATATAAACTACTCATCTGGCGAAGTCCATCAGTTCCCAGATTTAAGACGAGTTCTTCGTGAAAGTGTAGACTAAGTCATGCTCGCCATGACTGACCCCTATGTTTGCTCTGGTATTGCAGTCATTACAGTTGACTAGAGAACATTAGATAGAGCATGAGATGTGCAGGCCGACTGCTATCGTTCAGAACTTGACTCTGCCTCTTACTAGTTATTTGTCCAGAGGCAGTTCTGTGTCTCATTTCCTCATCCATAAAATGGCAATGCTGGGCTTCCCTGGTGGCGCAGTGGTTGAGAGTCCGCCTGCCGATGCAGGGGACACGGGTTCGTGCCCCGGTCCGGGAAGATCCCACATGCCGTGGAGCAGCTGGGCCCATGAGCCATGGCCGCTGAGCCTGCGCGTCCGGAGCCTGTGCTCTGCAACGGGAGAGGCCACAACAGTGAGAGGCCCGCGTACCGCAAAAAAAAAGGCAATGCTAATAATAGGACCTGCTTCATAAAATTGCTGTGAGGATTAAATAAGTGAATACATTAAAAGTTCTTCTACCAGTGGCTGGCATTAACAGTCAAATGTTAGATATAATTGTTGTCATTTCTTTTATTTACTGTCCTTTCTGATAGTCTCTGAGCTCCTTGAAGACCATTTCTCTTTCTGCCTTTATCCTTAGAAATGAGCACAGGTCTAGATGTAGCAAATGAATAATCACTATTTATTAAATTAATAAATAAATGCACAAGCCTTGTTATAATGAGAGTGGAACCAATGACTGATTATAACCACTAATGGTGTTTGATAACTTTTCTTTTTCTCTGACAATTTCCTTGTTTAGATATGCTATTCTTTCTTGTAGGCCTTTTTCCAGAAAGTCTTTTCTCAAAGACATTTTTACACAATATATGTTCCCCCCAAAATGGAAAGAATCAGGGTAGACATTAATTTATTCAGTAAATAATTTTTCAGCACCTGGTATGTATATAAACTAGCACTGAAGGGCATTTAAAGAAACATCTCAGGTACTCAGTGTGTCCAAAGGTCTCAAGTATCTGTGGTCTTAAACAGTGAATTCGAGATATTGCTCTTTGCTGCCTCTTTTCAGTATTCTAAGTACAGCGTGGCTGTCTGTGGATTTATACTTCAATGCCACAGGGAAAATCAATAGTAATAACACAAGATGCTGAGAGTAGGGGTTAGGTTTCTCCATTTTCTAAACTAATCTTCTGATACTTTCCTGTGAGCTGGGAAAATATTGAATTATCCAGGATTCAGATTAATGCTGGCAAAGAATATACAAAAATAATACATAAAAAGATGGCTGAAGGTATTTTATTTTAGTCAGTTTAGTGGAATATATAATTTAGTGAGTACGTGTAGATTTGGCATCCTAACATTTTATTTAATTTTCCAACCAAAGTAAAGTGTTGATTTGGCAATTTTCTCCTTTGAGTGTTAATATTTCTAAAATGGAAAATTTGGGTAAGAAAGAATCCGGGTTTATCCCCTTCACATGCCAAATAAACATCACATCTTAATTGTCAGCTACAAATTTCATTTGATTCTCACTAGAATGCCATATGCTTTGTATGAATATCATAAAATTTTATCTCTGAGTTTAATTTTATAACTAATGCTTTTGAGAAGCTTATTCTTTAAGAATAATGGTGTTAATAAACTAAACTGTC
Organism: Mesoplodon densirostris; assembly: GCF_025265405.1. Taxonomy (NCBI): domain Eukaryota; kingdom Metazoa; phylum Chordata; class Mammalia; order Artiodactyla; family Ziphiidae; genus Mesoplodon; species Mesoplodon densirostris. The sequence goes on from NC_082661.1 coordinate 222,814,806, forward strand.
TACAAGCTTAGTAAAAACAGACTTTTTTCATAGGTGCAATTTTTTAAAGGTTTAGTAGTGTCAGAGTTTTTATATGCAACCTGAATCTTGCACACTGGAATATTCAGGGTAGGGTTATATTACATGATGCAATATTCAACTTATTCCCACTGTAACAATAAAATTAATCATGAGTCAGGAAATACTATGAATCAGAAAGTCAAATTATTTTAGTGTTGTGAAAATCATCAGGACTTTGTGCACTTAATCAAGATTGGTGCATATAGTCAAAGATGGAGAGAGCCTTTGAGTTCCAGGAAGTGCTGTATCAGTCAAAATGGGCTATAGCTACAATAAGAGACAACACCAAATTCTCAATGGCTTAAAACCACACTCATTTACACTGCACGTTGAATGTAGTTTAGGCTGCTGGGGCCCTCTGCTCAGCAAAGTCACTAAGGAACCCAGGCTGGGAGACTCCATCACAATTCATATCTCCATACTTCCTGCCTCTCAGGGTAATTGAATGTGGTGAATCACGCACTGGCTCTTAATGCTTCCTGACAAAGCAAGCCACATAGCCAAGCCTAACTCGAAGAGGAAAGAGAAGTATAGTCCTACTTTATAATGTGCCCGAAACGAGCAGCATCAAAATTTTGAACAGCTCTTATGACACTAATTAACCCTAAAATTGTCCTTATCACTGTGGTGATTAAGTGCTGTTATTTGCATCCTTTGATCATATACTCTGTTGTTATTTATAAAATTAAGATATTTCTGTGCTGTGGCTCATTCTTCTACATTATTGGCTGTTCAATTAACTTGAGGAGCAGGATCACAATTCTTAATAATCTAGTGATTTTCAAACAAGTGAAATAGTTCCTCTAATTTCTTTTTTTCATGTATTTTCTGACCTTATATCAATAAGATCACATGAATTCCCATACTGAGTCAGACCCATGGTCATTTCAGCCAAAAATCTCATCCTTGGCAAAAAATGAGTCATTTCTATTGTTTCTCCATTGTTCTTAAAGAAAAAGGATAGAACTATTACAAGATGTGCTACTTTAAAAATTAATGATTCTGCTTAATGTTCATAAAGATGACTAGGCCCTTACCAAAAGATCAAACATTTCTTTCTTAAATTCCAATGAATCCCAATGAAAAATACAAAGTATTAAAATTTAGTTTTAAAGAAATATTTCTAAAACAGTTTTGAAAGTAATAATGTAAAAAAATAAAATAGGTACTTTTGAAAAAAAGTAAAACAATACTTTTACTTATCCATTTATCCAGTTGACTCCATTTATCTAGTGACTCCATTTATCCAGTTTTGTAATTCCAGCCAAAAAAATGATGGACTTTTTTTTTTCTTTAACATCTTTATTGGAGTATAATTGCTTTACAATGGTGTGTTAGTTTCTGCTTTATAACAAAGTGAATCAGCTATACATATACATATATCCCCATATCTCCTCCCTCTTGCGTCTCCCTCCCACCCTCCCTATCCCACCCCTCTAGGTGGTCACAAAGCACCAAGCTGATCTCCCTGTGCTATGCGTCTGCTTCCCACTATGGACTTTGTTTTTAGGATCACAACATTCTAAAACAGAGAATCCCTCTAAAGCCACAGAACTCAGCCCAATAATTTTACAAATGTGAAAACTGAGACCCAAGAAATATTCTGGCAAACAGGATAGAACAAATCCCTGCCTTCCTGATGTTAAATTCTAGGGAGGAAAGATATCAAACTATGAATTCTACAATTATGAATACATACAATAATATATATGATGTGCCTGGAGTATAGTAACTGCTCAATATTATTGTTACTCCTTATACATAGTCCTCTATTCTAACTTTTCTCCTAATATTTTTGTTCCCAAGTATACTTGACATATAGACGTTTAGCCCCTGATTAGATACTTCCAGGTCTATAGAGCTTTCAAGGCTGTTAGAAGGCTTTTTTGGTTATATTTTTTAAATATGCTGAAAGAACTTAGATATTAGTGAACATAATTTGTCACAGTTTATTCTGTTTCTTCCTAATTTAAAAAAAGGTATAATGGCTTGACCATAATAAAAATGTCATTATGTTTCATTAATTTTATTATTTAATGACCCAGGACACAGAATTCTGCTTAAAATATCTTTTCTATTGAAATACAGACTTAGATTCAATATGTTCCTTGGAAACACTAAAATTAATGTCACATCTAACTGACATCACCAAATTTCAAAAATTGAGGTACTGTGACATTTGTTTTTATCAGCGTGATGAATCACTGTTCCTTTAATGTTTAGCTTTCTTACTTAATGCAGACTTGGTAGATATCCTTGGGAAAGAGGCTGGTGGATATTTATGTTTGGAATAACACATGTCTTTTGCATTTAATTAGCTTTTTGGTGAATTATCAAAGAGTATAGGACATGCAAAAAGAATCAGTAATGAAAATATTGGGCACAATCAGTCTTGTAAAATAGAAACTCAGTATACCTGTGAAATATCAGAGAAGAAGAAATTCATTAAGTAAATGTTTGCAAGATAATAGCCAATGTAAAATCCTATTATTTGAAAAGAATTGTAGCATTGTTATATCTCTCTGCAGCAAAGGTTTTTTTAAGGGAAAAAAAAAAAGACTGCCTCTGGTAGCATTTAAAATTGTATAACATTGGGTTTTGGTTATATAAAATTAATTTGTATAAATGATTTCAAAGGAAACCAATAAAGCTATGGATATAATCCAGAAAGAGAAAAGAACAGTAACAACCCTTTATTGTTCTGAGTAGAAAAACTACCTGGCTCTTATTAAAATGCTCCAGGTGATTCACACTGCTATTAAATGTTTCCTTTTCATAGAGTCAGTTATCAGCATTTTTAAAGAATAAATTGTTTTCAAAAAGACCTACAAACCAAGAGAAAATTATAAAGAAAGTCTTAATAAATGATGTGAAATTTGCTATTTTAGTTAGGTCATTAAAACAAAATCTCAACTGTCTGATTTTGATTGCCACCTTCTTAGGGGCTTCTAATTTATATATTTACATATAAATGTAAATATAGATTATGTAAATGTATAAATAAATACATGTATTTTGATAGAGATTGCCAGATTGCCCTCTATACATGATGAAGTACTTTACTCCTTTACAGGTCAGTGTAGAAGAGTAGCTAATTTCCTTACTATGACTTATCAAACTTTTAGAATTTCACCATTTTCATAGAGGTCGAGGGATATCTCACTTCTCTTATTATGAATGAGATTAAACATCTTTTTGTATGTTATCAAACAATTTGCATGAAATTTTCTGTAAACACTATTAATATTCTTTGCCCTTTTTGCTGTTGTTGCTGGACTGTTAGTCTTTTCCTTCTCCATTTTGAGGAGTCATCTAGATTTGGGGGAAACTAGCACTTTGTCTATAATATAAACTGTAAAAGTTTTTCCCAGTTTGTCCTTTGTCATCTAACTTTACTAACATTTTGGTCTATGAAATAATTTAACATTTTTGGGTTGCTAAGTTCATCAATCATTTCATTTTGTTGTTATAGGTTTTTGTGTCAATGTTAGATTATTGAAGAGATTATTAAAATAATTCTGCCATTTTTCTTTCATAACTTTTATGTTTATGTTTAAATCATTTATCCACTTGGAATTAATTTATCTTGGTTTAATGAGTGAAGCTGGGATCTATTAGATTTTTTTTCCAAATGGTTATCTAATAGTCCCAACAATCCCTAGTTCATTTTTCCCTACTGATTTACTATGCCACCACTTCATGTAATGTTATAAATATCCATGCGTATTTTGGTAGATTTCTGTAATTTTTGTTGTTCTGTTCTGTTGCTCTCTCTTTCTCTTCTTGAACCACTCATTAGAAATGTGTTTTAATCTCCCTCCATCCACTGCTCTTTTTCTTCTCAAAATTTTGTTAGATATTCTTATTTAATTTTTCTTCCAAACTTTAGAGAAACCTTGTGTGGCTCTGAAAAATAAAATACCATTGGGATTACTTTGATTTATAAATTAACCTATTTTTAGATTGACATAATTGACACCCTTATGATGTTAAGTCCTCTCCAAAACCACAGTGTCATTCCATTTATCCTCATGGGTTTTTTTTCATGTCATTAAGAATAGTCTTATATTTTTCTGTGTTTTCCTCATTCTTGTTAAGTTTACTCCTCAGCAGTTGTTTGTTTGTTGCAATTACAAATCACATCTTCATCTGTATCTTGTGACAAGTTATCATTTATATATAATAGAGACGATTTATGTGTATTGATACTGGTACCTTACTAATTTATTTTTTCAGCTTTATTGAGGTACAGTTGACAAAATTGTAATATATTTTAAGTGTACAAAGTGACGATTTGATGTATACTTACATTGTGAAAGGATTCCCACAATCCAGCTAATTAACACACCCATTACATCACATATTTACCTTTCATGTGTGTGAGAACACTTAAGGTCTACTCTCTTAGCAAATTTAAATTGTACAGTACAGTATTAGCAACTGTAGTCACCATGTCATACATTAGATCCTCAGACGTTATTTATCTTATAACTGAAAGTTTGTACACTTTTACCAATCTCACCCCATTCTCCCTCCAACTACTGGCCCTGGCAACTACTATTCTACTCTCTGTTTCTTTGAAATCACTTTTTTTTTTAAGATTGCATGTAAGTGATACCATGCAGCATTTGCCTTTATCTGTCTGGCTTATTTCACTTAGAATAATGCCTTCCAGTTTCATTCGTGTTGTCACAAATGACAGGATTTTCTTATTTTTTAAGACTAAATAATATTGCATATTTTATATATATATATATATATATATATATAACATATATCATATCTAGATTGTTGCATATCTTGGCTATAGTGAATAATGTAATGAACATTGGAGTGCAAATAATGATTTCATTTCCTTTGGATATATATACCCAAAAGGAGATTACTTGATCACATAATAGTTCTACCTTTAATTTCTTGAGGAACCTCCATACTGTTTCCCATAGTGGCCGTGCCAGTTTACATTTTCAACAGTGCGCAAGGGTTCCCTTTCCTCTACATCCTTGCCAGCGTTTGCTACTTTTTGTCTTTTTAATAATCAACATTCTAATAGATGTGAGGTGATATGTTGTGGTTTTGGTTTGCACTTCCTGATGATTGGTAATGTTGAGGTAATGTTTCATGTACCTATTCACCATTTGTATGTCTTCTTTGGAAAAATGTCTATTAAGGTCCCTTGCCATTTTTTAATTGAATTATTTGGTTCTGTTGCGACTGAGTTACATGAATTCATTGAATATTTTGGATATTAACCCTTTATTGGATATGTAGTTTGAAAATATTTTCTTCTGTTCCATAGGTGACCTTTTCATTTTGTTGACTGTTTCCTTTGCTATGCAGAAGCTTTTTAATTTGATGTAGTTCCTTTTTTTTTTTAATGCTTTTGTTACCTTTGCTTTTGGTGTCAAATTCAAAAAATCATTGCCAAGACCAATGTCAAGAAGCTTACTCTCTACGTTTCCTTCTAGGAGTTTCATGGCTTCAGGTCTTACATTCAAGTCTTTGATCCATTTAGAAGTGATTTTTGTGTATAGTATAAGACAGGTATTCACTTTCACTCTTCTAAATGTAGAGATCCAGTTTTCCCAACACCATTTATTAAAAAGACTATCCTTTCCCCCATTGTGTATTCTTTGCACCTTTGTCAAAAATTAATTGACCATATATTCATGAATTTATTTCTGGGCTCTCTCTTTGATTACATTGACCTATGTATCTGATTTTATGCCAATACCATAATGTTTTGATTACTATAGCTTTGTAATATAGTTTGAAATCAAAACTGTGATGCCTCCAGCTTTGTTCTTTTTCAAGATTGCTTTAGCCATTCAGGGTATTTTGTGGTTCCATACAAATTTTGGAATTGTTCTTCTATTTCTGTGAAAAATGCATTAGAATTTTTATAGGTATTGCAGTGAATCTGTGGATCACTGAAGATAGTATGGACATTTTAATACGATTAGTTCTTCCAGTCCATGAACACATAATATCTTTCAATTTATTTGTCATCTTCAACTTTTTTCATCAGTGTTTTAGAGTCTTCATTGTAGAGATCTTTCACCTCCTTGGTTATATTTATTCCTAAATATTTTATTCTTTTTGATACTATTGTAAATGGGATTGTTTTCTCCATTTCTCTTTCTGCTGGCTTGTTATTAGTGTACAGAAATGCAACAATTTTTTTGTATATTGATTTTGTATCCTGCAACTTTGACTGAATTCATTGATTACTCCTAAATATTTGGTACAATTTTTTGGTGGAGTCTTTTGGTTTTTCTATACATAATATATCATCTGCAAATAGTGACAGTTTTACTTCTTCCTTTCCAATATGGATGCATTTAATTTCTTTTTCTTGCCTAATTGCTGTGCCTGGGCATTCCAGTACTATGTTGAGTAAAAATGATGAGAGTGGGCATCCTTCTCTTGTTTCTGATCTAAAGGAAAAATTTTCAGCTTTTTATCATTGAGCATGGTGTTAGCTGTGGCCTTGCCATGAATGGCCTTTATTATGTTGAGGTTCATTCCATCTATATCTAATTTGTTGGGCATTTTTATCCTGAAAGCATGTTGAATTTTTTCTAGTGCTTTTTCTGTGTTTATTGAGATGATCATTGGTTTTTATCCTTCATTCTTTTAATATGGTATATCATCTTTGTTGCTTTATGGATGTTGAACTATGCTTACATCCCAGGAATAAATCCCACTGGAAAACCAGTAAAGAAACATTAGATTTAGACTACATGTTAGATCAGGTGGACTTAGACATATATAGAACATTCTGAACAACAACAGCAGAATACACTTTCTTTTCAACTTCACATGGAACATTCTTCAGGCTAGATCATATGTTAAATCACAAAATAAGCCTTAACCAATTTAAGAAGATTGAAATCATGTTGAGCATCTTTTCTGACCACAGTGGTATGAAATCAGTCATCAGTAACAAGAGGAAAACTGGAAAGTTTACAACTATCTGGAGATTAAATACCACACTCTTAAACAACCAATGGATCAAAGAAGGAATCAAAAGGGAAATAAAAAAATATATTTAGACAAATGAAAATGGAAACACAACATACCAAAACTTGTGGGATACAGCAAACGCAGTTCTAAGAGGGAAGTTTATAGTAATAAATACCTACATTAAGAAAAAAGAAAGATCTCAAATAAACAACCTAACTTTACAACTCAACTAGAAAAAGAACAACAAACTCAGCCCAAAGTTAATGGAAAGAAAGAGTTAACATAGATCCAGTGGAAATAATTGAAATGGAACTAGAAAGACAATAGAAAAGATCAATGAAGCTAAGCTGTTTTTTTAAAAGATAAACAAATTGACCATCTTTTTAGCTAGATTAACAAAAAAGAAAGAAAACTCAAGTAAATAAAATCAGAAATAAAAGAGGAGACATTACAACTGACATCACAGAAGTTTAGGGATAATAAGGAAACCACTATGAACAATTATACACCAACAATTTAAATAGCCTAGAAAAAATGGGTAAATTTCTGAAAATATACAACCTACCAATACTGAATCATGAAGAAACAGAAAATCCAAATAGACCAACTACTAGTAAGGAGATTAAATCAGCAATCAAAAATCAGTCCAGGACAGATGACTTTACTGGTGAATTGTACCAAACATTTAAAAAATTAGTACCACTTCTTCTCAAACTCTTCCCAAAAATAGACTAAATTCAACAATACATTAAAAGGACTTTACTAAATTATTTTTATGTTTGTTTTATACTGTACTTGATCTTCATGAATTTTTCAAAGATACGTCATTTGTAAATGGTAATAGTTTCCACCCTTCTTTCCAATTTTTGTATATTCAATTTTACTCTCATTCATCGTAACTATTAACTCAATGCACTGTTATTTAACAGTTGTGATTGTGGGTATCCTTGCCTTATTTACAACTTCAGTGAAATACCTTTATTATTTTCCCATTGAACCTGATACTCTCTTTGGGACTTAAATAAATATGTTTATCATGTTGTGTAAGTTTTTATTGGTTTTTATCTTGGAGTATTTCATCAAAAATGCATATTCAATTTTGTCAGACACCTTTTTAGTATCAATGGAGAGAAGCATATTATTTTTCTCTTTAGACTAATTAGTGTAATAAATGAATGGATTTAATATCATTGAACTACTTTTGTCTTCCTGGATTAAATCTCTCTTGGTCATGATATATTTTTCTTATAAGGTGCTGATGGAGTCTAACTGAGAAATTGTGTTATTTTAATATTGAAATTCATGAGTATAAATGTTCCATAGCATATTTTTGTGTAGTCATTGTTGGGTTTTTGTACTCAGTATTTAAATAGAATTTGGAAATATTTCCTTTTTTCATATGCTCTGGCACATTTTAGTAACACTGGCATTGTACAATACTTTTAAATATTTATCCTGATCTATGGCAGAGGGTTTTTGGTGAGAGCTTCTTCATATGTTAAAAAGTTCTGCTTTCTTCATCATTTTTTCTTCTGATGAATTTTCTTAGCTATCACATTAGTTCTTTTGTTAAAACTTGACATTCAATGAGTCCAATTTTCCCATAAAACTTTCATCTAATTGCAAAGAGGCCATAGTTGTTTAACAGACTATTCAAGTTTCAGCTGCCACAAACTAAGATTGATAGAATGGCTATTCTGTGCACTTCTGGGTGTACTCCTACCTGCCCCCCTTCTGCTTTTCTAAACTAGGTATAGTCAAGTGGGGATGAGGAGTGTGGTTCTGCTACTTCTCAGTTCCCCAGTGTACCTCCTATTATAGGAAAAGCATTTGGCCCTCAAAGTGGCCCCCTCATCTCAAAGAACTATACTTGTGTGGTTTCTCCCTGGGATCTGCTGCAGCTGAAGTCTCTCCAAACAGTCTCTCCTCCACTTCCCTCACCTTCCTTTTGATGGCATCTATAAGAACTCAGTAGCTTTTAGCTACCTTTTATATTTTTGGTGTCTTTCTTGTAGTTTCATTAACAATAGAGGTAATTAATTTTGTTTTCCTTTCTTGTTATTTTTGGATGATTTCCAGGAAGACAGGGAAAATGATGAGTTACACAGCCATGAACCAGAAGACCTAACTGTAGTTTTTTAAAGATAGGATTTTTAGCAACCCATGTGGCATTGATGGTCTATGACACTGGCCAATTTTCTTTTAAAAATAAAAAATGATTAGACTTCTTGGTTACTTGAAATTCCTACCATTTGTGAAGTCTAATTAAGAATTGCTTTTTTATCTCTTGTGCTATATATCACACCTAAGGAATACTTTAGCCAAACAGGTACACTTTTACTCTGTGATTAACAAATATGATTTATTTAAATACCTTTTAACAGAAAGTATGAGTGATCAATAAGTTTATAAAGCAATTCTTCATTCAACAGAAGTACCACATATTCATGAAATATGGAGCTTCTATCACACATTTGGATTATCATATGTTTTACTATACCTGATTTACTTGTAATGTTTCAAAAACATCATTACTATGTAAAGAGAGAAGCAGTTGTATTATATTGCATATATTGACAAATATATTCAATGGATATAATCATGAAGTGTGATTTTTAAAACACCTCCCAAGCAATGCCACAAATTAAATAGATTTTATATAGTTGATAAACTTACTCTAACATTACTCATATATGCAGGCACAGAATTTCATCAAAATTATGTAGAGACTTTCCCCCAAACATAATTTTCTTAAATAATGAAAACTTGTGATTGGATCATTCTGTGAGTGATTTCTAAAGATTTCATTTTACTTTACTTTTATTCTAATTCTCTTTCAAGGCACACTGTAGATATTCTGTAACAAGTTGTGATCTGGCTCCACATTTTAGGATGTATTTTTCTTCTTATTCCTAACCAGTAATGGGAATATCAAATTTTATCTATCTTAAAATTTTCTTCACATCAAGTGCAAAACCAATTTATAGATAATCTGAAGTTAGAACAGATTTTTTTATTTTAAAATACACATTTACCAACTATTCTCAAATATGGTATTTACATTTAACCATGTTATATGTTAGGGAAAACTACATAAAATGTGTGAAAATCTTTTAGAAGTTATTAGCATTATGTTCAAAAGATTGGACTTGTCAGCCATACTGCCTGGATTTAAATATTGTCTCTACCACTTAGTAGCTGTTGTGACTTTGTAAATTATTAAATCTCTGTATCTTAATTTTCCTTGTATATAAAATGATACCTTCCACAATTTATTCAAAACAAATTTAGACTCAGCCATAAAAGGAAATGAAATTGAGTTATTCGTAGTGAGGTGGATGGACCTAGAGTCTGTCATACAGAGTGAAGTAAGTCAGAAAGAGAAAGACAAATCCCGTATGCTAACACATATATATGGAATATAAGAAAAAAAATGTCATGAAGAACCTAGGGGTAAGATGGGAATAAAGACACAGACCTACTAGAGAATGGGCTTGAGGATATGAGGAGGGGGAAGGGTAAGCTGTGACAACGTGAGAGAGTGGCATGGACATACATACACTACCAAACGTAAAATAGATAGCTAGTGGGAAGCAGCCGCATAGCACAGGGAGATCAGCGTGGTGCTTTGTGACCACCTAGAGGGGTGGGATAGGGAGGGTGGGAGGGAGGGAGATGCAAGAGGGAAGAGATATGGGAACATATGTATATGTTTAACTGATTCACTTTGTTATAAAGTAGAAACTAACACCCCATTGTAAAGCAATTATACTCCAATAAAGATGTAAAAAAAATAAAATAAAAACAAATTTAGAGAAGGATAAAGTGAGTTAAAATATATAAAGTACTTGCAACAGTGCCTGACACAGAGTGGTAGTTATTACAATTTCAGGACACCACCTCCAGATAATTAGAGGCCTCCTGTTGTAACAAGACCAAATTATGAATACCTGATTTATCTGAAGCATAGCGTAATCTTCACAGATGTTTAAAAGCTAGCCATGAGATTAAAGGAAATAGGTAGATCTGATTAAAGACTTCCCACCAAAAGAAATTTTTGGAAAAAGGAAAGAAAAACTCTAGATATTTAACACAGAAGTGAATCATTTAGCTTGAAACATTAGATCTGTCAGTGCTTCAAAGCCTCCCTGAATTATCTTATTCACTTTCAACATTATTTTAATTCATTTGCCATCAAGTAACCTAGTTTTGGCATAGGCATAAGAGAAGAGAAATACTCAGAGGATAATATAAAAGCCCAAAGTACTTGAGAATTAAAATTACACAGCCAATCATAATATGTTTCCAGTGTATTAAATCACAGTTATATTTACAATAGGTAAGAAAGGGGAATATTTAGTTACATCAAGCCATCCTGACATCAGATATGAAGTACATCCAGTTGGAGTGAGCAGAGAATTTCATTTCCATTACAAAAAACCTAAATATTTATTAGTCATAATTTTACTGAAATGTTGTGTCCAGCTTGGAGTGCCAAATTCCAAAAGGACACAAAAGACCTGAGACAGCTGAAAAAAATAGGAATAAAAAAATTAATAAATCTTTAGAAAAGAGGTTCCAAGATGAAAGTTAAGGATTATGGTGGTTAGCCTACAAAGTAGAAATCACAAGCAATATCATCCTTCTTTTAAAAATCTGGTAGAATTTTATGAAAATGATACCAAGCAATTGTTCTCTTTGTATATAAGACAGCTAATCCCAGCTTCACAGGCACTAGGTTACCATGAAAGACTCGGTGATGAAATTTCCTTATCCAGAAAACAGGGATAATTTTTAGTTTACTGCTGGCCTCGCAGAATTATTGTACACATAGCATGCAATTTGAAGAAAAAGTACTGTATAACTGTGGGATGTTATTATTACTTCCACTGGTAGTTTTATAGAATAACAATCATTCTTAAGAAACCAATCATTAAAGACAGAATTTCAAATAGATCTAAGATGCTGATTATCACTGTGCTAAACATGAAAAGGAGATTCTGGAGTGAGGAATAAATGCCATTTCATTCTCAGAGACCTTTAAAAACAGAAAGAAACTATCCTCCTAAGTTATTTAAAATATCTCTCTACATAAGAAATGGGAGGGTGGAACAAGATCCTTTGAGTATCTTAACAGCTATGAAATCATATGATCATGAACGTGGCCTGAAGTGACAACTACTAGGACAGATGACATCCTATACCACCATTGATCTGATGAAGATTTGCCCATATACACAAGCCAACATTTTATTTTGTTTTTTGAAAGTTATTACCACTTAATACTGTTGAATTCCCACAGCAGAAATTCATGCTGTTGGAGAAAGAGTGTTAAATTTTAACTTGTGAGCTGGAAATGAGTGTTGCTTGTTAGTGTTACTGTTTTCATCACTGCTGGATTAGTTGACTTTGCCATATACCACAAAAATATTTTTAAACTGTTGCAGGTCAGAATATTGGCATGTGAAATCATGTGTTTCCATTAATGTTTTTATCAGTACAAAATATCTTCCAATATGAAAATGAAATTAAGTAATTTTTTTTTTTTTTTTTTTGCGGTACGTGGGCCTCTCACTGTTGTGGCCTCTCCCGTTGCGGAGCATGGGCTCCGGACGCACAGCCTCAGCGGCCATGGCTCACGGGCCTAGCCGCTCCATGGATGTGTGGGATCTTCCCTGACCGGGGCATGAACCTGTGTCCCCTGCATTGGCAGGCGGTCTCTCAACCACTGCGCCACCAGGGAATCCCGAAATTAAGTAATTTTTAAAGTAAAAAACTGTGTTCAACAAACAGTAGAAGATTTCATGGTCCTGACATTAATTATAATAGTATTTACCCCTAGCAAAATAAGTCTTTGTATATTTTCTGCATTTCTTAAAGATGTATATCTTATCAGATTTCAAAGGACTTGAGGCAGCTTGCTAAAAGTCAAGGAAGTATTCAAGCATCAAAGAGTATATCTAAAAGCATTAATTCATTTATTCCTTCATTCACTTGCTCATTCAAAAAATATTTGTTTAATATCTACCAATCACTGTGGTGGGAAGTTAGGGATAGGAAGGTGAATGAAGTATGATCCTTCCCTTCAAGAAACTTGAAACTCTCTGTATTACAGACCCATAAACAAATAATTTAAGATGTTCCAATAAATGTATTTATAAAAGGTGAGGTATATGAGAAGGCCTTAAATAAATGTATGTATAAGGTGCTATGGGACCCCTGAGGCAGGTGTTTCAGACATTCAAGATGCACGTATTCTCCAAATAGCCAAAGCAATCCTGAGAAAGAAAAACAGAGCTGGAGGAATCAGGCTTTCTGACTTCAGACTATACTACACAGCTACATTAATCAAAACAGTATGTTTCTGGTGCAGAAACAGAAATATAGATCAATGGAACAGGATAGAAAGCCCAGAGATAAACCTGTGCACCTGTGGTCACCTAATCTATGATAAAGGAGGCAAGAATATAAAATGGAGAAAAGACAGCCTCTTCAATAAGTGGTGCTGGGAAAACTGGACAGCTACATGTAAAAGAATGAAATCAGGACACTTCCTAACACCATACACAAAAATAAACTCAAAATGGATTAAAGACCTAAATGTAAGGCCAGACACTATAAACCTTAGAGGAAACATAGGCAGAACATTTTTTGACATAAATCACAGCAATATCTTTTTTGATCCACTTCCTAGAGTAATGAAAATAAACAGATGAGACCTAATGAAACTTAAAAGCTTTTGCACAGCAAAGGAAACCGTAAACAAAACGAAAAGACAACGCACAGAATAGGAGAAAATATTTGCAAACAAAGCAACCAACAAGAGATTAATTTCCAAAATATACAAACAGTTCATGCATCTCTATGTCAAAAAAGCAAACAACCCAATCAAAAAATTGGCAAAAGATCTAAATAGACATTTCTCCAAAGAAGACATACAAATGGCCGAAAAGCACATGAAAAGATGCTCAGTATCACTAATTATCAGAGAAATGCAAATCTAAACTACAGTGAGGTATCACCTCACACTGGTCAGAATGACCATCATCAAAAAGTCTACAAACAGTAAATGCTGGAGAGGGTGTGGAGAAAAGGGAACCCTCCTACACTGTTGGTGGGAATGTAAATTGGTACAACCACTATGGAGAACAGTATGGAGATTCCTTAAAAAACTAAAAATAGAGCTACCATATGATCCAGCAATCTCACTCCTGGGCATATATCTGGAGAAGACCATAATTTGAAAAGATACCTGCACCCCAATGTTCATTGCAGCACTATGTACAATAGCCAAGACATGGAAGCAACCTAAATATCCATCAACAGAGAAATGGGTAAAGAAGAGGTGATACATATATACAATGGAATATTACTCAGCCATTAAAAAGAATGAAATAATGCCATTTGCAGCAACATGGATGGACCTAGAGATTATCATACTAAATGAAGTAAGTCAGACAGAGAAAGACAAATATCATACGATATCACTCATACATGGAATTTAATTTTAAAAATGATATAAATGAACTTATTTACAAAACAGAAACAAACTCCCAGCTTTTGAAAGCAAACTTATAGTTACCAAAGGGGAAATGTTGGGGGCAGGGATAAATTAGGAGTTTGGGATTAACATACACACACTACTATATATAAAATAGATAACCAACAAGGACCTACTGTATAGCACAGGGAACTCTACTCAATATTCTGTAATAACCTAAATGGGAAAAGAATCTGAAAAAGAATCAATATATGTATATGTATAACTGAATCACTATGCTGTACACCTGAAACTAACACAACATTGTAAATCAACTACAATAAATTTTTTTAAATGCACAGATTCTTGTAATTGAACTTAAGTTTTAGACAACAGAAACAAATGGTGTTAATACATGGAATAGACATTTCTAATTGCATTCCTGCTAATTCCCTAAATAAACCAAATGACCTAGGCAAACACAATTGCTCCCTGTTTCCTGATCCTGCCCCTTACGTTTTCTCATCTTTGTGGAATAACAAATGAAAGAAATCACTAGCTTCTGAGGTCAGACAAATCAAGATTCAAGTTACATGGATCTTGCTGAGCATTGGTTTCCTTATTTTTAAAATGTGGATAATAAATTCACCTCTGTGAGTTGTTTTGAGGGCAAGAAATAATAAAAGTAAATGTACTTGGCATCTTATAAGCATTCAATAAATGGTAGGTAGTGATATTATTGAGATGTTGTCATGCTGTACTCTCTGTACTGGAATACCTCATCACCATCTACTTGATAATTTTTTTTTCTGACTCTGAAGGTCTACATTTCCTGTCAGATTTGCTTCTCACTTACACATTCTTCTCTTGTGATTACTGCTCTGCAGCATAGTAAACTTTTCGCTTCTATAGACTGTAAGATCCCTAGTACATATATTTTCAGTTGAATTAAGCTCACCTAGCCTAGAAATAACAAAATTAAGAGAGTAAAGAAAAGAGATGCCAAGAAAATATTCAGTGATCTACTAAAGTCACACAACTAGTTAGGGGCAGAAGTGGGCTAGAGCCAAGCTTCCTGATGCTTGGTCTAAATGACACTGTCTCTTAGGAAGCATGGCTATTTATCTTCAGAGACCAAATTTGTCCTCAACCCTCACTTATCCAGCCCTTGTAAGGAATTAGGCAAATGGCTAATCAATCCAATTAACTATAGCAAATACTTATAGCATTTACTAATATTTGCAAATTGATGTGTGTATATTATATATAATATATATACTTAATCTATAATATATACTTATCTATATATATACTTTATATATTATATATATACTTAATCTATAATATATATATACTTAATCCTCATAAAACTATGAAGAGGGCATTAATATTATGTCCCCACTTATAAATGAGGAAACTGAGTCACAGAGAGGATAAATTACTCCCTCAAGGTCATGCTGCTAGTGAATGGCAGAGCCAGGATTCAAACCCAGCCTCCATGGTCTCCACCAGAGTCTCCTGACTCACGTTTTTCATATTATCTTACATACTGATTTAAAAGTCTACAAATACTAAACTATTTCATACCAATAAAGCTTATCTCTTGTGAATTATTCTCTCTCAGTGACCTTGGGGTCCTTGTATGATCAGTCCCTGTTACTTTTCCAAGTAATTCTTAGCACTTCGTAAGTGCAAGGAAACCTTTCTGATCACTACAAATATTAAAAACAGATCAGAAACCATATTCTACCCCTATTGCTTTTATTTTAATTTGAATCTGATACAGGTTTATGGGAGTCATCAGACCTCTTCCAAACATTTACACTCCTTCTTCTGGACAGATGGTAGTATTTTTTTTTTTTACCCACCCCTTTGAAGTCAGGTATAGACGCCAAGTTTGGATGATCAATGAAGTGTGAGTAGTAGTGATGTGTATTGCCTCTGGAAGAAAGCCTGAAGACCCAGTGCAAGATTCCCCACACTTCTTTCGCACTGTGGAGGTGATCATAGCGGCAGACGTTGAGATAAGCCTGAGTCCCAAAATAAGTAGGTAGAGCAGAGGTCACCTGGCAACTCACAGTGAACACATGCAGTGAAAAACAAATCAACCTTTCTTGAGTTAGGCTCCTGAGATGTTTGTGGTTACTACCCAAACTAGTTTATCCTGACTCTTTCAGGGTTTAATTACCATTAGAAACGCTTTATATAGTTTATGTATTTATCTAAAACAGTTGTAGAATAGTTAGCAAATTACATGACATCGTTTGACTCAAATTTTATGATTTGTGCGTTTTCACAACATATGTCTTCTATACACGTAGAGCATCAAAACACTTCCTAGGAGTTAAGACAGCTTTCAAAGACCTCATTAGAACTGAAATAGCCTGTACTTTCACTTTCAGGGATGTTCCCTGAGATACGAAGTTATGCATAATTACACGTATGATTGTGCCATTAATGTTTTTGTTATTGTGGTTATTTTTGAGTTGCTCTGAATGTTTTGTTCACCCCTCTCCTTTATCTGCAGACTGCTAGGCATAAGGTGCTACACAAAAGCATTTTTCAGAATGTTTCTTTTTTTTTTTAACATCTTTATTGGAGTATAATTGCTTTAAAACGGTGTGTTAGTTTCTGCTTTATAACAAAGTGAATCAACTATACATATATCCCCATATCTCCTCCCTCTTGCCTCTCCCTCCCACCCTGCCTATCCCATCCCTCTAGGTGGTCACAAAGCACCAAGCTGATCTCCCTGTGCCATGCGGCTGCTTCCCACTAGCTATCTACCTTACGTTTGGTAGTGTATATATGTCCATGCCACTCTCTCACTTCGTCCCAGCTTACCCTTCCCCCTCCCTGTGTCCTCAAGCCCATTCTCTACATCTGCATCTTTATTCCTATCCTGCCCCTAGGTTCTTCCTAACCACTTTTCCTTTTTTTAGATTCCATATATATGTGTTAGCATACAGTATTTGTTTTTCTCTTTCTGACTTACTTCACTCTGTATGACAGACTCTAGGTCCATCCACCTCACTACAAATAACTCAATTTCATTTCATTTTATGGCTGAGTAATATTGCATTGTATATATGTGCCACATCTCCTTTATCCATTCATCTGTCAGTAGACACTTAGGTTGCCTCCATGTCCTGGCTATTGTAAATAGAGCTGCAGTGAACATTGTGGTACATGACTCTTTTTGAATTATGGTTTTCTCAGGGTATATACCCAATAGTGGGATTGCTGGGTCGTATGGTAGTTCTATTTTGATTTTTTTAAGGAACCTCCATACTGTTCTCCATAGTGGCTGTATCAATTTACGTTCCCACCAACAGTGCAAGAGGGTTCCCTTTTCTCCACACCCTCTCCAGCATTTATTGTTTGTAGATTTTTTGATGATGGCGTTCTGACTGGTGTGAGGTATTCAGAGTGTTTTAATACAACTTGATGACATTTTCAACTACATTTCCTTCCCACTATTATACTAACTGTTGACTATAGGTGTGGCACATAACGTGTGTACATTCATCTCAGCCTCCAAGAACTGTGTTTTGACAAATCTTTAGAGGACTCTTTCAGGGACTGCGTCAGTTGTTGACTCATTCCAGCTTGGATCATTCTTGAACTTCATTTTTATAATGGTCAAGCCCTTGATTATTCAAACTCATTGAAGGAAACAGCACTATCCATAAATTCAAAACCAGAACTGATCCAAAAGGCATTAATATTGGATCTGGAGATCATTTTATAACATTTTATGAAGGCAACATCTTTATCTCCCCAGTTTTGTAGCTCCTGGCCTTCCCTGGACATATATTAAATGAGCGTGGAGTGGGACCCAGCAATGTCCTGGAGGTGGGAAAGGCCACCTGCCCCTAACATTTGCCACCTCATTTTGTCTCCAAGTTGATGTGTCTATTAAGAGGGTATCTAATTCCTCCTTCTCTGCTCTGTATATATTTATCCAGAAGCTTCATCTTCTGGAAAGACCATCCTTTCCAGTTCTCAGAAACATCCTGTATGCCAGGAAGAAGCCATTCTAAATTCATATTTTGCTATCAGGTTTTATTATGTTTCCATCAAATTTATCCTAAGTCAGGGAATTTCTTAAATGATCGACTCTCTTTCTCCTTTTGTAAACTGTGGTGCTTTATACCAAGTCACACAGTGTTTTTAAACTGATGGGTAGTTGAATGCATTAGCATTTAATGAACATTATAATAAGCATTAGAGTAGAATGTTATGTGAACACCCTAAAGTAGTGATTCTCAACTCTTGGCTGCACATTTGAATCATGTAAGAAGCTTTTAAAATATAGATTCCTGGGCCTCATTTACAGAGATTCTAGTTAAATTGGTCCAACATGGTCCCTGGGAAATCAGTATTTTTAAAGCCCCTTAAATAATTCTCATGGGCAGCCAAGGTGGAGAGCCATTGTTCAGATCATCTCTAGGACAGAATTGCTCTTCATTCCTCACATTAATAGAGTGTTATGGATGTGCTTTGGATCCTCCCAGTTTCAAACATGGGAGATTTTATTCTATTTCTTGCGTAACATAGGTACTCGTTTTCCTCTTGTCTCTGGGCTTAACTGTTTTTCAAGGCGTTGGGCAGCCTGAAGAAACTCATTGCTTACAGCTCCTAAAATTACAGAATAAAATTCTGCTGATTAAAATGACTCTCTAAAATAACATTTACCAATGCCTATCAGGTGAAGAATTCCAGAAACACATCAGTAGACAACAGAGTTAGGTTTATTACTTGCTGTAGCCTGAGAGACTGTGCCTCACGGGTAACAGTGAAGAAGGCATCTCAAAAGGGATAGTGTAGGAAAAGGATACTTACAGGATTCAGTCTTGGCACAATTCTGACAACGTTGGTCAGAATTTGCAAACTGGGGAGTTGCTAGAACTGTCCGTGGCCTTATCTTTGGAACTCATCTTTGGGATGAGTTATCATGAAATCAGTTTGTCGATAGTCTTATCTTGTGACAGGAACATTTGGATGAACTGGTGTTAAGAGTTTGAGCTACAGTAGTTTATGATGGACATCACTGTTCTGATTTGGTCCAGTTTACCCTTTTTGAAAATTGTGAGTTTTCAGACTCAGCTCAGCTGAACTGTTTTTCACATTGTAAGATTCATGGAAAAAATAGTTTTCCATCATAAATCGAGTAATTAATGTTTAGCTATCTATAGCAATTGATGTTATATTCTAGGTAAAAATAAAATACATGAGTCATTCAAATTTGTTTAATAGTTTTTTATCTTACTGATTTTTATACCAAGCAAAATATTGTTTGCTCAGAAACAAAATCAGCAAGGTAAGTCACCTTACCTTGTTATTTCTAACTTGAATGTTGATAAAGTTCTGTGTGCCATCAAGGATTGGGGTTTGCAATCCTCAAGACACTTAGAGAAAAATATCAAGGGGATTGTGCCTCACTGAGAGTGTTTTTCCTACTAATTTACCCTAAAATGCAGAGAAAGGGTATAGATTTAGAAGAAAAAAATTGTAATAAATAATTATTTTGTTTTTGGAAATTCAGTATGGCAATTCAGGCCATATCCCTACATATAAAATGATAGGGCCAAATTTAGGAGTCATTTCAAATAAATGGTTAGTACCATTTCCTACTGACAATGGTGTCTTTTATATAAAATGATAAACATGGTGTTCGATGTAGTACTATAATATAAAACCTTAAGTGTGAAACACACTGCAGTTGCTTTTTTCTGTGTTCTCAGCAGCATGACTTTGGAAATCAGGGTGGAGCTCTGAATGGGACACCAGTTACCACTGTGTGATCTTAGCACAGGTCCAATGACCTGTGGTTTTAAATTTGCAATTTTTATTTTAAAAAATTTCAGATTGAACTCATTTCAGACTTGCAAAATGTCACAAAAATAGTACAAAGCTTCATAGCTTCCCAAAATGTTAACGTCATACACAACAACATTAAAATTTTCAAAATCAGGAAATATTGATACAATACTATTAATTAACCTAAAGAACTTATTCCATTTTTGTCAATTGCTATCAATATACTTTTTCTGGGCCAGGATCCAACCCAGAATCACAGAGTACATTTAGTTGTTACAGGAGCCTCCTTAATCTGGGACAATTTTCCTTTCCTTTTCATGACTGACACTTTTGAAAAGTGCAGTTATTTTGTATAAAATCTCTTTGTTTGGGGTTGTCTGATTTTTTTCTCTCATGATTAAATTTAGACTATTTATTTTGGGTAGGAGTGCCGGAGCAGTGACTTTGTACCTTCCTCAGTGCGTTGTACCAAGGGACCTGATGTTGCTTATTCTCATTACTGTTGATACTAACTTTGATCAGCTGAACAAAGTGGTGTCTGTTGGATTTCTCCACTGTAATGCTGTTATTTTTTCCAACAAAGAAGTATTTTTAAATGATCATACATGCTCTCTCTCCCTCCTTTCTTTTTTCTCCAAATGTGATGTGAAGTGGTGATAGCGGAAAAATGTAAGAGCCACTAATAAGCTAGTGAATTCCCTTTATTATTTTTCCTGCCTATTCTATATCTTTTCGAACAGTGAATTATTCTGAATAAAAGACTCTATTTTATAGGAAAGTCTGTATGAATATGGTCTTCTACAAATTGTCCTGGGTAATTTGGCCTGAGGACACATTAGTGCCTTAAAATTTTGGTCCTAAATAAATCCCAGCCCTGGCAGCAGCCAGCATGAAAGAAAAAATAATTACATTCTGCTCCATTCTGAAACTTAAAGCCTTCAGAATAAAACTGAAATATTTCTTTCTAGCTATTTTATTACAAAAAATAATTAAATAAAGAAAATTGCATGCCGTGCAGCATAGAAATTCATTATAAATTCCTTGTATTTACTTAAATAACCCTTTCCCCTGGTTTTCTTTTTCAACTAAAGCAACACATGCTTAGTCTCAACCCATCCTACAATTCTTGAATAATTTAAAGAAAATACCTTGAAAGCAGAATCACTTAGAATCCAATATACATTTGGCAGTGCAGATGAAGGATTCAGGCTTTATACTTGGACAACTTGAGTATGACTGAAACTGATCCAAGGTTCACAGAGGCCAGAGCAGTGATTTGACGCTGTCAGAAAATGGGCAATTAATGGCACTTAGGCTGACTGCAACCAGAATACAGTCTGACAAGAGGAAAAGCCATGTGCTTTGCAGCTATGAAGCGAGTTGTACAAGAATGCCTACAGGGAATGGAATGGGCTGGAGCACTTCCTTAAGTCAGCATCATGGGCAAGGAGCGGGAGAGGGATAGGGGAGCCACAAGCGTGTCAGACAGTCAGCACGGGGGGATGCTGAGCCTGAAGCTTCCTCTGCTTAATTAACAAGGGGAAAAGATGGTCAGTGGATTCTGAGCACAGAGACTAAAGATTGCCTGAAATCTTCCTATAAGTCACTCCGTTTAAGTAAGTTATGTCTTAATACATTATTTGGGGCTAAAAAGGTAGTAAAATTTAGGAGCTTTGATTTAAATATTTCAAAACAATAATGAATTATGTTCCCTTCATGCTTAATGTTTTCATGGTGCTTTCATACTTAGTATCTCACTTAATCCTCCTAGCCCCCATATGAGTTAAGTATACCCACACCCCCTCCATTTTAAAGATGAGGAGCTCCCTTGGAAAGAACTTAAGTGGCTTACATCAGGTGACATAACCAAAATACCAGTATCAGGAAAAATGAAAATTATCATGAATTTTACTCACATATTTTAACACTGAAGGTATTTTTTTTTAACTAAAGGAGGTTAGAAATACTGAGGTCTGTCGACCAGTAAATTTTGACATACATTTGGGGTTTATTTTGAAAGCTTAAGCACTGACTCAAGATATCTCATCCCATAAAAAGAAAAGAAAAAAAAAGAAAATTAACAATTTCATTTATACCAGAAACTATCAGTCTGTGGATAACAAAATTTGGCTAATTCCTTTGTCAAGAAATTGAATCATCTGTACAATTCAAAAACAAACTTTTATTAAGTCATCAAAGAGATGCAGTCAAAACAGCATTTTCCTTAAGTATGAACAAATCAGAACATTAACGTAACTAGAAGCAAATGAGTACTAGTTCAGCTCCCTCATTTTGGAGATAAGGAAGCTGAAGCATGGACAATTTAAATAGTTCTTCGCTGAGGCCACACAACCAATGAACTGGACTGGAGCTCAGTCCCCTCTGATTTCAAGTTCAGTATTATTTGCATCCTAACACTGTAGCTTTGCCCATGTATGTTAGCTATGTTAGCTGTAGAGAAGGTCTTCTGAACATAGCTTGTGACTCTACTAAGAGTCTCAAATGACAAAGGAATATAGATATAAAGATGCATGACTTTCCAAAAATACTAAATATGTGGCATTAACATAGGAAGATCTAATAGAACATTGACCAATTTACAACACATTTAATTATACTCTAGGCACTGGAATAAGAAAGCTGAACAAGTTAAGGTCCTTTCTTTTGAAAAGTTCAGCTTCTAATAGGACAGACATATAAACAAATAACACCAACATAATGTAATAATAAATACAACTTGAAGTTACCCAGACTGTTAATGAGCTAGGGTGCATTAGGAATCTGACAGTAGTGGTGGTGGAAGAAGGGGCCAACAAGAGGTGAAAAAAGTGTTCTGGGGCTTCCCTGGTGGCGCAGTGGTTAAGAATCCGCCTGCCAATGCAGGGGACACAGGTTCGAGCCCTGGTCCGGGAAGATCCCACATGCCACGGAACAACTAAGCCCGTGCGCCACAACTACTGAGCCTGCGTGCCTAGAGCCCGCGAGCCACAACTACTGAAGCCCGTGCACCTAGAGCCCGTGCTCTGCAATATGAGAAGCCCGAGCACTGCAACGAAGAGTAGCCCCCTCTCTCCACAACTAGAGAAAGCCCGCGCACAGCAGCAAAGACCCAACACAGCCAAAAAATAATGAAATAAAATAAATTTTTTAAAAAAAGTGTTCTGAAGCTCTAAGCTTTTGAGTTTAGAAACCAAATATACACTGTGTGCTTGTCACAAAATAGAATGGTGATGTGATGGGCAGAAAGAAACCAAAAGACATGATTAAAATCTACATAATTTGTTTATTAAAAAATATGAAAGCAAACACAAAATTTACATAAAACAATAGGCAATGAGATGGTAACCAATTCCCCACATCTCCTCAAAGGGCAAAATACTACTACTGATAACATCATCTACACAGACCGAGGATCATACCAGTTAAAGAAGTTTGTCTTTTCTATATTTGTTATGGAGTTTAAATTACCTCTAGCCCGTCCTCCATCTAATTGTAATTGATGATTAGAAAGACTGAATACATTCCTGCCTAGGAACTAGATTCAGGAAAACAACCCAGAACATTTCTGAGTTCTTATCATGAGACTGGATAAATCAAAGGTCAACTTCCTTGGCATAACTATCATTTAGCAAACTCATATTTCAGGTCCGCCTGAAGTCCATTTCACATATGCAGACATCAGTTCTCACAATTACGCAATTTTTTCCCTTTAGTGCCAACCAATCTGTGCAAGGCTATTCTATTTTAATTTCATGGGGCAAGATGATTTTAAGCTGTAACTCGAGATAACAGAGAAGCAAAAACTATAGGTGAGCTAAGGTTAGCTTCTGAGAGTCCATGGGTAGAATGCAAAATCTAACAGAAGTCTAGAAAACATAAAAAGTGTTAAGAGATGTGGTTGTAAGGCACGAGGATAAGTCAGAAGCCAGTGTCACATCTAATCTATAGACGTGTTAGAAGCAGAGCAAGACAAACCATCTGAATCTGATGTTGACAGGCCGACTTTGGAAACTGAAGCAGGTACCCAGCCCATCCAGATGACTTCATCAGAACATAACTTGTTTAGGAAGAGCTTCATCTCTAGACTTACACCTGGAGGTCCATCTCCACGAATAATGAAGGCATGACCTTCTGAGGCTGGCAAAGAAAAGCAGTGATCAGATTGGCACTAAATTGCTTAGTGGTTGAGCAAGCATAGGGAAAGACAAGGAAATCTGGATTTAAGGGCGCTGAGAAAGACAAGTAGAAGTGATTGACCTTGGGGTCTTCATTGTTTGATGATTGCAGTTTAAGCCGTCGTAAGACCAGCAAAATGGAAGAAAAAAAAGAAATTGAGGGATCACATTTTTAAATGAGATTAAAGTACAGGAAAGACAGAAACAAAGTGTTCAAAATTATGGAGACAGTAAAAGGATCAGGGTGCCAGGAGTTAGGAAGGAAGGAGGGATGAACAGGTGGATTTTTAAGATGGTAAAATTACTTTGTAGGATACTGTAATGATGGATACATGTCATCACACATTTATTCACATCCACAGAATGTAACAGTGAACCTTAATGTAAACTATA
Source organism: Mesoplodon densirostris (assembly GCF_025265405.1). Lineage (NCBI taxonomy): Eukaryota > Metazoa > Chordata > Mammalia > Artiodactyla > Ziphiidae > Mesoplodon > Mesoplodon densirostris. The sequence goes on from NC_082661.1 coordinate 222,839,703, forward strand.
GACTATGGGTGATAATGATGTGTCCATATAGGTTCACCAGTTGTAACAAATGCGCCACTCTGGTGAGTGATGTTAAGGGGGCAAGCTGTGCATGTGTGGAGGGAGGGGATATATGGGAGATCTTGTACCTTATGGTCAATATTGCTGTGAACCTAATACTGCTCTAAAAAAGGAAGTCGATTTTGTTAAAAGCAAGAGTTAAAAGAGGATGAGAGGATAGGGCTTGAAAATGGGATTTCAGAGTTTCCGATGAAGGGTAAGGATGCAGAACATAGGCAGAGATGGGCAGAAGAGACATGGTTAACCAAATTATTATCATAATTTTAGTATAATGTGGTTGTGGATTGAATAGCCCACCCCTACCCTGCCTCTTCTAACCTTTCCCGATCTGCAGAGTGATTGCTTTAAAAGGCAAAACCAGCAGAGCATCCAAAAGAATGACACCACTACGTACCACTTTACTTGGGCTATATGATTTTCAGATTACACATCCCTGGGAAAGCTTCCAGAAGAAGATCCGTATACTCTTTAGCCCCAGACCATAGTAATTAATAACTGCATTAGTGAAAAAGCAAAATGTTTGACTCTGACTTTAGAGGATATCAGTATATAATCAGAGAGTATCCTAGGCACTGCTTGGCTTTACAAGAGAAATTCAATTAGTTTTCTTGTTCAGCTCATAAAAAACAAAACAAGCAAAGCAACAAACAAAAGTGGTATTCTTTGGCTCTGAATGAACATGAAAGACTTTATGATTATAAGTTTTTCTCATGTAAAGAATTTTGATGTCCTTAAATGCTTCAAAATATATTGCATTCTGTGGGTTCTCTACAAATCTAATAAATATGTACCCTTTCCCCCATGAGTTCTGAGATACTTCTCTTAATTTTCATCTTGTTTATGTTAAAACTTACTACTGGCTTCCCTGGTGGTGCAGTGGTTGAGAGTCCACCTGCCGCTGCAGGGGACACGGGTTCGTGCCCCGGTCCGGGAAGATCCCACATGCCGCGGAGCAGCTGGGCCCATGAGCCATGGCCGCTGAGCCTGCACTTCTGGAGCCTGTGCTCTGCAACGGGAGAGGCCACAACACTGAGAGGCCCGCGTACCAAGACAAAAAACAAACAAAAAAATAACTTACTGCTACTGTATTTTCACAGAACAAGCGTTGTCATTTGCAAACTTTCCAGAAAAAGAATTGTCATTTGCAAACTGTTTGACATATAAAAGGTGGAATACATTTTCCATCCAAATCTTTTTACTCTTAGGAGAAACATAGGCTCTCCAGAAACATTAAGCAAAGAACATCTAGATCCAAACATCCCATGTTTGAATCCTGGCCTCACTTATAAAATGTGGTTACACCTCTATTAGCTTTTACAAAGTAGATTACAGAATGCAGTATGTTTTGAAACATTGAAGATCATCAAAATACAAATTCTTTATGCAGGAAAATTTAGACAAGATATTTAATTTATCCTTGCCCCCATTTTCTCATTTATAAAAGTGAGATGGTAATGTTATTTAATTCACAAGGTTCTTGTGAAGATAATGAGTTAAATCATGTAATGGGCTTTGAATAGCACTCAGCATATAGTAAGTATTCAATAAAATTAACTAAAAATGCCTTCTTAAGAGTGGCTTTCATATACTGAACCTCAGTACAAGGTAAGTACCAGGATTTTTCATATATTAGGCTGTTAATCTTTATTACAGCCATTAGGTAAACAATATCGTCATTTTGTATATGAGAAAATAAAGGCTTAGGCTGGTCATGTACCTTGCCAAAGTCTACCAACTGGTGAGGGTCTAAGCTGGGATTTGAATCCTGCCCTCTAGGTTCCAAAGCCCATCTCCTTAGTCCCTTTGCTATCCTGCCTTTCTTAGGCTTGTGCCTGTGAAAGCCTTCTCATTTGCCTCTTGAACGAAAACAAGTGTGGAGTGAGTGATTACAACAGTTTTTTGCAACTGTGGTCACTTAGTTTAAACTGAATGACTTTGAAGACTGCTGGCAGGCATGCCCACGCACAGTGTCCCAAACAAGCCCTTTGTTTTCCTAGTCAGGTAAATTGTTTTTTGGTTTGGTTTGGTTTTGATTGTTTTTTGCCTTGTACATTTTTAGATCTCATGTCTAAGGGTTAAAGAGAGACAGACAGAGAAGCTGAAAGTGTCTTCTACTATATCCCGCAGGAGTATCATGTTCTTGACACTGTTTTTAAAAATGAGCCCAGGAAATGGCTTTATTGGCCCATAGACAAGTGATCATGTGGAACTCTAACTCATACAAGCCTCAACCATGCTCTGAGACCTCTTGAGACTTGCCAAGCATTCCATAAGTGCTTTACACAAACCAGTTCCATGTATACCTGGAAAAAAGAAAAAAAATACCCACCAAGTAGGACTTTTCAAAGATAAACAAAGATGATGCATTTGTTTGTGTACATGTGCATGTATGCATTGAGTTGGGTCATCTCTTTCTATTTAACAGACCCAGTCTTTAAAGGCTATACAGAGAATAGGTTGCCACAAAATCCTCACCAACACCTATGAGTGTGCAAAGCTCTGTCTGAAGTCTGAGAGCAGTTGAACAAGACCCTTCTTGGCACGTAGATGCGTAAGATATAAACAATGCTTTCAGCCCAGATTGGTGAAATTCTTCAATTTACAGATGAAAAATTAGAGGCTCAGGGACGTTTAGGGGTTGTTAAAAATTATGTGGCTGGTAGATGGTCAAGAGAGGAATTGAACTCAGGTCTTATTCCAGGCGTGTGCTTTTCTTACTGAACCATGTTTCCATTTTAGTTCAATGAGAAAACAAACAAAAAACAATGACAAAAAATCCCCACGAGACAACAGGAAAGGTTTGGGAATCATATACCGATCACCATATGCAATGGACTCTCAAAATAAACCAATTATAACTGAAAAAGAAGGGTTACAAAATAATGTGGATATTTATTGGTAAATCCTCCCACAAAACTGTAAAAGTGATGACATAGGAAATATGGGCACAAGTATTTCGTTCATTCAACTAAGAATATCTTAGATTTCATGATTTTAAATTCAAAGTTTTTACCATTATCTTATTAGTCTTTTTACAGAACTTGTGTTTAAAGACATACGCATGACAGGCATAGCAATTCGTAGAAAGTATATTAGAATAGAACCTAGCAGCATTATTCAGCATTTGTTTTTCTTTGTACATGTCTCTTTTGAGGATGACTCATTCTGCATATCACTCTTCCCCACCTGGCTTCTGGTGGAACATTTAAATTTCAAATAAATATAGAGCAAGTTGGTACATTTCCCAAAGTCCATAGCATATGCAGAATAACCGGCTAGACATCGAAAGGTTATGAAAGTAAATCTCTATTACTTAAGATTGCAGCACTATTTACAATAGCCAGGACATGGAACCAACCTAAATGTCCATCGACAGATGAATGGATAAAGATGTGGCACATATATACAATGGAATATTATGCAGCCATAAAAAGAAACAAAATTGAGTTATTTGTAGTGAGGTAGATGGACCTAGAGTCTGTCATACAGAGTGAAGTAAGTCAGAAAGAGAAAAACAAATACCGTATGCTAACACATACATGTGGAATCTAAAAAAAAAAAATGGTACTGATGAATCTAGTTGCAGGGCAGGAATAAAGAGGCAGACATAAAGAATGGACTTGATGACATGAGGTGGGAGGGCTAAGCTGGGGCGAAGTGAGAGAGTGGCATGGACATATATACACTACCGAATGTAAAATAGTTGGCTGGTGGGAAGCAGCTGCACAGCACAGGGAGATCGCCTCGGTGTTTTGTGATGACCTAGAGGGGTGGGATAGGGAGGATGGGAGGGAGGCTCAAGAGGGACGGGATATGGGGACATGTGCATGCTTATGGTTGATTCGCTTTGTTGTGCAACAGAAACTAACACAGTCTTGCGAAGCAATTATACTCCAACAAAGACCTATTAAAAATTTTAGAAAAATTAAAAGATTCAAGCATGTTTTTTATTTTATGACAAAATCTAATCCTATGATTTTCCTCAACTACTTGGATACCTAAAAAACTGTATTTAGGGAAATAACAACACTTTATACAATGGAGGACCAATTGCCCCAGTTTTCCTGGAAATGAGGTGTGCCCTGGGATTCAGGACTTTCGGTGCTAAAATCTGGACAAGCTCAGGTTGCTCACCCTATAGTCATACAGATTTGGGAGGTATAAACCCACAGTCCCTCAGAAAGTATTGTTCATTCCTCCAGACAGCTAATCTGAACCACCTGCAAAGGCACAGTCAGTTTTCATGGAGTCTTGTAGATTATTTTCTATCTTCCTAGATCACAATTTTTATGGAATCTGTTATCTGAGAATCTAGTCATTGATTCTGCAAAGGACCTGTCTGTATACGTTGTATGCATTCTTGAATGCTCTGGGTTTGAAAGAATATAGAAGTAACTCTGAAACAGGACAGACCCTAAAACAATTGGGGAAAGTTTGATAGAGTCTTCTAATACTTTTTGGTTAGGCTTTCACCAGTGGTAGCAATCATGGTTTCTTTCAGACAATTTACTTTATTTGCTCTTAAATTACTAGCTTAGTGAATCCCTATAAAACCCTTCCAGTTTTCTGATTCTAGAGTTCTCTATTACAGAAAGCAATAGGAAGAGAGAAATAACAGCTGAGAGAGTAAGTGTGGTACACTGGGGCATGGGGCTGTAGAGATTTCAGGGCCTGAGATTTTTAAATGTATTGCCAAAGCTGATCCAGCATATTTCGTTGCCAGCATTAATAATTATTTGGCACTAAAGAAACACTTGCTGATAGAGCATTTTATGGTATGGTGTTTTATTATCTCTGTCTTGGAAAATGGTAGCCACTGATAATCTAATAAAGAGGAGAAGCTCACTTCATTAATTTATTATAGCCCAGAATCCTAGGCAGGGTATTTGATTTCAGGGAATATTCTTTATTTCTGCCAAATTAAAAAGCTAGCACAACCCAGTAGATGATGTAAAGCTTTTGGTTAAATGCCTTCCAGATTCTGTTTTCTAACAGATCCACCAAGAACTTGCAGCCTAAGCTTAAGTTGTTTCTTCCATTTTTATATTTACTTTGTTTCTCCCAATTTATTGTACTTTAGTAACAAACTCATACTGGTTGTATTAGGTAGTTTTGTGTTTACCAACATGGTGCCATAGAGTCAGAGACCTGGGCCCTTATGCTGGCAATGCTGCTCATCACTGTGTGTGACCTTGGGCACATCAGTTAATCATCCCAGGCCCCTGATTTCTTCATCTGTGAGATGGAAAGTTTGGACTAAGGTCTCCTCCAGCTTTAATATTTTATGGTTCATGTTTAGATGAAAAGGTTGTGGATAACTAAGTATGAAAGAAAATGCCTTTCAAAAATAGCAAAAAAAAGGAATATATTTTAATTTTGTTGAATTCCAATTAAAGACTGAGTTATTTGATTTTAGTTTGCCATGTATGTATATAAAGCCTAGGGGCTGTTGTGGTATATGCTGCAGAAATGCTTATTGCAGTTTACTGTTCCTGAGGGAAACCTCTGGTGGATTTCCATAAAAGCTGGGATTCACTCATAACAGGACCTTTTGCTTTTGGATGGGGTTGTACATTATTATCCCAACTGCTCTGCTTTGTCCTTTGTGAGAATTTTGCCGTCTGCCTGTTAGCAATTATTTGTTTTCTTAATTAATTGATAGATTCTATGATTTTTTTAAATGGTGCACATCAGTTTTTTAAAAAAAGCAAAAGGATGTGAGCTACATACTGTTGCACACTCTTCATGACAATGGAATCAGAGAAACAGCATGTTACAGCTCAGAGAGGCCTTAGACAGCAGTTAATCCAACTCCCTCATTTTGTAGATGAGGAAACATTTGCTCGTTGTTGGCAAAGCAGAGAACCTGTACCTACTTTGTTTTTTCATTATATCACCAGTAAATGATATCTTTCTCATTCTTAGGAGTATGTGTCTTCTGATATTTTTTAATTCCTTTGATTTCATAACGATAGTGAAACTAGAAGAAGCAAAACTTTTAAATTATTTTGTTGTATGAAAGTTTTGTGTGGACACAGTTGAAAAGCCGAATAGTCCTACAAGGTTTATAACAGAAAATAATAGATGTGCATTCTATGCTTTCCACTTGCAATTGTGATGCCCCAGAGGCACCCCATTCATTTATTTGAGCTATTCTTTTTTATGTTTGCATTCATATTTCTAAATAAATATTTTATACTATTAGCTCTTGATTATTAGATATCCTCTATTGACTTGCTGTTGTAGAATACGAGAATTTAACTCTTTTCATGCACGTCTCCTTCCAAACTTACCTTTCTCCCCACTCCACCCCCTCCCCATCTTCTCAATATAGTTATAGCATTCATTTTGGTTAGATTATGTTCCATGTTTACATCTTATAATTATTTAAATAATATTTGTAGCTGAGCCATCCAGAGAGCAATTATTACATTTCCTATCTGTTCAACATTTTTCTCCCTGGAATTAATATGACCTAGTTTTTATTGCCGTTATTTGCTTGCTCACTTACTATCCTGCATCACCATCACTAATTCATGCCTAAGCCCTCTGACACAAATGTAAATTTCAACTCAGTATATTCAAAATCATCAGATAATCCATCAGTTTTATCTGTTCCTGAGCCATTCTGTTCTAATATACACAGATAGCCTTCCAAGCCCACTCGAGTCTCCCAACTTTGCTATCCTTTGGTCACTCATTAGCTCTCTCGCATTTGAATTCTCTTTTTCCTTGATCCCAGATCTTCTTGTTTCCTTGTTTACATCTGTATTTTGAGAAGTACATTCATAGCATCCTGAGAAAGGATGCATGGAACATACAGTATTTTGATGATCATAGGGCTGAAAATATGTATATTTCAAGAACATCCTTACTTAATAAGTTGGCTGGATATAAAAATCTCGTTTGCAAATTATTTTCCCTTAGAAATTTTAAGAACTTGCCCCATTATCTTCTAGTTTCCAGTGTTGTCCCAAATTTCTTTGTGAAATGCCATGATTTTGATCTTTATCCATCATTTTTACCAGACACTCAGTGGAACACTCTCAATATCAAAACTCTTGACTTCCAGTTTAGAGCTATTTTGACAAATTATTTTTTGTAAAGTTACTAACTGACTAACCAGAACTTCATCTCACAGCACTGGCAGACATGTACTTTTTCAGGCCTCTGCATGTGTCAGTCTGCTTATACACTAAATTAATTTCCTATGGATGCTATAACAAATTACCGTAAACTTGGTGGTTCCAAATGACATAGATTTATCTTCTTATTGTTCTGGAGGTTAGAAGTCTGAAATAAATTTCACTGGGCTAAAGTCAAGATTTTGGTAAGTCTGTTTTTTTTCTGTGGGCTCTAGAGGATGATCTGTTTCCTTGCCTTTTCCAGCTTCTAGAGGCTGCCTCCATTCTTGCTTTTCTTGGTTCATGGTCCCTTTCTCCATCTTCAAGCCAGCAGTGCAGCATCTTCAAATCTTTCTCTGCTTCCACCTTCATATCACCTTCCATCTTATAAGGACCTTTTTGATTATATCATGCCTCCCCAGATAATCCAGGAGAATCTCTCAATCTCCAGATCTCTAATTGAATCACATCTGCAAAGTCCCTTTTGCCATAAAAAGTAAAAATATTCACAAGTTCTGGGGATTAGGACATGGAGATCATTGGGAAAACAATAATCAACCTACTATACATACCACTGGCTACAGCAGATCCCATTCCTGAACTTAGTATCAACTGGTTGTGAAACAGACATTACCTCTATAGTGAGAGGAACTGAAGAATAAAATGGCAAAGGGCATCGATATAACATGGAGTGAAGAAATGGGACCATTCGTGTAATTAATCAGTGACATATGTTGAGTATGTCTGCATTTATTTAGATCTTTTATGATATATTTAAATACAGATTTATAATTTTTACCATAAATTTCTTGCACATGTTTTGTTAGATTTATTCCTAAATACTCAATATTTTGATGGTTTTTAAATGGTATTTTAATTTTTTTTCCATTTTTTCTTTATCGATGGCATAAAGAAATGCAATTGATTATTTTATCAATTTTGTATCCAGTAATTTTCTAAGCATTCTTATTAATCCCAATTTTTTTTTATTGTTCTTCCCTTGTTTTGCTGACTAAGATCAAGAGACAGTCTTGAATGAAACAGTGGTAGCAAGAAGCCTTGTTTTGTGCCACTGTATTTCAAAATTAAGTATGATGTTTTGTACAGGGTTTTTGTTAGTATTGTTATCTTTTATCAGTTTATGACCATTTTCTTCTGTTCCTAATTTGTTAAGCAAAAGTATTTCTTCTAAGATTAGATTCATTTAAGATATAGAAACTAATGTTTATATTTCGATAAGTAAATGCATTGAATCTCAATAAGTTCTTACTACAAAGCCACTTCAGCTCTTAATATCTTACACATATATCTTGAGGTTTATTTAATTTTGTTTTAAATCACAGTCTTCCAAGAACTTATATGAATCACTCACTAAATGTTCTCTTTAGTTTAAGTGAGGCTCAAAATGGATTGTTAACTGTGTCTACCATTGACAAATACAAAATAACAACTTCTAATAATATCCTTACTCCATTTACCAACTAAAAAGAACTGCATCATGAAAGAGTCTTGGAATTTTTTGGTTCCCATTTAGAATAGTCACAGCAGAGGACTGCCAAGGCTGAAGTTTCCTAATGAAGTTAACGCAAAAGACTGTGAATATGTTGTTTTCCAGATTTAGAAAGGAACAGAATCTTATCCAATTCAAGTGAGCTTCCCCTCTTTCAGAGAAGTTGGAAGTCAATAAAGCATTAATGCTTCAGCAAACAATTTTTAAATTCCCTGAATATACAGCTACTCCAAAATAACTCTTCTTTACTAGAGTTTCGATTTGTTCATTTATTTATTGTTCAGTCATTTAGCAACTATCTTTCAGAAACCTACTGGGTATTACGGACTATGTATGCTCTGGGATTTAACAGTGAGCCTGACTTATCTGAACATTAAGCAGTTTACACTTTAGTTGGTGAAACAAACAAATACAAAAACAACTACAATATAGAACAAGTGCTACTATAGAACTCGATATGGAATGTTATGGGAACACAAAGGAGACTCAATATCTCAGTCTTGGGAAAGAAGAAAAGGTTTTTTAATTTTCCTAGGACACTTAAAGAATAAATAGGATTCAGCCAGACAAAAACAGGAGAAGCCATTTATACAGAGGGAATAGAATGTGCAAAGACCCAGAAGTGAAAGTAGGAATAGTATTTTTAGGGAAATTACTCATATAATCTGAGGCTTAGACAAGTGCAGATAATCCCGGAAAGGCAAAATAATGAAGGACCTTATAAATTGGGTAATCACAGAATGTATTATCCAAACCAATACCCTTTTGAAAGTAAAAGAGATGATACTAATAATTATGCTATAAATAAATCAATCAGAAATTGCAACAAATTGGTACTATTCCAGGCAAACCAAGACCTAACAAAGCCATCCTTATAAGTGATGTAAAATTCTCTTCTTTATCCTGAGGCTATTCAAGAATCATTGAAGGGTCTTGAAGTAAGAGGGTAGCGATGTGACATAGTTAAATATTCATTTGGCAAAAATTGCTCTTTCTGTAGTAGGGATTACGTGTGGGTTAGGGAAGCAGAGGGGTGCAAAAGAGAAATGGAGAAGGGGAAACAGAGGCATGTGTTGCAGTAATTCAAGTAAGTGATGAGGTTGCCTCTGGATGTAATCATGGAGGTGGTAAAAAGTTGATAAATTAAAAAAAAAATCCTGAGGGGGCTTCCCTGGTGGCACAGTGGTTGAGGGTCCACCTGCCGATGCAGGGGACGTGGGTTCGGGCCCCGGCCCGGGAGGATCCCACATGCCGCGGAGCAGCTAGGCCCGTGAGCCATGGCCGCTGAGCCTGCGCGTCTGGAGCCTGTGCTCCGCAATGGGAGAGGCCACAACAGTGAGAGGCCCGCGTACCACAAAAAAAAAAAAAAAAAAAAAGTTGATAAATTTTGTAGATATTTAGGAAGTAAAATTAACAGGAGTTTCTGATTGAGTGTTTGAAGGATTTAGTAGTGAAAGAGGAGGTTGGAAACACAAAGCACAATGTCCATGTTTCTGCCCTGTGCAAACTGATTGGACTATAGGACCTAAAACACAAGGAAACAGCCACTGAAGATGTTGTTTATAAGGACCTGCACTGTGTTTTGTGTAGAAATGTTGTGGACCAGGGTACTTTGGTGGGGGGGGCAGGATTTGTTCCAAAGTGTTAGACTAAGACCTAAATTATCTTCTGAGCTGTCCCAGTGAATGGCTACAGTTGATGCTGGAACAGAAAGACCAAAACCAGTAAGTGGAATGCCAAGCCCATGAAGAACATCAGACAAAGGCACACAGGAGCCAAGGAGTGTGTGATTACAGGCTGATTTCTAGAATATCAAAGGAGCAGTCCTGAAGTCTGTGTGAATAAAGCAACATGTCCATTCCCTAGGCACAGACAAAGGACAGGTCACATAATCTGAGTGAGAGTTTGGACAATGTGTAGAGAAGTCCCTTAAAAGAAAAAACAAGGTTTTTTCTTTTGTTGCCTCTTCTCTTAAAGGCTCCAGATAATACAGAGGAGCAAGATGAGAGAACGGGTTTTAAGAAACCATAACAACAAGAAAAGATTAAAGGTCAGAGTGAGGATGGCAGTCAACCACAGTGGATCATTGTCAGTCTCCAGGGAGAAGGGGACGGACTATAAAGAGTTTAAAAATCATAAACAGAAGAACTATGGCCAGAGTGGCTTGGAAGCCAGGATCTGGAAGGATAAAACAGGAACCAGCAGGGATGAAAATTGGGCCGAATTCCTCATGAAATCAAACTAGGTGACAGGATGTCAGTGGCTGAGTCTATCACAAAACCCTGGAAACAAAATTTGGAAGCTCAATGATGTTATCTGAGTGATGGATACAGGACACCAAAAGCAAGAGAAAAGCCCCTTGTTTTATTCCTTTATGTTTGCTTTCCATCCCATATCTTGGAAGCCTTACTCTTCAGAGCAGAAATATGGCATTTGGGCTGCCTATCTTCCAACTCCTCCATTTTTTTTTTTTTTTTTTTTTGGCTTCACACCTTATAAAGGGGTGGGCAGTGCCAGCAGCATCTAACCTTTCCAAAATGCTTTCTCAATTCATTTCCTATAGCACTTCTGCTTTTTCTCTGTGTACAAATCCTATCCTGTGTCTTTGTTCACCTACATGTTTTCTGAACTTTATATCTTTCATGAATATGGTCTTACTTGATATGCTGCATAGTGGCTAAAGACCTGATTCTGCTAGCTGAGAGACTTAGTTTTTTTCTCTTTCTTGTTTTTTGGAGTTGTTTTTGGTTTTGTGGTTTTTTTTTTTTTTTTAACAATGGCAGGTAGACATAATTGGTGTGCATGAAAGGCTTAGTTTTTATTTATTTATTTATTTTTGCGGTATGTGGGCCTCTCACTGCTGTGGCCTCTCCCACTGCGGAGCACAGGCACCAGACGCGCAGGCCCAGCAGCCATGGCTCACGGGCCCAGCCGCTCCGCAGCATGTGGGATCCTCCCAGACCGGGGCACGAACCCGTGTCCCCTGCATCGGCAGGCGGACTCTCAACCACTGCGCCACCAGGGAAGCCCCAAGACTTAGTTTTTAAATCCCACTCCAATACTTATATTTGATCTTGGGCTAGTTACTTAATCTCTCAGTAACTTGGTTTCTTCCTCTATGAAAAAGGAGGTAACAATAATACCTAAGAAGTTGAACAGTTTTGAGGATACAAGTGATGATGTATGAAAAGCACATGGTACAGTGCCTACCACATAATATAGACCCAAAATATTAGCATTTATTATTACTATTGTTACCTTTGCAAACTTATGTGATAGTATTAATACAAATACATATTTTATTATGTATATATTTAAACACACATACACATAAAGAGATCTTAAAGGTTAAATGACTTGTTCAGGGTTATACATCTCTAACTTGCAGAGCTTCAGTACACAACTTTTGACCTCAGGTTCAGTACCTCACTGGGCAAACCTGAACACAGCACTCAAAGCAATTTCAGGGAAAATGTCCAGACCTTCTCTCAGAATTCAACCTGAGGGTGTAACCCTACTAACAAGGGCCATGCTCTTGCTTTTACTGGCAGTGGTGGGCAGGACAGTGGGCCCTTTCTTGTCACCCAGGTTATTTTCAAGTTCTCTTATTTGCCATCTAATCCTTAAAATTGGAAAGAACACACTCAGTTGACCAGTTATGCATATGTGTATGTGTTGTCCTGGCTATACATTATTGTATAACGAACTACCCCAAAGCTTAGTGGATTAAGACCATAATGATGACTGATTTCGGTCATAAATCTGAAACTTGGGCAAGGTTCAGTAGGGAAAGTTCATCTTTGCTCCAATGACTTCAGTTGGAATAGCTCAAAACAGGGTTGGAGAATATACTTTGAAAAATGGTTCATTCATCTGTCCAGCAATAGGAGCTCTGGGCTGAGAGCTCAGCTGGGCTGTGAGCTGAGGTCTGTTCCTTTCCATGTGGGTGAAGATTGCCATGTTTCCCAGACTACCTCATAGCCTGGTCCCTGGGTTTAAGAGTGAACATCCTGAGAGAAAGTCAGGCAAGAGCTGTATCACTCTCATGGCCTAGCTTCAGAAGTCACATAGAGGCACTTCTGCGCTACTCCTTACTGAAAGAGATCACATTTTTTTTTTTTTTGCGGTATGCAGGCCTCTCACTGTTGTGGGCTCTCCCTTTGCGGAGCACAGGCTCCGGACGCGCAGGCTCAGCGGCCATGTCTCACAGGCCCAGCCGCTCCACGGCATGTGGGATCTTCCCAGACCGGGGCATGAACCCGTGTCCTCTGCATTGGCAGGCGGACTCTCAACCACTGCACCACCAGGGAAGCCCGCCCACCCCTTTTTAAGGAGAGAGAACGTAAGCACTTACTCTTGGTGAGGGAGTGACAAGGTTCTGCAAGAGCATGTGGAGTGGGAAAAATAGGGGAGGGGAAATATATATGCACACACATACATATATAAATATGTATTTATGTATACATTTCATATTCAAACATACACACATATTTACATATATACTTATGTATTAATAAGTGTTTCATATTCAAATAAGTATGTATTTCATAGTCATATATATACAAATTTATGTGAACTATTTGAGCTATTAAAATAAACAATCCCATTCTGACACTACCAATGTCCCTTTTTAAAAATAATTTATGGGGGCCTCCCTGGTGGCGCAAGTGGTTGAGAGTCCGCCTGCCGATGCAGGGGATACGGGTTCGCGCCCCGGTCTGGGAGGATCCCATATGCCGCGGAGCGGCTGGGCCCGTGAGCCATGGCCGCTGAGCCTGCGCGTCCGGAGCCTGCGCGTCCGGAGCCTGTGCTCCGCAGCGGGGGAGGCCACAACAGTGAGAGGCCCGCATACCGCAAAAAAAAAAAAATAATAATAATAATAATAATAATTTATGGGGCTTCCCTGGTGGCGCAGTGGTTAGGAATCCGCCTGCCAATGCAGGGGACACGGGTTCATGCCCCCGTCCAGGAGGATCCCACATGCCGCGGAGTGGCTGGGCCCATGAGCCATGGCCACTGAGCCTGCGTGTCCGGAGCCTGTGCTCCGCAACAGGAGAGGCCACAACGGTGAGAGGCCCACGTACCACAAAAAATAATAATAATAATAATAATTTATGTTTATTTGTTTATTATTTGTTCAGCCTCACTAGAATGAAGTTCCACAGAAGTAGGAACTTCATAATTTATTTACTGCTATATCCTTATTATTCAGAATACTGTCTGTCACATAGTAGGCACTCAACTTATTTGTTGAATGAATGAATGCATGAATGGATACCGTCTCCAATGTACAGGGCCAAAAATTCACCAGCATAGATGCTGGCTCTCAGGCTGGCCACTGGGACACATCTGTTAAAGGTAAGGTTGGTGGTAGTCTCTTCCATAGAAAACAGACTTGGCAAATGACAGAGAAAGAATGTTACTGAAGCTCCTGACACCTGCATTTGCAACCCCATGGAAAATATAACTCTGTAATCACTTTTGCTCTGCATTTTATTTCTCTTTTGTAGACCAGCCATTGCTAGAAGCTTCAGCAGAGGGATTTTTTTTTTTGATGGCAGCTGTGAAGTATTAAGAAAAGGGTAGTGACAGGTATAAGGGTTTTATTTGCCTTCCACAAGATGCAAGGCGTGATGCCTCATACAGTCATAGTTAATAAGTTCCCTGTTTTGCCTTGAGGGAGTTTCAGTAGCTCATAATAGTATTTATTTCAGAAAGTATATCTTTTGGCACATTAAGGGTCAAGTAAAAGTAATGTGAAAAGAGCTTGTTTGGCTTTTGAAAAATTAAAGCCCTCAAAGCATGGAAAGCAATAAAAGATTATTATGTGCCTTTGTCAGATATGAGATACGTTATGATGAATCCCTTATGATAAGTACCTCATAGCTTTGGTTGTAAAGACTTATATCGCCTGCTATTTGCGATCTCCAGTTGGATCCCTGACACTCAGAGGTGCATCCTCTATAGGCATTTTGGTTGTGATGAAATACTGCCTAATAGTTACAGTGGGGGGACAAAGATTAAATTCATGAATTACATAATGTTTCTCTGGTACAGTATTTTTTAAAATCTTAAATTTTGATTAAAAGTGCAAAAAGAATAACAAAATGCTAAAATATGATATTTAACACTATCTGAGAATATCAAATGTCTCTTTACTCAAGATCTCTAAAGATGCCATGAAGAATATTTTTTTATTAAATCCCCCAAAAGAAACTTTCATTGAGAACTGCAACATAGCAATAATTTATGGATTCTTTTAGTTTTTTTCCATTAATATCAGCATCAATGTGATCACATATAACCATATGATAGATGACCAGGACACATTTATAAAATAAATGCATATGGAAAGAAGATACTACTTGTTAACCAGTATTAGAACATGATCTTTCAGACCATTTTCAAGAAGTGCTTATGGATTTGAATTATTACTTCCAAAAATTCTGTGAACTGGTAGATAAAGAAGAGAGATGTGAACCTTATCCTTGAAAACTTTATTTTCTAACTTGGTTCTAGTGGACATGGTATGGGAGAACAGCTAAGAACAATGGAAAGATCTAGTTGGCACAGTGTTAGATTTTGGAAAACAGACACCTTTGGTTGAAACATCAGTAACGGACATTGTCATCACCATGATAGATAACATTT
Organism: Mesoplodon densirostris; assembly: GCF_025265405.1. Lineage (NCBI taxonomy): Eukaryota > Metazoa > Chordata > Mammalia > Artiodactyla > Ziphiidae > Mesoplodon > Mesoplodon densirostris. Next base: position 222,855,048 of record NC_082661.1, read on the forward strand.
ATTGAGTATTTTACAATGTGCTGGGAACATACTAAATGCTATCTGTATTGTGTATATTAATGCATTTACTCATCACAACATTCCTCTGAGGCAGGTACTGTTAGTAGCCCATTTTACAGATGAGCAACTTGAGGGACAAAGAAGTTAAGTGTTTGACCAGTATCACAGGGCTATGAGAAGATGCAGTCAGTCTTTGAACTTAGCTGTTGGCTCCTGAGTTCATGCTCTTAACCACGTTGCTCTGTTGCTTCAAGAAGGCACACCACTGCCTCTAAAGAAAAATATAGAGTTCTAATTCAGGAGGTGATATGATAGTGAAATTCGGAATGCCGTCAGGGATCGGGGTACAGGAAATAAATTGCAATTTCAGACTTGGCACCTGCTATCACACTTCACCTGCACCTGAGGTGGCTTTTCCCCCATTGCATAATAGTAACAATATTTAATCTATGACAAGAATTAGCTCAGGTAACCTTTGAAACAACCCTAAGTAGTACGTACGTGATTTATAGATGAAAACTAGTTCTGAGAAAGATTAAATAACTTGCTCGTAGTCGATAGGAGCCACTTTGAATTTAGGTCATCTCACTCCATATCTGTGCTTGTAATCACTATCTTCATGGGTCTCCCTCATGGATGCAGAATAGGATCCTCAGCAGAGCCTTTCAGAAATACTGTTGGCTGAGTCCCACCTGTAAATATTCTAATTAGTTGATGGTGGGTGGGGCAAGGAAATAGGTAGTTTATGAAAGCTTGGCATGGGAATTTGATGTGCATCCAAAGCCAAGATCACTACACTATTTGATACCGTTCCTCATCTTAAAGTTATCTTTGGTCTCAACCTCCTAAAATGCAACAATTTACATTATTCTCTCCAGGGTGGGTTAAGGTATGAACAGAACACTTAAGTGGTTGAAAATCTCCAGTGCTTTCTTATATGGGTTTTATCATATAAGACATGAACATTAGATGTGAAATGGCATTCTTTACCCAGCCACATATGACAAGGTAGTTCTGAGTAGGATGTATTAATTTTAACTTCAATTTTTTTCTGATGTTCCTGACAGGTAATCTTTCCATAATATATGATCTATTTAAATTGCTTTCTTAACTGTATTTTTATCTTTAGTACACCTGACCCACACATTTTTAGTTAGTGCAGCTCTGATTCACAAAAGGATAACGTAGGGGTCACCTGAGTCATGCTGTATTACATTTGGCTAAAGAAAGTGTCTCATCAAACTACAGCTAGCAGTAGAGACTTGTTAACTCATATAAAAGCCCTTCTTTCTGTGGTTTGTATTTATTTCTTTTTAAAAGTGAAAGGAAAAGAAAGAAAGCATTGAGCTAATGGGCAAGTCTGAAAATAAGTTAATTTAAGGATGAAGAAATACAATGCCTAAATTATAATACCTGACATCTGGATTATCATGTGTTAAGTATTTGATGAAGTGGAAATGCGTATCTGGATAGCTTATTTGACCAGAGAAAAATAATTGGAAGAAACAAGCACAAATCCAACATCTTTGTTTCAGCAAATGACCTGTCTATAGGCTTTGCACTGGAAGGGTTGATAATAACTACAGAGGCTGTCAAACAAAAGTGGGTACTGTGTTCCGGAGACAAATCAGTGCTAAATGGCTAAGTGCTTTGACTTATCTTTGAAACGTTGGCTGAAGATTCAGGAAGTAAAAAAGAAAGCATGGGGCTTCCCTGGTGGTGCAGTGGTTGAGAGTCCGCCTGCCGATGCAGGGGACACGGGTTCGGCCCCAGTCTGGGAAGATCCCACATGCCGTGGAGCTGCTAGGCCTGTGAGCCATGGCTGCTGAGCCTGCGCGTCCGGAGCCTGTGCTCTGTGACGGGAGAGGCCACAACAGTGAGAGACCCGCGTACCGCAAAAAAAAAAAAAAAAAAAAAAAAAAAGCATGGTTATAAAATTTGCTTTTGTAATGGGGGTCAGTGAAACAAGGTAATCTGAAACCACAATTTTAAATTAATTAATCTTCCTGTCACAAAATGTCCCATCATAAAACAAATGTAAATATAATGTGCAGAATTTTACTTATATTTCTCTTTTTATTACATCTATCAAAAGATAAATAAAGTCTACCTGACAAAAATGTTTCTCCCCAGGAAAGGGTTACACTTTCTGGAAAATTCAATTGCTGGTAAATAAACAGACAGTAAAATACAGACTTTTCTATCATCAGGAATATTCAGAGCTATCTTTTAATGACTTTGAAATCATAGAGGTCATCCTTCATCCTAAACTGTATAGCAGAATTTTAATTGATTACTAGATTTTTTTGGATTAATGCCATAATTTTCTCTCTTACTCAAATTCTCTAGAAAATAGACTATTAGTCAAAGATAGAGGATATGAATTTCAACTTCATTTTTACCACCAACATAAATTTTTAAAACTTTACTATCATTTATAGAACATTGATCTGTAGTCAGACATGATTTCTTCATTGAGTAAAAAGCTTCATTTCTGAATATCTATTATTTTCTCTAGGTCTCTTTTAATGTCATATGTACCTGGTACAAATAGTTTTAACAAAAAGCACCATGTTTGTAGTATAAAGAACGCTGGACTTGTATCCACTAGATACAAACCCAAAAATCCTGGGTTATCCTAGATTTGAATCTTTGCTTTATATACTGTGAGCCAGTGACAAGCTACCATCTCTTCATCTATCTTCAAATCTCCTCCTGCCTGAATTGCAGGGTTGGTATGAGGATGGTGATATGTGTGAAACTGCTTTGAAAATCATTAATTACTTTATAAATGTAGAGAACTGAAATCAAAACCTTCCTAAATCATGGAATCTGCATCTCTCATTATTTGACAGCAAGACAGAGGGAAGTGCTTCCAGCCACATATCACATATATCTCAGAAAGGAATTGTGGATAAAACCATGATTAGAAGACACTGGCTTCATCTAGTGACCTTGAACAGTCATTTAAAAACTTCCCTGCTTCTGTTGTCCCATTTGTAATATGAGTATAGTAACAGGTAACTGTATATATTCCTTGATTTAGAAGGAATAAGAGCCACACACATTTAGTTCTGTGCTACCAAGGAGGCACAGCCCATTAAGTTATCAAATGACAAGGGCAGGGGGGAACCTTCAAGATGGCAGAGGAATAAGATGTGGAGATCATCTTCCTCCCCACAAATACATCAGAAAAACATCTACATGTGGGACAACTGCTACAGAACACCTACTGAATGCTGGCAGAAGACCTCACACTTCCTAAAAGGGTCTTGGTGCTCCGGCCGGGTGTCAGGCCTGAGCCTCTGAGGTGGGAGAGCCGAGTTCAGGACATTGGTCCACCAGAGACCTCCCAGCTCCATGTAATATCAAACAGCAAAAGCTCTCCCAGAGATCTCCAGCTCAATACTAAGACCCAGCTCCACTCAAGGACCAGCAAGCTACAGTGCTGGACACCCTATGCCAAACAACTAGCAAGACAGGAATACAACCCCATCCATTAGCACAGAGGCTGCCTAAAATCATAATAAGGTCACAGACACCCCAAAACACACCACCAGACGTGGTGCTGCACAACAGAAAGACAAGATCCAGCCTCATCCACCAGAACACAGGCACTAGTCCCCTCCACCAGGAAGCCTACACGACCCACTGAACCAACCTTAGCCACTTGGGGCAGACACCAAAAACAACGGGAACTACGAACCTGCAGCCTGAGAAAAGGAGACCACAAACACAGTAAGTTAAGCAAAATGAGAAGACTTAGAAACACACAGCAGATGAAGGAGCAAGGTAAAAACCCACCACACCAAACAAATGAAGAGGAAATGGCAGTCTACCTGAAAAAGTTCAGAATAATGATAGTAAACATGATCCAAAATCTTGGAAATAGGATGGAGAAAATAAAAGAAACGTTTAACAAGGACCTAGAAGAACTAAAGAGCAAAACAACAATGATGAACAACACAACAAATGAATTTTTAAATTCTCTAGAAGGAATCAATACAGAATAACTGAGGCAGAAGAATGGATAAGTGACCTGGAAGACAAAATAATGGAAATAACTACCTCAGAGCAGAATAAAGAGAAAAGAATGAAAAGAATTGAGGACAGTCTCAGAGACCTCTGGGACAACATTAAATGCACCAACATTCGAACTATAGGGGTCCCAAGAGAAGAAGAGAAAAAGAAAGGGACTGAGAAAATATTTAAGGAGATTATACTTGAAAACTTCCCTAATATGGAAAAGGAAATAGTCAATCAAGTCTAGAAAGCACAGAGAGTCCCATACAGTATAAATCCAAGGAGAAACACGCCAAGAAACATATTAATCAAACTATCAAAAATTAAAGCAAAGTAAAAATATTAGAAGCAGCTAGGGAAAAGCAACAAATAACATACAAGGGAATCCTTATAAGGTTAACAGCTAATCTTTGAGCAGAAACTCTTCAAGCCAGAAGGGAGTGGCAGGACATATTTAAAGTGATGAAAGGGAGAAACCTACAACCAAGATTACTCTACCCAGCAAGGATCTCATTCAGATTCGACGGAGAAATTAAAACCTTTCCAGGCGAGCAAAAGCTAAGAGAATTCAGCACCACCAAATCAGCTTTACAACAAAAGCTATAGGAACTTCTCTAGGCAGGAAAAAATTGATAAGGAAAAGACCTACAGAAACAAATGTAAAACAATTAAGAAAATGGCAATAGGAACATACATATTCGACAACTAGTTAAATGTAAATGGATTAAATGTTCCAACCAGAAGACATAGCCTGGCTGAATGGATACAAAAACAAGACCCATATGTATTCTGTGTACAAGAGACCCACTTCATACATAGGGACACATACAGACTGAAAGTGAGGGGATGGAAAAAGATATTCCATGCAAATGGAAATCAAACGAAAGCTGGAGTAGCAATTCTCACATCAGACAAAACAGACTTTAAAATAAAGACTATTACAAGAGACAAGGAAGGACACTACATAATGATCAAGGGATCAATCCAAGAAGAAGATATAACAATTGTAAATATTTATGCACCCAACATAGGAGCACCTCAATACATAAGTCAAATACTAACAGCCATAAAAGGGGAAATTGACAATAACACAATCATAGTAGGGGACTTTAACATCCCACTTTCACCAATGGACAGATCATCCAAAAGGAAAATCAATAAGGAAACACAAGCTTTAAATGATACATTAAACAAGTGGACTTAATTGATATTTATAGGACATTCCATACAAAAAAACAGTATACATTTTCTTCTCAAGTGTTTATGGAACATTCTCCAGGATAGATCATGTCTTGGGTCACAAATCAAGCCCTGGTAAATTTAAGAAAATTGAAATAATATCAAGTATCTTTTCCAACCACAATGCTGTGAGATTAGATATCAATTACAGGAAAAAAATCTGTAAAAAATGCACACACATGGAGGCTAAACAATACAGTACTAAATGACCAAGAGATCACTGAAGAAATCAAAGAGGAAATCAAAAAATACCTAGAAACAAATGACAATGAAAACACGATGACCCAAGACCTATGGGATGCAGCAAAAGCAGTTCTAAGAGGGAAGTTTATAGCAATACAATCCCACCTCAAGAAAGAAGAAACATCTCAAATAAACAACCTAACCTTACACCTAAAGCAATTAAAGCAGAACCAAAAAACCCCAAAGTTAACAGAAGGAAAGAAATCATAAAGATCAGATCAGAAATAAATGAAAAAGACATTAAGGAAACAATAGCAAAGATCAATAAAGCCAAAAGCTGGTACTTTGAGAAGATAAACAAAATTGATAACCATCAGCCAGACTCATCAGGAAAAAAAGGGCCAAGTCTCAAATCAAAGAATTAGAAATGAAAAAGAAGTAACAACTGACACTGTAGAAGTACAAAGGATCATGAGAGTTTACTACAAGCAACTATATGCCAGTAAAATGGACAACCTGGAAGAAATGGACAAATTCTTAGAAAAGCACAACCTTCTAAGACTGAACCAGGAGAAAATAGACAATATAAACTGACCAGTAACAAGCCCTGAAATTGAAACTGTGATTTAAAATCTTCCAACAAACAAAAGCCCAGGACCAGATGGCTTCACAGGTGAATTCTATCAAACATTTAGAGAAGAGTTAACACCAATCCTTCTCAAACTCTTCCAAAATATAGCAGAGGGAGGAACACTCCCAAACTCATTCTACAAGGCCACCATCACCCTGATACCAAAACCAGACCAAGATGTCACAAAAAGAAAACTACAGGCCAATATCACTGATGAACATAGATGCAAAAAATCCTCAACAAAATACTAGCAAACAGAATCCAACAGCACATTAAAAGGATCATACACCACAATGAAGTGGGGTTTATCCCAGGAATGCAAGGATTCTTCAATATATGCAAATCCATCAACGTGATACACCATATTAAAAAAATGAAGGATAAAAACCATATGATCATCTCAATAGATGCAGAAAAAGCTTTCAACAAAATTCAACCCCATTTACGATAAAAATCCTCCAGAAAGTAGGCCTAGAGGGAACTTACCACAACATAATAAAGGCCATATATGACAAACCCACAGCCAACATCGTTCTCAATGGTGAAAAATTGAAACCATTTCCATGAAGATCAGGACCAAGACAAGGTTGCCCACTCTCGCCACTATTATTCAACATAGTTTTGGAAGTTTTAGCCACAGCAGTCAGAGAAGAACAAGAAATAAATGGAATCCAAATCCGAAAAGAAGAGGTAAAACTGTCACTGTTTGCAGATGACATGATACTATACATAGAGAATCCTAAAGATGCTACCAGAAAACTAGAACTAATCAATGAATTTGGTAAAGTAGCAGGATACAAAATTAATGCACAGAAATCTCTTGCATTCCTATACACTAATGATGAAAAATCTGAAAGAGAAATTAAGAAAACACTCCCATTTACCATTGCAACAAAAAGAGTAAAATACCTAGGAATAAACCTACCCAAGGAGACAAAAGACTTGTATGCAGAAAACTAGAAGATACTGATGAAAGAAATTAAAGATGATACAAACAGATGGAGAGATACACCATGTTCTTGGACTGGAAGGATCAACATTGTGAAAATGACTATACTACCCAAAATAATCTACAGATTCAATGCAATCCCTATCAAACTACCACTGGCATTTTTCACAGAACTAGAACAAAAAATTTCACAATTTGTATGGAAACACAAAAGTCCCCAAATAGCCAAAGCAATCTTGGGAAGGAAAAATGGAGCCGGAGGAATCAGGCTCCCTGACTTCAGACTATACTACAAAGCTACAGTAATCAAGACAGTATGGTACTGGCACAAAAACAGAAATATAGATCAACAGAACAGGATAGAAAGCCCAAAGATATACCTATGCACATATGGTCACTTTATTTTTGATAAAGGAGGCAAGAATATACAATGGAGAAAAGACAGCCTCTTCAATAAGTGGTGCTGGGAAAACTGGACAGCTACATGTAAAAGAATGAAATTAGGACACTCCCTAACACCATACACAAAAATAAACTCAAAATGGATTAAAGACCTAAATGTAAGGCCAGACATTATAAAACTCTTAGAGGAAAATATAGGCAGAACACTCTATGACATAAATCACAGCAAGATCCTTTTTGACCCACCTCCTAGAGAAATGGAAATAAAAACAAAAATAAACAAATGGGACCTAATGAAACTTAAAAGCTTCTGCACAGCAAAGGAAACCATAAACAAGATGAAAAGACAACTCTTAGAATGGGAGAAAATATTTGCAAACGAAGCAACTGACAAAGGATTAATTTCCAAATTTTGCAAGCAGCTCATGTAGCTCAATATCAAAAAAACAACCCATTCCAAATATGGGCAGGTGACCTAAATAGACATTTCCCCAAAGAATATGTACAGATTGCCAACAAACACATGAAAGGATGCTCAACATCACTAATCGTTAGAGAAATGCAAATCAAAACTACAGTGAGGTATCACCTCACACCAGTCAGAATGGCCAGCATCAAAAAATCTACAAACAGTAAATGCTGGAGAGGGTGTGGAGAAAAGGGAACCCTCTTGCACTGTTGGTGGGAATGTAAATTGATACAGCCACTATGGAGAACAATATGGAGGTTCCTTAAAAAACTAAAAATAGGACTACCATATGACCTAGCAATCCCACTACTGGTCATGTAACCCGAGAACACCAGAATTCAAAACAAGTCATGTACCACAATGTTCACTGCAACTCTGTTTACAATAGCCAGGACATGGACACAACCTAAGTGTCCATCTACAGATGAATGGATAAAGAAGATGGGGCACATATATACAATGGAATATTACTCAGCCATAAAAAGAAATGAAATTGAGTTACTTGTAGTGAGGTGGATGGACCTAGAGACTGTCATACAGAGTGAAGTCAGAAAGAGAAAAACAAATACCTTACGCTAACACATATATGGAATGTAAAAAAAAAAAATTGGTTCTGAAGAACCTAGGGGCAGGACAGGAATAAAGACGCAGACGTAGAGAATGGAGTTGAGGACACAGGGAAGGTAAGCTGGGATGAAGTGAGAGAGTGGCATGGACATATATACACTACCAAATGTAAAGCAGATGGCTAGTGGAAAGCAGTCACATAGCACAGGGAGATCAGCTCAGTGCTTTGTGACCACCTAGATGGGTGGGATAGGGAGAGTAGGAGAGAGACGCGAGAGGGAGGGTATGTGGGGATATATGTATATGTACAGCTGATTCACTTTGTTATAAAGCAGAAACTAACACACCATTGTAAAGCAATTATACTCCAATAAAGATGTTTAAAAAAAGAAAAAAGAAAAAGAAAAAAAAGAATGCAGGGCAGGAAAAAAAAGTTATCAAACGATATTACTGTGAAACCCATATATTCTTACCTGTAACATTTTCATCTTACAACAGGTTATTTCTCTGAAAGATTGAGCCTAAAGCAAGATTCTCTGATTGTAACATATCTCCATTCATCCCATTTTTTATTTCTCAGAATACAAGAAATGTCTATAAGATATTTTCTCTGTACTTGTATCGAAGCCAAATGTGAGGACATAGCTATCTCCTGCTTCTCAAAGGCAGCAGAGAAAATGAAAAGGGAAGCCTGCAGTCATTGTTGCTGAATCCCACCTGTTTTCTCTGCCCCAATCTCACTGTTTCCATTAGCACTCCTCTGTCGGTATCCATACAGCTATGGTATGGTTTTATGATGTCTTGTCTGTGCTTTCAAAGGCCATTGGTGCAGTTTTGCCCATCTCTTCTTTGGGGACTGAGAGTGGGCCTTCTGTTTCCTCGTAACTTGGACAATAGCCAATACAGTATGGCCAACTGGACAGACAGCCTGGCTCCCTGCGACCTGACCTGAGGGCCAGAAATACTGAGGAGACAGAACTGGGCAACTGGGGATTCGTGCACCCCATAAACAGACATCTGTTGCTCCTACCCTCTAGTCAAACTGAACGATCCAGTGTTTCCCAAACACAGCCTGTGCTTTCCCACGTCCACATTTAATTATGTTACTTTGCCTATGATGCCCTGCCCCTGCTTGTCAATATTTTATCATCTTTCAAAGATGTCTCCAGTGCCAGCCACCACCCTGAGATTTGTGTGTTTCTTGCAAAATTTTGTCAGCTGTCTCCCCTATGAATCTCTATGGCTCTTGATTCATTGCCCTCTTAGGTAACTTGACACATTCTTTCTTGTATACACTTGTTCACTTATTTCCCTATTGTTTGGGCCCTCTAATAAGAGACATTAAGCTGTATAACCTTGGACAACTTATTTAACCCCACTAAGTTTTTTTTGGCTCATTAAATGAGGATTACAATAGTAAACCTATTTCATAACACCGTTTTGAGGGTAAAATAAATTAACTTAAGTACAGAACTTAGACCAGTATCTAGTACACTGTAAATGTTATGTAAGTTATTATTTTTAATAATAATATCAATACTATTGTACCTATCATATGTATTATAAATATGTATGTGGATGTCTGTGTTTTTAAAGAGAAACTTAACTTATCCTTCATTATATTCCCATTGCCTAATCTAGTTCTGATGTTTAGTAAGCTCTGAATGTTTTTAAATAAGTAAAGGAAAAAATAAAGCCCCATTACCATTGTTGCAATTCTCTAGAGATTGAATTCTGCCTAAACTGAGATGACATTGCTTTAGTATGATGAATTTCTAAGCAATTCAATGTTTTAGTGAGGAACATATCTTTTTAAAACTTCAAAATGTCCTCAAACACAGGGTATAATATGTAATTTTTTATTCATTCACTTAGCTCAGCTGTTAATATTTTATTCATTCACCTAGCTCAACTGTTAATAAATGCAAATCTCAGATAAAGTAACTCAATCCTTATCTTACTGTTTTAACTACATGATCCATAACAATGTAAAGTGGTTCAAATATCTAAACAGAATGCTAATATGTAACGCTAGAAAGCTAGTTGACCTAGTGATTCAATAATTATATTTGTACATGCTAACTCATTGTTGGTTTCTATAGATTTTTATCCTAAATAGTTTCATTGGCACTTGCAAACAAAATGAGTAACGTTAAATCCACTATCTATTTGCGTGTGAATTTCTTTTTAATTTTTAATGGACTTATTTTTTAGAGCAGTTTTAGGTTTACAACAAAACTGAGAGCAAGGTACAGAAATACTCCATATATCCCTGCTTCCACACATACATACTCTCCCCCATTATCAACATCACTCACCAAAATGGTACCTTTTTTTTACCGAGGGTGAACCTAATTTGATACATCATAATCACCCAGCATCCATAGTGTACCTTAGGTTTCCTACGGTCTTGGAGTTGTACATTCCATGGGTTTGGACAAAAGTATAATAACCTATATCCAAGATGAGAATATAATACCAAATATTTTCATTGCCCTAAAAATCTCTCTGTTCTGATTATTCATCTCTCTCCCCACCCGACCCTTGGCAACCACTGATCTGTTTATTGTCTCCATAGTTTTGCTTTTTCCAGAATGTCATATAGTTGGAATCATACAGAATGTAACCCTTTCAGATTGACTTCTTTCAGTAATATGCATATAAGTTTCCTCCATGTCTTTTCATGGCTTAATAGCTTATGCCTTTTTAGCACTGAATAATATTCTATTTTCTGGATGTACCACATTTTATTTACTCATGCACCTACTGAAGGACATCTTGGTTGCTTCCAAGTTTGGGCAATAATGAATAAAACTGCTATATGTGCAGGTTTTTGTGTGGACATAAGTTTTCAACTTCCTTGGGCAAATACCAATGAGTGACATTGCTGGATTGTATGGTAACATGAGTATGTTTAGCTTTGTAAGAAGCTACCAAACTGTCTTCCAAAGTGGCTGTACCATTTTGCATTCCTATCAGCAAAGATAGAGTTCTTGTTTCTCCACATAATTGTCAGCATTCGGTGTTGCTAGTGTTCCAGATTTTGGCCATTCTAATAGGTGTGTAGTATTATCTCATTGTTGTTTTAATTTGCATTTCCTGGATAACATATGGAAAAGATGTGAACCATTTTCTCCTGTGCCTGTTTTCCACCTGCATATCTTCTTTGGCGAGGTGTCTGTTAAAATCTTTGGCCCGTTTTTTAATTGGTTTATTTTCTTACTGAATTTTAAGAGTTCTTTGTATATTTTGGATAACAGACCTTTATCAGATGTATCTTTTGCAAATATTTTCTCCCAGTCTGTGGCTTCTGTTTCTCTTGATTTTGTCTTTTGCAAAGCAGAAGTTTTTAATTTTAATGAAGTTCAGGTTATCAACTATTTTTTTCATGGATCATGCCTTTGGTGTTATATCAAAAAGGTATCACCATGCCCAAAATCATCTAAGTTTTTCCTGTTATCTTCTGTGAGTTTTATAATTTTGCATTTTACTTTCAGGTCTATGATCCATTTGGGGTTAACTTTTGTGAAGGGTATAAAGTCTGTGTCTAGACTCACGCTCTGCATGTGGATTCCCATTTATTCCAGTACCGTTGGTTGAAGAGACTCTGTTTGCTCCATTGTATTGCCTTTGTTGCTTTGTCAAAGATGAGTTCACCATATGTATAGGGAAATTTATTTTTAATTTAAGGAGCTATTTTAAACTTTATATATTCTACTGTGAAACCATTCTTCAGGCAAATGTCATGGCCTGCTATTTGGAATTGAAAACTGTCTACATTAAAAACCAGAAAAATCTTTCTCAAAAGATACGTAAAGCTGAAGATAAACTGCATTAGACAAATTTATCTAAACTTCATGTAAGGTTACACACTCATGGAGTTACTTCTAGTGAAAATGGATATTAGACACACCCCGATTTCCATTAGACTAGCCCTGATTTCCTTTAGACTATGAATTTGAAGATTAGGAATTATTTTCACAAGTGACTGGAATCTGCCAAGTAAATCACTGGAAGCTTGAAAATTCTAAGCTATTACCTCACAAGACAGTTTGCAATTCTCAGTGGCAGAATGAAGTGGGATGAGGCTCTTTTTACAGTAATTATAGAATATAAACAGCAGCACCCTTAGTGTTTTGATTGGGGACCCCACAAAATAAAATTTATTTCAAGTTAAAAGCTTTCGGATTTCTGGGCTAAAGAAAATGACGTTTTTCTCCCAAAGTGAACTTACTGGTTTTATTGATTCTCTTCTATTTTGATTTTACATGCTGGCATAAGGGAAATACATTTCTTTAATATATAACAGTGTTGTTTTTCCTACCACAGAAGTTTTCCGTTTTATTTTACCTTAAATGCATGGCAAATTTACTTTCAACAGGTTTGTTCTACTTTTAACTTATCATATCTATTCTACTACAGCTTTGGGTTGTTTTTGGTACATAAAAATATATTTTTGTCTAATTTTCCTTAAATAGATCTATATTTAGGTAAGATCTAAGTGTCCATCCTGCCAATGTACTCATCAAAATTAAGTGGAATGATAAAGGTCTTCTGATAAATGATTCAAATGGAATCTAGTAAATTGAGAGGGGTGAAAATGACTTTTAATAAGCCAAATTATTTATTGAGGGTACATATGTGTCTCCCAGGTTTCTCTGATTATGAGATACTGCTCTGCTACTAAATAATACTGATAGTGTTGCTAGTTAAATTCCACAGTTTAAGTGTAAAATTATAAAATGGGGATACTTAAGAGTATTATGGTGTGTTGCAGTATATCAAAAATAATATTAAATCCACATATATAAAATAAGTATTAACACTTTTATCTCTAGTGACTTTTCCCCATAAGAACAGCCGCTTCTGAATTGTAACCTGCCTTTTATTTGCCATCCCACCATGTCTTCATTAATTTATGATTCACCTTTTCTGATCTTTCATGTTTTAAATTCTCTGATCAATAGAATTGACTCTTCTAATTCTGTATTTTAAGCTAGAGATTATTCCAGCCATATAAATTCCTACTGGGGATAGATTTACAACAGTATAAGCTTTAAGAATCTTTATATTTAATTTGTTCAAAAAACACGTATTTTGTGATAGTAATAACATAAACTAAAAGGGTCTTTTGTCTCATTTGTCAAATAACACTTATTATCTAGCAACTGAAGAGTATAATCTTTGTGGGAAATTGCTGAGTCTCTAAGTGGTGTTTTATGTTTGCTTCTGGCTTAGATTTCAGAAACCACTTGCTTTTCTGTTTTTAGATAAATGACATGTGCAACAACTGTGATGATGACAATGCTAACCTTTTATTACTCAGATTGGATTTTTCCATTTCGTTCTCTTTGACCCTCACTCAAGTTATCAAAGGCTCAGAAAAAAAGAAAAAAAAAGGTGGCTGTTAGTAATAGTCAACATAAATGTAAACCCAGCTATATCTTCACTGACTCCTATCTGCCAACTTAGAAACATGCAAATGTATCAATTATTTAGTTTCTATTTAGTTTTGCTCCAAAAAAAGCATGTTTTTTAAAAATGTGATTTAATTGGAGTATTTAAAACACCATAATTATTTATAATTTTAACATAGTGGTATTTTGTGTTTCCTCTACAGAATTTTACCTTTTTTTATCTTATGATTTTGAAACTAAAACCAATTCCAAGATTTTAGAATTGTCAGTAGCAAAGCTTTACACCAGTGTCTGTTACATGCTATTGTTCTTATTATAGGAATAGAAGATCAGAGTTAAGGTAATTAATGCAGCAGTCAGGTTCAGGGTTCATTAAAGCCAAGTTCTTCAGTCAGTTCTTGACTACTCAACTTGTTTGTACTCTGTATCTCATCCATGGCCAATTTCTCCTTCCCTACTCTTGGTACACCCAGGAAGAAACACCCTTCTGAATTAGCACCTGTCCTCCCTCACATCATTTTATGCTGAAAGAAGTCAAACTAGTTTTAACATTAGTCTAAAAAAGTCTTCATTGTAATATGAACATTGTAAAATCAAATAAAAGTCATTTGGGAATTAAACACAGTAGAATCATTTGAGAGACCCCTCTCCTCACCGACCCAGCTCTTAGGGTGTATTACATATCATAGTCTGTGGAAATGCTGCCCCAGGAGAATTTCAATCTACAGCTTACACAACCATACCCAGAAGCCTTGATTAGTCTCCATTAGCTTAATTGGTCTGCTATTGATCCATCATCACATCCATCTTGTGATTCCTCACACTTGAAAACAGAGATAATTTTTTAAATCATTATAAACTACAAAGACCACTATTTAGAGGTCTTTATTTTCATTCTTTACATTCTAGCTTGAACACAACTGACCTTTATTCAATATTAGAATTGAACATAAAGTTTGATGCAAACATAATTTAGTAATATGAAAAAATAGAGCAACACAAAAATTCATCCTGTACTAAAATAATGATCTTAATGAAGATGATACAGATAACAGTTGTTGAGTACTTTCTATGTGCCAAGTTCTATAATAAGTATTTGATATGTATTTTCTCATTTAATTTTCACAATAACCCTGAGAGGTAAGGTACTTTTATGCTTATTTTTACATCTAGAGACACCAAGAGAGAAGACTATGCTTAAACTCATGTAAGCAGTAAATACAAGAATAACATTTGAATCCAGATCTGTGTGACAATACATCTGGACTCAAAATCTTAACCTATATAACCTACATGTATTTTTAGATGGACTGGTTAACAGCAATATCAATCATCATCATCACCCTCATCTGGAGATATCTCCAACACACCATAATTGGAGTAAAATAAACAAACATTAACTCCACTCTTTCTATCGAACTTCACATGTTCTCCCCAAAATTCACCTATTTCTTTAATGGGGCAGGTTTGCTCTTTTGCCTTCTGTATATGGCTTAATCAGTCTTGCTTTTGCTTGCACCATTCTCTTTACCAGGAACACCCACATCTTTCTTCTTCCATCAATTCATTTATTGTTTATCCATCTATGAACTCAACCAGCACACATTAGCTGCTAAGGACTAGATTCAAAATTTACCTCTCAAAGTCTACCCATCCTTCAAATTCTAACTCAAGTTATTCCACCTAGAACGATTTCATTCCTTTCATCTCCTATTGCACCCTTTAGTCAAACCAAACACTTCAGGGACTACAACTGTTTCAAGCATTTTACTTTTATTTCCCTTGCTAAATATCCTGGGAACATATTATATGTTACATATTTTGTATACCCCCAGAAAATTGCATAGCATTAGGCACATAGAAAACATTTAATAAATTTTGATTTACCAAGGTTAGGAATAGTTCTACATGCTTGAAAATGTTAGATGACATGTCTAGACTACACACTAGGAATTTGCCAGGGCTGAGTTGTTGCACGTTTTCATAAAGTCAACTCTACCAGAAACTCATTCCTCTTCAAAAATGTTTTAGTTGAGCTCTGAATACCATTCTGACATTGAGGAAGGTTAATTAAGAATGATTCTCTGCCTCTTACTTTTGACCTTCGATTTGTGTGATTACACCCTCCTAAGTTTCTCTGACATTTTTCTCTGTCTGTTTTTCTTTCTTGTACCAAACCTCTTCTTTCTGCTGTCTCTTCTCCATCTAACTTCATTTCTAAATAGTGGACATAAGTATATGGTTTTTGTTTTCAGAGTATTGTTCAGAAGCACCTAATACCCAATTAATCCATTTGACTTCATGGCAACTTGTTTTAAATCTTTTCAATTGTTAGAAAAGAATATTGTAAAATTTGATTAAATGTAATTTATAGTTTGACATTCAATTGCTTATATCTAATCACTTTTTTGTTATAAAGTTAATTTGGACTTTGTACTTAGTTATTCCAAAATTCAATTCTATCAACCTGTTTGTTTTTCCTTTTCTTTCTTTTCTTTCTTTTCTTTTTTTTTTTACATCTTTATTGGAGTATAATTGCTTTACAATAGTGTGTTAGTTTCTGCTTTATAACAAAGTGCATCAGTTATATATATACATATATCCCCATATCTCTTCCCTCTTGCGTCTCCCTCCCTCCCACCCTCCCTATCCCACCCCTCTAGGTGGTCACAAAAAACCGAGCTGATCTCCCTGTGCTATGCGGCTGCTTCCCACTAGCTATCTGTTTTACATTTCATAGTGTATATATTTCCATGCCACTCTCTCACTTTGTCCCAGCTTACCCTTCCTCCTCCCCATATCCTCAAGTCCATTGTCTAGTAGGTCTGTGTCTTTATTGCCATCTTGCCCCTAAGTTCTTCATGACCATTTTTTTTTTACCTTCTCAGATTCCATATATATGTGTTAGTGTACAATATTTGTTTTTCTCTTTCTGACTTATTTCACTCTGTATGACAGACTCTGGGTCCATCCACCTCACTACAAATAACTCAATTTCGTTTCTTTCTATGGCTGAGTAATATTCCATTGTATATATGTGCCACATCTTCTTTATCCATTCATCTGTCGATGGAAACGTAGGTTGCTTCCATGTCCTGGCTACTGTAAATACAGCTGCAATGAACATTGTGGTACATGACATGACTCTTTTTGAATTATGGTTTTCTCAGGGTATATGCCCAATAGTGGGATTGCTGTGTCGTATGGTAGTTCTATTTTTAGTTTTTTAAGGAACCTCCATACTGTTCTCCATAGTGGCTGTATCAATTTACATTCCCACCAACAGTGCAAGAGGGTTCCCTTTTCTCCACACCCTCTCCAGCATTTATTGTTTGTAGATTTTTTGATGCTGGCCATTCTGACCTGTGTGAGGTGATACTTCATTGTGGTTTTGATTTGAATTTCTCTAATAATTTGTGATGTTGAGCATCTTTTCATGGGCTTTTTGGCCATCTGTATGTCTTCTTTGGAGAAATATTTATTTAGATCTTCTGCCCATTTTTGATTGGGTTATTTGTTTTTTTGATATTGAACTGCATGAGCTATTTTTGTATTTTGGAGATTAATCCCTTGTTGGTTGCTTTGTTTGCAAATATTTTCTCCCATTCTGAGGGTTGTCTTTTCATTTTGTTTATGGTTTCCTTTGCTGTGCAAAAGCTTTTAAATTTAATTAGATCTCATTTGTATATTTTTGTTTTTATTTCCATTACTCTAGGAGGTGGATCAAAAAAGATATTGCTGTGAATTATGTCAAAGAGTGTCCTGCCTATGTTTCCTCTGAGAGTTTTATAGTGTCCGGCCTTACATTTAGGTCTTTAATCCATTTTGAGTTTATTTTTGTGTATGGTGTTAGGGATTGCTCTAATTTCATTCTTTTACTTGGAGCTGTCCAGTTTTCCCAGCACCACTTATTGAACAGACTGTCTTTTCTCCATTGTATATTCTTGCCTCCTTTGTCATAGATGAGGTGACCATAGGTGCATGGGCTTATCTCTGGGCTTTCTATCCTGTTTTTGTGCCAGTACCATACTGTTTTGATTACTGTAGCTTTGTAGTATAGTCTGAAGTCAGGGAGCCTGATTCCTTCAGCTCTGTTTTTCTTTCTCAGGATTGCTTTAGCCATTCAGGGTCTTTTGTGCTTCCATAGAAATTGTAAAATGTTTTGTTCTAATTCTGTGAAAAATGCCATTGGTAATTTGATAGGGATTGCATTAAATCTGTAGATTGCTTTGAGTACTGTAGTCATTTTCACAATATTGATTCTTCCAATCCAAGAACATGGTATATCTCTCCATTTGTTTGTGTCATCTTTGATTTCTTTCATCAGTATCTTATAGTTTTCTGAGTACAGGTCTTTTGCCTCCTTAGGTAGGTTAATTACTAGGTATTTTATTCTTTTTGATGTGATGGTAAATGGGATTGTTTCCTTGATTTCTCTTTCTGATCTTTTGTTCTTAGTGTATAGGAATGCAAGACATTTCTGTGTATTAATTTCATATCCTGCAATTTTACCAAATGCATTGATGAGCTCTAGTAGTTTTCTGGTAGCATCTTCAGGATTCTCTATGTATAGCATCATGTCATCTGCAAACAGTGACAGTCTTACTTCTTCTCTTCTAATTTGGATTCATTTTATTTCTTTTTCTTCTCTGATTGTCATGGCCAGGAGTTCCAAAACTATGTTGAAAAGTAGTGGCGAGAGTGGACATCCTTGTCTTATTCCTGATCTTAGAGGAAATGCTTTCAGTTTTTCACCATTGAGAATGATGTTTGCTGTGGGTTTGTCATATATGGCCTTTATTATGTTGAGGTATGTTCCCTCTATGCCCACTATCTCGAGAGTTTTTATCATAAATTGGTGTTGAATTTTGTCAAAAGCTTTTTCTGCATCCATTGAGTTGATCATATGGTTTTTATTCTTCAATTTGTTAATATGGTGTATCACATTGATTGATTTGCATATGTTGAAGAATCCTTGCATCCCTGGGATAAATCCCACTTGATCATGGTGTATGATCCTTTTCATGTGTTGTTGGATTCTGTTTGCTAGTATTTTGTTGAGCATTTTTGTGTCTATGTTCATCAGTGATCTTGGTCTGTAATTTTCTTTTTTTGTGATACCTCTGTCTGATTTTGGTTTCAGGGTGATGGCAGCCTCATAGAGTGAGCTTAGGAGTGTTCCTTCCTGTGCAATTTTTTTAAGAGTCTGAGAAGGATAGGTGTTAGCTCTTCTCTAAATGTTTGATAGAATTTGTCTGTGAAGCCATCTAGCCCTGGGCTTTTGTTTGTTGGAAGATTTTTAATCACAGTTTCAATTTCAGTGCTTGTAACTGGTCTGTTCATATTTTCTATTTCTTCCTGGTTCAGTCTTGGAAGATTGTACCTTTCTAAGCATTTGTCCATTTCTTCCAGGTTGTCCATTTTATTGGCATAGAGTTTCTTGTAGTAATCTCTCATGATCCTTTGTATTCCTGTGGTGTCAGTTGTAACTTCTCCTTTTTCATTTCTAATTTTATTGATTTGAGTCTTCTCCCTCTTTTTCTTGATGAGTCTAGCTCAAGGTTTATCAATTTTGTTTATCTTCTCAAAGAACCAGCTTTTAGTTTTATGGATCTTTGCTTTTGTTTTCTTCGTTTCTATTTCTTTTAGTTATGCTCTGGTCTTTATGATTTCTTTCCTTCTACTAACTGGGTTTTGTTTGTTTTTCTTTCTCTAGGTGCTTTAGGTATAAATTTAGGTTGTTTATTGAGATTTTTCTTGTTTCTTGAGGTAAGATTGTATTGCTATAAACTTCCCTTTTAGAACTGCCTTTGTTGCATTCCATAGGTTTTAGGTCATCATGTTTTCATTGTCATTTGTTTCTAGGTATTTTTTATTTCCTCTTTGATTTCTTCAGTGATCCATTGGTTATTTAGTAACATACTGTTTAGCTTCCATGAGTTTGTGTTTTTTATAGTTTCTTTCCTGTAATTGATTTGGGTTTTTTTTAATATTTATGTATTTTCCTCAGTTATTTTTTGGCTGCGTTGGTTCTTAGTTGTGGCACACAGGATCTTCGTTGAGACATGTGGGATCTTTCGTTGCAGCGTGCAGTCGTTTCGTAGCGGCGCTCAGGTTTCTCTCTAGTCATGGTGCACACAGGCTTTTCTGTAGTTGTGGCACGCAGGCTCCACAGCACATGGGTCCTGTAATGGCGGCATGTGGGCTCTCTCACTGAGGTGCGTGAGTTCAGTAGTTGTGGCAGGTGGGCTCAGTTGCCCTGTGGCATGTGAGATCTTAGCTCCCCGACCAGGGGTCGAACCTGCATTCCCACACTGGAAGGTGGATCCTCTACCACTGTACCACCAGGGAAATCCCTCCTGTAATTGATTTCTGATATCATAACGTTGTGGTCAGAAAAGATGCTTTATGCTACATTTTAAAACTAACTTGCTTGGAGAACTATATAACTTATTACAGTTTTACTGTGGCACATGCTTTTAGCATTATATCAGTGTGTGAACAAGAAAATAAACTAGACATCCACAGGTTCCTTTCAGATTTTGCATTCCATAATTTTAAATGAAGATAACTGTTTTTTTACTTTTACAACTACAACCTTAACAAAGGAATGGATTTTAATTTTATCATTCACATTTTAGTGAAAGATGGCTGAATTTAAACGAAGCATATGGCCCAATAAATGTGTTAGTACCTCACAAATGCAACCACAACCGTGATGGATTAAAAACAAACATAATCAAAATAGGACTAGAGTGTAGTTAAAAGTGTCAGGTGCCCAAGCTTGAAGTTCACAACTCTAGTTAGAGCTGATAGGCAGAGACTAAGAGCAGAAGCTGTCAGCACCAGGACTGGAGCCCTATGTGTCACCAGTCAGGGAGATTGGCTTGAGGGTGGCCTCAGGTTGAGAGAAGAGCTGGGTGAACACACTGAATGAGTCGAGGTCAGAACAAGAGATGTGCCAGCTACAGAAGCCAACCCTCCAGAATCTTTTTGGAAGCTAAATTTTTTCAGATTTGTCTTCCTAAGTTTGAGGAAATAGGTTTCAATATTCCTGCTGTTTTTTTCTCCCTTTTTACTAACTTTCAGATGAAACCATCACCTGTCCCCTTGGCACCTGTTCTTTTCACTGCACCAGATTGTTTTGTTGGTTACAATTAAAAACTTGAATTTCTCATTGTGTACAATGAGACTTCTAACCTTTGTCCACCTGGTTAAATTATCTTTTCATCACTTAATTTTTTATATTAAGATTCTGTCTTAAAAAATAGAGCATATATCCTTGGGTTATTCTAACGAAACTTTGGTTCATGCTAAGGAAAATGTCCTCTTTTTCCCCATCTGAGTTTAACTGCTCCACAACTATTTGATTCTTCCTCATTCCTCTTTCAATCACAGACAGAGTTCCTATTTAGTTTTTACATTCAGGATTCCATTTCCCATGATATAAAAAGAAACTTTCATGAGGAATTATATAAGTCTGCTTCTAGACCATATTCCTGGATGGCCTAAGGAAAAACAAATTCTCTTAAAAGATGTCATGAAAACTAAGATATACTTTTACAGAATGACCTTGAAATTTTTTTTGAGACTTGTATGTTTGCTGTCATGCACAGCTTTTGTATAACTTTGTTCATTCTTAACATTTAGTAGGAAAGATCTTTATTATTTCAATTGGAATATTAATGCAGATTCTGAAGCCTAGTGCGTTCATTTTGGGTAATGAATAAAATATTACAAGGTCAATTTGTTACTCTTCAGAGACATATATATATGTCTCTGAACAGACTGTCATGTGCTTTAAAGCTGGTAAAATCATTTATAATCAACACTGTGGAAAGTTGGACAAAAGTTGGGCTAATTACAATATCTTCAGAAGCCCCTAAAAATATTTAGAAACCAACTGCCATGGGAAGATTGTTTTTATTCACTCCCTTAAGATCAGAATATTATGATTAATTGTACTGTACTAGATGCCAAAGTCATGTGGAGCTTTATATACCTCAGTCAACAAGAAGTTCTTTTATCTTTGATAAGGAATGATTTAAATTTTATCAAACATTGTGTGCTACAAGGACTATATACGGCCTAGAATATTACTCTGAGCATGTTCAGCTAATAGATTTTATTGTTTAAGCTGGATTTTTTTCATTTAGAGAAGTGGCAGTCATGGCAAGTGTCAAGATAATTTTTTAATCCAATCTCCTCACCCAAAAAGCAAACAAATAAAACTTTCCCCTGATTATCTGGTTATTTCTTAATTTTACATTTCACCTGTAAGGATTGAGTTTATGGTAATGAAATAAATAAAATATTGTATTCTAATCATTTTATGATTTATTTCCCCTCCCAGTAAAAATGGGATATTTTTGGAGGTGTGAATTGTGTATCTTTTAAACTTTTAACTATTTACCTTAATTACTAATAGAGTATTTAGCACATAGTAGGCCTGCACAAATATTTGATAAATTAATGAATAAAGTCAAACTCTAGCCCCAGGTAAAGAAACTTATTAAAGAATTAAATATTTCTTCCTCTGATTCTTATCATCTCTGTTAGCTTGTAAATCATAGAGATGTTTTTAATAATAAAATCATACTGCCACACTCTGATCAGAAAGTTTATATTCCAGTTCTTTTTCTGTCAGAGCAGAACGTCCAAAGGCACACAGTTCAGAAGAATTAAGTTAAATAATTATTGGCTCATTATTGATGATTCCCGCATCAAATCAGTATGGTCACCGTGCTTGCTTAAGTGTGAATGACGAAAGGAATATCTAACATATGCAGATTACATTTATTGAGCACTTACTATGTGGTAGATGTAATAATGTGTTTTGCTTACATTTTCTAATTTAACCTTCCCAGCAAATTGATAGTATAGATATTACTATCCATATTTTGCAGGATAGAATATTGAAATTTAGAGTAAAGTGCCCAATGTCACACAGCTAATAAATAATAGAACTATGATTTGTTCTTAGACTGACTTCAAAAGTCATTCTCTGTCCACTGTACCACACAACAAAGTATTAAAGTGATTAGATGTCAGAGTGCCATCATACTTTTAAGCCATCATTGATTTCACCAGTTATTAATATATCATTAGATATAACACATTTTTCCAAAAGAAATATGATTGCAAGTGTAAGGAATTCTAGTAAGACACAATTGTTTTTTAGTGTAAATATGTCAAAAGATCCTTTCATTCCTGAGAAAACAATTACTTTCTACATATCCTGATTATACAAAATATCAGTTTTACATAATATTTACGAAAGTGCCCAAATCAAATTGGGCTTTTTTTTTTTTTTTTTTTTTTTTTTTTTTTTTTTTGCGGTACGCGGGCCTCTCCCCGTTGTGGCCTCTCTCGTTGCAGAGCACAGTCTCCGGACGCGTAGGCTTAGCAGCCATGGCTCACGGGCCCAGCCGCTCCGCGGCATGTGGGATCCTCCCAGACCCGGGCACGAACCCATGTCCCCTGCATCGGCAGGCAGACTCTCAACCACTGCGCCACCAGGGAAACCCCAAATTTGGCTATTTTTTAAATTTGGAAGCCATTTCCTTCAAGACATTTTTAGACTTGTGTGTTTGTTTGCACAAATGTCATAAAGCTTAAGGTATATATAACATAAAAATAATTCCATTATGTTTCAACCTCAGTATGTGACACACACACACCCCTACATACTTGCCCACAGACTCTTTATTAAGAGACTGATTTTGAACTCATAGTGTCTAGGCTTGTGAATAGTATAGCGGAAATTTTCACATAATTCCTGAAATCTTTGTAAAACATTCCTGTTATTCAACTAGTAAAAACTTCCTTGATGTGATTTTAAGAGTATTATGGATTTTTTAAAATGTATTCTTGATCTACCTTGTGAAATACAGAGGTCAGGCTAACTGAAAACAAAAAATGACCATATCAACAATGCTTTTAATACCAAAGCGTACAAATACCAAGCATATAAATACCAACCATCAATATCAAAGCATACAAATATCAACCAAATATCAATCTCCCTAGTAAAGTTAAGTGATTTTTTACATTAGCATTTAATTGAGTCCACAAAGGGGAAAATATAATTTAAATAGAAAATAATATGAAAAAGAATATATATATTCTGTTATATAGATTATATATATATTCTTTGATTTCCACTGGAATCTTGAAAGTAAAATTTTCTTTAATATTTTTATAGTGAGCCTGATGCAGAAGCTCATTTTCTTTTTTTTTAATTGAAGTATAGTTGATTTACAATGTCGTTTTAGTTCCTGGTGTACAGAAAAGTAATTTAAAGGGACATTCCAAACGTAGAGCAAATGGACTAATCATTTCAATTTTATTAAGAACAAAAGCATAAATCATTTGAATAATCACTTGAAGTTCATGGTAATGAAATGTGACCTATGTTAATGCAACCAAGCTCTGTCTCTTTCTCTGCATGCTTTTGTACAAATAGAGCTGTCACTGGAGTTACTTCGCTTTCTCAACGAACACCAATATGTTCCACTACTTTAGACCCCATGCCTCCTTCAGAGATTATAAGCAAACACTAGCAATTCCGGAGGAAAAAGAGCGGGCTTCTATGCTTTCTCAGTAATTCTCCCTTCTAAGTGTAGTGGAACTGATTTCAGAAAGACAAACATAAATTCCCTTACTCGGTTTCCTTTTTCTTTTTAAAGATGGAAAATAAACCACTTTAAAATTTCACTGTCTTATACTGTATTATAATCCTTGATGTAATTAAGAATATCTTTTGAACTGGTAAAAGATACCAGAAATGTTCAAAGGAAGCAAAGCTTATGGTTTTTAAAAGAAATAGTTGCCTTCATTTTTATTCAGGAGTTATTTATTGTAAAAATTTCATAATTATTGCTGTGAATCTTAAAGTAATTTCAAAAAAGTTCTACTTAAAAAGCTCTTTATTGTAAATGTTATATTGTTCCAGTTACACTTTTAATACTGTGTCATTGAAAAAAATATAGATGGCCCAAATATAATAGCTAAGATATGTAAGGTATTAGCTGTCAATTTGGTATGTGTGAAAATGCAGATTTATTAAGATTAATACATATTATTGAAAATTACATCCTTTTTTGTCTTCAGATCCAAGAAGTTAGCAGAAATAATGAGGAAGAAAATGACTATGAAGAGGATATTACCTCATTTTCTACATGTTCTCCTAGTAAGTGTTCCTATATGTTATGTACATAAACAACATTTGTATTAAGGTATATGTTACTGATAAAGTAAAACTGAAGATAGCATAGAAAAGCATGGAGAGCATGGAAAGATGTTTAATTAACTGAATGACTTTTAGTGTATCATCTGGTAGAGATATTACTACATTATCTTGCTAATTTAAATATTTCTAATAAGTTCAGTGTTTAATAATCAAACCAGCAGTTTTTCCCACCCAAAGAGAATACACAAGTCAGGTTGATATAAACATTCTATTTGACAACTATATATTTTTTTTAAACAAAGTCACATTCTTATCAGACCTTGGTTTTCTCAGCTAGGAAGTGAGAACTTTGTATTAGGACTCTCTGCGCTCCCTGCTGGCTGTAATAGAATGTAATTCTATATTCTAGAAAACTAATTGAGAGTCTTCCTCCATGTACATCACGCTACCCATCATGCCTGTTTCCACTGGTATACAGCAGCTTGCTCACCATCTTCACCAGCAAGTCTGACAGGCATTTCCCACCCAACATTTCCAAATCTGAAAACCCTAATTCCCACCACTCCCAAATCTACTCTACCCGCTGACTTGCCCATCTCAGTAAACGAAGACTCCTTCCTTGTTCAATTCAGTCCAAAAACTTCAGTCACCCGTTTTTACTTTCTGTCCTACCCCGTATCCACTTTGTCAGATGATACTGTGGACTGTACCTTCGCTTTTCCTCACCCCTTCACTGTTAATTATCCTAGTCCGTGCTGTCATCTGCTCTCCCCTGGCTTATTGCAATAGCACAGTGGCTCTCAATGAAGCACTATTTTCTAACCCCAACCGAGGATATTTGTCAATGAATGGAGATTTTTTTTTTTGGTCATTATTTTGAGAAGGGAGTTTTGCTAGAAATACTGCGACATATCCTGCAATGCACAGGATGTGCCCCATGAAACACAGGATTATCTTGTCAAAAATGCCAGTAGTATGTCGTTAAGAAACCCGGCAATAGCTTCCTCCCAATTCGCCCCTAATATTCTGTGCTTCAAAAAGGAACTAACCACTCTTCTGCTCCAGATTCTCCAGTACCTTCCCATGGTACTTGTAATCCTTATCATCACCTATAAGGCCCTAGATAATCCTGATGGTCCCATCTCTGACCAGTCTCTCGCTTGTTCACAGCCACAGTGACATCTCACACATCAAGCAGGCTCTTGCCTCAGGTCATTTGCACTTTGAACAGTTCTCAGATGATGCTCCACTAAACGTTATTGACCACCAGTTTTTCAAATGATGGGCTGACCAGCAAAGCAAACAACATTAAACACAAGGCCTTAACTAGCATACTTTGGCAAAATCAGTAAACTCTTCAAACACTATTGCAGAACACAAAATTATGCTAAATATTAATGTAATAAATTGATGCACTGTTTTGAAGTTATACATTTTATTATCTTTTTAATGACATAATGATTTGTTATAATTTTAATGATAATGAAAGTGATGATAAAGGCCATCACTGATAATGACCATATCTTTATCATGCCACTTAATCCTCTGAAGTACTACCTATAGTAAGAAGACATTATTTCAGTTATTGGTACAGCACAACCTCATTTCTACAGACAGTTTGGACCTGGAACTGTCTCATATATGAAACTCTGTGTGACTGGACCCAAGCCTCTGACTCTTTCGCTGGAGTGAGGGTGAAGCATAGAACACCCTAAGTCAGCAGATTTCCATTGGTATCACCATTGCTATGAAGCTTGCTAAAACTCACTGACCAACCACATCTGACTCTCCAGGGCTGTCTTCCAGGTTTGGGCATATTTGACAAGGACCAAGGAGACTCTGTTGCTTGCTTAGACAGTGTTTATGTAAAATATAAACACTGAATACATAAACATAAGAGTGGCTACAAGTAATTGCCTGTACCGTGAATGTAATTCTAAGCTGATGATCGATTTTCCCAGACTGAAATAGCGAAGCCCCTTTGCAAGCATCAGCAATGATTTCTTCTCAGCCTCTCCATCATTTACTCCATCAACATTCTAGAGACTTCTGTGTTTCAGGCTGTGTTTGGGGTTACAGCCAGAAAGCTGAATGAGGTCTGGGCAGAGATCTGTGCAAGAATGAAAGTCCACCTGCTCTACCCAGGCTGGTAATTAAAGAATCTTGGTTTGCAGTTCTAATACTGGCAGCTAGACGTTTCTTCTTTCTCACATGAAAGAAAGAGAGAAATTAAAAATAAAATTCATGTAGAAATATGTAGTACTGTCATGGGCATGATTTTCCCACATGACTAACTTTTCTCTCATTGCTGAAAAATGTCTACAGTGTAGCTCTTCAATTAAAAAAAGATTCCTCTTTGTACTCTGCCATTTGTCTTCTTTAGCTACATTTTAGTTTAGCGACACTTTAAAACAACAATTATTTGCTTTTCTATTGCACTCATGACAGCAATTCACATTTTCCCTCCAATACAGAGATTCCAAAGTTCATTTTAAATTTGTATGATTACTTTATTTAGAACAGAATTTCTATAAAGAAAATATAAAGAAAAAAGTTTTAAGATTTAAAGTTACTGCATTGTAATATATTTTTTCTATTTTCTTCCTGAGTGGTTAGAGAGCATTTTACTGTGTACAGTATAAACACGAATAATGGAATCATGATTCCTTAGAATGGAGGAAATTTGACTGGATCATTTGGTTAAGTTTCAGGATAGAACAGATTTTTTGGTGAGAGAACTGAGCCTTAAAAATATTTACTTACTATTGGTGATTTGGATGCCTTCCCCATCAAAAAATATTAACATTTTTCTCAAGTAATATTTTCAAGAATTAAGATGTCATCTGGTGATAAATATGTTAAAATAATAACTAAATAAAAATCAGATTCTTTCTATTGCACTATTTACAGGCAAGTTAAGATTTTTGTTCCTTGCCTTTACCTTTTCCATAACTTACTTATTACTTATTAAGCTAGTTATATTGTTTTCTAATAAAAATATGGTAATGCAGTCATATATTGAATCTGATTAAATAACTCTAGAGAATCAGAATATTTTTATATACAGGTAGTATCAGAATATTATATATCATTATGTGTATGAGAGTGTCATAAACTGAGGTAGCAAGATATAATGGAGCTTTGTTTGGTAAATATTATAAAAGCCCAAGAATGACTGTTCACCAAAATTACGCATTTGTCAGCTTTCCCCTGTATCAGATCATAAAAGTTTAATTAGCATTACCCCCACTTCTGTACAAAGTTAGAAAATATGAAATGCCTCCAGATGGTGTGTTTACATGCAATCATACAATCTTCATCATAAGCAGCCATACGGAACCCAGTTGTCCGTCTTGAAAGCTGGCGGCCGTCCAGGCAGAGGGCAGAAAGAGCAGAGGTGAATGAAACGGCAGAGGAAGAAACAGAGCATGAATCAGGCACGGAGGCCGAGCACCACCCACCGGAGGGTGACAGTGGGAGTGAGAACCAGTATGATGACTTGTACACGTTCATTCCTGGAGACAACCCAGAAAATGATTCCCGAGGGCCCCTCGTGAGCAGCAGACCCCCTCTCCCTCCACCGCGACCTGTAACAGCTGCCTTCCAACTGGAAAAACCTCACTTCACATTACAAGGTAAGGTTAAGGTTAAAACAACAACTACAAAACTTTGACACGCTTACATAGCATATAGTGGCGAAGCCATACAAAGATCGACTTTTAAACCCCAGAGAAGCTTTCCTCCTGTTCTTTAACAACTAGGGCCTCAGAAATCAGGTAAGAGATGCCTCCCACTAACTCCTTCCTTTCTTCCTTCCTTCCTCCTTTCCTCTCTCCCTCTCTGCCCGCCCCCCACTTCACTATTCCTCGCTCCCATTCTTCCTCTCCCTCTCTCTTTTTCTTTCTTTGTTCTTCCAGGGAAAAAGTCTCATTACAAAACTTTCTGTAAGTAAAGAAATAAAACTTGGAAGGAGTCTGTAATTCTTCACATAAAACGAACCTCAAGCATCATGTGGTAAAGTAAGCAACGGCTTTGCTTTTAAAAAATACTCTCAGTTTTTCTGACAAAAGAGAAAGGCTAATGTGTTACAGATTTGAAAATGACCTTGGACACTTGATTCAGTTGGTAGCTGCAGGGGAAGCAAGTGGTAAAGGGTCTATCACATGCTGCATTGAGACCAAAGTCAAAAAAATCTGTCTTGCTCAAGTGGAAGAACAACCGTTAAATGGCTGTGACAGTATTTCTTCCCAGATGCAGGAACTAAGGTGTGTCATGGGGTGGGTGATGGGTGGGAGAGGAGGGCAGGGAACCCAGAGGAGCTTCCATATGAGGCTTATCTGCCTGGAATGTTCAACAGCCTGACAGACTTCCATGCTCACTTCTAGAGTCACCAATTACCACCCACTTTATTGATCACTATTTCATGTTTACTTTCCAAATTCATAAAATGGTCTTACAAAGAAAATTTAATAAGAAGGATGAAGGAAATATCTATTATTAAAATATCTATTATTAAAACCCCATTTGTTACTCTAGTTGTCAAGTCCTAAAAGGCTATATAAAGTCTATAAAGACGGTTTTAAAAGTGAATTTTGAAGCTATGAAATTTAGCATTTGTGTCCTTGAAGGCCTTATCTCTATAAAAGTTCAAGTTGATTAACGTGAAACTTTGCTAAGATTATGCACTATATTTAGAGATGGAAAGTACTGCTTAATGGAAAGGATGGGAAGCCTAATGGTACTTCTCTGATTCATTCACCCATTCAGCAAACATTTATTGATCACGTACTGTGCCAACCTCTTACAGACTGTTGAGATAGATCAAGGAAGTAGGGTTATCAATACTGGGAGCGAGGGAGAGATGTAGCTTAGTAGTCCGCTGACAACAAAATTCTAGTATATTTTTCTCACTTTTACAGATGTGGATAATTTTATATAATGATTAAAATTAATTATTAAGAAAGCAAAATTGTCTTATATCACATTAAAGCTCTTAAAGGAGCTAATATTAAATCATATTTTTTCTAATGTCAGTTTCCACATATGGTATGTTGGTTAGGAGGTCTAAAATTACTCCACAGAGAGTAATTTTCACCAGATATCTAGGACCAGAAGTATAATGTTGGCTAATACATCTTCTGAAAAGTACCAAATATAAAAAGCAAATTAATACAAAAACCCCTTCCTTTTATTTAAAACTGTATTTTTACATTTTCAATTCAGCATTACTTTTAATACATTTTTTTCATGGTGCTAATATTGGAAGTAAATGGAAAGTAAAATACCAATCTTTTTTCTTAAAATTCTTTGATTAAGTTCTTTGAAAGTAAGCCGGAAGCTACCACTTATTTTTTGCCAGAGACTTTGTTTGGGTTCTTTGACTTGAGCTAGTGATACCTTCAGGAATTGTTCTTTAAGAGTACCTTCCATGTGCTCTCAAGTAACTGAAAAAGAGGGGCCACCTCATCAGTGCCCTAAGCATCAAATTCCTTATGATGGATTTATGGACATAGTCATTGGAGAAAACAATAATATAGAACATTATAGAACACTTTTCAGTTTATAAAGAACATCCAGTCTCTTTTTATCTTCACAACAAACTTTCAAGGCAACAATCATTATAATGGTCTTTTGACTAAGACCCAAGACCCTAGGGCCCGTAATTAGAATGTGTCAAATAATTCCATGAACAGGTTTCCTGGGATTTTGAGATTCTTATCTTTCTTACACATTCTTTCCCAATTATTTCAAAAATTGGAATTACAGGAGTGATATATTTTTAATCGTTATTCATGAATGTACAACCTGAGTTGAGAAAACTCAGGTCCAACTCCAACATGAAAAGTACAATCTTATACATTGGGAAATGAAAAGTGAAATGTATTATTTCTAGTGCAAGCCCAACTTTAGAAAGAGTTGGGGAAGGAGGTGGGTGGAGGAACAAAGAGAGTTAACAGCTCAGGAAATCAGTTCATAAAAGTAAGATAGTTGACACATTCCACTAAAAATGAAACAATGTGCAAGTGTTTCCCACACACTTAATCTAGTTTCACCTGGGATGCTGTCAGTGAAACAAATCATGAAGTCAGAATCTCAAAACCGTATTATTCATAAGGGAAAAGGCAAGTCGTAGAGATTTTAAAGTTAGTGCTAGGCATGTTGGTGTTCATACTTCTTGCGTTAAACTAACTGAAACAAGCTAAGACTCTGTTGAGAGATGATCTTGGACTCTCCTCTGGTCTCTCCTCATAAGCCTACCCAAAACAATTGCTGACTCTTCTTATAATAATATCCTTTTATTCTGCTCTAACAGCTTGTCTTTCTCCCTATCTCCTAAGTTTTTCCACTAAAATATCCATTAAGTAAACTAAAGTTTTTGGTCAGATTCTCACCAAAGAGAAGGGAGACTAGTTCTCCTTTAGTTCACGGGCATGAATCTCAGAATAACATAGAAAATTAATGATTTTTCAGTCAATAACTGAAATCCTTTCCATTTTTATTGTTCTCAATAATACTTCAAGCAAAACACTTGTCAAAAGGGCACATTTAAAAAAATATTTCTCATTGGTCCGGCAGAGAGAGCCATCCAAATTCTCTTCAACTTATTTATTGACACAGTATACAATATCTTTGTCTTCTAAATAAACTGCTGCTAGAATATTTTAATACATTCCTATAAAAATATGTAAAGATTTTATTGAATATAAAAACCATGGAAGACTGTTCTTTTCATATGAATTAATCTTCAAGCCATTGATTTTCCATGCCATCTTTTATGTCATGAACCCTACTTTCAGTGTCCTTTATCAAAGAATGAGGTATAAGTTGGCTTATAGAAATCAAGAGAGCCAGAGTGAGACGTAGTGTAAGAAACCAAACAATGGTGGTTTTGGCTATTCCCCTCTGTCATTTTCAGAG
Source organism: Mesoplodon densirostris (assembly GCF_025265405.1). Classification (NCBI taxonomy): domain Eukaryota; kingdom Metazoa; phylum Chordata; class Mammalia; order Artiodactyla; family Ziphiidae; genus Mesoplodon; species Mesoplodon densirostris. The sequence continues at coordinate 222,887,037 of NC_082661.1, forward strand.
AAATTGAATTTTAGGCAAAATACCCAGTTTAATCCCTATAAAAGGTAATATGACTTCAAATTTTAAAAAAAATCTGAGAGCATTATGCTTGAAAAACACAAGCTTTCAAAGCATTTGGAATTTGAGGCTTAGTTTTATAATTTGATTTCGATATTAAATCATTCATAAACTATGTGGAAAATATTTATATGCTTATTTATATATTTTCAAAGAAATCCAGGTCTTTAACAAACTTTTTCTGACAAATTAACAGTTACAAACTGCCGCAGGATCTGTTAGTAAATTACATGGTTCACTTTTCTCTTTTGGGAATTTATAGGATAATATATAAATTGTTTGGGGGTGTGGTTCAAGCAAGTGACAGATGGACACCAATAATGCTTAAGGTATGAGTAACCACCACTTAAATGTTTCATAAGCAGGGAAAACGTTGGAAGGCCAAATGGAAAGAAGTCAAAGTTGGTGTGATTCCAGTGCAAGGCATGAAACAGGAGGTGCACCCAGAGGAGAAGAAGAACAGAAAGAAGATGAGAAAGATCAGGAAGAGGAGGAAGACCCGTACACTTTTGCTGAGATTGATGACAAGGAATATGACACGATACTGGCCAAGAGGAGTACAAAGAAAAAACTTGGAAGTCGGTCATTCATTCTGAACAGACCTCCTGCTCCCACACCACGACCCACAAATATCCCTCCAAAAGAGGAAACTACACCTTATATAGCACAAGGTAATTTGTTTTGTTGCTTCTGTTACTGTGTGTGTGTTTTTTTGGGGGCGGCCTCTTTTTGGGTGGGATCTAAAGCCCCAAAGATGAAAAGCATCTTTTTGACTCATAGGTAGGCTGTATTGGACCATTTTTAAATTTAAAAACACGATGAATATAGAAAATCAGAACAATATGTAGGGCTCTGGTCTGTCATTGTGGATTAAGGAGGATAATTTTGACAAACCATCCAAAGCGCATGAAACCGTAGTATGTGTGGAGAAACACTGTTTGATGCTTCTTCCATGATTCTGGAAGAGGGAAGCTCAACACCTGTGAATAATGTGCAACACACGAAGAGAAGGTAGGTACGTTACTTTTTGCCCCTCATTCCATTTAAGATAACTTTAAAAACCTAAACAGTTTTGAGTACTAGATTCTTAGATGTGCAACCCCAGTTCCTCTGATAATTGCACTTCACCCCAATGATTAAGATTTACTTCATCCATGATAGAATTTCTACTTCATTTTAGACTTCAGTTCTCCTTTCTCATCTCAGTTAAATCTAAATAGAAAAATAGCAAATCCCTAGAGCTTTTTTATATCTGTAACCCCAGCAGGATATACTGACTTTGCTGTTCTTTCCTAACATTCTTGTACTCTCTGGTTTGGTGCACTCCATGAGTCCCTAGTGTCTAAGACACGAATTTGATTCATCAGTGTATCGCAGGCACATGCACTGAGTGTCTTTGGGGGTTAAGGTACCATCCTAGAGACTGAGAATGTGGAATAAAACAGTGTCTGCATCCTTGAGGAGTTCTAGGCAACAGCTATGCAAATAAATATACAGTACAATTTGACCCTTTATTAGAGATTTTTGAACAAAATGTTTGGAATGAAACAAATTTTGGGGTGACAACTAAAGCTGAGAGGCAATATATTATACATTCAAATAGCCTAAACCGGGTACCCAAACAGAGTATTTAAATATATACCACAAATCCACTCAAAAAGAACACAGTTACTTATCTGTGCTTAACATGTTCAAAGGAAACCATTCTATTGTTTAAGCGGTATGTGTTGAGAGGTTTGTATAAGAAAATGTAGCAGGTTTTTTACCAATGTACGAGATATCTACTTAACAGTGATCTACTGCTGATAATGTTCAAGACACTATTATAAAAAAGGAAACAACAACAAATTAATAAAGGTTTCAGCTAAAATGTCAGCTGGAACAATTATCTAGAGTATTAAGGGAGGGAATAAGCTGTAATTAAAACTTCTCAGATTGTCTACGATAGTGGCTCTAGGATATTACAGTCAGGCCTTCATATCCGTGGATTCCACATCTGAGGATTCAACCAACTGCACATAGAAAATATTCAATAAAAGAAAATTCCAGAAAGTACCACAAAGCAAATCTGCCTCCAGGGCAACTGCTTACATAACATTTATATTGTATTTACAACTATTTTTATAGCATTTACATTGCATTAAGTATTATACATAATCTAGAGTGACTTAAAGTATACGAGAGGATGTGCAGAGGTTATCGGCAAATACTATACCATTTTAGAAAAGAGACTTGAGCATCTGCAGATTTTGGTATGGGGGAGGGAGGTCCTGGAACCGTTTCCTTGCAGATGCCAAGGGACCACTGTACTAGCTCTTTGACAAGGTTACTAAATCCCAGTAAATAATTTTGAAGAGGGAAGTTAGATATATAACTCAATAAAAGAATTTAGTTATATTCTGGAAATTTTTGAAGAGGTACATCATCTTCTGTATCTCAATCTCTAGGGAGTTCTCAGGACCACAGTATAGACTCCCATGTTGTGTTTCTCTGCTTTTTCCTCTTTATCTTGTCATCCTTCTATCAACTGTCATATTCTTTTTTTTTTTTTTTTTTTGCGGTATGCGGGCCTCTCACTGTTGTGGCCTCTCCCGTTGCGGAGCACAGGCTCCGGACGTGCAGGCTCAGCGACCATGGCTCACGGGCCCAGCCGCTCCGCGGCATATGGGATCCTCCCAGACCGGGGCACGAACCCGTATCCCCTGCATCGGCAGGCGGACTCTCAACCACTGCGCCACCAGGGAGGCCCAAACTGTCATATTCTTATCTTCCATGAGTGCATTCTTGTTTTCCATTTGTTCTTGTTCTATATCATTCTTTTCTCTTTCTTTAGTGGTGGTGCAGGCAATGAAGTTCAATATCTTTGTCATGGCTTTTGTTTCATTTTGCTTTGATTTGAGCTTTTAAATTTCTGTGATTTTTATTTTTCTTTCGTTCTCATATTGTCTGTATTATCTTTGCTTGTTGTTTGTTTCATCTGGAATGCTTGATACCCCCATAAAATATCTGACTATTCTTAGCGATGCTTTCATGTTAAAGAATGTAGCACCAAAAATCTGAATGGAAACTCTACTTGCTAACTTGTGGACTGCACTGTAGGGTAATGAGGTAACCAGCTTTTTCATTGAATTAGCCCAAAGTGTTAGTTTAGATAGATCTATTCTCTACGTTTTTCAATATTTCTAGAATAAATTCCAACTAACTCTAGCCTACATTTTATATACCTGGTTGCCAGCACACTGATGTCAGAGTGTGGGAAAAACCTGGGAAATTTCACCGCTCAGAGTGCACTATTTAACTTGTTCTGCTCCCCCTGTTTTCAGTCCAGTGTATAATTCCTTCCACCCACTGTGCCTTGTGTGCTACAGTCAGAACTACTTCTATTCAGTTTCTCCAGGAACAAACCATCCATCATAGATGATTGCCTCATTTCATTAGAGAAGGAATTAGGGACAATGACTGCTTTAGACTGTCAACCAAGCCCCATATTAAATAAGAGAACTGAGATGGTTCTCCTCCTCATTCATTTATTTATTAATTACATAAAGATTGATTGAGTACCAAATGATAAAGTCTTGCTGTGTGTTAATTATGTAAATCCCCTACATAACAGTGGTACAATTTGTCATTTATACACACACATACACACACACACACAGGAACTTTAAAGAATCTTAGAAATCTTAAGTTTCTAAGAACTTTTAAAGGCTATTTATCTCATCCCAAGCCCCAACACCCTTCAACATTGACAAGAAATCTTCCATTCAATTACACATCTAATTTGTTCTCACAACATTTGGGTTATATGCAGACAGGAATCAGTGTTACATTCTGTGATTTTGTTTTTGTTTTTGTTTTGCACCTAAGTATATAAAAGCACGTATGGTTATTTTCTCCATATTTCAGATTAGTAGCAAAAACTGAACTGTAAATGAGGTCATCAAAGTCCCTTTCCATTATTTCTTCCTTTTCTCTTTCACTGGAATATACTTGCTTGCTTCTTCCTTTTATGCTATTGATTGTTGATCATTCTGTGCTCACATGAGGAAAACATTACCTCATCAGCCAATTCTTTTGTGATGTTCTTTGCATTTCACAGGGTAAATGTCTTTCATCACGGCTTCCTTTTTTTTTTCCTAGCTCAGGCAAATCTATTAAATAGAATATCCACCATTTCCCAGAAAGCCATCCATTCAATTAGAAGAACATTAATTTACCCCAATTCTTGCCAGAGCACAGAAATTGTAGCAGAATGCTGGCACATCCAGGGTGTGTTACAGTAGCCAGAAGAGAAGGATGTGGAGTAGGGGATGGAAAAAGAATGCAGGATGCATAATCCCAACTTACTATTTCAGAAACTCAAGAAAGTTATAGCAAAGTGACTAGGCAAATAAACCAGAGAGATACAGTAAAATAATGTTGGCTTTTGTGAGATAATGGGATATAGATAGATATACACACACATATATATATATACTGCATTACATATATATATATATATTCCAAACCTATATATATATATATATATATATATATATATATATATATATATATATATATATATATTGGTTTCTACCCTCAGTTCCTGACACAGAGCTCCTGAAACCCTTGTAATTTCCTGGGTGGTAGGCGTGTTTTTCTAATGAGGCGGCTCTGAGTGGACTCCTGGATGGCTCCTGGAGGGGGGTTAGTATGGGAAAGTCCAAGTAGTAATTAGAAGCTTGGAATCTTCAGCCCTAATCCTATTCTCTAGAGAAGGGCAAAGGACTAAAAATGGAGTTAATGATCAATCATGCCTATGTGAGGAAACCTCAATAAAACCCTGATATATTAGGGGTTTCCAGGAGCTTCCAGGTTGACAAACAGGTCCACATAGGAAGGGTGACACACCCAAGCTCCATGGGTACAGACTTACCTGTACTGGGGACTCCCAGACCTTGCCCTATACATCTCTTTATCTGGCTGTTCATCTGTATCCTTTATCATATTCTTTAAAATAAGTGTTTCCCTGAGTCCTATGAGCTGCTCTAGCAAATTAAACCTGAGGAGGGGGTTGTGAGAATCTCCAATTTGTAACCAAATCAGACAGAAATTGTGGGTAACCTGGGAATCCACCACTTGGGATTGGCATCTGAAGTAGAGAGGAAGCAGGCTTGTGGGACTGAGCTCTTAGTCTGTGGGACCTGACACTACCTCTGGGTAGATAGTCTCAGAATTGAATGAAATTGAATTCAATTGTAGGATATCCAAATAGTGTTGAAGGGCTGCTTGGTGGGGGAAAATCCGCTCATGTTTGATGACCAGAAGCGTCTGAAATGAAGTGTGACAGTAGAGGAGACACACGGGAAAGAAAGGCCCAGGAGGAAAAGTGGGTTTTCCCAATGCTGCTTTGCAAGGAGGATTCAGATTCACTGATATTACCTAAGTAAATAACTTCATATATCTGAGATGCAAATTCCTCATTGTAAGTTGGGAATAGAAATAACATCTACTTTAAGGATTGCTGTAATCTTTAAGGGAGATAAAATTAACAACTACTCAGCACAATACTTGGTATGTGATATACACTCAATAGATAATAATTAAAAGCAATTCTACTTTGTCTTTCCTCAGTTTCTGGCCAGACGGTGACTTTGATTAACTTTAAATTCTAGAAGAAGTGTGTGCTTCCTGGATTCTGGAGAGTTAGAAGTTAAGGAAACTATTACAGATGGAATTGGGGTCAGGATATCCTTTCCTCTAAAGGAACAAGTTGGCTTAGTCTACTCCTTATGATAATAATTATTAGGCAACTTTCATGATAATTTCTAATTCATGAAATAATCCTGCATAGCTGGCATTAATAGACTCATTTTAGAGATATGGAGGGAATTCCCTGGTGGTCCAGTGGTTAGGACTCCGTGCTTTCACTGCCGAGGGCCCTGGTTGGGGAGCAAAGATCCCACAAGCTGCACGGCGTGGCTGGAAAAAAAAAAAAAAAGAGGTACTTTTCCTAAAAAGCAAGGTATACAATAAATAAATAATTTTAAAATAGAGATATGGGGGCTTCCCTGGTCGCACAGTGTCATGAGAGTCCGCCTGCCGATGCAGGGGACACGGGTTCGTGCCCCGGTCTGGGAAGATCCCACATGCCACGGAGCAGCTGGGCCCGTGAGCCATGGCCGCTGAGCCTGCGTGTCCAGAGCCTGTGCTCCGCAACGGGAGAGGCCACAACAGTGAGAGCCCCGCGTACCTCAAAAAAAAAAAAAAATAGAGATACGGAAACTGATGTTTAGTGAGTTTCAGTGTCTTGCCCATGATGATAAAACTAGGAAGGGGAATATGTGTGATTTGGACCCGACCCAGCTCAATCTGGCTACCACATTTGTACACATGGTAGGACAAATCTTCTTTCTTGATGTATTTATTTCTGGGTCATTAGTTAATATTTATTTCTTCCTTCTAACCCATAAGATCCATAAAAGAAGAGACCAACCATTTGTTTTTGCCCTTCAAAACCTCATCTGTTTTTGTATCTTTGGTGCCAAGCTCAGTGCTGAATTCATAGCAGAAACCATGAATATTTGATGAATATTAATTGAATGAATACAAGGACGAATAAATGATACAAGTAACAAGAACTACATCAATGTGGGTAGAATAGGAGACTTCACTAACACTACAGAGGATGGTCAGAAGAATAAATCAACCTAGTAATTCCTAAATTTCCCTTTTTAAAAAAAAATTATTTATGTATTTATTTATTATTTTGGGCTGTGTTGGGTCTTCGTTTCTGTGTGAGGGCTTTCTCTAGTTGCGGCGAGTGGGGGCCACTCTTCATCGCGGTGCGCGGGCCTCTCACTGTTGCGGCCTCTCTTGTTGCGGAGCATAGGCTCCAGACGCGCAGGCTCAGTCGTTGTGGCTCACGGGTCTAGTTGCTCCGCGGCATGTGGGATCTTCCCAGACCAGGGCTCAAACCCGTGTCCCCTGCATTGGCAGGCAGATTCTCAATCACTGCGCCACCAGGGAAGCCCTCCCCTCTTTTAAACCATCTAAGTACTCCTAATGAAGAGGGGATCCTGTACCTAAGGGGACAAAGTTCTAGGATATTCACTTAGAGCAAGCATTCTGCTTTCACACAGCATAACATACCAGAGAGAATCTCTATTTCCACCATCACCACCATCTCCTATCCCCAGAAATGTAACTTATTAATACATAATTGAATCCATGGTTCATTTTATTAAGAGATATGTTTCTGGATTTTTTATTCCGTTCTTGTTATACTAAACCTAATTTTATATTAATAACAGTGAAAAGGATAATTCATTTTTCTTAAAAAGTTTTTAAAGTCTACCTGCTTTCAAAAATCATATTCTCTCCATCTTTTTCTCCCTATAATATTGGAAAGGATCGGGTTCATTAAGCTTCAAGAATATAGAGGAATTAACATGGATTCACAGTCCTTCTTAGTGACAAAATTCTTGATTTAAGACAAATCAAAGAAAGAAATGAGCACTTTTCATAATATAGATAGATGGGTAGTAAAACTATATCCATAAATCATGCAAAGAGATGACTGCCTATTTGGGAAATTTTTTCAACATCAAAGGACAATTTCCCATTTTCCCCTCACACAACTAATAAAACCAAGATCCTTCTTCAGAGTCCATGTTGCTGAATTGGGGTAGAATATAATTTCCCTTTCAATTGCTACTGAGTTGCCCTTGGCATTTTACAGGGCAACAAAGTTGTCTACGACCTTTTTGAGAGCTGCTCAGCTACTGGGACCCCAAAATGTCAAGTACAACTCAGTGGCTCTCAGAAATTTTCCACTTGCAATTCACTTGTACTTGAAATTGATCACATACAATGCAATGGAAATGCAAACAGAAAAAAAAAAACCTTATAGAATCTCTTAGGAAAATTAATCCATATCATCATAAATGTGGCAGGATGGATTGGCCTCTATCCTCATTAGTGAAGAAATATTGTCAAGTGGATTAAAGTAAGCCTTAGATCAAATGCCCTTGGTTCTACTTTCTGGCCTGGTGACCTTGTCCAAACCATGAGCTTTAGGACTTTGTATATATATCACAGGTGGTCTCAGGATAGAGGACATATTTATCATCTATTTGTAAGCCCAGTGTCCCTGCCTTCCCCATGAATTTCTGCCTGCCTCCTTTTCCTGATAGAGTACTGGCAAAGCTCTGACAAGGAGCAGTTGTTCAGACCTGTGCTCACATTGGGAATTCTGGTCTTTTTCCCCTTAACATACGATGCTCCTGGAGTCTCTGTTAAATTTGTCTTTTAGTAGAAGCCCAATTGGCCTAGAGTAGCAGTTGTTAACGGGTGGTGATTTGCCTCCCAGGAGACACTTGGAGACATTTGGCAATGTTAAGAGACATTTTGATTGTCATGGCTAAGACAGTACTGCTGGCATCTATGCTAGGCCACAAAACACGTCTCAACAAATTTAAGAGGATAGAAATTATATCAAGCATTTTTTCCAACCACAGCGGTATGAAGCTAGAAATCAGTTACAGGGGAGAAATGGGGAAAACACAAACATGTGGAGACTAAGCAACATGCTACTAAAAAAAAAAAAAAAAAATGGGTCAGTGAAGAAATCAAAGAGGAAGTCAGAAAATAAAATGAAATGAAAATAAAAACACAACGTTCCAAAATCTATGGGACACAGCAAAAGCAATTCTGAGAGGGAAGTTTAGAGCAAAACAGGTCCACCTCAAGAAACAAGAAAATCTCAAATAAGCAGCCCTGTCCTTTTGAAATTTTCAATCTGCATTTTTGTAGTTTGAGTCTTATTGGCAGAACTAGTATTTAATATTTGTTCAACGTGAACGTGACCAGATCCTACTGGTTACTTCTTAGGACAGCAATATTTCCTGATATAAGAGAAAAGAAAGAGGCCAGAGAAATTACTCTTGGTAATCACCAAGCATGAACCAAAAGGTGAACTCATCACGGCTTCTAGAGTATCGCAGTGACTTCCTAACAACCCAAACCACTTCTCTTTGAAACAAAAAGAAAATTACCAGGGATGTTACTGGAGGAATGTCTACACTAATATCATTTTTTATTGAATACAAGTGTTCAGGAAGTAAAATCAAGCAGTGAGCACACGTGAAATCATATGGGAGGAAACGAGCCCCTAGTCCAGTGTTCTGCAAGCAGTAGGTGTTCAATACATGTTGCCTGCCTGGTAGCAAAATGAAGGAAGACCTGCCTACCCAGTGGCGGAGTAGAGACTTTGCTAGTAAACTCATTACAATGGCCTCAAGCTCTGATTACACAGAATTCCATAAATCAATGGCTCTCTTTCTCTCAATGTCCCAACTTCCTGGATAAGAAACACTTCAAGAATAGAAATATTCTTATTTGCATCAAAAAGGAAAAATAGGCAAATAAAAACAGTTTGTATTCTGCTCTAATGAAAATTCAGTTCCTTAGAAGTAGAAAAAGTAATTTAGAGTGAGATTTCCTGGTTTGGGAGAGGATTTTTATGGGAACACGTCTGTCAGACTTAAAGTTTCCATTACACACTGGCAAGAAAATTAATGTTTTCTCCTTAGGAAACCAAAGCATTCATTGATATTTCCACTGCATTAGAACTTCTATGCTATTTTCCTTCCTGCAGATATGTACTTTCCAACTTCCCATCGCCACCAGTCTCCCGAGTACACTGTAACCACATCCATGACCTCATGTGTGCTGGCTGATCATTTGTAGATTCTCCCCTCCCACTCCCCAAAAAGAAGCCACAACTCCTGACTATATATGTCTGCAGTCAGTAAACTACTTTCAGGTGAAAGACCTTCATGTTATGTGCCTAATGTGACTGTTTCTGTGTGTAGCCATGACACCCCTAGCGTGCCTATTCAAATGTGGTGACCTGTGTTTGATAAATTTGTTGAAACTGGCAACCCATGACTACTGCTAACAGAATGAAATGGTGCTTTTAAGCTGACTGGAGTGCTCGGTCTATCTTGATCCATTTGCAAAGAGGCTACATCTCTTCTCTGAGCTTGGATTTGATCAGCCAGTATGACTACTCTTAGGGTTAGAACATTCTGTTCCCTGCCTTCACTGGCTAGACAAAGGGGTTGTTTACACTGCTTTCCTTTACCTCACTCGGCCTTTTTGTAATTACCGTTCACAGGGTGCAAGTTGGGGGAACAAGGTAGGAAGAGTCAGGCTACAGAGGTTGCATTATGACCCTTGCCCTTCTGATTGTTTCTTATCTGTGTCCTCTCTCAGGAGTAGGCCCTAATGACACATTTGACTTTTGCTTAAAATAATACAGCAAAATGGAGGGCAGTATGGAAACGGGCCGCATTTTATTTACCTTTGCCTCCTTAGGACCTAGCACAGCACTTAGCTACCTAGTGAGCAACCTAACGAACGTTTGCTGCGTGTTTAAGAAACATACTGCTGCCCTCTATACTGAGGACCGGAAGCACAATACAGACTTGTCTATTTCACTTTATGTCAAATCCCTAGTTTCAAGAATTATCATCAGTGATAGGTATGCAGCTCTAAACAGCATTTCACTTCACACTTCTAATGGGCATGGAACATCAAGGGGTTTGTGGTTTATAATTCATATCTTTATGAATGCATTTGGCTACGCATTACACAGACTCTCCATTAGCTTAGCCACTTACAAAACAATTCCAAATAAGCTTGATCAGATTTTCAAAGACGGGCAGCCCTGGAAGAATCTGTTTGCTTGAACTAGGCCACTAATGAGGTTGGCGTGAAGAACGTTCTTGCAGAAGCAACCTGGAAAGACAAGCAGTGCAAGTGAATTCGTTACATTTCACCTTCTCCCCCTCCTCTGCTCTTCTGATAGTTCTGCTTTGCTTAACATTTTGAATATTTAATACCATGCTCATTTTTTTCCATTCGGTGTCATTTCTATTCTAGAGAAAATTTTATAGAACTCATTCCACCAAATATTTAAAATAAATGGGGGTGGTATTTGGGGCATTTGCATTGTTTGAGATTATTGTGAACCTCAAAAATTGTTTTTCTTTATGGACTTTTTTAATGTTTAAAGGTAGTGACAGCTACTAATAATGCATTCATTAGTCTTTCTCATCAAATTCCAATTTTAGGTAGGAAGAGAAAAATAAGGTTTCACTAGGGCAGAGTCATCAAAATTGACGTTGTTTCATAATTGCCTTCATAGCATCATTTGAACGTTGACGCAATAAAATGCGGTCAAAAATAATATTCTCCAGGAATTCAAACACATAGGGACAGGACTGTCTCCATATATTATGAAAAACTAACATTGGTCTGTGATTTAACTTGCTAGTGTTCCTGTTAGTCTAAGCCCCCAGTAAAAAGAATCTCCCCCTCAAAACATAGCATTCTATTTAAATTCGTGTTCATTTGAGAATTTATCCAGGCCATTTGGCCTGGAATGACTTGGGGGAAAAGAACTGGTATTGTTTTGGAATATAAGAACCGAGTAAGACACTAGAGGTCATCTCATCTAAGCCTTAACTTTACTGGCAAAGGAAATAAAGGCCCAGAAGGAGAAAGCCATTTTCCCATGCCATGCATGTTAATAATATTAAGACAAAACTATACCCCTTCCACTGTGCCAAGCAGATTAGCATTCTAGTATATAGGTTGTTTTTCAGTTGCTCTATGTTTAGAACAGAATCTCATCTTACCAAAAATCCTGTTGTATAAAAATACATACCTTCCATATATAAATCTGAATGATCCATACCCAGTGCTTGGTTCTCCCTATATCATGGATTTTATAGTTACCTCTCATAAACGTTGTGTGGGTGAGATGGTAAACACAGAATGTATAAAGCTTTCTAAAGCAAAGATTTCGCTGGTAGAAGCAATTTAAATGTTTCAGCTAATATTCACTGTAAAAAGAAAGATTGACAAAGTCTGGAATTTTATATCTATGTATTCTTTGCCTAAGGCTAATAGAGCATGTGTCCTTGGTATGCATGTTTGCATCGGTGATCATTTGGATGGGCTAGCTCTTTCTTCAAGAAACAAGTTAATATAGGTGTCTTCCCAAGATTAATTTATATTCAAAAACACGTCCCAACTTTCATAACAATGAGAAACAGTGTGTTTGGCAATATGCTAGTTGAGTTCATGTAAGGAAATGAGGCTTGTCTATAGGTGAAAGGAGGATAACAGTTGTAGTAGGTGGAGCTGGAGGTGAGTTAGGAGGGAATTTCAAGGGAGGTTATTGTGGTAGAGAGGATTTTTGTACTATGGGGCATGACTTAGTGCCCATCCTGCTCTTAATGAGTTCTGTTATCAGCACTTTCATCATCATTCTACTCAGAGTACCCCTACTCTCCCACCCCAATCCTCCGCCCCGTCCCAGGCTGTTCTAGCTACAAACGCTGCTGAAATGTCAACAATAAATAAATATGCTGCTGTCTTCTTAATCTAGGAACTGAGCATGTTTACCTGTTTAACATTTACTGTATTTCACACAGTCTGGACATTTGTTGTCAACAAATGTATTTCAATAAAATATAAGGTGTAAAATGATTTTTAACAAATGCCAAAAAGCTGGAAAAAAAATTCTAGTACTCCATAGCTTCAAAATTTATCAGAGTTCTTAAAACTTATCAAATAATATACTTTTTATTGGAAGAATTTATTTTCTGAATTTATCTTTGGATTCAGATTATTTCCCACATTAATGATGCCAGATTACAGCTTTTTTTGTCTGAGACAGTCTCAGTTACTATCTTAACAATACTGGCGAAAAAGCACAGAGTGTCTGCATGTTATTAAAATTTCAAAAGTGTTTTATTCTTTCAAGACTTTCCGAACTGGCCAATGAAAAAAGTCAAGCACCACTTATAAAAATGTTTTTATTATCCTAAAATATATTCACATACCATATATCCATCAGTATATTTTATTTGAGAAAAAATGTAAGCCACAAACCCAGAACTTGCCAGTAAGTTATATTTAGCATGTTTTCGAAATACTAACTTGAAGCAGAAAATTGATTTTCAACCAAAAATGTTATTTCATGTGTATAGTTTCTCTTAAACACATCATACTTTGAAAGTATTTTCGCTTCTCCTGTTTGAAGGACAGAGCAGAGTACCCTTTTTCTTGACAACAGCTGGCAAAGTATATGTGCTTAATAAATAATTATTGATTTGATATGGCTTAGGGAACTTTCTTAAATTTGAAAAAAATGCTATCTGGATTCATCACAGATATGACCTTGATATTAGATTGGTTTAAAGAATACTAAGACCAAAGGCAAAGATCCAGAATAACTGCTGGGGTGCATCTCCCAGGAAGAGTGCTGAAGCACCATCCCCACTCCCACTCTGATGTGCCTCAGCCAGATTGTCCTAGGAACACCTGGGGAGCTGCTAGGAAGAACAGGAGACCCAAGCATGTTGGAAATGCCCTAAAGTTCTTTGTTAACCCCCTCTCTATAGCTCCTTCTTTATCTTTTTTTTTCCTTTTGACGAGCATACTTACTTTACAGTTTCTTTCAGATCGTTTTATTACATCTAGTTCTTGGTATGCTGTTTTGCTAGGTTTGTCTCATTGTGGTTTGTCTCCTCATATGATTTGTAATTTTTTTGATTGAAGTATAGGTGATATATACAATGTTCTGTAAGTTACAGTTGATATATACAATATTCTGTAAATTACAGTACAATATAGTGATTCACAACTTTTGAGTTGGACTCCATTTATAGTTATTATAAAATATTGGCTATATTCCCGTGTTGTACAGTACGTCCTCAGTTATGGACGAGAAGAGCAGCAGTGCTGTGAAGAACCAAAGCAACAGTATGAAGTGCAAGGCTTGAGGGTCCAACTCAACATCTCCACTAACATCTCCACTATCACTGCAAAATTACATAGCCCTTTTATATGTTAGTTATTTCCACCTCTCTCATCTATAAACATATGACATCGGACTAAATCTCCAAGGCCTCTTTCAGTTCCCAAACCCTATAGTTTAGACTACCCATAAAAAATAAATGGAAGTCTGGGATGTTCAGTCTCTAAAGTCAAGCTCTAAAGGCTACAGACTTCCTCGTTAACAAATACCAGAAGGTATACGGAACTTTGTGGGTGCTCAGTAAATATTAAACAATCAATTTTATCTTTCATCTGCTGACTGGGGTAATGCTGACTTGTCTCACAGAATTCCATGTAAGAAATAATAAATGAGAACAAAGTACTTCTCAGATAACGAAGTAATTCGAATAAGCTGCTTTAATAGGTCTGAGGTCGAGCTAGATGATGCAAGAATAAAGTATCTTTTTTATTATTACATCTGGGAATCCAGCAGTCTTTTCATCTGTTTAAGAAGCAACAGTCTTTATCCTTGCTTATCACCAAAAAGTCAGCATGAGTAACTTCTGTGCAAATGGAATTTTTCATGTGATTTTTAGCATTTATCACTTTTAACAAAATGCAGCTTTTATCTTTACCTGATATCAAAATGGAATCATATCTTGATTTAAACAGTTTAATGAGGCGTTCCATCAGCATTATACTACTCTGTGCAAAGAAAATGCTTTCTGAAATGACTGATAAGCTGCACAAATGAGAAAACTGTAAATTTAGTAATCCTCCTACTCAAAAAATAATACAAATTCAGGAATTGTTACTAAGGAAAATGAAGTATTGCATTCTAATTTCCTACAGTCCTCCACAGTGTGTTCTTTTTTATGTTTATGTTCAATAAATAATCTGTGTTCTATTTTTTACAGTGTTTCAACAAAAGACTGCCAGAAGACAATCTGATGGTGACAAGTTCCATGGCCCTAAGAAACAAGGTACTAACATGAACGTCAGTTTATTTAATAATCTCTAAGTAAGAGTTAAAGAAATCTTATGAATATTGAGTAAAGTCTCCTGCTATAGAAGTAAATAATTGTGTACTTGGCTAATTTTACTGTTAAGTCAGTCAGTGTCTTACCCAAATATAATTTTTGCATAGTAAGATTAATGCAAGAAAATTATTTTAATTAACAAAGGCAAGAATTTAACAAAGGCCTTACTAGGATATTTGTGGTGATGCTGATAATGCTGTTTGTTATCAGAGCTCCAGGAGGGTCAAGTAAGACAAGTTCTCTAACATGCCTCAGAGACCTTTGGAGAGAAGCCTCTGGAACCTAACTTGGTAGGAGGGGCAGATGATTGACGCCCCCATGACGGGGACCAGCATGGGTTTTCTGTGCTCTGCATTGAGCTCCAGTCAAAGATTGTCTCGCTGTTCTCTTGCCTTAGGTAATGGACCCACCATTTATTGGAACAATTATTTGTCATGCAGAAAAGAGCTGAACACTGTAGCTCAGAGGCATCTCACACAGGAGGAATGTTTTCCTCTTGCTCCATAAGGAGGCAGCTGCCTCCAGTCTTTCCTGACACACTTGGTTCCTATTGAAAAGAGGTACTCTGGCAGGTTATTTATTATGATGTTTTTCTGATAGTAAATCTTTGGTTAAAGTTCAAAAATGAAAAACATAAAAGGTGGCAGAGGTGGAGGTAACACTGGATGACTCTGATAATCAATGAGCGTGTGCAGATGCTTTTAACCTCAACCCACGTTTGAAATAACATCACTCCAAAATAATATTACCTTGAAATTGTTACTCATAAATCATTGAGAGAGACATTAAAATAAAACTGGGAAGTTATTTCACCAGCAGCCACTGACCACTTCCATAGCCTCTTTGTGTGCCATTGTGAAAATAGCAAAGTGCTGATTGCACCAACTTCTGACACCCACTGACCTATTAAATACGGAACCTCATGGACTTGCTCCTGGGATGCTATGGATCATCCTCCAAACAAAGGTGTGTCCTTAAATGAGTGATCATCACCCATCACTTCAAGTGGCATTTCTCACGGCAGCGAGGTTGTACTTAGATCATTCTTCCAATTACGTATGTGGTGTTTGAATGCAGCACATGATGGACCTGAACTTCCAGTCTCCTACAAATCACTTGGATAGACTACTTATAAATTTGTATGCAAAAAACTCTCCTTATGGGACAATTTTTCATTTCTAGTGATTTCTTAGTTTGAAGGGAAAGATATATCTTTTTAAGTATACTATTAGCCTCCCACTGAGCCTTTAGCTCTCTCAAGAAATAAATGCAGACCTCCATGTGAGATCATTGTACAATTAGGATCAAACAGTTATTGAAGAATTAAATAGAGAAGATTATTCCTATCTGGACTCTTCCACATACCTCACAGAGCTTTGAAAAGAATAGAGAGGGGACGCTTTGAGCTCTTTGGGAGAAAGTTTCCCTAAAGCATTTTTAACAAATTATTCAATTATTATATTTTAATTAAATTATGTTAGAATTAGGAGGATGATGTGAAGAAGGCCACAGGAGATGAAAGAAGGGGACAAGTAGCAAGTGTAATGAAGGGCTCCTCAGAATGCCTGATCTGTCATCCTCTGGTTGTCCCACAGAGAGCAATATAAGAAAAGGCTGCTAATGTTTTTGAAGCCTAGAAGAAACCTATTAGTATTCTACCATCTGTATAGAAAAAAATAGTCCCTTCTGTACTCAGAATAAAAGGGGGGGAGAGAATGGTGAAAGGAAACAAGAACCTAAATTATAAAATATTTTACTGGATTAACATCTGTCCATATCTTGTTACTTAATTTGCTTCCTCAAGATCAATGATGACCAGATTTTTTTAATTCTTGGGGGCTAGAATACTGAAAATTCTAATCAAACTTTTGTGTGAATTTTTCACTCTCTAGATATTTCAGTCCAATTATTGATGATATTTTTGATTAGTCACCTTAGAGCAGTTCCCCTAGATTCCTTTAATTGTGGACATTAGTAATTCAGCAGAATGGAAAAGATTATTGTTCTGTTTTCAAGGAGTAGAGGGATATTAAATCCTATGAAATGTTAGGGGGAAAAAACCTTCCTGCTAACTACAGTCTGCAGGGAAATCAGAATCTAGCATGAGAAAAACATAATTAAGAATAATGGGGTGGGGGGCTTCCCTGGTGGCACAGTGGTTGAGAGTCTGCCTGCTGATGCAGGGGATATGGGTTTGTGCCCCAGTCCGGGAAGATCCCACATGCCGCGGAGCAGCTGGGCCCATGAGCCATGGCCGCTGAGCCTGCATGTCCAGAGCCTGTGCTCCACAACGGGAGAGGCCACAACACTGAGGGGCCCGCATACCACAAAAAAAAATAATAATAATGGGGAAGGCTTTGAAATTAAAGAATTAAGTACCTAATGGACTTCCTCTGTCCAGCCATTTTTCTCTAAATCTTTTCAGATATTTATGACCATCCAGACCATGGGACATACTAGACAATCAAAACTACTTATTCCTAGAGCCACCCTGGTGGCGCAGTGGTTGAGAGTCCGCCTGCCGATGCAGGGGACATGGGTTCGTGCCCCGATCCCGGAGGATCCCACATGCCGCGGAGCGGCTGGGCCCGCGAGCCATGGCCGCGGAGCCTGTGTGTCCGGAGCCTGTGCTCCGCAACGGGCGAGGCCACAGCAGTGAGAGGCCCGCGTACAGCAAAAAAAAAAAAAAAAAAAACTACTTATTCCTAAATTAATGAATACTCTTCAAATACCCTGGGATTTCATGGTGTAATAGGAAAAACAGTGCATGCTTCACCAACGATAATCTCTTCATTTGATAGAGAACAAAAAGACCCTTTTGTGAAGTGTTTGTCAGAGTCAAGATTTTTTTAAAGGGACTGGACAGGTTCTCTAAAGGTTAAAGAAATTATTCAATTATTTTGCTATATGCTGGAAGGAAAGGGGATTATGAGAGCCAACTATTTTCCCACTGAAAGTATAGGCATTTCAGATGCCCTGTGATGAAGACTGCCAAGGGATTGCCAGGAAGTTACATTATTGCTAAGTCAAGGAATTTTCCTGAGGAACAGAAAAAAATTAATTGGCACCATTTCCATGGAAACTCAACAGATTTCTTCAACTCAATTTTCACATCCTGGAAAAAATATAAGAAAAATGCTGAGGACTTTGGATCACAGATAAAAGTTTCCATCAAAATACATTTTTTAAATCAGTTTTTCCAAGTTGCTTTTAAAATTAGAAAAATTTTACATCACTGCCAGCGTGTTGTCCCCAGAATGTGCTGCTACCACACCTCCACCCACTTCCCAAAACTGAGCCTCACAGAGCAGTCAAGGGTTTGTTCTTCAACGTGGCAAACCAGAGAACTGAATTTGTCAGTGGGTTTGGAATCAATTAGAGTTTTGATGTCTGAGTCCTGTTAAATAAGCTCATGGAGGACTGATTTATAACCCCCAATCCCAACGGATTAAATCTGTTTTATGGGAAGATTTCTTCCCAGTGACAAGAATGCTTGTATTCATTAGACCCTTGCCAAATATTAATAATAAAGTTTTTATAAAATATAATTCGTAATTAGAAGACTACTAGGTGAACATGATCAAGTCAAAGGGTGCTGGAGGAAAGTAAGGGCTTTGAGGACATGGAAATATATGGTTAATTTTCCGTGCCTCACAAAATCATATAGCAGTCTAGGGTCAAGATTGCTCACGTCTCCCAGACCTGTTTTTCTCTGTTACATCTTTTTCTTAGGCTATGCCATGGGGCCTTTTCTATCTTCACCGAAATCATCCCCATTTTATCAACATAGTGGTACCTCAGAGGTGAAGAATGGCAATTGATGATGTTTAGCATTCTTAGCATTCTTAACTGCCTCTGTGTAATCATGGTTCATGGCCACAGATATGCCCAGCCATACAGTGAAATAATAATCATCTCATCAAGCATGTGTTGTTGCTGTCATGCTTGGATGGCAAACCATTTTTTTTGAGGTGTGGGGTTAGGTGGGAGGTAGGAGGAGCACGTCCACCCTAACCAGCTGCCTATACCAGTGACTCTCAATCCCAGGTGAGCATAAGAGTTATCTGTGGAGCTTCTAGAATTTAGTTGCCTAAGTCCTACCTTAGACATGGACTACAAGTAGAACACATGAGAATAATAATATGCTATAATAATCTTAAACCAACACACAAAAAACAAAATGTAACCAAAAGAAACTGTTTGAAAGGCCATATTATGGTCAGATTTGGCCTCTAAATATGTTATATTTCAAAAATAATGTGCACAATTTCAGTTTTTTGCCATGTTTAAACCATGCTTAAATCCATGTCTCATGTAACAATTCAAATCTCCAACCACTCCTTATTGTATTATTGTATCATTTGCTACAAATTACTTTTGATATTTTCATTTGTTATCATGCTTTCCATATTGTCTTACATTTGAGACACATTTGTCTAAACTCGTAATTCTATTAGAACTGGGAAAATAAAAGACGTATCAAGAGAATCATGCTGTGAATAAAAACACAAAAGAGAAAATAATTATTTTTGATAATGAAGACTATTCAGATGTGTTTAATAAGCAGGCACTGAATCTTATCTGCTCAGTAATTCCATCTTTCTGGCCCCTGTAGGTTTACAAGTTTGCAAGCTCTGATATAGTCTCTGCCCACTAATTCCTCAATGCAGACTGCAAAATCGTTATCGGCTGGTCTTTTCAGGGGGTGTGCATGCTCTTGGGAAAGATATAGTCAGGGAACATATCTTGTATGAGCTCTGTAAGTTCCCAGTGCTGCAGCAGTGTGATGAATGTTAAATAACAGAATTTTCTATAAGTAGGAGACCTGGAGAAATGCAGATGGTGTTACCCTTATGTGGGCAAAAGAGAATGCTTGTCCCTGAGGTATTTTCATCCGGCTACTTTTGCCAGTAATTGATATATTAAAAAGAAAAGCGGGAAAATTATCAAAATATAGTTATTTGTACTCCATAAAAGAATAATGGCTTCAATTCTCCTTTTCAGTATAACTGACATTTCCATTTGTCATGTTCATAGGAGTGTTTTGTTTGGTTGGTTTCTGTTTTTGTTAAGGTCATACCTGGAAAAACTTGTGTAATAGCTGAGCTCTTGTCTAAAATGGTGATGTGTCAACAGCCAGCAGTGGCCTCTCAGAAATGCCTGTGAAGGAAAGGCATCAAAAAGATGGAATTCTTAATAATAGTGGAAACAAAGACTGGAATAAAGCTAATGCTGGAATATGGGACTAATTCCAATTAACTCTAAGGTTGAAAAAAGGGGACTGAAGCAAATAAAATCAGTAGTCCACCCGCTGACCCCTAGCTATCACTCTACTCCACAAATGCTAATTTTTTAAAGTTCTCTCCACTCCAGCTCTGGTCTTTCTATACACATGCAGAAAAAGTAGTTCTCCCAGTAGAAAGCAACCTGAGACCCTGCAGTAAAGCTCTGGGAAGGAAAGATGGATGGGCAAGAAAACTTACTGTTTATTCAGGGAGTTAGTTGCTTGCAGACCTGTCAGTACATAGTGCCAAAGAATCATGTTCCACCTATTTGTGACAAAGCTGCACTAGACAAAGCTGCTAAGTCCTGGGATCTTGAGTTATGAGTTGCACCAAAGTCCTCTGTAGTCCCAGAGCAGAGAACAAAATTTGATCTGAACACAAGGAATAGAAGCAAAGGATAAACAATCACCAAATCTCTTGTCAAACATCATTCTATAGATGTGTTCTCTTTTAAGAAGATTGAAGGAGAGAACAAATAAATGATATGAGAACTTCAAAAACCATGTCAAAGGAAAGGAAGGAGAATTTCATCATGAAGACTCAAGATCATTATACTTCTGTAAATGACTTCCTTAATGAGTAAGCTTGTCATATATCTTCCCAAGAAGCACCAAGCTATCAGTATGGAGGTAGTGGGAAATATGCAAGTGTGCCCCCCCAACACACACACACAAAATAAGAACATCCCAACTAATGATGTGTAATTGTTTTTAGAAAATAACTGTAAAGAAGTATGAGTTATCTTGAATTTTCATTTATTAAATTAAGCTAAACCATTCAGCTTTCAGGATCAGTGCTAGATACCCACTGACAATATACAGGAGCCAAAAAAGAAAATTTCAGAAAACTGCAAACTCATAAACAAATTGAAAACATAGAGAAGAAACATCAACAGAAAGTCAGGGGTCGAGGTCAGGCTGAGATGAAAGCAAAACAGATGAAAGACATTTTAGCTGAGATGGCAGGATGAGGTGAAACATGTGACATGAAGAAAATGGATCAAGTGACTAGAGGACATATGGCAAAAATAAAATAAACTTGGAAATTAAAATTTCAATAGCAAACTAAAATCCACGTTGGTTATAACAAAAAGGAGTGACAGTGGGTAAAATCAATTATTGAAGTTGACAACATAATTGGAAAAGGGTTTGTTCCCAATACATGGAAATACTAAAAACAGTCAAAAGACATGGAGAACAGAAATCCAACTCATGTATAATAGGTGTTTTTAAAAATAGGCTAGAAAATACAATCAGTGACATAGTTTAACAAAGCTTCAGAGAACAGAAGAGTGGGGGAATGAATATGCAGACTGTATAGACTCGCTGTGATCTAGCAAAAAATAAGGAAATATACCCACATTTAAAAGCATCTTAGCAAACCGTTTTAGTTATAAAGGTGAAGAAACAACCCTAAAGTATTGAGGAAATATGTTAACTTAGATTTTCTTTTAAAAATTCAAAATCAGTTTTACAATTTAGAAAATGATGTAACAAAAATTTGAGATAATGGACTACATGATTTATTGGGAAAACGTTGCAACTTATATTTAGTCAGCTAATGTGTTTGTGTAAGAAGAAGACAAATATATTTTTTGGATGTCCAAGATTTTAGAAAAGATAGCATTTCTATGTCATCATGAAAGTATTCCCCCAAATATCTTCTAAATAAGTGAGAGATACTTAGCAACAGAAAGAGACTTGCAGACACAGAAAACAAACTTACGGTTACCACAGGGGAAAAGGGGGTGGGGGAGGGATAAATTAGGAGGCTGGGATTAACATATACGCACTACTAGGTATAAAATAGATAACTAACAAGGACTTACTGTATAGCACAGGGAACCATACTCAATATTATGTAATAACCTATAAGAGAAAAGAATCTCAAAAAGAATGTATATATATCATATATAACTAAATCACTGTGCTGTACACCTGAAACTTACATGATATTATAAATCAACTATACTTCAAAAATTTTTTTAAAAAAGTTATGGCAGGGCCTCCCTGGTGGCGCAAGTGGTTGAGAGTCCGCCTGCCGATGCAGGGGATACGGGTTCGTGCCCCGGTCTGGGAGGATCCCATATGCCGCGGAGCGGCTGGGCCCGTGAGCCATGGCCGCTGAGCCTGCGCGTCCGGAGCCTGCGCGTCTGGAGCCTGTGCTCCGCAACGGGGGAGGCCACAACAGTGAGAGGCCCGCATACCGCAAAAAAAAAAAAAAAAAAAGTTATGGCATTAAAGAATTTGCTGAATAATGAATTCAATAAAATGTGGAATTAAATTTAAATAATTATTATAAATTTATTTATAAAACATCTGAATGTAAAATATTGGTGATAAAAATATGCAATGCAAGAGATCATAATTTTATTGCAATAATCTAGGTCCAGTGCTCAAATAATATGAAAATGCCTAGGAACTAGAAAATAATTTAAAAATAAAATAATGCCCTATCAAGTCTTTACTAATCAAAAAATATAAGGTAAAAAATCTGAAACTTATAAAAGTAATCATTACTTTAAAACAAAATATATACCTTCTAAATCACTTAATATTATATGATTATATAATACATATACACTATATCTATCTACCTAATCTTTCTAGCACAAGACAAAAACTAAAAAAAAAAAAGGCAAAAAAAGATACAAAATAAGGTTATAATTAGAACAGCAGTTATGAAAATACATGTGTCAGTTAAACATCCTCAAAGAGCAGTCACAGTCACTGAAGGCAAATGGCACTGTGTGAAGCGTTTATATACCATAGATCAAGTCCTCACAGCTTTCTTATGAGGTAGATATTATTTTCCTTTTTAAGATGGATTGGTTATCTGTAATCAAGGTCACAGAACTAATAAGTGGTAGAGGTGGAATTTCAGTTTAATTCTTTTTGACTCTGAAGCCCATGTTTAGAATCTCCTACTATCTTGTTCTTCCAGGTTATCATAGTAACAACAACCATCTCCACAATTTCCTGGACTTTTGCACAAGACTGGAACATTACCGAGCATGTTACACATATTAATTCCTTTAAACCTTGCAACAACCCTCTAACTAATGGTATTATTTACCTTCATTGAAGATATACTGTAAAAAAATACTAAAGAAAAATTGAAAATTTATGGTCATTCATGGTTGCTTAAAGAAAAAGAAATAAATGAGTTGTTTTCAATCTTAATTTTAGAAAAAATAGAATTCAAGGCAGAAGTATTAGACCAAAAAAAATCATTTTATTTATTTAAATTCTAAAATCCAAATAAAAGCATGTCATCCATATTCTTTTATGTGGCAAATATTAAAACATTAAAAATATTTAAGTAAAATGTGGTAGAATAAAAGAATCTGACAAAAACCACAGTAGTAGTAAGAGGTTATAAATACTTGAACCTGGGGTAAGATGGCGGAAGAGTAAGACGCGGAGATCACCTTCCTCCCCACAGATACACCAGAAATACAGCTACACGTGCAACAACTCCTACAGAACACCTACTGAACGCTGGCAGAAGACCCCAGACCTCCCAAAAGGCAAGAAACTCCCCACATACCTGGGTAGGGCAAAGCAGAGAGATTCCCGCACAGAGGAGCGGTGCCGAGCGGCACTCACCAGCCCGAGAGGCTTGTCTGCTCCCCCGACAGGGCGGGCGGCGCTGGAGCTGAGGCTCGGGCTTCGGTCAGAGCGCAGGGAGAGGACTGGGACTGGCGGCGAGAACTCAGCCTGAAGGGGGCTAGTGTGCCACAGCTAGCCGGGAGGGAGTCCGGGAAAACTCTGGAGCTGCCAAAGAGGCAGGAGACTTTTTCTTCCCTCTTGGTTTCCTGCTGCGCGAGGAGAGGGGATTAAGAGCGCCGCGTAAAGGAGCTCCAGAGACGGGCGCGAGTCGCGGCTGAAAGCGCGGAGCCCAGAGACGGGCGTGGGACGCTGGGGCTGCTGCTGCCGCCGCCAAGAAGCCTGTGTGCGAGCGCAGGACACTGTCCACACCGCCCTTCCGGGAGCCTGTGCAGCCTGCCACTGCCGGGGTCCCGGGATCCAGGGGTGGCTTCCCTGGGGGAACGCACGGCGCGCCTCGGGCTGGTGCAACGTCACGCCGACCTCTGCCACTGCAGACTCACCCCGCACTACGTGCCCCTCCCTCCCGCCCGGCCTGAGTGAGCCAGAGTCCCCGAAGAGGCTGCTCCTTTAACCCTGTCCTGTCTGAGCGAAGAACAGACGCCCTCCGGCGACCTACACGCAGAGGCGGGGCCAAATCCAAAGCTGAGACCCAGGAGCTGTGAGAACAAAGAAGAGAAAGGGAAACCTCTCCCAGCAGCCTCAGAAGCAGCGGATTAAAGCTCCACAATCAACTTCATGTACCCTGCATCTGTGGAATACATGAATAGACAACAAATCATCCCAAATTGAGGAGCCAGGAGTCAGTGCTGTGCCTCTGAGGTGGGAGAGCGAACTTCAGGACACTGGTCCACAAGAGACCTCCCAGCTCCACATAATATCAAACGGCGAAAATCTTCCAGAGATCTCCATCTCAACACCAGCACCCAGCTTCACTCAACGACCAGCAAGCTACAGTGCTGGACACCCTATGCCAAACAACTAGCAAGACAGGAACACAACACCACCCATTAGCAGAGAGGCTGCCTCAAATCATAAAAAGTCCGCAAACACCCCAAAACACACCACCAGACGTGGACCTGCCCACCAGAAAGACAAGATCCAGCCTCATCCACCAGAACACAGGCAGTAGTCCCCTCCACCAAGAAGCCTACACAACCCACTAAACCAACCTTAGCCACTGGGGACAGACACCAAAAACAACGGGAACTACGAACCTGCAGCCTGCAAAGAGGAGACCCCAAACACAGTAACATAAGCAAAATGAGAAGACAGAAAAACACACAGCAGGAGAAGGAGCAAGATAAAAACCCACCAGACCTAACAAATGAAGAGGTAATAGGCAGTCTATCTGAAAAAGAATTCAGAATAATGATGGTAAAGATGATCCAAAATCTTGGAAATAGAATAGACAAAATGCAAGAAACAGTTAACAAGGACCTAGAAGAACTAAAGACGAACCAAGCATCGATTAAAAACACAATAAATGAAATAAAAAATACTCTAGATGGGATCAATAGCAGAATAACTGAGGCAGAAGAACGGATAAGTGAGGTGGAAGATAAAATAGTGGAAATAACTGCTGTACAGCAAAATAAAGAAAAAAGAATGAAAAGAACAGAGGACAGTCTCAGAGACCTACCTCTGGGACAACATTAAACGCACCAACATTCGAATTATAGGGGTTCCAGAAGAAGAAGAGAAAAAGAAAGGGACTGAGAAAATATTTGAAGAGATTATAGCTGAAAACTTCCCTAATATGGGAAAGGAAATAGTTAATCAAGTCCAGGAGGCACAGAGAGTCCCATACAGAATAAATCCAAGGAGAAATACACCAAGACACATATTAATCAAACTGTCAAAAATTAAACACAAAGAAATCATATTAAAAGCAGCAAGGCAAAAACAACAAATAACACACAAGGGAATCCCCATCAGGTTAACAGCTGATCTCTCAGCAGAAACTCTACAAGCCAGAAGGGAGTGGCAGGACATACTTAAAGTGATGAAGGAGAAAAACCTGCAACCAAGATTACTCTACCCAGCAAGGATCTCATTCAGATTTGATGGAGAAATTAAAACCTTTACAGACAAGCAAAAGCTGAGAGTTCAGCACCACCAAACCAGCTTTACAACAAATGCTAAAGGAACTTCTCTAGGCAAGAAACACAACAGAAGGAAAAGACCTACAATAACGAACCCAAAACAATTAAGAAAATGGGAATAGGAACATACATATCAATAATTACCTTAAATGTAAATGGACTAAATGCTCCCACCAAAAGACACAGACTGGCTGAATGGATACAAAAACAAGACCCATATGTATGCTGTCTACAAGAGACCCACTTCAGACCTAGAGATACATACAGACTGAAAGTAAGGGGATGGAAAAAGATATTCCATGCAAATGGAAACCAAAAGAAAGCTGGAGTAGCAATTCTCATATCAGACAAAATAGACTTTAAAATAAAGACTACTAGAAGAGACAAAGAAGGACACTACATAATGATCAAGGGATCAATCCAAGAAGAAGATATAACAATTGTAAATATTTATGCACCAAACATAGGAGCACCTCAATACATAAGGGAAATATTAACAGCCATAAAAGGAGAAATCGACAGTAACACAATCATAGTAGGGGACTTTAACACCCCACTTTCACCAATGGACAGGTCATCCAAAATGAAAATAAATAAGGAAACACAAGCTTTAAATGATACATTAAACAAGATGGACTTAATTGATATTTATAGGACATTCCATCCAAAAACAACAGAATACACATTTTTCTCAAGTGCTCATGGAACATTCTCCAGGATAGATCATATCTTGGGTCACAAATCAAGCCTTGGTAAATTTAAGAAAATTGAAATTGTATCAAGTATCTTTTCCGACCACAATGCTATGAGACTAGATATCAATTACAGGAAAAGAGCTGTAAAACATACAAACACATGGAGGCTAAACAATACACTACTTAATAACGAAGTGATCACTGAAGAAATCAAAGAGGAAATTAAAAAATACCTAGAAACAAATGACAATGGAGACACGACGACCCAAAACCTATGGGATGCAGCAAAAGCAGTTCTAAGAGGGAAGTTTATGGCAATACAATCCCACCTTAAGAAACAGGAAATATCTCGAATAAACAACCTAACCTTGCACCTAAAGCAATTAGAGAAAGAAGAACAAAAACATCCCAAAGTTAGCAGAAGGAAAGAAATCATAAAAATCAGATCAGAAATAAATGAAAAAGAAATGAAGGAAACGATAGCAAAGATCAATAAAACTAAAAGCTGGTTCTTTGAGAAGATAAACAAAATTGATAAACCATTAGCCAGACTCATCAAGAAAAAAAGGGAGAAGACTCAAATCAATAGAATTAGAAATGAAAAAGGAGAAGTAACAACTGACACTGCAGAAATACAAAAGATCATGAGAGATTACTATAAGCAACTCTATGCCAATAAAATGGACAACCTGGAAGAAATGGACAAATTCTTAGAAATGCACAACCTGCCAAGACTGAATCAGGAAGAAATAGAAAATATGAATAGACCAATCACAAGCACTGAAATTGAAACTGTGATTAAAAATCTTCCAACAAACAAAAGCCCAGGACCAGATGGCTTCACAGGCGAATTCTATCAAGCATTTAGAGAAGAGCTAACACCTATCCTTCTCAAACTCTTCCAAAATATAGCAGAGGGAGGGACACTCCCAAACTCATTCTACGAGGCCACCATCACCTTGATACCAAAACCAGACAAGGATGTCACAAAGAAAGAAAACTACAGGCCAATATCACTGATGAACATAGATGCAAAAATTCTCAACAAAATACTAGCAAACAGAATCCAACAGCACATTAAAAGGATCATACACCATGATCAAGTGGGGTTTATTCCAGGAATGCAAGGATTCTTCAATATACGCAAATCAATCAATGTGATACACCATATTAACAAGTTGAAGGAGAAAAACCATATGATCATCTCAATAGATGCAGAGAAAGCTTTTGACAAAATTCAACACCCATTTATGATAAAAACCCTGCAGAAAGTAGGCATAGAGGGAACTTTCCTCAACATAATAAAGGCCATATATGACAAACCCACAGCCAGCATCGTCCTCAATGGTGAAAAACTGAAACCATTTCCACTAAGATCAGGAACAAGACAAGGTTGCCCACTCTCACCACTCTTATTCAACATAGTTTTGGAAGTTTTAGCCACAGCAATCAGAGAAGAAAAGGAAATAAAAGGAATCCAAATGGGAAAAGAAGAAGTAAAGCTGTCACTCTTTGCAGATGACATGATACTATACATAGAGAATCCTAAAGATGCTACCAGAAAACTACTAGAGCTAATCAATGAATTTGGTAAAGTTGCAGGATACAAAATTAATGCACAGAAATCTCTGGCATTCCTATATACTAATGATGAAAAATCTGAAAGTGAAATCAAGGAAACACTCCCATTTACCATTGCAACAAAAAGAATAAAATATCTAGGAATAAACCTACCTAAGGAGACAAAAGACCTGTATGCAGAAAATTATAAGACACTGATGAAAGAAATTAAAGATGATACAAATAGATGGAGAGATGTACCATGTTCTTGGATTGGAAGAATCAACATTGTGAAAATGACTCTACTACCCAAAGCAATCTACAGATTCAATGCAATACCTATCAAACTACCACTGGCATTTTTCACAGAACTAGAACAAAAAATTTCACAATTTGTATGGAAACACAAAAGACCCCGAATAGCCAAAGCAATCTTGAGAACGAAAAATGGAGCTGGAGGAATCAGGCTCCCTGACTTCAGACTATACTACAAAGCTACAGTAATCAAGACAGTATGGTACTGGCACAAAAACAGAAAGATAGATCAATGGAACAGGATAGAAAGCCCAGAGATAAACCCATGGACATATGGTCACCTTATCTTTGATAAAGGAGGCAGGAATGTACAGTGGAGAAAGGACAGTCTCTTCAATAAGTGGTGCTGGGAAAACTGGACAGGGACATGTAAAAGTATGAGATTAGATCACTCCCTAACACCATACACAAAAATTAGCTCAAAATGGATTAAAGACCTAAATGTAAGGCCAGACACTATCAAACTCCTAGAGGAAAACATAGGCAGAACACTCTATGACATAAATCACAGCAAGATCCTTTTTGACCCACCTCCTAGAGAAATGGAAATAAAGACAAAAATAAACACATGGGACCTAATGAAAATTCAAAGCTTTTGCACAGCAAAGGAAACCATAAACAAGACCAAAAGACAACCCTCAGAATGGGAGAAAATATTTGCAAATGAAGCAACTGACAAAGGATTAATCTCCAAAATTTATAAGCAGCTCATGCAGCTCAATAGCAAAAAAACAAACAACCCAATCCAAAAATGGGCAGAAGACCTAAATAGACATTTCTCCACAGAAGATATACAGACAGCCAACAAACACATGAAAGGATGCTCAACATCTTTACTCATTAGAGAAATGCAAATCAAAACTACAATGAGATATCATCTCACACCAGTCAGAATGGCCATCATCAAAAAATCTAGAAACAATAAATGCTGGAGAGGGTGTGGAAAAAAGGGAACACTCTTGCACTGCTGGTGGGAATGTGAATTGGTACAGCCACTATGGAGAACAGTATGGAGGTTCCTTAAAAAACTACAAATAGAACTACCATACGACCCAGCAATCCCACTACTGGGCATATACCCTGAGAAAACCATAATTCAAAAAGAGACATGTACCAAAATGTTCATAGCAGCCCTATTTACAATAGCCCGGAGATGGAAACAACCTAAGTGTCCATCATCGGATGAATGGATAAAGAAGATGTGGCACATATATACAATGGAATATTACTCAGCCATAAAAAGAAATGAAATTGAGCTATTTGTAATGAGGTGGATGGACCTAGAGTCTGTCATACAGAGTGAAGTAAGTCAGAAAGAGAAAGACAAATACTGTATGCTGACACATATATATGGAATTTAAGAAAAAAATGTCATCAAGAACATAGGGGTAAGACAGGAATAAAGACACAGACCTACTAGAGCATGGACTTGAGGATATGGGGAGGGGGAAGGGTAAGCTGTGACAAAGTGAAAGAGCGGCATGGACATATATACACTACCAAATGTAAGGTAGATAGCTAGTGGGAAGCAGCCGCATAGCACAGGGAGATCATCCCGGTTCTTTGTGACCGCCTGGAGGGGTGGGATAGGGAGGGTGGGAGGGAGACGCAAAAGGGAGGGGATATGGGAACATATGTATATGTATAACTGATTAAATTTGTAAAATAAAAAAAAAAAAAATACTTGAACCTTTGTTAAAACAGTAAAAATGCAAAAACAATAAAATAGGGTATATAAAAAATTAAGATAATGTTAAGTTTGTACTTAATAGACTGTACACTTTTCAAAACCCTTAACTGATAATCTGCTGATTTTTTAAAAACTCAATAAAAATATGACCTATTCAACCCACTTCTAGATCTCAGTATACTTTTTAAAGAATTAATAACAGAAATGAAAAACACCTGAAGAAATTCTTAAAAACCTGTGAAGGCAAACAAAATTAAAACACAGTTTAATGCTTAGCAAGCAAACTATAAACAGAGGCAACATCATAGCTGTACATCTTTAGTTATTAAACAAGAAAAGGAAAACAAAGGAACTAGATACTAGTAAAAAAAATTGTGGAATAAAACCAATGTAATAAATCTAGTAAAAGTTAAAAATTAATGGTAGAATTTTTAAAACTCACAGATGTGAAAACACAGGAAATTTTAACTAAATCTGAAAGCTTATTTTTAAAAAGAATAAATTAGCAAATGCTCTGACAAATCTAACTAAGAGAATACACCAGTAAGAAAACCAGTCATGAGAAGATGTTAGTATATAGAATCAGAGGAATTGTTTGATTTCCTTGTGTATAAAAATACATGATTTTCTCATCAAAAAGTCTACAAATAATAAATGCTGGAGAGGGTGTGGAGAAAAGAGAACCCTCCTACACTGTTGGTGGGAATGTAAATTGGTGCAGCTACTATGGAGAACAGTACGGAGGTTCCTTAAAAAACTAAAAATAGAACTACCATAAGACCCAGCAATCCCACTCCTGGGAATATATCCGGAGAAAACCATAGATTGAAAAGATACATGTACCCCAATATTCATTGCAGCACTATTTACAATAGCCAAGGTATGGAAGCAACCTAAATGACCATCAACAGTGGAATGGATAAGGAAGCTGTGGTACATATATACAATGGAATATTACTCAGCTATAAAAAAAGAATGAAATAACACCATTTGCAGCAACACAGATGGACATAGAGGTTATCATACTAAATGAAGTAAGTCAGACAGAGAAAGACAAATATCATGATATCACTCATACATGGAATCTAATTTTAAAAAAGATAAAAATGAACTTATTTACAAAACAGAAACAGACTTACAGATATTAAAAACAAACATGGTCCCACTTAAGGGGAAACGTGGTGGGGGAGGGATAAATCAGGAGCTTAAGATTAACATACACACACTAATATATATGATTGATAACCAACAAGGACCTACTGTATAGCACAGGGAACTTTACTCAGTATTCTGTGATAACCTATATGAGAAGAGAATCCAAAAAAGAATGAATTTATGTATATGTACAAATGAATCACTCAGCTGTATACCTGAAACTAACACAACATTGTAAATCAACTATACTCCAATAAAATTTTAAAATATATATATATGTGACTTTTCAAAGAAAAATACTAATTAACAAAATTATGTCAGGTGATAATGTGTCAATGTAAGTTCATCAGCTGTAACAAATGTACCCCTCTGGTGAGCGGTGTTGATAATGGGGGCGGCTACTCATATGTGGGACTGGAGGTATACAGGAGATCTCTGTACCTGCTACTCAGTTTGACTATGAACCTAAAACTACTCTAAATAATAGAGTGTGTTAATAAAACAAAGTCAGCTTATTAAAAAAATTATGTCAGGTGATGAAAGGAATTTTTTAAATACTACTAGACCAATAACTAAGGAATATTTGTATTAAGTTTTAACTCAAAAGGTAACCCAGGACAAGTTTTGTCACTGAGTTATTTCAAACTCAACTATTTAGGAAAATAAAGAGATTAAGTCAGCACCACTTGCCATGTGTATTAAGGTCTAGTACTTATGCAGTGCTTAAAGCTACAGTATTTAGCATTACATTGGCATAAGAATCACTTAACAGTGAAAGAATGGTTTAGGTTATAAAATTACTAAAAGTTTTTGTGCTTTTTTTTTTTAACTTGAATAATGCAAAATATTATCAAAAGTGCATCAAATCGGTCATTCCCTTATCCAACTGGTGAGAGGTACTTAACAACACACTTCCAGGAAAGGAGTTGATCACTAAGTATCAGCAGCTTTAAAAGTGTACATACTCAAAAATTAGACTTTCAGGAGTCTATCCTAAGAAAATAAATAGCAATACAGCCAATGATTTATGTTAAAGGCTTTTAAGCACCAATAATACATAACTGTGGGAAAAACTGGAAACAACAAAAAAATAGCCAACAGGAAAATGGTTAAATACGTTATTGAATATACAAATTTCAGAATATAATACAGCCACTAAGACTCATGTTTCAAAGAATATTTAATGGCATGGAAACATTCTTAAACTATAGGAATAAGAGAAAAGAGCTGGAAACATACCAGTATAAACCTTGTTCAGAAAAAGAAAGAGAAGAAAAGAAAGCAATGTACACTTAAAAAGGAGAAACATCAAAATGTTAATACTCCACATTTCTGAGTGTAGTAGTGAGTGATAGTCATTTTCTTTTTTAGTACGGCTGTGTTTTCTAAATGGTGGTGGGGCAGGGCGTGGGGACTCACCTTCTGAATGTACAATTAAAGTGAAATGGCAAAGAATATATTGTTAATGAAAAAATTATTCTGCCACTTGTCAAACAGTAAGGCCAACTTTATTCAGGGGATTATATACAACAATATAGGGATTGCTGCTACGGGATTTTACAGTATGGGAGAGAGTAGCCTCAACTCTGAATGCCACAAGGAAGAATGCGAATTTATAACTCAGGAGCAGAGTGTGTGGGAGGGGTGAGAAGTGGATGGGAAATTACTAAGAACATCAGGGGCGAGAGAGATTCTCCCTAAACTGACTGAACAGGATTCTTACTCCAGGCAGGCCAAGTGATCAGATCACATCTGGGGGATGATGGAAGATAAAAGAACCCAAACAGATATTGAAGGTGATCAGATATCAAGGGTGGGGAATTTTGGCTAAATCAACAGCAGGATTCTTATGAAAACTGAGCAATGCAAAGACAGACATAGAAGTACGAAAGGTGAGCCCTAGTTAGGAAAAGGACTCAGGAGCCTGACTAAAGTTTAGTCAAGGAGAGAACCCGTCAATAGCAGCTGTAGGTTAAGGAGATGTGGACACTTTGCTTGGAAGTTACAAATACATCAACACTACAAGTATCTCCTAATTTGCTCATGTGACCCTGAGCTTACTTGCTGCCAATTTCCTAGATACGGAACAAAAAAGTAACTTCAGATTTAAACCTTGGTCACTGATTTTTTTTAAGTCCTGTTACTTTCAAGTTTGTTCCAGTTGCTCACAGAATAATTCGGTAAGATAGTACAGTATGGTATGGCATGGTATAGTATATCTGGCATAGCTTGGAAGGGTGTATTCCATGGAGAAACCTATTCGCGAAGTGGGAGAAATTTCTTATTGTAAAAGCAATATAGTATTTCAGAAAGTTGGAAATTAGAAAAAGGTAATCACTTCTGATACCATCACAATAGAACGACCTGTATCATCTTTAAAACTGTCCCTGCTTGCTTTATTATATGCACAACATTTTTTTTTTTTTTGCTGTATGCGGGCCTCTCACTGCTGTGGCCTCTCCCGTTGCGGAGCACAGGCTCCGGACACACAGGCTCCGCGGCCATGGCTCGCGGGCCCAGCCGCTCCGCGGCATGTGGGATCCTCCGGGATCGGGGCACGAACCCGTGTCCCCTGCATCGGCAGGCGGACTCTCAACCACTGCGCCACCAGGGAAGCCCTGCACAACATTTTTATGGTTAAAATTTTACTATATATACAGTTTTGCATCCTGCTTTTGTACTTGTCCTTGTATAATAAGCCCGCTCTCTGTTGCACTTGGTCTTCTAAATTATTATTACTTCAATGACTACCTAATATTTACTAAGTAAATATTTCACATTTTAAGTTCTTTGGTGTTGGCCAATCAAGTTGTTGACTTTCAGTTTTTCAGGAAAAATGCTCTCCTAGCCAGTCACTTGGTAGTAGAAAGAACTTTTATGAAAAGCTCAGTTTGCTTTCTTACCTAACCTCTAGATTCATATGTCCACCAGATGGGTTGCTTGATGTTAATTTGACCAAAACTTGATCAAATGGAAAATCTTGTAAAGAAGAATTGATCTGAAAGGAACTAAAACTTTAGAAACTGTAGTTTGTCTTGAAGCTTCTACGATAAGAAAACAAGTCTGCCGTGTGGGCAAATAGCAGTCTGACAAATGCTTTTCAATGAAAATTATGTTAAACTCATACTAACTCTTATGAAAATAAACTAATAATAAATCCAAATTTGAGGAGCAAGGAAAAACCCTTCCACCCCCCATAAAATAGTCATCTAAATGCAATAAAGAAATTTTGCACAGCCTTCCAAAAATTATAGGTTGCATGTTTTGGCTTGATTAGTCTGCCCTTAGGAAGAAAGGAGGTAAAAGCCCTAATCATTTTTCTTTGCAGCTTGTCATGCCTAATAGTAATTTATCAAGACAATTGGTTTTAATGTTTTTAGTGTGGGGGAAAAAAAAAAAGAAAAAGCAGATGTATGTAAAATTAGTCTAGTTGTAAACAACTCACTTCAGGGACTCAATCTGCCTACAACTTCTGCCACTCCTGAATTTTGTTCTTTTTTTTTTTTTTTTTTTTTTTTTTTGGTATGCGGGCCTCTCACTGTTGTGGCCTCTCCCATTGCGGAGCACAGGCTCCGGACGCGCAGGCTCAGCGGCCATGGCTCACGGGTCCAGCCGCTCCGCGGCCTGTGGGATCCTCCCGGACCAGGGCACGAACCCGTGTCCCCTGCATCGGCAGGTGGACTCTCAACCACTGCGCCACCAGGGAAGCCCTGAATTTTGTTCTTTTGTTGTCTCTGCACAACCACACAAAACTGAATCCTGCCTCCCCCCAAAAAGTCATCCTACTTATATTTTCGTAGCTAAAATGTGAAATATGAAGGGATAATTGAAATGAATATTATTAAAAGAATTCAATGTTTTTTTTTAATTCAGCTAAACGTGCACATATAGCAAAACTGAAGTTGGTACCATTTTCTGGGAAGGCTTGGCTTGAGATAACTTCTATAAAAGCAGAAAATCCAGCTGCATGGGTATTTGCGATAAAAATGGATTCACACTTAGGCAAAGGGACGGCAGAAGTGAGGTGCTAGTGAAATGGCATAGCTGTTAAATGACGATGCTAAGCCTCCACACTCTGGCAGGAATGGCACATGGAATTCTACTGCAAACAGCATCTTACGAATTGAACTGGATTGTGGGGACCTATAAAAAGCAAGTGGTGTAAGAAGCAGGATCTCAGTTGTTACCTGTGCTTTTGGCTGCTGAACCACTGAGCCCTCTGGCTGACTTTCGCTTCTCCAATTCTCCTGGGATTTCATGTTCTGTCATCCCTGAAGGAAAAGATTTAGAGTATAGAATCTGTTGACATCTTGTTAATTCTGGGGGAATAGGACTTCTGAAGTGAAAAGACAAGCCAAGAAAGCCCCCGTGGGAATCAGAATGATTGGCCATGGAGCAGTTTTATGTGCATGTGAACCTTTACAAAAAAAAAGAACTGTCTCTGTGCCCCTGTTCCAAGATTCACTGCTGGAATCTCAAAACTGAAAGGGACACGAGAGGTCATTCCAAGACTGCCCCAAGGCTCAGGTTCTCATCAAATACTAAAAACTGCTATCAAGCACTTGAACTTCTCATTTCCAGACTAACCAATCCTATCAGTGAATCTTTATGACTATAGAATTCGAATGCCCTCCCCATTTCACAAACCCCATCAATCAGGTCTAGATACAGTCTAATTGATCTACTTCTTTCTTGAAAAAGAGTTCCCAGTAATGAGCAATTTCTCCAGCGAAATGCCCAATTTACTACCAGCTTGCCTACAGCTTGGCGGGACTACCTCTCCTCTCCTTCTAGACTCTGGGCATATTTGGATTTGATAGTGCATACGACCTGTGCTGCTGCTGAGTCATCCAGTCCCTGCTGAGATAATGCAATAAGTATGTTGGACTTAGGAGAAATATGTAAATGAGAACTCAAATGAGTTCTGCAGCCAGGCAGGCAGTACAAGTGTGAAGTCGTCCAGAGACTTACAGGGAGTAACAGAGATTGGGGTAGCCTGGAGAGTACACAGAGTCCCTGAAAGCATACAGCTTCATTTATGTCTTTAAGCACCATCAGAACACTGACTCACCCGCGGTCTGCAATTTGCTGTCACTGTTCCTCAGGCCAGTGTCTGGTGTGGCATTAGCAGCCACACAAGAGACATCAGACCATCGAATGTTCTCATTGTGCCGAGCAAATTTTGGAACATAGCATGTTCCAAAATAAACTCTTTTGAAAAGGAAGCAGGTCACTACAAAAGGACCAGCAATTATTTATTTTAATCTTTCAGGAATAAATTCTCAAATGATCCTGCACCTCTTGTGACATTTGGATGTTGGTTGAGATCTTTCTTCCCAAAGCTGGAGAGATTGTGTTTCTTCCATAAATATTTATTAGTAATGATAGTGTTAGCTCTTTCTTATTTAGCTTGCTATGCAGCAGGCCCTATGCTAAGTATTTTGTGGACCTAATTAAAAGTAATCCTCACAGGGCTTCCCTGGTGGCGCAGTGGTTGAGAATCCACCTGCCAATGCAGGGGACACAGGTTCGAGCCCTGGTCTGGGAAGATCCCGCATGCCACGGACCACCTGGGCCCGTGAGCCACAACTACTGAGCCTGCGCGTCTGAGCCTGTGCTCCGCAACAAGAGAGGCCGCAATAGTGAGAGGCCCGCGCACCGCGATGAAGAGTGGCCCCCGCTTGCCACAACTGGAGAAAGCCCTCGCACAGAAACGAAGACCCAACACAGCCATAAATAAATTAAAAAAAAAAAAAGTAATCCTCACAAAAGAACATGAAGTTGGCACTGCCCATCACCAGCCTAGTGCAGAACTTTTGCTGTTCTTTCTCTCCTCATCCCTTTATGTTTTTCAGTGATGAGACATATTCTTTTCATCCATAACACTAGGTCTGAGGCATGACCATCCTTAGAAAGAAACTCATTAAAAAATTTGTACTGATTTATTCTGTAACTGCTTATAGACTAGCTAGAACAAGAAACTCAAACTGCTTATTTTTGAGTGCTTTTTTTTTTCCAGTTGTCATATGCAGACTTCTCATTTAAAACACCCTTCCCTCATATTGTAGACAGATCTCGGATGGAGAGTCAAGCCTTTTCCACCACAAGGGGCTGCCTTGCAGCTGGGCAGGAGGAACTCATCCTCCTGCAAGAGAAAGTCAAGAATGGGAAACTCTCTGTGGACGAAGCCCTGGAGAAATTTAAACACTGGCAGATGGGAAAGACTGGCCTGGAAATAATTCAGCAGGTAATACAGACCCCAGTCCCTTCTGGAGCATTCCCTCAGGTGCAGATCTTCAGCATCTTTGTAAGCCTCTTTCTCTTAACAAGAAATACAGGTAACTGTTCTTTTGTTTTTAACTAGCCACACACAAAA
Source organism: Mesoplodon densirostris (assembly GCF_025265405.1). Taxonomy (NCBI): domain Eukaryota; kingdom Metazoa; phylum Chordata; class Mammalia; order Artiodactyla; family Ziphiidae; genus Mesoplodon; species Mesoplodon densirostris. The sequence goes on from NC_082661.1 coordinate 222,924,756, forward strand.
AAGAGGTTTTAAACTATCAGTTAGAAGTTCGACAATACCCAGATTTCATGTTTACAAACCATCGATGAACTCAATGCTGAGACCATGTATATCAGAGCTAATACCTAATCAACTTATAAGGCTGTCCTTAGTACAGTGCATGTTTTATGAATCTCATTGCTGAAATTAAGGTGAAGCATCTTTACACTAACATGCTCAGAATTCTGAAGAATGTATTATGTAGACCAGACTTAAAGGGAACAAGAAAATGATTGAAATCATATGAGACAGTAGTCCTAAGTAAAATTTAATAAGTTTTATCTTCTCCTTAACCTTTGGAAAAATAAATATATATATACATATATATCAGGATTTGCATGTATATAAATATATACATACATAAATATATATATCAGGATTTGCATATATATGAATATATATATCAGTCAGGATTAACAGAGAAATTATGCCAAGAGTATTAACTTCAGATAAGCTTGTCTTCTTTAAACATAATTTACATCCTGAGAGGGGACTGCAGTAGGTGGTTCTAAGAGAAAAATGAAAACAAAATATACCCTGTGTAATATAATATACACCCCATGACATTCCTCAGTGAGGAGTATCAGGACCATATTCTAGCTATCCATCAAGCCTTCCCACTCCCAAAATATTTTACCAGTTTTTTTCTTCTCATCATATAAAACCCCAGTACCTTAAAAGCCAGTTCTCAGGCAGCTGTTTGATTAAACACATTTCATTAGCTACATTAGGCCTAAGTATAAATAATCATTAATAGCATAATATGCTACCTTTCCCAAGGATCATTTTTATTTAAAAACAATGCTTAAGCAAACATTTTTAAATGACAGGGAAATGAATTACAATGGTGATTCAAGCAATGTGGCATATAGACAGGATATAGTTTAGGCAAGGGACTTTTCCAATGCATCTGAGATCACAAGCCTTGTCAGAAATCACCTGTCTCTATGGATAGCTCTTGTTGTGGTTAGGTGACTGGACCTGGTCAAGATTTTGCAGCGTTAAGCAAGGGCAGTTCTTTTGCCAAACAGATGCTAAGAATGCTGATTGTAGAGTTCTGTAACGGATCGTTGTTCATGGTCAGAACTACAGTATTGCTTTCAATCCACACCACTGCCATCACCATCAGGCATCCTTCTTAGGCCAAAATGGGTAAAATGTGCCTAAGTGCAGACCTACAAGTCACTTTCCTAGCAATGCTGGAGAATAAGTTATATACGTTTTGTTAAGTCAGTTGTACCTCATCCTTCTTAGACCCTTCAGTAATAAAATTTACAATTTAAAGTGATCCAACCTAAATACTTTCTTGGTAAGGGTTTCACTAGTTGCTTTATTAAACCCTTGGTTGTTTATATGTTATTTGTGTATTTATATTCAATACTGTTTTAGAAAGAATTTAAGGTGGTCTATACTCAACTACTCTGAGACCAATGTGGCTTATCTAATATATAGGGATAATGGGATCATGAATACAGTAAGCAAAACAAAACAAAACAAAACACTTTAACCTGTAAATGCAAGGACAAACACTGAGATTACTTTCCATTAGAGTCCAAAGTTTGTGACCCTGACTGAGGACTGTGGGAGGAATCAGTCAGTTCTTTTCCATTTCTTTCCCAAATTTATTGAGATATCATTGACTTTGTCTAAATTTAAAGTGTATAACGGGTTGATGCGATATATCGCAAAATGATGACCACCATAGCATTAGCTAACACCTCCATCATGTCACAAAATTACCATTTTTGTGTGACGAGAACATATAATGCTAACTCTCTTAGCAACTTTCAAGTTGCTAACTATAATATATATATAATACAGTACTGTTAAATATAATCATCCTGCTGTACATTAGATCCCCAGAGCCTTTTTATTTTATAACTGGAAGTTGGTACCCTTTGACCAACATCAACATCTCCCTCCCCATTTCATCCACTCCTCAGCCCCTCATAACCATCATTCAACTCTGTTTCTATGAATTTGGGTTTTTTAGGGTTCACATATGTGAGATCACACAGTATTTGTCTTTCTCTATATGACTTATTTCACTTAACATAATGCCCTCAAGGTCCATCCATGTTGCCTCAAATGGTAGGATTTCCTTCTTTCTCCTTGCTGAATAATATTCCTGTGTGTGTGTGTGTGTGTGTGTGTACATATATAACACATCTTCTTTATCCATTCATCTGTTGATAGACACTTATATGGTTTCCATATCTTGGCTATTGCAGTGAACATGGAAATGCAGCTATTTCTTTGAAATCCTGATTTCATTTCCTTTGGATAAATACCCAGAAGTAGGATTGCTGACTCATATGGTGGTACTAATTTTAATGTTTTGAGGAACCTCCATACTGATTTCCATAATGGCTGTACCAATTTACATTTCCACCAACACTGCACAAGGCTTCCCTTTTCTCCATAACCTTATCTCTTACCTCGTGTCCTTTTTGATGATAATCATTCTAACAGTTCTGAGGTAAGATCCTATTGTGGCTTTGATTTGCATTTCCCTGATGATTAGTGATGTTGAGAATTTTTTCATGTATCTGTTGGCCATTTTTATGTCTTCTTTGAGAGATGTCTATTCAGTTCCTCTGCCCATTTTTTAATCAGATTATATGGGATTTTTTGCTACTGAGTTGTGTGCATTCTTTATATATTTTGGATATTAACTCCTTCTCAGATACATGATTTGCAGATATTTTCCCTCAGTCCATAGTGTGCCTTTTCATTTTGTTGATTGTCTCTTTTGCCATGCAGAAGCTTTTTAGTCTGATGAGCCCCAGTTGTTTATTTTTGCTTTTGGTGCTTGTGCTTTTTCAGTCATATTCAAAACATCATTGCTAAGACCCATGTCAGAGAGCTTTTTCTCTGTTTTTTTAGTCAGTCCTTAACATAAGGGCCTGAACAAAAGTCAGAACAACAAAAAATGAATGTTCTCCCTGTTTTCCCAACACACACTCATCCCCATATACTTTTCAATATTACTCTTGTAGTTTACAAAAATGTTCATTTGTATCCTGAGGATGAATCTCTCAGAGGTAGCTGTGAAGTTATATTATTCTTGACGGAGTTATTATCCTAGGAAAATAGGAGAAAAAGTGGCACAAATACAGGGTTAAGAGTAGAAGAGTTTCTAGGATAATGAAGACCATGTAGAATCCCTGGAGTCAAAGGTGAGATGGCTGAGAAAACCTTGCCTTTAGCTCTCCTCACTCCTGCTCACAATCAGTGAGTCCCTTGCTCCACTTATAGGAAGGGACCTTTAAGGCAGTGAAAACAACTCTAGGAAAAGTGGTTTCTAAGCTTCAGGGGCAACCCTTAGGAAAAGTGCTACTCTAGGTTCTCTTCTAAAAGCAAATTTTTTTGAATGTTAGCTTGCTTTACCTTTCAGTTAAATAGTTAACAGATGTTCAATGTAGAATATTTGGAAAGCAAAGAAAGGTCACAGGTGAGTTAAGAAGGGAACCCAGTTTGTGTATCATTTGCTACCATGTCCCTGGCTCTTAGAAGGAATTTCTAGTAAGGCATGTACCCTACAGAGGCTGGAGATGGGCTCAGACAGCAGCAGACCATCACTGTGTGGGCCTCCTGCTTTTGGACACCGAATAGCCAATGTAGATGCCTCAGGTGTTCGACTGGGAAAACAGCTCCCAAAAGAATTGGGCTCTGGGTTTCTACTCTGATTCTACCACTTATAACTGTGTGATTTGGGAAAGTTGCTTAACGTCTCTGTAGCTCAGTTTCCATAGCTGTAATATGAGATGATGATGACATTTTATATCCACTTCATGAAGTTGTGAGGATTAAGTAAAATAATACATGTAAAGTATCAAGGACGGTGAGTACCAAATTAACACTAAGTAGTAGTGGTGGTACTGGTGATAGTAGTTAAAGTTTTCATCTTAATCCATGACAAATTTGTGAATCTTGACTTCTGTTTCCTGGTTGTTCCCTCATTAAGGAAAAACTACGCCAACTACGAGATTGCATTATTGGGAAAAGGCCAGAAGAAGAAAATGTCTACAGTAAGTAAAATTTGCCTGCTATTCAAAAATAATAGAGTGGAAAATGCAAGGACGGTGGAGTCAAACAGGCCAGAGCTCAAATCTATACTCTGTCACTTCCCAGCTGCTTAAACTGGACAGTGTCTTAATCCTTGGTATTCAGGGTCCTTGTCTGTGAAACAGGAATGATTATACATATATCTGGAAGTGGTTGTCCAAGTTAACAGATAAAATACTTTTCACCTTCTCTGGCCCATAATGGACCTTCAATAAATGCTAGTTACTTCCTTTCCTTTGATTTCTATGTAAGTTGCAAATAAGATAATTCTGCTCCAGTTGTTTGGTGTTTTTTTGTTTTTGTGTGTGTGTGTGTGTGTGTATGAGTCATTATGTAGGGTATTAAATTATTAAGGAGTCACACTTTTTTTAAATAAGGTAGAATATTCTCAATATAGTCAATTCTCACAACTGTCCACATGTGGATCATTTTAAATTATAAATTTCGTGTTGCCTTGTCCTGAAGCTATCATGCTTCTTTGCAACGCAGATTCTCCTTGCTAATAATTAACAGTCGCTCCCAGGGGGAAAAAGCATTCATTTGAATGGTAACACAAACCAAACATTATTAAGACGGTAAATCTTCTCCAAAGATAAACAACACATTCCAAAACTGAAAATAAATTACCTTGTCACTCTCTGATCACTGTCCCCAAGTCCCTACCCCTGCACAAATAATTAAACACGAACAACCACTAGCAAAGCTTGAAAGCTTCCATCTCTTCCATTTTCAATAATATTGCATAGCCTTTAGCTAGTACTTCATGCTGAAATTCACCATGTTAAAATTCGCTTTCTTTTTTACATTATTGGGTTGTTATCTACTTTTCCATAGAGAATTCTTTAAGCTCTCTTAGAAATGTTTTCTAAAACAGAAATATACTTTCTAAAATAATTAAAGTCATAAACACAAGACTAATTTACAAATAACTGAGTTCTACAGACCTCCACTGTAATGCGGAATAAGAGTAAAATTTTAACAATGTATAAAATTACAAACAATATAAATAATTTTACTAAGAAACATTAAGCAGTAGTAGTAGCTGATATTTATTAGCTATCTGCTATACACTTAATATTATCTTATTAACAACCCTTTGAGATAGGCATTAGTCCCAATTTATAAATAAGGAAATGGAGAATCTGAGAAACTAAGAAGCCCCTAAACACACAGATTAGAGACTACAACCCACGTCTATTGGAATCCAAAGTTAATACTCCTAATCATTAAGAATTAACTAGTTCCCCTTCCAGCCAAAATGGCATTAGTAGTACCAGACAGATCCTCCCACTGTAAGAATACAAATACTGGGCAGAAAAATGAGGCAGCTGATTTCAGGGAGTAGACAATAGGCAGCCTAAGACTGTAATCTCAGAGAAAAACAAAATGTATGAGCTATCTCTCATGATTGCCCAGGAGACTGATTTTCTGGCTACAATCTGTGCGTGCAAAGCAAGCAAGCAGTCCTGTCAAACTGAGGGGTGCAAAGATCAGAATTCAGGGCAGCCAGAGCTGCTGGGATGTGTATGGTGGGTCACTGAAGAGGAGGTAGCTGCGTAGAGAGGTAACCGCAGAGGGAGTGAGGGACTCCAAACGTCTGTGGCTGAGAGATGAGCTGTACATGTGCAGGGCGAGACCACTCAAGGCATACAAGATAACTGCTTTCAGCACTTTGAAGGCAGAACAGAGACACTGGAGATTGAGCAGAGCCAGGAAAAAGCCAAACCGGGGATGTTTGAGTTCTGCCCTGCCAGAGCGGAAAGGTCTCCTTAACACTTTGTTAAAACACCTGGCATCCTGCTGTGACACCCAAGAAGTATAATGAGTAAGGACTATGACTTAGAGTAAGACCTACTCTAGACATGCCCCAGCAAAGCCTCAAACCAAGCCCCTACAGGAGCCCCACAGAAGACAGAGTTTGTAGGCTTAGTCCTACTGAGAGCCTTAGAAAACACCTTGGGCTAACTATAGGTCGACACTGAAAAGAGCAGAAAACCAAGCTTACCACAAGTTCATGCCAGTAATCAAACTGCCTGCTAAAACAAGAACCTATACTCATCGAAGGAATATTACAGAATCCAGAATATACAGCAGATTATCTTTAAAGTCCAGTGTTCAGGGCTTTTTTTTAATAAAAGAAGAGGTATAAAAAAAAAGGAAAATGTAATTAATAGAAAAGAAAGCCATCAATAAAAACTGAACCTGAGATAATCCTGTTGTTGACCTTAGCAGACAAAACTTTAAATTATGAACATATATAAATTAACAAAAAGTATGGTTTTAAGGAGTATATAAATATGAAATCTCAGCAGGAAAATTGAAGATATATAAAAGAACCAAATGGAAATTTGTAGAAATTAAAATTACAATAAGAAAATGAAAAATTTATCAGAAGAGCTTATCAGCAGGTTGGATATAGCAAAAGTAAGAGTTAATGAACTTGAAGACAGATCAACAGAAATTATCCAATATGATGAACAGGGAGATAAAAAGACTTTAAAAATGAATGGAGCCTAAGAGACATGTAGTACAATATAAGACACTCTAGCATACATGTAATCAGAATTCCAGAGGAAAAAAGAATGAGTTTGGGCCAAAACATTTTACAAGAAATAGCGGTCAAATACTTTCCAAATTTAATGTAAACTACCTCCATACTGTTCCAAGAACTTCAAAAAATTCCAATTAGCATAACTGTTAAGAAAACTACATCTGGGCAACTTGTAGTCAGACTACTTCAAGTCAAGATAAAGAGAAATTCTTGAAAGCAGCCAGAGAAAAAAGACACTTTACATATAGAGGGAAAAGTATAAGCATATTCCATATTCACTAATTGCTTATCAGAAACATGGAGGACTAAAGACAGTGCAGTAATATCTCTAAAGTGCTAAAAGAAAAACAAATGACCACTTAGAATTGTATATCCAGGGAAAATAACCTTCAAAAATTTGTTGAAATAGAGACATTTTCAGATAATCGAAATCAGAGAATTCATAGACAGCAAAACTGCAATGTAAGAAATGCTAAAGAATTTCATACAAGGTGAAGGGGTTATTGAAGGGGTTATTAACAAACAAAAACTCAGATCCACACTAAGGAATAAAGAACACTGAAAATTTTACAAAGCAGATAGAAATAAAATATTATGTTTTCTTTTTTCTCATAAATTATTTCAAAAACAACTGTTTAAAGCAAAATAGTAACACTTAAATTAAGGTTTATAGCATATGAAGAAGGAAAAGATGTGAAAACAATTATGCAGATACAGAGGGTGCAGATAAGTGGAATTATACGGTTGCAAAATTTTTGTAACATGTAGTTCCAAGTATGGAATATAAAGAATCAGTTATAGGGGCCTCCCTGGTGGCGCAAGTGGTTGAGAGTCCGCCTGCCGATGCAGGGGATACGGGTTCGTGCCCCGGTCTGGGAGGATCCCATGTGCCGCGGAGCGGCTGGGCCCGTGAGCCATGGCCGCTGAGCCTGCGCGTCCGGAGCCTGCGCGTCCGGAGCCTGTGCTCCGCAGCGGGGGAGGCCACAACAGTGAGAGGCCCGCATACCGCAAAAAAAAAAAAAAAAAAAAAAATCAGTTATAAAGAAGAGGAAAGATGAAGGTAAGAAAGATGAAGTGTCAAGTGTAAGACATGAAGCATGAAGAAGTACACTATTGTCTCTTAATAGACTGTAAGTTAATGGTATGTATCTTAGTTATAAAGTAGATAGATAGATAGATAGATAGACAGGTAGAAAAAGAAACTAATAGAGGAAATAAAATGTAACACTGAAAAGCTATTTGATTCGCCAAAAAGTAAAGCAGGAAAGTAGCAAAAACATAAACAAAATGGATTAGTAAATAACCAAGAACAAGGTGTTAGTATTAAACTGAGTCATATCAATAATTGTGTTAAATGTAAATAGATTAAAAGTATCATTTAGAAGGTGGACATTTTCCAGCCTGATAAAAAAGTAATACCCAACTTTGTGCTATCTAAAGGCCATGCACTTTAAATATAAGACACAGATAGGTTAAAAGTAAAGATGGTAAAAGATCTACCATGCCAATAGTAAGCATAAGAAAGCTGGCATAGCTATATCAATACAAGACAAGATGAATTTCAATACAAAGAGTATTACAAGAGACAAAAGAGGATATTACAAACTGACAAAAGGGCAGTTCACTAGGAAGATACAAAAATCCTAAATATTTTGTGTACCTTAAACTGTGTATGTATTTATGAGTTTTCTCAAAACTCATGAAGCAAAATTTGATAGTACTCAGAGATGTTTTCACCTATTTCTTAGTAATTGATAGAAGAAATAGAAAAAAAATCAGTAACAATATAGAAGATCTAAACAACACTGTCAACAAACTTGACCTAATTAACTTTATAGAACAGGGCATCAAAAAAAGTTCGGAATACATGTTTGTTTAAGGTGTACATGGAAAGTTCAGCAAGACAGAACACATACTGGACTATCGAAAATTTTCAATAAATTTAAAAAGATTGAAATCTTCAGAGTATGTTCTCTGAAAGATTTCAGTCTTTTGAAATCTTTTATCTCTTACCAAAACAGAAATAAATTAGAATTTAATTAAGAAATTAGAAAAAAAATCTCTCAAAATAGTTAAGAATTAAATACAACATTTCAAAGTAATCCATGGGGTCAAATAAGAAATCACAAGGAAATATTTCAACCTGAATGATAATGAAAACACAACACTACAAAATTGTGGAATGCAACCAAAACAGTACTTACAGGGAAATATATGGCTATAAATGTGAAAATAGAAAAGATGAAAAATTTAAGATCAATGATCTAAGGTTCCACCTTAGGAAACTAGAAAATGAAAAGCAACTAAATCCAAAAAGAGCTGAGAGGAAAAAATAATAATAAGATCAAAAATCAATGAAACAGAAATAATAGAGAAAATTAACAAAACCAAAAATTATTTTAAAATGTTAATGAAATTGATAAGCCCATGGCAAAAATGATCATGCACAAAAGAGAAAACAAGAGTCCTATATCAGGAGTTAAAATGAGGCTATCACAACAGATCCTACAGACATTAAAAAGATTCTAAGGAGATATAATTAAGTTTTTGCCAATACATTAAACAACTCAGACAAAAAGGGCAAATTAATTAAAAATAAAACTTACCAGACCTGACTCCAAAGGGGAAAGAAAAGAAAAACCCTACACTTCTGTGAGTAAATCTCTTTGTAGTCTGACTTAGAACTTTGTTAATGTTTTACATACTCAACAAACTAGGATGGGGACTGAGAAGAGGACAAGATGGAATATATAAGCAGAAGAAAACGAACCTCGCAGTATTACAAATAAATAACATATCCACACTAAAGGGGGATAGAAAAAAAAACAAATAAATTTAGAAAACAGCATATTCTAAGACTAAAATTAAAAGAAAAAAAAAAGTACATAAAAATTGTATTCTGGGCTTCCCTGGTGGCACAGCGGTTGAGAATCTGCCTGCTAATGCAGGGGACACAGGTTCGAGCCCTGGTCTGGGAAGATCCCACATGCCACGGAGCAACTGGGCCCGTGAGCCACAACTACTGAGCCTGCGCGTCTGGAGCCTGTGCTCCACAACAAGAGAGGCCGCGATGGTGAGAGGCCCGCGCACCGTGATGAAGAGTGGCCCCCACTTGCCACAACCGGAGAAAGCCCTTGCACACAGACGAAGACCCAATACAGCAAAAATAAATAAATTAATTTTAAAAAAATTGTATTCTATACTCCAGTTAGTAGGTCTTATTTCTCCACAGGGGTATAGTTTAGCAATTTCAAAACTACTTTATGTATATTCTAGCATTGAGTAAACAAATAAATTCACTATTGATAACGAGAGCCAGGTTTCCTATTGTCAGAGAAAGGAGTTACAACTAAGGAAAGAAGGAGGCCCAGAATGAACCTTGTAGTATTGGATTGGAATTGGAGGTAAAAGCACAACAACTCATGGTTGTTAATATTGGGTTGGCCAAGATGTTTGTTCAGGTTTTTCCATAAGATCATATGGAAAAACCTGAATGAATGTTTTGGCCAACCCAATATACATGTTACACATAAATATAGAAATACAGTTGTATATATATTTCCTTAGCTCTGTCTGCTGAGAGCACCTAGAAACAATGACAGCCCAGCAACAGTGAGCACATCTAGTACCTAGATCTTAGTTCACAAAAAGAAAAATAGCTAGTAAGCATGTGAAAACATGCTCAACATCATTAATCATCAGGAAAAAGTAAATTGAATTACACTGAGGTACCAATACACAACAAATATAGCTAAATTTGTTTAATATTGTCAAAGTTAAGCAATTAGAATGTGGAAGAACTGGACATGCACTGCATGCATTGCTGATGGGAGTGTAAAGTGTTGTGACGACTTTACAAATATTAAATATTCACTTACTATCGATAGATAACCTAGCTATTCAAGAGAAAGAAAAGATGGAAAATATGTTCATTCAAAAACATGTTCATGAAAGTTCATAGCAGTTTCATTCATAATAGCCAAAGTGGAAACAATCCAAATGTCCAAAAGATTAGGTAATTATATTGTGATATATTCACACAATGGAATACTACTCAGCAGTAAAAAGGGATACCTACTATCACACACACAACCAGAATGCATCTCACAGATAATATGCTGGGTGAAAGATACCAGACGTAGAAGAATACCTGCTGTAAGATCCCATTTATCTGGACTTCTAGATAAAACAAATCTATAGAGATAGAAATCAGCTCAGGGGCCATCAGGGGTAATGGTGGGTGAGAATTGAGGTAAGGGGGCACAAGGGAGTTTTCTGTGGTGATGAAATGTTCTCTGTGCTAATGGGGATGATGGGTATATGCTGTATAGATTTGTCAAGAGTCATCAACCTATACACTTAAAAATGTGTGACTTGTACTGTATGTAAGTAGTTCTGAATAAGGTTAATTTTTAAAAATACTTGAATAGCTCAGGCTAAAAGAATATCAAAGCAGAGTAGGAATAGCATTGACATATGTATACTACTAAATGTAAAATGGATGGCTAGTGGGAAGCTGCTGTATAGCACAGGGAGATCAGTTCGATGCTTTGCGACGACCTAGAGAGGTGGGATAGGGAGGGTGGGAGGGAGGCTCAAGAGGGAGGGGATATGCAGATATACATATGCATATAGCTGATTCACTTTTTTGTACAACAGAAACTAACACAGTATTGTGAAGCAATTATACTCCAATAAAGATCTATTTTTTTAAAAAAAGAATTCATCAACAACAAAAGAAAGCAGAGTAGGAAGCTTTTATTAAGTGTCAAATATATCTAAAATCATAATAATGTGGGGCAAGTGTCAGAAGGAAAAAAGACAAAAATTTAAAAAGACATAGTTTCACACTTAGTGGCTGGAGGTTAGTATTTTTTAAATCACGTTGTGAAACTACATAGTCACTTCAAGGACAAAAGTAGTCAAACAATAAGAAGAAGCAACCTTAAGATAAATATTGAGCAAAACTCAGTAGAATATGCTTTTTTTGTCTTGTAGATAAGCTCACCATTGTGCACCATCCAAATGGTAAGTGGTGTTTATAGAAGGATTTAGGACTAAAACAAAGCTCATAGTAAACCAACTTTTATATTAATGTAAACCTAATGTGATTAAGCTGGTCACTGTAAAAACTCACAGAGATTTTATATTTGTAAGCAAAACCATTTGATATCCAAAATAAATGAGAAGATTCTAGAATAGCAATGCTAGAGGCGTTGTGATATAGTAAAAGAAGCACCTGCTTTGAACTCTGACCTGGCTCTTCACGACTTACTAGCTGTGGCCTTTGGCTTAAACTCTTTTTTTTTTTTTTTTTTTTTTTTTGTGGTACGCGGGCCTCTCACTGCTGTGGCCTCTCCCGTTGCGGAGCACAGGCTCCGGATGCGCAGGCTCAGCGGCCATGGCTCACGGGCCCAGCCGCTCCGCGGCATATGGGATCCTTCCGGACCGGGGCACGAACCCGTATCCCCTGCATCGGCAGGCGGACTCTCAACCACTGCGCCACCAGGGAGGCCCGGCTTAAACTCTTTAAGCCCCAGTTCCCTCATTTGTAAAATGCAGATAAGAAGTCTATCAGCTCCGTGATTTGTGTCCACCTAGAGGGGTGGGATAGGGAGGGAGGGAGGGAGACGCAAGAGGGAGGGGATATGGGGATATATGTATATGTATAACTGATTCACTTTGTTATAAAGCAGAAACTAACACACCAATGTAAAGCAATTATACTCCAATAAAGATATTAAAAAAAAAAAAAAAGGGCTTCCCTGGTGGCGCAGTGATTGAGAGTCCGCCTGCCGATGCAGGGGACACGGGTTTGTGCCCCGGTCTGGGAGGATCCCACATGCCGCGGAGCGGCTGGGCCCGTGAGCCATGGCTGCTGAACCTGCGCGTCCGGAGCCTGTGCTCCGCAACGGGAGAGGCCACAACAGTGAGAGGCCCGCATACCGAAAAAAAAAAGAATTATATCGTGGAGATTACTATAAAAACATGATGATTTGTGTAAATGGAGCTAACCGCTTGATAAGTGGGAGATGTTGATAGGACAAATGAAATTGGAATGGCACGCAATAGCTGGAGGGGTTCCCTTCAGTGTGATGGGGGAGGATGGGTGCAGAAGGTAGGGAGGGTAGAGGGGAGCTGCAGGCCAGCTGGGGGCTGTCCCATGAGCTCCAAGCACTGCCTGCAGCCTTGAAGCACAGGGCTGACTGCAGGAATGGAGAGGCACGTGGCTGGTATGGAAAGTGAGAAACCTGTGAGAAAAGCAGGAAGTAGCATGGGCCAAGGTGGAGCAGTAGAAACAAACTTTTACTTAAAAAAAAAAAAAGTGTGCTTTGCAATTGCCTGATTCTGGTAAATGGGGAAGAGAAAAAGAAGAAAAAGGCATAATCAAGTGGAGCTTGTTATTCGAAGATGTTGGATTGTTTCTGAGCTGAAGCAACTCCTTGGGTATCCTATTCTAGCCAATCCCTATGTGTAGGAGAAATTAATACATACTTGTCAAGGGTGCTATTTAAATATGCCCTTTTTGATCTCTTTAATATTTTTTTCTTTGCCCATATCCTATTCTTTGCATATATATTTTTTAAGTGCTGAATAAAGGAATTATTAAATGTGTGAACAAGTGAAGAGACAGTAACAAGAGTCTGTATTTCTAGGTAATGAAAATGCCCACAATGAAAATGTGTCGTATAACATACCCTTTGGCAATAAGGTGGGTTGTATATATCTTCATTTTTATAAAATGCAAAAAAGAATTCTTTGCTGAGAAAGAATATGAAAGCCTTCTATGCTGACGATGCTTTGAAACATTCCAACAAATGTGAACTAAATAGGTCACATAAACATTTGTGTGCAAAATCCATGAGCAATAATTTAAAGAAATTAACTGTTCTGAAAAAAAGCAAAGAAAGAACCCAAAGGAAAAAGGCACCCAGGCCAAAGTGTGGATGAATTCAACAGACCAAATAAATCTTAGAGGAGTTATAAACACATCTTCTTCAGCAAAAGGAACATGATGAGCCTATTTGAACCACGATTTATACAATCCTTAAAGTCTAGTGTTAAGAAAAAATGTAATGCCAAAATATTGTTCATATAAATATGCATTACTTCACGTTGTAAAGTTAACCTCAAGTAAACTGCTAACAAGAAGCCAGAAATAACACTAAGGAAAGACAGCAGCGATGGAAAGCCAAGACCAGTTCAAGACAACACCACTGATGTCCTGTCCACAAATTTTTCTTCATAAAAATCATGCTATTCCAACTATCTACGTATGTGATGTAGGACATTTGCACTGTTACCCAGGGTCATCTGGCAGCTGGATTTCTTGCTAAAATCCAGAATTAAGGCCCATAACAAACCCATTTTAGTTTACCAAATTTTAATAACCCCTTAAGCTCTCTTATGCTCCAAATAAATCATACGTAATTATAGAAGTCATTCACCCTTAAGAACTGCTTGAAGTATTTGTGTTTCTGGATCAATCTGTGGCCCACCAATGAGCTATAGACCTAATGGGTCTACAGCACATAATGGACCTAACGGGTCTACAGCACACAGACTCATGAGACTCATTTGACTGTAGCAGAATTGTGAGGTACCACCTAGCCCAGGAGTTTATGAAAATATCTTTGTTAAACAAAGATTATTCTACAAGATCTGGAGGACGATCTTGAGAGCAAGATTTTGGATAAGAGGAAAAGAATACAAATTCCCAAATGCTTAGGCTATTCTCCCTCAAAAAGAAAATAAAATTTGAACTGAAGGACTTTGATGTAGTTGAGCTTTACAATGACTCCTTCCTTTAAAGATGGAGGACTGTCTTGCCAGTTGCCTCTACAAAGCCGTTTTTCTGTGACTGTGAAAGGCAACTCTGATTTTATCATATTTCTTTGTTCAGACTTAAAATGGAGAAAGGCTAACTCTATTTTTTTTTTTCCTTAGCTTCCTGCTCGACTCCAAGTTGAAAAGGAATTTGGTTTCTGTTGCAGGAAAGATCACTAAACAAGGTAAAATATCAGCTATATACCAGCTATATTTTTTTTACAAAACCTAAAGCAGGCTTATTAGGAACTTGAAGGAATCATTTGTCTAGCAAACAGAATACCTTAAATATTTCATTGTCTTCTCCTGAAAGGATAAACATGTGTATTTTTCAAGGTAAAGGTGATTGTTCTTTAGAAAGATTTATTATAGGGGTGATTTTATGCTAGGTAATCAATTTCAGATGATCTATTTTTCACTAATACATTTCCTGTGATCTTATTTTCAGGTTATTATAATAAAACTCAAGAATATGCAGACACCTTCTGGGTGAAGCAAGCTTGCATTGGATTGCCTGCTGTCTTCAGGACAAATCTATACTATGAAAGCAGAAGCAAGCTTTTGAATTTCAGAATTTGTTATTGCCACAATTTATTGGCATTATACCTGCTTCAGATGAGTATAGCAACATTAAAATTGAATACTGTAGAGCAATTGCATTCTTTGAAAATTCTTGCCTTTTACAATGCACTTTGCCACTGAAGCAGCCATTTCCCATTTTTAAAATTAAAGAAAAACAAGAGCAGAGAAGTTAAATGCTCTGTAGCAAAGCTACTGGGCCTAATGGGCTAACCTTAATTGTTTACTCCCCGCTACACTTAGAATAAGCATAAAAAATACAGATTTGTTTTGTACATATTTGCTTTTCCAGTGGGTGGTCTATTTTCTGAATTTCTCACATTCAGAGCTCTAATTATTATTGTCACATCATGTTTGCAACAACCTTCCTTTTTTTAGAGCCTGTTTGCATATAACCTTGAGAACATTATTTTTTTAACTTTCTGTGTCTCAAATTAATATACATTTCCACAACCTATATTCTCTATTAAAAGGCTTATAATTTCATCACCCCATTTCTTAGAAGCAATTTATGAGCTTAGAATAGAATGCGGTTTTATCATTCTATGATTTCTACCCACAGTTGCTGCAAATTAAATAAATGTTTAAAGCTATGTCTGACTTTTCAAAATAAATGTATGAGAATTAACCACTAAATTCTTCTGCTTACCAGTTTACAGAGAGAAGTCTACCAAATATTTTTTAATTTCACTGTGTAGGGCCCATAAAGTAAACACACAAATGATTTTTTTCTAGCTTCTAAACAGTGATTTATAGGGATATATATTTTAAGTGATTCTGCAAAACATTGCCCATAAGTTTCTCATGACCACTAACACTCTTAAGCTCAAGTTTTAAAAAATAGCATAGTAGTTTGATCAATCCCTAATGGAAGGTGCTTCTTGATTATGATATTTGGAAATTTGGTCCATAGTTTCACATCTAAGCTTTCAAGAAATGGAATGCCCTTCCACATACTGAGCCCCCATTTCTTTGGATTGTCCCACCCAAAGAGTCATGAAAAGCAATAGGAAAACCAACTGCTTTTGTATAATTTTCTTCGTCTATAAAATTCAAATGTGTCTATTATCTCTAAAGTAAGAATTTCCATATAGGCCTGGGACTGGTGCCTACCATTCCACTGTCAACTTTATTCTTATTAAAAACGTGGAATCCAGTAACAGATAAAATGTCAACTTTTCTAATTACAAAGCAATTAGATCATTTCTTACCTGAGACCCAATTCAGGGTGGAAGTGGGAGATAAAGCATGAATGTTATTCAGTTTTTTAACATGGAAAGAAATCTAAAGTCAGCACCTCTAAGTTCTATCCTTCTGAACTGGGCTAGTTTAGAATAAAACCATGGCAAAAAGCCCCTTTAATAGTCTCTTTCCCTAGATACTCTGGTCCTTGAAATCTTATTACTTTGTCATCACAAAGAAAGGGAGGAAAAGAAACCAAAAATAACTGAGGACCTCCCTATGACTACTGAACCATGGTCCCTCCTCTCCTTGACTTACTAGGCTTGTCCAGAGCATAGAAGACAGTTAGAGAGGTTTGGAGTTGGGGGATCAGAGAAGTTCACATCGTGCCTGTTGCATTGAAGGAAGAGATGAAAAGTAGAGAAATGCAAAAGTGGAGGAAGGGTAATCCAAATTTAGGAATGATCCCAGATAAGAATATCCAGAAGGAAGCAATATTTTTTAATCTCTGGGCTTTATTCTTAACATACAGAATACCGTCTATCAATTTTTTTTTTTTTTTTGGCGGTACGCAGGCCTCTCACTGTTGTGGCCTCTCCCATTGCGGAGCACAGGCTCCGGACGCGCAGGCCCAGTGGCCATGGCTCACGGGCCCAGCCGCTCCGCGGCATGTGGGATCTTCCCAGACTGGGGCACGAACCCGCGTCCCCTGCATTGGCAGGCGGACTCTCAACCACTGCACCACCAGGGAAGCCCTGTCTATCAAGTTTGAGCCACGCTACAGAAGTTTGTTTTTAGTGATGGAAGAGATCATATGTCAGGATCTAGACTAGTAGACTAGGAAGATGTGAACTTTCCCTGGAGATGTGGGGCATTTGTCTGAGAGCCCTAGTCACTGCCAGAAAGGAAACACCTGTATGGGAAATCTTCTGAAGATTTTGTGCTGATTCTGGAAGCCTGAGCAACCAGTAGGTAATAAAATACCTTATCTTTCCTATCATCCCTTCCTCAATTTGGATTTGTCCCCAATCCATTACTCTTAATGTACATAAGAACCAGCCCCTTCCTCTTAAATTTACTTGATCTGACTTCTAGACAAATTTGGACTGGTATTAAATGTTATCAAAAGAATTTTATGTTTAAAATTAATTCCCTTCTTTTCTACTTAATTTTCTAGGATAAAGAAGAAGAAGCCTCTAAACCAGTGGTTCTCAACTAGGGCATCTGGCAATATCTGGAGGCACTTTTTATTGTCGTGACTTCAGAGAAGGTGCTCTTGGCATCTAGTGTGTAGAGACAAGGGATGCTAATGAACATCCAATAAACTACAAGACAAAGAAATGTCCTGTCCAAAATGTCAACACTTCGAGGTTGGGAAACTCTGATCTACACTATAAAGTAAAATGGGATTAACACTTAAAAGTATGTTATTAAAATAAAAATAGTTAACTTTATATGGAATTTTCTGGAAGTGGAAACCCGTGTGATAGCATAAATCAGTGTTTTTATTTTGAAGTGCATATGGCGTAACTTAAATGGACCATTAAGTACTCAAAAGAATAGATGACTCATACATTTTTGTAAATCAAACATTAGATCATTCTACCAATGGAGACTCCAATTTTTAGAAAATGAGACTGTTCTCAGTATTGTTCTAATGAAAATGACCTTGTTACTTAAGTCATTATTATATCCTATTCATGCTCTAAGCACTTGCTCATCTGAGTTCCTTCTTCTAATGCTCAGGGGGTCTGATTTTAATAACTTGGATTTACCTGAGTTTTACTGCATATTGCTTTTCTAAATGGGTAAATATTTAGGAAAGAGGTCTGCTTATGAGCCTGATCTAGTCACTCCCAGCTAATTAGCACAGGGCTGGTATGAGGCCCCCCTTGCAGTACTTTCTGTAACTGTACCTGCCAACCATACTTGTTGGCCTTCCTTATTTTGTGCAGCTGACCTCTAAAGGCAGGGACTGCCACACAAAAGACAGCAAAAACAAGATTCTAAATAAAACAGACCTGGGACTTCCCTGGCCGTCCAGTGGTTAGGACTCCGTGCTTCCACTGAACGGGGCACGCGTTTGATCCCTGTTCGGGGAGATCCCAGAGATCCTGCAAGCTGTGAGGCTCGGCCAAAAACAATAATAAATAAATAAATAAAATAGGCCTCAAATTTATAATTACAGTATATGATTTCCTCAATATTCTCATCTTCAAAATTCAGATTCTTACATAATTTTACAGGTATTAAATGACATCATGTGCTTACATGAGAAGTGCAGTATTGCATTCAAGAGCATGAACTTTGAGGAAAGACCAACGTAGTTTGAATATTGGCTCACCTATATCCTAGCTATGTAAACTAAGCCAGTTTTCCAGTTTCCCTGAGCCCTATTTAATAATCATTAGTAAAGTGGGGTTATCAATACCAGCATCAGCATAGGTGGTTTGAGAATTAACAGTAAAAATATTTAATTAATTTTTCATCCAAATAGGACACTTTTGATGGTAAAATGGAGTACTGCTAATGATGGTGATAAAAAAAAAAAAAAAGGCAGGCATACCTCCAGCATAAGCTGAGATACACGGTCACTCCGCTTAAGTGAGACATAGGTGCTTAGTATATTTTTGGTTCCAAGTAAATTCTCAGTGAAGATAGTTGGCAAAAAATAATCCTCTTTGAAATGTGAATATAGTGTGATACACTAGGCTGACTTGTTATCTGACTGGCTCTTGGGCACAGCCTTATAGCATATGATTCAAATCCACATCATTATTTAAAAAACCAATGTTTAAAAAATGTTGAATGACTACCTGGATCACCCATAAACATGAGAAGCTTCAAGTAGAAACATCCATCAGTGGTGAAGTCCAGTATTTCCCAAATTGTGTTACAAGGAACTCGCGCATATGCAATTTAAAAGGGTTTCTGTGATCAAGTGAGATGAGAAAGTGCTATGTATTTTAGTCCCTTTTAGAAGAGCATATTAGACATCCAAGTATTGAAGACTAACTAATCCTGCAATAAAGAAATCTATACTGTTTGAAAAACACTGAGTTACATTTTATGTATATGTAAGCTGGTCTCATTTTCCATTTAACGGGAAAAGAAAAACTGGATGAAGGATGCCTGCTGTGATATATTGAGACGGAGTCTGAAACCTGCGTTCAGTGGGAAACAGTGTCAAAATCAGTCAGTGATGTTTGCCATGAAGAATGATGGGGGAGGTTAAGGGGAGTGGTGGCATGCATGAGACTTCTTTGGCATTCAGAATTTGCCCTTGGCTATCAGCATAAAGTGAAAGATTAGGTTCCGAATTTTGCAAATAATAAAAGTTGGTTTCAGTCAGAATAAAAATGACTTGTCTTCAAACAAATGAATTAGTGAACAGATCTCTGAGTACAACACTGTAATTTCTGTTGTATGTTTTTTGGGTTTTTTTTTGTTTTGTTTTGTTTTGTTTTTTTGCGGTACGCGGGCCTCTCACTGTTGTGGCCTCTCCCGTTGCGGAGCACAGGCTCCGGACGCGCAGGCTCAGCGGCCATGGCTCACGGGCCCAGCCGCTCCGCGGCATGTGGGATCCTCCCGGACTGGGGCACGAACCCGCGTCCCCTGCATGAGCAGGCGGACTCCCAACCACCGTGCCACCAGGGAAACCCTGTATGGTTTTTTTGTATATCTTCAAATCAACATCAAATTTGGTTCCACTCAGAAATAATGTAAGACCATCCAGAGATGCTGTGCAGTGAAGTGTATCAAACACTAAAGGAATTTCTGAATCCATGGAAATGAGTGGGATCGTTTTGCTCAAATTGCCTTTTTGCCTTCTATTGCAATAGGTGACCCTCAGAGAGAGAAATTAGCCTTCAGCAAACTAACCAACAATGTCTGATGGATTATTTCTTTATTTCTCAAGGTAGGGATGGACATGTTATATCAGCTATGATAAAAGTGCTATGGGGGCTTCCCTGGTGGCGCAGTGGTTGAGAGTCCGCCTGCCGATGCAGGGGACACGGGTTCGTGCCCTGGTCTGGGAAGATCCCACATGCCGCGGAGCGGCTGGGCCCGTGAGTCATGGCCGCTGAGCCTGCGCGTCCGGAGCCTGTGCTCCGCAACGGGAGAGGCCCCGACAGTGAGTGGCCTGCATACCGCAAAAAAAAAAAAAAAAAAAAAAAGTGCTATGGTTTTGCCTCTAGCACTTTCTCTTTTCTTCACTTGAGAAAAAGAAAGGCAAAGGGTTCGGGGAAGTGTAAGCTGAGGCTGTTTTGGCATTCATGCCTGGCACTCGGTGAGAGCATCTGCAGTCACCCTCAGGAGTCTTAAGCATCCTTGCAAGACATTGGCATTTGTCATAATATTGCAAAATGAGATGTTTTGTAACTTAGACATGGCAAGTCATGCCCAGTACCTCCCAGATCTTCTGCATCAGCAGACTCAGGGAATCCCAGCAGATGACTTGTCATTAACACTGTTGAAGAGCATAAGAACCTTACTTACGATCACCATATGTTCTCTTCACCCTGATTTCCATATATTATAGTAATGTGACTGAGATATTTTATTTATTTTATATACATCTTATTTTATTTTATAAGAACACTTACATTAGGTCTACCCCCTTAACAAATTCTTAAGTGTAAAATACATTATTGTTAACTAGGTACAATGTTGTACAGCAGATCTCTAGGGCTTATTTTGAGTGAGATGTTTATACACCTTCACAATTGGATTTTGGTCTCAAGAGATATTTTAGGATTTAACAAAACAAACCATCTGTGACTATAAGAGCTATCTGCTTCCTCACCTTCTTGAAAAAGATAATAGAGAAACAAACATTATCCTTTCCTGAAGAATAAGCTAGTTCTTCAACCAGAAAAGTAAATATCTGAAATGGAAACGGGAGAAATAGCAACATTCTTCGGAATATGGCAGAAAAATTATTTCAAAAAAAAATTTTTTTTTAACCACAAAAGAATACCAATAGTTTAAGACCAGAGAAAATAGCAAGTGCAAAAGCCCTGTGGCACAAAGAAACAAAGAACATCTGAGAACCTAAATACAGCCAGTATGACCACAGCACAGAGGGCAAAGGGAAACATAGAATATGATAAGAATAGATCATGCAGGGCAATATTAAGGATTCTGTTTCTTCCAGAAAACAATGGAAATCATAAATGAGATTTTAGCAAAGAGAATGTCACATTTGCATTTTGAAATGAACACTTCAGCTGCACTAGGGGCAACAAACTGGAGAGAATATAACAAACCAGAGAGGAATCAATTGTCCAAGTACAAAGCCTCATATTTGTTCTTAGTTTTGAAGCTACATGTGTTCTATGCTATATAACAACCTGCCACAAACTCGGCAGCTTAAAATAACACATTTACGATCTCAGAGTTTCGATGTGTCATGAATCTGGGCATAGCTTAGCTGGGTACTCTGCTCAGGGTCTCACAAGGCTACAAACAAGATGTCAACCAGGCTGAATTTTCATCTGGAGCCTCAAATGGGGAATAATCTGCTTTCAGGTTGTTAACAGAACAATGCATTTCCTTGTGGCTGTATGACTGAGGGCACCTTATTTTTCTGGCTGGAGGCCACCCTCATGTCCTAGAGGCCTCACGCGAGAACTTACCACATGGGTGTCATCAACATCTTACTCCATCAAGCCCACAAGAGTCTCTCATCTCAAGGGGGCCCAATCCCTCATTTAGGGCTTTTACCTGAAAGAGACAGGCTCACCCAAGATATGTCTTTTTATTATCTCAAATTCAACTGATTTGAGACCTTAATTATATCTGAGAAACCCTTCACTTTCCCATATTTTGTCACAAGTCAAAAGTCCTACCTACACACAATGGGGGAAATGGTTAACACCAAGTGTGGACACCAGGGGGTAGGAATCAGGGTGCCACCTTAGAATTATGTCCACCACACCACCAAACATTTAAATTTTAATATCACAAACTACTGAAAACTAGTTCCAGGAACCAGTGGGACCTTCCCACACAGTTCTTATCTTTACACGTTAATAACATTACTGAGAGAAGATTCCTTTCCTTGAGATATCCACAGTGCTTCTCCATAGTACAGATTTATTCTATTTCTTATAGTTACCCACCAAGAAATGTGAATGCCCTGTGTTCCTTTGATATGTTTCAGTAAATTGTAATATCTCCCTTAGTATTTTCTGTGCCTGTTGCCACCTGCGTCTGCTTTTACATTTGTGTTTAGCTGTTTTTCTCCAATATCACAATCCCTCAGTATCAATACACATCTGGCATTGAAAACACAGAACTGGGAACCAAAAGAGTGGTGTGAATAATAAGCTATCTGTATGACTTTCTTGAACTTAGTAAGTTTTCAATACATTTGCCTATGTGGGATTCTTCTGAATTATGCAGACCCAACAGGGGATCCAACATGGCTAGCAATGATACCCAAAACAACCAAAAAATTCAGAAAACTAAAATTTCATCCTCTAACTTTTCAATCACTCACTACTCCCCTGGTAATCAAAGTGGTACTTTGAATTCTATTTAATACTCGGAGCACATTTTTAAAGCAGCAGTGAAAATCCATTGAAATATTTTAAGCAGAAAAATTCATTCTGACTGCAGAACAAAGAATGGATTGTAAACAGGCAAGAGGAGAAAGTCAGGGGGCTATTGTGGTATTCACAAGATACTGGCGGCTTGGATTCGAGTGATAATTGAGGTGATTAGAGTGATAATTGAGGTGATAAAGGGGACTATTTTAGACACATTTTGGTGGCAGTGTCAATAGTGCTTGGTGTGGGTTTGATGTGGAGGTAAGAAAAAAGAATATGAATAAGGCTGGAATTTTTTGACTTGCACAGTTTCGTGGATGATGGTATCATTCGCCAAGATGGAGAAGACAGGGGAGGGTAAAGTTTGGTGGGTTGTATTACATTGGTCAAGTCAATGAATCTAATTCTCAGTTTCCTCATGGGTAAAATGGAACTGATAGTAGCAGCATTTCATTGGGTAGTTTTGAAGATTAAATAAATAATGCTTATGAAACAGCTGAAACTTGGTAAACGCTCAGTAAACATTGAATTATCATTATCATCATCATCTTCAGTCAGTACTTATCTTGAAGTACAATAAACAAGTAAAGCTGGCTTCAGTATCATTAGGGACATTACAATTGAGGTGGTAATAGTTCTCTTTGTGCTAAATATGGAAGTTAAAATTTTATTTTAAGATAATTTTTGGATTATATGTCTAAAGTCCTTTAATCCACGGGGATCTGTATCACATTTTGACAGTTAAGCTTTCGCCACTTGTGAGGTTTACCTGTGAATGTAGAATAGTTTGGGGAAAGCTTCCTGATACTTTTGTTCATCTCCTAAAAAACTTACTGGAGGCTATCATGAGTCTTCAAAATAGACCAAAAGTGCTGGATGTGCATTTAGCATCCATTTTCATCCCCTTCTATGAAGACCCTGTACTTAAGGTTCTGGGAGGCTAATGCAGACATTTGTCAGGCTCTCCAGCAGGAAGGGGCTCCATGCGATATACGTTCCACCAACGAGATGGTCTCATGGGAGATATGGAAGATGCAGGTGAGAGAGAGCGAGCACCTCCCTGCTGCTGTGGAGGCCGGCCAGGAGGTCGGACTCACGGTGGTGGTGTTGGTGGTGGTGGTGGCCAATGCAATCCACATCCGAGGGTCTAGCCACCAGCTTCACGGCTTCGAGGCAGCTGTGATGTGCCAGTGATGGTAATAAGCACAGCTGCTTCCTGACTTCTGGATCGTGGCGACAGTAGTGTTAACCTAAGCCGACTCCTCTAGCTCTTTGAAAGATTGTATAAGCTCTCCATTCCTTGTATTACATTCCTTTTTGATTCAAATATCTAGAAAGGTTTCTGTCTCTTCAGTGGAACTCTGACGACTACAGAGTCACATCAAGGGTCTAATTTAACTCCGTTTTTCACTAGTTTTTATCCGATAACATTTTTCTTGACTGAAATTTCCAATCTATTTACCCCACTGCCCAGTTTTCACTTCAGGCACTCGATTCACATTTCAGGTGCTTACTTGGTGTTTGTTAAATGAATAAATGTTATGAGGTCATCATCTGGGTTATCTGCTTCATAAAATAGTAACTTATTCCTCCTCCAACTTTCAAATCAATCTAATACAATATTATCAGATTACTCAGATATTTATAATCAGAATAAAATCCTTTTGAACTTTATATAATCTAAGCATATATATATAATATCTTACAGAATAAATTTAGTAAACTTAAATGCCAGTTTTACCAAAGATACAGCCAAACTTTCTTTATTCATGGACTACCTAGTTATGGAACTTCTTAAGGATATTTATGGAATTTCTTAAGGATATTTAGTTAAAGCAAAGGACCTTCATTAAACTCACTTTTTCATCAAAATCTAAAGATACCAAGTTACAAATTCAGAAAGAATTTCACTTACATCTATAATCAAGGCAACAGCATTAAATTATTCATTGATTAGTTCTTCTTTTGTTAGCTCTCTTCTTGACATAAAAGTTTTAGATTCTGTTGAATATGATTACTTCCTCTTTAAATATGTTCAAACCCTCATTATTCGTAACCTTATAATCTGACTTTAACCATACTCTGAAGGTCCAGATTGCAGAAAAACAAACTTTACAAAGCCTGGCACCAAATGAAACATTTATCAGATCTGTGGCTGGATTATAAAACTTTTTTAGCTTTAAAATATAGTGGATACACAAAGGTAAAAAAAAAAAAAAGTTTTTAAAAAAGTCAATGAATTGAATACTAATGGGTGACCCAGGTTAGTTTGAGTCACAATATCATTTGCTCAGATGTATTTTCCTTCCTAGGCTGTGAGGCTGAGCAGAGTAAAGCATTCCTGACACTAGCACTTAGAGGAGAGTCCTGTCCATCAGATGCAGTGGTCCAGTGAGGAAACTTGGTATAGCCTTCTGATCCATTTTATTTACCTCTGGACTAAATACTAAGATTTTCTTAAGATCAAGGGCCATTATGGGTTTGATGAAGAAACAATAGATAGCTGGGAATAAGCTCTTCTTGAAATGATGAGTTACCTGACAGTCCCTGAGCACCGGGTTTGATGTCCTCAGGGGAAAGGGCATGACCTTATCAGTGTTGCCAGAAAAATATGACACTGACCTTTTAGCACAACATTGTTACATCTTTGTTCTCCACGGAGAGGGGATAATAGCAGATTGGACACTGTATTCGTCATCCCTTATTGAAAATACATTTAACTTTTGCCTTTAAGATGTCTGTATTCTTCTTTAGCCAGCAATCCCCTCTCTCATACAGATTTACCACACGAAGAATCCTTTGATCCTCACTAAATCAGTCCATCATGGAATATTTTTTTGTACTGTTCTCATTTTTATCCATACAAATTTACCCACCCAGTGCATGCTAGGGCATGGCGATACAATGGAATGTTAATATTTAACCAACATTGGCATTAGATTTTAACATATTTTTTAAAACAGTTTCCTTCCACTAATATCAGCCACCAACATGGGGCACAAATAACACAATCATAGTTGGTGATTTTAAAATGGACACTTTATCAATTGTCTATTCTACAAACAGGCTGCATAGAAAACAACCGTAAAACCCCCTTCTTATGCACTATGAACCTTAGTTAACTCAAAAGTATGTGAGGGCTTGCTGCTGTTGATTGAACTCCCGCCCATGAGTGCACTCATCTTTGGGTTATGTAGGTGGCTCTGCTGATCTTACCTGGGTTTGCTCACATATCTGGGTGTCAGCTGGCTGTGCTAATCTGGGATGACCTTGGCTAGCACTTCACAACTTGACTCTGCACTGTTTCCCATCCACCTGCAGCGTAGCCCTAGCACAGTCTTATAGCAACTGAAGAGAGCAGGAGAGAGATGACAATTGCACAAGTACTTTTCCTGTTGTTTCAAGCCTCTGTTGCCACTTTTACTGCATGCCACTGCCCAAAGTAAGTCACGTGGCTGACCCAAAGTCAATATGGGAGAGAATAAAAAGTTATACGGTAAAGGATGTGGATACACGAAGGAAGAAAACAAAAACACTAATTAGAAAAGATATATGCACTACAATGTTCAATGCAGCATTATTTACAATAGCCAAGATGTGGAAGCAACCTAAGTGTCCATCAACAGATGAATGGATAAAGAAATATATATATAGTGGTATATTAGCCATGAAAAAAGAATGAAATTTTGCCATTTGCAACAACATGGATGGACCTGGAGGGTGTTATGCTGAATGAAATAAGTCAGAGAAAGACAAATACTGTATGATATTACTTATATGTGGAATCTAAAAAATAAAGCAAACAAATGAATATAACAAAACAGAAACATACTCACAGATATAGAGAACAAACTAGTGGTTACCAGTGGGGAGAGGGAAGGGGGGAGGGACAAGATAGGGATAGGGCATTAAGAGGTATAAATTATTATGTATAAAATAAAGCTACAAGGATATATTGTACAGCACAGCAAATATAGCCAATATAACTTTAAATGGAGTATAATCTATAAAAATATTGAATCATTATGTTGTACACCTGAAACTAATATTGTAAATCAACTATAATTTTTAAAAGGATTAATTTTTAAATTTTTTTTTTTTTTGCTGTACGCGGGCCTCTCACTGCTGTGGCCTCTCCCGTTGCGGAGCACAGGCTCCGGACACACAGGCTCCGCGGCCATGGCTCGCGGGCCCAGCCGCTCCGCGGCATGTGGGATCTTCCGGGATCGGGGCATGAACCCGTGTCCCCTGCATCGGCAGGCGGACTCTCAACCACTGCGCCACCAGGGAAGCCCAATTTTTAAAATTTTAAATCAACTATACTTTAATTTTTCACGGAGGGGTGAAAAAAAAATCAGCCTTCTTAATACAATAAATCTACCACAGGTCCTTCTTAATATCAGTTTACTGTATTAAAATGCATATAAAACCAAAAAGAAAAGCTACATTATGAAAAGTAGCAGAACCTAAATTAAAATGATAAGGACACATTGGAAGAAATACTTGCATCTCTAATGTATAAAGATCACATTCAAATTCGTAAGAAAGGCATCAAGATTCCAATGCTAAGTTCCCAAAGGACAGCAACAAAGAGTTCATTTAAGAAGTAATGCAAGTACTGAACAAATATACAGATTAATGTTTATAATCATTTGTGGTCAAAGACGTCAGTTAAAGCTAACCTGAGATAGAATTTACAACTAGTATATTGGCCAAAAAAAGCCTAATCTTTCTTATTTATGAAATTGAGGATCTTTGTAATCCCTGAGAAACTGGGATTATATTAGTTTGGTGCCACAGACCTTTCCTCCTGGCAACAAACATTTGTCACATTTAGCTATCCAGTATCTGAATCTCCCTCCCCTCTTGCTATTAGCACTGCCATCATCCATTTGAGAAAATTCCCAACTGACTAGGATTTTGAAATCACTCCCAGCGATTTTCAGGAGAAAATCATTCCAATGTGCTCACTCCCACTGCCGCCTCCCTCTTCATAAGCCGAGGGTGGGATATTCTTCTTCAACTTGCCCTGGACACAGTTTCCTAAATTCTGTCCATCACTCATTCCTGGGATGCTGATTCAACAGCTGAGGTCAGATTAATCGTCATGCAGGGACAGGATAGAGGTCAGACTGTTCTTAGGGCATGACCTTGGCTGCAGTTCTGCCTGCTTATCCCTCAGAGGACCCCTATTTCCTGTCCATTCTCCTGGTTCAGTCCTCCAGGGTCCCACTTACTATGTCACTTCCCAATATCTTCACAATAAATTTTGCTCAGATGGTCAGGTTTGTTTCTGTGCTCGTAACCAACACCCTAGACTGGAGAAATCCAAACACAGAGATTCTGGTTTCGACATATCCCCCTAAAAGATATGAAGTCCTAATCCCCAGGACCTGTGAAGGTGACCCTATTTGGAAAGAGTCTTTGCAGATGTTATCAAGATAAGATGAGGTCATACTGGTGTAGGGTGGGCCCTTAATCCAATAAGATCGGGTGTCCTTTTAGGAAGAGGAGACAGAGGCACACAGGGAGAGAACACCATGTAAAGACACAGACTCTCGAGGGAAGATGTGATGTGCTGCAAGCCAAGGGCCACCAAGACAGGAAGAGCCAAAGAAGGATCTCCCAGAGAGGTTTCTGAGGGAACATGGCCCTGGCAACATCTTACTTTCAAACTTCTGACCTTCAGAATTGTGAGACAATACGTTTCTGTTGTTTTAAGCCCCCAGTTTATGGTACTGTGTTACAGCAGCCCTAGGAAATATATAATTTATTACTAATGATAATTATGAACCACTTATCATATAAGAAGCTCACTGCATATCTGTAACTCAAATCCTTTCCTAGATAACTGCTCATATGACATTTTCACCCACCCAACCCAAGCTTTTGCATATAGAAAGCATATAAATAAGAACCTAGTTAGTAGATAGAAGCATGCAAATGAGCAGAAAGCACAGGGCAAGTGAGATGACCCTAAGGAGCTCAGTACTTTCTAGCGTAGCCTCCTCTCCCCAACACTTTATCTTGTTATCAACTCATGAGTAAAATGTCCCTCCTACCATCAACCAGGCCACTTTTTGAATACTCTGTAAATATTTACCAAAATAAATTAAATTGAGTCCTTGACAAACCAAGAATTAGGTACTACGTAGTAACACAAGAGTTTTTAGGAGATCTGGATTTTCACCATAACAATACCATCACCAACCCTGAAATGTATATAAATAGGAAAAGCAGGTGTGACATGTCTTCAGTTCTATTCATGTTCAATGTCCTGTAAAACAACTAAGATAAGTTAAATGGAAGGACATTAAAACAGAAAGGACATAGAGATACTCTCTAAAATGAGTTTGTCCAGAGGGGCTTAAACACTGTGTGCAACTGTCTTATCAGTTGAGTAGACAGCAATCAGTGTAATTAAAGTGGGCAATGCTAAGATTTTTAAACTTCCTTAAAGTTTTATTATATTTGACAGTCCAATTTGCCTGTAGGTCACTGGGCAAACACAAATGTGTGTTATAGGTATTATGCTGGCTTTTTTATTTTCTACTGGGATTTTCATTATATATTAGCTTCTCAGTCATTTCAAAATTCCTCGAATTTCTTTCTGATACTGTCATTTGATTTAGCAACTGGATAGAAGCAGCTGAAAGCATTTCTTGATCTTAAATTAGAGTTGGCCATGACAAATGTTCCTGCAAAAATATAGGATGAATCCCACACATTTATCACGGCATCTGGGCCATGTTTGTTTCTGTAGGACAGAGGAGAGGGTAGAAAGGATTCTTATGTTGGTAAACTGAAAGTCTAAGAATTACACTTGCCATCTGGGATTGCTTTGACGAGAATACTGGCCTGTTCCTCCCACTTAATTACCAAAATGAAGTATCATCATGCAAAGACAATGATCTTCGTGATCGAGACTTAAGGAAAACCAAAAGAGTAAATACTTTGATTTAAATATGGTTGGATTTATTTACTGTGACATTCAACAAGCTTCTCAAGTTTTTAGCAAAAATTTCATGCACACATTTAGCCTATACAAACAAGAAGTTACGTAAACCCAACATAATTAAAGCAATTTATATAGGGCATAAACTTCATGATGTTTTACAGTCAACTTGTAAGTAAAGAAAGCAACTAACAGAAATAACTTCTCCCAGCAAAAACACTTATGTGGTTTGCAGAGTTCCAAAATACCAGTCTTTAAATATGTACTATTCCACCAAGTGCCAAAAGGAGAATAGCAAACTAAACAGAGCAAAATATGGCCTCAATTTAGAGATTTGGTAAGGAAGTAAAATGAAGACCTGCTTTTATGTGTGCTGTCATAAAGAATCAACTTAATTTCTCCAGCATTATAGTTTCATTAACTCATTTGGGAATACAATTTCAAATAAAAAGCTTAGGTTCACCTAAAACTGTTGAACAGTTAACTCAATGGTAATACTTCTGGTATTACATCTACCGAGTTCCAGAAATACTCAAACTTTTCCACTGCAGAATCCTCCTTGTTTCATAATAGAAATGGTGTATTTCTAAGGCCAGATGGGCAATTTAGAAGCATGCTAAATGGCTGCCTGAGGTCATAATCAGAACAGGGACTCAGAAACACTGCCCTTTATGGAAATAATACTAATTTAGATTTCTTCCTATTAGCTGTGTGTCTGAGTAAACCTTAGCACTAGACCCACACTACAGCCCCTTATTGAGCTGATGCCCACCAGCAATATTTCAAGGAATGAGCTGTCAGGCCCCAAACTTGCTTTGACAGAATTGTTACAACAGTAAACATCTGCCCTGGGCACCAACCTGACACAATCCTTTGACAAGCGGTTTCACTCATGCAGTGAAGAGAACAGATAGGTATGATTCTCACCTAATAGACTTAGTGGTAGCTTAATTTAGAAATGATACGGATAAAAACTAGTAGTAATATCAATTAATTTTCTGATTCTGCATCCCATACCAGAATAACCAATTGCTTTTCGGAATCAAGTCTCAAAAACATTTTTTTAATTAACTGTACTCTTTTCAATACCAGTTGTAAGGACACTAATCATCTTAAGGTTCTTAGTAATTTACTTTTTACTCCAGCAATTTTCATCTTTGGAAAGTATCCTTACCCATTCAGAGGGGATTGGCCAAGTTATTTGGAAGAAACCCTGGGTCTGCACAAATAAGTATTGTGTAGTACATACATCCAGATTCGATTCTGGGATGAAGGATGGAAGGGCTGGCTTTAGTGGACATGAGGCTAAATTCTAAAGCAACCTACGCTGGAGTGGGAGACCTGTTCAAAGCAGCCATCCCAATGTCAGTTTTTTAAGCTCTTGTCTTCACCCAAAATACACATTCTTTACAAAATCTAGAAAGGTATCATTTCAATGCTAAAAACTGCCTTCCTGATCCTTCTTCACTGTTCTTTCCTCCCAGACTGAACAGATTCGGTCCTGGTGAGTCCTAATAGGAAGAAGTGAGCAAAGCCCAGGAGTCACTTCAGGGCAACTTAAATCTGCCTTGCTATCCAGCTTTACTGATTCACTACTTTTTAGAAGCAGATGAAACACTTTAGGTGTCTGCAGGCTGAGCATTCCTCTCAGACATGCTGGCCCAGTGGTGTGCTTGGGTTTAGAGCTGAGTCTGAGGTCTCAGATGCTTCCTCTTGATGGGACTATATTAGAATTAGAATGTTGTTACCACCATCTTGGGAAGAAGAATCAGGTTTAGGGGCAGAAAAGCCACTGATGTTCTTCCTACACAGAGTCAGCATTCCCTCCCTTGCCCCACCACTGTGTCCTCTCAAATAGGCTCCAAGTTGGGGGTGTGGGGGGAGGGTCGTCCTTCCTAACAACTGTCCTTGATCTTAGAGATGAGGATAGACTTACATGGTAAATGGTGTGTGACTATGTGCTAGCGAAAAATATTATCAGAAAGAGCCGTACTTTGCACGGCGTCGGCTGTGGGTCAGAGCATAGTCACGGCTCAGGCAAATTTTCTTTAAGTCCTACACCTCATGGGAAGAGCCCAAATGAGCAGAGCAATTCGGATACAGACGCCAACGACAGAGAAAGAAAGGGATGAGGCTTAACGAAACATCGACTAAAACTCTCAGGCCTCAACATAGGAACATAAAGTCTAAAACTAGCAAATATGCATGAGAAAGGACATGAAATTGCTAGACTTTAAACAGGAGTCAGACATGGGGGTGTGGGGAAGGGGAGGCTGGGATGAAGTGAGAGAGTAGCCTTGACATATATACGCTACGAAATGTAAACTATTTAGCTAGTGGGAAGCAGCCGCATAGCACGGGGAGATCAGCTCGGTGCTTTGTGACCACCTAGAGGGGTGGGACAGGGAGGGAGGGAGGGAGATGCAGAGGGAGGAGATATGGGGACATATGTATATGTATAACTGACTCATATACATATAGCTGACTCACTTTGTTGTACAGCAGAAACTAACACACCATTGTAAAGCAGTTATACTCTAATAAAGATATATTTTTAGAAAAGAAATGAAAACCAAAAAATAAATAAATAGGAGTCAAACATAAAGTTACGGTGAGTTAGCCACAGTAGGGCACGGCTCAATGAGTCCTTCAAGAGAGAAACTGCTGCGAAGAGCGTGGGATGCTGACAGCTCAGATCCCAGGTTTCCGGATCAGCTTGGGCGCTCACACTGAGGCCACGCCCCCCCAAACATGCATGAGAAAGGACTCCTTTAATAATCAGCGTTGGCTCTGGGAGGCCCATCATCCTCACCAGAGACTTTCTGGGAGTGGCACTGCCTTCCACTCTTCCAACCTAATGATTCTTCCTTCTCCCTGTTTTTTCACAGGTGTTGGGCATGCAGTGCAGTCTAAAACCTCTCCTTGCTCACCTGTCCCCCTCCCCTTTATTTTTCACAGGCAATGCCCCCGGTAAATCGTTTGCACTTCTAATTCCATTATGGTGTCCACTTACTGGAGGACTTGAACAGATGCCAACAAATATATAAATCAGTGTAGTTCTGGCTTGTCTTGCTGAGAGACGGAACAATAGCTGGAAATGTTTATTGAATTGTAACCATGGAGGAAAAAAAATAAATCACCACCTCTCCTCTCTACTGAAGCATACACCATGTCCAAAGTCTCATTTCTTTTTTAAGCGGTTGCTTCCCCTTAACCATTTCAAATAGAATCTTCTCTTTTCTTGGCCTTCCTACTGTATCCATTATTCCATCTCTCTCTCTCTAGCTCAAAGTAAAATATATTCTGTTGATATTGATGCAGAAGTTATATGGACGGGGAGCAAATTTGTAATAGACTTAAGCATTATCTAAGAATAGGTATTACTTAAGAACAGCTATTTATACTAGATTCACACTAGATACACGCTGGATACTAAACTGTCATGCTTTTGTGTTTTGTGCTTTTCAGTACCTGGTGAAAGAGGTGAGTGCACATTTAGAAGTTAATTTAACCTAAATAACCTTGGCTTCTGAGACGGGTAATGCCCCAAAGCTTGTAATTCAT
The DNA here is from genome assembly GCF_025265405.1 of Mesoplodon densirostris. NCBI lineage: Eukaryota > Metazoa > Chordata > Mammalia > Artiodactyla > Ziphiidae > Mesoplodon > Mesoplodon densirostris. The sequence continues at coordinate 222,958,054 of NC_082661.1, forward strand.
TTGATCACAACTATCAAATAATGTCTGCATTAGGACTCATTCAGGATTGTAAATTTGCTCTTGGAAAGGACATCTGGAGGCAGTTCCATACTATTTTCTTTTTTTTTTTTTTTTTTTTTTTTTTTTTTTTTTTTTTTTTTTTTTTTTTTACTGTACGCGGGCCTCTCACTGCTGTGGCCTCTCCCGTTGCAGAGCACAGGCTCCGGACACACAGGCCCCGCGGCCATGGCTCGCGGGCCCAGCCGCTCCGCGGCACGTGGGATCCTCCGGGATCGGGGCACGAACCCGCGTCCCCTGCATCGGCAGGCGGACTCCCAACCACTGCGCCACCAGGGAGGCCCCATACTATTTTCTTTTAACATCTTTATTGGAGTATAATTGCTTTACAATGGTGTGTGTGTTTCTGCTTTATAACAAAGTGAATTAGTTATACGTATACATATATCTCCATATCTCCTCCCTCTTGTGTCTCCCTCCCACCCTCCCTATCCCACCCCTCTAGGTGGTCACAAAGCACCCAGCTGATCTCCCTGTGCTATGTGGCTGCTTCCCACTAGCGATCTATTTTACATTTGGTCGTGTATATATGTCCATGCCACTCTCTCACTTCGTCCCAGCTTACCCTTCCTCCTCCCCATGTCCTCAAGTCCATTCTCTATGTCTGCGTCTTTATTCCTGTCCTGTCCCTAGGTTCTTCATAACCATTTTTTTTTTAGATTCCATATATATGTGTTAGCATATGGTATCTGTTTTTCTGTTTCTGACTTACTTCACTCTGTATGATAGACTCTTATGTCCATCCACCTCACTACAAATAACTCAATTTCATTTCTTTTTATGGCTGAGAAATATTCCATTGTATATATGTGCCACATCTTCTTTATCCATTCATCTGATGATGGACACGTAGGTTGTTTCCATCTCTGGGCTATTGTAAATAGAGCTGCAATGAACATTGTGGTACATGACTCTTTTTGAATTATGGTTTTCTCACGGTATATGCCCAATAGTGGGATTGCTGGGTCATTTTGTTTGTTTGTTTGTTTTGTTCTTTTCCCATACTTCTTTAGCAATTATTTTTCAAGCTTCCATTCATTCCAGGTTTGTCTACATCATCAACCTTCCTTTCCTGCATGGTTCATGACTCTAAATTATCCATTTGCATCACTTCCTTATAAACTTTATTTTCTTTGTAAACAGAGAGAATGGAACCCATAGGCTAATCAACCTCCCCATGTCTGTGCTGCAGACACCAAGGATGAATTTTTATTAGAGAGTAGAGTGGGAGGACAGCGAAAAAGCGCCTGCTCCATCCCCTGAGCACCATCTGCCTTCGAGGGCACAGACCGTGCTCACCCAGAGGGCTCTCCTGCCCACAGATAAGCCCACACTCTGCACCACGGACAGCTGTGCAAGGAAGAGGCACTAAAGCTGAGAAGAACGTGGAACTGCACATATCGGTCATCAAAAGATGCAGAATAAGCCCCAAAGGAACAGAAATATGAGGCTCATTTTAGGTTTTAAAATCAGCTAACTCCTCTAGCAAAAATGAGAGTTTTTCTTTTTTAAAGCCTATAGAATCTCTAGTTCCCAATCTGTTCAGAGACTTACCTCCCTTTACAAACTCACAAAAATAGATACACAACAAACCTCTGCATCTCAGCATAAGAAATAGAAATTGCTGCTTTAAGATTTCTTTGCAAATCAACATCTTAAATTAGATATGAGGAAGCAAGTCACCTTCTCTATCCTTTAAGAAAGGTGCAAAAACAAGATGCTGTCTGGAGTTGATATGAGAAATCCCACTTTTCCTGACTCTAATGCAGGAAGGGTATCACTGACAGGGAAATGAAAAGTCTGAAGGAAACTGACTGAAGAAGGAGGGCGAGCGGTGGGGTGGGGCGGGGGATACCAAAAAAAAAAAAAAAAAAAAAAAGAAGAAAAGAAAAGAGAAAGGAATGGGAAACTAGTGTAAGATCCATGCTACTACTCCTAAAATGACACAAAAACACATTTAGACCATGTTGAAAAACTACATTATTAATAAAATGATTTCACCATTCTAACAATATATAACAGATTTATCTGTGACTTTAAATTTTAGACTGCCTACTCTTGTTTTGATCATTATGTTATCTAGTTTTTATTTCTTCAGAAGATTACTGAAATGTATACCAGAAAGATATTCTCTTCATCTTGGGGGGGGGGAAGGTCCAGAAATAAAGTCAGTGTCCAAGTCTTTACTCTGAGTCAATAGCAGATCTGCAACTAGAGCTCAGAACTACCTCTTGTTGGACTCAGACGTAGCCATAGGATGACTGAATAGAGAGCCAAACATTAGTCACAATCAGGAGCTACTTTGTTAATGGAGCAATTTTGCCCTATACATTTCCTCAGTCCCTCATGCAAGTTGACATCTGGTGGCTGCTCCTCCTATGCATGACCTCTATCTGGGCATCAGCAGTGGAGACAGTTGGTCCCTAGCTAAGATCTCTGCCACCTAAGATAGTACAGAGATGAAGTTTGATGCAAAGCTAAAAGCTCTATAGAAGTTATCATTGCCAGTGTTCAGTTGTTTTTTCTAAATATTGACATATCAGAACTAAAAACTATCCTCTTCACTAAATTTGATTCTATGTGAGACAGACAATCATAACATGAATTACTTTCTGGAAAAACGATGCATGGGAAGATGCTGAACAATCATTTTCTATTTGGGAGAGTCAGAGGTGTAGTTCAGTCTCTCATATGGTTTCTTCCCACCTATTTCGTAAGTCCTAACTCTTCTTACCACCTATGGCCTGGCCAATTCTCCATATAAGTTTATGACTACATCCTTAATAAGATCTAGATTGCTAGTACCACAAGACCATTGTCAAGCATTCAATAAATAACTTTGAGTATCAGTACTACCAAATAGACAATCAGAAGGCTGGGAGAAGCCACGTGTGTTAACTGGGTGGCAGACTTCAGACCCTTTCTCATTAGTACATTAGCCCAGTAGCAAAAACTGATTTATCAAAATAATTATTAATATCTAAATTATCTAAACAATTACAAATTAGTGATTATCTGAATTACCGTATTTGAAAATTATTATTAATATTATTAACAGTTGTAATTTATTGTCATCAATTCTCTAGATTCTAAAAGAGATTCCGGCAGAGAAACATCAAGAGAGATGGAGATGTGAACGATATAGAAGCCATAAACTTTGCGAAACAAGCCACCAGAAATGGGGCATCTGAAGTATGGAAGAAACCTAAATATAGGGAGGATCTTAGAGAGAATCCACGTCCACTTCACATTTCTGCCTGACTCTCATTCTATCGCTAACCTTCCATGCTCATGGCTGGTTTTAAGTGTTTCAAGTATATTTTTTCTGAAATGGGCTGATATAGAACCACTTTGTATTCTTTGCCTTTTGTTTTAAGGAGACTCTAGATTGAAAAGTAAAAAGTCTTTGTCCTTGATTTTAAATGGACTGAACTGCACGTGAGAATAGAGTGCACTGCTTCCTCCTCCTCTAATGTTTTCATAATTAGTGACCTGAAAACAAAATAGAAATGGTGACATATCCACAGGACAAGTTGATACATTGAGTTCAGAATTCTTGATGTAACACTAAGTGACAGATGACAAAAAAATATTGACATATTTGTTAAATAGAAACCTAACAGAAGTCAATGTTAAATTATTCTACTCTTCTCATCAAGTAATTCAATTGAAATTCACTCCTAGTCTAGGGGAGACCTTCAAGATGGCAGAGGAGTAAGATGCGGAGATCATCTTCCTCCCCACAAATACATCAGAAATACATCTACATGTGGAACAACTCCTACAGAAAACCTACTGAACGCTGGCAGAAGACCTCGGACCTCCCAAAAGGTAAGAAACTTCCCACATATCTGGGTAGGGCAAAAGAAAAAAGGAAAAACAGAGACAAAAGGATAGGGACGGGACCTGCACCAGTGGGAGGGAGCTGTGAAGGAGGAAAGGTTTCCACACACTAGGAAGCCCCTTCGCGGGCGGAGACGGGATGGCAGGGGTAAAGCTTCGGAGCCATGGAGGACAGCGCAGCAACAGGGGTGCGGAGGGCAAAGCGGAGAGATTCCCTCACAGAGGATCAGTGCCGACCAGCACTCACCAGCCCGAGAGGCTTGTCTGCTCACCCGCTGGGGCGCCTGGGGGCTGGGAGTTGAGGCTCGGGCTTCGGAGGTCGGATCCCAGGGAGAGGACTGGGGTTGGCTGCGTGAACACAGCCTGAAGGGGGCTAGTGTGCCACAGCTAGCCAGGAGGGAGTCTGGGAAAAAGTCTGGACTTGCCTAAGAGGCAAGAGACCATTGTTTCGGGGTGCGTGAGGAGAGGGGATTCAGAACACTGCCTAAACGAGCTCCAGAGACAGGCACAAGCCGTGGCGATCAGCGCAGACATCAGAGACGGACATGAGATGCTAAGGTTGCTGCTGCCGCCACCAAGAAGCCTGTGTGCAAGCACAAGTCACTGTCCACACCTCCCCTCCTGGGAGCCTCTGCAGCCCGCCACTGCCAGGGTCCCGTGATCCAGGGACAACTTCCCTGGGAGAACACACGGCACGCCTCAGGCTATTGCAATGTCACACCTGGCCTCTGTCGACACAGGCTCACCCCGCATTCTACACCCTCCCTCCCCACCGGCCTGAGTGAGCCAGAGTCCCCGAATCAGCTGCTCCTTTAACCCCGTCCTCTCTGAGCGAAGAACAGATGCCCTCAGGCGACCTACATGCAGAGGCGGGTCCAAATCCAAAGCTGAACCCCAGGAGCTGTGCGAACAAAGAAGCCAAAGGGAAATCTCTCCCAGCAGCCTCAAGAGCAATGGATTAAATCTCAACAATCAACTTGATGTACCCTGCATCTGTGTGATATCTGAATAGACAACAAATCATCCCAAAATCGAGGTGGTGGACTTTGGGAGCAACTATAGACTTAGGGTTTGCTTTCTGTATCCAATTTGTTTCTGGTTTTATGTTTATCATAGTTTAGTATTTAGAGTTTATTATTATTGGTAGATTTGTTTATTGATTTGGTTACTCTCTTCCTTTTTTTATATATAGATATATACATTTTTTTCCTTTTTCTCTTTTTGTCAGTGTCTATGTGTGTGCTTCTTCATTTGATTTTGTCTGTATAGATTTGCTTTTACCATTTGTCCTAGGGTTCTGTCTGTTTTGTGTTTTTTTTTAGTATAGTTTTTAGTGCTTGTTATCATTGCTAGGCTTGTCTTTTGGTTTGGTTGCTCTCTTCTTTCTTCCTTCCTTTTTTTTTTCTTTTTTTTATTACTTTAAAATTTTTTTATTTTTAATAATTTCTTAAATTTTTCTTTTAATAACTTTATTATTTTCTTTCTTTCTTTTTTTCTCCCTTTTCTTCTGAGCTGTGGGGCTGACAGAGTCCTGGTGCTCCGGCTGTGTGTCAGGCCTGTGCCTCTGAGGTGGGAGAGCCGATTTCAGGACACTGGTCCACCAGAAACCTCCTGGCTCCATGTAATATCAAATGTCAAAAGCTCTCCGAGAGATCTCCATCTCAACGTTAAGACCCAGCTCCACTCAATGACCAGCAAGCTACAGTGCTGGACACCCTATGCCAAATGACTAGCAAGACAGGAACACAACCCCACCCATTAGCAGAGAGGCTGCCTAAAATCATAATAAGGTCACAGACACCACAAAACACACCACCAGACGTGGACCTACTCACCAGAAAGACAAGATCCAGCCTCAACCACCAGAACACAGGCACCAGTCCCCTCCACCAGGAAGCCTACACAACCCACAAAACCAACCTTAGCCACTGGGGTCAGACACCAAAAACAGGAACTACGAACCTGCAGCCTGCAAAAAGAGACCCCAAACACAGTAAGTTAAGCAAAATGAGAAGACAAAGAAACACACAGCAGATGAAGGAGCAAGATAAAAACCCACCAACCAAACAAATGAAGAGGAAATAGTCAGCCTACCTAAAATCGAATTCAGGGTAATGAGAGTAAAGATGATCCAAAATCATGGAAATAGAATGGAGAAAATACAAGAAATGTTTAACAAGGACCTAAAAGAACTAAAGAGCAAACAAACAATGATGAAAAACACAATAAATGAAATTAAAAATTCTCTAGAAGGGATCAATAGCAGAATAACTGAGGCAGAAGAACGGATAAGTGACGTGGAAGATAAAATAGTGGAAATAACTACTGCAGAGCAGAAGAAAGAAAAAAGAATGAAAAGAATTGAGGACAGTCTCAGAGACCTCTGGGACAACATTAAACACAACAACAGTCGAATTATAGGGGTCCTAGAAGAAGAAGAGAAAAAGAAAGGGACTGAGAAAATATTTGAAGAGATTATAGTTGAAAACTTCCCTAATATGGGAAAGGGAATAGTTAGTCAAGTCCAGGAGGCACAGAGAGTCCCATACAGGATAAATCCAAGGAGAAACATGCCAAGACACATATTAATCAAACTATCAAAAATTAAATACAAAGGAAAAATATTAAAAGCAGCAAGGGAAAAACAACAAATAACATACAGGGGAATCCCCATAAGGTTAACAGCTGATCTTTCAGCAGAAACTCTGCAAGCCAGAAGGGAGTGGCAGGACATATTTAAAGTGATGAAGGAGAAAAACCTACAACCAAGATTACCCAGCAAGGATCTCATTCAGATGTGATGGAGAAATTAAAACCTTTACAGACAAGCAAAAGCTAAGAGAATTCAGCACCACCAAACCAGCTTTATAACAAATGCTAAAGGAACTTCTCTAGTCAGGAAACACAAGAGAAGGAAAGACCTACAATAACAAACCCAAAACAATTAAGAAAATGGTCATAGGAACATACATATCAATAATTACCTTCAATGTAAATAGATTAAATGCTCCAACCAAAAGACATAAACCAGCTGAATGGATACAAAAACAGGACCCATATATATACTGCCTACAGGAGACCTACTTCAGACCTAGGGACACATACAAACTGAAAGTGAGGAGATGGAAAAACATATTGCATGCAAATGGAAAACAAAAGAAAACTGGAGTAGCAATTCTCATATCAGACAAAATAGACTTTAAAATAAAGACTATTACAAGAGACAAAGAAGGACACTACATAATGATCAACGGATCAATCCAAAAAGAAGTTATAACAATTCTAAATATTTATGCACCCAACATAGGAGCACCTCAATACATAAGGCAAATGGTAACAGCCATAAAAGGGGAACTCGACAGTAACACAATCATAGTAGGGGACTTAAACACCGCACTTTCACCAATGGACAGATCACCCCAAATGAAAAAAGCAAGGAAACACAACCTTTAAATGATACATTAAACAAGATGGACTTAATGGATATTTATAGGACATTCCATCCAAAAACAACAGAATACACTTTCTTCTGAAGTGCTCAGGGAAACAGTCTCCAGGACAGATCATATCTTGGGTCACAAATCAAACCTTGGTAAATTTAAGAATATTGAAATCGTATCAAGTATCTTTTTGAACTACAATGCTATGAGACTAGATATCAATTACAGGAAAAAATCTGTAAAAAATACAAACACATGGAGGCTAAACAACACACTACTAAATAACCAAGAGATCACTGAAGAAATCGAAGAGGAAATCAAAAAATACCCAGAAACAAATGACAATGGAAACACAACCACCCCAAAACTATGGGGTGCAGCAAAATTAGTTCTAAAAGGGAAATTTATAGCAATACAATGCTACATCAAGAAACAAGAAACATCTCAAAAAAACAACCTAACCTTACACCTAAAACAATTAGAGAAAGAAGAACAAAAAAACCCAAAAGCTAGCAGAAGGAAAGAAATCATAAAGATCAGATCAGAAATAAATGTAAAAGAAATGAAGGAAACAATAGCAAAGATCAATAAAACTAAAAGATGGTTCTTTGAAAAGATAAACAAAATTGATAAACCATTAACCAGACTCATCAAGAAAAAAAGGGAGAAGACTCAAATCAATAGAATTAGAAATGAAAAAGGAGAAGTAACAACTGACACTGCAGAAATACAAATGATCATGAGAGATTACTGCAAGCAACTATATGCCAACAAAATGGACAACGTGCAAGAAATGGACAAATTCTTAGAAAAGCACAACCTTCTGAGACTGAACCAGGAAGAAACAGAAAATGTACACAGACCAATCACAAGCACTGAAATTGAGACTGTGATTAAAAATCTTCCAACAAACAAAAGCCCAGGACCAGATGGCTTCACAGGCAAATTCTATCACATTTAGAGAAGAGCTAACACCTATCCTTCTCAAACTCTTCCAAAATAGAGCAGAGGGAGGAACACTCCCAAACTCATTCTACGAGGCAACCATCACTCTGATACCAAAACCAGACAAAGATGTCACGAAGAAAGAAAACTACAGGCCAATATCACTGATGAACATAGATGCAAAAATCCTCACCAAAATACTAGGAAACAGAATCCAACAGCACATTAAAAGGATCATACACCAGGATCAAGTGGGGTTTATCTCAGGAATGCAAGCATTCTTCAGTATACGCAAATCAATCAATGTGATACACCCTATTAACATATTGAAGGAGAAAAACCATACGATCATCTCAATAGATGCAGAGAAAGCTTTCAACAAAATTCAACACCCATTTATGATAAAAACCCTCCAGAAAGTAGGCCTAGAGGGAACTTACCTCAACATAATAAAGGCCATATATGACAAACCCACAGCCAACATCTTTCTCAATGATGAAAAACTGAAACTGTTTCCACTAAGATCAGGACAAGAAAAGGTTGCCCACTCTCACCACTCTTATTCAACATAGTTTTGGAAGTTTTAGCCACAGCAATCAGAGAAGGAAAAGAAATAAAAGGAATCCAAACTGGAAAAGAAGAAGTAAAACTGTCACTGTTGGAGATGACATGATACTATACAAAGAGAATCCTAAAGATGCTACCAGAAAACTACTGGAGCTAATCAATGAATTTGGTAAAGTAGCAGGATACAAAAATAATGCACAGAAATCTCTTGCATTCTGGTACACTAATGATGAAAAATCTGAAAGTGAAATTAAGGAAACACTCCCATTTACCACGGCAACAAAAAGAATAAAATACCTAGGAATAAACATACCTAAGGAGACCAAAGGCCTGTATGCAGAAAACTAGAAGACACTGATGTAAGAAACCAAAGATGATACAAACAGATGGAGAGATATACCATGTTATTGGACTGGAAGAATCAACATTGTGAAAATAACTATACTACCCAAGCAATCTACAGATTCAATGCAATCCCTATCAAACTACCACTGGCATTTTTCACAGAACTAGACAAAAAATTTCACAATTTGTATGGAAACACAAAAGACTCTGAATAGCCAAAGCAATCCTGAGAAAGAAAAATGGAGCTAGAGGATTCAGGCTCCCTGACTTCAGACTATACTACAAAGCTACAGTAATCAAGGCAGTACGGTACTGGCACAAAAACAGAAATATAGATCAATGGAACCAGATAGAAAGCCCAGAGATAAACCCACACACATATGGTCACCCTATCTTTGATAAAGGAGGCAAGAATATACAGTGGAGAAAAGACAGCCTCTTCATTAAGTGGTGCTGGGAAAACTGGACAGCTACATGTAAAAGAATGAAGTTACAACACTCTCTAACACCATACACAAAAATAAACTCAAAATGGATTTATGACCTAAATGTAAGGTCAGACACTTTAAAATTCTTAAAGGAAAACATAGGCAGAACACTCTATGACATAAATCACAGCAAGATCCTTTTTGACCCACCTCCTAGAGAAATGGAAATAAAAACAAAAATAAACAAATGGGACCTAATGAAACTTCAATGCTTTTGCACAGCAAAGGAAAACATAAACAAGACGAAAAGACAACCCTCAGAATGGGAGAAAATATTTGCAGATGAAGCAACTGTCAAAGGATTAATCCCCAAAATTTACAAGCAGCTCATGCAGCTCAATATCAAAAAAACAAACAACCCAATCCAAAAATGGACAGGAGACCTAAATAGACCTTTCTCCAAAGAATATATACAGATTGCCAACAAACACATGAAAGGATGCTCAACATCACTAATCATTAGAGAAATGCAAATCAAAACTATAATGAGGTATCACCTCACAGCAGTCAGAATGGCCATCATCAGAAAATCTACAAACAATAAATGCTGAAAAGGATGTGGATAATAGGGAACCCTCTTGCACTGTTGGTGGGAATGTAAAGTGATACAGCCACTATGGAGAACAGCATGGAGATTCCTTAAAAAACTAGAAGTAAAACTACCATACAACCCAGCAATCCCACTACTGGGCATATACCCTGAGAAAATCATAATTCAACAAGAGTCATGTACCACAATGTTCACCGCAGCTCTATTTACAATAGCCAGGACATGGACGCAACGTAAGTGTCCACTGAAAGATGAATGGATAAAGAAGATGTGGCACATATATACAATGGATATTACTCAGCCATTAAAAAGAAACAAAATTGAGTTATTTGTAGTGAGGTGGATGGACCTAGAGACTGTCATACAGAGTGAAATAAGTCAGAAAGAGCAAAACAAATATCATAAGCTAACACATATATATGGAATCTAAAAAAAAAAAAAAGGTCATGAAAAACCTCGGGGCAGGATGGGAGTAAAGACGCAGACCTACTAGAGAATGACTTGAGGACACAGGGAGGGGGAAGGGTAAGCTGGGACGAAGTGAGAGAGTGGCATGGACATATATACACTACTAAATGTAAAATAGATAGCTAGTGGGAAGCAGCCGCATAGCACAGGGAGATCAGCTCGGTGCTTTGTAACCACCTAGAGGAGTGGGTTAGGGAGGGTGGGAGGGAGACGCAAGAGGGAGGAGATATGATGATATATGTATATGTGTAGCTGATTCACTTTGTTATAAAGCAGAAACTAACACACCATTGTAAAGCAATTATACTCCAATAAAGATGTTAAAAATAAAAAATTCATTCCTAGTCTAATATTGTACATCTGTGAATTTAATGTGTTTTTCAGGTAATGTCTTGTACTACCTAGTGCAAATGTAATGCATCTCCTGATGCAACTGTAAAATCTGTTTACAATTATATTTTTCCTGTTTATTTACTCAACATATATTTATTGAGAAGTTACTGTGTTCCAGGCACTGTTCCAGGATTAGGTATATAGTAGCGGACCAAATCGACAAATCTCTTGCCCTTGTAGATCCTTACATTCTCCCAGGGGGGAACAGACAATTAAAAAAATAAATCTATAATAACTTTATGCCTAGTGGAGGTAAGAACTATGAACAAAACAAATCAGGGGAAGGAAATAGAAATGACAGAGCTGCCTTTTCGTATATCGTTGTCAGGGGAGGAAAGATGATCAAAAAGTGAATAGAATGAAGACCCAAGCCCCCCACTGATATAGAGGGAGAGCTTTCCAGACACAGGAAATAGCATGTCCAAAGGTCTAAAGTTGGGAATATGCTTAATATGTTTGATGAAAATCAAGTGTGCTTAAAGTAGGGTGAGTGACAACATAATAAAGGCCATATATGAGAAACCCACAGCCAGCATCGTCCTCAATGGTGAAAAACTGAAACCATTTCCACTAAGATCAGGAACAAGACAAGGTTGCCCACTCTCACCACTCTTATTCAACCTAGTTTTGGAAGTTTTAGCCACAGCAATCAGAGAAGAAAAGGAAATAAAAGGAATCTAAATTGGAAAAGAAGAAGTAAAGCTGTCATTGTTTGCAGATGACATGATACTATACATAGAGAATCCTAAAGATGCTACCAGAAAACTACTAGAGTTAATCAATGAATTTGGTAAAGTTGCAGGATACAAAATTAATGCACAGAAATCTCTGGCATTCCTATATACTAATGATGAAAAATCTGAAAGTGAAATCAAGGAAACACTCCCATTTACCATTGCAACAAAAAGAATAAAATATCTAGGAATAAACCTACCTAAGGAGACAAAAGACCTGTATGCAGAAAATTATAAGACACTGATGGAAGAAATTAAAGATGATACAAATAGATGGAGAGATGTACCATGTTCTTGGATTGGAAGAATCAACATTGTGAAAATGACTCTACTACCCAAAGCAAACTACAGATTCAATGCAATCCCTATCAAACTACCACTGGCATTTTTCACAGAACTAGAACAAAAAATTTCACAATTTGTATGGAAACACAAAAGACACCGAATAGCCAAAGCAATCTTGAGAACGAAAAATGGAGCTGGAGGAATCAGGCTCCCTGACTTCAGACTATACTACAAAGCTACAGTAATCAAGACAGTATGGTACTGGCACAAAAACAGAAAGATAGATCAATGGAACAGGATAGAAAGCCCAGAGTTAAACCCACGCACATATGGTCACCTTATCTTTGATAAAGGAGGCAGGAATGTACAGTGGAGAAAGGACAGTCTCTTCAATAAGTGGTGCTGGGAAAACTGGATAGGGACATGTAAAAGTATGAGATTCGATCACTCCCTAACACCATACACAAAAATAAGCTCAAAATGGATTAAAGACCTAAATGTAAGGCCAGACACTATCAAACTCTTAGAGGAAAACATAGGCAGAACACTCTATGACATAAATCACAGCAAGATCCTTTTTGACCCACCTCCTAGAGAAATGGAAATAAAGACAAAAATAAACACATGGGACCTAATGAAACTTAAAAGCTTTTGCACAGCAAAGGAAACCATAAACAAGACCAAAAGACAACCCTCAGAATGGGAGAAAATATTTGCAAATGAAGCAACTGACAAAGGATTAATCTCCAAAATTTATAAGCAGCTCATGCAGCTCAATAACAAAAAAAACAAACAACCCAATCCAAAAATGGGCAGAAGACCTAAATAGACATTTCTCCACAGAAGATATACAGACAGCCAACAAACACATGAAAGGATGCTCAACATCTTTACTCATTAGAGAAATGCAAATCAAAACTACAATGAGATATCATCTCACACCAGTCAGAATGGCCATCATCAAAAAATCTAGAAACAATAAATGCTGGAGAGGGTGTGGAAAAAAGGGGACACTCTTGCACTGCTGGTGGGAATGTGAATTGGTACAGCCACTATGGAGAACGGTATGGAGGTTCCTTAGAAAACTACAAATAGAACTACCATACGACCCAGCAATCCCACTACTGGGCATATACCCTGAGAAAACCATAATTCAAAAAGAGACATGTACCAAAATGTTCATAGCAGCCCTATTTACAATAGCCCGGAGATGGAAACAACCTAAGTGTCTATCATCGGATGAATGGATAAAGAAGATGTGGCACATATATACAATGGAATATTACTCAGCCATAAGAAGAAACGAAATTGAGTTATTTGTAGTGAGGTGGATAGACCTAGAGTCTGTCATACAGAGTGAAGTAAGTCAGAAAGAGAAAGACAAATACTGTATGCTGACACATATATATGGAATTTAAGAAAAAAAAATGTCATGAAGAACATAGGGGTAAGACAGGAATAAAGACACAGACCTACTAGAGAATGGACTTGAGGATATGGGGAGGGGGAAGGGTAAGCTGTGACAAAGTGAAAGAGCGGCATGGACATATATACACTACCAAACGTAAGGTAAGGTAGATAGCTAGTGGGAAGCAGCCGCATAGCACAGGGAGATCAGCTCGGTGCTTTGTGACCGCCTGGAGGGGTGGGATAGGGAGGGTGGGAGGGAGACGCAAAAGGGAGGGGATATGGAAACATATGTATATGTATAACTGATTAAATTTGTTATAAAGCAAAAAAAAAGAATTTACAGATTGAAATATAGACTTTATAATAAAGAGAGTCACTGTGGAAAAAAAAAAGTAGGGTGAGTGAGGGGGAGATTGTAGAAATGTCATCAGAGAAATATTTGAAGGACAAATTACCTAGAGCCTTAAAAGTCATGATATAAGGAATAGGATAATCATTAAGCCTATATGTTTCAGAACAAGGCACACAGGGCAAATTGACATGAGGACTTTTAGCTGCTACAGTGATCAATGGTCCTTGCACTTCAAGAGTTGACATTTGGCTCCCAATAACATTTTGTAATGAGCTACAAGCAGAAAGGAAGGGGAGGAGAATGGAAAATTTAGGAGAGGAAATATGTTTGGATTCATGGTAGAATACACTTTCCTCACCGCTGTGAAGAGTAACCCACCTCATTATTAGGAAAGGTGCTCCTATGACAGATTTTCTTTACGTGCTAGAATTGCTCTTACGGAGTTCAGGTCCTGGGGGGCTTTTTCTACTAAGCTAGCAACCTGGTCCTCTCCCGCAATAGAGTTTTACGATCTAGTCAGCACAGGTTGAAATCATCAGCTGTGTTCTGTTCTATATATAATTTCTGTATAGTCTAGACAATTATATCTTAATGGTGCCAGGAATTACAACACTGGTTAAAGCAGAAAGTGCATTGAAATCTCCTTCTTACAAGATGAATGAAGATGATGATTTAGAATCTAGTCTTTGAATGAGGGAGAAGAAAATGTGTTTCCCTACTCTACAATAGTTCTCAGGCTCTGGTCATTTCTTCTGCAGGTGATCACTGCTCCTTAATCCAACTTGGATCACCCATTTTCCTCATTAATCTATTGTGGAGAGCTTCAGTAACAACATTAAATGCTCATGACCCATAATAGCACATTTACCAGAGACTGAGGAACCTCGTTGGCAAATTACTTAAGATATAGACTTTTGCTTAAGGGAAATAAGAATTTGTTCCATACATGATCCAATCTATACATTGACATTGAAAGAGAACCCTGAGACCAGTAATTTGCCCATCTGATTCAGAAAGCCAGCACATCAGTTGAAACCAACTTTTGTCTGCCACCAATAGGTGTTTGCCAGTTATCAAGTATAAATATCTAATCACCTTAATAATGTGCTTTCTTTGGACAATGCTCTCCCTAAACCAAGTCCCAAATGGACATACAGTTGCAGGAGCTAATGAAGGCACTCTCTTGAGGACATGCTAAGTGGGGCGGTATTAATTTCAGACTGAGTGGACCCGAGACACATTCTCAGATCAGCAGTGTCAGTTTTCCACACATCTTAGGGGGTGCCACACATTTCCATTCTGGTCACACATTTCCACATTTCCTCTGAATGTTGCTCTCCCACAGACAGTGGATGCTTAAGTTAGCCATGTTTGCACTGCATGACCCTGCCCCATCCCTGGCCACAATTTATTGAACAAAATAATCACCTGACCCAAGAGAGACAACTTATTGACTCCACAGAGGCCAGTTAGAATGTCTTCAGATCTCTGAACTGAGACACAGAGTTGGAATGTGGTCCCAGCACCAGAATGAAAGTCCAGGAGCCTCCTAGATCTACCCTGAATTCTTCCTGTGGCTTTATTCTTCAGTATTTCCTTGTGTTCCACAAGCTACTCTAGGAGTCTTGCTTCAATTTGTTTAATTCTGAGAGGAATTGTTGTGATTCGAAGCAACAAAGCTTGATAGATAACGTCACCATACAAAAAGCTATGGAAATCCTTGACTCTGGTAGTCTCACTGATGGATTCAGCAGTGTAAACCTAGCACATACTGAGTACCAAGCACTATTCCACATACTGATGATACAGGGGAAAACTAGACAGAACAATTAACTGCTTTCACGGAGTTTATGTTCAAGAATTCTTGCACAGCAACTCTTTTCCTGACATTTGGTCCAGATGACTACATAAAAGCCTGATTCTTTTTTTCGTGGTGTTTATGCCTAAATAACAATGATTCAAGGATGATAAAATATCATCAAGCAGGGCTTCCCTGGTGGCGCAGTGGTTGAGAGTCCGCCTGCCGATGCAGGGGACGCGGGTTCGTGCCCCGGTCTGGGAGGATCCCACATGCCGCGGAGCGGCTGGGCCTGTGAGCCATAGCTGCTGAGCCTGCGCGTCCGGAGCCTGTGCTCCTCAAGGGGAGAGGCCACAACAGTGAGAGGCCCGCCTACCGCAAAAAAAAAAAAAAAAAAAAAATCATCAAGCAGATGTGTTTGTCTTCCTTAATATTCTCCATAATACCTTGTTGGGCACTCACTAATTTAGCAAGCAGCCTATGAGCATGTGTTTGTTTTTTTTAATTGATTTATGGCTGTGTTGGCTCTTCGTTTCTGTGTGAGGGCTTTCTCTAGTTGCGGCAAGTGGGGGCCACTCCTCATCACGGTGCGTGGGCCTCTCACTATCGTGGCCTCTCCTGTTGCGGAGCACAGGCTCCAGACGCGCAGGCTCAGTAATTGTGGCTCACGGGGCCAGTTGCTCTGCGGCATGTGGGATCTTCCCAGACCAGGGCTCGAACCCGTGTTCCCTGCATTGGCAGGCGGATTCTCAAACACTGCGCCACCAGGGAAGCCCCTGAGCATGTGTTTTGATGTCAAACTAGACCCAACTTCATGTCCTAGCTCAATATTTACAATGTGACCTGTGTTTGTCTCAATTTCCTCATATACACAAATGGAGCTCATAATGACAACATCAATTCAGCCTGTAAGAGTGAAATAAATTAACCTCCGTAAAGCACTTACCATGCGCTTGACACAAATTAAGTAATCAGTAATTTGTAGATAATACAAAATAGAAAGTACATAGTAAATGATTCTGAAATAAAGGGAGGCATGCTAGATAGCCCCTCATGTATTTACCCCTCGTTCACGGGGAGAGAAAGTACAGCTCTTCTTGAGCACATTCTCCCAGGGTTGAAACATTCCAGACAAGGAGGCAAGGCTCTGGGAGACAGTCATCACAGGATAGCTGATTTTCCAAGTGCTCACTTCTCCTGCTGGCTGAGCTTCTGCAGCCCCCTGTTGCCTTTGCACTCTTGCTTCCATGTGAATGGATCATCTGGGCAGAGGAATGGACCACGTGGTCTGTCACCATCATACAGTGTAACACAGGTTTCTCATCCTCAGCACTGTTGACATTTTGAGCCAGATGATGTGGTGAGGGCTGTCCTACACATTTCAGGATATTTAGCAGCATCTCTAACTGGCCTCTACTTACTAGATGCCTATAGCACTCCCAAGTTCTGATAACCAAAAAGTGTTTCTGGACATTGCCAAATGTCCCCTTGGGGGACAAAATCACCCCCAGATGAGAATAACTGTGTAGCCCGATCATCAGGGTGAAGGATCATCTCACCAGCCAATTCACCTAGAGTCTAAACATTATATGGATGCTTCAAAGTTGAGAAATGCAGCTCTTTTCAGGGCAGGGGTAGGGAAAGGTGGTCCATTTATATGGCTGGTTCTAGAAGCAATGGGAAATGAAGTCCAAAGGTACAACATTTTTTAACATACTTGTGTCTACAGACAATTGTCAAGACTAAAGAGAGGGACTCAGAGTGCATGGATTCCCTAACAGACCTATGAAAATTGCTCAGAACAGCACTACGGAAACCTCTCAGCTGTTTACATAGCTCTGGAAGTATTTCTCCAAAGGGGTGCATCTTTTTTGGGTTTTTTTCTATTTCCTTTTTTCCTTTCTAAATAGTTTTACCATCCTATGGAGAATACCAAACTTAGCCAGGTGCCTGAAAAACCTTTTAGTGATTGAAGAAGCGATTTGCTTTACCTACAGAGGCTTACAGTGGCTTGCAATGTTGACTTAAAGGATAAGACTTAAATGGTTAGAGACCTGTGCTCTCTGACAGCAGCTGATTTGGTACCTCAGAGCTGGTGACATTGACCTGTTACACTCAGGCTTCTTTTCACACAGACCCTGAACTCTTTTGCTGTCAGAATATATAGATTCAAATGTATTAGAGAAAACTCATCACAACACTAAATTAAAAGTGCTCCATAAATGGCTCCCTGGTTTCAAATGGGATATTAGTGCTGTTCTGAGAGTGGCAAGTACCCTTTCACACCTGCCAGGACAAGAGAATTACCTGCTCTAGAAAGGCATTGATCTGAGTGTGACTGTAAAGCTTTAAACAACCGCTCCCCCAGACCTCCAGGTCTATGATGGAGTTTGACATATTCCAGCCATGTCAGAAACACTTTAAGGTCCCTTCTGAATCAGAGCTTCCTGGCTGAGTTTTCTGGGGCTGTCTGCCAGACTGCATCTCAGCTAACATCCTCAGGACACACTTGGAGCTCTTGACGATGCAGCCTTCATAGGAAGAGAGTATATTGTACGCTGTCAGGAAGTGAAGGAGAGAAAACCATTCTTTTGCCCATCTCTGACATACCAAGTCAGGCAAGTGGCCAAAGCTTGCTTAAATTGGGTTCAATAACCTAGTGTTATTCTTTAGATTTTTTTTATAGCTCAGAAGCTTGACATTTTTCCCGACTCCTAGCTTAATATCTGTTTTTCATTAAAACAAAGGGAAATATATCTTTTGATTTTGCAAGTTCCCAACAATGCTAACTCCAAATATTTCCTACTATGTGTGTGATGGCAGGACAAGCTGTGTTCCAGTTCTATATTATTCCTGACTCCCAAGGAGCTGAAAGTGGTTTGGAGTCTTTTTTTATACGACTGGCAGGTGGGGCAGAGTTGCAAGGAGAAACATTATTTGTTATAGAAAAGGAAGAGAAAAAGTATGTGAAGGAATAAGAAAGAATGAAACTGTACAATGAGCACTTTATCACTATTCTAACGTATCTAATCACGTGGACAGCCAAGTACTTCCTTCCAATCAGTTTGACTTTAAACGCTGTTCCTACGGTATAAAAAGATTTACTTTTCGGGCTTCCCTGGTGGCGCAGTGGTTGAGAATCTGCCTGCCAATGCAGGGGACACGGGTTCGTGCCCTGGTCTGGGAGGATCCTGCATGCCCTGGGGCAACTAGGCCCGTGAGCCACAACTACTGAGCCTGCATGTCTGGAGCCAAAAGTACTAAGCCTGCGCGTCTGGAGCCTGTACTCCGCAACAAGAGAGGCCGCGATAGTGAGAGGCCCGCACACCGCGATGAAGAGGGGCCCCCGCTTGCCGCAACTAGAGAAAGCTCTTGCACAGAAACGAAGACGCAACACAGCAAAAATAAATAAATAAATACCAAAAAAAAAAAACCCCAAAAAAAAAAGATTTACTTTTCCCTGGAATTCCACAAAGTTATAGAGTACTTAGAGAAAAAGATAAGGTACTTAGATACTTAGATTAAAAAACTATAACCAGAAATTATTTTTCAAAGAACAATTGGCAGATTAATTTCCTTGCATTTTCCATCTCTCTTTCTTGTGTATATTTGAGGGAATAGAGTTTCAGGAAACCTGGAGCCAGCACCTTCCCAGTCCCTACATCTAACTTCATGATGGTTGGAGACCACAGCAAAACAATATCACTCTGTTCTCATCTCAGGCCATCCTCCCTGCCACACTCACAGGTGAAGTTTATATCATCAGCCTAAGGAACATGACATCCACTACCTATTCTTCTCAGTTGTTGAGAGCATCCAGTTAAGGAAATCAAAATTAGAAGTCAAGTCTAATCCATGTTGGGATCAGGTGTCCCCTTTCTGTACTACAGCAGTACTATAGCTGTAGGTTGCTAAGTCAGAAATGTTTGTCCAGGTAAAATGAGGACCATGTGAGTAGATGCACAAAACTCCACTCTCAGTGGAAGAACAACTCCAGAGCATGTCCACAGACAGGGGTCAGCAGATGCAGCTCTGGGAAGAGAAAAAATTGTGCTGTGACACCATGGAATGACTTAGCCACTGAGAAGAATACAATCCATAGAACACAAATATCACTTACATTGTGAGGTGATTACACACGTTTTTAGCTGTTGTTTTTCTAAATGACCATACGAAACATTGCCTGTCATAAGATACGTGGTAAAAAAAAAAAAAAAAAAAAAGCATAGGCAAGAGAAATGTCAACTGAATCCCAAGTTCAATTCTATTCTACCATGCCGAATGGAATCTTATGACTTCATATCCCATACTTCACTAGCTGCTGTGCCAACAACAAAATTAAAAACTCATTTGTTCTGCAATTGCAACCGCAATTGTAATTCATTCTTTTTATTTACATGTAATACACTTACTAAATATGTGATATGTGAAAAGTTAAGACACAGCAGCACCGTATTTTGCTGTCATCTAAAACATTTCTTTATTTTTCAAAGTCATAATGATTCCCTTATCATGGCTTTCTCATAACCTAAATGATAAATCTTCTGTAAATGATTTTCTAATCACTTCTCCAATCTTATTCCTGACTTAGCTCTAGAAGAAGAAATAAATTAAAATACTTTGATTAAAAAAGTGATTTTCCTTTTCAGAGTCCCATTCAACTAGAAGAAGCAAAATGTTCTACCATGACTTGGCAGCCACCCCATCCAAATGAGAGTCAACTGGACTTGACAATCTATTAAGCTCTGGCTTTTTTCTTTTCTAGTGACATGTGGCTTTAGGCTTTGGAGTCCAGACAACTGTTACCTCTTCTACATTGAAACACTCCTTGATCAACTATTCCATTTCAAAGGCTGACATACTTCAGGTTGGAAAAAATGGCTATTTTATTTCTACTGCCCAAATAGTCACTCTATAACCTCCAAGAATTCTTCTTAATTCATCTTATTTTCTTGATCTCATTCACAGAGAATTGAACAAGTATTTACTGAGCCCCTGGGAGTCAATCGCTGTGTTACATGACAGGGATACCATACACACAGGACTGAATTCCTTCTTCCCAATAGATATCTAGGAAGACAGATAAATACAGAGGGAATTGCAATGCATCATGACCCATTATATTCTATAACTCAGGTGATGCTAACCAGCATGCTCTGTGAAGTAATTATGCTCAACTTCATTTCTGTCTTCTTTATAAGTTAGCACTATCCAACAGAAATTTCTGCAGTGATGGAAATGTTCTATAGCTTCAATGTCCAGTACAGTAGCCACTAGCCACATGTGGCTATTAAGCACTTGAAATGTGATTAGTGTAACAGAGGAATTCATTTTTAATTTTATTTCATTTTAACTGATTTAAATTTTAATGTAAATAGTCTCCTATGGCAAGTGACTACCATGTTGGACAGCACATGAATAGATAGAGATCCTTGGCGCTATAAACCGTATCATCTGATTTAGCTATAAATTAGCCTTTGAACTGTAGACATCCCAGAGAACTAATTGTTACAGGCACTGTGTAGTACCAGGGGGAAAATGCATCAGATGATTCAGCCAGATCAAAGTCAGCTTCCTATCTGGATTGAATCTATACATGTCTTTCCGGTAGCAATCCATCAGTGGGTTACATAGGATTGAAGACATAATTCTTTTACTAGATTAGCTATGTCAAGGAAAAAGAACCTGGAAAATACAAAAGTAAATGAATAGTCTTGCTTTATGTTTGCACATGATTCCTGCCCTCCCACCTCCAATCCAACAGTAAATTGATACAAGTCTGAATTCACTCCAAATTATGGAGCAAGGAAATGTTTTACTTAGAGAACTACTGAATGTTAAATGTGCTCTGAAAATAAAAACACAGATTTTCGTACAGGATTTCAACATTTAAACTACTCATAACCAAGGCACTGACTGACAGGGTACCAAGGGATAAAGACAAAAGGGACTTTTATACAGGCAATGAATCAACACAGGAGAGACAGGTAAAGATGCCTTATATTGTGGGTGAGGTGATGAGAGGCACTGAAGGTAGGTCTCGACTTGAATCCTAGCTTTGATGTTTATAGCTGGGTGCCCTTGGGATACTTCCTTCAGTGTGCTCATCCTCTGTAAAGTGAGGATAATAATATCTACCTCACAGATTGTTGAGAGAACCATAAATAATGTGCTCTAAATTCTTGGTGCATCTCAAGAACCAGTAGTTATTATGGTGATGACAGGTATATAACTATAAGAGTTACCGTCACAACAGGCAGTCCCATTTGAATGCCACCAAGCCACTATTAAGTGTAGGACACAAGAGCCTCTTTTTTATAAGTGAACAACTACAAATAAAATGAAGTTCTGTCTCAAGCCAATAGGAGATTCACAAATGTACAGTTAAAACAATACTGAAGAAATAGCTCCCTCGACCATGAGTTTTACTTGTCATGGTCAAAATTCCTTTCCCCTGCATTAATACTCTCTCAAATTCAATACAGAATTTGTAAGACGTTAAAGAGAAAAGTGGTAAAAGTGACTGGCTAATCCAAGAGCTGGAACAGCCCTTGTTTTTATTTGAAACTCGAATCAAATATATTATTTGGAAAGTACAATTTAACCTCAGAGAAATTATCTAAGAAAAGAGTTATCCTAGAATCAGCATTTGAGCTCCTCCCACTCCTGCCCCAGCACTTCACCCATTTGACTCTGACACTACAGCCCGCCTTTCTAGCTTGTTATCAAACACTGAGGAGCAATATTGGAAAACAGTTCACAAGGACATACGGATGACAAATGTATACTCCTACTGACAAAGACAGAGAGGCTTAGAACCCTGCCCACAGCTCTTAGTTAGCAATCTTTCTTCTTTCAAATGTGGCTCTTACATTTCTTTTACTAACAGTGAGATTATTTCAGCAGTAACCAGGAGATGACAATTTGCAGGGGAAAAAGTAATGAGCAAATAGTGCCTCTAAACCATGTCCTTTGCACAGCCATTCTGCACTCTAACACACAGCAATTAACATCACAATTGTGCTAAATTATCAAATTATTCTCAAAGTTTGCATTAAAACTCTTTTCCCAGGCTTCCCTGGTGGCGCAGTGGTTGAGAGTCCGCCTGCCGATGCAGGGGACACGGGTTCGTGCCCCGGCCCGGGAAGATCCCACATGCCGCGGAGCGGCTGGGCCCGTGAGCCATGGCTGCTGAGCCTGCAGGTCCGGAGCCTGTGCTCCGCAACGGGAGAGGCCACAACAGTGAGAGGCCCGCGTACCGCAAAAAAAAAAAAATACTCTTTCCCCATCTCTCTCCCTCTTTACCTACACACGTATAAATACAAGTACTTATGCAATTTTTTGAAAGTCGTAGGTAAATGAAATTCCTTTTTTTTTTTTTTTTTTTTTCTTTTGCAGTACGTGGGCCTCTCACTGCTGTGGCCTCTCCCGTTGCGGAGCACAGGATCCGGACGCGCAGGCTCAGCAGCCATGGCTCACAGGCC
This sequence comes from Mesoplodon densirostris, assembly GCF_025265405.1. Taxonomy (NCBI): domain Eukaryota; kingdom Metazoa; phylum Chordata; class Mammalia; order Artiodactyla; family Ziphiidae; genus Mesoplodon; species Mesoplodon densirostris. The sequence continues at coordinate 222,981,213 of NC_082661.1, forward strand.
TAGCCACTCCACGGCATGTGGGAACTTCCCAGACCGGGGCACGAACCCGTTTTCCCCTGCATCGGCAGGCGGACTCTCAACCACTGCACCACCAGGGAAGGCCGAAATGCCTTCTTAAAAAAACAAGTTTTAAAACTAAACCCTACATGTTGAGAGTACTGATCAATTAAGTAGGAAAATTTGTCATAATGTTTATATAAATAGAAATACAGGGTAACAAGGTAATGTGAGAAAGATCTTGAGTTAAACAACCTGGAATTATATCCTGCCTTAGCTTCACCATTTCTTAGCTAAGCCATCCTGGGCGAGTTATGCAAGTGTTTTAAACTTCAATTCCTTCATCTTCTAAAAATGGAAATAACAATAGTATCTATTTCATAAACCTGTTGTGATGGTTAAAAAAACAGTGTATGGCTTCCCTGGTGGCGCAGTGGTTGAGAGTCCGCCTGCCCATGCAGGGGATATGGGTTCGTGCCCCGGTCCGGGAAGATCCCACGTGCTGTGGAGCGGCTGGGCCCGTGAGCCATGGCCGCTGAGCCTGCACGTCTGGAGCCTATGCTCCGCAACGGGAGAGGCCACAACAGTGAGAGGCCTGCGTACCAAAAAAAAACAGTGTATGTAACTATTATATATTGAATGTATAAACAACAAGGTCCTACCATACAGCACAGGGAAATTTATTCAATATCCTGTGATAAACCATAATGGAAAAGAATATGAAAAAGAAAATGTACATATATATGTGTATATATATATATGTATAACTGAATGACTTTGCTGTATAGCAGAAATTAACACAACATTGTAAATCAACTACACTTCAATAAAATAAATTTTTTAAAAAAACAATGCATGTAAAACCCTTTGCACAAGCCTAACATAATAAGGATCAACAAACGGATAGATATCATTGTTAATATATTTGGCATTATGTTTATGCAGCCAAACACATCTTGTTTTATTTTTCCAATATCTAAAATAAAAAGTACCAAACAGAATCAATAATTTTTAAAAATCCACATCTAAATAATCATAAATTACAAGAACATCAGAAACAAAGTGAAAATTATATAAGCTATACCCTAGAGAGAAAGAGCAGACGACCATAAAAAGAACAATAATAAATTGATATCACATGTCCAGGACACTGGAAGCAAGGAGACAGCGAAGTAACATTTTCACACTGTAAAAAACCGAATACTTGAACTTAAAATATATCCTGCTAAAATATTAATTTTTAAATGAAAGTGGAATAAAGATATCCTCAGACATAGAAGAACTCAGAAAATTTAATGCACAAAAATCCACTTTTAAAATGTTCTTGAAGGAAGCACTCATGTAAAAAAGAGAAATCAATGTAAAAATACTTTCCTAAGATATGAGAAACAAGTATGATAAAACAAATTAGTACCTTTTTTGAGGTGCAATATATATAAGCAATTACCAAACAAGAAGCAGAAGACCAAAACATAGTCCAAAAAAGAAGAAGAAATATCCGTAAAATCCAGAAAGTCAATGTCTAAATGGGGAATTCCCTGGTGATCCAGTGGTTAAGACTTCACGCCTTCACTGCTGTGGGCCCAGGTTCGATCCCTGGTTGGGGAGCTAAGATCCCACAAGCCCCGTGGAGTGGCAAAACAAACAAACAAACTAACAAGAAACCCTGAGGATGGAAACAGAGCAAAGGCAGTAAGAACATTTCAAGGACATGCCTCCTTTGGGGAAAAAAATAAACATATGTATTGACCTTCAACCTTAGGAAAAACCACTCAAAAAATAAACAGAATATACAACTTTCAACTTATACTAAGAAAAATTCACCTATTCAATGAAATGTAGGGCCAAAAAACAGAAAAAAAGATAAATATGCAATTAGCAAATAACGTATCAGAAATAAGAACTAATTAAAATAAGTGAACTGAATTCACAAATTAAATTAGTGACACAAATTAAAAAATAAGAAGCAGTAATATGTTATCTATAATACATCAATTTTAAAGGAAAAGAATATTAAAAGGTTTAAAGTAAAGAGATGATATTTCAGGCAAATTTGAACGAAAGGACATTTATGGAAGCAATATTAAAAACAGACAGAAGACATAAAAAAACATACAGCACCAGAAGGACCATTATATACTTGAAGAAGTAAGAGTAAATCTAAAATATTATATATATTATATATAACATATATAATTATATGTTTTCTATAGCATATAATTATATAGATATATTAATAGTATTTTGTTATATACTATATAATAAACACATAATATGACTATATATTATATATAAGTATATACTCATATATAACTATATAATAGGTGATAATGTATGATATATTTATGATAGTTATAAACGTGTGTGTGAAGTAAAGCAAAAGCAGACAGAATTATGGGGAGAAATAGATTAATTGATACCACTTGAGCAATCTTCTTGCTAACATCATAATTTATTCCCTCTCTACTGAACCATTTCCATTAGCATACAAAATCTTTTTTTATATTGTTATTCTTTTTATTGAAGTATAGTTGATTTACAATGTTGTATTAGTTTCTGGTATATAGCAAAGTGATCCAGTTATACATATATATACATATTCTTTTTCACATTCTTTTCCATTTTTCCATTATGGTTTATCACAGGATGTTGACTATAGTTCCCTGTGTATATAGTAGGACCTTGTGGTTGGTCTATCTTACATACAGTAGTTTAAGCATACAGAACCTCTTGATGCCACTTCCCTCCTTAGCTACCTCTCCTCTCTGCTCCCATTTATAGTAAAATTCCTCAAAACAGTGTCTATACTCCCTGCCTCCCTTCCCTTTTTTCCAGTCACTCTTGAACATTCTCCAGTCAGCTGTTTATCCCCACCTCTCACCCAGACTGCTCCTGTCAACGTCCCCAGTTACTGTGACAGTGCTGCGTCAGGTGAACCAGATCCGATTCATCTTCACATTTGGCCAAAGCTCATCACTCTTTCCTCCTTGAAACGATTATGTCACTTGGCTTCCAGGACACCACTCTCTCTCTTAGCTTTCCTGCCGCAACCTTGGCTGTTCCTCTCCGTATCCTTTGCCAGTACTTCCGCTTCCCTCTATGATCTAAACATTGGTGAGCCTAGACTCCAGTACTGGGCTCTTCCTTATCTGCACTAGTTCCCAAGCTGACCTCATCCAGTCTCGTGGCTTTACAAACCACCTATTTGCTAAGAACTTCAGATTCCTATTTCTACCTCAGACCTCTCCCTGGAGCTCCAGACTCATATATCTGACCTCCTATACAACATCTTTACTTGCATATCCAAAATTAAACTCCTGTATCTACAGCTTCAAAACCTTCTCCTGTAGGAGCCTTTCCCTTCCCAGTAAATGTCACCTATGTTCTTCCACTAGCTCAGGCCAAAACTCTGGTTTGCTTCCTTTACTCTCCTCTTTCTCTCATGGCACACTCAATGTATTGGCACAGTCTGTTTTCTTAGCTTAAATATATATCCTGATTCCGTTCACTTCCACTCTCCTCAGTGGACTAATGTGCGGATTAAATGAAATAATGTATGCAAAGTGTCTGAAATGTGGTAAGCACTCAATAAATTTAAGCTACTGTTAATATTATATTAACATATAGTTATTTGTGTGTCTTACCTTCCTTGTAACACCAGCACTGTTTAGCATGAGCACTGGGCACTATGCATTTTTTTCTTCTGTAGTGAATAGCCCTTACATATGTCTTTATTTATTTATTTATTTTTATAAAAGGAGAAAAAGAGGAAGACTGTTTCTTTATTTAAGGTAAGAAAATGAGAGTCGGGGCATTCTATTCTTTTCTAGCCTTTAGAATATAATCTCAAAAAAACAAAAAACAAAACAAAGCATGCAAGTAGAGGCTTTACTGGGACTGGGTGATGTATGGCAGAAATATTGAACCCAAACTCTAAATATACTGCCCCTCTTAGAATCTGGTATGCTGATTCAGAAAGAGACAGTACAATTCAGTCAATAGGAACATTCAATAAGCTTAATAACAAACTGGAAACTTTAAGGCCTAATAACTTACTAAAATACTTATAACAAGTTATTTCCCTTTTGTCTCTCACTTTCTGTATCTGTAAAATGGGAATAACAGTTCTTGGTTTCGCGGCACAACTCCTGAAGAGATTAACGAAGACGACAGTGCTATACAAATGCTTATTTTAAAACAGAGGTAAGTGGTGGTGGAACAAAAGTCTGGCAGAATTCCCAGTGCTCTCAGGGGTCAAGTGGATTGCACATTGATAAGTTATCATCAGTGTTTCAAAGAACAGCACCACCAGCAATTAACATCAAAAATATCACAGATTTTTGTCCTTCCCTCATTGGTCACCTTGATCATTCCTACCTGTTGCCAGAAACTGCTAATGTCTTGAATGATAATTTTTCATTACTTACAGATTGACCCAGGAGAAAACAGAGTATGCCTCTGAAAAATAGAAATCATATCGAAATAAGTGGCTCCCACCTGCTAAAAATTAAATATCATGGGAAAAAAATGAAACTGTACTCATATGAATAACCACCAGGCATCATGGAAATTAAACAATATAATCCAGCTTGATCTTTTTAGTGATTTCCTTAACAGTCTGCATTTCATGATGTTTTGGGGGGTTCTGTAAAATGTATAATTAAGCAGTGGTGGCACAGGGGGTAGAAGCTGGCACTGAAACTGTGCAGGAGGGCGGTGCCACGGTTTCACAACATTAACACTCAGAGTGACATTCAAGAAGCACTGCTAATAGGCATTCAGGGTTCTCAGAGCCAAGTGTTCCCTTTTTTGCTCCCGTGAATAAGGTGGTAACTAAGGGAAGCACACCGTGCCAGAGTAGAGCAAGCAAGAGGCAGAATTAAAGGGCAGCAACTGAGAGTAAAGGCTTTCAATGAAGGATGGAGCGTCAGCCCTCTGCCTGGGCAAGTCTAATCATTAGGAGGGTAAGGAGATCCAAAGATGCAAATGAGCTGGTGAATTGCAGCCACAAAGACTATTATAGTTAGAGAAGACTTCCTGGATATCAAGGTGGTCCTAGCTCCCTAGCAGAGCATGTACAGTTTCTCTGATCCTCTCCAGCTCCAGCCTGAACCACAGCCCAAACCCCAGGCCTCTGACCCTATGGAGCCATCTCTTGTGTCTGGGTCTCTGTGCCTGCTCTTACTTCTGCTTGGAATTGCCCTTCTCACTCCATTTCCCAACCCTTCCATCTCTGGCCAACTTCTACTTGTTCTTTTGCTCTCAACTGAACACTGATTTCCAGGCAGGCTTCCCTGCTCCTTGCCCATCCCTCACCAGCAGAGCCTTTCTAGCTACTTCGGCAACGCCATGTGCAACCTCTGCACAGTATACTCATCACTCTTTATTACCTGTTCATGTGATTTCCCCCAGGTGATCTGCATGATCTGAGAGCTTGAAGGTCAAGCTGTTCTTCCCCAAGTATCCCTGGCATCTTACCCATAATAAATGTTCAATAAATAACTGTTGAATATTAAATGCTAATAGGAGAAGAAGGCAGGCTCAAGTTCTGGAATTGGATAAACTGTCTTGGAATGCTCACTGTGACACTTAAAAATTATGTGACCTTATCAAGATAGTCCTCTTTCCTATCAAATGAGACATAATTCGTGTTGTTGCACAGTTTGTGGTGTCCATTAGTAGAAGGTAATAGATGGAAACCATTTAGTTCACACATGGTTAACTGATGCGTGGTAGCTTTTAGACAGGAATATTATTAGAGATAGCTAAAATTGGATTTAAGGGTATTTCTCTACCTTATGAGCAGGGTCCATTTAACTCATAAAGCACAGAGGTTACTATAAGTACATGGTCCTTCTTTAAATTTTCCTTAAGGAGGTTCATTCAGCAGGTTTGTGCTTTTTAATTTCCTAACAGTTATCTCTTCTCTGGTTTCAAACAACAAGCTACAAGGAGTCTTGGTTAAAGCAAAAACATAACAAAATATGGGGTAGGGTGGAGTAGAGGTAGGATAAACAGAGAAATTGAATCCTCCATAGGGAGAAAAACACAAAGAAATCTAGATTTTGAAGTATATGTCCATGCTCACAGTACCTGACGTCTTCTAACTCCTTTTCAAAGGTTTAAAGAGACCATTTTTTATCATGTGATAATAGTGGCAGCTTCTTAGCATAGAATTTAAGCTTAAATTTAGAAATGGGAAAAGGTGTGTAACAAAGACAGCAATTTTTTTTTTATACAGCAGCAGGTTCTTATTAGTCATCAATTTTATACACATCAGTGTATACATGTCAATCCCAATCACCCAATTCAGCACACCACCATCCCCACCCCCCACCCCCTGCAGTTTTCCCCCCTTGGTGTCCATACGTTTGTTCTCTACATCTGTGTCTCAACTTCTGCCCTGCAAACCGGTTCATCTGTACCAATTTTCTAGGTTCCACATACATGCCTTAATATATGATATTTGTTTTTCTCTTTCTGACTTACTTCACTCTGTATGACGGTCTCTAAATCCATCCACGTCTCAATAAATCTCTCAATTTCATTCGTTTTTAGGGCTGAGTAATATTCCATTGTATATATGTACCACAACTTCTTTATCCATTCATCTGTCGATGGGCATTTAGGTTGCTTCCATGACCTGGCTATTGTAAATAGTGCTGCAATGAACATTGGGGTGCATGTGTCTTTTTGAATTATGGTTTCTCTGGGTGTATGCCCAGTAGTAGGATTGCTGGATCATATGGTAATTCTATTTTCACTTTTTTAAGGAGCCTCCATACTATTCTCCATAGTGGCTGTATCAATTTACATTCCCACCAACAGTGCAAGAGAGTTCCCTTTTCTCCACACCCTCTCCAGCATTTATTATTTCTGGATTTTTTGATGATGGCCATTCTGACTGGTTTGAGGTGATACCTCTGTAGTTTTGATTTGCATTTCTCTAATAATTAGTGGTGTTGAGCAGCTTTTCGTGTGCTTCTTGGCCATCTGTATGTCTTCTTTGGAGAAACATCTATTTAGGTCTTCTGCCCATTTTGGGATTGGGTTGTTTGTTTCTTTAATATTTAGCTGCATGAGCTGTTTATATATTTTGGAGATTAATCCTTTGTCCGTTGATTCGTTTGCAAATATTTTCTCCCATTCTGAGGATTGTCTCTTCATCTTGCTTATGGTTTCCTTTGCTGTGCAAAAGCTTTTAAGTTTCATTAGGTTCCATTTGTTTATTTTTGTTTTTATTTCTAGTACTCTAGGAGGTGGATCAAAAAAGATCTTGCTGTGATTTATGTCAGAGTGTTCTTCCTATGTTTTCCTCTAAGAGTTTTATAGTGTTCAGTCTTACATTTAGGTCTCTAATCCATTTTGCGTTTATTTTTCTGTTTCGTGTTAGGGAGTGTTCTAATTTCATTCTTTTACATGTAGCTGTCCAGTTTTCCCAGCACCACTTATTGAAGAGACTATCTTTTCTCCATTGTATATCCTTGCCTTCTCTGTCATAGATTAGTTGACCATAGGTGCGTGCGTTTATCAATGTGCTTTCTATCCTGTTCCATTGATCTATATTTCTGTTTTTTTGTCAGGACCATATTGTCTTGATTACTGTAGCTTTGTAGTATAGTCTGAAGTCAGGGAGTCTAATTCCTCCAGCTCGGTTTTTTTCACTCAAGACTGCTCTGGCTATTCAGGGTCTTTTGTGTCTCCATACAAATTTTAAGATTATTTGTTCTAGTTCCGTGAAAAAATGCCATTGTAATTTGATAGGGATTGCACTGAATCCGTAGATTGCTTTGGATAGTATAGTCATTTTCACAATATTGATTCTTCCAATCCAAGAACGTGGTATATCTCTCCATCTAATGGTATCATCTTTAATTTCTTTCATCAGCGTCTTAGAGTTTTCTGCATACAGGTCTTTTGTCTCACTAGGTAGGTTTATTCTTTTTGTTGCAATGGTAAATGGGAGTGTTTTCTTAATTTCTCTTTCAGATTTTTCATCATTAGTGTATAGGAATGCAAGAGATTTCTGTGCATTAATTTTGTATCCTGCAACTTTACCAAATTCATTGATTAGATCTAGTAGTTTTCTGGTGGCATTTTTAGGATTCTCTATGTATAATATCATGTCATCTGCAAACAGTGACAGTTTTACTTCTTCTTTTCCACCTTGGATTCCTTTTATTTCTTTTTCTTCTCTGATTGCTGTGGCTAGGACTTCGAAGACTATGTTGAATAATAGTGGTGAGAGTGGACATCCTTGTCTTGTTCCTGATCTTTGAGGAAATACTTGCAGATTTTCACCATTGAGAATGATGTTTGCTCTGGGTTTGTCATATATGGCCTTTATTATGTTGAGGTAGGTTCCCTCTAGGCCCACTTTCTGGGGAGTTTTTATCATAAATGGGTGTTGAATTTTGTCAAAAGCTTTTTCTGCATCTATTGAGATGATCATATGGTTTTTATTCTTCAATTTGTTAATATGGTGTATCACATTGATTGATTTGCATATATTGAAGAATCCTTTCATCCCTGGGATAAATCCCACTTGATCATGGTGTATGATCCTTTTAATGTGTTGTTGGATTCTGTTTGCTAGTATTTTATTGAGGATTTTTGCATCTATATTCATCAGTGATATCAGTCTGTAATTTTCTTTTTTTGTAGTACCTTTGTCTGGTTTTGGTATCAGGGTGATGGTGGTCTCATAGAATGAGTTTGGGAGTGTTCCTTCCTCTGCAATTTTTTGGAAGAGTTTGAGAAGGATGGGTGTTAGCTCTTCTCTAAATGTTTGATAGAATTCACCTGTGAAGCCATCTGGTCCTGGACTTTTGTTTGTTGGAAGATTTTTAATCACAGTTTCAATTTCATTACTTGTGATTGGTCTGTTCATATTTTCTATTTCTTCCTGGTTCAATCTTGGATGGTTATACCTTTATAAGAATTTGTCCATTTCTTCCAGGTTGTCCATTTTATTGGCATAGAGTTGCTTGTAGTAGTGTCTTAGGATGCTTTGTATTTCTGTGGTCTCTGTTGTAACTTCTCCTTTTTCACTTCTAATTTTACTGATTTGAGTCCTCCCCCTCTTTTTCTTGATGAGTCTGGCTAATGGTTTATCAGTTTTGTTTATCTTCTCAAAGAACCAGCTTTTAGTTTTATTGATCTTTGCTACTGTTTTCTTTGTTTCTATTTCATTTATTTCTGCTCTGATCTTTTTTATTTCTTTCCTTCTGCTAACTTTGAGTTTTGTTTGTTCTTCTTTCTCTAGTTCCTTTAGGTGTAAGGTTAGATTTTTCATTTGAGATATTTCTTTTTTCTTGAGGTAGGCTTGTATAGCTATAAAGTTCCCTCTTAGAACTGCTTTTGCTGCATCCCATAGATTTTGGATCATGATGTTTTCATTGTCATTTGTCTCTAGGTATTTTTTGATTTCCTCTTTGATTTCTTCGTGATCTCTTGGTTATTTAGTAATGTATTGTTTAGCCTCCATGTGTTTGTGTTTTTTATGTTTTTTTCCCCTGTAATTCATTTCTAATCTCATAGCATTGTGGTCAGAAAAGATGCTTGATATGATTTCAATTTTCTTAAATTTACTAAGGCTTGATTTGTGACCCAAGACGTGATCTATCCTGGAGAATGTTCCATAAACACTTGAGAAGAAAGTGTAATCTGCTGTTTTTGGATGGAATGTCCTATAAATATCATTAAACCTATCTGGTCTATTGTGTCAGTTAAAGCTTCTGTTTCCTTATTTATTTTCATTTTGGATGATCTGTCCATTGGTGTAAGTGAGGTGTTAAAGTTCCCCACTATTATTGTGTTACTGTCAATTTCCTCTTTTATAGCTGTTAGCAGTTGCCTTATGTATTAAGGTGCTCCTATGTTGGGTGCATATATATTTATAATTGTTATATCTTCTTCTTGGATTGATCCCTTGATCATTAGGTAGTGTCCTTCCTTGTCTCTTGTAACATTCTTTATTTTAAAGTCTATTTCATCTGATATGAGTTTAGCTACTCCAGCTTTCTTTTGATTTCCATTTGCATGGAATATATTTTTCCATCCCCTCACTTTCAGTCTGTATGTGTCCCTAAGTCTGAAGTGGGTCTCCTGTAGACAGCATATATATGGGTCCTATTTTTGTATCCATTCAGCTGGTTTATGTCTTTTGGTTGGAGCATTTAATCCATTCACGTTTAAGGTAATTATCGATATGTATGTTCCTATGACCATTTTCTTAATTGTTTTGGGTTTGTTTTTGTAGGTCCTTTTCTTCTCTTGTGTTTCCCACTTAGAGAAGTTCCTTTAGCATTTGTTGTAGAACTGGTTTGGTGGTGCTGAATTCTCTTAGCTTTTGCTTGTCTGTAAAGCTTTTGATTTCTGTATCGAATCTCAATGAGATCCTTGCTGGGTAGAGTAATCTTGGTTGTAGGTTCTTCCCTTTCATCACTTTAAATATCGTGCCACTCCCTTCTGGCTTGTAGAGTTTCTGCTGAGAAATCAGCTGTTAACCTTAGGGGAGTTCCCTTGTATGTTATTTGTCATTTTTCCCTTGTTGCTTTCAATAATTTTTCTTCGTGTTTAATTTTTGCCAGTTTGATTACTATGTGCCTCGGCGTGTTTCTCCTTGGGTTTATCCTGTATGGGACTCGCTGTGCTTCCTGGACTTGGGTGGCTATTTCCTTTCCCATGTTAGGGAAGTTTTCAACTATAATCTCTTCAAATATTTTCTCGGGTCCTTTCTCTCTCTCTTCTCCTCTGGGACCCCTATAATGCGAATGTTGTTGCGTTTAATGTCCCAGAGGTCTCTTAGGCTGTCTTCATTTCTTTTCATTCTTTTTTCTTTATTCTGTTCCACAGCAGTGAATTCCACCATTCTGTCTTCCAGGTCACTTATCCATTCTTCTGCTTCAGTTATTCTGCTATTGATTCCTTCTAGTGTAGTTTTCATTTCGTTTATTGTATTGCTCATCTCTGTTTGTTTGTTCTTTAATTCTTCTAGGTCTTTGTTAAACATTTCTTGCATCTCTCGATCTTTGTTTGCCTCCATTATTTTTCAAAGGTCTTGGATCATCTTCACTCTCATTATTCTGAATTCTTTTTCTGGAAGGTTGCCTATCTCCACTTCATTTAGTTGTTTTTCTGGGCTTTTATCTTGTTCCTTCATCTGGTACATAGCCCTCTGCCTTTTCATCTTGTCTGTCTTTCTGTGAATGTGGTTTTTGTTCCACAGGCTGCAGGATTGTAGTTCTTCTTGCTTCTGCTGTCTGCCCTCTGGTGGATGAGGCTATCTATGAGGCTTGTGTAAGTTTCCTGATGGGAGGGACTGGTGGTGGGTAGAGCTGAGTGTTGCTCTGGTGGTCAGATCTCAGTAAAACTTTAATCCGCTTGACTGTTCATCAGTGGGGCTGGGTTCCTTTCCTGTTGGTTGTTTGACCTGAGGCAACCCAATACTGGACCCTATCTGGGCTCTTTGGTGGGACTAATGACAGACTCTGGGAGGGCTCACACCAAGGATTACTTCCCAGAACTTCTGCTGCCAGTGTTCTTGTCCCCACAGTGAGCCACAGCCACCCACTGCCTCTTCAGGAGACCCTCCAACACTAGCAGGTAAGTCTGGTTCAGTCTCCCCTGGGGTCACTGCTCCTTCCCCTGGGTCCCGATACACACACTACTTTGTGTGTGCCCTCCAGGAGTGGAGTCTCTGTTTCCCCCAGTCCTGTCGAAGTCCTGCAATCAATTCCCACTAGGCTTCAAAGTCTCATTCTCTAGGAATTCCTCCTCCCATTGCCGGACCCCCAGGTTGGGAAGCCTGACGTGGGGCTCAGAACCTTCACTCCAGTGGGTGGACTTCTGTGATATAAGTGTTCTCCAGTCTGTGAGTCACCCACCCAGCAGTTAAGGGATTTGATTTTACTGTGATTGCACCCCTCCTACTGTCTCATTGTGGCTTCTCCTTTGTCTTTGGATGTGGGGTATCTTTTTTGGTGAGTTCCAGTGTCTTCCTGTGGATGATTGTCCAGCAGCTAGTTGTGATTCTGGTGTTCTCGCAAGAGGGAGTGAGACCACGTCCTTCTACTCCGCCATCTTGGGTTCTCTCTCGGAAGAGACAGCAATTTTAAATGACAGCCTCAAGGAAGGTCGAAGTGGAATTCTCTTGGCATTTTCTGCCCAAGTTAGAACAGCTACCACCTGACTTAAGAGCTCTTTCTCTATCGATCAAGGAAGGGAAATACACTTTCCAAGGACAAGTTTCCTGGCCGGTTTGTTTCCAAAGTTATATGTTGGGACTTGCAGTTGAGAACACTTTTGAGGAGGGTTTCACTTAAATTCACCCTGGCTTTTGTTGTTATTGTTTTATTTTTATTTTGTTTTGTTTTGTTTTAGGAAAAGCTCTCTTCCCTAAACTGTCTTGACCATGGTAAATTATTTTCTATCAAAAAGTCTGTAATTATATCAAGAATACCATGTGGAGCTCAGTGGCAGTAACATGAGCAAAGTATTTCTTAATAGGTGTGATTTTTCCATTACAATGATTATAAATGACAAGCTCAAAGACTAGAAATACAGACTATAAACATACACAGGGTTTGTCGTCACGGTTGGAGGCACTTAGCATACAGGAGAGCCAAACCATCCTGGCTCGTTGGATCTTCAAGACCACATTTGTCCTGTGCCCTGTAGAGTTCCCATTCATAGCTCTGTGCCTGGCACAGGGTTTATGCTCAATGAACATTTATGGAATTGATCAAATGTGGTGTGTTGAGCTGGTTCTAAACCTGACTCCACAACTTGCTAAGAGTTCTTGTCCAAGTTATTTACCTCCTCTGAGTTTCAGTTTCTTTCTAGGCAAAGTTAAAATAATACCATCTACTCTATATCATCTTAGTGAGAATTAAAATAAGATGGCACATAAAGCAGTTAGTGCAGTGTCTGGAATCATAGGTGTGCAATAATTGGTGCTATTTTTATTTTGATTCTTTCAGATATCAAGAATTGATCGTGGAACATTTTAGAGCTTGTTTTCAAATTATCACAACAGGCAAATGAAACATATTAACAGGTATAGACACGCAATTATAACCATCTCAATCAGCTAAAATGGATAATCCTGGAATAAAATAAGAAGTGCAGTAGTCAGACTCCATTATATTTGATGATTGGTGGAGTTCTCTGAGGCTTTCATAGAAATGGACCATAACCTCAACTCTAGAAGTCCTCTTTTGCACATACTCAGCAGTCATCTCAGAGTTTCGAGATGACTGCTGAGTATGCCTAACAAACTGATAACTCTCCTTTTTGTGGAATATTATTTTACTGGTAACATCCCTTAGGAAAAAGAAAAACAACAATAACAAAAACACCTCATGCATAATAGAATGAGATTATGAGCTTTGAAATAACAGACCAGTGTTCCATTCCTAACTCCACTACTAAATTATGGGATACTGGGCTTCCCTGGTGGCACAGTGGTTGAGAGTCTGCCTGCCGATGCAGGGGACACGGGTTCGTGCCCCGGTCTGGGAGGATCCCACATGCCGTGGAGCGGCTGGGCCCGTGAGCCATGGCCGCTGAGCCTGCGCTCCACAACGGGAGAGGGCACAACAGTGAGAGGCCCGCGTACCGCAAAAAAAAAAAAAATTATGGGATACTATTAGGCAGGTTAGTCTTTCTAAACCTCAAGTTTCTCATCTTTAAATTGGGAGTAATTGCTACCCCAGATTGTGGAGAGCAGTAGATGAAATAGTGTATGTAATACATACATGTAATAGAGTGTCTTTGTGCTTGTCAGATAGTAAGTGCCCAATAAATATTCTCTGTCATCAACATCAACACTGAGGAAATATGAGTAGGTCTTGATTGGCAAGACACCGATGTTACCTGTTTTTAGCTGAATCTAGACTGTGTTTAAAAATACTCATATTCATTGATCTGGTGGGAAAAGGAGACAAGAAGAGAATAGAAAGTGTGAGAATGTCTAGATCTTGGTATATTCTACTGAATTTTGTCTGACAACTTAACCTTTATAATCCAAAAATGGAACAGAGTCCATCAGAAGTTTGCCCATGGCTTGGAAGTCTTCTCCAGAATTGTCCAGAAGTGTCCAAGCAACAAGAATAAAGCTTGATCTTAGACATGTACATGAGAGCCAATCCCAGCGTGTTGCTACAAATTGTCTATTTTTTTTCACACTGGAAGTGTTTCTCCAATATAAAATAGTCACAAATCAAAATACTACCACCTCAAAGCTGAAATGGTAAAACAAATGGAAAAGGAAACCACCACCACTAATAAAATGACCTCTTGTAACCCCACCATTTCCATAGAATGAAGCTCTGACCTCCACAGCTCCTCTCTGCCAGTTCTCCATGACCTACTCCACCACCCCAAAGCCTGCTGCTCCCAAGTCTGTTCAATCAGTCTTTCATCCTCCCTCCATCATTACCCACTCCTTTTCACTGACAGCCTGGCTACCCATATGAGTGAGGAATCACATGGTAACTATCTTTTGAGATTTACCTTGATATTCAAAACAGAAAGAAAAAAAAACAGAAGCATAGAGAAAAGATAATATGGGAATGGGAGCCAAGATGCTGACAATATCATTGGGATACGGGACCTGATTGGCCAAGAATGAAGAAAACCAAAGGTCCTTAGAGGAATGAACTTTCAGCTCTAGAAAGAATTTTGGTTTAATCAAGTCTGAAGAATAAAGGCCATATAGTATATACAGGGCAAAAGTTTGAAGTTATATGTTATCATCCGAAAAGGGATATCACAGGGGAAATTCTTGGCAGTCCACTTTATGTTTGGCTGAAAAAGTTCAAAGCCATCTGTTGCTGCCATTGCTGTATTTTTCCAAAGTCATTTCCTATTGATTCAGCACACCAGGAAATCATGGCTGGGTTCGCTTTGCCAAATATGAGTTCTACTCTGCTGACTGGACAGCATCCAAGAGCCACATTATATTGGAGACAATAAGCACCTTGCCTTTGAAAGGAAACATTTGTGTAGGCAAGGAGGGAATGTCTCACAGATTTCTCATCAGTTCTGGGGCTGATTTTTCTGGGGCTGAACTTTCCATCCTACTCTGCAATTTAGGCTGTTGGTTGCCTTATCTCAGAGACAAGTTCTCTACTCTGGGATGGGATGACCCACTTGCTTACTCCCCTTCCCCACAAGTTCCCCTAAGGGATCCCAGGATCTTGGCAAACAAGTTTGTCAAAAACTATATACTTTATAAATAGACTCTGGATGGGAGAATAACACAGAGGTAGATGCAATATTCAGACACCCCTTTTGTATAATAGGATGTTTGACAGCACAGTAGGGCACAAAATAGTCAGAGGAATTGAATATCACCTTAAAATGATTTCTGAGTTTCAGGATATTTATCTGTAACGTGAGGACAATAATGCTTGTCTTTTTCACAGTGTTGTTGTGAAGAAAAAAGAAAAATGTCTACAAAATCACTATGCAAAATAGACAAATGAAGGAGATTATTTTGTTAGCCTGAAAAGAATTGCAAGTTTCAATTTTGTCAACAGGAAATTTGTCCTTTAGAGACTGAATATTAGAGAGCAAACAGCTTGTGCAAATGCATTTCCCCAGCTTGCTGCTTTTACAGGTAAAAAAAAAGGAATTGCATAACTGTTTTCATCTTACTTTTATAAAACCAGGCACATAGAGCTGAGCAGACAATTAATTATCTTGCTGGGAAGTGTAGCAGAGCCATATCAATCATTTGGAAGCTCCCAGATGACAAGGCCAGACTAATGACTCAACTTATTTGACAACTGGCAGATGACAGGCTGGCCAAAACCAAGAGCTTGAAACATCAGAGAGGGTCCAAAGTAAATCTCTGAGATAGCTCCAAATCCAATTCCATCCATTACCAATCACACCTGCCTGCAGCTAAGGTATCTGCATTATGCCATTGCTGTTGCCAGGAGTGCTATGCTAGGAAAAGAAGGACAAATTACAGAGAAAATATATTGGAATGATGCAGAATGGCTGATGTCTTCCAAGGCAAGTTGATTAGCAATTACAGAACCCAACTCTACAATAATCCTCAAATCCCACCTCAATCGTGTCTCTAGAAAAGAACTTTCATTTTCATATAGAGTTGACAATTAAGTATGTAATCTCCATCCACAAACTTTACTAAGAAGACCTGTGTACTAAACATCACTTAGTCCCAGGGTTACAAAGGTGACTTCACATCCTCATGATGGAGACAGACCTTTCTTTGTCAACCACAAGATAGTGGCATTATGGGCAAGGTGCTATAGGAACCAAACTGTAGAATTTATTTCTCCCAGGACATGAAAGGAAGTCCAAGAAAGGCTTCATAAAGGAAGTGCCATGAGCTGAGTCTTGAAAGATGAGCAGAAATTTGGCAACAAACTAAAGGGAAAATGAATTGTAGAGATGGGATATGGAAAGTGCAAAGGCAGGAGAGAGCGGCTAAGCCCAGGGAGTTAAGGTGGTGGGTGTAGTGTGCAAAGGCTAGTTTAGCCCCATATTTTCAGTCATGCCTGTCAAGTTTCTCACGAAGAAAAATTATTTTCTGGGATGATGGCAGTAATTGTAGTGGGAGTTGGGGGAGAGGTGGTGAAAGATTTGATAGAAGTAGGACAAACCTTAAGAATAACTGGAAGACGCGGAGATCACCTTCCTCCCCACGGATACACCAGAAATACAGCTACACGTGGAACAACTCCTACAGAACACCTACTGAACGCTGGCAGAAGACCCCAGACCTCCCAAAAGGCAAGAAACTCCCCACATACCTGGGTAGGGCAAAGCGGAGAAATTCCCGCACAGAGGAGCGGTGCCGAGCGGCACTCACCAGCCCGAGAGGATTGTCTGCTCCCCCGCCGGGGCGGGCGGCACTGGAGCTGAGGCTCGGGCTTCGGTCAGAGCGCAGGGAGAGGACTGGGGCTGGTGGCGAGAACTCAGCCTGAAGGGGGCTAATGTGCCACAGCTAGCCGGGAGGGAATCCGGGAAAACTCTGGAGCTGCCGAAGAGGCAGGAGACTTTTTCTTCCCTCTTGGTTTCCTGGTGCGCGAGGAGAGGGGATTAAGAGCGCCGCGTAAAGGAGCTCCAGAGACGGGCGCGAGTCACGGCTGAAAGCACGGAGCCCAGAGACGGGCGTGGGACACTGGGGCTGCTGCTGCCACCGCCAAGAAGCCTGTGTGCGAGCGCAGGTCACTGTCCCCACCGCCCTTCCGGAAGCCTGTGCAGCCTGCCACTGCCGGGGTCCCGGGATCCAGGGGCGGCTTCCCTGGGAGAACGCACGGCGCGCCTCGGGCTGGTGCAACGTCACGCCGACCTCTGCATCTGCAGGCTCGCCCCGCACTCCATCCCCCTCCCTCCCGCCCGGCCTGAGTGAGCCAGAGTCCCCGAAGAGGCTGCTCCTTTAACCCTGTCCTGTCTGAGCGAAGAACAGACGCCCTCCGGCGACCTACATGCAGAGGGGGGGCCAAATCCAAAGCTGAGACCCAGGAGCTGTGAGAACAAAGAAGAGAAAGGGAAACCTCTCCCAGCAGCCTCAGAAGCAGCGGATTAAAGCTCCACAATCAACTTGATGTACCCTGCATCTGTGGAATACATGAATAGACAACAAATCATCCCAAATTGAGGAGCCAGGAGTCACTGCTGTGCCTCTGAGGTGGGAGAGCCAACTTCAGGACACTGGTCCACAAGAGACCTCCCAGCACCACACAATATCAAACGGCGAAAATCTTCCAGAGATCTCCATCTCAACACCAGCACCCAGCTTCACTCAACGACCAGCAAGCTACAGTGCTGGACACCCTATGCCAAACAACTAGCAAGACAGGAACACAACGCCACCCATTAGCAGAGAGGCTGCCTAAAATCATAAAAAGTCCACAGACACCCCAAAACACACCACCAAACGTGGACCTGCCCACCAGAAAGACATAGCCTCATCCACCAGAACACAGGCAGTAGTCCCCTCCACCAAGAAGCCTACACAACCCACTAAACCAACCTTAGCCACTGGGGACACACACCAAAAACAACGGGAACTACGAACCTGCAGCCTGCAAAAAGGAGACCCCAAACACAGTAACATAAGCAAAATGAGAAGACAGAAAAACACACAGCAGGAGAAGGAGCAAGATAAAAACCCACCAGACCTAACAAATGAAGAGGTAATAGGCAGTCTACCTGAAAAAGAATTCAGAATAATGATGGTAAAGATGATCCAAAATCTTGGAAATAGAATAGACAAAATGCAAGAAACAGTTAACAAGGACCTAGAAGAACTAAAGATGAATCAAGCATCGATTAAAAACACAATAAATGAAATAAAAAATACTCTAGATGGGATCAATAGCAGAATAACTGAGGCAGAAGAACGGATAAGTGAGGTGGAAGATAAAATAGTGGAAATAACTGCTGCAGAGCAAAATAAAGAAAAAAGAATGAAAAGAACAGAGGACAGTTTCAGAGACCTCTGGGACAACATTAAACGCACCAACATTCGAATTATAGGGGTTCCAGAAGAAGAAGAGAAAAAGAAAGGGACTGAGAAAATATTTGAAGAGATTATAGTTGAAAACTTCCCTAATATGGGAAAGGAAATAGTTAATCAAGTCCAGGAGGCACAGAGAGTCCCATACAGAATAAATCCAAGGAGAAATACACCAAGACACATATTAATCAAACTGTCAAAAATTAAACACAAAGAAATCATATTAAAAGCAGCAAGGCAAAAACAACAAATAACACACAAGGGAATCCCCATCAGGATAACAGCTGATCTCTCAGCAGAAACTCTACAAGCCAGAAGGGAGTGGCAGGACATAATTAAAGTGATGAAGGAGAAAAACCTGCAACCAAGATTACTCTACCCAGCAAGGATCTCATTCAGATTTGATGGAGAAATTAAAACCTTTACAGACAAGCAAAAGCTGAGAGACTTCAGCACCACCAAACCAGCTTTACAACAAATGCTAAAGGAACTTCTCTAGGCAAGAAACACAGCAGAAGGAAAATACCTACAATAATGAACCCAAAACAATTAAGAAAATGGGAATAGGAACATACATATCAATAATTACCTTAAATGTAAATGGACTAAATGCTCCCACCAAAAGACACAGACTGGCTGAACGGATACAAAAACAAGACCCATATATATGCTGTCTACAAGAGACCCACTTCAGACCTAGAGACACATACAGACTGAAAGTAAGGGGATGGAAAAAGATATTCCATGCAAATGGAAACCAAAAGAAAGCTGGAGTAGCAATTCTCATATCAGACAAAATAGACTAAAATAAAGACTACTAGAAGAGACAAAGAAAGACACTACATAATGATCAAGGGATCAATCCAAGAAGAAGATATAACAATTGTAAATATTTATGCACCAAACATAGGAGCACCTCAATACATAAGGGAAATATTAACAGCCATAAAAGGAGAAATCGACAGTAACACAATCATAGTAGGGGACTTTAACACCCCACTTTCACCAATGGACAGGTCATCCAAAATGAAAATAAATAAGGAAACACAAGCTTTAAATGATACATTAAACAAGATGGACTTAATTGATATTTATAGGACATTCCATCCAAAAACAACAGAATACACATTTTTCTCAAGTGCTCATGGAACATTCTCCAGGATAGATCATATCTTGGGTCACAAATCAAGCCTTGGTAAATTTAAGAAAATTGAAATTGTATCAAGTATCTTTTCCGACCACAATGCTATGAGACTAGATATCAATTACAGGAAAAGAGCTGTAAAACATACAAACACATGGAGGCTAAACAATACACTACTTAATAAAGAAGTGATCACTGAAGAAATCAAAGAGGAAATTTAAAAATACCTAGAAACAAATGACAATGGAGACACGACGACCCAAAACCTATGGGATGCAGCAAAAGCAGTTCTAAGAGGGAAGTTTATGGCAATACAATCCCACCTTAAGAAACAGGAAACATCTCGAATAAACAACCTAACCTTGCACCTAAAGCAATTAGAGAAAGAAGAACAAAAACATCCCAAAGTTAGCAGAAGGAAAGAAATCATAAAAATCAGATCAGAAAGAAATGAAAAAGAAATGAAGGAAACGATAGCAAAGATCAATAAAACTAAAAGCTGGTTCTTTGAGAAGATAAACAAAATTGATAAACCATTAGCCAGACTCATCAAGAAAAAAAGGGAGAAGACTCAAATCAATAGAATTAGAAATGAAAAAGGAGAAGTAACAACTGACACTGCAGAAATACAAAAGATCATGACAGATTACTATAAGCAACTCTATGCCAATAAAATGGACAACCTGGAAGAAATGGACAAATTCTTAGAAATGCACAACCTGCCAAGACTGAATCAGGAAGAAATAGAAAATATGAACAGACCAATCACAAGCACTGAAATTGAAACTGTGATCAAAAATCTTCCAACAAACAAAAGCCCAGGACCAGATGGCTTCACAGGCGAATTCTATCAAGCATTTAGAGAAGAGCTAACACCTGTCCTTCTCAAACTCTTCCAAAATATAGCAGAGGGAGGAACACTCCCAAACTCATTCTACGAGGCCACCATCACCTTGATACCAAAACCAGACAAGGATGTCACAAAGAAAGAAAACTACAGGCCAATATCACTGATGAACATAGATTCAAAAATCCTCAACAAAATACTAGCAAACAAAATCCAACAGCACATTAAAAGGATCATACACCATGATCAAGTGGGGTTTATTCCAGGAATGCAAGGATTCTTCAATATACGCAAATCAATCAACGTGATACACCATATTAACAAACTGAAGGAGAAAAACCATATGATCATCTCAATAGATGCAGAGAAAGCTTTTGACAAAATTCAACACCCATTTATGATAAAAACCCTGCAGAAAGTAGGCATAGAGGGAACTTTCCTCAACATCATAAAGGCCATATATGACAAACCCACAGCCAGCATCGTCCTCAATGGTGAAAAATTGAAACCATTTCCACTAAGATCAGGAACAAGACAAGGTTGCCCACTCTCACCACTCTTATTCAACATAGTTTTGGAAGTTTTAGCCACAGCAATCAGAGAAGAAAAGGAAATAAAAGGAATCCAAATCAGAAAAGAAGAAGTAAAGCTGTCACTGTTTGCAGATGACATGATACTATACATAGAGAATCCTAAAGATGCTACCAGAAAACTACTAGAGCTAATCAATGAATTTGGTAAAGTTGCAGGATACAAAATTAATGCACAGAAATCTCTGGCATTCCTATATACTAATGATGAAAAATCTGAAAGTGAAATCAAGGAAACACTCCCATTTACCATTGCAACAAAAAGAATAAAATATCTAGGAATAAACCTACCTAAGGAGACAAAAGACTTGTATGCAGAAAATTATAAGACACTGATGAAAGAAATTAAAGATGATACAAATAGATGGAGAGATGTACCATGTTCTTGGATTGGAAGAATCAACATTGTGAAAATGACTCTACTACCCAAAGCAATCTACAGATTCAATGCAATCCCTATCAAACTACCACTGGCATTTTTCAAAGAACTAGAACAAAAAATTTCACAATTTGTATGGAAACACAAAAGACCCCGAATAGCCAAAGCAATCTTGAGAACGAAAAATGGAGCTGGAGGAATCAGGCTCCCTGACTTCAGACTATACTACAAAGCTACAGTAATCAAGACAGTATGGTACTGGCACAAAAACAGAAAGATAGATCAATGGAACAGGATAGAAAGCCCAGAGTTAAACCCACAGATATATGGTCACCTTATCTTTGATAAAGGAGGCAGGAATGTACAGTGGAGAAAGGACAGTCTCTTTAATAAGTGGTGCTGGGAAAACTGGACAGGGACATGTAAAAGTATGAGATTCGATCACTCCCTAACACCATACACAAAAATAAGCTCAAAATGGATTAAAGACCTAAATGTAAGGCCAGACACTATCAAACTCCTAGAGGAAAACATAGGCAGAACACTCTATGACATAAATCACAGCAAGATCCTTTTTGACCCACCTCCTAGAGAAATGGAAATAAAGACAAAAATAAACACATGGGACCTAATGAAACTTAAAAGCTTTTGCACAGCAAAGGAAACCATAAACAAGACGAAAAGACAACCCTCAGAATGGGAGAAAATATTTGCAAATGAAGCAACTGACAAAGGATTAATCTCCAAAATTTATAAGCAGCTCATGCAGCTCAATAGCAAAAAAACAAACAACCCAATCCAAAAATGGGCAGAAGACCTAAATAGACATTTCTCCACAGAAGATATACAGACAGCCAACAAACACATGAAAGGATGCTCAACATCTTTACTCATTAGAGAAATGCAAATCAAAACTACAATGAGGTATCATCTCACACCAGTCAGAATGGCCATCATCAAGAAATCTAGAAACAATAAATGCTGGAGAGGGTGTGGAAAAAAGGGAACACTCTTGCACTGCTGGTGGGAATGTGAATTGGTACAGCCACTATGGAGAACGGTATGGAGGTTCCTTAAAAAACTACAAATAGAACTACCATATGACCCAGCAATCCCACTACTGGGCATATACCCTGAGAAAACCATAATTCAAAAAGAGACATGTACCAAAATGTTCATAGCAGCCCTATTTACAATAGCCCGGAAATGGAAACAGCCTAAGTGTCCATCATCGGATGAATGGGTAAAGAAGATGTGGCACATATATACAATGGAATGTTACTCAGCCATAAAAAGAAATGAAATTGAGCTATTTGTAATGAGGTGGATGGACCTAGAGTCTGTCATACAGAGTGAAGTAAGTCAGAAAGAGAAAGACATATACTGTATGCTGACACATATATATGGAATTTAAGAAAAAAAATGTCATGAAGAACCTAGGAGTAAGACAGGAATAAAGACACAGACCTACTAGAGCATGGACTTGAGGATATGGGGAGGGGGAAGGGTAAGCTGTGACAAAGTGAAAGAGCGGCATGGACATATATACACTACCAAACATAAGGTAGATAGCTAGTGGGAAGCAGCCGCATAGCACAGGGAGATCAGCTCGGTTCTTTGTGACTGCCTGGAGGGGTGGGATAGGGAGGGTGGGAGGGAGACGCAAAAGGGAGGGGATATGGGAACATATGTATATGTATAACTGATTAAATTTGTAAAATAAAAAAAAAAAAAAGAATAACTGAACTAAGTTTTTCTGAAAGTGAAGCTTCTAAATCTAGAGCATCTGTGGTGACTGTTAGAAAAGGCAGGGCTGTTAGGAATGCCCCTTAGTTGGAGAGCACAAGACAGAACTGGTGCTGGGAATGAGTTGCTTACTCCTTTGAAACTTGCATGAAATACATCTTTTCTATGACATTCCTTGTACCTCGGCTTCTACCTATGTCTGCTCCTGCATTTGGGCTGGGCCTCCCATTATATTTATATTCATCCTCTGGTCAGCATCACCTAAATCATTGTCAAAAATGAAAGCAAGTGATCCATCCAAGCAACAAGGCCATCCAAGTCGAGGGACTTCTGGAACTACGAATGATCTCTGTATATTTGATGGTAAGAAGAGCAATCTGTCCTTTTTTTTTTTCAGGTTGCCTATGGATCACTGACAGAGCAGTGATATTAGACCTAGAAATATTTCTTAGAAAAATGGTAAGAATAAAATGTAAAATTTTAAATACGTTTGGTTGTTGTATGTGATTTTTGTCCCACCAAGTTTTTGTAAAAATAATGAAATACATTATAAAGAGGAAATGAATTCCTCCATGTACACCACTAGAGCTATCTGATCCAAGTTTCTAAAACATAAAAGTATTTGAACACAGTGGCCAAATAATTTATTTCTAAATGATTTGTACCAAGATTCTTGGTCCCACTACATATGATCCTTATTAAGACTCCACTGAATAAAAAGGGACAGATGGACACTAGATTACTAGTTAACAACTAGCATCAGCATAAATGAGGGATTTTTTATTTCTCACAAAAATAAGATAGCTTGACAGTTTTTTATATCAAAGGAACATAAAGGTAAAATGAGTTCATTGCCTAAATCATGCTTTTGTACACGCATAAAACCTTTAAAATTTTCCTAGGGAAAATAAACTTCTAGTTCAAAAAAGACCAGCTTTGGAACTTGAAAAAAATAAGGCTATTTCCACGTTCAGAAAAGACTGAGGATACTTAAAGAGCTAATTATTGTTCCAAAAGGTGACATTCATCCAATCCTGATAAGCAAAACTGACCACAAGATTTTATCTCCAGCTAAGGGGTGACAACTTGGAATGCCAAAGTGGTGGTTGTAGATTAACAGAGAATTATGTTGAAAGAATTATAAAGCTGTATGTGGGCCCGGCAATGACTCCTATGGGCTCAGGGAAGGGCCACGGGAACACATTTGCCCTCCCTAAGCTGGCCCTAAGCTAAGCCATCCCTGAGTTGACATTTCCCCTTGCCCGCCTGTCTTCCAATGAATTCATTCTTTGGTTTCTTTCTCTCTCTGAGTTTGGCTGCTCATCAAATGCTAAGTCGGCATTGTTCAATCAGGTAACTCCCCAAGTAAAGTGAAAGCTCCCAAGGGCAAAGATGCTGAAGATATTTCAGAATTTGGTACAGTGTATGCCATTTAGCAGGCACTAAAAGACAATTTTGCCTTCCACCAAAAGTCAACCATCCAACTCTGGAATATCATAGTAAGTATGTTACTCTGCTGTAACAACGATTACAAGTAAGATACAGACTGCAATGCACACGCCAATGGTTTATGACATAGAAGTGACGTTAACAGGGATCTGCACTAAAAAAAAAAAATTAAATGCAGGAAATAATTTGGTAAATATAAAAGAAATGGAGAAAAGGAACTGATGGTTGTTGAATACCCTCAGCAATTTCAAGTATAGTATCTCATTTACCTTTGCATCAGCCCTGTGAATAATAATAGCTAACATTTGCTGAGAGCTTACTATGTGCCACATGGCTGTTTTAAGTGCTTTAATGTCATTAAGTCATTTAATAGTCATTTAGTTTTCACAACTCTGTGCAATAGTTCTATTACTATCCCATTTTACAGCTGACAAAACTGAGTCACAGAAAAACTAAATGAGTCACCCAAGATTGCTCAGATTAGTGACAAAGCTGGAATATGAATGCAGGCAATCCGAGGTCAGAGCCCAAACTCTTTTTTTTCTTTCTTTCTCTTTCTTTTTTTTTTCTTTTTCGGCGCCACGCGGCTTGCAGGACCTCAGTTCCCCGACCAGGGATCAAACCTGGGCCCTCAGCAGTGAAAGCAGAGTCTTAACCACTGGGCCACTGGGGAATTCCCAGAGCCCACACTCTTAAGTACCCGCAGAGCTTATTTTTCCAATGAGGACACTGAGGCTTAGAACAGGGAAGGCACTTGGAGAGTTAGTAAGAAGAGTGCTCAGAATTAAAACTCATATCTGCCTAACTCCAACCTCCACATTCAGTGGACCACTCCACACTACCAACCACAGAAATACAATTTTTTTGAGTATTTAAATTATATTATGCTTAAAGAAGGTGAAAACACCAATCCCTTCTGTTAGATTTTTTTTCTAATTAAGCTTAATTCTATAACTAATCAGATATAAAACAAGTAAAGGAAACTCTCTTCTAGTTCACTAGACACTAGGCTTTTACCAGCTGGACGCCAAACCCTAAGTGGCATTCTCTGTGACCAGAATCAATTAAGTGTGCTTCAGACAATAAAATGTTTAAGAAAGAAACAGTTTCAAGAAAAATAAATAAATGCAATTGTTTTCCTAAAAAGATGGAGATGCTGAGCAGAGGATGAGGGAACAGTGAAAGAGGCATAGTGAAGCCCTTGATGGCTTTATTATTTCACCTTCCATTCAGGGGATGGAAGGACATTTTCAACTCAGTCTTTCAAACATAAGTAAATACTAACTAGAATCTGAAAATAAGTGGAAGCAATAGAACAAACTAGAAATAAGCATGCAAAATGGGCAGAATTGGAGAAAGAAGGATTATTTAAGTAAATTGAATATGTTTGCATTCACATAATAGCATCCTGATGTATAATTTTTATATTCAGAAGTGTTTTTCCAGTAGCTGCAATATAAAGGAAAGTGTATTATTCTCTTACCGAATAAGGCCAAGTCTCTATCAAGTTAAATCCTTCCTCATTGTGTCTGGGTCCTCCAGAATCCCAATGCAAGGACATTTCAACATCCCCAAGCTATCATTTCTTTACTGTATAATCAATCTGTAGTTCTTCCAAAATTTTATCTTCATAAACAATCAATAAACTAACAACATAACCACCAGTAGTCAACTCTGAATTGCTAAGTATTGCAACACTGGATTTTGTTAGTCATATGTTGTGAGTGTAGAAATCAAGATTAAGTGTTTCAGCAGTCCCCCTTTCTAAGTGGAGCCTGTCATGTTTCAAGACTCAAGAACTATTCATAAAAGCAGAAATGCCAACGCTGCCCAGAAAAGAAATGTCTGTTATGTCTCCCAGCATTTTCACTGTCTATCAGGATTCAGAAATGACCGTGCATTTTAAAATGAAGATGTTATGAGGTCTGATACAATGACTCTCATCTAAATATGCTCTGGGGGAAATACTTCCAGCTTGCCCCTCTGCCCTGGTCTCTTGCTGGCAATTAACTTCCTCAGCCCATTTAGTTGGTTAACTCCTGGATCATTTCGGCCTGCAAGCCGTATCATGCGTGCACTGTGCTTTCAGCTAACGCAAACCTACACTGACGTAGAGTCTCTCTCCATGTCTCCTAGGTCAGATTCCTGAGTGACAGAAAATAATGGATTCGATACCCTCAGCCCCAACCCTATATGCTAGGCCTATATCCTGCCTCTGGAAAAGCCAGAGTTCCATCCTTTCTTTCTTTACCACTGATATCATTAAGAAATGAAAAACAAGATATTCTGTTTTTGCTTTGCTTCCATGAAACTCAGGGAGAAGTTAAAGGCCTAGATTATGATCACAGGAAAACTATAGCAAATTCCCACATTAAAAAGTTTTTCTGATACCAAAGTATTCTGTATTAAAGGTAATCCGGGGGCTCAGGGGAAGATGGCGGAAGAGTAAGACACGGAGATCACCTTCCTCCACACAGATACACCAGAAATTCATCTACACGTGGAACAACTCCTACAGAACACCTACTGAATGCTGGCAGAAGACCTCAGACCTCCCAAAAGGCAAGAAACTGCCCACGTACCTGGGTAGGGCAAAAGAAAAAAGAAAAAACAGACAAGAGAATAGGGACGGTACCTGCACCAGTGGGAGGGAGCCGTGAAGGAGGAAAGGTTTCCACACACTAGGAAGCCCCTTCGCGGGCGGAGACTGCGGGTGACGGAGTGGGGAAGCTTCAGAGCCACGGAGAAGGGCGCAGCTACAAGGGTGCGGAGGGCAAAGAGGAGAGATTCCCGCACGGAGGGTCTGTGCCAACCGGCACTCACCAGCCCGAGAGGCTTGTCTGCTCGCCCGCCCGGGCGGGTGGGGCTGGGAGCTGAGGCTCCGGCTTTGGTCAGAGCACAGGGAGAGGACTGGGGTTGGCGGCGTGTACACAGCCTGAAGGGGCTAATGCGCCACGGCTAGCCGGGAGGGAGTCCGGGAAAAAGTCTGGAGCTGCCGAAGAGGCAAGAGACTTTTTCTTCCCTCTTTGTTTCCTGGTGCACGAGGAGAGGGGATTAAGAGCGCTGCTTAAAGGAGCTCCAGAGACGGGCGCGAGACGCGGCTAAAAGCGCGGACCCCAAAAACGGGCGTGGGACGCTGGGGCTGCTGCTGCCGCCGCCAAGAAGCTTGTGTGCGAGCACAGGTCACTATCCACACCTACCTTCCGGAGAACCTGTGCAGCCCGCCACTGCCGGGATCCCGGCACCCAGAGACAGCTTCCCGGGGAGAGCGCACGGCGCGCCTCGGGCTGTTGCAACGACACGCCGGCGTCTGCCACGGCAGGCTCGCCCCGCCCTCCGTGACCCTCCCTCCCCGCGGCCTGAGTGAGCCAGAGTCCCTGAAGCAGCTGCTCCTTTAACCCCGTCCTGTCTGAGCGAAGAACAGACACCCTCCGGCGACCTACACGCAGAGGCGGGGCCAAATCCAAAGCTGAGACCCGGGAGGGGTGCGAACAAAGAAGAGAAAGGGAAATCTCTCCCAGCAGCCTCAGAAGCAGCGGATTAAAGCTCCACAATCAATTTGATATACCCTGCATCTGTGGAATACATGAATAGACAATGAATCATCCCAAATTGAGGAGGTGGTCTTTGAGAGCGAGATTTATGATTTTTCCCCTTTTCTTCTTTTTGTGAATGTGTATGTGTATGCTTCTGTGTGACATTTTGTCTGTATAGCTGTGCTTCCACCATTTGTCCCAGAGTTCTATCCGTCCATTTGTTTGTTTGTTTTTGTTTTTTTAATTCTTTTAATAATTATTTTTTAATAACTTTATTATATTTTATCATACTTTATTCTATTTTACTTTATCTTCTCTCTTTATTTCCTACCTTCCCTCCTTCCTCCCTCCCTCCCTCCTTTCTTTCTTTCTACTTCTACTAATTCTTTCTTTCTAATTTTTCTCCCTTTTATTCTCAGCTGTGTGGATGAAAGGCTCTTGGTGCTGCAGCCAGGAGTCAGTGCTATGCCTCTGAGGTGGGAGAGCCAACTTCAGGACACTGGTCCACAAGAGACCTCCCAGCTCCACATAATATCAAACGGCGAAAATCTCCCAGAGATCTCCATCTCAACACCAGCACCCAGCTTCACTCAACGACCAGCAAGCTACAGTGCTGGACACCCTATGCCAAACAACTAGCAAGACAGGAATACAACCCCATCCATTAGCAGAGAGGCTGCCTAAAATCATAATAAGGCCACAGACACCCCATAACACACCACCAGACATGGACATGCCCATCAGAAAGACAAGATCCAGCCTCATCCACCAGAATACACGCACTAGTCCCCTCCACCAGGAAGCCTACTCAACCCACTGAAACAACCTTAGCCACTGGGGACAGACACCAAAAACAACGGGAACTACAAACATGCAGCCTGCAAAAAGGAGACCCCAAACACAGTAAGATAAGCAAAATGAAAAGACAGAAAAACACACAGCATGTGAAGGAGCAAGATAAAAACCCACCAGACCTAACAAATGAAGAGGAAATAGGCAGTCTACCTGAAAAAGAATTCAGAATAATGATAGTAAAGATGATCCAAAATCTTGAAATAGAATAGACAAAATGCAAGAAACATTTAACAAGGACCTAGAAGAACTAAAGATTAATCAAGCAGCGATGAGCAACACAATAAATGAAATTAAAAATACTCTAGATTGGATCAATAGCAGAATAAATGAGGCAGAAGAACGGATAAGTGACATGGAAGATAAAATAGTGGAAATAACTACCACAGAGCAGAAAAAAGAAAAAAGAATGAAAAGAACTGAGGATAGTCTCAGAGACCTCTGGGACAACATTAAACGCACCAACATTCGATTATAGGGGTTTCAGAAGAAGAAGAGAAAAAGAAAGGGACTGAGAAAACATTTCAAGAGATTATACTTGAAAACTTCCCTAATATGGTAAAGGAAATAGTTAATCAAGCCCAGGAGGCACAGAGAGTCCCATACAGAATAAATCCAAGGAGAAATACACCAAGACACATATTAATCAAACTGTCAAAAATTAAACACAAAGAAAACATATTAAAAGCAGCAAGGGAAAAACAACAAACAACACACAAGGGAATCCCCATCAGGATAACAGCTGATCTTTCAGCAGAAACTCTGCAAGCCAGAAGGGACTGGAAGGGCATATTTAAAGTGATGAAGGAGAAAAACCTGCAACCAAGATTACTCTACCCAGCAAGGATCTCATTCAGATTTGATGGAGAAATTAAAACCTTTACAGACAAGCAAAAGCTGAGAGACTTCAGCACCACCAAACCAGCTTTACAACAAATGCTAAAGGAACTTCTCTAGGCAAGAAACACAGCAGAAGGAAAATACCTACAATAATGAACCCAAAACAATTAAGAACATGGGAATAGGACATACATATCGATAATTACCTTAAATGTAAATGGACTAAATGCTCCCACCAAAAGACACAGAGTGGCTGAATGGATATAAAAACAAGACCCATATATATTCTATGTCTACAAGAGACCCACTTCAGACCTAGAGACACATACAGACTGAAAGTAAGGGGATGGAAAAAGATATTGCATGCAAATGGGAACCAAAAGAAAGCTGGAGTAGCAATTCTCATATCAGACAAAATAGACTTTAAAACAAAGACTATTAGAATAGACAAAGAAGGACACTACATAATGATCAAGGGATCGATCCAAGAAGAAGATATAACAATTGTAAATATTTATGCACCCAACATAGGAGCACCTCAATACATAAGGCAAATGCTAACAGCCATAAAAGGGGAAATCGGCAGTAACACATTCATAGTAGGGGACTTTAACACCCCACTTTCAGCAATGGACAGATCATCCAAAATGGAAGTGAATAAGGAAACACAAGCTTTAAATGATACATTAAACAAGATGGACTTAATTGATATTAATAGGACATTGCATCCAAACACATCAGAATACACATTTTTCTCAAGAGCTCATGGAACTTTCTCCAGGATAGATCATATCTTGGGTCACAAATCAAGCCTTGGTAAATTTAAGAAAATTGAAATTGTATCAAGTATCTTTTCCGAACACAATGCTATGAGACTAGATATCAATTACAGGAAAAGATCTGTAAAAAATACAAACACATGGAGGCTAAACAATACACTACTTAATAACGAAGTGATCACTGAAGAAATCAAAGAGTAAATCAAAAAATACCTAGAAACAAATGGCAATGGAGACACGATGACCCAAAAGCTATGGGATGCAGCAAAAGCAGTTCTGAGAGGGAAGTTTATAGCAATACAATCCCACCTTAAGAAACAGGAAACATCTCAAGTAAACAACCTGACCTGGCACCTAAAGCAATTAGAGAAAGAAGAAAAATCCCCAAAGTTAGCAGAAGGAAAGAAATCATAAAAATCAGGTCAGAAATAAATGAAAAACAAATGAAGGAAATGCTAGCAAAGATCAATAAAACTAAAAGCTGGTTCTTTGAGAAGATAAACAAAATTGATAAACCATTAGCCAGAATCATCAAGAAAAAAAGGGAGAAAACTCAAATCAATAGAATTAGAAATTAAAAAGGAGAAGTAACAACCGACACTGCAGAAATACAAAAGATCACGAGAGATCACTACAAGCAACTCTATGCCAATAAAATGGACAACCTGGAAGAAATGAACAAATTCTTAGAAATGCACAACCTGTCAAGACTAAATCAGGAAGAAACAGAAAATATGAACAGACCAATCACACGCACTGAAATTGAAACCATGATTAAAAATTTTCCAACAAACAAAAGCCCAGGACCAGATGGCTTCACAGGCGAATTCTATCAAATATTTAGAGAAAAGCTAACACCTATCCTTCTCAAACTCTTCCAAAATATAGCAGAGGGAGGAACACTCCCAAACTCATTCTACGAGGCCACCATCACCTTGATACCAAAACCAGACAAGGATGTCACAAAGAAAGAAAACTACAGGCCAATATCACTGATGAACATAGATGCAAAAATCCTCACCAAAATACTAGCAAACACAATCCAACAGCACATTAAAAGGATCATACACCATGATCAAGTGGGTTTTATTCCAGCAATGCAAGGATTCTTCAATATACGCAAATCAATCAATGTGATACACCATATTAACAAATTGAAAGAGAAAAACCATATGATCATCTCAATAGATGCAGAGAAAGCTTTCAACAAAATTCAACACCCATTTATGATAAAAAACCTGCAGAAAGTAGGCATAGAGGGAACTTTCCTCAACATACTAAAGGCTATATATGACAAACCCACAGCCAACATTGTCCTCAATGGTGAAAAACTGAAACCATTTCCACTAAGATCAGGAACAAGACAAGGCTGCCCACTCTCACCACTCTTATTCAACATAGTTTTGGAAGTTTTAGCCACAGCAATCAGAGAAGAAAAGGAAATAAAAGGAATCCAAATCAGAAAAGAAGAAGTAAAGCTGTCACTGTTTGCAGATGACATGATACTATACATAGAGAATCCTAAAGATGCTACCAGAAA
Organism: Mesoplodon densirostris; assembly: GCF_025265405.1. Classification (NCBI taxonomy): domain Eukaryota; kingdom Metazoa; phylum Chordata; class Mammalia; order Artiodactyla; family Ziphiidae; genus Mesoplodon; species Mesoplodon densirostris. Next base: position 223,013,414 of record NC_082661.1, read on the forward strand.
ACTACTAGAGCTAATCAATGAATTTGGTAAAGTAGCAGGATACCAAATTAATGCACAGAAATCTCTGGCATTCCTGTACACTAATGATGAAAAATCTGAAAGTGAAATCAAGAAAACACTCCCATTTACCACTGCAACAAAAAGAATAAAATATCTAGGAATAAACCTACCTAAGGAGACAAAAGACTTGTATGCAGAAAATTATAAGACACTGATGAAAGAAATTAAAGATGATACAAATAGATGGAGAGATGTACCATGTTCTTGGATTGGAAGAATCAACATTGTGAAAATGACTCTACTACCCAAAGCAATCTACAGATTCAATGCAATCCCTATCAAACTACCACTGGCATTTTTCACAGAACTAGAACAAAAAATTTCACAATTTGTATGGAAACACAAAAGACACCGAATAGCCAAAGCAATCTTGAGAACGAAAAATGGAGCTGGAGGAATCAGGCTCCCTGACTTCAGACTATACTACAAAGCTACAGTAATCAAGACCGTATGGTAGTGGCACAAAAACAGAAAGATACATCAATGGAACAGGATAGAAAGCCCAGAGATAAACCCACGCACATATGGTCACCTTATCTTTGATAAAGGAGGCAGGAATGTACAGTGGAGAAAGGACAGCCTCTTCAATAAGTGGTGCTGGGAAAACTGGACAGGGACATGTAAAAGTGTGAGATTCGATCACTCCCTAACACCATACATAAAAATAAGCTCAAAATGGATTAAAGACCTAAATGTAAGGCCAGACACTATCAAACTCTTAGAGGAAAACATAGGCAGAACACTCCATGACATAAATCACAGCAAGATCCTTTTCGACCCACCTCCTAGAGAAATGGAAATAAAAACAAAAATAAACAAATGGGACCTAATGAAACTTAAAAGCTTTTGCACAGCAAAGGAAACCATAAACAAGACCAAAAGACAACCCTCAGAATGGGAGCAAATATTTGCAAATGAAGCAACTGGCAAAAGATTAATCTCTAAAATTTATAAGCAGCCCATGCAGCTCAATATCAAAAAAAGAAACAACCCAATCGAAAAATGGGCAGAAGACCTAAATAGACATTTCTCCAAAGAATATATACAGATTGCCAACAAACACATGAAAAGATGTTAAACATCACTAATCATTAGAGAAATGCAAATCAAAACTACAATGAGATATCATCTCACACCAGTCAGAATGGCCATCATCAAAAAATCTAGAAACAATAAATGCTGGAGAGGGTGTGGAGAAAAGGGAACACTCTTTACGGCCGGTGGGAATGTGAATTGGTACAGCCACTATGGAGAACAGTATGGAGGTTCCTTAAAAAACTACAAATAGGGCCTCCCTGGTGGCGCGGTGGTTGAGAGTCCGCCTGCCGATGCAGGGGATACGGGTTTGTGCCCCGGTCTGGGAGGATCCCATATGCCGCGGAGCGGCTGGGCCCGTGAGCCATGGCCGCTGGGCCTGCGCGTCCGGAGCCTGTGCTCCGCAACGGGAGAGGCCACAACAGTGAGAGGCCCACATACCGCAAAAAAAAAAAAAAAAAACTACAAATAGAACTAACATATGACCCAGCAATCCCACTACTGGGCATATACCCTGAGAAAACCATAATTCAAAAAGAGTCATGTACCAAAATGTTCATAGCAGCCCTATTTACAATAGCCCGGAGATGGAAACAACCTACGTGTCCATCATCAGATGAATGGATAAAGAAGTTGTGGCACATATATACAATGGAATATTACTCAGCCATAAAAAGAAACGAAACTGAGTTATTTGTAATGAGGTGGATAGACCTAGAGTCTGTCATACAGAGTAAAGTAAGTCAGAAAGAGAAAGACAAATACGATATGCTAACACATATACATTTAATTTAAGAGAAAAAAAATGTCATGAAGAACCTAGGGGTAAAACAGGAATAAAGACACAGACCTACTAGAGAACGGACTTGAGGATACGGGGAAGGGGAAGGGTAAGCTGTGACAAAGCGAGAGAGAGGTGTGGACATATATACACTACCAAACCTAAGGTAAATAGCTAGTGGGAAGCAGCCGCATAGCACAGGGAGATCAGCTCGGTGCTTTGTGACCCCCTGGAGGGGTGGGATAGGGAGGGTGGGAGGGAGGGAGACACAAGAGGGAAGGGATATGGGAACAGATGTATATGTATAACTGATTCACTTTGTTATAAAGAAGAAACTAATACACCATTGTGAAGCAATTATACTCCAATAAAGTTGTAAAAAAATAAAAATAAAATAAAAAAATAAAGGTAATCCAATGCAGACTGTGATAAAATGGTTAATATGTTGTGGTATGTTTCTTGTATTTGGTACTAAGAACATATGTATATTTTATAGATACACAGACAAGTGGGTTATTTTAAAATGTGCTACTCATTTATTCATTCAGTTTTGTCATTCATTAATATTTATTAATCCCTTCTAGGGATTACACTTTTCTAGGTGTAGGGTTCAGCAACAGACAAAACATATTCCTTGGCCCTGTGAAGCTTACCTTTTAATGGGAGAAGAGAGAAGATAGCAAGATAAGTAAGGAAATGATATAGTATGCTGGACTAATTTCTAAGAAAAAAATAAAAGAAGGAAAGAGATATGGAGTATTGGGGGGGGGTGAGTATGTTTTCTTCTAAGCATTTACTTATTCCATAAATTTATAGCATGATATTTAAAAAAAAAAATCTTCTAACAAATTGGCCATATAGTCTTTCTCTCTCCATGACATATGCCGTGGGAAACTTTGAAATACCACAGGGATCTAAGATGCAAAATAACTCCACTGAAACTGAAAGTTTATAAGCAGAAAATTATGTGTTCTTTATTGCTTAGGAATTATGAGTCTACCTAAAAATTAAAGGTTTTTTCTATTCAGTTGATCCCTGGATTGTACTAGAAGACAGTCTGTTGAAGCAACATAAAATGTCAGTTTGCAAGGGATGAACAACTAAGCCTAACCTTTTAGAGTTTTCAGACTTCTGGTTAAGTTTATCTGCTTAACCAGAAGCAGATAAAACCGGATTTTCTTTTTATTGAAGTATAGTTAGTTTACAATGTTGTACCAATCTCTGCTGTACAGCAAAGTGACTCAGTTATACACATACATACATTCTTTTTTTATATTTCTTTCCATTATGGTTTATCTCAGGAGATTGAATATAGTTCCCTGTGCTATACATTAGGACCTTGTTGTTTATCCATTCTAAATGTATTAGCTTGCATGTACCAACTACAAACTCCCAGTCCATCCCTGTCCCTCCCCCACCACCTTGGCAACCACAAGTCTCTTCTCTATGTCTAGGAGTCTGTTTCTGTTTTGTGGATAGGTTCATTTGTGCCATATTTTAGATTCCACATTTAGGTGATGATATCATATGGTATTTGTCTTTCTCTTTCTGACTTACTTCACTTAGTACAAAAATCTCCAGCTGCATCCATGTTGCTGCAAATGGCATTATTTTTTTCTTTTTTATGGCTGAGTAGTATTCCATTGTATAGATGTACCACATCTTCTTTATCCATTCAACTGTTGATGGACATTTAGGTTGTTCCCATGTTTTGGCTATTACTAAGTTCTAAACTGTTCTCTCCTTTGATAGCTAAGACTGTAATCTGAGTCTCTCTATATATGTTCTGCAAAAATTTGAAGAAATTCACTCTAAATGTAGCCAGATTCCTTTAATACAAGTGTTGTAGCAGATTATTGGCTGGAACTTTCCCTTTTGTCCTTAAATTGCAGCTAAGTCCTAGAACTGAAAACAGGGTGCTGTGTACCACATTTTATAAAGAGAACCACCAAAATGGGGCCCAGGGAGTCCCCCTCAGGATTTTCTAAGAGATCACAGAACTGCTGAGTATAGTCACCCCACTCTTCAACCCTCCTCTCCCAAGTCTATAAAATCAACCGGCTGGGAAAGGGAGGAAAGACCTTGGGGTCCTCAGAAGCCTGCCAGTTCTGTTGCCTACTGAAGAACAATTCTCTTCCTTTTCCCATAAGCTTCCTCCTTCTCCCTAAGGCTAAAACTGTAAAGACTCTGAGCGATTCCATCACAGTGAAACTCTCGTCTCATTCCTCTGTTGGCTGCTAAGGCAGAAAGACTCCCTGACCTGCTCCAGAACCTCCCCTGGCCAAAGAAAAGAGAGTCGGAAAGACAGGCAGCAGCAGAGCAGCCTGTACCTCCACTTGAACTCTGAAGGGGTGGCTGGGCTTAAGAAGTCTCGTTGGGGCCTTCACTGAAGAGGCCCAGCTATGCAGTGAGGTGATCTCAGCAACAAGAGGCTGTGGAGTGGACCACCTATGGCAGGAGCTGAGAGAGGTTGGAAGAGGTTGGCCGGACTGGATTCCCCAGGCCAGGAACTGTGCATTGGGAAGAGCCTGAAGGATCCTCCAATAACCCACATCTGTCCCTCATGAGTGAGTGAGCCTGGCTTTGGATCCTTGCCCCACTGAGAGCACCAATTCTCAGGTAGTATTAATCATAGGAGCAATGATTGTTGAAGAATAGGGAAAGTTGACTTATGAGATGCTCACCCTGTCACCTCTCCCTTCTTCCCACTCCAGCACAGTAAAGGAAGCCTAGAAGAAGCAAACGTAGGGAGGTTTAAATCGACATATGGGTTGTGGCACTGGACTGAGCTTTAAGGACAAAAAAATAACTGAAAAATTGTCAAATCTGCCCAATGCCAATAAAGAACTCACTATTCAGTGGGGAAAAGGGATTCAATCTGTCACAATTGAAGTGGAGGCTGGGGAAAATAATAAAACACATTCACCAATAAAAGTATGGTGCATATAACTGGTCATGTAAAAGTATGAAATAAAGGCATGCCTTTGGGTTCAAAAACCAAGACAACATAAATGCCTGGCTCAGTAATGTTTGTTGTTGAATGAATCCATGAATAAGTTGATTTAGATTCAGTATGAAATCATTAATAATTAAACAGCTGTAGTTGAATAAACGAACTATAGCCTCACCAATTTATATCTCTACAGTCTGATCCTTCCATCCGTGGTTCCAATAAATTGCAAATGCTGGCTGAGAAGTCACAGCTTTCCTTTTAATGGATAAATCTGATATTTAAAGCATGCCTCTCTAAGTAGGGCTGTTAGTAGCTGAAGAATATTGGTGGAATAAATCATCGTTTCCAATCAACCCCCAAATCATAACCAGCCCTCTTTCTCATACAATAACCAGTTTACTGTTTGGTTTTTTCTAGTCAAATGCAGAGGAGCAGCTCTTGATTAGTGTAAAGATGACTGCAAGATCCTTCAGAGTTTTATGAAATACTCTTTAATCCCTCTCCTCTTTTCAGTAGGCCATCTGCATTGGGTGACAACTTGCTTATACAACACTATCTCTATAAAGGAACTTAAATTAGGTAGAAGCTAACTCTCCACTCATTATCTGATAATTCCAAACTCTGACATACAGAGATTTAATTGATTTGCCCAAGATCACATAGCTGGGCAGTGATAAAATTGGGACTAGATTGCAACTGGTCCCCTCCCCACCTCACTCCTGCCTGCAACTCAGACCAGTCCTTTAAAATATACTCAGCCGAAGTAAACCTGCTAAGTCAAACAGCTTATGCTAAAGCTGCTAGGTAAGTTTCCACCCTGTTAAGTCTCCTTAAACTCATTTACATTAAAAATCGTTACAGCTTTCTCAAGAGACATTAATCACAGATGTTCATATAGATTAAATGGCATAAAGAAGAAAGAATTTTCTAGTACTCCATTTCCAATTTTAATCAAAATAAATTGTAGGTGTCTTGTAGGCAACTACCCCTCACGCCTCTCTTTAGTTTTCACTCCATAATCTAATATTCCAGGATGGAAAATGCTCCCCAAAAGATTTAAATTATTGCAATTTTTCTTGACTGCAACAAAAACAAGTAATTGAGGTAACTGTGCCCTTTTTTAAGTCTGCAAAGAGGACTCAGGGAGTGCAGAGTTTTGAAAGCTACTTGTCATGCTCCCATTACTATACCAATTAATGGACTAAAAGCCCAGCACGGAGCCATCTTCTGGCTTCTCATACACAAAATCATCAGGTTGCTTTCACCTTGTTTTTCTAAGGCTTTAAAACCAGATTTTGTCAAGCTCTATGTAGTCTCAAATCCTCTACAGCAGGTACCAAAATAAATGCATAAACTCCTGCAGATACACACCGCTAAAGAAGAGAAAGGTTTGAATTAGGGCTTTGCCTTAAATCAAAGGCTGCCTTGCTGTAATTACCGCCACAACTGAGATAAGAAAGTGCATCAACAGCTCTGCTAATATAAGGTCTGTACTTCCACTGACGGCTAACACACCTGTCTAATTTCTCCTGAATTAAGGCTGTTCCAGATTTCTCTGCAAAAGACTTGGATTTACTGTAGTTGCCATATACAGTATAGAGCAGACTTCATTGAAAGAAAACCCTAATCAAATAAGAGCAGTTGAGGAAAGTTTAGGCAGGAATATAGAATTGTAATTAAGTCAGAAATATAGACGAGAATCCTTCAGAAGCAGCTTTGGCCAAAGACAATGGCTTTGTAAAAGAAAAAACAATCTATGAAGCTATGGTTGCTATAACACTAACTCAATGAGGCTTACTTTTCTAGTAAAGGATCTAAGAGTTTAATAAGCTCAAAAATTACCTTTAGACCCTAAAGGTAAAAATTAAGGTCAGAAGAGTTGAAAAGTTAACACTGGTAAAGGCCTTCATGACAATTTACTCAGAAATCTTTTTGAGACTAAATTCAATACTGAAAATAGCAGCCAGTTAAGGGGCTTCCCTGGTGGCACAGTGGTTGAGAGTCCGCCTGCCGATGCAGGGGACATGGGTTCGTGCCCCGGTCTGTGAAGTTCCCACATGCTGCAGAGCGGCTGGGCCCGGAAGCCATGGCCGCTGAGCCTGCGCGTCCAGAGCCTGTGCTCCGCAACGGGAGAGGCCACACAGTGAGAGGCCCATCCCAAGAAGGACTTGTACAAACTGTAGAGGAAAGATCAGATCATAGCAAATATAAGGCTGAAGCAAAATTCTAGAGCTGGAATACCTTTACTCTAATGTAAAGGTAAGAGTAAGACCATCATCATAGAGTTCACAAATCTATTTAGAATCCAGTAAGCAGAAAACATTAAGTGCCCAGTGTAATACAACACCACGGGATCCATTATGGAAAGACTACAGAGTAATAAAAAAAAAAAAAGTCACTTGCCTAAGGGAAATTTTAATTTATGAGTTGGGAAATAAGGGAAGAATAAATATAAAAATGAATGTAGGTACGCAAGTGCTGGAAACACAGAAACATATCTTCAATTACACTGTAGGTTGATGCCTACTGGAGAAATCACGCAGGAGAAATTCCGTCTTTCTTTCTTACTCTTTCTGTTTTTCTTTGCCCCACTGCTGTGGCCCGTCGCGAAGCACAGGCTCCGGACGCGTAGGCTCAGCGGCCATGGCTCACAGGCCTAGCCGCTCCGCGGCATGTGGGATCTTCCCGGACCGGGGCACGAGCCCGTGTCCCCTGCATCGGCAGGCAGACTCTCAACCACTGCGCCACCAGGGAAGCTCCTGTCTTTCTTATTCTTAGTTTTATATAACAACATTATTTGTATAAATGAGGGGAAAATGAGTGTCAGAGTAATGTGCTTGTGTTACATATCCTCATTAGGGATGGCAGACTAAACTTATTAGCATGTGTTCAAAAATTGGAGATTTCAAAAGATATATGGTAAAAGGGCACTCTGTTATCTTATTCCTAAAGGTCTCTTTTAAAAATATCAACAAAAACCTAAGAACCTATGGAAACATGTTCCAAGACTCTCAACTTTTTGACCTAGGAACAGGAGCTGAAAATGATGTCATTTGGCCCACTGATAAGATTCTGATTTGGTATAGTTCATTTTCAATTTGGGGGAAGGCCATATTTTTTTTAATTTTTAAAACTTTTAAAGGCCTTAGGTGGAACATGCTCTCTCCAGCTTGCTATAGACACTACCAGTCCCAATTATTTACAACTGGCCTAACTCTCTCATTTATTTTTCACCTGCCAGCCCCATGTCTATATATGAAATTATGATTTCTATATTACAGTTACCAACTTCCTGGGCTCCAATTTTTTAAGCCTATACACACATACATACATACATACACATACATGCACATACCTACAAAATATTTAGGAAAATTGGCTGGTGAAAGTTTTGTATGATCTGACCTTGTAATATGCTTTTTTTAAAAGGCCAATAAAATCTCAAGTTGCACTAAGAAATGTCCAATAGACATATTTCTAAACTTGAATGGACCATCATTTTCGATTCTGAACTCCAGATATTAAGAAAAGAACTTTGATAAATAGGAATATGACTTGGATGTAGAAGGTCTGTAAATCATGTTTTAAGTGAACATTTGACCAAATTATAGATGGGTAACCTTCAGAAAAAAGTGTAGGAAAAACTGAAAAAATTGCCATAAGGAGGAATACAGAGATTTGTTTTACTTTACTATATAGAAAGCAGAACCAGAACCAAAAGTTAGTTATGAGAGTATTAGGTTTAAGAAGGTTAAAACTTTATTTAATGTAGCTATGAATTTTTGAGCATTATAGCCATTCCAATAATAAAGTTGGTAATCTTAGAGATGATGCATTTTCTCCCCATACAGATATTTGGATGAGTGGATACACTGAGTGAGAGGTTACACTAATTCAGTACTTTACAGTTCGGTCCATCAGAATCATCTGGGAATCCATTTTTTAAAAATTAGATACTACTGGCCCCATTCCACTAAATTAGAATAGTTAGGAATAAAACCTAGGGGTCTCTATTTTTAAAAATCTCATCAGTATATATCTGATAGTGTTGGTCAAATTAGTGTTTGGGTCTCCAACAGCAGTGCAATACATCTGTACTGCATGACTTCTGTCATTCTGCTAAAGTATAAAAATCTAGAATCATACAAAAGTCATTTTTTCAAGATCTGTAGTTCAAGGTCATACAGCTTCTTCTGTATGTTTATTTGGATGACATAGAAAGTTATACCATCCCTCTGAAACCTCAACTGCAGTATTAAACTGTTGCTATAAATATTTATAAAACACTACCTTTCAGCAAGTCTTTCCCCTACCAACAGAGTAAATTCAATATTCTTACGAACATACTTTGAAAGAATGAATGAATTGAATAAGACCATACTTCTCTGTGCACATATAAACGCTGAAAAACCATTGTGTCTCTATTATACAATTCTAATCTTTTAATTATATTGCTTACATTTTATAAAGAGTGAGAACCAGCCTGCATGCAAAAATGTAGGCATCCATATTTAAGGTAATAGTCATGGGCCATTGGGAAAGAGTTTCTTTCTCTGCATTTTTATGAGGCTTAAATACTTATTTTGATGGAGATTAATGTTCCCTCTACAATTAAGTGCAAACCAAGAATTCACTGTACCTCCTTAATTATCAGTCTGTACTTAACTCATCACCAGCTTTAGATGAGCATGTTGATAGAGTGTCTTCTGAACTGAGATTTCATTTTCATAGTGCTCTTAATTATGTGTTTCTGCTTACTGTTTACTTCTTGTGAATTGTAACTTGACTACTTGAAATTTTTTTCATGTAGTTAACTTGTGCCAAACTGACTAGTTATTACAGATATGGAAGAGTCTTCAGTTGTGACAAATAGGAAAAGAAGGAAAACAATTAAAAGTTCAATAAATCTTTGAACCAGATTACAGCTAACATACCTTCCTGCTCTAAAAGTCTAAGACCCAGTGATATCTAAATAACCATATTGATTCTAACAATATAGCCTTTGGTAACTGACATAAAGAGCAAGTAAAGAGGAAAAATAAGCTTATGTGTGAGACACAATAACCGTGGCCACCAAACTGAATGTCTGGTCAGCTGAAAGATAGAGTATATGTGCAAATAAAAGGAGACGGGCCCTGGGACTTCCTTTGTGGAAGACCCTGACTATTCAATCCTAATCTCTTCATTAGATGATTTATCTGAGTGTTGCTCCAAACCGTGGAAACTAGAGGTATTTGGAGTCTACATGAATATTAATTCAACCAAGTGGGTCCCACGGACATAAATAAAATTGCCACAAACTGGGAAATACATTAGTTGCAGAACAGAAATATGCTAAAGGATATTTATCTTTTGCTGTATTTCACAGGCAACAAAAGGGGAAATTATCTTCTACTAATTCTTCATTTTGAGGCACTTTGCTCTAAACATGTTAGGGTTTCAAGGCTTGAGGGTGGCATGTGAGAAAGGATTAAGGTAGTAATTAGAATTAAGTTTGTCTATGAATGATAAAAAGTGCAAAATAATATTTACTTTAAAAACAAATGAAGTTTCTTTCTCTCTCAAGTAAAGTACAATAAGATCCTTCTAGTTTGTGGCCCACTGGTTTGGTTTCCATTGTCAAATTCACCTCATGGTCCAAGATGGTTACTCCAACTCCAGCCATCATATCCCATTCCAGTAAACAGGGGTAAGAAAAAGGAAGGATAAAGGCATATCCTCACCCATAAAAACACTAAAATTTTTCATAAGTTCTTTAAAGTTTTCATCACAAAAAAATTTTTTTCTAAATATGTATGGTGATGGATGTCAACTAGACTTACTGTAGCGGTCATTTCACAATATATACAGGTACAGAATCATTATGTTGTACACCTGAAACTATATAATGTTTTATTATCAATTATACCTAAATGTTTTAAAAAGGAAAAATAGGCAAGTTGGACTTCATCAAAATTAAAAGTTTTTGTGTTTCAAAGTACACTGTCAAGAAAGTGAAAATACAATCCACAGCATGGGAGAAAATATTTTCAAATCAGATACCTGATAATGGTCTAGTGTCCAGAATATATAAAGAATTCTTACAACTCAACAATAAAGAGACTACACAATAAAAAATTGGGCAAAGGATTAGAATCCAAATCTTTGGATTCTGCAAACAATATCTTGTCAATAAACACAAGACAAGCTGAGCAACATCATTAGCCATCAGGAAAACAATCAAAACCACTGTAAGATACCAGTTAACACCCACTAAGTTGACTATAAGCAAAATGATGGACGGTCACAAGTGTTGGAGAGAGATAATTTAAAATGTGATGCATTGTTTACATTTGAGTGAGACTCTGGGTGAAGAGCATACAAGACTTGTTATTTATTTGTATAAAACACTTCATGACTTTCAAAAAAACACTTCCCAAAAGTTTCTCTACGGTTCTCTACTTACATCTCATTGGCCAAAATTTAGTCAAATGACTACTGGACTACAAAGGAAAAAATAGCCTTTATTCTGATTGGAATATCCCAACACCCACTGAAAATTTGGAAATTCCATTACTGAGGAAGAAGGGGAAACTTGTGGTGACCATGAAATTTATCTTCCAAACTGAAACTCTGTTGAGTTGCAAGAGGGCACCATTAATAATTATTCTAGGACAATACATATAGACAGGGACGTATGGTCACCTTAGGGAGATCGGATATCAGGGACCAGTAAGCAGTTTCTGTTACTGTTAATAATACTGGTACCATGTATGAGCCATGTAGTTAGTAGCCATTTGGCTTTTTCCTTATTAATTTATTAAATATTTACATTTACAACATTAATCCTCACAATAACATTCTGAAGTCAGTATTTCTGCCCCCATTTTAATGGTTAAAAAACTAATGTTCGGGCCTCCCTGGTGGCGCAAGTGGTTGAGAGTCCGCCTGCCGATGCAGGGGATACGGGTTCGTGCCCCGGTCTGGGAGGATCCCATATGCCGCGGAGCGGCTGGGCCCGTGAGCCATGGCCGCTGAGCCTGCGTGTCCGGAGCCTGCGCGTCCGGAGCCTGTGCTCCGCAACGGGGGAGGCCACAACAGTGAGAGGCCCGCATACCGCAAAAAAAAAAAAAAAAAAAAAAAAAAAAGCTAATGTTCAGGGCTTCCCTGGTGGCGCAGTGGTTGAGAGTCTGCCTGCCGATGCAGGGCACACGGGTTCATGCCCCGGTCCGGGAAGATCCCACATGCTGCGGACCGGCTAGGCCCGTGAGCCATGGCCGCTGAGCCTGTGCATCCAGAGCCTGTGCTCCGCAGTGGGAGAGGCCACAGCAGTGAGAGGCCTGCATACCGCAAAACATACAAACAAACAAAAAAAAAACCTAATGTTCAGAGAGGTTATTTAACTTGCCCACAACCACACAGATAGTAAATGTCAAATCTTGGAATCAAAGTCACCGTTTTCTGAGTTCAGAGCTCCTGTTCTTTCACAACCCTGGTTCTAGCTGCTACCGACCTATGTAAAACAAAGTTCTCTGGCCTCAAATGCATTATGCCAAGTTAAAGATGCCAAACATAAAAGAATGCATACAATATGATTCTATGTGTATAAAATTCTATCAATACAAAAAGCAAAACTAGAGTGATAGAATGCAGACCAGTGGTTGTGGAGGGAGGAATCAGTGAGGCGATTATCTGCAAAGAGGCAGGAGGGCAGGGCAGTCTTAGGGGTGATGGAAATGCTCTGTCATGATTGTGCTGGTAGTTACCTGGCTGAGTTCATTTATTAAAACCCATTGAACTGTACACCTAATGTTGATAAGTTTGATTGTATATAAATTATACTTCAATAAAACTGACAAGAAATAAATAGATACAGAGATGATGATGATAATAGATAGATGATAAATAGATACATAGATAGATAGATAGATCCATCAGCTGATCTTTGATATGGCCCCCCAAAATGGTGGTCAAAGGTATCAGAGATGTGGGTGGTATGAGTTTATAGCTCCCTACTCACAACGCAATATTCGCATTTGTCTTATTAGAAGTGCAGACTGAATAGGATATCCTCCATTTCACTAGCCCTTGTGTGTTTCCGTGGCCTCTCAAATGAGCTAGAGTTCTTGGTTGGGTCTCTTCTTCCGGAAACCCCAAGAGATCTCCTCTCTCATAATACAATTCTTCTAGGTTCCACTTGCTTCTACCCAACCTGATCACATGGTTACATTCTTCATTGTTTTTCTTTCTCCACCTGTTTATTTGATTATCTATGTGTATATAATTACTGAATGATCAAAACTATAGATCCTCTAGGAGCAAAGGAACAAGCCTCGTAGTAACTGTAATGCTTCCAAGAAAATACCTGGACCTTCGGCAGCAGAGTTGCTACAGTCCTGTGTTGCTAAGGTCTTGGGAAGCACCTTGCATGCTGGAGAGAGGAGTTTTTTACCCAATTTGGTCACCAAATGAGAGCTCTTTGCAGGGATTTCTATAGATATTGTGCAGGGGAGATGCCACGAAAACCAGCTTCAGTTAAGATGAATCTGGAAAAGTTTTACAGGATGAATTAGAGGAGGGAGAGATTGTAGGAGGTAAAATCAATTGGGAAGCCTTCACAATGGCCCAAGTAAGAGAAAATGAGGGCCTCAACAAAGTGGGGCAGTGGGCGCAGACAGGCAGGGTGAAGTGAGAAGAAGAGCGAGGAGGAGGCCGCAAAAGATGCTTCTCCCTCCACCCACTGCCCTCTGGACCAGACCCAGGAGTGCAAGGAGGAGGAAAAACAGCGCAGTCTGACAAATAAAGGTGTGGGTGGGCCCGGAACAACTTATTGAGATACTGAAATTGTGGTTCTCTCCCTATAATTTACATTTTTTTCCATCCTACTCCCAGTATTTAGGTATTTGTTTTTGTTTTTGTTTTTTGTTTTTTGCAACCATGTACACTTCTGTCACAGCAAGGTAGCACTGAAATTAAATACCTTGCAAATTCTTCTTTGTCAGACTAACTGGCTACCATCAAGAAGGTTATTATTATCCTGTTGTCCTCTTTCTGTAAGTCCAACTTCTCTCTTTACCTTTTCTGATTATTTTATGTGTGCTGTTTCCATTGCCTATACAGCTGACAACATATATTTTTCTGTTTCTTTTCTTTTTTGTTGTTGATTAGCCAAATTTTGTAGCAGGTTTATAAAATTTAACTCCCTGTATAACTCAGATGTGAAGAGAAAATGAAAGTTCTTTAAGGGTTCTCTACTTAATCTGGTTCTCTGTTTTAGCCCCCTCCCCCCTGGGTAGCTAGACAACAAATTAATTAAATTCAGTTAAAACTTAATCTCTTCCAGTAGTGTTGACTGTCCCTATAAAATATTCAGTGTTTGAAAAAAAAATCATTTAGTCCCTGAGCTAGCCCAGCTCCCTGCACTTCCCCCTGTGATGACATGTGGAACATGGTAGGTATGAGGAATAAAGATTTTGAGTCCTCCTGGAAAAATAAGGAGTCAGAGTCGTCAGTGCAATGTTCTCTGCTTTCCCAGGTCTCCATGGCAACACCCCTGGCTCCTGGGTGCTGTTTGCCCTGCTGCTAAGCTGCATAGCTTCACTCTGTGTCAGTGGGACTCTGGTTTCAGTCTCCCCTAGCTTTGACAACCCCTAGTACTATATCCTGGTTCACCCTGTCTCACCCCTGCTCCCACTGGCCACAGTTTTCTGCATGAGACCTACAGCCTCCTTCCAGTCCATGGGCCAGGTGGTCCCAGCCCCACTCTGCCTGCAGAATCACCTGGTGGGCCCCTGCCTGGCTCTCGGGTTAGTTTCTCACTGCAGGCCCCTGAAGGCAGCTCAGGAAGGTCATACTGTAAGGTCTCCCTCTTCTGACAACCACACCGTGTAGCTAAAGTGCTTCAGCCAGGCCCAAGGTTATTGCAAGACGAAGCTCAGAGGTGATTTCCTAGTCCTGAATAGGTAGCAGAGAGAAAAGTTGCCTGCCTTCTTTGCCTTTGGCATTACCCTCAATAACCCATCTCCTTAGGAGTTAGTGGGGTAGACAGCCCAGTGCCACTCTGCCACTCATTAGAGGCGTGATCTTGGGTGAGTTATGTACCGGCTCTGTGTCCCAGTTTCCTCAACAGTAAAATGGGAATTAAATAGTAATTTACCTCACAGTGTCATTGTGAGGACTGAATTAACTGATACATATTTATATACATAGAAGTACTTAGAACAGAACCAAATGCATAGATGCTATTTAATAAGTTAACTTTTTTTTTTCCTTCTCACGAATTTTTGTGATTAAAAGAAGAGGAAGGGTTTTATTTCCTTCTTTACTGATAGCCTCTTCTGGACTCCAGCCAATCCTAATGGCAGCTGTTACATCTCCTCTACGCCACCGGAGAGCTCGACCGACAGACTGAATCCTCCACACTTGGTTGTGGGGATGCTGGAGGAGATAGGGGAACCTGGAAAGGTCTCTCTCAAGGTAAAAGTCTAGAACTATGATCCTGCTCCATGATCATATGATGGCATAATGGAGACTGAACAGTCTCTTGGTCTCTCCTTGGAGTTCCTTCCCTAACAAATTATTGGGATGGCCAAAAAGTTCATTTGGGTTCTCCATAACATGTTACAGGAAAAACCCGAACGAACTTTTTGGCCAGCCCCATATAATCTCTGCCCACCTACCTACCCATACCCATCCTCCAGGTAATTAGATGCCCAGGCAATTTAGGTCAGAGGTCTCTGGAAGGCAAAAGAGAACAGCACATCTGACCTTTTAAATGCTAGTTCTTTTCATTTATATTCCCAGCCTCTCCCTCTATACCTTAAAAGCTGACCAAATAATCAGAATTATTTTCAAATTTCTCCAACCTACCAAGTTTAACATTGGTACAGCACACTCTTCAGTTTAAAATTCAGTAAATGCAATCTCATCTGTTGTCAATAATATGTGCCAAAATATGCATATATTACAAACTATCTCTTACTTTTTTCCCCCAAGATATTCTCTGTATGATTAGATGTTTCATTAAAACTGATTTATTCTGGACAAATTATCAAAGAGTAACAAAAGAGCCCAACAGATACCATATGATGTGACTATTTAACTCTTGCTGAAAGCAGTAAGGCTAATTGTCATATTAAATAGAAAGGAAACAGTAAAGAATCCACAAATCCTTAATGTAACTCAAAACTCAGGAGTAAGTTGTAATGGGCAGTGAACATAACCACATACCAACCACCACTATT
Source organism: Mesoplodon densirostris (assembly GCF_025265405.1). Classification (NCBI taxonomy): domain Eukaryota; kingdom Metazoa; phylum Chordata; class Mammalia; order Artiodactyla; family Ziphiidae; genus Mesoplodon; species Mesoplodon densirostris. The sequence goes on from NC_082661.1 coordinate 223,029,465, forward strand.
AATTTATAGTGGTAAGGATTGACCATATATAACAGTAGCCCTCTAAACTGAATAACGTTTTAATATGCAAGTGGAAAGCTCTTGCCGTAGAGGTCAACAGAATATTGGTAATGTAGGCTCAATTCTGATAAACCAAGTCTTGTGCAGGCTGAGTTATACTGAATCACTGCTCTTCCAACAGGATTATGGCATGGAGTGTAGAATTTCTGAAAGGAAGTGCTCCCTTGAGAGTGTGTACCACTTAAAATACCTTCTGTCACATGCATCCCAATGTTCATAGCAGCACCATTTACAATAGCCAAGCAACCTAAATGTCCATCGACAGAGGAATGGATAAAGAAGATGTGGTTTATATACACAGTGGAATATTACTCAGTCATAAAAAGGAATGAAATAATGCCATTTGCAGCAATATAGATGGACCTAGAGATTATCATACTAAGTGAAGTCAGACAGAGAAAGACAAATATCATACGATATTGCTTGTATGTGGAATCTAAAAACATAATACAAATGAATTTACTTACAAAACATTTCTAGACTCACAGACATAGAAAACAAACTTATGGTTACCAAAGGGAGAGGGATAAATTAGGAGTTTGGGATTAACAGATACACACTATTATATATAAAACAGGTAAACAACAGGACCTACCGTATAGCACAGGGAACTATATTCAATATCTTGTAATAACTTATGATGGAAAAGCATCTGAAAAAGAAAACACATATATATGTGTAACTGAATCACTTTGCTGATTAGCTGTACACCTGAAACTAACATCACATTATAAATCAACTATACTTCAATAAAAAAGAAAGAAAAATTCAATAAATAAATAAATTGAACAATGTTTGTCTAGCACACTGAAGGCTGAACAGCAATTTGTGAGGGCTAAATGTTAAATTATTATAGGAGGTGCATCATCATATTACAGTACGTTCAGGATCTCTTTTGGAAAAGACAGGCTATGAAGAGAAGCTGGCCTACTTAGGTGCAGCTTATCCATCCATGAACCCTCAGGGTGCATTAAGCTACATCATAACAGCCTATGCCAACCCCTGCCAACAGTCCCAGGTTCCATTCTAGTAGGCTCAATTAGAATAGCTGGACATAATTGTGACAGTAATTGTCACCAGGGAGCAAATTTGGATTTATTTATTCAACACTGTAGTGTGGAAACAAGGAGTGACATAGGGAGTTTGGGGAGAAAAAATGATCCAACAAAACCTTGAATTTGATGAAATGTTTGGAAAATAAGAATTTAAAAGAGATGTTATTCAGTCTAGAGAAAAGGACCCCGAGGGGATGTTTATCAGCTATAAATTTCAGAGTAATTTCAACCATTAGCTTTGGAACCACAAAAACCCAAACTTAAATTCTGACACTTCTGCTTACCAGCTTTATGGGTTTGGGCATATTGCATAAAGTTGATGATCCTTAACTTCCTCATCTGTAAAATAGAAATACCTATGTCATTGGAAGATTAAATATAATAATTTCAGTGTAACAATGTTGGCACTGCCCCTATTATCCCAGCTTGGGGAGCTCCTCTCAGCACCTGCTAGACATATGAGGTTCTTTTTGATCGTCCTGGGCTGCTATATGCCAGTTAGTCTCATGGGACAGCTGGGCAGTGAAGCAATAAAGAATGGTGGCACTGGCCGGGTGCTGTTCCCTTTTCCAAGGAAAAGGGAGTTAGCTGGAAAGGGCTCTTAGTCACTAGGAAAGTGGAAATTAAAACCACAATGAGATACCACTTCATACCTACATGATGGGTAAAAATTTTTTCAAAAACTGAAATACCAAGAGATACGAAGAATGCAAAGAAACCAGAATTCTCGTACACTGGTGGTAGAGTAAAATGGTATGGTTTTGGCAAACAGTTTGGAATTTTCTTATAAAACTAAACTTACCCTTACTGTATGATACACAAGTTCTGTTTATGGATATTTACCTAAGATTAGTTAAACTACAGGTCAACGAATGACCTGCTTGCTAATGATTATAGCAGCTTTATTCATAACAGCCCAGAACTGAAAAGTACTCAAATGCCCATCAATTGGAGAAAGGATGAAAATATTGTGGTGTATCCATATGGTACAATACTATTCCTCAAGAAAAAAGAACTAGTGATACACGCAACAACATCGATGAATCTTGAAAGCACAGTAAACAAAGGAAGCCACAGACAAAAGTTACATGCTATATGATTCCATGTATATGACATTCAAAAAAATGCAAAGTCTTAGAGACAGAAATCAGGTAATAGTTACCACAGTCTGGAGGACTGGAGAAGGGATTGACTGCAGTGGGGCACAAGGCATCTTCTAGGTATGATGGAAATGTTCTATATCACAGTTGTACTAAGATTAATATACCACAGTTATATGGTGGTATAATTAATATTCATTTGTCACAATGCACCAAACTCATATTTTAAATTGTACAGTTTTGCCATATATAACTTACAGCCCTATAAACCTGACTTTTTCAAAAGATCTCATACCAAAAGAAGACAAGTAAAAGAAATATGAGAGCTAGAAAGAAATTAGTAAGTTGTAGATTTAAACCCAAATTTTGATTAAAATCTCAGTTATGTGATGTTTATGAAAGACAAATCTAAAACATAATCTTATAGAAACTTGAAAAGTAAAAGGGAAAAAAATACATATATATGTGTGTGTATATATATATATACGTGTGTGTATATATATATATATACATATATATATATATTTCAAACACTGGAAAGAGCATAAATTTAAAAATAAAATAAAAAGAGAAAATAAAGGTCAGCATAACCAATAACTGATTCTTGGAAAAAAATGTAAAACTCATAAATATCAAATGAGACTAATCAAGGAAAAATGAAAGAAGGCACAAATAACCAGTGTCAGAAATGAAAGAGTAGACATGACTACAGACCCTGCAATACCAAAATAGGATACTGTAAACAGGTTTAAGCTAATAAATTTAAACATGTAGATAGAAAGATCAAGTTTCTTGAAAAATAGAACTTACCAAAACTGGGCAAAAAATAAATGTATTATTCCTTTACCCATTAAAGAAATTTAATACAAATCTTCCCACAATTTAAGAACATTAAAATTAAATTCATCTGTACCAGATAACTGGAAATACACAGGAAGAAATACACAAATTTTACACAAAAATTTCCAGTGATTAGAAAACAATGGTGTGTTAGGAGGCTTCTGAAATGACTCTCAAGAATCCCTGCCTCCTGGTATTGTCACCTTGAGTAATCCTATCCCCTTGAGTGTGGACTGGACCAAGTGACTTGCTTCTAATAAGCAAAATATAGTAAAATGATGGGATATCATTTCTGAGATTAGGTTACCAAGATTGTGACTTCCATCATCCTAGTTTCTCTCGCTGGCATTCTCTCTCTCTCTCCTTACTCAATTCAATGAAGCAGCTGGGGGCTTCCCTGGTGGCGCAGTGGTTAGGAATCCGCCTGCCGATGCAGGGGACACAGGTTCGAGCCCTGGTCCGGGAAGATCCCGCATGCCGCAGAGCAACTAAGCCCGTGCACCACAACTACCCAAGCCCATGCGCCTAGAGCCCGTACTCCGCAGCAAGAGAAGCCGCTGCAATGAGGAGCCCGCGCACCACAACAGAGACCCAACGCAGCCAAAAAAACAATGACCCAAGGCTGTCGTAATAAATAATAACTGAAATAAATCATCAAAAAGAATAAACATTCTAATTAAAAAAAAAAATGAAGCAGCTGTTCTTTCGTGAGCTGCTCTATGGAGAGGTTCACATAAGAGGAACTGAGAGTGGGCCAACAGCTTATGAGAAACTGAGACCTTAATCCAACAACCAGCAAGGAACTGAATCTTGCCAACAGCCGTGTGAGTGAGCCTGAAGTGGACCTTTCCCAGTCAAGGCTTGAGATGTTTATAGACTTATGAGAGTCTGAGAATCAGAAGACTCACCTAAGCCTTTCTTGGTCCACAGAAACTATGAGATAATACACATTGTTTTAACTCACTATCTTTCGGACTTATTTGTTACACAGCAACGGATGACTATTACAGAGGGAAACATCTGCAGTTTTACTTGGAGGCCTACCAGGCTTTTAATCTCATATCAAACAATCATGTAATGTAGGTTGGCCCTAGAAGGGAGCATGACCTTAGGCCAGGCAGCTCTCTTCAGCTGAGGGGAAGTTCCAGGGAGACTCAGCTGAGTGCCATCAACCTCTAACACCCCCAGCAGCTAAGAAACAAGTGCTCCAGTCCCAGAGGGAGGAGCTGGGTGGTGCACCATGGCACCCGCTGCTGATGAGATGTGTATTAACATCATAAATCTAACAAAACATGTTGAAGCTCTCAACTCAGAAAATTATAAAATGTTATTAAAAGAAATCAAAGAAGACCCCAGTCAATGGGAAAATATGCCATGGATATGAATTAAAGGCTCAATGTCATATAGATGTTAAATCTCCCCAATTTGATCTAAAGATTTAATACAATCCCATAAAAATTCCAATGCTCTATATGTGGAACATGACAAACCAGTAGTAAAACATATACAGAAATGTAAAAAGGTGAAGGGCTAAACTTAGCCAAGACATTCTTAAAGAGGAAATGGATGGGAGAATTTGCTCCATTGAATATTAGCTACAGTAATTAAAGCAGTAAGGTATTGGCATAAGAATAAAAACAAAAGCTCAAAAGAATATAATAGAAATCTTAGAATTTATCACAAATGGGCATGTGATTTCTGCAAACATAGCACTTCATAACAGTGGAGAAAGAACATGTCTTTCCAAAAATGGTTCTGAAACAGATAGCCATATGGACAGCTATAGGAATAAAAATGTTACTAGAACCTTACCTCATGCCAAACACAAAAATCAATTGCAAGTAGATTATGTAGCTAAGTGTGAAAGACAAAAAAACAGTAAAATTTCTAAAAATTAATAAGAGAGAATATCTTTACAACCTTAACTTAGGATAAGACTTCTCAAACAGGACACAAAAATCTTGAACCACAGAAAATATTGATAAATCTGACTATATCCAAGTTCTTTTTCAAATGTCACCACTAACAGAGCAGAAAGGCAAACCACAGACAGTGAAAAAGTATTTGAAATACATAGAGCCAAAAGAGGGCTTATATCTTGAATTTATATCTTTTTAAACATTTCTGAAAATCACAAGAGAAGCTCAAACTATTCAGTAGGAAAAATGCTCTTGAGATTGAACAAGCAATTCGTCAGAGGTTATTCAAATAGCCAGTAAACAACCTCATTCATAATGATGTAAATACAAATTAAAACCACAAAGTAATATCCCTATACTCCCATTATTAGACACTGGGGAAAAAATTTAATGACAATACCAAGTGTTGGAAAGGCTATGAAGCTAAACGGACACTACTCTTGGTAGGAGTAAAACAGTTTGTCATCATCTTGACTTGAAACTACACAAACCCTATTACTCAGCAATTCAACTGCTAGAAGTGTACTCAACAGAAATACATGCACATGGCCACCAAGAACTATGCATGGGAATATTCATAGCAGTGTTATTCATGACAATCCACAATTAGATATAAACCAAATGTCCATTAATAGTAAAAGGACAAATGAATTTTGGTATATTTATATACAGAATACTATATAAAAATAAACAGCCTCCTTTAGGCTATAAAATGAATAAGATCTTGACTCAAAGCAGGGCCCTGCAAGCCTTCCCAGGGACAGAACCCCTGCCCCTTGTGTCCCCTGCCTCTTGTTTGTAGAAAAACTTTAACTTCCTAGGCCTTCCCCAAGTTCCAAAGAGCAAATTAAATCAGAGAAGTGAAAAACTACAAAAACAAAGGAAAGTAGTCAAGCAAGAAAAAAAAAATAGTTTAGTCATAAGACAAAGTCAAGGATCTTTAGTTCCTCCTCAAGGGCTACAGATCATATCCAGAGCTCTATCCTTGAGCCACTCTGCAGATACTAAAACCCTCACCATGTTGTAGGAGTTAACTGCATGCTGACCACAAGCACAGAGACCCCAGACCAGTTGGAACCAGAAGGTTAATGATGCTGACTCCCAAAATACCATCCAGTTACCTCACCACCAACCAATCAGAAGAATGTCCACGAGCTGATCAGGCACCCTGTGACCCTCTCCCTCACCTCGCCTTTAAAAACCCTTCCCTGAAAGCCATCAGGGAGTTCAGGTCTTTAGAACATGAGCTTCCCACGCTCCTTGCTTGGCCCTGCAATAAACACTGTACTTTCCTTCACCACAATCTGGTGCTGTAGATTGGCTTTTCTCCTCATCAGGTGAGTGGACCCAAGTTCGGTTTGGTAACAGTCTGAGAATCTAATGTATAACATAGTGACTATAGTTGATAACACTGTATTATATAATTGAAATTTGTTAAGAGAGTAGAACTTAAATGTTCTCACCAAAAAAAAAGACAAGTTAAAAAAATTTCCACATCCTGCAATACGGATGAATTTTACATTGAACAAAAGAAGTCAGCACAACAGAATTCATATTGGATTATGCTATTTATATGAAGTTCACAAACAGGCAGGACAATACTACAATGTGTGAAAATGCATGTGTGCGTGGCAAACTCTAAAGAAAAGCATGGATGTAGTGACAATAAACGTCATGATAGTTTTTAACTTTGGAACAGAGAGGAGTAGTAAGGAAGAGGGAGCACAACGAGAGATTACAGAGTTTGGCAATTTTGTATTTCTTGATCTAAGCGGTGGTACTTAATGTTGGTTTGAGACTAAATCCACCTCTACTTCAAGGTTTGTTCACTTTTATTTATCTGTGTTACATTTTACAAGAAAAATTTATTTTTTTTAACTGAAGCATAACTTACAATATGATACTAGTTTCAGGTGTATTACATAGTGATTCAATATTTTTCTAGATTATGCATCATCACACAAAGTTATTATATTATTGACTATATTCCCTGTGCTGTACATTACATTCCTCTGATTTATTTATTTCCTAGTACAAGTAGTCCATACAAGAAAAAGTTTAAAGAAAGCTATACGTCTAGGAAAATAAATGAAAGTTTCTCACCTAAAGAAGTGAAAGTTCCTCTCTACATAACAGCCTTGCCAGGTCTAACTCCTGGGAACCTCTGTTGGGAACTTCCTTCTTTATGCATATACCATATGCATCTCTCTGTGTATATCACACCTTTTAAATTTTTAAAATAAATTTTACTATTCATATTAATATGTGAATATTATATCTTCACTTAATATATTGTAAATATATTCCCTGGTGAGTATATGTTTATTAACCTTATTTTTAAAGCCTGCACCGCCTTCCATTGTATGGATATGCCATAATTTTTTTAATCTTTTACTTATTGAAGGATATTTAAATTGGTTCTGATGTTTGCTTTTCCAGGTGCTACTTCATTGAACGTTCTTGGATATATATTCATACTACTTTTTATTTTAATGAATCACCCTATTACTCTCACTGAGTCCTTGAGGATTTTAGCTTTTCACTCACTGTTTCTCTCTCCAGCACAACTTGGTCATAATTTTTGGAGATTCCAGTATCAGTGTATATGAACCTACCAACACCCTGCCTTGCCTCTTGCTTCCTCCACCCTTCTCTCCTCCGAAGACCACATCTTCCTAGCCTGGCCATTCTTTCCCACTGTCATGCCTTAGAGTCCAGACCTTGTCTTAGCCAGTACTAAGCACCACACTCTCAGACCATCACACCTACCTCCAACACTTCCTGGCTTCACCAAGATCTAAAAGTCATGAATCAAACACTTTCATACTTCCTGTCTCACTTCCCTACTTGCCCTTGTTAAATTCCATAACCCATCATCATAGCCCTCCCTTGCTTACATATACTTCTCTCTCATTCCTTTCTCACTGAATCATACTCATCTGGCAAAACCCTAAATCTGAGAACAGCCATATCTCCACCCATACTGTGCCTTTTCCCATGTACATAATGGAAACTGAGGAAATATATTTTAAAAAGGCTGATATGCCTCATTTTAAATTATCTAATAGAAATTATCTAATAGAAAACAGGTCTTCCGTATGACAGGTTGGCAACAGCTAGCAAGTTGTCAGCCCTTGGTGCGGACCAATTATCCTCCTGTATTTCTCCAGTCCATTCACGCTTCCAGCCTCCTAGAAAACTACATCCCACTTTCTTTTCTCTCTCAAACCTCCATGCCTTCCTCCTCCATCCTCACTCTCAGCTGAATAATGTGCTTCCTATTTCACTGAGAAAATTAATCAGAAAGGAATCTCCAGAGGTGCCCACACCACAATTATTCTACTACCAACATCTGCACCCACATAGTCTGCCTTCCCACCCATTACTTCAGATAGATTGCCCCTGTTTCTGTCTAAAGGCAATCCCTCTTGTGCTCTAAATTCTATTGCCTCTCGCCTACACAATCTCATATGTTCAGCAATTCCTCCGTCTCTCTTCCATCATCAGTTTTCTGCTTTCCACTGTGACACGCCCACCAGTGTACAAACAAAAACTGCTATAATTTCTACCATCTAAAAACCATGGAAAAATATCTCTCCTTGACCTCACATCCCCTTCCAGTTATCCCTCATGTAGCTGCTCCTATATTAGTACAAAGCTTCTTTAAAATTTTCCTCTACCTGCCATCTCCAATTTATTCCCATCTTGTCTTGAACCCACTATAATATAATAAGACTTTAACCCTCTATCACCACTCCTCTCAAAACACCTCCCATCAAAGACACCAATGGACTCCTCTTTGACCAACTCACTGGCCAACACCTGGACCAGTCAGCCATGCTCCCTTGGAAAACCTCTACCCTTTGGTTTCTGGAATAACATACTCTTATGATTTTCCTCCAGCTTCGCTGACCATTTATCTTTTCTGTTTCATGCACACTCCCCATATCTAAACTTTGGAGTCCCTTAAGTCTCAATCTTTAACCATGCTCACTTCCTAGATTTTTGTATATATGTATATGTGTGTGTGTGTATATATACATATACATATTGTATATATACACACATATTGTTTATATATATACATATACATACATATATAGAGAGAGAGAGTTCTACTTCCCAAATTTATATAAATAACCAAGATCTCTCTCCCGAACTCCATATTCATATATCAACTGCCTACTAGACAGATCCATGTGAATGTCTAATGTATAATACATGTCCAAAGCAGAACTTCCTTTTAAGCTACCCTTCCCACTGCTTGCCCCACTTCAGTAAAGAGTGCTTCATGCTTCCAGTTCCTCAGACCAAAAGCCTTGGAGTCTTAAGTCCTCCTTTGTTTCTGATTTCTCAGCCAATGCATGAGCAAATCTTACTGGATCTATCTTCAAAATATAACCACTTCTTGGGCTTCCCTGGTGGCGCAGTGGTTGAGAGTCCGCCTGCCGATGCAGGGGATACGGGTTCGTGCCCCGGTCTGGGAAGATTGCACATGCCACGGAGCGCATAGGCCCGTGAGCCATGGCCGCTGGGCCTGCGCGTCTGGAGCCTGTGCTCCGCAATGGGATATATATATAACCACTTCTCCCTACCTCAACTGCAACCACCCTGCTCTGAGCCATCATTGTCCTTTATCTGGATAATTGCCATCACATCTTAACTGGTCTTCTTTCACCCCACAGACAGTCTATTCTCAACCCAGAAACCAGAGTGATCCTTTCAGAATTGTAGACAAGTTCATGCAGCTACTGAAAACCTTCCAATGCCTTTCATTCCACTCAGAGTAAAAGCCTCATTCCTTACAATGTCCTATGAGGGCCTGTGTAATCTACACCCTGCAACCTCTCCATCCTCATCTATAACCACTCTCCTTCTTTCTCTCCTCCAGCCATACTGGCTTCTTTAATATCTACCAAACAGAACATGCACTTGCTTCTCCCTCTGCCTAGAAACCTCTTCCACTAGTTATTGCCATGTTGCACTTCCTTCAGCTATTTACTCATTTACCTAATTGATAAGGAATTTCAGAGCTACCCTTTCAAAATAGCTCTTTTTTCCTTCCTTTCACTTCCTTCGTTATATGTACTCCATAGAATGTAACACTATATGTGCGTGTGTGTGTGCTTGTAAATATACAATACATATACATAAAATTTATTATATATATTATCTATCTCTGCACTCTGGAATGTAAACTATGTGAATAGTTTGTACATCTTGTTCATATTCCCATAATCTACAACAGTGCCTAGCAGTAGCTGAGTCCCCAAAACCATTAGTTGAATGATATAATGTACACATTCATATTTTTAACAGACACATATCCTTCATCGTTTAAAAGACTGCCTCTGTCACAGATGTAGAAAACAAACTTATGGTTACCAGGGGAAGAGGGGAGAGGGATACACTGGGAGATTGGGATTGACATATACACACTACTATATATAAAATAGATAGCTAATGAGAACCTGCTGTAAAGCACAGGGAACTCTACTCAGTAGTCTGTAATGGCCTGTATGGGAAAAGAATCTAAAAAAAAAAAAAAGAAGAGTGGATGTATATGTATAACTGATTCACTTTGCTGTATACCTGAAACTAACACAACATTGTAAATCAACTATACTCCAATAAAAAGTTTTTAAAAAAAGACTGACCCTGCTTTACTTTGGCACTTCAATACAGCCTCCTCCTGCATTTTGATTCTTTACACTTAAGATTTAGGAAGGAAAAACTCTTTGATTATTTTCTAGAGTTGGCGGTTTAATAAATGTCCTCTGTGTAGTTGATTCATTTTAAAGCCATATATTTCCTTGTCTAATTATTGACAGGGGCAGGAAGTGGAATTAATGGCTAATCTTTCAGGATTCCCCTGAGGCGTTACTGCATGAGGCAATAGAGGTTTTTCCTTACTAGGACACATTTTCATGTTCTAGTGTATATTTAGACACTGAACCCCTTTTAAACTAATGGGAGGTCTGTGGGCCAAACATTTATAGGAAACGAAAGGAAATGGCATGGTAAAAGCAAGCTGTGAAAAAAGGTCTTCTAGCTTGCTGTTACCTAATCTGTCACATGAAAGACTTATTTTAACATTTCTATTAGATAAGATGAACAGAAAAATACCACGCACAGTATTCTTTCCATATTTTTGCTCTTCTTTCTACGAATGCTGCCTCTTCACTTGAGTCATGTATTGGGGTAAGAAAAAAAGTGTGGAATATGATTTTTTCAACTAAATCAGAAATGCCATCCTACACTTAATGACTAATTGCAAAAGAACCAAAAAAAATGTTTTTAATTGCTAACACAATTTTGGTAAAGCTTGTAGGTGTAAATTTGTCAGTAAATAACTAACCATGTTATTCAAATTTTCAATGAAAAATAGCATTTGTTTACATTGGTTGTAATTTGATTTGGTTTATTGTTTCGCTTTGCTTTTTTAGGAGACCTAGAGATTTATTCTAATATTGATCATTCTCTTAACTTCCGAGTATACTTAGTGGATCTACTCCATATCCCTGCCATAGCCACACTTCTTTTCTTCTCTGTTCTTGCCACCTTCTTACCTGCAGAGCAGATTATCAAAGGGAGTAAAACTTCTTTACTTCTTTCTCCAGCCATTGCTAATCAGTTCTCTCTGCTGCAAGCTCCCTTCCCTGCTCCAAGATAATAATCCCAAGCATATCCCATACCTTTCCAATCTCTTTCAGCCTCAAAAACAATTTCACTTAAGTAATTGTGATTCACTCTAAGAGGATAAAAAAATCCCATCCAGTCTAAATTAGGACGTCAATCTGACTTTCATGCCAAAGCTTCACCCCTTCCCACGGTTCAGACTTGACCATTGGATGAGGTAACTGTAATCACAAAGTGATCTTCTCTGTTTCCTCCTTCCTTCCTGCATCTGCACTATCTTCCACTGCAGGTTCTCCCTGGGTGAAGGTAGTAGATAGGGAAGATTACGAAAATAAGAATGTCTTATATAACAGGTGTAATATAATTAGCCATAGTAATGCCCTCATGGGGCACATTTGTGCTTTCTTTGGGGACCCCTCTAAAGGACCTCCAGCACGTAAATTTTCACCATATGAGTGACACATGTCCAGCTGACTTGTTGTCACTGCCCTCAGTTCCTGCCCTCTTTGCTGTACCTCTTGGCGTCTCTCCCTGGGATTCCGTCTCCCCAGAACACTTCTTTCTTGGATGAGGGCTCAGTGAGACAACAGGAATCCTTCCACGGCAGGCACATGGACCACGGGAGATTAGTGCATTTTTAACCCATCAAATCGTAAGATACCATTTGGTAGGCCTTTCTCTTTTTTTTTTTTTTTTTTTTTTCTTTTCTTTTCTCTGTTTGTTCTATTATTGCAAGTTGTTCCAGCCAGCTTCATGGCTTAAGAATTCTCCAGGCTGGAAGCAGGCAGAAAGCAAACACCATTTTCTTAGTTTATGCATGTCTCTGCTCTAGGGAACCTGTCAAGGTCTCTAAAGAATTTTCCTGCCAGATTCCAGTCTGGTGGGAACATTAGGAAAGCTTAAAATTTTCTACAGCTACATAAGCATTCAGCCAGGAAGTAAGATTCTAGTCTCTTCTACTTCCTGGCATCTCCAGTCTCTAAGACTTATTCAATTGGCTTGAGATAAGTGCCAGAGTCCCATTCCCCACTTCCTTGGGAGGGGAGAGGAAATGCCATAGTACTCTTAACTCCGTGACACACCTATTTTTGCTACTTTCTCTCCAATCACTCTTCAAAGTTCCTATTCTTTTATGCAAGATAGAAATTAATAGTTGTATTAATAGTCCCTAGAGAGGTTCTGCTATCTTTCAGTAATTTAGTTATGGATGTTGTAAAGCATCTCTCTTTAACCTGTGAATATACTTACCTTTCTCAGGTTTATGTCCTCAGTTGAAATTCTAAGACACCAGAAAAAAACCCTAGTTAACATCCTGTGTCACCTATATCGCTGTTGCAGAATCTGTCATTCTGTCTTAAAGTCAAAAGCATTGTGTAGTAGGCTGAATAATGGCTCCCAAAGGTATCCAAATCCTAACCCTAGAACCTGTGAATATGTTGCCTTAAAAGGCAAAGAGAACTTGGCAGGTGTGATTAAATTGAGGATCTTAGATAGTGGGAAGCAGCCGCATAGCACAGGGAGATCAGCTCGGTGCTTTGTGACCGCCTGGAGGGGTGGGATAGGGAGGGTGGGAGGGAGGGAGACGCAAGAGGGAAGGGATGTGGGAACGGATGTATATATATGACTGATTCACTTTGTTATAAAGCAGAAACTAATAATAAAAAATTTTTAAAAATTGAGGATCTTGACTGGAAAAATTATCCTGCATTATCTGTGTAAGCCCTAAACATAATCACAAATGTCTTTATAACAGGGAGGCAGAGGGAGATTTGACTTCAGAAGTAGGAGATGTTATGGTAGATGCCAGAGTTGGAGTGATGCAAGAAAGGGTCAGGAACTAAGAAATGCAGGCGGCCTCCAGAACCTAAAATATGCAAGGAAACAGATTTTCCCCTAGAACCGCCAGAAGGAATCAGTCTTATCTACACCTTGACTTTAGGCCAGTGAAACTGGTTTCAGACTTCTGGCTTCTGGAACTATAAGAGAATACGATTTTGCTGTTTTAAGCCACAAAGTTGTATTAAGTTGACACAGCAACCATAGTATATGAGTACACGTTATCTCTCTTAGGATGCACTTCACTATAAGTTATTAAAATCTCACATATCTAATTTCACATATCATATCGGCAGGTGGACTCTCAACCACTGCACCACCAGGGAAGCCCCAGCCCCTTATTTTTATTTTGAAATACCATATTCATATTTTTATAATAAAATGTTTCCTTTGAAGAAATTAATAAGCATATACCAGAATCTTGAATAAGCATAAAAATAATAGGTGGTGGTTCCATTACAATAATGTAGACACTAGGATGCATTTCTGCCAGTGTGAATCAATTAAGTTAGAACTGAGATCAAAAGATACGTATTATATTTCTTTATTTTTCTCTCTTTTTCCTCACTATAGTTTAATTATATAAAGTAGAATTCCAAGAAGATGACTGCCAGGAAAGTTTTATTATCAACCTTTCTTGATGCCCTTTTGTTAAATAGCTTCTAACATGAAATCCTTATTCATTATCTAGATTCTATTTTAAAGATTGATTTTGAAAAAGGTTTCATATTCTTATAACTTTCCATCTTTGGTAATTTCACGTGCATTTGACATTTTATTAAAAAGAAATCATTCCGTTTCTTGATGATTCACTGAGTTCCTCAGATCAAACATTCCTTTGTAAGGATCTGTTTATTATTTGAACACATGGCCCCATATAACCATACACACCCAAATACATGCAAAAAATTAATAACTAAAGATAGTCTCCCTGGCCATCCTCTCTCAGTATACTCCCTCTGGGCCTATGGGCAAGTCTGGCAAAAGGCAAAACACTAATGTAGAGCTCACATAACTCCTCTTCTGTGCTCCTACTTGTTTTTCTCCCATTTTCTCCACCCACTTCACCCACCCATTCTGACTTCCTACCAGAAAGATGCTATATCTTCTTTTTGCACCTCTCTGTGCTCAGCTAAATGCAGTACTCAGCACTCCAAAATCATATGATATAGATTTCTAGCATTACCAACATTTGAATTGCAAGCTCTTGAAGAATAATAAAATCCGAATCCAATGTTATTAGACCTCCAAAAGTAGCACTCAGGCAATGTGACAAAAACTTTGCAGGGCCCTTAAATTACTGGCATAGAGCTCTCTGCCTTCTCATCTACCCATAAAGCTGACTCTTCCTATCGTACCTAGAGGAATAGTAGAAGAAAACACCATATCCACTACCCAATTTCCCCAGAGAATGAAGGGGAAATAGGACTATTACCTTCTTCTCTATTCTCTCAAATGCAATAACCCCTGCCACCCAAAGTCTTACCTGTACATATCAAAAAGTCTACTTCCATGACCCTTTTTAAGGATGCAGGATTTAGATCAACATCCTTAAAAATGTACATACAATGCACAACCATCAAAAGAGCAGAGATAGATTTATGCTTTTCAACACAGAATGGAAGACCAAGCCTGGAAAAAGACCCCATGATTATAATTTGTGAAAAATTCTGGCAGCTACATTAGCTTTTGCTGAGAATTGCAAAATTGAATCAAGATAGATTGCAAGGGCAAAAGAAAATTTAAATGTCAAGCCAGGAAGGGCTGGTCTGACATCTTTTAACATAAAATTTGTGGGACAATTTGCCTCAGCAGACCATAACAACCAGCAAAGCTTCCTGAATAATTAAAGCAGGGTATTAAGGTGAGTGTTGCCTACTTGACTAGCTTTTTAACGTGAATGAATCTAGTTTGTTTTGGAAGCAGGAGCCTCCCAGAATGTTGATATCCTGCATTAGTAGTATATACTGAATTCATTTTTCACTGCTCTTTCATTCATTCTGTATTTTACGGAAAATTTTGATGTTAAAAAACAGTTCCATCATTCTCAATGGTGAAAAACTGAAAGCATTTCCTCTAAGATCAGGAAAAAGACAAGGATGTCCACTCTTGCCACTATTATTCAACACAGTTTTGGAAGTCCTAGCCATGGCAATCAGAGAAGAAAAAGAAATAAAAGGAATCCAAATTGGAAAAGAAGAAGTAAAACTGTCACTGTTTGCAGATGACATGATACTATACATAGAGAATCCTAAAGATGCCACCAGAAAACTACTAGAGCTAATGAGTGAATCTGGTAAAGTTGCAGGATACAAAGTTAATGCACAGAAATCTCTTGTATTCCTATACACTAACAACGAAAGATCAGAAAGAGAAATTAAGGAAATTTCAATTTCATAGCACCATAGCAAACATCATTCTCAATGGTGAAATTAAGGGCACGAACCCATGTCCCCTGCATTGGCAGGTGGACTCACAACCACTGCACCACCAGGGAAGCCCCAATTTTCATATTTTTATCTCCATGCCTAGACCTCTCAAATTCCAGACTTGTATATTCAGCTGCCCCCACTACATCTTCAAAGTCTGATAAGTATTTCAAAGTCAACATATTAAAAACTGAAGCCCTGCTCTTCCCATCCAAACCTGTCCCATTTCTGGTTTTTCCTACCTCAGTTGATGTCAACTCCATAATTCCAGGTCCTTAGGACAAAAATCTTGTAGTTGCCCTTGAATTCTTTCTTATCTTTATATCTCATATCTGCTCTGTTTGGAACTCCTGTGGCTCTGCCTTTAAAATATATTCAAAATTCATCATTTCTCAACACCTTAACTGCTATCACCTTGGTCTATAAACTACTTTCAGGACCTCATGATCCAGACAATACTGATGAAAGTTGTTTTGCAGTAAGAAACACCATACTCAGAAGCATGATGTATAAAAATTGAGGGACTTGCTATTCTTTGTTTTTATCTTTTATTTTTTATTGAAGTATAGTTGATTTACAGTGTTGTGTTAATTTCTACTGTACAGTAAAGTTTTATATATATATATATATATATATATATATATATATATATATATATATATATACTTTAAAAAATATTCTTTTCCATTATGGTTTATCACAGGGTATTGAATATAGTTCCCTGTCCTATACAGTAGGACCTTGTTGATTATCCATCCTATGTATAATAGTTTGCATCTTCTAACTCCAAACTCCTACTCCATCCCTCCCCCACCTCTCCTCTGCCTTGGTAACCACAAATCTGAAGAACTTGCTGATCTTCACGCAGGCAAAATCTTAATACTTTTATCATATCCTTTATACACCTTACAGACTCTTGGATAAATGCACTTTAAAGTAAAAAACTTTCTTCAATTCCATTTTCTAAGATGTTTCATTTTTTAAGAAGAAAGGAAACTCACCTGCCTTTGAAAATTATAGCAGCATTTCATTGCTTTCCATGGCTGGCCAAATCCAGAAAAGCCCTGGATGTGTTTCTGGCCAAGGTAGATGCTGATATGTGTGGATTTAGATTGTATTTACTTCAGCCTTTATCAGACTATATTAACACATCTCTAGTGATTTGAATAAGAAACTTAAAGTACTAGATCCTGATTATGTAGGCAGGCAAACACCAACCCACAATATTTTATGTACTCCTTCATATTCCTCCCAAATAGCTAGATATTTCTTGACCAGAGTAATAGCATTAGGTTAAATTTGATACACTGAAATCATTTTTAATTACAGAGAAGACTGCTTTTGACTTTATTATCAATCTGATCTACCATGAAGATGGAGAAAAGTGAAATTTGCAGCCCAGGTAGTGATTGTGTCAAAGTTCCTGCTTCAGTTGATATGATCAACTGTGTCTTGAGGTTTTCTTTACTGCTACAAAGTTTTGTATTTCTAGTTGCTGGTTTTTTCCTTCCTACTGCATCCTCCTGAGGATGTCTGTTTGAGATAAATATTCTGGAAAAAACTTTCTTTGCTATTCTTTAGTTACCTTTCAAAAAGCTTCCTTCATGGTTTTTTTTTAACAGAAATATTTAAAATTAATTGCTATGGCTTGCACACTGGAATTTCCCATACCAACCCTAATGTTTCTCGGAATATTGATGAGAATGCACAGCTTGTCCTCAGTGATGGTACTAAACGATTTTTTGACTATTCTCTAAAAATATCCATCGAAGGAGAGAAAGAAGATCCCTTGAGCTCTCTGAAAGAGAACACCACTAAGAAGATTTCTAGGAATAGAGGCAGCAAGAAATGAATACATACATAAATAAACAAATAAAAGTGAAGTACAGAAGGTCTTAATATTTAGGATGATAGGTTTGAAAGAGCAATTAGAAGGGGGAGAGAAAAATGATTCTTCTTAGGCACATCCATTGCTATTCCTTCAGTTTAGGATTTTCCATGCATTTTTAAGCAAGGTAGGTCTGATGAACCCACAGCAAAGGCAGACATTATGATCTCAGCTCTTAAGTTTATATAGCCCAGTGTTTGCCCTGCTCACTCAGCACAGGCTGCAATATCCCCTTTTCATTTGGGATCCGACTCTCCAACTCAAAGTCATCTTCGGAGGCTTGCTTGGAATTGAAGACAGCAACTGCTCAGCCAGATTTAGCATCTCCATAAAATAGATGACAATGTTTTTCTAGATACTTGAGTAAAGCGGCAGGTGGCATTTCTAAAAGAGGCCTTCCACAGCTACTTTCATCTCATCTTTTAAAATACCAAAGGTGCAGGTACCAATTGGCCTCTGGTACACGTTAAAGTAGTGCCCCCCTTATCTATGGGGATATATTCTAAGACCCGCAGGGGATGCCTGACACCACAGATAGTACTGAATCCTATATAAATTATGTTTTTCCTATACATACGTACTTAGGATATAAGAAATTAACAACAAAATCAATAACAAAATAGAACAATGATAACAATATACTGTAATAAAAGTTATATGAGTGGGGTCTCTCTCTCAAATATCTTATTGCACAAATGTAATGCCTTTTCCATTTTAACTAAGCACTCATCACACTGTGGCTTTAACTTTTGCAGTTTGAGGTATGACAGCAAGGTTAGCATGAATTTCTTTTTTCTTCTTCACAATTTCATGGACTAAAGATTTGTTCTTACCATACAGCTTAGCAACCTCAGCATATAATGTTTTTTTCTTTCCTTAATAGGTTGAGAACTTTCACATTTTTGGTTAAAAAAAGCACTTTGTGGTTTCTCTTTGGCATATCCGAATTGCCCACATCACTACTCTGGGTCTTTGGTGCCATTATCAAGTCAAATAAGGGTGACTTGATCAAAAGCACTGTGGTACCACAAAAGATGATCTGATAACTGAGATGGCTGCTAAATGACTAACCTGTGGGATATACTGGACAGAGGGATGGTTCATGATTTGAACAGGAAGGAGCCAGATGGTGCAAGCTTTCATTACAGTAGTCAGAATGGCGTGCAATCTAAAACTTATAAATTGTTTATTTCTGGAATTTTCCATTTAATATTTTCGGACCAAAGTTGATAGCAGGTAACTGAAACTGCAGAAGGCAAAAGATGGATAAGGGAGGGCACAATCATATTCCAACAGTTGATGCTGGGCTGCACATAGACATTAAGTGTGGTATCTCTGGAGCTAAACTAGCTGGGTTTATCTGCAGGCTCACCAATTACTGGTTGTACAAACTTGGACACATTAGATAACTTCTCTGTTTCTCAATTTCCTTACCTATAATATGGGAATAATGATAGTAACAGTGTTGATATCTGCATCATAAGGTTGTTGAAAGGATTAAAACAGCACCTGCAAATAAATGTTGGCTAATATCACTGGGATGAGTAGTTCAAATTTTAGCAATGAAAATTTTAAATAAAGGTTAAAGCCCCATTATCTTCTCTAAAATAAGAAGGAGACATTTTGAGGGACATAGCCTATTTTAACCTCCAGAGTTCTGAAAAATACTAAATTGAAAATTTTTACCAATATTGAAATAAACCATGTTGTGAGAAGGGATCCTGACGTTCAGAAATAGATGCTGAGACTTCCATAGGGTAATCACAGTATTTTTCCCTGGAGAAAGTTCTGAAGCCCAAAACTAACATCAAAATAAGTTTTGTATAAGTCTATCATGTAATACTGATGTTTAAGAGCTTGAAATTTTTAATTGCCAGGAACAATAAAAAAAAAGCACATGTTATTTTGAATTTGAGCTCCTGTTACTAATAGGTAACTAGGATAGCATTGTGTGTTTGTTCCAAAATATAATGTTGCCAGCCACAAAATCAACAAACACAGAACACAATTATCCACGTTTCCGATTGTTCATGGCAATTAAAAACTTTAAGCCCTTGGTTGCATTCCCATGAGTGTCCCTAGAAACTCAGTTTCTATTCAATGGATTGCTCTCACCTTAGTGCCCAAGCAGTATGTTCTCAAGGAAAAGAAACTGTTGTTCAGTTTGTTTCGATTGAATTGATTTCAAAAGATTATTAAACACCTACCATGTGCAAAGTTAGTGCCAAGGATAAGAAGAAATACCAAGAAGAGACAAATAGAGAGATACATTCATTAACAAATATTTGTTTAGAGCTGACACTACACAGGAAGCTTAGTCTATATAGTGCATAATATAACAATATGACATGCTTGATGTTATAACAATTTCCAGTATCTGACGTCAATGATTCAATGAATCTGAGATATTCTGTTAAGTTGTTTTATAAGTGCTATCATATGGAGATTTTCTGTCCCTGGTTCTCTCCTCTAACTTAAAGTGATTGCTTCCTCCTCTGAAATCCCAATGAACTTTTTTCTTACTTAACTCATCAAGACCTATGATTTTTTTAGTTACTTAATTTGCAAAATTGAATCGTTCTTAAGTCAGTGTCTGAAATCAGAATTATTAGGTAAAATTCTCAGCTAAAACCCTTACTGTGTAACCTTGAGCAGATCATCTAATCATTTTTGTGTGCCAGTTTCCTTGTATTTAAAATGGAGGTTAGTTTCAAGATGGCGGAGTAGAAGGACATGCGCTCACTCCCTCTTGCGAGAGCACTAGAATCACAACTAACTGCTGAACAATCATCTACTGGAAGACACTGGAAGTCACCAAAAAAGATACCCCACATCCAAAGACAAAGGAGAAGCCGCAATGAGATGGTAGGAGGGGTGCAGTCACAATAAAATCAAATCCCATAACTTCTGGGTGGGTGACTCACAAACTGGAGAACACTTATACCACAGAAGTCCACCCACTGGAATGAAGGTTCTGAACCCCAAGTCAGGCTTCCCAACCTGGGGGTCCGGCAACGGGAGGAGGAAATCCTAGAGAATCAGACTTTGAAGCCTAGTGGGAATTGATTGCAGGACTTTGACAGGACTGTGGGAAACAGAGACTCCACTCTTGTAGGGCACACACAAAGTAGTGTGTGCATCGGGACCCAGGGGAAGGAGCAGTGACCCCAGGGGAGACTGAACAGACCTACCTGCTAGTGTTGGAGGGTCTCTTGTAGAGGTGGGGGGTGGCTGTGGTTCACCATGGGGACAAGGACACTGGCAACAGAAGTTCTGGGAATTACTCCTTGGCGTGAGCCCTCCCAGAGTCCACCATTAGCCCCAACAAAGAGCCGGGTAGGCTCCAGTGCTGGGTCACCTTAGGCCAAACAACCAACAGGGAGGAAACACAGCCCACCCATGAGCAGACAAGTGGATTAAAGTTTTACTGAGCTCTGACCACCAGAGCAACACTCAGCTCTACCCACCACAAGTCCCTCCAATCAGGAAGCTTGCACAAGCCTCTTAGATAGCCTCATCCACCAGAGGGCAGACAGCAGAAGCAAGAAGAACTACAATCCTGCAGGCTGTGGAAGGAAAACCACGTTCACAGAAAGATAGACAAAATGAAAAGGCAGAGGACTTTGTCCTAGATGAAGGAACAAGATAAAAGCCCAGAAAAACAACTAAATGAAGTGGAGATAGGCAACCTTCCAGAAAAAAAATTCTGAATAATGATAGTGAAGATGATCCAGGACCATGGAAAAATAATGGATGCAAAGATCGAGAAGATGTAAGAAATGTGTAACAAAGACCAAGAAGAATTAAAGAACAAACAAACAGAGATGAACAATACAATAACTGAAATGAAAATACACTAGAAGGAATCAATAGCAGAATAACTGAGGCAGAAGAACGGATAAGTGACCTGGAAGACAGAATGGTGGAATTCACTGCTGTGGAACAGAATAAAGAAAAAAGAATGAAAAGAAATGAAGACAGCCTAAGAGACCTCTGGGACAACACTAAATGCAACAACATTCGCATTATAGGGGTCCCAGAAGGAGAAGAGAGAAAGGACCTGAGAAAATATTTGCAGAGATTATAGTCAAAAACTTCCCTAACACGGGAAAGGAAAGACCCAGCCAAGTCCAGGAAGCGCAGAGAGTCCCAGGTAGGATAAATCTAAGGAGAAACGTGCCAAGACACATAGTAATCAAACTGACAAAAATTAAAGACAAAGAAAAATTATTGAAAGCAACAAGGGAAAAATGACAAATAACATACAAGGGAACTCCCCTAAGGTTAACAGCTGATTTCTCAGCAGAAACTCTACAAGCCAGAAGGGAGTGGCACGATATTTAAAGTGATGAAAGGGAAGAACCTACAACCAAGATTACTCTACCCAAAAGGATCTCATTGAGATTCGATGCAGAAATCAAAAGCTTTACAGACAAGCAAGAGCTAAGAGAATTCAGCACCACCAAACCAGCTCTACAACAAATGCTAAAGGAACTTCTCTAAGTGGGAAACACAAGAGAAGAAAAGGACCTACAAAAACAAACCCATAACAATTAAGAAAAATGTAATAGGAACATACATATCGATAATTACCTTAGACATGAATGCATGAAATGCTCCAACCAAAAGACACAGGCTCACTGAATGGGTACAATAACAAGACCCATATATATGCTGTCTACAAGAGACACACTTCAGACCTAGGGACACATACAGACTGAAAGTGAGGGGATGGAAAAAGGTATTCCATGCAAATGGAAATCAAAAGAAAGCTGGAGTAGCAATACTCTTATCAGATAAAATAGATTTTAAAATAAAGAATGTTACAAGAGACAAGGAAGAACACTACATAATGATCAAGGGATCAATCTGAGAAGAAGATATAACAATTATAAATAGATACGCACCCAACACAGGAGCACCTTAATACATAAGGCAAATGAAAACAGCTATAAAAGAGGAAATCGACAGTAAAACAGTAATAGTGGGGGACTTTAATACCTCACTTACACCAATGGACAGATCATCCAGACAGAAAATTAATAAGGAAACACAAGCTTTACATGACACAATAGACCAGATAGATTTAATTGATATTTATAGGATATTCCATTCAAAAACAACAGATGACACTTTCTTCTCAAGTGCACATGGAACATTCTCCAGGATTGATCACATTTTAGGTGACAAATCAAGCCTTGGTAAATTTGAGAAAATTGAAATCATATCAAGCGTCTTTTCTGACCACAACGATATGAGATTAGAAATGAATTACAGGGAAAAAGAACATAAAAAACACAAACACATGGAGGCAGAACAATACGTTAATAAATAACCAAGAGATCACTGAAGAAATCAAAGAGGAAATCGAAAAATACCTAGAGACAAATTACAACAAAAACACGAGGATCCAAAACCTGTGGGATGTAGCAAAAGCAGTTCTAAGAAGGAAGTTTATACATATACAAGCCTACATCAAGAAAAAAGAAAAATCTCAAATAAACAATCTAACCTTACACCTAAAGGAACTAGAGAAAGAAGAACAAACAAAACCCAAAGTTAATAGAAGGAAAGAAATCATAAAGATCAGAGCAGAAATAAATGAAATAGAAACAAAGAAAACAATTACAAAGATCAATAAAACTAAAAGCTGGTTCTTTGGGAAGATAAACAAAATTGATAAACCTTTAGCCAGACTCATCAAGAAAAAGAGGGAGAGAACTCATATCAATACAATTAGAAATGAAAAAGGAGAAGTTACAACAGACACTGCAGAAATACAAAGCATCCTAAGAGATTACTACAAGCAAGTCTATGCCAATAAAATGGACAACCTGGGAGAAAGGGACACATTCTTAGAAAGGTATAAGCTTCCAAGACTGAACCAGGAAGAAACAGAAAATCTGAACAGGCCGATTACAAGCAATGAAATTGAAAATGTGATTAAAAATCTTCCAACAAACAAAAGTCCAGGACTAGATGGCTTCACAGGTGAATTCTGTCAAACATTTAGAGAAGAGCTAATACCCATCCTTCTCATACTATTCTAGAAAATTGCAGAGGAAGGAAGACTCCCAAACTCATTCTATGAGGCCACCATCACCCTAATACCAAAACCAGATAAAGATACTATAAAAAAAGAAAATTACAGGGCTTCCCTGGTGGCGCAGTGGTTGAGAGTCCGCCTGCCGATGCAGGGGACACGGGTTCGTGCCCCGATCCCGGAAGATCCCACATGCCGCGGAGCGGCTGGGCCCGCGAGCCATGGCCGCGGAGCCTGTGTGTCCGGAGCCTGTGCTCCGCAACGGGAGAGGCCACAGCAGTGAGAGGCCCGCGTACAGCAAAAAAAAAAAAAAAAAAAGAAAATTACAGACCAATATCACTGATTAATATAGACAGAAACATCCTCGACAAAATACTAGCAAACAGAATCCAACAACACATTAAAAGAATGATACACCATGATCAAGTGGGATTTATCCCAGGGATGCAAGGATTCTTCAATATACAGAAATCAATCAATGTGATACACCATATTAACAAACTGAAGGATAAAAACCATATGATCATCTCAATAGATGAAGAAAAAGCTTCTGACAAAATTCAGCACCCATTTATGATACAAAACTCTCCAGAAAGTGGGCATAGAGGGAACTTACCTCAACATCATAAAGGCCATATACGACAAACCCATAGCAAACATCATTCTCAATGGTGAAACTGAAATTGAAATTGAAATTGAAATCCCACCGCGGAGCGGCTGGGCCCGTGAGCCATGGCCGCTGAGCCTGCGCGTCTGGAGCCTGTGCTCCGCAACGGGAGAGGCCACAAAAGTGAGAGGCCCGCGTAGCACAAAAAAAAAAAAAAAAAAAAAAAGTATGAAAACTGTCAGCATTCGAGTGATATTTAAAGCCTTAAGAGTCAATGAGGTTGTCAAGGAAGTGAGTACAGATGCTGAAAAGAAAAGGACAACGAACGCTAAGGGACATTCTAATATTACGTGCTCAGGGAAAGCAGGAACACCCAGCAAGGGAGACTGAGAAGAGGTAGTCCATGAGACAGAGGGAAATCATGAGGGTGTAATGTCTTGAAAGACAGGTGGAAAATGGGCATTAAGGAGAGGTAAATCATTCATGAGTCACAGCTGTTCTTAGGTCACGTTAAGTACTGAGAACTCGTGGGAGGGAGACACAAGAGGGAGGGGATATGGGGATACATGTATACGTATAACTGATTCACTTTGTTATTCAGCAGCAACTAACACAACAATGTAAAGCAATTATACTCCAAGAAAGATGTTTTTTAAAAAACTTGAGAACCCTCTATTGCACTTTGCAGTGTGAAGTTATTGATGACCTTGATGATACTAAATTCAAAAAACAGGAGAAAAACCTTAACAATTAGAACACTGTATAATTGGATTTGGTAAGTGTGGTAGGCAGAATAATGATTCCCCTCTCCCACCCTTCCCCCAGAGATCTCCTGTCCTAATCCCTGGAATCTGTGAATATGTTCTGTAACATGGCAAATGGGAATTAAAGTTGCAAATGGGAACTAAAGTTGCAAATGGAATTAAGATTACAAATCAGCTGACCTTAAAATAGGGAGGTTATTATGGACTATTCAGTGGGCCCAGTGTAACCACAAGGGTCCTCAAAAGTGCGAAGAGAGGCAGAAGAGGAGATCAGAGTGATGCAATGGGCTTGACTCACCCTTGATAGCTTTGAAGACGGAGGAAGGGGGCCATGAGTCAAAAAATGCCCGGCTTCCAGCAGCTGGAAAAGGCAAAAACAAATGGATTCCCTCTTAGAGCCCTTGAAAAAAGAATACAGCCCTGGCAACACCTTGATTTTAGCTCAGTCAAGGCTCTTGTCAGACTTCTGACCTACAGAACGGTAAAATAATAAACTTGTGTTGTGTTAAGCCACTAAGTTTATGGTAATTTCTTGTAGTAGCTCTAGAAAACTAATACAGTAAGAAAGCTGTTCATTGTACCATCCCCTTCTCTTAGTTTTCAGGCTTTAAGGCCTCATGGCTGTCACAGTTAAACTATAAAGGTATTTGTGGTTTCGTGCGGCTGATGCTAATTTTTCACAATCAATCTAAAGTCGAGTTACAAATTTCCAAGCAACTGATGCATAATGACGATAAAAAGCCCCATGTGAAGACAATTATTGCTAGGCCTCCCAAAGTCCTAACTGAATTAGAAATGTTAATTCAAAGTAGAGATTTGAGAGAGAGCAGTTAATAATAGTTTTCTCATGTTCTTGGGGCATCTGAAATCTTACGGAATTGTGTCTGACAACAAAAGTTTGGACCAGTGATATACTTCACTGGAATAAAAGCAAAACACAACACAATGCGAGAAGGGGAAAATGAGTAAATAATGGCAGAAGTCTTGAAATAACCAAACTGTATAATGTGAAGGAGGAACAGAGAATCCTTGAAACAGAAGGCAATTCAGGCACAAGGCAAGCACAAAATTCTACATAAGTACTTACATGAGATTATAGTCTCCTTTGGATTTTCCCTGTATCAGAGAATCATATCATCATCCACCAGTGGCCCAAATCATCAACTCTGGCATCAGCTTTATCTTCTCCCTCTTATCTTATAGAGTCGGATCCATCATCAACTCCAGTCACCCCAACTCCCTCATCTCTCTCTATTGTCTCAGGTGTTCATCTGGATTGGACCACCTCCATCTCTTACCTAGTTTACTCCAAAGCTTCCTGACTTCTTTCCTGGCCCCTAGGCTTCCCCTTTCCAGGTCATTCTTGAGACTTCTTCTGAAATGATCTTCTTAAAGCACAAATAAACCACATATTCCCTAGTTAAATCCTCCAGGGGCTTCTGGAGCCTTTGTCATGAAGTTCAAACTCCTTAGCATAGATTATAGAGTAGTTCTAATAATGTCCTCTTTTTTTTCTCCTTCCCCCAACCTGCTACCCTTTTCCTGAATTATAACAAATTCCATATTGTTGCTGGGATCCACCACAATTTTTCTAGCCACCGATCCTTGCATCGGCAGTTTTCTCTGCTCGGACTACACTTCTACACCCTCTAACTTCCCCTAATGGCCTTCACCTGGCTAATCTTATGCATGATTCAGATCTCAGCGAACAATAGTGGTTTTTCCAGACAGCCTTCCTAGATCTTAGAAATCAAGTTGAATGCCACTCCTATGGGCTCCCCAAACATCCTATAACCATATATCATATTGTAATTGCGTTTTTGTTTTCCTGTCTCCACACTAAAATGTTAACTCCTTGAATGAAAGGACTTTATTCTAATCAAAGTTAACTACTGCACCAAGCAAAATGCCTGACATATAGTTGGTTTTTGATAAATGTTTCTCAAATGAGAGGTAAAAAAAATAGATAACGTATATTTGGAAAGAAAAAAGTACAGAATTCACTCTGTTTCCATCTGACTAAATGCTGATATTGTTTGCTAGAATGAGGTAACCAAAATTTAGCCTAAGAAGCCAGCACTGTTAGAAATTTTGTAGTTATTTATCCTCAGCCAAATGTCAAATAAGTGTACAGCACTTAACGCTACCTTTTTCAAATGGGCCTCAGCAATACTAACCAATAATCATAAGATTTCCTGCTGTTTCCTCAGTAAACAGTGCTGAATGCTAGTCATATCACTAAGAGGACTTCACAATTTCTTCCCCCTTCCCACTTCTGCTGAGGGTTTAATTCACCAGATGCTCTGCCCTCACCAGCCAGGCTTTCTACGATAAATTTCCTCTCTCCGGTCCTACCATTCCCCTAGGCTTAATCGAACTCATGATCAGACACAGATGTTGACTATGTATCTAACAGGTTTGGCTTCTAAATTCTTCTGTAGTCACAGATAATATGTCTTGTCTTTTACCATCTTGACTGTATTAACCAATAGGAATAGCTTGATCTGGCTTCTAGTTAAATGTCCTTTGTAAAGTCACAAAACCAGTTTTTTTCATTTCTCTAGCTATAAATTTTCATGACATTGGGATATTTGGAAGTTTAATAATTTGACTGTAGAAAACATTTGCAGCTGAACAGGATACTGAAATAATGTGACTATTCCCTGAATGCAATCTTTCCCTCCCATTACCAGTACAGGTACAGCAAAGCAGTGGAAATTTTGCAGTTCTGCAGTGTAAACATTCTTAGATATTAGACAACATTGTGAAGGACCAAAGTGGTGATCAATCTCAGTAAGTACTGTTTAGAATGGCTCCGAAAAACAGAATGTGCCCTCTGTATGCCTTTACATTTTAGCACCAAGAAACTAAATGCTTATTGCTACTGGAAGTTAATAATTATTCTCCAATCATATATTGCACATTGTGTGTTCTCATTCTTTTTTATGTGGTTTTTAATCATAGAAACAGAGGAATTTTACAGTTCCTGCTGTCTGGAACAAAACTACATCATATTCAGTAGTTTGCAACCTAATAACAAAAAATTAAGCAGAACAAAATCAAGTTTATAAAAGAAATCTACGAATATTTTAAACAAGCAGTCATGTAATAAAGGACTCATTGAATTATAGTTTCTCTGTTCTTTGTAAGGAACTAGTCAACTTTTCTGCAAAATAGGCGAGACTGAATTTCTCTGTGACTCAACACACATTTTAATCATCCTTGTATCACAGCTGACAGCTCTTTCCTGAAAAATTTGGTTCTGAGCAAGTTAATCAAAATTCCACTTCCAGAATTATGATATTTGGTATTGTTTCATTAAGTTTTATTTTTAGTAAGGCAGAAATTTTCACATGTCGAAGGCTCCTGAAAAGTATCCTTTGAGTTCTCTTTTCTAGCACTAAGTCATATTAAAGCTTTGCTAAGCAGAGCTACTGCTGGAACAAATCATTAATTGAAAGGTAAAACCTTAAGATGCCTACCTCTGACTCCAGGATATTTGATATTGCTTTGATTCTAAATAATTAACTCAACACAGAAAAAAAAAAGCACAGTAATAACTATCATCACTTGACAACTACCGTGTCGTGTCTATGTTTCCATGGAGATAGAGTTACTTGATTCTCTCACCTAATAATCATCATTTTAAAATCTAACCTGAGCATCTATGTCTTTGGATCAAACAGTTTTATGCATTTATATTTATTGTAATTACTGTTACGTTTGGATTTATTCCTGACAGACTATTTTACCCCCCTATTTACCATATTTTCTTTTTTCCACCCTCTCCTTTCCTATATTCCATTGGATGAATGAACTATCCTTTTGCTGGTTTATTTCTATACTTCCGGTGGTTACCACTAATTTTTTTGATAGCACACATTTACTTTCTCTTATCACTTTTTTTTTTTTTTTTTTTTTTGCAGTATGCGGGCCTCTCACTGTTGTGGCCTCTCCCATTGCAGAGCACAGGCTCCGGACGCACAGGCTCAGCAGCCATGGCTCACGGGCCCAGCCGCTCCGTGGAATGTGGGATCTTCCCGGACCGGGACACGAACCTGTGTCCCCTGCATCGGCAGGCGGACTCTCAACCACTGCGCCACCAGGGAAGCCCTCTCTTATCACTTTTAAGCCTATCCATAGCTAAATTTTTCCCTTTTAAAATGTCAAGAGCTAGCTCACAGGGCAGATTTGTGTGAATTAGAGAAAGGCAACTCTCCCTGAGGAAAATAATCATTTTAAGTTAGTTAGCCTGGGGATTTTTCTGGAGCCCTGGCAGGCAAGCAGCCCTACCTCCCTATATGCACATGTGTACTTCTCTTGGCAGTTCAAGTGACCCATTCAACTCAGATCTCACCTCCATCCCACCTATTAGCTAGTAAGACAATCACATGAGGGCCAGAACTCTGGCCCTAATTATCTCTCTGAGTTGTCTCTGTAATGTAAATGATGCCTCTTTGGTGGGATGCCATTAAAGCAGCATAGACCTGAAGCTCCCTATGCTGTAGGGTTGCCTGAACAAGGTGAAAGCTTCAGCATACACTTACAAGCTCTGGCCTCTCCACAACACTGCGGTCAGCATATAAAATGCTTTAGGTCTGGATTGCTTGGCATATATTTTAGCTTGTTTTCATCTTTCATTGTTTAAACAGTGAACCTTACCAAGTTAGTTACTCATGCTAACTTCCCTTATCTCAAAGTATCTTAGATTTATTTCTCTTCTTGTTTGAGTACTTTGTCCTAGAGCAGGAGTTGGCAAACTTTTCTGTAAAGGACCAGATAGCAAATATCTTTAGTTTGTAGACCATACATTCTGTCGTAACTACTCAGCTCTGCCATCGTGGCAGGAAAGAAGCCATAGATTATACACAAGCGAATGAGTGGCACTGGGTTCTAATAAAATGTATTTACGAAAACATGTGATGGACCTGTTTTGACCCATAGCCCATAGTTTTCTGACTCTTGTCCTAGAGTATGTTCAGAAAGGCTCACCATTGTGTGGTAAATATTCTGAAGCACTGTGTATGTCATGATTCTTTATGTGCATTTAAATAATCCAGCTGGGAAAAATTCTAGATTCAAATGTCTTTTTATTCAACACTCTAAAAATAGTATTCCATTATCCAACATTGCTATTGCACAATCTGATAACAATGAAATCCTTGTTAGATGGAGAGGATCTGCTTTTAATCTCTGGAAACTATTAGAATTTTTCTCTTAGACTTAGTTTTTCTTACATTTCACCATCATATGCATGGGTATAAGTTATCATTTTTCTATTCTATTTCCCACTGCATAAAATCTGTCAATTCATTGCATGAATATCTTTCCTTCGTTTAAGGAAAACATTCATTGTTTTTAAATTATTTCCTTCTATTCACTGTTTGTCTTGCCATCTGAAACACCTCTTAACAAATATCGATGCTACTTCTATTTTCCTTAATTCTTAATTTTTTGTCATGTGGTCCTTCTCTTTATCCCTTTCTGATGCCTTTGGAGTAAGGTCCTGGACCTCATCTTCCAGCTCTCTCATTTATCTTCCATTGTATCCATTTAGCTTCTCAATCCCTCTACTGAGTCCTTGATTTAAGCTATCATATTTTTCATACTAAGCCTTTCCAGTTGAATTGTATACATGACTGTTTTCGCCTTCATATGTCCAATTTCCTATCTGCATTTTAGGGGAATTACTCTACCTATGTGTAACATAAAATCTGATTAAGCAGGGCTTAAACAAATTAAGCTGTTTACTTTTCACAAATAGCAAGAGGTTTGGAAGTAAATGGTTGCTAGTAGTTCAAAGTGTTAGGGTCAAGATCTCTTCTTCCCACTGTCTTTCCCCCATGGTGGCTAGATGGTGAATGCCTCCAGACATCTTCCAGCTGCAGGTAGCTGGAAGGGAGGGCAAGGAGAAGGAAGAAGAAGCAATACCTTTATCAGGCAAAGACTTTCCCAGAATTCCTCAGCGGAATTCTTCTCTCTGATTAGCTACCACTGTGTTGCATATCCAACTCAAGCTGCAAGGCCATCTTGATGTTAGGTTTTTGGCTTCCCAGACTCTAACAGTAGAGGAAGGTAAGACAAAAGCTGGTCAGAAAGGATACTGAGTGAGCCTACAATGCACAGTATCTGCCACAATCCTTATTTCTCTGAGATTTTGTTTGCTTATTTTAAATTCTTTGTTTGGTCTGTGTATCTGTTCATCTGGTGTAGTTTTTAAATTTGTGGTATTTTTTAATGATGTTCTCAAACTTAAAATGTCTTAGAAAGACATCCTTTAGAAGAAAGAGGTGTTAGAGACCTCATCTAGCAATAGATGCCTCAGAGGAGAGGTGTGAGTCCAGGGCCTTTATTTTATTTTATTTTATTTTATTTTATTTTTTTTTTTTTGTGGTAGGCGGGCTTCTCACTGCTGTGGCCTCTCCCGTTGCGGAGCACAGACTCCGGATGCGCAGGCTCAGCGGCCATGGCGCACGGACCCAGCCGCTCCGCGGCATGTGGGATCTTCCCAAACCGGGGCACGAACCCGTGTCCCCTGCATCGGCAGGCGGACTCTCAACCACTGCGCCACCAGGGAAGCCCCAGGGCCTTTATTTAATGGGAAGGAGGAAGATACCCTCACGGTGTTGTTCTGGACTGTACTTCTCTCCTGGCACTGTTCCTTTGCATTTGCAGTCTCCCACAGTTAAAGGGATCTGCACCTACTGTTCATCTCTCTCTACCCCAGCTAGGCGTGGTGTTACCCAACTACCTATTGCTAATGCTGGCCTGGCAGCTGGTAAGCAAGCTAAAGACAGGTCACATAGTGACAATTCTCTGGAATTGTTGAAGACCAGCAACCTTGCAACCAGAGAGAGTGGGGATAGGATAGGGCAAATTAAAAATCCACAAAGCTGGGCTTCCCTGGTGGCGCAGTGGTTGGGAGTCCGCTGCAGGGGGGTTCGTGCCCCGGTCCGGAAGGATCCTACATGCCACAGAGCGGCTGGGCCCGTGAGCCATGGCCGCTGAGCCTGCGCGTCCGGGGCCTGTGCTCCACAACGGGAGAGGCCACAGCAGTGAGAGGCCACAACAGTGAGAGGCCCGAGTACTGCAAAGAAAAAATAAAATAAAATATAAATAAATAAAAATAAGATTGACCAGTAAGTTAATCAGAAAGAGAAATCTCATTTTAGGGAAAGAGGAAAGGCATCAACTTTAACTAGAAAGAACAGAATAAGTTAAATTATTAAATTCAGGTAACTATACTGGCCAGCCATAATTTGGAGTGGGAGAGAAACACTGTGGGGAGAAAACCTGTAGAACTGTGAAATGGTTTCTATTCTTGTCTTCTTTTAATGCTGAGAGGAAAAAAAGGAACACAGAGGGAATCTGACCAAGTACACCTAAGACTGCATTGTACAGACTCCATTTCTAGTTGCTTAACAATAGGAAATCCCCAACCTTACAGCATTATAATGAGAAAATCTACAAGAAAATGTAGTTAGCAATAAATAGGTGCTAAGTATTATTGTACGGTCTAGTGAGCTCTCCCTTAGTGAAAAATCTGGGGAGGCAGTGGAGAGATTTGTGCCCCAGGCACAGAATGACAAAACAAAAGAATGAGATTCATCTGTAAGGTGATCACGTATCCTGGTTTACTAGAAAAGGTTTAAAACTGTCTTGACTTAATTATTAATAGTTCCTCTTTTCACTTTCAGATATGTCCCAGTTTGGACAATAAATCATACGGGCCATATATGCAGTCACTCTACTTATATGTGACAACTTGAGCCAGTCACCTAGAGAGGGAGCTTTTTGACCCCCTGGCTTCTCTCCCTGACTGCCCTCAGAATCAGTGTGGCTGATAAGTCATATCAATTCCCATCCTCAACGTCACAACTGGTCTGATCAAGTTTGCTTGGAAGGAATTCCCAGATGCTCAGGAAGCCCAGCCTTGTTTTGAATAGGGGTTCAGAACAATCAGGAAGCTCACAGCTGGACTTTGCTCTCTCTTCCCAGCCTTTGCCATCACCCTGAGGAAAGGGAACAGGAGGGAGGGGAGCTGACTGGAAGTCAATCAGTGAATTCTCTACAAACGCAATGCTTCACGTTTTTAACCTTCTGGAAGGTATTATAAATGTGGACACATTTTGTTCTAAACAGAATACTTTTTTTTTTAACATCTTTATTGGAGTATAATTGCTTTACAATGGTGTGTTAGTTTCTGCTATATAACAAAGTGAATCAGCTATACATATACATATATCCCCATATCCCCTCCCTCTTGCGTCTCCCTCCCACCTTCCCTATCCCACCCCTCTAGGTGGTCACAAAGCACGGAGCTGATCTCCCTGTGCTATGCGGCTGCTTCCCACTAGCTATCTATTTTACATTTGGTAGTGTATATATGTCCATGCCACTCTCTCACTTCGTCCCAGCTTACCCTTCCCCCTCCCCGTGTCCTCAAGTCCATTCTCTAGTAGGTCTGCATCTTTATTCCTATCCTGCCCCTAGGTTCTTCATGACCTTTTTTTTTTTTAGATTCCATATATATGTGTTAGCATACTGTTCTCAGATTTCAGTATACATGTGGATTAAATGCTAATTAAACGATTTCTTCTGTCTATTTAGTTCTCCCAGGAACCCATAAAATCCTTTCTTTCTCTCCTTGACCTACTGTTAAAAACCTGTCCAAATACTCTCTCATAAGAACTTAGATATAAGTATTTAATTTACTATCTCATCCCCATTGGCCCTGCTAGAGGCTTCTGTCAAAGTTACTTTGATCTACTTTATCTTCCTCCTTCCTCGGTGCTTGTTAAAGGGCAGCAAACAACACATGGCTCATCCCACTACAGAATAACTCTGCCGCACACCCAGTAACGAGGACCATCAATTGATGGGTCAACAAAATAGAGCCTTGTATTTGAAATGTAACAAGCACCTAGAAAGATGGAAACCTGGAGGACTCAGGAATCCTATGAGCACAAGCACGTTTTCTTAGAAAACATACCACAATATTATCAGTTTTAACGACAAAATAATAAATATTATTATATATTATATTACTAATTGTCCAAATTTACAGTCATTCTACTTACATGTGATAACTTGAGCGAGACATGTAGTTATAGATAAGTCATTGCAGTTACTCAGCAGTGTAACTGCACACCAGTAGGTATGATTTTTTGAGTAGAAGGAATGTCACTCTAACTCCTCCTTCAGAAGAAAGACTTCAGGGAAATGATCAACCAAAAGATCTGAGACCAACTGGTTTTTAAACCACTGAATGCATTCTAACCAATATGGAAGAGAAGCTACCAAAGAAATTCAAAGCTCCCTTGAAGAAAAAAAGGGAGGGAATAAATAAAGAAAAAAAATTAATGAATGAATGAACAAAGAGATGTTCATTGTAATTTTAGTGAAAGGGAAAGAAGTTTTTTTCTTAATTTTTACCACACTAGTATTATGAAGATCAATATTTTTGTCATTATTTACAACATGTAAAATCTGTCATCCTCAAGTTCTTTGGATTAGATTATCTTCTTTCCAAAATGGTTTTAAAGGAGCAAATAAATGAACTCAGTGAATTAACACAACCTATTCTGGGCCTGGGATTCTATCTGTTTTTCATAAAACGCAATTTAATTTTCACAAGGTGATTATGCACAGCTCTTAGTAACACTGGATGCAGTGCCTGCCCAGCAGGGTGCCTCTCCTACAGGAGTAAAACCTAAGCATCAGAAGTTAAGATTTTAATAAATATCTGGTCCAATCTACTATTAAAGCCAAAAAACAAACAAAAAAAGATAACACAAATTTTGGAAAAGTCTAGGAGGCTTAAATTATCTAATCAATCAAGGTTTTTTCCTACATATCTCTTTTATTTTTTTTAATAAATTTATTTATTTATTTTTGGCTGTGTTGGGTCTTCGTTGCTGTGCGTGGGTTTTCTCTAGTTGTGACGAGTGGGGGCTACTCTTTGTTGCAGTGCGCGGGCTTCTCATTGCCGTGGCTTCTCTTGTTGCAGAGCGCGGGCTCTAGATGCACAGGCTTCAGGAGTTGTGGCTCACGGGCTCTAGAGCGCAGGCTCAGTAGTTGTGGCACACGGGCTTAGGTGCTCCGCGGCATGTGGGATCTTCCCGGACCAGGGCTTAAACCTGTGTCCCTTGCATTGGCAGGCAGATTCTTAACCACTGCACCACCAGGGAAGTCCCTTACATATTTCTTTCATATTCTAGTGTTTCTTTTCTAGAATTCCTTAGAGAAAGATAGGTCAAAACCTAAATTCAGAATAGAATTTTCTCCACTGAAAGGCAAAGCTAAAAAAGGGTTTTACATGGGAATTCTCTGGCGGTCCAGTGGTTAGGACTGTGAGCTTCCAATGCTGCGGGCTCAGGTTCTAAGATCCTGCAAACTGCGCGGCAAGGCCAAGAAAATAAAATAATTAATTAATTTAATTTAATTTAAATTAGATTGTGGTAATGGTTGCAAAACTTAAAAAAGGGGGGGGCGTGGTTTTAGACTAAGGGAAGGTATTTGACCTCATTTCAACGAATGTCTATAGTACACTTATCATGCCTAAGACTCCAGGCAAGCCATCATGAAAGGTAAATATAAGTACAATACATGCACCTGTCTTCTAGAAACTCTTGTCTCAGAGGAACAGTCATGTATAAAAACTCCACTGCATACATAAAATATTGACAAAATATTATAATAAAGAAAGAAACAAAAGATTGTTGGAAATGGTAGTAGTCAAAGTGAACTTTAAAGGATAAGCCAGAGTTCATCAATCAAATGTGCCCCTGACAATTCAATTAAAACACAGGTCTGGCACACACGGGTCCCCAAGAGTAAGACTAAGACATGTTGGTGTTTTCCAGCATAAGATTCTATAGGCAGGATTTTTTTCCTAACACCTAGGCCAATACTATCCACAGATATGAACTTAAGAAGTTACTTAGATAATAATCATTTTACTCATTTTGATCAAATAACCCCACTTCCTATTTTATACTTTCAATCGGTAGGTAAGAGCAAATGGAAAGTATTTTAAAGTGTGAGTCCTAAGGATGAAATAATCTGGTACGATGTTTAAACCAATAGGATTTGGACTTAAAATAGAGTTCAAATCCTTCCTATAACACCAGCTATTTGATCTTGGAAAGGTGACTTAGTAAATTTTGTGTCCCAATTTCCCCACCTACTAAAAAAGTAAGATGATATCTGCTTCATAGCCTTGTTGTAAATATAAAAGTAATAATACATCCAATATTCTCATCCCTACTTTACAATTAAGGAATTGTTACATTTCTCCAAAACACATGTTTTATTACAATTTTTACCGAGTTACCTGTTTGTGTTCATATACTGATTGTATCTGCTATTTACTTTCCAGTTTATTGTTTCTTAATGCCATGGACAAAGGCCAAATATATATGAGAAATATATTTTGGTCAACTCAATGCCCAAATATGTATTTCTTGGAAATCACAACACAGTACCTTATCCATTAACTCTGAGAATAAGTAATGTGGGAATTGAAGAGAGTTATATATGTGGGTATAAGTTAACTTCAGAAAGGTTTAATGGAGAAGAAACTGTGCTGCAGAAAAAGAATTTGGTTTTGATTAGGGCAGAAATGGAAGTCAGGATGGAGAAGAGATGGACCCATGAACAGCACTTCAACCTTGCCTCCCAGCAGGACTTTTCCAAGTTCCAGAGAAACTTACAGCAAGGTCCTTTATCCTCTTCCAGTCTATCCCTGGGCTATGCCTTAGCAGAAAGGAAAAAGTTACACAGAGGGTTCAGGAATCTAGTCCCGTTTTAACTACTTATCATTTGTATGACCTTGAACAAAACCCCCTGTGCCTCAGTGTTCTCCTCTGTGATGCTGGGATAGCAAGGCCAAGGCTGCCTGTCATACAGGATCAAGTGGGTCAATGAATATAAAACCCCTTGGAAGTGTGGGAAGAGCAACACACACATCAGTTATTATTGCCATCCCCACTGTCTCTCTTGCTATTTGCAAAAGCAGAGGGAACTGAAGCCTAGATATCTTCTATTATCTTTGAAGCCATAGAGCTATGTGTGCAAGATAAGCTTTCTTTTACTGACGACATAGATTTGGGCTTGCATAGTGGACACAGAGCACCAGCTTACCAGCTGTGGTTATGCAGTTCACTTATACAGTCAGATAGCCTTTCGGGGCAATTTGAAAAATTTCCTGGATGAACGCATATCTCTTCACTGATTGGCTGTACCACCTGTTTCCATGGCAATTCTGGAGCCATTCCACACTCACCCACCTTCCGTTCCCATTCACCGTAACACCCCTTTAACAGCAAGGGACAGAAAGTTTAATAAAGTAGAAGCATTTTAATAAATGGAGGTACAATTTAAATGGAAACTTTTGGCATTTTTTGAGTCTCCAGAGTTTTCTATATGTTGCAGTAAACTCATAGTTCTTTCCTCTAAGGGTAATGGAGGAAAGCAGACACTTTTAATAAAATTCCTTATGAGAATATTGAGAAAACATTGCCCCATACATCCTCTGCCATATTTTATGAATAGAGATCACTAGCCAACATTCAGTTCACCTTGTTCTCCCAGAAGAGAAATGGATGTTCTGAGTTCTCATTTGCCACACACACATCTTCATGTCCATTTCACACTCTTCCTTCTACACATCTTAGCGTCAACCAAGATGTGTCTTGACGGGAGGGCAGTCTAGAATTCGGGCAAGGATCACAGCCACACCAAGACTGGTATGTCAGGGTTCTGGGCAAGCTCACAGCAATCCTATGAAATAGTAGTATTTTTCCCATTTTTCTTTTGGCATTACTGAGGTTCAGAATATCTGGTTAACTGACAGTGTTGTAGGGTATGAGCCAGGATCCAAACTCACATACAAGTGTGTCTTGACCACACAGACTTGACCACATCCTTGGTGGCTGTACTCCCAGTACTGTGTGATCACCACAGTTTTGAAGGCTGCTAAATGACTCTGGTTCTTAGTTTGGGTTCCCCCAGAAATCAGAACCTGAGACAAAGGCTTGGGAGCAGGTAGTTTCTGTAGGAACTGATCTCAGGAAGCAGAAGCAGAAGTGGAGAGAGTAAGAGAGGTGAGAGGAAAAACCACTCTAAGTTGTTTTTCGAGGTCACAGATGGATTCCTCCAGGAAGGAGTCTCGATTCTACCAGGGCCTCTGAGAAGCAATATGGAAAGCCTTCTAGAATTATCCAGCTGACAATGGGAGGCTGGAGTGTTTATGCACTCCTCTCCCTCCCCCACCCTCGTTGGCTGAGAGTTGCCCCTGGGCAGCTAACTCTCCCACAACTCCTGGCTGTTCGTGTGCACAACGTAAGAAGCTCCTAGAGTGTCAGCGAAGACCCTGGGGTAAAGCACAGAAAGACCCATAACTGGCCTCCAGGTGGAGGGTGGCTGTGTTGAGTTGAGACTGAACTTCGGGATATCTGCCACCACAGCTGCTGCTAAAATCAGAGCTGGACCTAGAGACTGTGTGGCAGACACCAGGGGAGTCAGCTGCACCCGAATTCTAGGATATTTTACAACTTGCTGAAATAACTATTGGTTTAGCCTTGTGACTCGCACACTCACATCTGACATGAACATGACCTGAATGATAGTTATAGAGCAGCACTGTCACAGTACACACAGCTGATTCAGCAGGAGCTTCTCTGGAGTGGTGATCGTGTTTCAAGTGTGGGCTCTGTGTTCCAGGATCCACTCCTAGTTTCATCACTAGAAAGTCTGCATGCACAAGTCACTTAAACTCAATGTGTTTCAGTTTTCTCACCCATAAAATGGACATAACAAAATCCACCTCATAGTTTGATGTAACGTTACATGAAATAATACATGTAAAGCACTTTGAAGAGTGCCTGGATAAAGCAGGTGCTCAAAGGGGTGGATAGAATTTTATGAATAACTTGCAATTACCAACATTTCCATCTCCTCTCATAGCAGGAGGTTAGTGCATTAAAAGCACTCTGTCTTCCCACTCATGATTATAATACGCTAACCAAAAGCTTAAAACAAAATAACAAGTCCAAACACCAAACACCACGGTGACAGGAAATTTCACGACTCCAAACCCAACATTTTCTTAGCACTTTGTCTCAGACTAATGAAAAGCATTTGGTGGCATTCCTTTCGCACACAAACTAGAGCTAAAAGGAAAGATTTCAAAGGCTCATATTTCCACAGGGTAAAAATCCTTTACTCTGGTGGAATAACAGCTGATTAGAGAGGGGAAAAAAACAGCCACTACAGGAGCTGAGTAGCTTCTGGTCTCCAGTAGCAGTGTATCATACTCTGATCCTTTTAATCACCTAACTCCCTTAGGATAAAGAAAGGAGCAAGGAGACAAAAGCGTCAAGACAAAAGAAAAATGTCGCAATTTGTGGAATGGATGATGATAAGTCAGTAAACATGGCCAGGAGGTGACTCTAACCACCTACAGTTATGTGACATTTCCTTAGAATTACTCTTTCACTGAGGGTGATAGGTTACTATTGATCAGGCAGAGGTTAGTTGAAATTCACGACTCATTCCCCCCCACCTTGTATGCCACAGCACGTATGAAAGATGGCACCCTGGGGACGGGGGGTGGGGCAGTTTGCAGACAAGCCACAATT
Organism: Mesoplodon densirostris; assembly: GCF_025265405.1. Lineage (NCBI taxonomy): Eukaryota > Metazoa > Chordata > Mammalia > Artiodactyla > Ziphiidae > Mesoplodon > Mesoplodon densirostris. Next base: position 223,069,287 of record NC_082661.1, read on the forward strand.
CATAGCAGGATGACTGGTCGCCACAGGAGTGAAATTCACGATACTTTTCTTCTTACTGTAAGCCTTCGTTTGATTTCTAGGAAAGATGCTGAACCACTTTGGAATGATCAGAACAGCATCTCAAAGCCAGACTCATGGAGCTCTGCTTCAGGACCCCTGGGGGCATTGTTACCGCACAGATTCCCAGGGCCGATCATCAGAGATTCTAACAGAGCGAGCCTGGCGTGGAGCCAAGGAAGCTGAATTGAACAAGCAGCCTCAGGGGGTCCTTATGCATCCTACACTTGGAAACCACTCATGTAGATCTGGGGAGTTACTCAAAAATCTAACTTTAGCTAACTTTCCTTCCCTCTGCTGTTTGTGTTGGCATTCAAAAGATCATTTATAAATGTGACAGATTCTACTTTTCTATAGATGACCTACAGAGATAATCCATTTTTGAGACAAATAAAACAACAACAACATAGGGAAGCATTCAAAACCACTGAAGTGAAAGAGAACAAAAATCTGTTTTGGAAAAAATAGCCATAAATTCACAATGAAAAGCGTAAACTTTGGCTTCACTAATTTTATTTAATTCCCTATATCACCACACCAATTATAGTAATGCCCATCTAATTAGCGTACAGAATATCTTTTCCTTTTTATAAGACAGAATTCTTATGTTAAAATACAGAAACCTAGTGCTGTAAATCACTAACTTATTTCAGACCTTCTGAAAAATTATACAAGTTACATTTAGATGCCCATCCAATTGTATTCAGAAATTCAAACGTTTACCAAGTACCTTTTAAATGCAAGGCAGTGCTCAATGTGCTGGAGTTAAAGGAAGTCAAAAACTCCTGCCAGGGCTTCCCTGGTGGCGCAGTGGTTGAGGATCTGCCTGCTAATGCAGGGGACACGGGTTCGAGCCCTGGTCTGGGAAGATCCCACATGCCGCGGAGCACCTAGGCCCGTGAGCCACAACTACTGAGCCTGCGCGTCCGGAGCTTGTGCTCCGCAACAAGAGAGGCCGCGATAGTGAGAGGCCCGTGTACCGTGATGAAGAGTGGTCCCCGCTTGCCACAACTAGGGGAAGCCCTCGCACAGAAACGAAGACCCAACACAGCAAAAATAAATTAATTAATTAATAAACTCCTACCCCCAACATTTTCTTAAAAAAAAAAAAAAAACTCCTGCCATCATAGAGCTTACATTCTAGGAAGAAAGAAAATAAAAGTTAAGTAAAATAGCTGCCATGTCAGATGGTGAAAAGTGCTACCAAAATATATAAAGCCAGGAATGAGATGGTTCCAGGTTTTTAAAACTGGTATGAAAAACCTTAAAAAAGATGATGACAATTGAGTAAAAATCCGAACATGATGAGGGAGCAAGTCTTACAAATACTGGGGGGAAATGTTCAAGGCAGAAGAAATAGCAAGGGCAAAAGCCCTGAGGCAGAAGCATACTTGGCCTCTCAGGAACATCCCCAAGGCCAGTGTGGCTGGAAGGGAGTGTATGAGGGAAGAGTAGTAGAAGATGAAGTGAAACATAATATCATTCAAGCAGAAGAGGCATATATCATGACCTTTGACTTTTATTCCAAATGAGATGGGAAGAAGCTACAGGAAGATTTTGCACAGAGAAATTACACAAGCTGACTTAGGTGTAAAAGGATCATTCTGGCATCTGATCTGAGGATAGACTGTAGGAGAGACAATGACAGAAAAAAGGAAACCAGGTAGAAGGTATTCCAGGGGTGAAATGATGCTCGATAAGACTAGAATGGCAGTTGTGGTGGTAAAAGAAGTGGTAAGATTCTGGAAAAATTTCAAGGCAGAGCCAAAAGGATTTATGGAAGAATCTGGTGTGGGCTTAAGAAAGAGAAGGGTCATGGTTTCATCTGAGAAACTGAAAAAATGGAGCTGCCTTTTACTGGATGTTGGAGACTGAGAGAAGCAGGTGTTGGGACATGGTACTATTAAATCATCTGTTAGACATCCAGGTGGCAATGTCAAGTAGAGAGTTGGATCCATGAATCTGAAGTTCAGAAGAGATACCTGGGCTGGAGGTATAAATGTGTGAATCTCCAATCTGGTTGATATACACTACGTAGTAAGTGTAAATAGAAGAGGGAAGTTCAATGTCAAAATACTGCTGCACCTCAACATCTAAAGGTCAGAACTGAATAGGAACCACCAAAGGGACTGAGAAGGAGTGACCAGTGAGGTAGTAGGAGTGTCCTTGAAGCCAAGTGATGAACACATTTCAAAAAGGTAGGAATGACCAGCAATGTCAAATGCTTAGGGGTCAGTAACATGAGGACTGGGAATTGACCATCAGTATTCACAACAGGGACATGAATGCTAATCTTCACTAGAGTAGTTAGATGGGCCTGTGGGATTAAAATCCTGATTTCATTGAATTTGGGAGAGAATAGGAGAAGAGTTGAAGAGAAACAATACAAAAAATTCATTTCAAGGTCTTACCTAATGTGAGGTCATGAAAAGTGACCTTTTCCTTTTCTTTCTTCCTTTCTTTTTTAGAATATGAGACTTTAAAGAATAGTTGCAGTGTAAGAGAAGATTCAAGTAGAAAGGGTCAATTTGATTACAAAGGACAGGAGGGAAGAATTGCTGAGCAATGTCCTTGAATGGAGGAGAAGGGATGAGATCTAGCAGGCAAGTAAGTGGAGGCATTGGAATTTTTTTCTTTGGTAACAAATTGTTCATCAATAACATTAGGAGAGAAAGCAGACGCATAAAGCTGTGTAGAAGTGGTTGCAGCAGCTTATGGGAGTCCTTGCTGTTTGATGTTTTTCTCAATGAAACGGGAAATAAGCTCATCCGTAAGAAGGGGGATGGTGAACGGGTTTTGGAGGTTTGAGCAGACAGAGAAGGATGAGAACCTGGCTGTGGTCCTGGAGCCTGGGAAGGGAATGGACTTGGGAAATATGATACGACTGCCAGCAACATGAGGGGTCATTTTGATGAAAGTAAAGGGAGACTAGTCAGCCATTGCAGCCTAAATATCTAAAGAAAGTGTAAGTTTAAGTGTCCAATCAAAAAAAAAAAACAGGGCCTCCCTGGTGGCGCAAGTGGTTGAGAGTCCGCCTGCCGATGCAGGGGATACGGGTTCGTGCCCCGGTTTGGGAGGATCCCATATGCCGCGGAGCGGCTGGGCCCGTGAGCCATGGCCGCTGAGCCTGCGCGTCCGGAGCCTGTGCTCCGCAACGGGGGAGGCCACAACAGTGAGAGGCCCGCATACCGCAAAAAAAAAAAAAATCTTTACTAGCCATCATAAAAAGCTTTCCAATTCACTTAAGAAATTTCTCCTTTTTTTCCTGCGGTACGCGGGCCTCTCACTGTTGTGGCCTCTCCCGCTCCGCGGCATGTGGGATCTTCCCGGACCGGGGCACGAACCCGTGTCCCCTGCATCGGCAGGCGGACTCTTAACCACTGCGCCACCAGGGAAGCCCAGAAATTTCTCCTTTTAATCTTGACAAAAATCAGTTTGAGTATTTCTCACTCTTCCTAAACAGTGCTGAATCATGACTATTACCCCTGCCTGCTAGATGTGAATTTTGGAGGGTTTGTCGCTGAATCTATCAGTCTTTCACTTTATAAGACAGTGAGGAATATTTTTTAAGTGCCTCACTCAATCCAACCTCCATCTTTTACTCTATGGTATAAAAATCTCTATGGTGTGATTTAGACTAACATACTTTCTAAGTTTATTCCTACCAATACTATGCTAAATGCAAATCAAAGGAAATCACTCTCAATCTTGAGCTTTTGAAGACTGAGATAGTTATACCAAAGGATGATGTAAAATTTCCCAAAGCTGAATTAATTTTAGTTCAAAACCATATGGCATATTACATATAATTTACTAATGGCAAAAGAAATCAAACTCAGATTAACCATGAAAGGATTTTACAGCTCAGAAAGTCAGGATATTTTATATGAATCACAGGAATTCCTAAAGTCAGTCCTGCTTCTGAATTCTTCACAAATCATGAGTTTCCATTCATTGCTTCTAATTAACACTGCTTCACATCTTGCTGCATTTCCCATTCATCCACTGGCTGCTGGAGAGTGACTCAAGTAAGCTGTGATAGAGGTATAGTCGGCATTTAGAAAAAAAAAATCGAGACTTATAGCCGCTTTGTAATTTCATAGACACCACCTGCCGTCACCAGGAACAACTGGAACTTCCTCGCCTTATCCACGGTGATACCTCAGGTGCCTAATATTACTTTATTGAAACATAAAAGTGGCAAGAGAGGGAATAATATCAATGCCCACCTTACAGGACTTCAATATATATTTTTTTCATTTTTAAGATGTCTTACAAGTTTATATTCAAGTGAATATGCTTGTTTGTGGCATATTTTGATCACATATGTAGTCATCTGATAATGGGTATTTATTGTCCGAGCCCTAATTATAGCGCATCCTTATGGAAAAGGGGAATCCGCCTTGCCACTCTGTTAATATGATGCCGTTTCAGGGGCTGCCTGTGTCTCTTTTGTGGATCCTTTAGTTGACTGGCTAATTGATTAAAAGACTGGTCTATGTCTATGGTGATGTGCTATAACAAGAAATAAATATTTCCAAGCATATACTAGTTTCTTAATAAATATTACTTCATCTTTGCATTTTTAAAATCTCTTCAAGGTCCATTCACCAATGAACATATCATCGAGTTTATATTTCTCCTCTATTGTGGGTCCTCTGTGTCGCTTTGACTTTAACTTTCCATTCATAAACCTTTCTTTCTGATGATCCATTCAAACAGAAAGTAGCTTAGATGCTGGATAGAGTATGATTAGAGTCAGATTATCCAAGCTTCAGTCCTGACTCCAGCACTTGGTACCTGTGTGATCCTAGGAAATAGACTCAAAGTCTATGAGCCTCATTTGTTACATGGAATAATAATAATGCACACATCATAATGTCATGGTGTGGACTAAACACACTAATTCATGTAACATGCTTAGCACTGTATGCCTAACAAATAGGAAGAATTCAATAAGTTTTATATGTTTTTATATATTTATAAATGTACTTTATACACACACGTATTATATATAATACAATTATATATATGTGTGTGTGTATATATACATATATATATATATAGAGAGAGAGAGAGAGAGAGAGAGAGAGAGAAGTTACTTTATCCAGACTGCCTAGGTATATGGGAAGTATTTAGAATGGGTTGATTCCAATTCTTCCATTTACAAGTTGTTTAACCTCTTTGAGACTCAGTTTTTCAGTTGTTAAAATGGGATAATTCTTACCTCAGGTAATTCATAAAGGCCTCCTAATATAGTCCCCCACACTTCATAGGTATTCATTAAAAGGTGGTACTAATTACTATCTATATTCATTTGCTAGATCTGTAACAAAATACCACAGAGCGGTTTGGTTTCTTCTGAGGTCTCTGTCCTTGGCTTGCTGATGGCCATCTTCTCACTATGTCCTCACCTGGTCTTTCTTCTGTGCACACACCATCCTGGTGACTCTCTGTGTGTCCTAATCTCTTTTTATAAGGACACCAGTGAGATTGGATTAGGGTCCACCTTAATGGCCTCATTTTAACTTAATTACTTCTTTTAAGGCTCTATCTCCAAATGCAGTCTCATTCATACACATACATGTAAGTGTGTGTGTGTGTGTGTGTGTATATATATGTGAATCTGTTTGCTGTACACCTGAAACTAACACAATATTGTAAATAAACTATATCTCAATAAAAAAAAAGAATCACAATACTGTGAAGTGAGAAAAAATTTTAACAGATATAAGAGGAAAAAAATTTTTATCAGAATTGATAACATTAACTTGCCAAAACCAACTTTGGCACACACCATAGCTTGCCTACTCAACAGTCATTTGCCCACCTTTGTGCCAATAAAACTAAATTGTGTCCATCCCCTTCAAGAAACCATGGCCACAGAGGAAGCTGAACTCTCCAGACCCTGGGGGTGAATCATGATTGGCTTAAAGCCAAACATAGTTATTTCACTCCCTTTTGCAGTGACTGGCCTAGGTGTAGACCAAAGAACATGAAGGTGAGTCTACAAAGAGCTGTGGAAAAAGGAATACATACAAGAAAGAAGTCATTTCTTTCAAGTACTGTTATATGAGGATATGATTCTTGGAGCTCCTGCAGCCATCTTGTTCTCCAGAGTAAATTCCTTTTCTTTCTCCCCTCTCAGACTGTGCACAAAATAAGAGAACAAAGCTTCTGAAATCAGAGACTAATTGTTCTTAATACGGAAATTAATGTAAAGGAATTGCTGAAAGACAAACAACCTAGATCACTTTGACACTCAGCTACAAGAAGATCAAGAGCAAATTACTGGGGAAAATATATGATTCCAGACCAGGATTCTTGAAGAATTGATAAAGGAAATGTTCATATTAGTGAGAAAGGTAAGAAATTGTTCTTAATTCCTTTTAAGAGCATTATCTTTGAAAATTATTCTTCTCTTTAATGCTATTTGTATAATAAGATTAATATACTGAATTGGAAAAATTTTCTGTTCACACAAAGAGAATTCAAACAGTAAGTCACTATGATCTCTTGCAAAACCAGCAGAGACAGGGTAGCCCTACTGTTGTCGACAGCACCTTGCCATCATTTGGCACCATTTTATTTGAGAATTAAAACTCAAGCTTAAAAATATTATGAAAAGATAGTAATTATTAGACTAGTATTCCCCTTTAGTCTGGACCAGTCACATTGGGGTATTTTTAAATTATGAATGAATCTAAATTTTACACGGCTAGAAAAGTCAACTTTTTTCACTGCTCTCTCCCTTTCATTTTCAAATTCACCATGACTATGTGTCCATGTAAGTGAGAGGTGGGACAGCTATACGTTCTCATGATATGTGGAAGACATGCACTGCAAGAATCTTAGCATCCAACTGGGAAACTCTAGGCCCCACGGGAACAGAGATTGGGTCTGTCCTGCTCACCTCAGTGTCCTCATTGCCTTGAGAACACAATAAATGTTTGTTAATGGGTGAACGAATGGGATGAATGAATGGGAGCTAAAAAGAAATCAGAGCTACCATTAAATACTAGTTCCCTCTATCCCTCACCCCACACCCAATTATTGTACTTAACTATTGATTAATCTTCACTGTACAACCTGATTTTTGCTTACTCCAAAAAGATTCTGTCAGTCATGACCATTAAATCCCAATTCAATACCTAGATTTATACTTACAATCACTTTTACCAGTGTTTCAAAATTTTTCATGTGTTTCTTGAAATAACTTTACATGCCCCTACCTGTCTATCTGTGATCTGGCATCGTTTTACAATAGGCCATTTTAACTACATTCAATAAATAAGACTATGGTTCTTCACAACTGCTAAGAAAGATGAATTTACCCCATGATGCTGTTTTCAAGGAGCTGGGAACAAAAGATGTGACAAAACAGGTCAGAAAAAAAAAAACTGATCATGTTGACGGGGCTCTGTAACACAGTAATCACACAAACCAGAGTGGCAAGATGATCACAGGCCTTTGGCGACAGGACTGATTATCTTAAAGAGCAATTTAGCAAGACAGGACAGTTCATCTTGTTCAGTGAATGGAAACTGTCAGAGTTTAAAAGCCATCATTTTTATAGCCTCTGTAGACTAGCATACAGAAAAAGGAATCATGAAGTTTAAATCCAGGTGATAATTTATTTCTGGTAAACACATTATTAAATAAGCACTTAATTTTAATTTGAATAAGTTAACACTCCCCTCCTGGACCCATACTATCCCTGTTCCCTTTTGAAGGAATGTGGTAAAGAGTGAGGGCAGGGAGTAGTGGGGGAGTAAGAGGAAGGCTCTTGGTCACCAGCTGATAACCACTCCCTCTTTTGGCACTGATTCTAAAAAGCTCTTAGAGTCAGATTGTCTCTTGGAGCAAAGGAATTTAATTAAAATATGGAAGATTATTCTTCACCTTGGAGGAAAACAAATATTTCTTGGCTAGGTTATAGACTTAGAGGCAACTGGAATGCCCACTCTTTGCAGTAGCCTGGATTAATGACTTCTGTCCTTCCAAATCTTCATGGAAGCCCATCTGGGCCAGTAGAAAGGCCAGGCAGAATCAGCAGTAATGGAACAAGAAACGGTTAAACCTTCTACATGGCAATTCAGTGCTTTTAATGTAATTACACCCAATGATCTCATCTTCAACTTTCTTAAAAAACACCCGCTGGCATTTCAGAGCAAGATTAGAAATATAAATTAGCACAGAGAAAAGAAGAGAGTCAGTATGGCATGCAAGACAGCAGTGCAACTTCTGAAATGAGACCCATCTGAGTACAAAACCCAGGCTCCCCATTTTTGCTGTGTCTACTGGGGAAGCTACTTACGCTCTCCAAGCCTCGGTGTTCCCTGTACGTTAGCGGAGATAAGCGTTCCTATGTCACAGCATTGATTTAAAGATCACATGAGATTATGTATGTAAAGCATTCCCAGAGTGCCTGCAGTTGGTAAGCACTCAAGAAATATTACTTACGATTATGCTACTACCAATAATGACCTATATTCCCATCTCACAAAGAAGCACTGTCAACATTTTAGCATGTAGTCTTCCATTTAGTTTTCTATGTGTAAGCTCCCCATATTTTTTATTCAATAATGGAGATCATAGTATGCTTAATGTCTGCAACTTGCTTTTTAAAAACAATCTTTCCATGTCAATAAAGTTTCACAATACAATTTCCAGTGGCTTCATAATAATCTGTTTTGTATATCTGCAATCATTTATTTCATTGATCCCCTTAACGCTAAGCATTTAGGATGCACCCAAATTTTTGCCATGATAAACAATCCCATGATTGTTGCACATAAATACCTCAATATAATCCTCACTGGGTTAAATTCCTAGAAGTGAAATCACTGGGTCAAACAAAGTGTACGTGCACTGTTTTAGATTTTTTGACACATTTTGGCAAATTCTCTCCCAGAAAAGCCTCTCACTGAGAATACATGAAATTCACTTTTTCTGAAACTGTCCACAACACTGGGTATTGTAATTTTACTTTCAAAGAGAAAAAGCACTGCCAATATCGTAGCAATGAGAAAGTGGTTCATTGCTGTCACTAAAAAACAAAAGCTCTTTAAATATTAATTGAAATCTCCTAATTACTATTTTCCAGTTGAAGTTTATTCTAGAGGAGGAATCGACAAACTATGGCCCACAGACCAAATCTAACCCACAATCTATTTTTGTACAACCCACAAGCTAAGACCTGTTTTTACAGATGAGCATTTGCAATTGATTTGATGACAGGAAATACTACCTTGAACTCCAATTAAGCAAAATGTTACTGAAAAAAATTCAATTCTTCTCATTAGCCAACCTGTATTACAAAACCTTGTATGTACTCAATAATCCTTATCATTATATTTTGAATTTTGTAAAAAAAAAAAAAGATATTTTGTGGATATTTGTTTTCTCTCATGTTATATAAGTATGTAATATTCTCAATTTTGTATCTTGGCCCACAAAGTGCAAAATATTTACTCTCTGGCTGTTTACAGAAAAATTTGTCAACCCCTCATCTAGAGTGTTCATTAAAAATACAAAAGTTTAAATATATTTTTAAGTATTTCACCTAATATACTAGAGTGACAAATTTAACAAGGGCATTCGTTTATTCTGCATGTCAGTACTTTCCAAACCTGCAGTTCTCAGGTGTCCCAGAGACGATCTCAGGAGGAAAATAAGGGCAAGAGAAGCCAAGTCCCCATACTTGAACCATTTCTATTGCCTTTTCTTTCACATCTGGGTCCCAAATAACATTTTATGTAAAAATTAATCTCACTATTTAAAAAAAGAGTCTGAAAGCTGCTTCCAAATACGGAACAGGGCTTCGCTTAAGCCACAGGCTGCTTCTGTGTATTCTCATCTAGGGCCTGTTGACAGGAAACAGTTCCCAGCAGGCCCAGCCCATCAGCTTTCAGACCAAACTGCTCCACTTCTTAAGAGGTTATATTTCTGATTGATGAAAATAACTAATGATCAATGCAAATAAATCTAAATTAGTACTAGTCACATTTTCTCCTTTCAGGAGGAGACTAATCTTGATTCATGCAAACTATTTCACACTTAAAACTGTTAAGCAACTATTCCCACAGCAAGGGAGGCAAGATAGAATGTACAAGGAGCGAATAAGCACAGAACAGAAAACGTTAAGCCTAACTTTCTTTCAGTTTTCTGAGCCATTTATTTAGGCTGTGAGAATAAACTTACACTGACGCTGTTCCTTCTCTCTGTGGCAAAATGTAATGCAATGGTTAGGAGCGAAAAAATAAACACAGGAATAAGGACTGGGTTGTTTTTCCATTAACTGTGACTTTTTTGATGATTGTGCATTTCCAGAAGGTTTAGCATAATTGCCTCTTCTCCCTTCCTGAAGCTCTTTTAGATACATCCTGACACATTCCCACATGCATAGCTCTTCTACCCTCTGGGTGCAGTTTGGCAGAGAAATTCTTTCAACTAAGCAAGAAAGAAAATAGTCTGTTCTTTACCGGGTTCACGCTATTGAAAGTCAACAACAAAATCGCGTATCAGTTCCATAACAGGAACTCTGGGTACTAGAATTTAAATTTCTGTAATCAGTTTATATCAAATATCTTCAATCAGGTAAATCAAGACAATGAGAATATAATCAATAAAACTGTCAAAAGAGTAACATGATAATGGCAATAATAACTAATGTTTGGGTGCTTACTGTATAGCAGGCCATGAACAGGTCACGAGAACCAGATTCGATTGACTTTCAATAATAATAACACTCACTTATTATAACCATGCCCTGTTCTAACTCCACTGTGTGTATTAACTGCTTCAAGGTAATGGCACCAATGAGGTAGGCGCCATTATTATCACCATTTTACAGATGTGGTTTAGCAGATCGCCATGTTTATGGAGCTAGTCACAGTGGACCTGGATTTGAGCCTGGGCCTCTTAATCCTAGAGCCATCCACAATGGTGCTCATCCATGACATTCCTTTGCCTCTCAAACCTGCCTGATGATGGAAGGTGAGATTATAGTAAGATAAGCTCTAGTCTTAGCTGTCACTGAAATACTGAAAAGAACAGCTAAAAAAAAAAAAAAGATATAGAAACTGCTGAGAATGAAATAGGAGGTAACTACTACAAAGGGTGCATTTGACCTCTGTCTGTTATCTTCAAAAAGCTTCTAGAATAAAAACCAGAAAGCTGAGCTCGATCTCAGTCTCAGTACATTGGACCAGTAGATGAAGAGGACAAGAGTCCTCAGATCTGGCCTACATGGAAGGGATGACCACAAGAGGGGCAACAGCTAAGGACCTAGCAGTTCCTCCCAAACGCTGATGCAACCACAGCATTGTCAACAGGCACCGGGATAAGTAGCAGATGCTATAAGAATCACAAAAAAAGGAATGAAAGTAGTCACCATTTCCAAAGGTGTATTCTAACTGATCCTACTAAGAATTATCCAAATATGGGGGGGGGGAAGGCTATGTGGGTTGATAATATGGGGAGACGCTGGGTCAAAAAGAGTTACACTGGCTTCTTTACTGCAGGACTTCTAGAGTCTTTGATATACTCAAGTGAAGCTCCATGGGATGACTACAATATGCAACACTTCTTAAACCTTTTGAACACAGAATTCTTTCTTCTTAGAAAAAGATGTTAACATTTTGTAGCTTACCCTTTTTTCCATGGAACACAGTTTGAATGATTAATCAACCTTTATTCTTTCTCTGTGGTGAAATTATCAGAGTGCATTGCTGGGGGAAGGCTTTGTGCTGTGTGTCCCAGGTGTTCACATCCACACACACTTGACATGTAAATCAGTGTTATAAATCAGCAAAACCAGCTGCCTCATCAGGTGCACTGCAATGTGATCCATAAACAGTACTGTTGAAACTAGAGGTTCTCTTAACTAGCTGAGTTGGGGAGGGGAGATTAACTGTAGACAATGTGTGTACGTATTATTTCTGCTGTATATGGAGAGAGGTACCCTCACGTTCATCAGAAATTCAAAGGATTCCAGGATCCAAAAAAGTTTAAGAACCAACTGTACTTTACACAGTAAAAATAATCTTTGCAAAGGTGATATTAACACTGAATCCCAGGAGGGTGGAAATCAAGATGGCAGAGTAGGAGGACACTGGCCTCCCCTCCCCTCACAAACATGCAACACTACAACTTGCATACAGAGCAACTCCCACTAAAGTCAACTTGGGGACTAGCAGAACAGCTCTTCCATAACCAAGGTGGTAAAGAAAGATCCATATGGAGTGGAGGAGAAGCAATCTGTCCAAGACCCACACCCCTACCAGGGGACCCAGAAGAAACGGGGGATACCATAGGCTTGGGCATCCTCCCTGGGGAGCAAGGGGTTCGAGCCACTTGTTAGGCATCCCAGCCCTGGGGTCTGACACTGGGAAGACGAGTGCCCTCAGCTGGTTTGAAACCCAGTGGGGCTTACTAGAGAGCTGTAAGTACCCCAAGACTCGGCTCTTAAAGCGTGCACACGGGCTTCCCTGATGGCGCAGTGGTTGAGATTCCGCCTGCCGATGCAGGGGACACGGGTTCGTGCCCCGATCTGGGAGGATCCCACATGCCGCGGAGCGCCTGGGCCCGTGAGCCATGGCCGCTGAGCCTGCGCGTCCGGAGCCTGTGCTCCGCAACGGGAGAGGCCACAACAGTGAGAGGCCCGCGTACCACAAAAAAAAAAAAAAAAAAAAAAAAAAAAAAAAAGGCTTACCTGGTGGCGCAGTGGTTGAGAGTCCGCCTGCCGATGCAGGGGACACGGGTTCGTGCCCCGGTCCGGGGAAATCCCACATGCCGCGGAGCGGCTGGGCCCGTGAGCCATGGCCGCCGAGCCTGCGCGTCCGGAGCCTGTGCTCCGCAACGGGAGAGGCCACAGCAGGCAGAGGCCCGCGTACCGCAAAAAAAAAAAAAAAAAAAAAATGCGTGCACACGTAGACTTGCTTACTCCCAGTCACAACGTGGAAGCAGAAGATAAAAGACTACGTGGGGCTCTGCTGGCTTGTCAGGACTGCCACAGTGTGCCCCGCCCCCAGCCCACTCAGGGGCCGTGCTCCAGCCCCTGTAGCACCGTTACTGCACCCCACGGAGGCAGGGACCGCCATTGCCAAAGACATTGCGCATGCTTGGAGAGAACAGGGCCGGCTCAGACCCCAGCCCTGCCTCTGATCACAGTAGAGGCAGCCATTGTCAGCGTGCACGTCACTGCGCACAATGGGGAGGGGCAAAATGAGCTCCAGGGCGGAGACTACCCTCGCAGGTGAGCGCCTGCCTGTGCACGTTTGGGAGGAAGTGAGGACAACGCCTCTGACTCCAGCCCCGCCTCTAACCAAGGCACGCACACTGGGGGGAAAGTGAAACCAGCGCAGAAGTGCAGCCCCAAAACCAAGGCAGAGACTGCCGTCCCACCTAGGAGAAGCCCAACTCCCTCAGGGCTCCTAGTCCAGCCCCTCAGGCCCCGATCTCTTGCCCAATAGCGCTGAGACAACCGCTGAGCATGGGAGAAACCCTGGCTTACACCCGGCTCTGGCCTCAGCCCCTCCAATTCCAGCCGTGACTTCCACCAAGGCGGTAGCTGCCAGCACACCCCAGGGGAAGACACAGCCCATGCTCGCTTCACATCCAGCTCGTCCACCACAGTCACTGGGCTCACACAGACTGCATAGGGACACTCCCACACAAGGACACAGCGTCAAGACTGGGATAGGTAACTGTTTCAGGTAATTTCATAGAGACAGAGAAAGTTAAACAAAATGAGAAGACACAGGAATATGTTTCAAACTTTGATGAGCATAAAGTGCTTATTATTATTATTATTATTATTATTGTAACATTGAATCATATTTCCGCTATCAGAGGCAGTATAGGAAAGGAAAAAAATCTGTAGCATTTTGAGTAATGTGCGTCTGAAAACCACCACAAACTACAAAGAAATAGGAAATTATCAAAGAAGAATTAAAACCAAAGCAAAGTTCTCTGTCAGGCAAGATCAACATGACAATTAAGTCATTTCATGAATCCATCTGAATCCAGGCAGGAATTCCACTGATCTTAAGTACCTATTGCAAAACACCAACATTTTAAGTGAAAATAACATTTAAGTATTTATCTTCTAAAATAATATTAGTAATATTCCTGCTACACGTATATACTTTCAAAGAAAGCAAATCTAGGGTAATAGCTAAACCTTAAAAACACCCTCAATTAAAATTCTTTGTAAACAATAATAAGCTCTATGGTCTTGTTACCATGAAATAGAAACTGTTATCTCTAGGTGATATTCGGAAAATGAAGAAGCTGATAAAATAATACAAGTTGAGTGTTTACCACTTACCAGACATGTTTCATGCATGGCCACTTTTAACCCTGCAAGACAGAAATTATTATCCCTGTTTTGCAGATAAGGAAACTGAAGTTCAGAGAGGTATAACCAAGCTCACATAACAAGTAGATATCAGAGGTAAGATTAAAAGTCCAATCTCTCTGATTCCAAAATCCTTTCCCCTTCAACGCATCTGTTCCTTCTATGGTTTTTTAAAAGCTAAATAATTAAAATTAATGAACTAAAAAACAACTGTAGAGAAATATTTTTAGTGATATAAGATCAAATCTAAAAACTTAAGTACCTGAAATAAACTCACAGTAAATTTTTAATAAGGAAATATTTCTATAGTTATCCCAGAAAGTTATTTTTATAATTACATCCATAGGAGAAACTTCAAAAGGAAAATTACTTTTAACAGAAGTACCACGTAGTAAGTGGCAGTATAAGTGGTAAATGAAAGAAATAATATAACATAATTTAAAATAGCAGAAGTACTTAATGGCTAGTATTTATTGATTGATTGGCAATAGACCAGCACTGAAAAAAATACAAGTGTTATATTTAATAAAATGTTCTCTGCTCAATATTACCTATTTTTATACAGATCTTGAAATAGCAATGGCAAGTTCTGTATTTTAAAACCAGGTTGAAGGATGATCTAGTTTCTTTGCACCCTCTGAGCCCTTCTTAAGAAAGTTTTTTACCTTCACTAGTTCTGTGAGGGTAGCTCACAAATCATTTATTTCAGTTTGATAAACAAACCATTCAAGGAAGACACTTCCCATTCTTTATTTGTCAGCAGAGAAATACCACCTTCAAAAATACCTTTCCCTGAATATCCATCCACCACCATTTCTCCAATGAATGAGTAAATGAGATTCCATACCAGCATCCCAGGTTGGAAACTCCAAAGTGTTGTCAGGAGATCATTCAAGCCCATGACTCACAATGCAAATGGAAGCAGGACAGCCAGTTGGGATTTCCACCTGGAAATTAAGAGCTGGGTAGCTTATATGAGTATAATGAATTATCCTCTTCCCCCAAGTCCATAACCCATTCCCCAGTGGAGGTGTGAGTTAGTTTAACAGCTTAAAGACACAGGGAAGCCCCATGAAGATGAGGGAATCTTAGGAATCTTAACCCCATCAGCAGAAGGTAGGGGGATGCAGCACCTGCACAGGGACAGCTCCATGGGCAGTGGGGCTGTTCAAGGACAGGAAGTTCCACAGGGCCAGCTTTCACACCCACTGCCCACCTCCAAGTCCAGGAAATCCCACCCTCTTTGATTTCCCAGGCCTCCTGGTGTTAAGCATCTTCCTTTTCTCTCTTCCTCTTGGAGATGATCCCAACCTCCCAACCTCACCGAAGCTTCTCCTCACCAAAGCAGAGATTGGAAATGGCAATGATTCTTTGGTTCCAGATTCCAGTCCCAAAAGCCAACTCCAAAAAGTGAGAAGCCAGAGCATCAGCCAGAAACTGCTTCTTCTTCTTCTACCCTGGAACAATCAGACAATCCCTGAAGGACCATTAAGTAAGGACCGGAAACCTATGAGAAAATGAACAGACCGGTCTGTCTGTTTGGCTTTTCTCATAAAATTTAGCTATTTAAATGTCATGACAGGGGTCATGGCTGGCTGAGCTCCTACGGGTGACAAGAGTTAGATAACACACTTCCTTCTGGTTTTCACAGAAGTAGGAAATCTTGGGAGAAAAAACATGAGTTAGCCTTCTTTTCTTCTTGATTTTGTGTGTGTGTGTGTGTGCGGTAAGAACCATGAACATGAGATCTACCCTCTTAACAAATTTTTAAGTGTACAGTATCGTTAACTCTAGGTGCAATGTTGTACGGCAGTTCTCTTGAACTTCTTCCTCTTGCTTAACTGAAACTTTATGCCTATTGATAAACAATCCCTATTTCCCCCACCCCCTAGCCCCTGGCAACCACCTCTCCACTCTTTGATTCTACAATTTTGACTATCTTAGATGCCTCTAGATAAGATACTTTTAGATAAATGGAATCATGCAGAAACAAAAGACACCAAATGTTGGCAAGCATGTGGAGAAATTGGGGCCTTTGTGCACTGTTGTTGGGAATGCAAAATGGTGCAGCCATTTTGGAAAGCAGTATGGAACTTCTTCAAAAAATTAAAAATATTGGGATCGACATATATACACTAATATGTATAAAATAGATAACTAATAAGAACCTGTTGTATAAAAAAATTAAAAATAGAATTACTGTGATCTAGCAATCCCACTTCTAGGTATTTATTGAAAAGAATTGAAATCAAGATCTTGAAGAGATATTAGCACTGCCATTTTCATAGCAGCATTATTCACAATAGCCAAGATATAAGAACAACGTAAATGTCCATTGATGGGTGAGTGGATAAAGAAAATACACTATATACATACAATGAAATATTATTCAGCCTTGAAATATGAAGGAAATTCTGCAATCTGTGACAACATGGATGAACCTGGAGGACACTATGCTCAGTGAAATCATCCTGTCACAGAAGACAAGTGCTACACAACTCCTCTTGAGTTTAGACATATAGAGAGGCATCTGGGGACTAGTGGAGGAGGGTGGCCCGCAGGCAGAGTTGGACATCAGAATTTGGATTACAAAAGGGAACACGCAGGAGGGCTGAATCAGTTCGTTTGTTTTGTTAGTAGTCGAAAGCAACTCAGAAGGGTTTTCTTTTTTTATTATTATTATTAGTTTCTGCTTTATAATAAAGTGAATCAGTCATACATATACATCTGTTCCCACATCCTTTCCCTCTTGCGTCTCCCTCCCTCCCACCCTCCCTATCCCACCCCTCCAGGCGGTCACAAAGCACCGAGCAGAAGGGTTTTCATGACTAGGAAAAGTGATTGTTACACACGTGAGGAAGTCCCAAGGAAATGCGACTCCAAGGAGGAGGTTTGTTAATTCAGCTGCTAAGGCTATCATCCTAGACCACAGTTCCATATTCTATCTTGCATCCTCAGCACATCACCTGTGTCCTCATGTTATTACCTCTCAAGGTAACTGTTTTCATTTGCTGGGGCTGCCATAACAAAGTACCACCCACTAGGGGGTTTAAACAACAGAAATGTATAGTCTCACAGTTCTTAAGGCTAGAAGTCCAAGATCAAGGTGTGCATAGCGTTAGTTCTTTCTAAGGGCTGTGAGGGAAAATCTGTTTCACGTCTCTTTCCTAGCTTTTGGTGGTTTGATGGCAATCATTAGCATTCCTTGGCTTGTAGAAGCATCACCCAATCTCTGCCTTCATCTTCTCTTGGCACTCTTCCTATGGGCAGATCTGTGCCCAAATTTCCCCTTTTCATAAGAACACTAGTCATAGTGGATTAAGAACACACTCTTCTCCCGTATGACCTCATTTTAACTAATTACACCTGTAATGACCCTATTTTTAAATAAGATCACATTCTGAGATACTGAGGATTAGGACTCCAACATATCTTTTTTTGTGGGGACACAATTCAATTTGTAACAGTAGTAAAACAGCTGCTCCAGACATCACATCTACACACAATGTCTCAAAGAAGTAAAGGGTATCTCTTCTTTTTAAGAAACTTCCCAGCACACACTGTCCTGTCTCAGGGATCAGAAACTGTGTCATATGCCTAAACAGTCACTGGTGAAGTGGTTGGAATTGCTGGGATTTGGAGGTGGGATGCTCCAGAGAATACAATGACCACTTTGACTGATAGCCAAAGGGAAGTAACATCACAAGATACTAAGCATGTCAGTTATGATGTTCTCCTAAATTTTTCTGTCCTCTGAGTTATGAACTGTTCTCCTTTTTTTCTAATTGCATTTATTAGGTTTTTTTTAGAATAAATGTTCACTGAAGAAAATTGAGAAAGTATTAAAAAAAACCCCAAGTTTTTAATGATTCATATCCCACCAGCTGAGATTTCTTCTTCTAAAACACTGGTATATATATGCATGTTTATTGAAGAAAATTGAGAAAAGGTTAATATTTGACCAAGAACCAATTTAAACTAGCTCGTAATCCCACAAACAGAGATTCCCCCTACTAATGCATTAGAAATATCTTTCCCATCCGTGTATACTATACATACATCCATATATAAAGAAAAATTGGGATTACAGAGGGCATACTGCTGAGTAGCCTACTTTTTTTCAGTTAATATTAACTTAATTGTTTACATTGCCTTTCTTAGTGTATTAGAAGTAATTGTATTATCTAGAAACACCCCACCTCCAGTATATTTACACTCTACAGTGGTATAAATGATACCAAAATATATGTACTTGGGATCAAGGGAAATCCATTAAATAGATACAGTGTAAATGACAGCAGTGTCTTGATATCAAAAGTATCATTCTGGTGATCCCAAAAGCATCATTTAGTCTCGTTAATTGCAAAAGTGTTCCATCTCAAGTTAAGTCACAGAGGGAAGTTCTTGATTCGAGTGATGGGAAGGGAAAAAAGGTCTAGTCAGAAAGGAATTAGATATTCACTAAAACCAAAGTCAAAGAGTCAAACACAACCTCCTCTGTGAAGAATTGCCTGACTGATTCCCACTCCAACCTAAAGAGAATTCTCCCACTTGTGCTCAATGACTATTTGCCGCATGTCTGTCTGTCTGATTGCTGGTGTCCTCTATCGTAACACCTATGACTTGTGGTATCATTGGTTTTTATGTGACTATTCCCTCACAATCCTCCTGAGAGCAAACATGAGCGGATTCATCGTTGTATCCTCTGGGCCTTGAATGTATGTTTTATTGAAAAAATGAATGAATTCTTTCACTCATAGAACAAGCTCAGAAAATTTTTTCTCATTCCCTGCAATGGTCTACCTTATTTTTAAAAAACAGTTAAAGTTTGAATGGTTAACTTTTAAAGTTTTATTTGGAAAAAAGTGAAATGTAGTTATTCCAACACTAACCTGGATATTATGCTTAAGTATTAGTGATGCATGTGCCTAAAAAAGCCAGGTGTCTATAAAAATCAAGTAATAACTTGACAACCAGGTGATGGTTGCTAAGAAACTGCATTTTTCTGTGAACACATGGTGTATGAAGTATGGCCTAGATTCATATCCTACATAAAACATCTTCCTCAGAGTTATCTAAAGAGTCTGATTTTGCATGGCTTGTCAAGGCATATAAGTGAGTCTTTCTGCTGTCCTACTCCTACTATTAAAAATCATGATTCTATACATAGAATATTATTTCATCACCATGACCTGTTCTGGACTCCAGGTTGTTTAAATTACA
This sequence comes from Mesoplodon densirostris, assembly GCF_025265405.1. Taxonomy (NCBI): domain Eukaryota; kingdom Metazoa; phylum Chordata; class Mammalia; order Artiodactyla; family Ziphiidae; genus Mesoplodon; species Mesoplodon densirostris. The sequence continues at coordinate 223,088,929 of NC_082661.1, forward strand.
GACTAAGGCCCTCTTCAGCTCCAAACATTTCAGTGGCATCAAATGTTACCCTCTCCTTGGGTCACCAGTGAGGAACAACCATGGCTTCTGACGGACTAGCAGTGCTAAACACAAAAATTAAAATATCTACAATGTTTCTGTATTCCAAAGTGAAATAATAATGAACTGGAGGTTATCTGCAAGTTTTGAAGGACTTTTGTTCACCACTAGAGGAACATAATGGAGATTTTGCTATATTCTGTCCCAAATAGGAAGTTGACTCCAAATCTTGACGGCAGGGGGCAGGGGAGATGTTGTCCAAAAAGTACTTAGGGACTGTGCTAAATTTAAGTGCTAGAAATTGCGTTTAAAATAAATATCTCAATATTTAACTGCTGTATTAGTTAGAAAGTTTTGTAAAGCACAAGGAACTATATTCAAATCCTGTTATAAACCATAATGGAAAAGAGTATGAAAAAGAATATATATCAATAACTGAATCACTTTGCTGTACACCAGAAACTAACACAACATTGTAAATCAAGTATGTTTCAATAAAAAAAAGAACGTTTTCATTTCGAGTAATACAAACTCAAATTATCTAAAGCCAAAAGAAAAAAGGACTTAATATTGAAATAACTTGGATAACTCACAAAACTGAAGGAACTGCAGAAACAATAGAAACATACTGAGGATGTCAGAGACTAAAACCATGGACAACTTAATGATAACTCTCTCTCTCTACCCCAGTCTCTACCCTGTCATCTTCTCTCTGAGCTTCAGTCTCATTTTCCCAGGTGTCTCCTCATGCCAAGGAGCACTGGAATCACCTCCAAAGGCAAGAGCTCTGGCTGTTCCCCTCCAGTGTGGGAAGTTCTGTGGAAAGATTATGACTGACCTGCCTAGGTGACTTCCTGGTTCGTGCGGGGGACGGGTGGGGGGGGGCAGTGGCTGGAAGGCCCTCTGGAACCATTGAGGATGGAGCAGCCAGATTCTGTGAGGAAGAATGAAGCCATTACAAGAAAGGCAGAGTCAACGTGAGCAAGAAAATCAACAGAAGTCCCTTACTCCAAACATGTTGGTAATTTAATATCACTTTCACCCGTTTTGTCACTGCAAAGGTATGGGGCAACTCAACCCTTATTTTATAAATATTGTCTCGAATATTCACTATTCTAAAATGTTTTGAACATTTTTCACCCTAAAACACCAAGGAATCGGTATGATAGCACAGTTGATGGCTCTCCCACGTGTCCTTCTATAAAATGCTTACGTAAAATTCTGAGGTTTCGTTTTTGCAAATTAAAAGACTTTTTATTGAAAGACAAAAAGCAAAGGTGGAGAAAGGAGAAAAATGTATATGACGTACCTTCCCAACAATTTCTAAGATTTCCAAAATCAGTGTTTCTAAGTTCATTAACAATCCCACATTTAATTATAAGGGTAACAACCTTAAGGCTAACAAATAGAATGACTCCCGAAGGAAAAATACTATTCAGAGGTGTCTGCTGCAAACAGGAGGAGCCTCCCCTCAGCTCCATGGTTATAAGCTGGCTCCCTGCTTTCATCACTCAGATATGCCTCATAATAATTCATAGTACTTTTGTTTGTTTGTTTGTTTGCGGTACGCGGGCCTCTCATCGTTGTGGCCTCTCCCGTTGCGGAGCACAGGCTCCGGACCTGCAGGCCCAGCGGCCATGGCTCACGGGCCCAGCCGCTCCACGGCATGTGGGATCCTCCTGGACCGGGGCACGAACCCGTGTCCCCTGCATCGGCAGGCGGACTCTCAACCACTGCGCCACCAGGGAAGCCCAGGAAGGAATCCTTTTCTTTCATCTCTCTTACTCCCCGTTTGCTAACACGGCATCTGGCGCTACAAGGGTTAAGTGCTTTGATGGACGAGGGGAAAGGAGGCACAGAAAAGTTCTTATTTGATGGGTACAGTCAACATATGACTCCGTGCCGTCTGGTTTGACTTAGAGCTGTCTGAGGACTTGAAGCTAACCCTTTTTCTTTTTTTTTTTTTTTTTTTTTTTTTTTTTTTTTGCGGTACGCGGGCCTCCCACTGTTGTGGCCTCTCCCGTTGCGGAGCACAGGCTCCGGACGCGCAGGCTCAGCGGCCATGGCTCACGGGCCCAGCCGCTCCGCGGCACGTGGGATCCTCCCAGACCGGGGCACGAACCCGCGTCCCCTGCATCGGCAGGCGGACTCTCAACCACTGCGCCACCAGGGAAGCCCGAAGCTAACCCTTTTTCTTATTGGCACTTTTAGGATTCTTCAGAGGGTCTCCTCCCCAGTGATGTATCCTAATTCTCCAGTTGTCCCACGAAATTCAGTCCTTGGCTTTTCCAGAAGTCGACTCAGTACCAACCTTCTCTGTCCTCAACATGGCACCCTTCTTACACACGATTTTAAATTGTTCCAGACCAGATCTCTCATCCCCCATTAGATCACACTAGGCCAAGGGGTATTCACGCGTCCTTTGTCCCAACAAACTCTAGGGCTGAAGTCTAAGCTGAATGCACCAACAACTCTCTCACCTGAGCCACCTGCCAGCCTCCTCTCAGCCTCTCTGTTTCCAGGAAGGGAGTCAGACACCAGTCCACTGTGTCCATAACTGCAGTGGCTCCTACTGGGCTGTCTGCAGGACCTTCTGATGGAGTTACCACAAAATCCAGAATGAGACAGGTTTTGTAAACTTCCTCAGCTTTGTGAGGGAGGGAAATAGTTCTGATTTGAATTCTTCCTATGAGACCTGCCCCTGTAATTCAAAATATTTCATCTTTATTTTTCTCCCCCATGACCCCTGATCAAACCCCTTTGGTGACCACAAGCATGGTCATAAATTATCCACGTGTTGCCCTATTGGGGTTTTCCCACAGATAGGTGTATACAGTTGTTGGGCTCCCATGCACAACCACTGCAACAGGAATTAAACCATTATATAAAGTTTAAAACATGCAAGCCCTACCCATGAAAAATATTCTTTGGTAATATTGCTGTATATACCCAAACGAAGCGATGTAAGATTTGGTGCCGCCCGTAGCTCATTTAATTATCTACAAAAATCAGATAACATTTCTGATCCAACTTAGCTTAGGCTACATAGCTGTAATGACCCATGACGAGAGAGGAAAAAAACAAATGATTTTTTAAATTTATTTTTGCCAATTTCTACTGACAGTACTTAGTTTAACAGTTCTGGGTTTGAGCCCCATAATCAGAAGTTTCAAATAGAAAGATGAACGTCCATAGAAAAAGAGAGTTTCCTTTTTTGTTTTGGGGTTTCTGGTTTTCTGTTTGTTTGTTTCCTGAGAAGGTAGCCCGTCCTGTGAAAAACACAGGATGTCTTCAAGGTAAATAAATAATACTCACAACAGGCTGCGACAGAGAAACTAGAAAGTACAAGTGTGTATGAACAATACTGTTTGTAAGGTAAGATTGGTCAGGTGGCTCAGGATAATTAAAATGGTCAAAGTGTCAAGGAATTAATCTGAAAGAAGTCATGAGAATCCTTAAAAGAAGCAGTTCCCTGAGCTGGCTGTGTCAGAACCACCTAGAATGATAAGTTCCCCCCCAAGTGAACCAGATGCAAGCCTGTCTTTACCTGACAGAGTCACTCTACTACCCAATATCCATTCTTCGCTTCTTAGAAACAGAACCCTGACTTTATTGGTGGTAGTATATCCAGCTAAAAGCACCATTTCCCAGCTTCCCCTGCAAGTTGGTGTGGCCTGCGACTACACCTGATACGTGACTGTGAGTGGAGATTGCTGTATATTACTTCTGAGAAAGCTCCTTCAAGGGGGATGAAGAGCTAGGTGTGAATTGTTTGCCTTTGTACCCCCTCCTCCTTCCTGCTATGTGGAATTTAGGCGGGATCTCTCTAGCAAACATTTTAGCATATAAAGTAATCTTGAAGTCAGAAGCCAAAGATTACAAGTCAAAGGAGCCGGGATTCCCAATGACCAAGGACCCGCAATGCCAGCCCTGCACTGCTTCTCCCACACTCCTTTTATAGGAAGGAAAGTGAACCTAACATGTTTACACACCTGTTATTCTATGCTAGCGAATCCTAAATGCAGTGATGCTGGCATTTTCTTGGTCTTACCAGATTCCAACAGACGATTTTCCTTTTCACACAACGATAAGTTCCTCGACAATGTCTCAGAATTAATGGCACAGAAATTTGGAGTTTTCAGTTTATCCCGCTGCCTTAGCTTACCTGAAATTTTACTAGTAAAGTCCCTGATTGGGAGCCTCCAGTATAAGGAGTTAAATGACCATGAGAGAAGGCTCTGTGAGCACTCAGCACAGAAAGGAAGTTAAGGGCAATGCAATCTTACACAGGTATTTCAACCCACAGTTGGGGGAAGGCAGAGTGTCAGTGAGAAAGCAGATGTAGCAACATCAGTGCTAAGGAATTTATTTATCACAGAGTTAGAACCTCTTGTATTGTCAACCTCTTGTACTGTGATGGACCTTAAATAAAACAGAGGGAGTCTGGAAATCATGGTAGCCTACTGCTAAGGACCAAAGTGAAGACAATGCCAATCAGAGCATGGAGGACAGATTGGTAGTTAATGTTCCCCTGGCACAGACCATCAATAATTAGTTCTGTTAATACACCTACACTAATTACCTGGTAAATCAGAGTGCTCTTTGGTTCTTCACAATTAATTTATTTTTCAAAAATTTAAGCTCCTAGGTAAAGAAACCCTCTTAGATGTTGGGTTGGTAGGTTGGAAATACTAAACATCTAGAGGTCATTATGAAATGCTATTCAGGGGCTATTATACAACTGGACTCTCACATTGGCACTGCTAAGCAACTGCTATAGAAGTGAACCTCGCAGGGTCAGACTTGCAAACTGAAGAAACACAGATTATCCTGACTTAGAGCAAACCGGTGTGACATCCATACATCTACACACAATAACTTACACTGGTAAGGGAAAGAAAATAATATTCTCATAAAAAGGAATTGGTATTAAATACTAAGTTCAAACATGAAAGCAGTTCTGGAAACTTTGGGTGAATTTGTATTAGATATTTTCTAAGGAAAATGAAATAATAAATCTACATAGGGTAGATTGAACCCATTTGCACTCTTCAATCTCCTCCTGCGTTAGAATTGCATGTCTATTTGCCACTTGACTCTGCAGCACCTCTTACTACACTGGCCCAACCTACATGACCCACAGCCTGAAGTGGAGCAACCCAGCAGAGCCCAGGCTGGATCTGCTCATCAGACCCGTGAGCATGAGAATAACCTGTCGCTGTGAGCCTGGGGTCTTCAGATTCTTCAGGTTGGCTGTTACTCCACATAAGTATGGTAATAGAGGTCTCCTATGGTCTGAATGTTTACGTCCCCCCAAAACTCATATGTTGAAATCCTAACTCCCAAAAGATGATGATATTAGGGGGTAAGGGCTTTGGGAAATACTTAGATCAAAAGGGTGGCGCCCTCATGAACGGGATTAGTGCTCTTACAAAAGAGGCTCCAGAGAGATCCCTTGCCCTTCCACCACCTGAGGACACAGCAAGAAGGCTCCATCTTCAAACCAGACACCAAATCTGCCTGTGCCTTGAGCTTGGACTTCCAGCCTCCAGAACTGCAAGAAATATATTTCAGTTGTTTATAACCTATTCAGTCTGTGGTATTTTGCTATAGCAGCCTAAACAGACTAAGACAGGGTCTGACTCAGTACTCAAAAAATGCCAAATTAGTAATCATTGTTATAAAGTTCAATAATGCAAAAATAAAAGTATACACACCCATATAACGCATTGAAATCATTTTTGGTTTGCCACACTAGCATCTTTAAAGCCTGAAATTATAGAATATTCAACTGGTATAATGAATGTCTCAGGATAAGGTATGTTGACTGACAGGTTTACATTTTGTTATCTAGGATAATTTAAATTTAAGCATGGCTTCCCATATCCTACCTTCTACCTGGAACCATAGCCTCTAATAAGTAGCAATTTTCTGTTCTGCTTTTTCTTCATACCTTATTGCCTCTGTTCTCCTCAGAGAATGAGGAAAATGACCAAAAGATCAACACATGGAGAGAGTAACATGAAGCACCCAGACAGTCCACATATACGCTGATCTACACCAAATGACAGTTTGTTAAACCATCTTGTTTTAATATCACGTTGCAAATAGCTTCTTAACCGAGACATACAATCTGTGCTTTAAAGAGGTAAAGATTATTTCTTAAGATTAAATGTCAACAGGTGAAATGATAAAAATAGATTCTATGTTTACTGATTTTAATGAACAATGATTAATCTTTACAGTTATTTATTTGCTGAATATCTTTGAAATAAACATAGGTATTTCTCTCCCTCATAATACCAAGTACATGGAAGTCACACAAAAGATACATATTAAAATGAATAATGAATGACACAGTACATGGAGTCAAAGGTGTTTACTGTTTGGTCAAACAATATTCTTTAATTGTCAGTCATAGAGTGAAATGTACATTAACATACACGTTACATAATCATCCCATCTGCATTATTGCTATGTGACATCATTTTATGGTCTGTAGAAAAATATAATTCCTGAGATCATTGTTGGGCTCTTTCAATCATTTTCCTCACTGTCAAATCATCTTTCCTTAAACGACTTGGGAGTGTGAATTGGGGTTAGGATGTTCAATTATAGACCAACTTTTTGTATCTGCTAAATGAATAAACAGGCTCTATCTTTTATAAAGGGTAGAAAAATAACCATGGCGTGTGGAATTATTTTGCAAGGTATACAATATAGGAAAAATGTAGGCCGAACACAAAAGAAGTATTTTCTGAATGTCTCTCAATCACCCATAAGGAACATATCTTTCCTAGCCAATCAGTCTTTGGCATACAGCCGTCCAGCTGTTATTTTGCATTTACTTAAAATACCCTCTGCTAAATAGTTGTGTTCATCTTTAAAAGTAAATTGCTTAAAAGTACATTCAATTTCTTTCTATAAACCAACATTTTCTTCACCTTCACAAGCAAACACATTGGATACCGAAACGTTGTTGTCACCAGCTTTACATACTGTTCTGCCATTTGCCATGGTACAACCATAACATAAGTCATAAGAAAGCTATTCTGGCTTTTTACGGAATCTGGTGGAGTTTACACTGAGTCTGGACTTAGTAGGGCTAACCAAACTTTACTGATTTCATAATTCATATCATTTCAGGATGGTTTTCAAAACAATCCTAGAAGTCCCTAACTGAAATATAAAACAAAACAAAAGCTATGAGCAATCTTTCTCTCCTGGGTTCACTGAGGCCTTGGAATCATTTGTATCTGTGTACTTGCTTGTGAAAGCACTAAAACAAATTAATTCAAAGAAAACCACTCTGAAACTACTTGAACATTTGATACAACCACAGAGGTTCAAAGGCTTATATGGCCTAGTCTGTATTTTTCTCCAAGTCTTGGTGTCAAAATGATTATAGAATGCATTGTTTCTTGCTCTGTGATGATTTTTAGTGTGCATGAAACATAAAAAAAGTGAGTATTTAACAAATACCTCATGTGTCAGGCTTTTCAGGCTGGAACTGAAAAGCTTTTTGAAGGATTTTTAACAACAAATAATGGCCTATTTCACAGATCAGAAAACCAACAATCAGTTTTCTTGACCTACAGCTGAAAACAAAATTATCTTTTAACTAAATAGGAGCTGTTTCATTTATCAAATGCCTTCGTTAACAGCACCATCTTTCACTTCCTATTACTCCAATTCAATTTCTCCTGCATACAAAGTAATGAGCAGAATGGCTGTGAATCCAGTTAACACCCCAGCATTCTGAATCATGAAGAAGGTGAAGTCGGTTTTTCTTCCAGTTACCTTTTCTCTCAGCATATCATTCATCTCTGGAAACTAGAGGAAAGATATATTGTTAGATAACTGTTGCCATCTTGTGGGAGAACATAAAACTGTCCCTGATAGATTCCTGTGGAGGTGGGAGGGGACGAGCATTTCTCTGAGTTGTTTAGACGTTTTAGTATAGAGAGCATAACAGTGATATCCAGCCCTACCAGACATCAACAAGAAGAAAAGTACGAAAATAGTGTTCCCCCAGTGAGTCAATACAGTGGGATGAGATGTACCTCATTTTATGTCTCTCTCTCTCCCCCAGCTCTCTTCTTTTCTCTCTCTGCTTCATCCACACCATTCTTTTAGGACCTCAAATGCATCCAGCCTCTTTCCATCCTCAAAATCTTCACACCCACCAAAACCTCTATCTGAACTCTTTTCCCTCAAAATTTTCAATGAGCTAAATCTTTGAGGTTTCAGCTTAAATCTTACTTTCCTCGGAAGGCTTCTCTTAGGCCCTCCTAATTTAGCTTCCCTTATTATCATCTTTCATCATATATATTGTTTTCCCTTTCATTTCACAGTTTTTTATTTGTAATTATGTAATCATATGTGTGATTTTGTTTGTTTGTTGAATTTCAGGTTCCCCTCTTTGTAGACAGAAGCCCCAGGAACAAGGGGACTGTGCCTTTTTGCTCCCTCCAGGGTCCACAATTTCCAAGCCTGATACAAAAATATCAATCAGTAGTAGCTGATTAAATACATTTTTAGAAATCACTATATACTTAATTCCTGTTCTCTTCCATTTGTTTCCTTTTGCTTGTTCTGTCCCTCACAAAATCATAAGGTTTTTAAATAAACTGTGCTCTGTTCTTGAAATGAAGACTATAACAAGCTTATTGCAGTGAAAGCAAATAAAACCCCAAGTTCTGTACTTAAAAGCTATCCTTTCTCAGCATATAACTTCTACTGAAAAGGCTTCATGAGGAGATCTGTAAATGCCATCGTTTCAAAACATATTTCAAAGTGATTTGCTATACATACAATGCATACAGTGGTGCCTTGTACCAAAGCATCCAAGAGGTCTCCAGAATCCACTGTCAATCCACCTGCCTGATTTGAGAAAACTTACTGGGATAAAATGGATGAAATTTATGAAACTGTTCTGAAAGAAGCAAGTATGCTTTCTGAAAAAAGCAAGTAAGTATATACAGCATCCTTTATTAGTATTATTTCTTTAAATTGAATAACTCTAGTAGATTCTGTTCTTACATTACAGAAAGGAGAAGTGATGACCTAGCATAAAATATGCTATGAGGCATTGATTCTGTGAAGAAAAACATAAATGCAGTGATGGTTCTAAGAGATGAAATCCTTGCACTTCTAAGGGCCTGTACAGAACAATGAACAGAGCTAGACAGTTATCATTTGGAACTAAAAATGCAGATGAAGGAAATTAAATTATTAAATTACGTAATACTTCCTCAGTTCCAAATGCAAAAGCAACATTCCTTGAGTTGCATCCACTTAGCACATTTTCATTTTCTAGAAAGCTGCCCATGATTTATTTGAAAATGCACAGGGCCATTGGTTTTCTCTCTCTTACACACATACAGACATAAAGACAGACACAGCATAGACATAAACATAGATACAAATATATACCGTCCCAAGTAAATACCATTCAATTTTAATTTACCAGTTTTAGTTTAACTCAAAAGGCTCTCACTGTTCAGAACTTTGAAATAACAAAATGCTATTTACTTTAACAAGTTATTCCCTTCTGAATATGACATCCTCACAAAAGAAGAGAGAAAAGTCCTATGGAGACATACTACAGAATACAAGCTTTACCCACAAGGCAAAACACCTGGGAAGATATCTCTCCTTCAGCAAAAATAAGTCATTTCATCCTCTGTCAATGAGATCCTAGATCAAACAATCAATGAGAATCACTTTCAAATCACTATTAGTACAAACTACTGAAAAAGAGTTATCTGTTGGACCAGGAATATTTTAAACTACAACACTGTGGAAAGCAAAAGGTCACCCTTAGTCAATTCATAACCCACATGTGTCATTCCAAATTTAAATTAAAACAAGATAAAAATCTTAAAATTCCTTACCATATCCGCCAGAGAAATATAGAGGAACATGCCTCCAGCAAGGGCAAATATAATATTTGGAGCAAAATTATTGCCCACCAAGATGCCAAAAGCTAGCCCAACATAGCAGGAACACGCAGAAAGGAAATTGAATAACAAGGCTTGTCGAGTACTCATTCCTGCATTGAGTAGGATCACAAAGTCCCCTAAAAGAAGAAGAACATATCAAGTGAGTAGGGTTACTTTCCTATTTGGAGATGAACTAAAAGAAAATCATCATTGTCTAAAAAAGGGCTCCATCTTTTTGAGGCATCAGCAGGATTCTTAAGAGTGTGTCACCTGAAACATCTCCCTCCCCTGAAACCAAGAAGCACCGGACTTGGAGAACAAGAGCAGAGTCCCTTACCTAACTCATGAGGGAACTCCTCGCACAGGATGGCGATCGAAGTGCTGAGTCCCTGCAGAAGAGACAAGGTGCAGGAGGCCCCGATGGCCAGGCCATCGATGAAATTGTGGAGGGCATCACTGAGCGTTATCATCCAGGCAATGGTCCCTATTTCTGAGAGCTTTGGCCCCTTCATACAGGTACATGAGCTTGACTCTTTTTTTCCATCCTGTAAAATAACAGAAAATCAGTCAACAGGATACCACCAATATTTCTTGAAAGTCTAAGCGATGCACAGACGTGGATGTGTTACATGTTGAGAGAGACAAATGTTTCCACCAGAAAGTCTTTCATAGTAGATAGGAACCCCTAATCATATAAAAACAGAGAAAAAAAACTTATGGGAGGGAGAAAGGAAAGGAAGAGATTGACAGGCCTTGAACAAACCACTTGAAAAACATTTCACTTTGGTTTCACCTTCAAACAATCCTTTCGACTTGTATGAACAAATTCTCACTACTGCCTTCCTAAAGTGTAACTGATATCAACCAAGAATTTGATTTATTCACATTCTTTAAAGTAAAAGAAGTTTGTCAAAGACTAAATTTAAAGTCTCTTCCATGTTACAATTTAAATGTGAGATCCACATTTAAAGCATGATGATATCAAGGAACATTTATTTTAATCTATCTTATGCCACTGTGTGACGTGGGCAAGGAATCTGGGCCTCAGTTTCTTCAATTGTGAAGTGAAGAGAGTGTACTCAATGGCTCATTTATTTTTCAATGACTTATTAAGTTTCCACGGTATTCAGGTAGTGTGCTGCGTGTTTAGGTTGTAACAACGTGGTCCCTACAAGCTCTAAATTTCAATGATTCTCTTAACAAATTCCATGAAGTGTGATTGGAACAGGCTTGCTTTTACACAACACTTCTTTCCACTTTGAAACAATAATAAAAATAGAAAACCCTACAACAGACCCTTTGCAAGAATTCAAATTTCCATCAAATTTACAAAATTGTATAAAATCAAATGACAGATGACAACTGAAGCATTTTCCAGAAACTGTGGAAAAAGATAATAAAAGGCAAATTCATTTTTAAGCAGGGAAGCAATTTGCAATTAACTGGAGAACATTTTATTCCTAATTCTCCTTCCTGCAACTCTACCTCAGCAGCTAATCAACATATTTATTGAACACCTGCAATTTGTACAACAGTGTGCTGTATGCTATGCGAAGTGCACAGAAGTGGAAAATACAGCTTCTATCTTCAAGAAGCGTATTTACCTTGAAGAAGCAAGATGTAAAGTATACGACTGACTCTTTTAAAAAATGTGCAACAGGGCTTCCCTGGTGGCGCAGTGGTTGAGAGTCCGCCTGCCGATGCAGGGGACGCGGGTTCGTGCCCTGGTCTGGGAAGATCCCACATGCCGCGGAGCGGCTGGGCCCGTGAGCCATGGCCGCTGAGCCTGCCCGTCAGGAGCCTGTGCTCCGCAGCGGGAGAGACCACAACGGTGAGAGGCCCGCGTACCGCAAAAAAAAAAAAAAAAAAAGTGTGCAACATATATCAGCTGAAAAGGGCTTCCTTCAGAGCAATCATCTGTGCAGTTGTGTGCGTACTCTGACGTCACTTCATTGCTCAAAACAGTTTGGGGACCTCCTTTCAGAATTGAAGGTAGATCCTGCCACACATCTTTTCACTGTTTCATTAGTGGCAAATCTTCAGCTTTGAGGGATGTTTTTTGTTTGTAGACACAGCCAAAAGTCATTTGGAGCCAATAAATTCTTAAATTAATATGAAAGGAGGGAGGATCATTAGTAGTAGTTGCTAGCTGTTAGTAGTGGTAGAAACAGTAATAGCAAAGGCATATGGTGTTTATTATGTGCCAGGCACTGTACTAAGCAATTTAGATATTTAATTCCTTTAGAACCATTCTGTGAGTTAAGTACAGCTATTATCCATCATTTTATGGTTGAGGACACTAAAGCACAGAAAGGCTGGTGAACTTACTAGGGATACAAAAGAAAGAAGTGTGCTTTTTCTAGTAACTGTTCTACTACTCCAAACTTATGGTGGGGGGTAGGGAACACCTCTTGTTTGTGGTAAAGTCTGAAGGCGATTTGCAAGGAGAATACCCCCTTTCTCTCAAAAACACTTGAAGCAACGTTGGAATAAGTATTTAATCTCCTTTTACTTTAAAAGGCAATTCTCATCAGCATAAAAAGAATTCCATCTGGTTTTAAAATGTGGTCTTTTTACTGTATAGTGTTAAAACATAAACTGAGGCAAACTAAAAAGTTTAAGATCTTATTTGAGCAAGAATGGATTCCAATCTGGCAGAGAAGTGGTTAGGAGCATTCCATGGACAGGAAGCGCAGGGAGACACTTTTACTGAGGAAAGACGGAAGCAAAGCAAGGAAATTATTGACTGGCTACAGCTTAAAGTCTAGATGGCTGTTTGCAATGGATTGTCCTTAGGTTTTGATTTTGTAACATTGAGGCATTTACAGGCTTAGATTTTGGATTGCTTGTATATGACATTACAGCCATCTCAGCTTAATTGTCTCCTTGTTTAATTAATTTAATAATTGATATATCTTAAATGCACAACATAATAAACAACAGTGACTTAGTTCATGTCAAATGGGTAGCTTGGATAAGAAATGCTCCGGATCAGGAAGCAATTACTGCCAAAAGAGAAACAAAGGCAGTCATGAGAAAAAGCCACAGAGGAAGTGACCTTGGCTTTGCAAAAACCTTCTGCCAAGATACATTTAATAAGACCAGTTGTTTTCCTCTTCCAACTTGGTTTACCTAATCACATATTTATAATTTCCTTATTTACTTGTGATGATTTAGGGGAAAGATTATAAGACCAAGTCTTTTTTTTTTTTTTTTTTTTAGTGTGTCAGCATTTGAGGTTTATTTATTTTATTTTATTTTATTAGTTTCTGCTTTATAACAAAGTGAATCAGTCATACATATACATCTGTTCCCACATCCCTTCCCTCATGCATCTCCCTCCCTCCCACCCTCCCCATCCCACCCCTCCAGGCGGTCACAAAGCACCGAGCTGATCTCCCTGTGCTCTGCGGCTGCTTCCCACTATAGAGTCTGTCATACAGAGTGAAGTAAGTCAGAAAGAGAAAGACAAATACCGTATGCTGACACATATATATGGAATATAAGAAAAAAAAATGTCATGAAGAACCTAGGGGTAAAACGGGAATAAAGACACAGACCTACTTGAGAATGGACTTGAGGATATGGGGAGGGGGAAGGGTAAGCTGTGACAAAGCGAAAGAGAGGCATGGACATATATACACTACCAAACGTAAGACCAAGTCTTGACTACCTGATATTTTGTACAAAGTCTGTATACAAACTCCCTCAATTCTGAAAAAGAAATTAAATTAATATATCAGGCATGGTTCTCTTACCTCTGAGTACAGATATTATTGACTCTATTTATTATGCTTCCTTTTAGCCTTACAATCTTAGGTCTCAAATGACACGGTTGGGTAGGTTAACAGCTATACATTTTTAATAGTCTTAGAACAAATGAAAGAAGGCAAACATTCACAAACAGTTCTTTTTTAATTCACCTGGAACAAAGTCACTGAGCAGAGAGACAATTAAGTCAAGTCCCTTTAGTTAAATTAGGGAGTATTCTTCTCTTTCCCTTTATTTTTTATTTTTCTTTGCTGTTGTTGCTTGCTTGCTTTCTTCCTTGTTTGACTTGTATACTAAATGTGAGGCTCTTTCTAACCTCAGCCAGGATAAGGCAACTCAATCTAGTGAAAAGACATCACTAGATGGTCCAGGAGAACCAAGTTCTCACTCGGCTCTGACAAGAATTACTGTGTAATCATCAGCAAGGCTCTTAACATTGCTCACCTTAATAATTAATGAAAATGAAAGTCAAAGTAAAGTGCAGACTAATCAGAATAGGGGGAGAAAGAATAGCATGGAACAAAGTCATGATTAATAAAATTTTTTTCATGGTTTATTGTCTATATATTTTATTGATAAGAAGGTAAAAGTGAGCAACCACTGCAGGTGAAGTTAAATTTCAAATTCTACATCCCATGCTGAAAGAATTTTGCAGAGCAAGAACTCTGGTTAAAAAAAAAAAGTCAAAAAGGAAAGTAGAAACACTTCAAAAAACATAATGAAGATGGCAAAAGGAAGTACAAGTAAACAAACAAGAGCTGAAAATTGTATGCAAAGGAACATAAAATCTATGCCCATAAAAGAGAAGTTAATGTAATATAAATAAAAACAATAAAATATTATTTTAAGAGGCTGCAAATAAAGAGAGGTGAGAGTTAAAGAAAGGGGCACTGAATGCAAGCTAGCTTAATGATTAAAGGGTATGGGCTTTGGCACAAAATGAGTGTGAGATTAAGTAATGGCTCTGCTACTTAACAGCTCTGTGTCATTTGGAAAGTTACTTGGGTCCTAGCTAACATAAGATAAGAAAAGGAAATAAAAGGTATACACACATAGGGAAGAAATAAATAAAACTTTTTGTTGGCATATGTCTATGTAGAAAATGCAAAAGAATAAAAAAAAAAAGCTCCTAGAATATAATAAGCAAGTACAGCAAGGTTGCAGGACACAGGTTAATATATAATAGTTGCTTTCCAATATACCAGCAATGAACAAGTGGAATCTGAAATTAAAATCATAATACCATTTACATTAGCAACCCCTAAAAATGAAATACTTAGGTATAAATCTAACAAAATATGTAGAAGATCTATATGAGGAAAAGCACATAACTATAATGAAAGAAACCAAAGAAAAACTATTCTGTTCGTGCATTAGAGGACTCAACATAGAATTGTCAAGATGTCAGTCCTTCCCAATTTGATCTATAGATTCAGTACAATCCCAGTCAAAATCCCAGCAAGTTATTTTGTGGATATTTTGTGATTCTAAAGTTTATATGAAAACGCAAAATACCTAGAATAGCCAACACAACACTGAAGGAAAGAAACGAATTTGGAGAACTGACACTATCTGACTTCAAGACTTACTACAAACCTACAGTAATCAAGATGGTGTGGTACTGATGAAAGAGTAGACAAACAGATCAATGGAACAGAACAGAGAGTCCAGAAGTAGACTCATATAAATATGGTCAACTTATCTTTGACAAAGAAGCAAAAGCAATACAATGGAGAAAGACAGTCTTCTCAACAAATAGTACTGGAAGAAGTGGACATCCCCATGAAAAAAAAAAATGAACCTAGACACAGGCTTGACACCTTCACAAAAATGAACTCAAAATAGATCATAGACCTAGATGCAAATGCAAAACTCTAAAACTCCTAGAAGATAACACAGGAGAAAACCTAGATGACCCTGAGTATGGCCATGACTCTTTAGATACAATACCAAAAGCATAATCCATGAAAGAAATAATTGATAGGCTGGACTTTATTAAAATTTTAAAACTTCTGCTTTGCAAAAGACAATGTCAATAGAATGAGAAGACAAGCCACAGAATGTGAGAAAATATTTGTAAAAGACACATCTGATAAAGGACTTAAACAAAATATACAAAGAGGTCTTAAAACTAAACAATAAGAAAACACAAAACCCTATGAAACAATGGGCTAAAGACTTTAACAGACACTTCATCAAAGAAGACATACAGATGGCAAATAAGGATATGACATCATATGTCATCAGGAAAATGCAAATTAAAGCAAGATAACACTACACACCTATTAGAATGGCCAAACTCAGGAACACTGACAACACCAAACACTGGCGAGGATGTGGAGCAACAGGTACTCTCATTCATTGCTGGAGGGAATGCAAAATGGTACAGCCATTTTGGAAGACATTTTGTCAGTTTCTTATAAAACTAAACATACCCTTCCCATATGATTCAGAAATCATGCTCCTTGGTATTTACCCAAAGAAGTTGGAGACTTGTGTCCACACAAAAACCTGTTGTTTACAGCACCTTTATTCCTAATTGCCAAAACTTGGAAGCAACTAAGATCTCCTTAATTAGGTGAATGGATAAATAAACTATGGTACATCCAGACAATGGGATCTTGTTACACACACCCAAAATGAGCTATCAAGCCATGAAAAGACATGGATGAATCTTAAATGCATATTACTAAGTGAAAGAGGCCAATCTGAAAAGCCTACATTCTATGATTCCAACTATATGACATTCTGAAAATGGCAAAACGGGAGACAGTAAAAAGATCAGTGGTTGCCAGGAGCTGGGGAAAAAGAAAGGGATGGATAGGTGGAGCACACAGAATTTTTAGGGCAGTGAACATACTCTATATGATACTACAATGATGGATATATTACACATTTGTCCAAACCCATGGAATGTACAACACCAAGAGTGAACTATAAACTATGGACTTTGGGCGCTTATGATGTGTCAATGCAGGTTCATCAATTTTAACAAATGTACTGACTTGCTGGGGGCTATTGATAATGGGGGAGGCTAGGCAAGTGTGAGGAAGGGGATATATAGGAAATCTCTGTACTTTCTTCTCAATTTTGTTATGAACTTAAAACTGCTCTTAAAAAAAAATTACTTGGAATCTGACTTCAGATTCCTTATCTGTAGAATGGAGAAAATAATACTACTAACTTCACAGGATTGTTGTGATGATTAAATAAGATGTTTATGAACTGCTAAGTGCTCCACGAATAGTTATTACTGTGTCACACAGATCATTTTACCTAACAAAGTACAGATGAACACAGCATTATTAAAAGGAAGAAAAACAAAAACTGCCTAAGAGAAAAGTGTGCAAGACAAAAGATTGCTCACATAAGATCCTTGAATAAATTCAGGAGCATACTGATCAAGATGATTGGAGAAAATAGGAGAACAAGTAAATCTACCCAAAAAAGAGCTTTAGAGAAGTGACAGGGTGCAGTGACACGTGTTAAAAATAAACAAGAAAAACTTTTAACAAGGATGCTTGAGCTTGGACATAAATATACTCTTGAAGAAAGCTATTGAGCTTTCAACTACTGGAGTTCAAGGTGTATGAACGAGTCAGGAGGTTAATTAGCCAGAAGGTAAAACCCACTGTGAAAAGTATGCAATCTAAATTAGTAAGTTTATATGAATCAGATAACTGACTGGTATAGGAAGAAAGGAATCTCTAAGATGGAAAGTAGTATCTTGCGTATTCAGCATTTCACAGTTTACAAAGCACTTGCATATATTAGTGTCTTCGTTTCCTTTTGACCTTTACAACATCCTCACAAGTAAAACAGAACAGATAGTAGTATCCTAATTTTAGAGATGAGGAGAATGACAGTCCAAGAATATAAATGACTTGCTCAACATCACACAGGAGGTGTTGGGATTAGGCTCCTTAATTAGTTACCAAACACCTATTTTACAGCAGGCAGAAACAGTGCTAAGAACCGAGGACAGAAATATAAATAAAAGAATCTCCATGTTGCTGGAATTTATAGTCCAAAAAGGAACATCCAAGACTCAAACTTCAGGCCCATGACAATTAATTCCCCTCTGCCCTTTTAGAATGACTCTCCACCCTCTCACCCTGCTCTCTGTCCTGAAGCTGTTTTCCTGGATGAGCCACTGCTACAGGCTTCCTATCCTCTGGTTTCCATTTGACATAGACCACTGGGAAGCCCTAGAGGGAGCTTAGGGGAAGAAAGGCAGGAGAAGTCAGGGTATTTATTCCTCTGATACCCTTTTGTGTGGTCACCTCAAGCTGTCAATGACCCTCAAATGGAGAACACAGCTCTTCTCAAGACAACTCTCTTCCCAGGTTCTGCTCCTTCTTCGCCATCCTTTGGGCCCAGGGGTGGTAACAACTTTACCATTACCAGTCCCTGGTTCATGCACTACTCTTATAACCCACTCACACCTTATAAATAAATCTTCCTCAAATTATTCTAATCTGAGTAGTCCATCTATTTCCCATTGGGATCCTGATAGAATCACTGGTACTGGAAGTGGCCATAAAAAACAGACCCCCCAAAATGGAATTTAATTGGGTTTTTCATATATTCAAAGTATGGGGAAATGGGACATTGGTTACCCATGGGTGGGCTTCAATTTTCAATGAAGCCCAGAACATGAAAGGACTCTGCAGGCTCTAGGCTATATTGCAAGCTTTCCTGCCAGTTGGTTCTTAGGACCCAGCAGAGCCAGTGGAATTGGAATAATCTGTGGCAGACAGAGATGCTGAAAGGAGCCTTCTGGCAATCCCTGATCAGAGAATCACAGAGCAGACCCTTAAGATGTTAGGCTAAAGCCATGACCTTTTTTGCCATTAACTATTCTTTATCTCAAAAGCAGTTCCTTGCTTGTTCCTAGGTACTTCTAGAGACTTACCTTGTGCCCACGGAACATCTAGTGGCCCTGAGATCATTCCCAGCAAGCCATAAAATCAGCTGTTCACACCAGCATTCCATCATTAAATTGTATATACAAGTACAAGCCCACACCAGTCTTGAAGACACAGATTGCAATGGCAGTTGATTCAGACTCTCATAATCTAAACCTGATAGTTCATCTCTTTTCCCTTGACAACAATAAGGCTACATGGGGCATTTCCTATAGCCAGTTAACTGTGAATAGTGAGTGTCCCAGCACCAACCAGCTATACAATCTTACTCACAATGAACTTAAAACAATAAAGATAAATCCTCCAAGTGGGCAGAACTTTTGAGTGTTGTGTTGAATTTCGTGTAGAAATAATGGCCTGAGATATACATCTACTCTAACTCATGGGTGGGTGCTAAAAGGGTTGGCCAGGTGATCAGAGACTTTCAAAAAACAAAATTGGAAACTGGTGGCACAGATTTGTAAAAGGCACAGAATATGAAGACAATTCTATTCCATTAAATCTCACAAGAGGCTATCACTGAGGATGGTCTCAGTAATAAAGTGAGCAAGAAGACCTGACTATAAATGTCACTTGTATCTTTCATTGGCCATCCCAATGTTTGCTTAATTTATCCCCCAGGCTCCCTCCTTGAGGGGCAACTTAGGCTGGCTATGTCCCTAATTAAAGATCACTGCTCCACTGAACAGTAGCTTTCTGTACAAGATTAGTTCCCTCCCAGTTCTAGTAGCTTCTTCCTTCCCCTTTCCCTTTGGACATACAATTGTTAACAGCTCCACCATTTCAAGCCCCAGGTTTACTGTACTCTCCCCTGTGGTTCACCCACAACTTGCCCAGAGTTTTGTAAACTGCCCCTTTTCTATTTTTTATTTATCCTTACTTGAAAGTGCCATCTCATTCTGGAAAGGACACGACTGATTCCAAGTTAAATGCTCATTCCACATACAACACTCACAGACTCTTTATATACTATTATATATATTTGAACAGGAAAACTTATGAAAAGGATTAAATAGACACGAAGATATAAAGAGTTAAAGGCACTATACAAATATAAAATTTCAATGGGCTTTGCTTTTATGGCTGTACTTTCAAGAGATTTCAATGGACTTTATAGCTGGTGGTTCCTTTGTCCTTCCTCTAGCCCTTAAGAGTCAGTCTCAGCTCACTATAAACAAAATCAAACTTCATATGAGAAAAGAGAAATTAATTTTATCTTTAATGCCTATAACCAAATATAATTCAAATGCACTTAGTCTCTAGTCATTTGGTTTCAAGACAAACCTCATAACTATTTTCAAAACTCTCTTTGCCAATGAAAATAACCATTAACGAGAAAATAATAATTTCCCGAAAGCTTGAAAATTGTTTCCTTTCCCTCCATCCCTTCTGTGAGAGGTGATTGAAGTTATTTAGCTCTTTAGGAGTTGAAATAATTGTCTTTCATCTGCAGTTGGGACCATATCATTTTACTGTCCTGATAAAAATAATTTAGGAGAAATCTGAGGGGTTTTCAAGAAATTATGCTACTATTTTGCCAATGGAACTTAGAGTATATACTAATTAAGTATTTACAGTTACCCTAATGGACTACTTACGCCTCTCTAAAAGGATGCCTACTGTTACTACAGATGGAGGAGGGCATTAATGCTCTGATACATTCAAGAAGCAGGATATCGTTTCTTAGAAAAAGCTTGCATGATGTACTTCCCAGCCCACGCAACTCTCATTGTTACTGAGAAGACCTTAAAGGAAGCCAGAGCACCAGGAAATTGGTTAAATTTTCATTTAAGTTGGAGAAATTTGTTGCGGGGCTCCTGAAAAATGGGGTTCCCCAACGGCAGGGATATCTACATTACTCAGCATCAAGTCTCCCAGAATAATTCAGAGGAGGAAACAGGAGTAGGGTGGGATGTGGTAGAGGAACCGACCCCATGCAGCAGCTGCCTGTGTTGTAATTACCATTTGACATGAATTATGTGAAAAGAACTGAAATAAAGAAGACGCCATTCAGTGTACTACAAGTGATTGACTATTGAGCCCTGCAAAAGATGAGGGCAGGCTGTCTGATTGGCAGAGATGTAGAAATGCAAGCCTCTTAGAGCAAGAAGTTTGGGGAAGCGATAAGAGGCAAGGGATGACAGGTGACAAGAGGGACAAGAGCAAGTGCCAACCACAGTCACCGCGACAGAAGAGGTGATGAGGGCCACGGGGGGGCACTAAGAAACAGGCAGTCTGCCAGGAGAGAAGAAAGTGAGTAACAGAGGGCTAGAAATAACCCTGTTCTCTGAGGAGGCAACCAGCCCCGGTCTCTATTTCAACAGTTTAGAAAAACAGAGCATCTCTACTTTGTATGTGGAGAGTGAGGGGTGAGAACTACACAGGGGATAAGGGTACCAGGACCTCATTTCCTCTTAAAGACGCAAATGGATACTCTGAAGATTTGCTCACCGGTTTAAGAAAAGAAATTTGTATTGAGGTATAGTTGACTTACAATGTTGTGTTAATTTCTGCTGTACAGCAAAGTGATTCAGTTATATATATATGTATATATATATATATATATATATATATATATACATTCTTTTTTTATATTCAAGAAAAGACATTTGATAGTGAGGAATTGAGCATGAAAGACACAGGATGTGCTCAGGGAACTCAGAACAGTAAAATGATAATAGTAGTAGCACAAGTCATTAGTAGTAAAGTCATTTAATCTTCACAATAACCCCATGAGGTTATTAGTTCCATTTTATAGATGAGGAAATTGAGTTATAAAGAGGTTAATTAAGTAACTTGCCCAAAGTCACACCTCTAGAAAGGAGCAGAGACAGGATTTAAACTTCTAGGCCAAACAAACTATGCCTGTGATCTCCAGAAAACATGGGGTTTTACTTTCTCTTATTCACTCCTGTTCATCCAGTATCTAGCACTGCAGGCACTCTGAACATTTGTTGTCTGAATAAATGAAGGTCAAGTAATAGTAAAAGTACATTTTCTCTCATGACAGGTTCACAAATCATTGTCACATGAAGCATCTATTCCAGTCTTTCCAAAGAACAAACATAAGGGCAGTTACACAACATGGGCAAAAAGTGCATAGAAAAATGTTCATTAATCAATTCCAAATTGGTTCATCTACATTAAAAAAAACACTCTGAAAGTGCAGAAGTGTTTTTGTTGTTCCTTGCTTGTTTTGTCACCAATTCTTTAACGTCATAGAGCCAGATCAAAAAAGCTCCTTGTGGGGCCTCCCTGGTGGCGCAAGTGGTTGAGAGTCCGCCTGCCGATGCAGGGGATACGGGTTCGTGCCCCGGTCTGGGAGGATCCCACGTGCCGCGGAGCAGCTGGGCCCGTGAGCCATGGCCGCTGAGCCTGCGCGTCCGGAGCCTGCGCGTCCGGAGCCTGTGCTCCGCAACGGGGGAGGCCACAACAGTGAGAGGCCCGCATACCGCAAAAAAAAAAAAAAAAAAAAAGCTCCTTGTGGACAAGGATTTTTTCTTTTTTCATTTCAGCCCAAAGTTTAATATTAGTAGGTGTTCAGTAAATTTTTCTTTTAAATAAATCAAGGGGAGGGGGGTCTTGTTTTGCTGAACTGGATGGAGTAATGGAATGCCAAGTCACATCCTAGTCAGCAGACATCAGTGCCTCCACATCCGTCCCGGTGACCTCCAAAGGGCAGAAGACTTTTACCAGCAGCCGCCTTGCATCTAACTCGAGGATACTTACACGTTTTTCAGAAGATTGTTGGAGGAAGGGGGCAAAATATCAAAGTAGCAACAAAGGCGACTAACACTGTTGAGTGCTTACCATTTGCAAGGTACTCTGCTAAACGCCGTGAGCTGAGCACCTCTAACATCCAATCGCAGATGCAGGTACTAGAGGTAAGGCCTGGACCAAAACCACACAGCTAAAGATGGAAAAGCCATTGAACCCAGATGATTTGACTCCTAAGCCCATGCAATAAAAGGCAGAGAAGACTGCTCAAAAGGACTGAGTTTTTCCAGATAAGAAATTCTGTGTTCAGTAATTTATTCCTAAGAAATTCTGTGTTCAGTAATTTATTCCTATGATAATAGGTTATTTTATTGCTGTTGCCAGTCTCCATCATGGAAGGTGCCAGTAATTCAAGTACCTCTGGTTTTTTTGTTTGTTTTTTGTTTTTGCAGTATGCGGGCCTCTCACTGTTGTGGCCTCTCCCGTTGTGGAGCACAGGCTCCGGACGCGCAGGCTCAGTGGCCATGGCTCACGGGCCCAGCCGCTCCGCGACATGTGGGATCTTCCCGGACTGGGGCACGAACCCGTGTCCCCTGCATCGGCAGGCGGACTCTCAACCACTGCGCCACCAGGGAAGCCCATACCTCTGGTTTTGAGTAGAATACACTAAGCTGATGTTTTGGGGGTTGCTGACATTTCAGACACACTTAAAATAATGCCTCCAATCACTGAGGGAATAAAACACCATCTCGGGCTTTCAAATCTACTCCATATCATCTGTTGTTTACAGACTGCAGTATGGATAGGAAATATACAGTTGTTTTTTGACTGTCCCTTCCTGAGTCTGTTACATTTAATTTAATAAAATGTAATTTTAGAACCAGATGCTTATTTGAGATTATCGATACTTATTTAAATGTTAAAACACAGTAACACTTACTTTGAAGGAGTTCCATCTAAAATTTTCTCCAATGTCATTTCATGCCAGCATCCCTGTGCCTTTGCTACTCTGATCTTCTTTCAATTCCTAAAACCCACCAAACTCTTTCCCACCCTGGAGACTTTGTGCTGGCTGTTTCCACAGCCATGACCGTCTTCTCCCTGATCTTTTCATAGAGAGCTGCTTCCTACAGTTCAGATTTTAGCTTAAATATGTTACTGACCACCCGAACTAGCTGCCCAGACAACATCACATCACATTTCAATTCCCTGCACAGCATCTGTAACCCTATAATGTTAGGCTATGTACCCACTGGAACAAAAACAGTGCCAGAGATCGGAGACATTTTCTGTCTAATTTGCCACAATATCTCCAGGGGGTGGAACAGAGACTGACATTAGGCACGTGATCACAGGATACATGACAAGTGAATGAATGACAGAATGAAAAACTAAATACCATACTCCTGCCAATTAACACAGCTTTACTGATTTGACCTACAGACCAGGATGTCATTCAGAATGTGAAACATTACCACAAAAGAAGGCTCGGTTTAAGATTGCCTTGATTGTTTTAATACATAAGTTGCATGACAGAAATTTTAGTCCAAGTCAGAAAAACTACAAAGAATCCAGAGAAATTTTCTGCAAAATGATGCCCTCCCAGTAAAGGATCTTTGAAATTTTACTTTCCAAATGTAAAACAGTCTCTAGATTTGTTTGTTTTGCAGCCTAGAAAACTATTGATGATCCCTCACTTCAGTTTTTCTGATATGTATTTTATAACCTAGTAATAAAAGTAGATAAACTAGAAAGCATCAACCCAGAGACCTGCATGGTTTACTGAAACTTCAAAGGTGATCTTTATTGGTGCTTTCTCAGCCAGTGAATTTTTTTCTTTAATCTGCCTTCACTGAGTTATTATAAAAGTTTAATAGAGTCATCCTCATTAAGCAATTTGATAATCCTCAGTAGAAGAAGATTCAATAAAGTTTGTTCTTTTTTTTTTACTTTTAATGCTCTGATACCTGATATCAGAAATAAGAAGAAAAAGAACCACTTTAAAAAGAAATGGGGGCTCACACATTGAGGTTTCTCCTTTTGACTGATAAGAACTCAAACATACAATAGATCTGAATAAATTGGGCCACCAATCAACACAGTGAGCAAAGTTAAAGACAGGAGAAAGTCACCACTTAATTAAAAAAAATGAAGAGTCATTAACTTAATTGCACTGAGATCCTCAAAAAAGGACTGAAATCCCCTATCTAAAAAGCAAGCACACGGTAAAATCAAATTCCACCACCCAATCAACGATTTGACTGCAACCTGATGGTAATTTACTAAGAGTGAACACTTAATTTGGTCTTTAAACACCTTCAATTATTTTTTTTGTAATATAGGTATTTATTTAGAAACTGAAAGAAAATTTAGATAGACATTTAAAGGAATATGAAACAAAAGTGACAATGACAACTGACATTGGTAGAAATTATTCTGAGATAAAGAAGCAACTTGAAACAAGCAATTTTCAAGTTATACTAAGGCAATAATTCACTGAGAAAGAGAAAAAAATTTTAAATGGAAATAATGGCTTTTGGATGAGAATCATAACACACTGGAAAAATTTTAATTTCTGGCTGTTTTGCATAAAATATTGACATTGTACAGGTAATGTGAAATTCATAACATGCCACCATGATGCAGACACTGATGACATGCTGGTTAATGAATGTCATCAATTTAAAGATTTTTAAAGACTAGTTATTACACAAGGCACCTTGAAATGCCCTGAAATTTCTCATCTTATGTTGAAAGAAACGTAATAGAAGCCTCCCCAAATTTGCCAACAATCTTAATTTACATGACATCACCCATGAGTTGTGAAGCTGAAACACCTAAACCATCAATATTTTAAAAAATATTCAATCAAGCTAGAGGAATTATTTTCCTAGTCTCTGTACAGAAATGATATTATATGATTATTATATAAAGTGGCAAAGAGTCCATAGCAAAACAAAATGTAGGAGAAAAGGTATTACATAGTGAATCAACAAAAACTGTGATGTTCCCAGATTTTGTGACATTTATGGAATTTGTCAGCTTTTTCAAATGTACTGTTTGTTGTAACTTTTTCTCATTTTATTTATTTATTTTTTATTTATTTATTTTTTATTAGTATCTGCTTTACAACAAAGTGAATCAGTCATACATATACATCTGTTCCCACATCCCCTCCCTCCTGCGTCTCCCTCCCTCCCACCCTCCCCATCCCATCCCTCCAGGCGGCCACAAAGCACCGAGCCGATCCCCCCGCGCCACGCAGCCACCCCCCACCATCCATCCACCCCACGTCCGGCAGTGTATACACGTCCATGCCTCTCCCCAGCCCTGTCACAGCCCCCCCGCAATATCCCCAAGCCCACCCCCAGTAGGTCTGTGTCTCTATTCCTGTTTTACCCCTAAGTTCTTCATGACATTGTTTTCTTCTTAAATTCCATATATATGTGTTAGCATACGGTATTTGTCTTTCTCTTTCTGACTTACTTCACTCTGTATGACAGACTCTAGGTCTATCCACCTCATTACAAATAGCTCAGTTTCGTTTCTTTTTATGGCTGAGTAATATTCCATTGTATATATGTGCCACATCTTCTTTATCCATTCATCCGATGATGGACACTTGGGTTGTTTCCATCTCCGGGCTATTGTGAATAGAGCTGCAATGAACATTTTGGTACATGTCTCTTTTTGAATTATGGTTTTCTCAGGGTATATGCCTAGTAGTCTTCAATTATTTTTTATTCACTAAGATAATCAGTGAAGTATTTCTAGTTATAAAAGTGTTTTGTGTGATCTGGACATTTGCCTCAGACATAAAACTGAATAGATAGGAATATATAGGCAGATAAACATCTGTGTGTGTGTGTTTGTGTGTGTGTGTGTGTGTGTGTGTGTGTGTGTGTGAGAGACAATCTGCTAATGCTCTACTACAGAGTGTAGTAGTGTTAAACTCAGAAAACATGTTGGAAAGACCACACTTCATTTGCAAGATACTTTAGCTTTGTGATCTTTCTTATTTGGGATTCTTATTTTTGAAATATATAGAATAAATATAATATGGAATACTAGAATATAGAATAAATTCTGCCTCCCCAATAGCCTCTCCTTGGGACATGAATTTTATGTATTACAATAAAACATCTCATGCTTTGGCAAATTTTCCATCATGCAATCCACTGAGTAAAAATTACTCACCGGGTCTTGATCCAGTGTTCCCAAACTGCAAGATGCAGCATGTAAAAAATATAGCACCACATAAATATTTTCAAATGAGCAAACAGCAAAAATTTTTTTAAACAGAGACCAATTTTGGCAAGCCCAGTGTTTATGACATGGACATCTTTTATAATTCAACCTTTAAAAAAGACTGAAAAAGCTGATGTTAAAGACGCACCAGCAATAGAATATATATTTACATTTTTCCATTGCTTATGTTAGTTTGCATAATAAAATTAAGCAACTTTCTGATGCCCAGAGTAATTTACTTGAACCTCGTAATTTTTTTCCTCATTTTTCAAAAGAAAAATGTGTTGGCATTCATCCTCAATTTTTTTTTTATCAATCAGCATGCACAACAAAGCAACACAGCAATTCTTCATTATACTAATGGGGGAAAAATTAACTTGACATCAAGCCTAATTGATGTAAAATTGAGTAAAACCTCACTAATTCTAAATAGGGATAAGTCCTGCTTGTTTAGTGAAAGCAATTTAGTATAGAACACGTTTAGATAAATACACTTTTATAGCTTTCCAGAATTCACACTCACAAATAGCTTCCACAGCAAGCACGGGGTGTGGTAGAGGGCCTTCAGAAAACCTGCCATGTTGTATGGATAAGATTAATGTAGCATCTCAATTACAAATAACAACTTGGTGTTTCTTGAGATAACTTGCAAACTTTAGGTGCATCTTCCTAACAAATTATTTCAAAAGCAATTTTTATAGAGGATGCCAAAGTACTCTACAGCCCAGTCTATAAGCAAAATGTAACAAATCATACGTTATTAGCTATGACACGTTAGCAGAGTCAAATTTAATGAGGTTTCACTCTGCAGGCAATCCTCAAGTTGCACTGCAAAAGTTCATTTGTAAGTTCATGGTTAGAAATCAGAACTGATTAGAGCAATGTTCCCATTAGGAAGGTCGTGTCATGCCTATATACAGAAGGAACACGGGGTTGGAACTCAAGACCCCAGGAGGGGATCTCATCATAACTTTGCCATTTATTATCTGTGTGAACCTGTGTGAGTTATTTAACTTAACTGAGTCTTAATTAAATCTGTAAATAGACTTAATACCTATTTCCCAGGACTTTTGTAGGAATTAAACATAATAGCTGTAAGGCACCTACTACAGTGCTCTCTACTTCCACCCCTGGGCATTTATTTTCTTTTATCAAGTATCTCTCTACATCAGAGACGATTAGCTGGGCGGTGGTAAGGGTGTTTCAGTTGTAGGGTGTACATACTTTAAATTGGATGGAATAATTAGTGGGTCTGTATATTCTTCTGTTGCAAAAGTTCATGCATTTCATCAAACAGCTTCCTAAGGGGGATTCTTTTTTGTTTGTTTGTTGTTGTTTGTTTGTTTTGCGGTACGCAGTCCTCTCACTGTTGTGGCCTCTCCCATTGCAGAGCACAGGCTCCGGACGCGCAGGCTCAGCGGCCATGGCTCACGGGCCCACCCGCTCCGCAGCATGTGGGATCTTCCCGGACCGGGGCACAAACCCGTGTCCCCTGCATCGGCAGGCGGACTCTCAACCACTGCTCTACCAGGGAAGCCCCTAAGGGGGATTCTTAAGACCTGTTCTACAGGGGTACTTGCTTACATTTTTAAAAATTAGAAATGGCCAAATGCTTACAAATAATAATTGGAAGTATCCTCTGCACCTATTTCATCCTATCTTATTTACTTAGCAACCTCACACCTATCCTTCACAATTGGTACAAGCATCATCTCCTCAGGAAAGCATCTGGGACCACTTCATCTGCATCACTTCCCACCCCAACATGTGCCACATCTTTCTCAGCACAGCAACTTGTGTATACATCTACTAGAGTGCTCATCACCCCACACTATAACTATTTTTACATGGATATACCTACCTTTAAGGAATTCCAAGTACATGGTAGATTCTTAATAAGTGGACAGAATTTTTTCCCACAAAAAATGTATTTATATTTGTTCATTAAAAGTAGTCAAAAACACTAATTCAAAAAGATAAATGTACCACAATGTTCATAGCAGCACTATTTACAATAGCCAAGACATGGAAGCAACCTAAATGCCCATCAACAGATGAATGGATAAAGAAGATGTGAGACAGATGATAGATAGATAGATCCATCCATCCATCCATACATACACATGATGGAATATTACTCAGCCATAAAAAACAATGAAATTTTGCCATTTGCAGCAACATGGAAAGATTTGGAAGGCATTATGCTAAGTGAAATAAGTCAGACAGAGAAAGACAAATGCTGTATGAGATCACTTATATGTGAAATCTAAAAAATACAACAAAACTAGTGAAAATAACAGAAAAGAAGCAGACTCACAGATACAGAGACCAAACTAGCGGTTACCAGTGGGGAGAGGGAACGGGTGGAGGGGCAATATAATAGGGGTAAGAGACCAGAAAAAGGGTTATTATGGGATTATATGAAGACATCTGTGTGAAACTTTTGAAAATTGTAAAGCACTACAGAATTTAAAGAACCTTTCATTCAACAAAAAAATTGTTTTTAGGGCCTCCCTGGTGGCGCAAGTGGTTGAGAGTCCGCCTGCCGATGCAGGGGATACGGGTTCGTGCCCCGGTCTGGGAGGATCCCATATGCCGCGGAGCGGCTGGGCCCATGAGCCATGGCCGCTGAGCCTGCGCGTCCGGAGCCTGCGCGTCCGGAGCCTGTGCTCCGCAGCGGGGGAGGCCACAACAGTGAGAGGCCCGCATACCGAAAAAAAAAAAAAAAAAAAAAAAATTGTTTTTAAAAAGTAGTCATTTTAACTGATGAGAAACATGCACATCAGAAAGCAACATGGCTTCAGTAAAAGATCTTTGAGTTTGACAGATCTAATTTCAAATAAATCCTAACCTCTCTGAAATTCAGTTTCCTCATCTGTGAAATGGAGATAATCACACCTACCAATCGAGGTTGTACATGAATAACATTTGTCTAGTACTGAGTATATTCCCTGCACAAGATCTATACCACCAACAGCACACCACTAACTACCACCATCACAATTATTGCTGTTAATTATTCAGGAGTGACAGGTAACAGAAATCTAACATGCTTATTGATGGATTGCTCTACCTGACACTGGCTATGGCTCACAGACCAGAGAAAAGAAAATCTGTGCGGGGACAGCTTTCAGGAGGCGGAGCGCAAAACGATATTTCTGGAACTTCGTACACAGGAGCAGGCTTCTTTCCTGTGTGACCCCCTGGTTCCCAGAGCCCTCCAAAGGTTGCAGGCATGCTGTTCTCGGGGTCTGCAACAGTGTGGGAGTCTACCCAGGTGGAGTATCACCGTCTCTGCCTTGCACCCATGCAGAGTATTGCTTGAGTTTGTGAGTCCAGGATGAAAAGGTCAACATTTCCACCCCTGAAAGTAAGGACACAGGCTCAGGGTTGAGAAATCTACCTTTCTACCCAGCAATCTGTTATCATCTCTAATCCCCTCTTAACTACATTAACAGAGAACCTATTCCAAGCTTTTCCTCTCTTCGCCAGCCCCACGCTCCTTACTGCTACTTCCCACCTGCCTGAGATGGAAGCATCTGACACACACCCTCCCCTCCGCCCACAAACACATTCTCCACCTTCCACTAGATCTTAGCATAAAAACCCTTCTCCTTTTGAAGATCAGCAGTTCCATTCGTGTTCTAATTCCCTTTTAGTTTCTTCTCTAAGAATTTGCTGCATCAGACATTCTTGCCAGGACTTCCACTGTTCTCTGCCTCCCCAACCTCTGGCTGTCCACTCCAGCCTTTCCTCTCTGTCTGCAATCTCCTTTAGATTAACGAATTCCTGAATCCTGATCCTCCCCTGAACTGCTGTTCTCCCTCATTCTTCTTCCCTTCGATGACAAACTCCTTGAAATAATTCACTTCTCTAGTCTTTTTCTGCATCTATTTATTAAATCTGGCATTTCCTCTCCTTATAGCCTACTGCAGCAAAGTAATCCTTAAAAAGTAGCTATATCTGACTTCAGAAGCATTGAAAATTTATAAATTCTTTACTAAGAACTTTTTGAAAACACCGAGGAAAGACTTACTCAGTACACACAGCACCATTCTAAATACCCTTCAGACCTCTCCTCCTGGCCATAGTTTCAGCTGTCAGGGCAGAACCTCCAATCTCTACTTTCTTGAAAATTCTTCCAAATTTTTCTCTCCCCCTGCCCCCCACACACAGCAGTTCTCCATTCTCAGATAAACTTATTATTATGAAAGCTGATTGATTATTCTCCATCATTACTCTGTGCTGGGGCAATGCAAATAAAGACATATTATCAAGGAGAGTCTGCAGTATACTGAAGGTCTATGAGGTTTCTTCTATTTACTGCTGGAAACATAGCACCACTCCATCCCACCGCAGCCCCTGGCCATTTTCTTCTACATTCCTCTCCAATGTCCCTGAGGACAGCATTGTCTACTGCACGGGACTTTGTGCACCAAAGTGTCTTCTAATGAACTTTGATGCTGAGAAGTTTTGGTCTAAAGGGAAAGCAAATCAACCTCAAAATTCAACTGCCTTCCTATCCTTTATTCAAACTTGCTATTTGGTTTTACTCTCTGCAAACTTCCATGAAAACCCTGTTCTCAACTCTTCTGGAAACCTTCATTAATATAACTCTTGACTATAAATTGCTCCTGCACTGAAGTAATCCATCTATTTTTGAACTTTCAAAATGTACCCCACCATATTTTCACAGAAAACCCACTGCGTAAAATGCTTTCCTCCTTCCAGTTGACTCGTGCTTATAAACCTGACATATGAGCCCACAACTTTGTACCAAGTTCCCTACTCGAAATCAAGAGCTGCCCAATCAATATTCTGCTATTGAAAAAGAGAACGTTGTGGCTTTGAGGCCACACACAAGGTTGGCTATTGTTGCTCTCACTTAATCCCCATAATTTCTCAGGAAGATGGTCATGTTTGGTAGTATGGACGTGGTAGTAATAAGATTTAATATTTACTTCATAGCTGTACTTTTTCATTACTTTCAAAATATTTCATTTTGTTTGTAATAATCCTGATTGGTAGAGACTTTTGCCAATTTAAAGATGAAAAGAAATAGTTTTAGAAAAGTAAAGTAACCTGATTAGTGGTAAAGTATAGTTGATTTACAATGATATGCTAGTTTCAGGTGTACAGCAAAGTGATTCAGATATATGTGTGTGTAAACATATATGTATATTCTTTTTCAAAGTCGTTTCCATTATAGGTCATTACAAGATATTGAATATAGTTCCCTATGCTATACAGTAGGTCCTTGTTGTTTATTTATTTTATATATAGTTGTTTGTGCCTGCTAATCCCAAACTCCCAATTT
Organism: Mesoplodon densirostris; assembly: GCF_025265405.1. Lineage (NCBI taxonomy): Eukaryota > Metazoa > Chordata > Mammalia > Artiodactyla > Ziphiidae > Mesoplodon > Mesoplodon densirostris. Next base: position 223,120,893 of record NC_082661.1, read on the forward strand.
ATCCCTCTCCCTTCCCTCCCCTTTAGCAACCATAAGTTTGTTTTCTATGTTTCTGAGTCTATTTGTTTTGTAAATAAGTTCATTTGTATCATTTTTTAGATTCCACATATAAGTGATATATGATATTTGTCCTTCTCGGTCTGACTTACTTCACTTAGTATGATAATCTCTAGGTCCATCCATGTTGCTGCAAATGGCATTATTTTGGCTCAAGTTCTTTTGACAAAACAAAGTTGCTCTAACTTTCATGTTACTAATCAATTAACACCTACTGAATAATACTGTAGTTCAGAAATGACACAATTTTTGCCAGAAAATATTCTTATTTATTCATTTAGTCTTTCACTCTGCTTTAAGAGTCCTCAATTCTAAAAGTAAAAAAAAAAAAAAAAAATTCTTCTCAGAAAGAGAGAAGCATTGCAGATTCTTAACAGAGATACATTTTTCCTCCTGGATTTCCAAAAATTTTAAATAACAAATATATTTTAAAGTTTTAAATTAAAATTTATAAAATAAAAAATTAAAGTAAAAAAATTAACTAAGTATAGATTATCCATACTTTATAGTACAGAAAAAGGAAAAAATTCCAATAAAATTCAACATTGAGAAAAACTCTTAGTAAATTCTGAATGTGAGAGAACTTTCTTGATCTAATTAATGGTATCTATTGAAAAAAAAAAAAAACTAAAGCCAGCAACCTACTGAACTTAGAAGTGTACCCATCAAAGTCAGAAACAAGACAAAAGGGCTTCCCTGGTGGCGCAGTGGTTGAGAGTCCGCCTGCCGATGCAGGGGACACGGGTTCGTGCCCCGATCCCGGAGGGTCCCACGTGCCGCGGAGCGGCTGGGCCCGCGAGCCATGGCCGCGGAGCCTGTGTGTCCGGAGCCTGTGCTCCGCAACGGGAGAGGCCACAGCAGTGAGAGGCCCGCGTACAGCAAAAAAAAAAAAAAGAAACAAGACAAAACACCAGCTATCACTACTTCTACTCAGCATTATCCTGTGAATCCTTGCCATTGTAATAAGAAAAAGTTATAACAATTGTAAAAGAAGAAAAAATTTGCTTCTTTGCTCATTGACATCTACAAAGAAAATCCAAAAGAGTAAATAAGTAAAATACAAAGAATTGCAGGAGAGTTCAGCAATACTGCAGGTTTAAAATCAATATACTGAATTCAATGTACTCCTATATAATAACTAATTAGAAAATGGAATAGGAAACAATACCATGTATAATACTTGCAGAGCTACAAAGTAATTAGGAATAAATCTAACAGAACACTCTAAAGACATTTTTATAAAAAATTACAAAACAAAGAAAATCTGAAATCTCATAAAGATGTTAGCTGCCCCTCAACTGATCTCTAGGTTCAATGCAATGTCAATAAAAATCCCCAACATATTGATAGGGAAGAACAAAGATAACTTTCAGTGAAAACAACAAGGTGAAGAGCCTTGTCTTGGGGCATTCTATGTTCACTACAAATTATAATAATTAAGGTACTGTGGTCATAAGGCAGAAATTTTTTAATAGACAAATGAAAGACAATAAAAAGTCTAGATATAAACACATTGATATATAGAAACTTGACATATGGCAGAGATAAGATGATCTATTCAGTAAAAGAAGCTAGGTTAACTGCTTATCTATACAGAAAGCAGAAAGTGTCTCTTTTTTTATATACAAAAATAAATTCTACATGGAATATTAAACCTTTTGGAAAAAAATACAGAAGAGTATCTTCTTTACTTTGGCAAAGGGAAGCTATCTTAAACAAAATACAGAAAGTAGAAAGCTTGAATAAAAGTATTGATATGTTTGACTACATTAAAATTAAAACTTAAAAAAAATAAAATATAAACAAAGTGAAAAGAGAAGTCAGAGACTTTGAGAATATATTTGTAATCCATTTAATCAATGAAGATTAGCATCCAGAATATATACAAAACTCCTACAAATGACAAAGAGTATCCTTGACTAAACTTTAGTCAGGATCCTCTGAGCCCTGTTCTCAACTAGACCTTGTTCATGGGCTTCTTTGCCCCTCCTTCCAGTTGTAGCAAGAATCCTGCTAAGTCAATTTAGTAAGATTCCCCATATTCTTGATATCGGATCATCTTGGCCTGCCTTTAGCAAGAATGCTGTCAAGTTGGTTTAACAAGGATCCCTCTTACTCTTGAGGTCTCCTCTTAGTAATTCTCTATCCACTGACACCCTCACTCTGCTTGTTAGCCATAAATCCTCAGCTGTCTTTGCTATATTTCAAGTTGAGCCCCATCTCTCTACTCTATTGTAATAGAGTTGACCCCTATCTCTATAATCTTGAATAAAGTCTTCCTTGCCATTTTAACAAGACTCAGAATAAATTTTCTTTCATACAAACCAATAAGAAAAACGATAAGCAACTCAACTAAAAATGTGTGACATAGATGAACAGGAAACACAAAAGTAAAATGGCCAATAAGCATATGAAGAGATGCTCAACTTCACTAGTAATCAGAAACATACAAAGATAATCACATAATCACAGAAAGATACCATTCCAAATTCGTTAAATAAGCAATAGATTTTTTGAAGTCTAAAATTTCCAACAATTGCTAAAGATGTGGAGAAAATGTGAATTGTGCTGCTGCTCAGAGTGTAAATAAGCATAACAGTTTAGAGAGCAACTTGTTTTTCTTCAATAAAATTACATATGTGCATACTGTATGACCCATTTCTTACAAGTCTAGCTATGTACCCCAACCTTTCTCACAGAGTTTCTGTGAGACAATTAAGCCCTAGTGCCTTAAGGCATCCATAGTATATAATAAATTATTTTCTTTTCTGTGCACTTTTCCATACATATGCTTTGCCTCCATAACAATGTTTTCATTTAGAGAAAAAGTAATCATCTTTCCTCCTCCCCTCCTTCTTCCAGAGTTCTCTTTCCAACTGCTTCATTTCTGTTAATCACACTATAATTTTTTCTGAAACACAGGCTCATGCACTCATTTTCGGTCTTTCCCTCCCAGAAGACCAACTCTTGCCAAGACAGGCCAGTACTATCTGGAACTCTTATCAAATATGTCTTTCTTTTTTTTCCCACCAACATCAAACAGATCTTCTGTTTTCTCTCTTACTCTGCATTTTGTAAATCAAGTTGGAAACCAAGCAGTTTTTGGCATCTTATCCTGATAACTCACAAAAGGTTTCTGTACACTATGAGTAGTACTCTTTTTGAGTGAATTTTTAATGATTCTTTGGCAAACAATATGTGGGACAGAAATCAGTCAGAATTTCTCTGGCAATTTCTAGGGAGGTTGAGAAGACTTCTCTGGGAATGTCTCATTTTTGAATGCTTTTTCTTTCTTTTCTTTTTTGTACTTTAAGATATTCATTATTTAACAGAAATTAAATTGTGTGTGTGGTCCATTTACAAAGGCAAAAGAAAACCCTAAAACTCTATAAGTTATAGCCAGAACTCAAATTTTCATAACATTTTAATTATGTTTGCATACAAATGGATTAAAATTATAAACTCTACAAAAAGTATTAACTGTATAAATGTTTATGAGCAACTAAAATATTCCCTTTTCATTTGGATATCATAGCAGTCCCTGACTGAGACCCTTAAGCAACTGTTTGTCTTCAAATAGATTAAATAGTACGGATTTGGGTACATTTCAAAGCCCTTTCACGTACCGTACATTACCTTATTCGATTCTCCCAGCTGACCTAAGAGTCAGTAGTACAAACTCTTTCTTTATGAATCTGCTGTGTCAGTGGTGATGCTACCAGCCTCCCTGTGTGAAAACGGGGATGTCTTAGCTGGCCAAATGACGGGCTAATTTAAGGAACAACAGATAACCCTAAATCCCTCCTCACACTTGGTATCAACTAAAATGTTTGTGCAAAATTTACGTATTTGGGACATGGTCTTATCTGGAAGAGAAAACGTGGTACTTAATGGATAGTTCCCCTTTCTGGCAAGTTGCTCTGGTTGACATTCCAAACCTCTCCACTTTCGTTCTGATTTAATTTAGATTGCAGGTACTATCTCTAGTCGTGTGACTTGATTCACTGGTGCTCTAACTCATCTTTCAAATTATCATTTTTACATTTTGTATCACTAAATTTTTCATCTTTAGAATTTATCAGTATAAAATGTCCGTATCCAGATTTAAAAAGCTAACAGCACTAACTACAACTCTTAATTCAATTTTAAAAGATTTTATGCAGCCCAATTATTTCAATAACACGACAATCAAATATCTTCCCTGCATAATTAAGGTGCCATTATTTTCATGTCCTTTCAAATGAACTGAATGTTTCAGAGTGTGACAGATACAACTGGATGGATGAGTGTGTAGCTGAACAACTCGGAGAGAGAATCTGCAATGCAAAAACTGATAATATCATTCAAGTGACAAGTTACGTTGGACTTTAAAGTTTTATTCCAGGGTGAGTAAATGTTTCAAGTTCAATTAGTCTATCTGACAGAAGTCAATGGCAGGCTTGCAGGCATCTGCATTCAGGAAGTTGTCTTTACTACCAAATAGCCTTCAAGTTTTAAACATCAAGCTTTAATTTCTAGGAAAGGCACTCAAATGTTTTAAAGGGTAAATAATAAAGATGAGAAAGCATGGAATTCTGTATGTTTTTATCCTTTCATTGTGGTACTCTATCCCACTGAAAAAAATACAAATCAATTCAAAAGCCTTTACGGCTTAGTATAAGAAGCCCTCTTCTAAATGATGATCTGTAAATAATTATGCACATAGATTTAAAAGTTAATCCCACAGGAATGAAAAGTGAAGCGATAGGATTTGATGAGATCACTATGATTAAAAATGAAGGAAAGAGAAGAAAAAAATTTGGTGAATGGAAGAGGGAGGGAAATATATATTGATTGCATGCATGTAATGTCAGACACATTGTTACATAGTTGGCCTATAGAAAAAAATTTTCACAAAAACTTATTAATTTAAGGATTTTTGCTCCTCATTTTACAGATGAGTGAACAAAGACTCAGAGATGTTAACTAACTTTCCCCAAATCACGCAACATATTTTATTGCCGAGACGTTAACACTGGCACCATGTAACTCCAAAACCCTTGCTTCCTCCTCCCAGCTGTCCTGCCAAGAAAAGGAGATTCTGAGAAAGCACCAAGAAAATGGTAGCTAAAATGGCAGGAGAAAAATAGTATCATGTCACAGAAACTATCTAATGAGTAATTCCAAGAGGGAGGAAATAAGTTCCAGTAAAAAATCTGCCTTTATATTCCTAGCATTTAGCCAATAATAGGTATTCAGATGTGTGCTAAAGTACAGGAATGCTTCAGAAAGGGTGAGCATGAGTGTTAAGAATACAGCCTGCTGCCTAGAAAAATCACTTGTGTCATTCCAGAGAGAAATTTCAGAGAATAGGTAGTGAATTTTTGAATTACAACAAACATTTGAGGAGATGATGAATAAGAGGAGCGAGCACGTAAAGACTAGTCAGCAAATGGAAATAATAGGCAGTGTAGTCAGGGTAATGGTTAACCATCCCAGGAGCCAGGAAGCCTGGACTGAAATCCTAACTTGGCACCCATGTGACCTTGGCTAAGTTACTCAACTTCTCTGTATATCAGTTTCACATCCTTAAGATGGAGATAATTACTGTACTCACTTCATACCGTTGTTACCCTGAGCAGTAAATGAGTTAATATATGTAAAGCACTTAAGACAGTGTCTGACACATATTCTTATTTCAGTATTAGCTGACGTTTCAAGAAATTGGAGAGTGTAGAGAAGGAGAAGATTTGAGAAATCTTAGGGAGCGGCAGAGTCAGGAAAAAGGAATAGTTTAAGGAAGAAGAGACTTTCAATGTTTATAGACATGGGGAGAAGGAAAGATTCAGGAAAGATAAATGAAACCGGAAGAGGCCATGGGAAAGATGAGCACATGTGGAGGAACTGGCCTTAAAAAAAGAGAAAGGATACAAGTTCTGACACAAAAGGGAAGGTAGACAGCAGATGCACGGAGCACTTTTCAGGAAGTAACAGATGGGGTGAGACAGCAAAGTTCACAGAGATTCCAAATCGTCTTCGCAGTCTCCTCCTTAAAGGAAGAAAAGGTTGTAGTGAGAATTTTGTGGAGCAATGAAAAGTTTTTTGGAACAGTTATTCTTGAAAATGTGAAAAGGTGTTCACTAAAAATGAATAAAAGTGGACTTAGTAAAGCGTGGGCTAAACTCAGAGCAGATTCAAGTACAAATTTTTATGACTTTCAAAACACACAGACTGCAGCATGATAAAATAGTCTGTGGGGTGCAAGGAAGCATGGAGATGGACCCAGTGAGAAAACAAATGCCACCAAGAACCAAGGTGGACTCAGAATCCCTCCTCATGATTGCGCAGGGGCAGCGTTTGCCTCTAATTCAACCAGCGTTTTTGGAAGCATCCGTCAATCAAGACCAATGAAAACCACTTCTTATATAATTTATTATATGTATCATTTTCAATTTTAGCTAATTGTTAGTATAACCCCATAAAAGGAAGTAACTGATTTCTGTTTTTAAATCTTGTGATACTCAAAAACTACCAAATGTAAAACAGATAGCTGGTGGGAAGCAGCCGCACAGCACAGGGAGATCAGCTTGGTACTTTGCGATGACCTAGAGGGGTGGGATAGGGAGGATGGGAGGGAGACGCAAGAGGGAGGGGATAAGGGGATATATGTATATGTATAGCTGATTCACTTTATTATAAAGCAGAAACTAACACACCATTGTAAAACAATTATACTCCAATAAAGATGTTAAAAAAATAACTATATGATTTAAAGTAGTGAATAGGTCTTTGGTGAAATATTGCACACTAGACATACATATTTTTCTCTAGTCCCTCCTGAGACTTCCTAAAACTAAAGACTAAAAATGACATAAGTCACAAGGACAGAAAGAATGGAAGATGAGAGCGCTGAGATATTTATTTTGGAGGATGAAAAGAGGAGGATGAGCTCTGACTCCACAGAGGAAAAAAGTCAAAAGAAACAAAGTGATGCAGGGCCCAGAACATCAGAAAAGTTTAGAGAATGGAGGCGCCAACTGCCTCTGAGAGAAAGAGTGGAACTAAAAAAAGGAAATCAGTTGTAAATTTATTTAGGGAGCAATAAAAACCCCAGATTATTGCTCCCAAACCAATTCAGCAAGGCAGCCACTCCAAATGATGACTAGAGATTTACCCACTGGGGAAACTGAACCAGAAGAGGCCCTCGATCCAAGGACACAAAGCGAACTGAAGGCTAGAGTGAAATACAGTACTGAAGACAAGGGTATCAAGTCAGATATTCACAGTGCTTCAACCCCTTTCTCTCCCACCCTCCTTCCCAATACGGGCAGCCAGGAATGCACACCATCCTTCCCACCTCTGGGCAAGAATGGAGAAAAACCCATCACGCAAGAAGAAAGAGCAGTAGGCAAGCCCCACACATATACACAGAGCTTCTGATTTGGTTTTTTTGGACTTGAAAAAAGGATGTTTTCCACTTTTGTGTATAATATTTTGGTATACTATACAGTACTTCAGTTATGCTATGGAAGGGCAGAGAGTTTGTTCCGCCCCACTGATGAATTCTCAGTACTCAGAATAATGCCAAGTACATATTAGGTACTCAATAAATACTTGAATGAATGAAGTGTTTTTAAAATCTCCTGGACTCTCATGGATACCCCAAGCACCTCAAAAACGTTATCTTTATATTTGTAGAGCATCACTTCCTTTCAGTTATTGACAAAGTCATAACATCACCACACTTGGCAGTTAAATTCCACTTCATTGCCCCTCGATTTTAAACATAAAATTCACAATAGTCAGTTTCTAAAAATGGCTGATATTAATTGTTCTTCTATTAGGAAGAATAAGTGGCTCATATCACTTCATATTTAAGAGCATTCATTCTTAAATGAAAGCACAGGAGGTTTCATTTAGAAAAAGATACTGATTTTGTACTACTGGAGGAATGAGCTAGATGGGCCCTCTAGTGGCCTGGAAGAGCTAAAACTCCCCGAAGTATTTGACATTCCTGAGGAATCAACGTCTACTAAACACAGTCTTTCTGAAGCTGTAGACTCAGGGGGAAAAGACCCACCTGGCTGTGGAGTTACTGCAATGACTCCTCCCTGTGTTTGCGTAGTAGTCAGAGAGAGCAAGGAACAGAGCACGAATCACAGGGTGAGATGTGAAACGTTACTTAGAGGCACTAACGGGATAACTGGAGAGATGGAATCCTGAGCTCCAGTTTGTCCCTCATAACTGCTTCCTTATTATGCCTTTATCACTGCTACCTTCCCCCCAGACCATGAATGCTCCTACATGCCCACAGCAACGCGCACACACGTGCCACACAGGCTGCGGTGCAAACATTTACTGAGACTGGAACAAGGGTACTACGGAAGTTTCACACCATTTGTCTAAATATTTAAAAGTTATAATCAAGCTAACAAACTGTTAAATAAAATATCTTCTATCCTCATACTGTGATAAAGTCGCTTCCATGGCAATAAAATTTTTAAAAATACATGTAAAACTATCGTTTTTATATGAGTGAATATAGACAAAATACCAAAGGCAACTAAACTTAAACTATTGCATTTCTGAGTATTCGGTGATGAACCAAAATTGTCTGGATGAATATTGATAAAGGCATCCCGAAGTCATGCATTTTAATTATTCTATAACATTTCTTTTGTTCTTCCTATATTCCAGAAAAACCAAGAATCATGTTGTTGTAATCCAGATTGTCATATAATTTGTGTTCTTTTGATAGCAATGTCAAATTAAACTACTTTTCTTAACTCGCTCTTAGATGGTTTCTTATTATCTTCAATTTGGAAAAACTTCACTGTGTCAAAACAGTAAAAACAGGAAGTGTCAACGAAATTCTCAGGGCAATGCTTGGGCTTCGAAATAAACCATGAATTTTATACGTCATGTTCAATCATTGTAATGGGGTCACCCAGGTTAAATATATTCTCATCGGGCCTCCCTGGTGGCGCAGTGGTTAAGAGTCCGCCTGCCGATGCAGGGGATACGGGTTCGTGCCCCGGTCTGGGAGGATCCCATATGCCGCGGAGCGGCTGGGCCCGTGAGCCATGGCCGCTGGGCCTGTGCATCCGGAGCCTGTGCTCCGCAACGGGAGAGGCCACAACAGTGAGAGGCCCACATACCGCAAAAAGAAAAAAAAAAAAAAAAAAAATTCTCATCATATAAAATACTAGAAAATATTCTAATTTTATTATTAAAATCAGTATCACTCATATTTCTCTATCTATTGTCTCTTAAAGCAATATCTGGACCCTGATAGCATTTCTTAAATGTCTCTTCTTTCCTCTGTTTTTAATGCGATGTGAAGAGAAAACCGAAAATAACAGTGTGTTGCTCAATTTGTTTAAATCTCTCTTCACTAGAGATTGTACCTACAACCAAAATGGCCAGAAAATAGTCCCCAGATGAAATTAGCATCAGGACTTTCTATGTGGCTCATGTCAAGGCCTGGTTCATGGCTGTCATCCTGGCACACACCTTCTCTACTTCAGGTGGACTTCTCATTCCTAGAAGTAGATTTCAAGACTCCTAGCTTCCTTCTGCTCTCTCACTGGATTGGTAGTTTACCCAGGTTTACAATTCCACAGTTGCCTCTGTTCAGAATATTGAAGGTACTGTGCCACTGGTCTCCAGCACTGATGTCAGGAAATCCAATGCCATTCAGCTCCCCGTTCCCTTGTATGGGACCCATTTGATTATTCTCAAAGCTTTTGGAACATTATTTTCCCAGATATTTTCATGGCTGGTTCTTCTTTCTCATTATCCAATTCTCCTCTGACCTCTTAAGGGACCGTTCTTGATAGATCAAAGAAGCCTCCACATGTCACTGCCACATCACCATGTTGTATGTTCATCGAAATAGTTAATGCTACCTGATATTGTCTTGTTTTACTCTTTTCTATATTATCTATTTCTGCTGAATAAACTATAAGCTTCACCAGAATTTGTTTGCTTCTGAATCCCCAGTGCCTAGGACAGTGAGCAGGCACTCAATAAATGTTTATTAAATAAATGAATGAAAGCCTGTATATTAGCACTACTACCAGAAGCAAAGAAAGAAGGGCCATTTGACTGATATTTCTAAATTATGTAAAACAGGATCCTGTCTAGGACCCCATCTTTGCCACGGTGTTTGTGTTTACTGCAAACATGTCTTCTGGCCACTGTGAATCAGAAACCAGAAGTCCTAAAACTTTAAAACTAAAGTCAAACTTTTGAGCAGATCAATTGTATTTGTTCTCAGAAAGCAATAACCATGGGCCAAAATTATCATCTTCGCTCTACAAAACTTAATATTTATTAAGAGTTAATGTTATCATCTTGATCCTAACAGCACAGTGACATGATGAAGGCAATCCAGCAAGGCGTATAAGAGTGCAAGCTTCCGCATCAGATGGCCTCAGTCCTGATAGAAGCCTCGTCATTAGATGTGTGTCCTTGGGTTTATTTAACCTCTCTAAGCCACAATCTCCTAATTTTAAGAGTGCTTGTCTCCTAGGCTATTATGAGGATCAAATGAGATCATTCATCTAAAGTTCTAGGCATAGTCCTTGAACATTTAATAAAGGTTAGCTGTAATTATTATAGGAAATTATCTATTTGAACATTTACATATTCTTTGCAAAGTCTTGCCTAAAAGCATCATTCACTATATTGCATGAAATAATTTCCTCTCTTAGCTTAGTGCTCACATAAAACTGCCTTTTCAATCCCTCCTGAGATTTTCCTTCATCGGGTGGGAAGAAGTATAGGACCAATCATATTTTCTTTCCAGAAGGAAACTCAGATCATTTGCGTTAATAACCTCTTCCAAATATCGTTTTTCTTCTTTTTTTTTTCTTAGCTGACTTCCTTCTGATTTTATTTTTAATTATCGTCTTTTATATTGTATTTAACTTTGTAGCTTTTGGATCTGTCATTCATGAGCTGAGAGACCCTGGAGAGGTTACTTAGCATCCAAAGCTCCACTTTCTTTATCTGTCAAATGAGACATGTGTGGACACCCATGACACTAGCACCCCAGTCTCCCTTTTAATAACCACTCTTCTACCGCATCCATATTCCCTTGGGGCCATACAAAGGGCTCAACCCTCTAAGCACTTAGATGAGTCTACAAGTGGACATCTAATTCAAGCTGGACCAAGGAGACACTCGCCAGAAATTTGGGATTTAGGACTTAAAGAGGCAGGTCCATTTCCTTCTAGTAGCCTAAATTATAAAACATAAATCCCAGGAGTTGCTAGTGACTGTGGTTCCCGTTTATGAAGGAGCCCATCCACAGTGAAAAAAGAGAATGACTCTAAGATGCAGAGAGGAGAAGGGAGTGGGAGTCCTAATAATGCTAATGGTTCCAGGGTTGTTGATCTTCCTATAGCCTGGCTATCCCATTAGATAGCCACTATCTTTCCAATAAATTCTCATCTTTGCATACATAATTTGGGTTTGATTTCCAAATAATTCTAATACATAGAAAATAACCCCTGCTTTTAGTTCTAATAGTTCTAATATGTAGTTCTAATATGTAGAAAAGAATCCCTACTTTTAATCGTTGTTATAAAAAGTAAATGAGATAAAATAAGTGCTGGCTTATTACCTGGCATATAACACTTGCTCAAGAAATAATACCTATTAACATTATTTAGAAAATGGGAATGAAAATTCTAAATCAATTAATTAATGAACACAACTTTAATAGCTTACAAGTCTTCTTTCAGTTTCAAAATCACTCAAAGGGATTCTTTGGTTTTGTATCTCGAAAGAATTGCAAAATAAGAGAAATGCTCTAAATTAATTTTGCCACATATGATTGTATAAATCTTAGTAACTCTTACATAGTTAAACAATCTTAGAGAATACTAAAGCCTCCAACCCAGCAACCTACAATTTATTGCTAAACTCGCATATTTGCAGTAAATTGATGGAGGGAAAGTGGAAAAAGAAACAAACTTACATTCCACTTATCCCACACATGCAGGAATAAGTCTGATACAATTAAATGTGCAAAATACTGACTGGCTGCATGCACAACAGTCTCACATAGTGTGAAGGATGCAGTAAAGAGAATTACAATACCTGTAGAGATACCACACTGACATTATCAAAATGAAGGTGTCCATTAGGCTCTGTGACAGCTGGATTTGCATAACATGTCACACCATTGATGGCAGGTAACGTTTTAGGCTGATGAGTTTTTTCTTGAGAAGAACCAAAGTCATCATTTCCAAAGTGGGTATGACCATCCTACAAGAAAAATAAGGGAGGAAAAGGTTATAAGAAGAAACAAAGATGGCTCATACAGGCAAGAAAATAGAGAATTTAATGGTTTTTATTTATAAGAGAAAAATTTTATATCTATTCTGTATATAGTATAATCTTTTTAGATTTATAAAATTTCTCTTCCTTTAAATGTATCTTCATTTATTAGATTCTCCTGTTTTTGTTTTTTCATGTTAGGGTGCATATACCTTCTTATGTTGGTGGATATGAATGGAATACAAATTATGTGCATCTGTAATTGGACATTAAGTTGTTAGTATTTACTCCAAATTCTACAATAAGAATCAAGTGTTCCTCTTATACTTATCAATATATTGATCCTTTTCTTTCTCTCCTCACATTCATAAGTCTAAAAACCAAACTGTTCACATAATTGTAAGAATAAAATTCCTGCCTTTATTTGCCTATATAAAGTAGCTTTAGTGGGTAAAACATTAAACATTTTAAATAAAGTCCATTTACCTGACCATACGTCTTCAATAACATCTTAAGTGTTCTTTCAAAAAAGAAAAGTATGTAAAATCCACCAAACACAGCAACTGCCTTCTCAACATACTTGTCAATTTTGGGATTGAATCCAAATGCCTAAGGGAGAAAAAAAGGCAATTCAGGTAAGACCAAGTAATTTAATTTGATTCAGTAAATAATTTTCACCACAGTCCTAAGTCCATCCTTCACATCCAGGTAATATTGGGAATTTACCTGCCAAAATCATAAAACAAAAATGCTGAAATCTGAGTAATCAAACTGTAAGAGATAGCACTGAAGTCTTATAACCAGAGGAAGTCCTATTAAATAAAGCCCCCAGAGTACCTTATAGTTTCCTAGCTATAACACCTTCAGCGATACTTGCCTTGAGAAAGTAAACTTTTAGCAGTAAAAAAGCAGCACTGATTCCTGTATTTATAAGATAATATTAGACATGGGTAATTAAGACAAATGAGACATTGATTATCCACTTTTACTAAAAGTAATATATTTGCCCATAATTTCCAGAGTCAACTTTTTAAAGCAAATATGGCAGGTCACTTGGATTACTGTTTTCCCGAGAGAGCCCCTTGAACTTAGAGGATCCTAATAAGTCCTAAAGAGATAAATAAATCGAGGACTGAGCCCCAGAATAAGGAAGAAAAGATATAGGATACCAGGCACTCACACACACACATACACACACACTCACAAATGATGAGAATGAAATAATTCATTGTTTAAAGGACACAGGACAAGAGCTGGAGTTTGAAATTATAGAGTCAAGATGTTCTAGGCAGACAAGAAATACAAACTTAAAATAAGTAAAATAGCAGGGGAGCATAACATGTGAAAAGCCACAGCTTTATACCATTCCACACATTGTAAATTTCCCTTCTGAACAGCAGTCTAGAATAGAAAATGCCTGGGTTCTTGTTCTACATCTGTCTCTGGGGAGACCTCATGCCACATCTTCTTTTCAGTGACTTCTCCAGACCTATTTACACAGTGCAAAAATGGCATAAAAATACCTACTCTATACAACTAACACAGTGGTTATGAAAATAAAATAGCAAAGGGGAAATAATTTTGCCACAAAAGAAGTAACTATCAGGACTTCCCTGGTGGCGCAGTGGTTAAGAATCCACCTACCAATGCAGGGGACATGAGTTTGAGCCCTGGTCAGGGAAGATCCCATATGCTGCGGAGCAACTAAGCCCATGCACCACAACTACTGAGCCTGTACTCTAGAGCCCGCGAGCCACAACTACAGAGCCCACGTGCCCCAACTACTGAAGCCTGCGTACCTAGAGCCCGTGCTCCGCAACAAGAGAAGCCACCGCAATGAGAAGCCTGTGCACCGCAATGAAGAGTAGTCCCCGCTCGTTGCAACTAGAGAAAGCCCATGCACAGCAGCGAAGACCCAACACAGCCAAAAATAAAAAGTATATAAATTTTTTAAAAAAATTTTTAAAAAGAAATAACTATGTAAATTGGGGGTATTATTAAAAAGATAGATTCTCTAGTGTTTACATAATTCTCTGCTCATATCCATAATTCCCTAATTATCACAGAAAGGCAAAAGAACCTGTATAAGTGCTGTTGAAGAAGTTTATTTTCCTAATAGACATTTTAATGTATTATTACGTTTTCAATAAAACAGGGAACCTCAAAATCATAAATGTACAATCCTCAGTCCACATACCATGTTAGTTTGTTTAATTTAATTTGACTCACCACAAATCAGGTGAGTTAATATATATAATACTATATCAAATATATTACATATAATTTTTAAAATCAGAAAATCTGTTTTGTCATCCTAGCTTTGTTACTAGCTGATTATATGGCTGTAATCAAGTCATTTAATCCCCTTGGATTTTAATTTTTTCATCTCTACAATTGAGGCTTTGAAGTAGATGTTCTCCTAGGTCCTTTCTAGATATAATAATAATTTTTAAAACTATGACTTTAAGAAGTTACATCCCCACTTTCATATATAGCTGCGAAAACTAAAAGGAGCTTTAGTTATAATTTTCTAAAACTTATGAGCTGAAGGTGATACTGTACATTTTCTTTTTGTTCAGAGCTTGCCCCTCCACCTTTGTGTGTGCACGAGTGGGGAGATACTGTCCACGTGTACATGTGTTTCTCCAGTTGCCCTTTGTGACTCCCTCCTGTTAATGTCTCTTTCTCCTTCCTGTCTCTTTTCCTCTCACTTATTCTCCTCACTCCATCTCTCTTCCTTATATGGCCACATTACAGATTTGAAATAAAACATATATATCATGTGCTGATGAACTGAATAGCACACTGTAGTCAATGGCAGATCAATAATACGTTTTACCAAAGGAACAAATAAGCTGCTGTTTATTTATTGGCCTTCGATTGATTTTTATCCACAATCAAAAAGAATGAAAAGGTTTGTCAACCATGTTCTAATTTACCCTCTAGTCTTCTTTAGCTGTAGTAAATACATGGAGGAATTTTTTTTAACATCTTTATTGGAGTATAATTGCTTTACAATGGTGTGCTAGTTTCTGCTTTATAACAAAGTGAATCAGCTATACATATACATATGTTCCCATATCTCTTCCCTCTTGCGTTGCCTTCCCACCCTCCCTATCCCACCCCTCTAGGTGGTCAAAAAGCACCGAACTGATCCATGGAGGAATTCTGTTGTATATCTTAGTAAATTTGACACTGCGTGCACTTCAGAAATAAACAAGTAAATAATAAAAAGAGTGTAGAAAAATTAAATTTGCCAAATGTGAGACAGAATAGAGTTGTAAGGCCTTCCAAGGTGTCCCAGAGCTGTCTGAGCACGTCCTGGTGCCTGGCCGCCCAGAATATTAATTTTCTCTCTGACGCTGACTTCCTCTGCAGCTTGGGACAAGCTTTTTCATTTGCTGTGATTCAGCTTTCTCTTATCCAAAACACTATAAACCAGACCATAAAATGGTGCAAGAATTATGGAGGCTTAAAATGTACAAAGTGCTGAAACATTTAAGAGAAACAATTATTCACAGAAACAAACAGCCAACCTCCTTACCTCTGGTATAAGTTGGAAAATTGCATTTGAAAATAGAGTCCCAATAGCCAGCCCCACAAAATAGGTCAAAATCTTAGGGAAATAAGATTTCTTTATCAACGGAGTCAAAATCAGTCCGAGGAGAGATGCCAGATTAATAATTGTCACTGACAGGAAGCCATATCCCCAAACTGTGGATCAGAGGGAAAAGAGTAGAAATTAATTAGAGCATAGGAGCCAAATGACTTCTCACTGTACATTAAGTCTGAAACACATTTCATCTTTAAAAGCTTGAAACAGGTATCTTCTTTAAAACAATGAAACCTTCTCACTGACAATTATACAGAAAATTACTGAGAATATAAATATTAATAGTAACACTGCCTATGCTTTCCTCAGTCCTAAGTCATCATTATGGGATTACAGACTTTTATAGCTTGCAGGGAATTTGAAGAACATCTAGCGGAGTGATCATCCAAGGCCCACAGGCTCCAAGCTACCTAGCTGCATCTGTGGCTCAAAGCCCAGTTTAAAACTAGGCCTTTCAGAGGACTAACAGAGGCAGTGTGTGTTTCGGGGAGAAGGTATGGGGTGATGAGGGCAAGCGGAGGGGTGGGGTTGTTAGCTTCAAGATGACCATAGTTGCTGACACTGAGCTCGTCATAATCATTTGTCTGCAGGCCCTGTGGACAGCACCTCCTCGGGGAAGACAGCACCTCAGCCCCCTGCTTGGGCCTCCAGGGAGCCCCAGTGCAGTGAGCACTCAAGAAAGGAGCACATGGCAAGAGCAGAGAGTGGATACGTTGCACAACTCCCCCTACCAGGCTCAGACGAAGGCAACAATATCCCACTGAGTGGAGACAGTGGTGAAAAGGGACGTGCAACATTCTTCATGTCTCCATCCTAGGGCCTGGCCCCCTAGTGGTGCTTAAAAAATGTTCCTTAAAATGACATGAACGGATGGCATCCTAAGGTCAATATCTCCCCGGTTATCCTAGAGGGGATGGTTTAAAAACAACATGGGAATGCGAGTGAAACAGACTGTGTGAACCGTACAGGGGCAGGTGGCAGTGCAGGCTGACATACCAATTGCCTCCAGAACTGTGCCACGTTGGCTTTGCCTGCAGCCCCACTGACTGTGCGCTAAGGACAGTGTGAAAGATTAGAAAGCTGCCTCTGCATTGTCACTTCTTTAAAATGCCCAGAAAACATTTTTAAGTGTCGGGGCACTTTCCTCATTGACACTATCCCTGGAGTACGTAGTAACACCAAATGCTTGGAGAGTGTTTGCCATGTGCCAGGCACCATACTAAGTGACTAACCTGTATTAATTCATTTGATCTTCACAAAACCCTGCGAAGCAAGTACTATTACTACCTTCTTCATGCAGTTGAGGAAACCAAGGTACGTGGAGTTCAAATCAGCTGCCCGAGTCATGTGAATAGAACGCAAGACTTTGAACCCAGTCTGGCTCCAGGGCCCACAATCATTAGCAATATGCTTCATTACTCCTTAGAGGTAATCTAATTTTTAAAAAGCTCAAGGGACTCAACCAAACTGCGAACATGTCATGTTGTGCTTCATGAATACAGGATTGCTCACCATTATTCTAGTGATTCTAACTACAAATAAGCCATCTTAGCAAACATTTATGGAGCCTAGGTTGTAGACCAACAAGGAGCTTGGACTTTTGGCTTGGGGACGCTAGAGGGCACACACATACACAAAGCAAAACAAGGTAGCTTGTGCTGAGTACCACATGAAAAGGACAGATAATAAACATTACGTCACCACAAGAACCATCGCAGCACTGACCATGCCTTTATCTTCTGCAGATAATTTCCTATCAGTTCCAGACTCCTAACCATGCCCCAGAGTCATCTCATGGGACTCACAAAGGTCCACCTCATTCCCATCTATTACCTTATCACCTAAAGCAACACTACCCACTCCCCTTAGCGTTTCCACCTCTTCCTCCATGGTATAATCTATGTGTAGTTGCCCTTAACACAAACAGTCTTCTATCCCATCACTAGCCTACATGTGTTCATTCATTCAACAGACATTTATAATCTAATTAGGTAGACAAGATATATACAAGTTGGAAACTAAAATCAAAATGCAAAGAACTTTTTGAGTACCAAACAGAGGCAAAGCCACTACACATATTAAAGTCATCAGCTTCCCCTGAGAAATCCTATTTCACTACCCTTGTCCACTGTCTCCATAAATAGCAGAAACATCAGGATCAATTTCAATTTCTCACTCTCCACAGTCAATTCCAAAGACAATTAGTGACCAAACTCTACGAATTTTGCTTGAGATATCTCACTCCACGTTCTCCATCGCATCACCTCCCACTCCTCATCTGGTGCACTATGACAGCTTTCTGTCTGGTCTTCCTCCCCGTACTTGACATGGCCACCAATCTTATTATCCTAAAACACAGTTCTGATCATCTCGTGCCCCTATTTGCTGTCCTTCATCAACGGACTGTCACACAACCTCTCCAATGTTATTTACCCCCTTATCAACATGGCCTTTATGCAGACACAATGTTTTCCAAATATAGAATTACCTTTGCACTGTGGTTCTTTATCTGAAAACACCTTTTCTATCTTCATTGCCTGACAAACTCACACACGGCTCTCCAAGCCAATGCAAAGACCTCCTCCATGAAACTTTCCTGGATTTTCCAGGCAGCAATCCCTTGCTCATCAAGTTTCCCATAGTTCTTTGAAGGTATTTGGGCCACTTACCATTTCTTGTGTGCTACCATCATTTTATTACTTATATATTCGTCTACATGATACAAATGATAAGATTTTCAAGGACAGGGGCTATGTTTTATTCTTCCTCAGAGCCTAGAATGTTGCCCAGCAAATAGCACACATATCTTGATGAATGAATGAATGCCATATTTTCAAGGTGCAGCCCAGAACTCTGTCAAAAAATTACCAACTCATTTGCTTGTCCAACATTTCTAACCTTCCTTATAGTATTGTGCACATCAGAACCACTTGGGGAACTGTGGGAGTGGGAACTGTCATGCTCCAGGCACACAGCATAGTCTCCCCCCCTTCTTGCATTGTTAGCACATTATTCAGGGAAAAAAGATTCATTCATCCACTCAACCTGAGCACCAAAGAATGAATTAGTATAAGAATACTCCTTGGGCTTCCCTGGTGGCGCAGTGGTTGAGAGTCCGCCTGCCGATGCAGGGGACACGGGTTCATGCCCCGGTCTGGGAAGATCCCACATGCCGCGGAGCGGCTGGGCCCGTGAGCCATGGCCGCTGAGCCTGCGTATCCGGAGCCTGTGCTCCACAACGGGAGAGGCCACAACAGTGAGAGGCCCACATACCACAAAAAAAAAAAAAAAAAAAAAAGAATACTCCTTGGACCTCTCCATATACACAGAGGTCTCCCTCTAATGATCTGTTTCAGAGAAAATCCTTTCTCTCTGCTTCTTAGTGAACTCTGAAGAATTTTAATACATTTTCAAGGAATATTAGTAACAATAGCGAACATTTATTGAGTGCCCACAATGTGCTAAGATTCTTCTAAGAACTTCACCTTTTTAAGCTCATTTAATTCTCCTATTTCATAGTTTTTAGAAGAATTGAAATAAAACCAGTTAGTTCAGACCCTGTAATATAGTAACTCTTCAATAAATGCTATTATATATATTTTTAAGTTAGTCAGTAGACATCACGTAAATTTTAGTTCATTTGGATCACTGTTATACAATGAAAGATGAGCAAACCAGGAGTCAGGAGCCCTGGGCTCTCATCCCCCCTCAGGTATGTACCTAGAGGAAGCCATTTAACCTCTCTGGAACATAGACTTATGTCCTCAACTGTATTACAGAGTTGGACAGTGTGATTTTCAGGGATACTATTAAGGATAAGATACTATTATTCTTATCTGTTATTTGAACTGAATGGTATTCTGTGATCTTAAAAAAAATGAGGCAACTTTGGACCATTAACTTATTGCTAAAAATGTAATTAATCTCCTAGAGAATTTAATTTACCATCAGTTTATTGCACTCATCAATATGAGTTTCTAAAGTACCTGAGAGGCAATTTCAAAATCACAAACGGTAAGGTCTCAGGTAAGTGAGATTCTTTTTATCTGCCCATTGAAATATCAGAGTTTGGCTTGCTTTTATTTTGGTTTTTCATTCCCTTGAATGAGCTCAAAATTGACTCTATATTAAGTGAACTATTATAGAAAGAATCCAGGGCATTTCATTGTTTAAAATATCCTTTCTTTGTTAGAAAAGAACAGGCTTACACAGGGGCCAGGGAATAGAGTCAACCTATGAGCATATGCATAAGAAGAGCGAAGACATATTTTTCCTACTCTGTTGCAGGCACTGTTCTAGGTACTTGTGCATATTAACTCATTTGATATCCCCAACAATTCTGTAAGGAAAGTACAACTATTATCTCCATTTTGCAGATGAGGCACAGAGACATTAAACAAGTCACCCAAGGTTACACAGCTGCACAAAAATAAAACAAGATATTACACCAAGTAACGGCCATATGCAGTCAATCATTTTAGACTAGTAATGAATACTCTACTAGTATGCCTAATTCTCCGGAAACTTTTCTATATCTTCTCTCACTCCATCCCACCCATTCTAGCCTTACTTCAATTCCTAAGATAATGTGCACCCTAAGAGGCATTTCTCTCTGCGTCCTGCATCCGAATATTTGGTGCTTTCCTGACCTTGTAACTTAGGAGTGATGATTTTTCCATTTTATGGCTTTGCAGTAGTGATCCTAGAATTCTTCCCCTTATTGCTTACCACTTTCCTGTTCCTACTTCCTGGTTCCTGAGAGGGTAACCCGGGAATTAATAGGGGTTAAAACAGTTTTGAATATCAGTAATTAACCTGCACAGCATAGAGGATTTGCTTTTTCTCAGAAGCCTCACCTCCTGTCCCCAGAATTATGTACATGTCAGAGATAGTTCATGTAACAGATATATATATAGTACCTGTGTGCCAGATAATATTCTAAATGCTCTACAAACATTAAGTTATTTAATCTTTATAGCAACCCTATGAGAAAGGAACTATTTTAGATGAGAAAATTAAGGCAGAAACAAAGTCAAGTGCCCAACATAGCTGGAAAGTTATAGAGCTGGGATCTGAGCCTAGGTTGGCTGACTTTAGAATCTATGCTTTTACTACACTATATTATTAGTAAATGTTAGTACAGAAAGCATTTGCTGAATTTAGTTTTGAATATAAAGTGCAAACTATATTAAATAAACTTGTAGAAATATAAACATATTCCCATTTAGTACATCCTCTAGAAAAAATATTTGTTTGAACAATGAGCTCTGAAATTATTGTTACTCACAAAATCGTTAATTATACTGATAAATTATGGTTGGTAATTTCTATTCTTTGTATATGTAAATATAGAATACAAAAGAGAACATGGGTTCTGAAGCTGAGACAGCCTGGGTTTGAACCTGGCTCTACCATGTACAAGCTGTATAAATCTTGAGCAAATGACTTTGAACTCTCTGCACCTCGGTTTCCTTGGCTGTAAAATGGGAATAGTTGTTCCATCATATAGTTGTGCAAAGATTAATTGAGTTAACATATGAAAGAACTTGGAAAAGTATCGGTTATAGAAAGGACTACATAAAAGTTGGCTGTTATCGTTATTTTTGTCTTTGTTGTTATCCCTTTTATTCATATATAGTGAGATTAAAATGCTCATATATACACAGAGGAATCCAAAAGTTAGTATCGGGCTGGCCAAAAAGTTCGTTCATGTTTTTCATGTTACAGAAAAACCCAAACAAACTTTTTGGCCAGCCCAATAAAATAGGCACTCCCTTTGTTGAGGCTTCCCTTTTCTTCTTCATCTTTCCTCTCTTTATATTCGCCATCTATATTCACATTAGATGTGCTCACTCAGACCAGTGGCTCCAAACACCATCTCTGAGATGACAAATCTCCAGCCTCGACTATTCTCTGAAATCCAAATATGTGTGTGCCACTGCCTACTGGACATGTCCCCTTGTGGGTCTACATCAATGTCTCGGACTAACCATGTCAAAAATTATACTCTTGGTCCTCACCACTCACTTCCTCCACAACAAAGTGCTCCTTCCCCAGTCTTGTCCATCCCAGGATATGGTGCAACCATCTATGCAGTTTCTCTGGCTTAAACTTGGATTCATCTTTCCCTCCCACACATCCAGCGCAGAGGCGAACCACATTAGCACAGTCTCCAAAATCCATCCTGAATCTGACCAGACCTCCTTACTTCTCCACTCCCACCTTAGACCAAGCCCCCATCAAGCTGAGCACCAACCCTGGCAATAGCCCCCTGACCCCATCTCCTTGCTTCTACTCTTGCCCCTTAACAATTTATTCTTCAAACTGCAGGTAGAATAATCTATTACAAATCCAAATAAAATCACATCACTCCCCTGTTTAGAACCCTACAGTGTCTTCATACCACATTCAGAATAAAATTCAATCAGTTTTCCACACCTTACAAGCCCTCCCTATCTGGCCCCTGGCTACCATCTCCTACTCTCCTTCCCGCTCACTGTGCTCCAGACACACACGCTTTCTCGCTGTCCCTTACACATGTCAAGCTCATCCCCAAACCAAGCTTAGGCTGCTGTTCCCTGGACCAAGAATGCTGTCCCCCAGAGAAGATCTAGCCATGGCCCTCTCCCTCTCCTCAGTCAGGACTCTGTTCAAATGTAATCTCATCAGGGAGGCCTCCCTTGACCCATCTAAAATCACACTCACCCACCATCTCCTACCCTTTACCTACTTTATCTTCTTCATAGCATTTATCACTCTGAAATTATATAATTTATTTGCTTGTTTGTATAAATGTTTCCTATTTCTTTTCTTCACTACATGGTAAGCCCTAAGAGGGCAGGGAATTTTTCTTCTTGTTCACTACTGAATGCTTAATGCACAGAAATAAAGGAACCCAAAAAATGAGAATTAAAATACTCATGTGGGGCAGGTAACCATTTGGGAATACCAACAAATTGCCCCTCAGCAACTGATTTATCTCATTGGTGACAGAACTCTTCTACCTGTTTAATTAAGTATGTGGACTATACAGTAAGAATATACTTACTTTCTTATATTTAAAAATTTCTTTACAATATCTATGGCAACACCACTATAAGCACTTAAAAGAGTCACTGGAATTTCTTTTATTTATGAAAATTAAAGCAGTAATAACTCAGTACCTTAAGATTTAATTTAGAACCACACTAGTTCCCTTATCTCTTTACTGACAATGACAGATACATTGACAGGTTTTAAAATAATATGATAAGTACAACGTAATGGAAATTGATCGATTATGACCCAAATAGTGAATGTGCCATCCAATATACACAACATAAAACATGTATTGCTTAAAATCAAGAACTGAATTTTATAAAATTTTCCATTGGTACCAAGTAAAATTTTGACTCCATAAATAAAAGAGCATAACTTCTGGAGCTTAAATGAGTTCTAATTATGCTTATTCTAAAGACTTCCAGAATATAAGTATTTTTTACCAAGGGATTCTATGTAGATTAATTAAGAGCAATAAAGCAGAAAAAGAAGCATCTTAATTTCATTTTAGACTAGCTCACAGAGTTTTCAAACAAATGGGAGAAAAACCTTGCAACATACCCTCTGAAAGACTTGGTTTTGTTTTGTGTTTGGACCGATCTTCGCAAGGGTGAAAGTTCAATTGCTGTAAGACTGCTGGACAGATGACAGAGAAGTCTGAGCTGGTAATCTGCGAAGCATTTGAAAAGCCATGAAGGGAAAAGATCTCTTCCGCAGATAAACACTGAAATAGAAGAAACAAAGTAACCATATATGTGTCAACATAGTAAAAGGCTGCAAGCAAAGATACTATAAAGAGGCACGGACTATTTCCTCTAGACACAGAACACTACCTCTTTTTTTTTTTTAATTTATTTATTTTTGGCTGTGTTGGGTCTTTGTTGCTGTGCACGGGCTTTCTCTAGTTGCGGCGAGTGGGGGCTACTCTTCGGTGTGGTGTGCAGGCTTCTCATTGTGGTGGCTTCTCCTGTTGCAGAGCACAGGCTCTAGGCGTGTGGGCTCAGTAGTTGTGGCATGCGGGCTTCACTAGTTGTGGCTCACAGGCTCTAGAGCACAGGCTCAATAGTTGTGGCGCACAGGCTTAGTTGCTCCGCAGCATGTGGGATCTTCCCAGACCAGGGCTGGAACCCGTGTCCCCTGCATTGGCAGGCGGATTCTTAACCACTGTGCCAACCGGGAAGACCAACACTACCTCTTCTACAAAAAGTCACTATAAAAATGTATCAACACATGAATGGATAAAGAAGATGTGGCACATATATACAATGGAATATTACTCAGCCATAAAAAGGAATGAAACTGAGTTATTTGTAGTGAGGTGGATGGACCTAGAGTCTGTAATACAGAGTGAAGTAAGTCAGGAAGAGAAAAATAAATACAGTATGCTAACGCATATATATGGAATCTAAAAAAAAAAAAAAAGGTTCTGAAGAACCTAGCGGCAGGACAGGAATAAAGATGCAGATGTAGAGAATGGACTTGAGGACACAGGGAGGGGGAAGGGTAAGCTGGGAGGAAGTGAGAGAGTGGCACTGACATATACACACTACCAATGTAAAATAGATAGCTAGTGGGAAGCAGCTGCATAGCACAGGGAGATCAGCTCCGTGCTCTGTGACCACCTAGGAGGGTGGGATAGGGAGGGTTGGAGGGAGACGCAAGAGGAAGGAGATATGAGGATGTATGTGTATGTATAGCTGATTCACTTTGCTATAAAGCAGAAACTAACACACCTTGTAAAGCAATTATACTCCAATAAAAATGTTAAAATACATATATTATCAGTGGACCAACAGCAATTCACACAAAGAGCTTTAAAACAATTCTACATCCTCAATCTCCCATCTCTGTTTTTCCTCAGTTTGAATAGGTATTTTGTGGAGGCTATTGGAGTAGCTCTGTATAGCGTTTCTTGTAGACAAACACACCTGGTTCCCTTACAACTTCATGGTTAAGAAGTTCATCCATCCTGGACTGCAATAGTAACCTCAATACATAAAAGTTGTTTTAAAATATGTCTTTAGAACAAATTGTTGCTTGCTATAATATCTATTATTCTCAATGATGGCGGGTAGCTTTTCTATATTACAATGTTTCTATATTATAATGGTGCTAGGCTGTTTAGAAGTTCATTTAACTGTTAATAAGGAATAGAATCTGCATTAGAAAAAAGTTCTCTGCAGAAATAGCTTTTTAAAAGTACCGTTTTACTCTTGGGCATATTTTAACTGTAAACTTTCTTCTATATACTTGCATTATTAAGAAGACTATAAAAGAAATTAAATGTGTTACTATTGCTAATAAATGTTATAAGAATTATAGAGTATGAAAAATACCCATTCACTCAAAGAAAAAAGTCTATCTTTAATAACTGCAAAGAACGTTTCTTTGTATACTTCAGCCAATATTTAAACCCCACAAAGACCTTAGCTTTGTACTCTGGACTGGATTGTGTCCTCCGCAAATGTATATATTGAAGCACTAACATCCAATGTGATGATATTTGGTTATGGGGCTTTTGGAAGGTAATTAGTGTCAGATAAAGTCATGAGGGCAAGGCCCTGCTCCAACTGGATTAGTGGCTTCATAAGAAGAGACACCTTGTCTTAAGCAGCCATCTGCAATCCAAGGAGACAGCTCTTACCAGACACCAACCCTTCTGGCACCTTGATCTTGGACTTGCAGTCTCCAGTCTGTGAGAAAATAAATTTCTCTTGTTTGAGCCACCCAGGCTACAGTATTTTGTTACGGCAGCCCAAAGTCACTGATACACTATGAACCGTACCAAGAACTCAAAAGTTGTTGTTAACTGTTTCATCATAAAGTGCTATAATTCCCCTCACAACAGAAACAATCAAATTAAAAGTGTAAGTTTTGGTAAAAGATCACTATTGATTATGAAGGAAAGATGAAAAACATCAGATACATCAAATTGTATGGAGTTGTCAAAAGGTAAGAATTCAATTGCCTTAAAGAAAATACACATGTACACACCATTTTTGTAATGTCTAAGAATGTGCCTAAAACTGTTCTTTACTGAACCTAAACTCTCCTTTGGGTTCGTGACAATGATAGCCGTGTGCCATCCCTAGAGTAGGAGACAACACTCAATGCTCTGTTAACAGACTTCCCTAAGACCAAGAATAAGGGATAATGAACCAATGGAGGGAGAAAATAGCTTGATAGCCAACTGGGGGAGAGAAAGTGGGTATAGTTTATTCATTACTGTGAAGACACCCAAGAGCATAAATGCTAGGCTCAAAAATTACAGAGTCCAGGGAATCATCCCCTGGCGGTCCAGTGGTTAGGACTCCACACTTCCACTGCCAAGGGCCCAGGTTCAATCTCTGGTTGGGGAACTAAGATTCCTGCAAGCTGTGCAGCGCTGCCAAAAAAAAAAAAAAAAAAAAAAAAAATTACAGAGTCCGTGTGGCTCGACTGCCCCACTGCATGATTCCAGGAATAAATAGGTGTAGAAGTGAAAATACAAAGCAGCACTGTTTCCCTGCAAGGAAGTTCCTCCAACTCCAAAATAGGAGGAAAAGGGATGCTGCCCATAGATGATTTGCAAAAGTCTTCTCAGAATGAACAATCTAAGACTTCCTAAAACTTGATGACTGTTAAGCAGTTCCTTTTAGACTCTAACTGTGACCCATTAGTGGATCAGAAAATCCACTTACAACATCACAGAGAGCATTTTGTAAGTAAGTAAAAAGCAATATAATAGAAACCACAGAGTGTATCACACATAACAGGAGTAAGTATTGCTTAGTCAAATTTTTGCTTCAGTTACACTTTATACATACCATGCACATGTATACTGGACCACAATATAAAGTTCATTTTTTACTATAAACGGCAGTCAACAGTTTTAAAGTCACTATCCTTAAGGATGCCCAGACTGCCCATTGTACATCATTAAAGACACTGTCCTACATACAGTTAGGGAAAAACAAAAAACAATGCGATCAAGGAATATATACTCAATATTGAAAGATAGCTGAGAGTCTTGATGATCTGTTCAGAAAGAACAAAAAGGTAGAGAGATGACAAAACTATAGGCCTTGCTTTATGAGTTTAGAATGAGGATGGACTACTAATAGTGTGACAAAACTGAATTAATGACAGGCCTGCCTTATTTAAATTAGCGATCTACCTTCAGAAAACAAACAGTGGTTGCCAGAAAGGGGGTTGGGGGGGGCATGAATTAGGTGTAGGGGATTAAGAGGTACAAACCTCCAGTTATGAAATAAATTAGCCATGGAGTTGTAATATACAACTTAAGGAACATGGTCAATAATATTGTAATAACTTTGTGTGGGGACAGATGGTTTACTACTTATCACGGTGATCATTTTATAATGTCTACAAATGTCAAATCACTACATAGGACACCTAAAACTAACATAATATTGTACATCAACTACCTTTTAATTTAAAAAATAAATAAAAATAAAGGAGTGAAGTTATGAGTGAAAATTAATTAACTAATTAGTTTAATTAAATAGCTATCTACCAGCAAGTGGAATGCAAATAGTTTTATACTGCACCCTATTTGGCTTTAAACAATATTGGTTTTTATTACGCTTTGATTTAACAGAGTTGAACCTGATGCAAAGAAAGCAATTGTCTAAGAAAGGGCAGTGCTTCCCAGAGCAGAGACAAACAGGATGAGTGCCCAAGGCCTGAACAGTGAGGACAGGGGAAGGTTAAATGATTAGGGAAAATTCCTCCCTCAACATTTTATACAGTGGAAATCTGCTTATAATAAATGCCAAGGAGTTAGGAAAGATTTGACATTACACAGTGTAGATAATTACACAGGCTATCTACTTGACTAAGCTTTAGTCAGGTTCTTCTAAGTCCTCTAGACTTCGGCCTTGCGTCCATCCTTGTAGGGCTGGCACTGCCCAGTTTTAGCAAGAATCCTGCCAAGTCTGTTTAGAGAAAATCCCCTAGGCTTAATATCTGATATTATCTTAATATCCTCAATATCTGGTCAAATTCTTCATTCCTCACCCTGATATCTGATTACCCTGGCTTCAGCAGGAATCCTGTTAGGTCTATTTAACCAAACTCCCTCCCTACCTCTGATGTTTCCTCTTAGTAATTTCCCATCCACTGACCCCCACTCTGTTCCTTGGCTATACATCCCCACTTGTCCATGATGTATTCAGAACTGAGCCCAGTTCTATACTGAGGTCCCTCTTCCCCTATTGCAATAGTTCTTGAATAAAATCTGTTTTTATTACCTTACTGTCAGACTCTGGTTTTCTTTAACAATACCAAGTATAATAACCATGTAATTATACTACACATCACATAAATTCTTTCCTTCATTCAACAAGTATTTACTGCATCATAAAATTCTGTGTATGACATTGATGGAAGAAGTGGAAGGTGGAGGGTGACAACAAAGAAAGAAATAGTACAAAGATAAATAAGTCGTCATACCTTCCATCAAGAAACCAAAATAATTTCAGCAGAAAGAAATCAGATACACCAGTATCTATAAAACCAGAGAGAAAGTGATAAAGTAATTATAAAGAACTATGAGAGTTCATATAAAGCAGAAATAATATGCAGAGGAAATAGTCAAAAAATTCTAACTTTGAGGTTAGAATTCCAGCAAAGTAGAAAGAGGATATTGCTACTGGTGTGATTAGAGAACCTAGGAAAAGAAAGGCATTTCGGAGGATGGTGGCAAGTTTCATTTTAGACATTTAAAGTTGCAGTGGTGCCTGTGGGACACCGGATGGAAATGATGAGTGAGCTTTCTGAGACAGCTAGAGGCCAGAGAGAAGGATGTGGCTGTCTTCTGTAAGGAGATAGCAGTTAAGTGGGAGTGGAGGAGATCATCAGGAGAGAGAGTATAGAAAGAGGAGAAAGACTTTGGGAATACACGTATAATTTGTGCAAAAGCAGGAAGGGGAGCCAGAAAATAAGACAGAGTGAGATAAGCCCAAAACATAAATAATTAAGGCCAGTGAATGCTTATCATTTTTGCCTGCCTGAGACTCCTTCCCCATCATCCAGTAACAGACCACCTGCCTGTGATGGGAGCCTCCCTCTATGTGATTTAGTTGGGGCTGACCAGGGAACATAGGACCACACTTGTTCACTCTCTGGTGGAGCTATTGAAGAAATCTTCTTCCACTAGGATTGCTAGAAGTCTATGGGCTCCTTAGGCCACTTTTCCACCATGTGAAAGAAGGTGAACTAATAAGCAGAGAAAGGCAGGTATCCAATACCATCACTAATCCCCTGGAGATATCTGTGCCTAAAGCTGCTTCTGCCCCTGGAATCTTCAGTTACCTGAGCCAATGAATTTCCTTTTTGACTTCAGCTAATTTCACTTAAGTTTCTTTTACTTAGAAATGAAAGAATCCTAATTGATATATAAAGTAACTATTTAAAAGACATTTTTAAAGCTAGCAAAGGGATGTTACGTCCAGAACCTGTGTGAAAACAAAAAGATCAGCTTCTCCACCCTTCTTCCTTTTCCCAACACATGGGCTGTCTTCTCTACTTGGCTGTCTAGTCAAATGGCATCCACTAAATAATACAAAGCAATAAGACCATCTGATCCCATACCCATTAAGCCTAGGCCTTCACACTACGCCACAAATGAAATATCATCCCACTCAAAGGTCACCCCAGAGATGGTTTCAGATTCTGTTTTGCACGGACTGTGATTCTGTGGAAGCTGAGCATCTCACCTTCCTAATAAGGCCACTGCTACAGGTGGCTGAGCTCTCAAGGCAGGGAGAGAGAGCTCTCCTGATGCATTTAGACTCAGTGACGATCAAAATTAGAGTGAAATATCAAGTCCTGTCAGTTTTTCTGGGTTGTCAAGTAATTGAGTCACACAAACTTTTTTAAACCCAGTATTCTTGCATTTCAAGCAGAGAAGCCAACATGTTGCTTCATCCTTCTAAGCTACCATCATATAACCATACAACTACGAGGCAAGGAACTGGTCTCAGATTGTTAAGAGTGTATTAGGAAGAGGAAAAGATGAAGATCCAAAATCATTATGTAATGGGAAGGAAACTTCTGGAATCCTTGAGCTCATATCCACCTTAGTATTTACAAATGATAATACTAACAATATAATACTGTATGCCTGGCCCACAGCAGGGCTTAGTAAATACTTGTTGAATGAACAACTTAGTAAATGAATGAATGAACCCCTCACTTGTCTTCACAGTAATTTTTAAAACCAGGTGCAAAACCTGTTTAAGTTCATAGTAGTAACCTAAACAAAATGATATAAAAGCAAAAAAAGTATAAAAGCAAAAGAAGATGAAGTGTACACAAGAATGTTTCAAATATGGCAACTGGACAAATATCCCAAGAGAACAATTTAAGTATTTAAAGTTTAAAAGGGTGGTTTGAGTTTAACAATTGGGAGGCCATTTCTGACCCTGAAACCAGTGAAGTGTCCCATTAACTTTCCCCTTCAGGGGTGACTACACAACGTCAAGGAATTGGTGATTTAAATGCTCCACTCTGGCAACAGGAGCGGCAAAGTGGGAGTGACCGTGGGCATCACTTCCAGGTTTGTTACTGACACAACAATGGAACTACCCAACCGCAGTGACAAGGAACTCGCATACCGCTTCCAAACCGCCTGGCTCTTGCAACACATATATATGTGCTCAATCATCCTCTACCAACTTTCTCTTGAACTTTTTCCCAATTAATTTCCTCTTTAAAGTTTACTCATGATTACTTCACCATGATAAAAGAGTTTTCTAAGGTTTGAGCAAAGAACATTCTAGAAAGATGATCTTCTAAGGTGTAAAAGGTGGCTAATCAGGTGATCCCAGCTCTGTTTCCCCAAGATTTGTTCTTCCATTTTTCCCACAGATTTCCTTACAGTTCTTACTGAAGCCACTATGGTGCAGATGCAGTCCCTCCCACAACGTACACAGGCGTGCACACACACACGTGCTTATACACATTCTCAAAGCTCTTCCTTAAGAGCAGACAAAAAGAGCCTTTCCTGGATATATTATTTAAAGGAGAAAATGATTTATTTTATGATACACTGATAAGGGAAAAAACAGATTATTACAAAACAATATGTATAGAATGATACCACTGTTCTAAATAAGGTTAAATAAAATCTGAAGATACGGTGCAAGAGGGTTCCCTTTTCTCCACACCCTCTCCAGCATTTACTGTTTGTAGATTTTTTGACGATGGCCATTCTGACTGGTGTGAGGTGATATCTCATTGTAGTTTTGATTTGCATCACATTAGTGATGTTGAGCATCCTTTCATGTGTTTGTTGGCAATCTGTATGTCTTCTTTGGAGAAATGTCTATTTAGGTCTTCTGCCCATTTTTGGATTGGGTTGTTTGTTTTTTTCATATTGAGCTGCATGAGCTTCTTGTAAATTTTAGAGATTAATCCTTTGTCAGTTGCTTCATTTGCAAATATTTTCTTAATTGCAGCTCTGTTTACAATAGCCAGGACATGGAAGCAACCTAAGTGTCCATCGACAGATGAATGGATAAAGAAGATGTGGCACATATATACAATGAAATATTACTCAGCCATAAAAAGAAACGAAATTGAATTATCTGTAGTGAGGTGGATGGGCCTAGAGTCTGTCATGCAGAGTGAAGTAAGTCAGAAAGAGAAAAACAAATACAGTATGCTAACACATATATATGGAATCTAAAAAAAAAAAAAAAAAGTTCTGAAGAACTTAGGGGCACAACAGGAATAAAGATGCAGACGTACAGAATGAACTTGAGGACACAGGGAGGGGGAAGGGTAAGCTGGGACGAAGTGAGAGTGTGGCATGGACATATACACACTACCAAATGTAAAACAGATAGCTAGTGGGAAGCAGCCACATAGCACAGGGAGATCAGCTCGGTGCTTTGTGTCCACCTAGAGGGGTGGGATAGGGAGGGTGGGAGGGAGACGCAAGAGGGAGGGGATATGGGGTATATGTATATGGATAACTGATTCACTTTGTTATAAAGCAGAAACTAACACACCATTGTAAAGCAATTATACTCCAATAAAGATGTTAAAAAAAAATCTGGAGATAACATGCTTCAAAATGTTAACAGTGTTTACCTCTGGTGGTGAAATTATGGACGATTTTTTTTGTTTTTTCCTTTCTGCTTCTCTATATTTGCCAAAGTTTTAGACAACATGCATGTATTCCTATTTTAATTAAGAAAATAAAGTTAAATCATGAGGCTTTTCCAATCTTTT
Organism: Mesoplodon densirostris; assembly: GCF_025265405.1. Classification (NCBI taxonomy): domain Eukaryota; kingdom Metazoa; phylum Chordata; class Mammalia; order Artiodactyla; family Ziphiidae; genus Mesoplodon; species Mesoplodon densirostris. Next base: position 223,153,108 of record NC_082661.1, read on the forward strand.
TACAGGTTCCTCCAAACGCAATTAAGACAGGCTGGAATTTTTTTTAATTTTTACTAAAGAAAAAGAAATTTTAAAAGCTGTGATACACTCTTTAAAAGAGGTTTACAACATTTTCTGATGACCACAGCTACTGACAAGGTTCTCAGCCCTGCCCCCCTTCTACGTGCAGTTTCCAAGGCTCTCTCACCCCCAGAAGCCTGGTGTGGTGTCAGAGCACAAATAATGTGGATTTTTGACTTCATGATCCTGACCTGGCTCCAGGGGCTGGGGCCACCCTGCTTTCCATCACCAGCAAGATAGTCCCCTAGGCCTCCTCCCATTTGCTGCCAAGACCAAAAGGTCTTTTGGCCTTGCTCTCACCAAGGGCTCCCCACTAAGTCCCCTGGGAGATAAAGTGTGGAAGGCTTGCCCTTTCTCCAACTCAAGGCTGGGGCAGATGCCACAGAAGTGAGCTCATCCTCAAAGTCATCTAACCTCTGCATACGTGGAATGACCTTGTCCATCACAGACCCAATCATATCACAACCCTTTGGCACAGTGGTTCTCAAAGTGCAGTCCAGGGACCACCCCCCCACCCCCACCCCCACCCCGCCCAGGGGTTACTAAGACCCTGCCAGAGAAAATGCAAGGTCAAAATGATTTTCATAATAATGCTAAAACTGCATTTTCCTTTTTCACTCTCATTCTTTCATGAGTGAACAATGGATATTCCAGAGGCTAAATAACATGTCACAACAGATGGAATACAGAAGCACATATGAGAATTCGCCTATCTTCTACTAAGCCAGACATTAGAGATTTGAAAAAATGTAAGACAATGCCATTCTTCTCACTAATTTTTTGTCATGGTAAATACAGTTATTTTTCATTTAAAAAACAAGGTTAACATGGTATGGCCTTATTACTGTCATTTTTTATAGGTTAAACAAATATTTTAAATTTTTCTTAACATTAATTTCTATAATGGTAGATATCAATAGATATAAACCACATGGACTTTAGTATATTGGGGTCCTCAATAATTTTTAAGAGTACAAAAGGGTCCTGAGACCAACAGGTTTGGCCTAGAGCATAAGAATGACAGATGGGTCCTTACATTTAACTGACAAGTTGGGAACTTCTAACTAACCTTACCCAATACATGTCTCATCTTGTTTATCCTTACTCACCCCACACACCAGACTATTTCTACTGAAATATTGCCATTGTCAATCTTCTGCTCAAACTGGCCCCCAACACACACACCAAAAAAACACTTTCCTTCTGCCAAGAGTCTAAAGACCTAACACTGAAGAATTATCTGTCCCCAACCTTCCTTCCTCCTTTTGCCCTCCACCAAAAGCATCCTTAAACTGTTTTAACCAAGCAGTTCTAATGCCTTCTATTTTACCTTCACTGTGACTTTGCATGCCCCATGAGCCCTACCTAGAATTCTGAGATACCTCCTCTCAAAGTATCCAACTTCTATCTGTCCTATATTTGGCCCCCACTGCCTCTACTTAATATTGCTATGCTCTCCAGATTCCCCGACCCATAGGATTTGCATGTTTAGCACTTACTGTGTGCTTTCTCGTATTAACCATCTGCTCGTGAAAATGGATATCTCTTTAATAAGATCATGAACATCTAGAGAGGAAGGATGTATTATTTCGTATCTTCCTCAACTCCTAGCAAAGCTTCAGACACGTAAGTCATTCAACTTATAACAATCACTAACATGACAGATTAAGGAAAGGGCAGGGAATGAAAGAAGATAAGAAACTAGCACATAGTGACTGAATATAATTCGGAGAAATACAAATTGATAACCTGAGACTTATTTACTAGGAACTCTGAAGAATCAAATTTTCTAGTCACAAGTTGCCTTGCTCATTCTATAAAACTTACCTGGCATCAACTCAGTAGAGCCCTGATACTACAAATAAACTAATACTGACATCAATGTTTCCAAGTTGCCATAAAAATTACAGCTATAGGCTATGGAGAAAATCTGAGTCTAAATTATGACCAAAGAACTCTAAAAATTTCAGAAATTAGAAGGAATAAGAACTTAATTATTTCCTTCTACTGATATGACACACAGGTTCAATTTTAACATACTATTTCTTTTCTACTATTTTTTTATTAATGTGTCTGCATCAAATAAATGGATTGCTGGCTTACTTTGAACTAAATGAGACATCTAGGTTGACTGAAATAATTTTAAAAGTTATATTGGTGTAAAATTTATTGTAAAAGGTTGAAGTTATTCATTCATTTAACAAATACTTCCTGAATACCTACTATATGCTAGACACTATGCTAGTTACAGGAATAAAGAAGGTGACTGAGATAAACCCAGTCCCTAACCTCACAATAGATATCACAGACTAGTACAGGGTCCAGATTTTTTAAAAAAAGTAATTACAGTATGGCCCGGTAGGTGCTAGGGTAGGATCCATGAATGTGAAGAAGACAGAATAACTAACCTACCCTAAAGGAATGGGATTGTCCAAGGATTCCTGGAGAAAACAACATCTAAGATGAGATGTGAAGAAAAAAGGAGAAATAAAGTTGGAGAAATATGGGGGGTAAGGGTAGGTACTGCAGGGCCTTAAATACCAGGCAAGAAGTTTAGATTTTATTCTAACAGTAATTAGAAGCCATTTGAAGATGGTGAAATGATAAGATTCATGTACTTGGGATATAAATCTGGCAGCAATGTGAAAGATAGGACATGGGGCAGCATGGAATGCCATGGGCAGCATAACGCCAGGCCCAAACAGAATGCAAGATCTGTATCTAATTAAATCTCACAACAATCCCACGAAGTAGATAAAATTATCCCCCCTACACTAAAGAGAACACTGGAATTTAGAGATATTAAGTAAGCAGTATTCAAGCTATTGTGACACAACTTATGCGCGTTTGACATGGGAAGTAGAGAGAGAGAGGACTCAAGAATAACATCCCGTTTTTCAGCTTCGTCAGCGGAGTGGATGGTGACACTGATCACTGAGACTGACAAGACAGGATTACAGTAAGTCCTCTACATATGATCCTTCAAGTTGCGAACTTTCAAAGATGCGAACATGCATTCGCATGTCCAATCACATAAGTTAGTTCACATGTCTGGCGTACATGGTCATGTGTGTGCATCCTCTACAAGTGGTTGTGCTTTTGTGTACTTTACTGTACAGTACTGTATAGAGCACAGTAGTACAGTATCCTTATTTCAAGCCCAGGATGTCCAGAAGCAAGCGTAAAAGCAGCAGTGATGTAGCTGGTACTGCTAAGAAGCGCCAAGCAATGACGATGGAAACAAAAGTGAAAATAATTGAGTGGAGCAAGGCTAAAAGATGGTAGATGTTGCTTATTCTAATAACACTGAACTCCCTGCTGTGCAACACAAGGAGCTTACTAATGAAGACCTGCCGGAATTGGAGGCCCAGAGAAAGGACAAAGAGAGATGAGAGGAAGAAGTAAGTGAAGAACCGAAAAGATTCACAACACGGGAAATGGCAAGGGGATTTTCTTTATGTGAGGAGGCACTGTTAGCTTTTGAGGCACAGGATCCAAACTTAGAACGGTGCACGAAGTTTGCAGCAGCCGTTCAAAATGCAATCCAGTGCTACTGTGTCATCAATGACGAGAAAAAAAGAACTACTATCCAGACATCACCGGATCGCTTTTTCAAGAGGGTAGATAGAATTGAATCCAGCAAGGAACCAGAACCTGTGGCCTCAGTGTCAGGCGTGAGTGACATTGCCGCTTGCCCTCTGTCTCCTGTTGCTGACGATCCTTCAGCTCTACCATCTCCCACCTCCTCTCCCTCCTTCAGTCATAACTCTTCTTGCCTGTTCACTGGATGCCAACCCCTGATGCCAGCTGTTGTACTGTACTACTGTATTTTTCAAGGTACTGTAAGATTAAAAATGTTTTCTTTTTTGTGTGTGTTTGTTGGTTTTTTTATGTATTATTTGTGTGAAAAGTATTATAAACCTATTACAGTACCGTACTATATAGCCGATTGTGTTACTTGGGTACCTAGGCTAACTATTGGACTTACGAACAAATTGGACTTACAAACGTGCTCCTGGAACAGTACCCATTTGTATGTAGGGGACTTACTGTACCAGAAGGTGTTGATGCAGAAAGGATGGAGTTGATGAGTTCCAGCTGGGACAGGTTTAGACCTGCTGAGTTGGGGAGGGGAGAGAGTTAGACATCAATCGGCAACCAGGATGTCCATGGTTAAGCCTCAGGAGAGAAATGTGAACCAAGCCAACCTAATCAGAAAGCACCCACACACAGGTGATAACTGCAGCCAGGGGAGTGACTGAGGTTGCACAGAGAGTGTGCAAAATCAAAAGGAAGAGTGCTTAGGGTAGAACCCCAAGGAACACCGATATTTAAAGAATGAGCAAAAGACAGTGAAATTGAAAAGAAGCAGCCAGAGAGGTAAGAAAACCGAACCAAGGTAGACACAGCTGTGGGCAAAGAGAGAATGTGTTTCAAGCAGTATGTGTTCAACTCTGTCAAAATTAACACAGAGGTAAAGCCTGAGAATCTCTCATTGTATTTAGCAATAAGAAGGTCTGCGTGACGTCCTATAGAGCCATTTTAAGGAAGCATTGGGGACAGAGCCATACCGCAATGTGCTGAGGAGTGTCTGGAAGGTGAGAAAATGGAATAGACTTCATACATGTCCACCACCCAGTTATATAAAGAAAGTAAGGCACGAAGACCATGGGATATTCAAGGGATTCATAGCACAGGGGCCACGCTAAGGCAGCACCTGCCTAAAACCAGCACAATGGAGAAGAACTGAGGATTCGAAATAGGCACCTCTGTTCTCCCAGTCAAATTTCGGCACCTGGTGACTTCTGCCAAAGACTTCTTTGTGCCTCAGTTTCTGGGGAAACTGCTATGTCCCGATTCTCTCCCAACACTGTTTGGAGTATCGAATGTCAATGATCAGGAAATAACATTGCAAGGTTGAAAAATAGCTTGGGAAGGAATTAATAGTCTTGTTTTAGAGCTAGACCTGACCATTGCAGAGACACCTCCAGCAGGAAAAATTGTAAAAATAATTGTTTTTTCTTGTGGTACTGAAACAAAAGAAATCTCAGCAGAAAATACCTTCCTGCTTTAAATGATTGTACTGTTCCCAGTGGCTTCAGGAAACTAGCATCACTTCTACTCTGACACCGAGGCACTTGGATGACATATGAGGTGCTAAGATTTTTGGAAAATAAACCAGCCCCTCCGTGGGATGCTATTCTTCGGTATATGTGGAGCAACATATGGAGAGAGAGCCTGGGTTTTGAAGTCTAGTCACTCTGGACTGGAATCCTCACTCCGCCACTTCTGAGCTATGACTCTGAGGGAGGTATTCAACCTCGCTGAGACTGGGTTTCCTCACGGAAATACCTAGAGTACTTACCCTGTGAGATTAAGAGGCTTCACGGGATGGTATATAAGAAGGTACTGGGCACAATGCCTGGCACATGATAAGTACTCCATACATGTTAACTATCACTGCTCTTAGGATAGGACCTGCTCCCTCTGCTGCAGTGAAGGTCCTACCTGAACATTTACTTAAATGGCATTCATCCCAAGATTAGGGGCAGAGCCAGTGTCTAGACATTCTCAACAGATGTGTAGGTGAAGTAACCAAAGAATATACATGAATTCTGAGATCCCTGCTCCTAAAGAAAACTGCAGAGCATCATGATTTGATATTCAAACTCAAGTACCTGGTATCATCAGTAGGGTGCATCCCCTAACAGAAGGGTCCATGTGTTTTCTAGCATATGTGTTCAATATTCATTTAAAGCAGGATCTGTTACCCAACTCAGAATCGTCTTACTGATTTTACCTCTCGTTTGAAGTTTGGACTAACTTCTCTTTCCCTGTCCCTGAAGAGACACATCCCTGACTTATCATAGGCAGACCAAAGTGGCTCCTGTTCTCTTACCTGCTTCCCAACTAATAAGGTCAGCTGAATGTGGAGGACCCTGGATTCTTTTGGCTTGCAAAACCCATACAGAGGTCCTGAGGTAAATCTAAATTTAAAAGCACAATTACATCAATTTCTACAAGTATAACATGGATTTCCAATCATTCACATTTCAGTATTGATGTAAAATTTGGACAAAAATAATAAAACAAAGCCAACTCCTAAATATAGCCTCAGAAGTTACAGAGGTCCTGAGGTAAATCTAAATTTAAAAGCACAATTACATCAATTTCTACAAGTATAATATGGATTTCCAATCATTCACATTTCAGTATTGATGTAAAATTTGGACAAAAATAATAAAACAAAGCCAACTCCTAAATATAGCCTCAGAAGTCCTCTGGGAGGACCTAAGGTTTACATTTTCAGGAGTTCACATTTTTCAGGAGTTTATTACTAGTGTTTGATGAAAGGGAAGGGGCAAATGGTAAAAGCCTTTCTCAAGATGAGAGTCACCACTGAAACTAACACTGAAACCACAGTCACTGGACTGATGTATTTCTCACTGAACTTTTTATTTCATTAATCCTTGCTGTCTTTTTATAGCCCTGCTTTCCTCAAAGTTGAGTAACCCTAAGGTGCTCAGGCCTCCAGTGAACGACAATTTTGTTAAGGGTAGTTAAGCTATTGTTAGGCTATATCAACTAATACAGTATTATAATATAATAACTATGCACTGAGCATATAGTTTGAGCCAGGCATGATGCTAAGTATTTTACATGCATTGTCTTTTGTGTTATTTATTTTTTTAAGTAATACAGGTAATGGGAAAAAACAGATTATTTGTTTGAGTTACTACATGTAATACACATAGTAGTAAATATAGAAGTGCCTAAAATACAGCGATACTCAGTAATTATTAGTATTGTTCTTATATTTTCATTCACAACCATCCTATGAGTAAGGTTCATTTTTTCAATTCACAGATGTGAAAACTGAGGATTAAAGAGATTAATAAGTCATTTGCCTGTGATTCCCAGCTAATAAGTGATTAGAATTTCAGCCCAGGTCTGTTTAAACCCCAAGGACAATTTGTTAACCATTATGTTGTATTCCTACTACAGTTAGAGACCTAAGAAGCCCATTGAATATACCGATGACAAGTGTATTATTTTTGAATACGTTCAAAAATAGAACTAAAACAGAACTAAAGTCTTAGAAGCCTTATCAATGCTCACTTGGTTTTTTTATTTCTCTAACTATTTAGTTAAGTATAAAAAAAGTCAAGGTATTAAATATTTGGACTTCAAAGGCATAATACTACTTTTCAGGTTAACACCTTTGATCTAGATTCACAGATTTTTGTTTTTGTTCTCCTTAACCTTCAGGCCAAGAAAAACAACAGAGGACCTTTGGAAGGAGACAGAAACCAAATTAAACAAGGCTCCATTCTGAAGATTTTCTATGTTCCCACATCCCATCATCACAAAGGTAATTCAGTGATAGTTTCATTTCTTTATAAAATAAACCTCAAGGCTCGGCAAACCCATTTGGCTCCTGAAACAGACAACTGGGAATAGTTTGAGAATAAATTAATTAGTTTCAATTACAAACAGGAATCCTACCATCATCTGAAGCTGGAAATGGGAACACTCTCTGAAAACTACAAGTTTCTTAGGTTGTCTAGAGTTTAGTAACATTCTTTTTTTTTAATAAATTGCATTGTAAATGATCTTCATATTAACTGTGTGCACTTAGTAATATGGACAGTCCCTTGAGGACATGCCACTCTGAATCCAAATAGCTGGCAAACTCTTGTTACCAATCACATCAGGCTACCCTCATTATGGAGTTGCTTTTCTTTTCCCTGAGGAATGCCATTCCTTCTCAACTTTAGGCCTGTTTTCCATGCCTATTTATATTCCTATTTTCCTCCCCCGACCTCTACTACCACCAAAAGAAATTTAACATAGAGGTTTCAAGTGTATATTGAATTTAAAGAAAAAACTCTTAAACTGCAGTCATAGTTGAGAAGCAATGGGTTTTTATGATGGGGAAATGAAGTCCCTGACCATCAACATCTCCCAGTGTGGGCATCACCTGGAAACAGAGAGATGGTGTGAACCATGGAAAGCATAGAAGCTGAAAATCTCCCACCCAGCTACTCTACTTTGAATATCTCTAGAGAGAAATAAAGATCTATCTCAATTAAGGGGAAAAGTTTATCACTCCCTCTCCTGGTAACTGTGTGAGAGCTCAACTCCCATCTAGCAGCAATGAGATTCTAAGAGTTAGTAATTCTGTTAGTTAGTACCTCTGTGAGGGTTAGTAATTCTGTTAAAGTAATCTGCTCACCTACTCTTCCCTCCTTGCTTCAACTCATTCCCTAGCACTGATGCACAGTCCTCTTTCTCCAGTGTAGTGCAGTCAGCAATGCAGCTGCTTCACAGGCATGAAAAAGGAGGACTTACAGGATTAAGAGGAACAAACTATTATGTATAAAATAAGTCACAAGGATGTATTGTACAGCACAGGAAATACAGTCAATATTCTATAATAACTATAAATGGAGTATAATCTTTAAAAGTTGTGAATCACTGTATTGTACACCTGTAACTTATATAATACTGCACATCAAATATACGTCAATTAAAAAAGAAAAAACACGTAAAAAAAAAAAAAAAAGGATTATCTGCCAGATTATCTGCCAGAGAGAAGATGGCACAATTTTTTTTTAAAAAAAGGAGGACTTACATTCTAAACTGCCTGAAGAGAGAGTGAATTCATTGGCAGAATTCTTCTAGAGTAAAAGTGAGAACAGGACTGAAAAATTTAACACTAGACATGGGTGTTTCTCCCATTACCTGCAGTCTATCCATAGAAGAAAGAAGAAGCTGATTAATATGCCTTTCTCCAGGAAAACTTGTGAAACTCAGAATTAGGAAAACTATTGTTGCCAAAATATTTTCTCCAAGAAAAATTCATTATATAAGAAAGAATTAAAGAAATTTTCATTCTATAAAAGAGAATTCATGTAACCCACAAGAAAATCCATCTTGTGATTAATAGCACAGACACATTTGGCACAAGCAGATGTTCATCCAGTAAGTATTTTAAAAACTAAAACAAACAAGCAGAATCCTCCAGAATGAGAATTGACTGACTTGTAACTCCTCCACAAGGTGTTTCCCAGAAGCCTCCCACAGAACATGGCTCCCAAAAGTATTTGTTTGGCAATTAATCGCACACAGCCTAGTGATACGTCTTGCAATATTTCTTTCAGTGATTACTTAACTACTGCAGTTTTGCCTTGCATACTTTTCACAAGTTTCCACCTTATTTCTTAATTAGATTATAAGCTCTCTGAGGACAAGGACCTGTTATCGTCATTGTAGTTTCTGTAGTCTTAATACTGTTCGCTTAACATGACTAAGCAATGGAGCTACAAAAGCGATTGATGATTTGTAACATCTACCCATAGATCAAAATCTGAGATTAACAGTTGCCCTGGCTAGGGAGAGTATGATTGTCTAAACTATAATTCAAAAAATCCACTATAGGATTTAGGATTGCCTGAGGTTTTACCACTTACTGTGTGATTTTGGTCAAGTACTGAATCTCTCAGCATCACATATTTCTCATGTGTAAAATTAAGTTAATAATGGTATCTGCATCACAGGATTGTTGTGATTTTGAAATGCGTTAATACAGATAAAGTGGTTAAGAGTTATGTCGCACAGGAAAAAACCAATAAATCCTAGATATAATTATTTATGTTATGTACAAAAGGGTCCATGTGACTCCTAGGGTAGTGGGTAAAGATGCAAGTTTGGGAGTTAGAGACGGAAAGAATGAAGGGTATTTGCTCATATGGATCCCAATCACCCCTGGCACGAAAGCAAACTAAGCTCTGACATCACAGTCAAATGAATTAGGAGTGTCTCTCATTTTCCTAAAACCTTTTGGAAACAATGATCACACTGTACACAGTCAACTTAAATGTGAGTGATAAAATATATCAAAATAGATCCATTGTCTTGAAGGAAAAGCCACCGGAGACCTAAGCACAACCTGGCCCTTCGGTCCAGCCCTTCCTGTCAGGTTCTCACCTGAACAAGCAGGTTGGAAGGCATTCCCAGAAGATTTACCCGCCCATTTCTCAGAATATAAAGGAAAAAAAAAAAAAAAGAAGAAGGAGAGAGATGCTCTCTCTCTCCTCCATCCATGATCAGTGCTTCCCAGAACCTCCCTCATCTAATGCACCATTAACCCCCAGCCCAAGAAAAAGTACACTAAGCAACAACAAGCTATGCATACAACATGTATGTAATGACCACACAAACTTCTGTTTGCTATAGACCGCTAGCCTGGCCATCCATTGAAATAAGCCAAGAGTTACCTCACTGCCGCTGCCTCTGGCATCCTTGGGCCATAAACTAATGAAAGGAAAGATCTAACAATAGTTAAATGACTGACTGCTACAGGCAAAAGACTGAAGTAGAAAATATCTACCTTTGGGGCTGTTGCCTACTCTTCAGCCACGGCTGCTCTTCCAGAAGAAGGCAGAGCTTTTATGTACCTCCTGACGGCCTCCAGGATCAAGCAATCATTACATCTCCTACAAACCACTGCAGTTTCCTCCTCAGCTCCTGTCTCGACCCACTCTGACACATTCCACACTCTCATGCAGGTGAATTTTCCAAAAACACAAGTCTGATTCCATTCCACTTTCTCTGAAATTCTTTAATCAGACATATCGTTCTATCGTGTATTATAGTTACGTGTGCACAGGTCATACGTCTACCTATTAACTGTAAAGTCATGTGAGGGCTCAAATTGCCTTACTCATATTAAACCATCTTCACTCATTCATTCAAAAATATATATAATGAATACATGTTATATACCAGGCACTACACTAGCCCCTAGAGAGATGAGTCAGATCAGTCCCTTCAATCTGTTCAAAATCATATGGGTGTGTGTGTTGGGGTTGAGAAGAAGCCATATAAACAGAAATTTATAATACGTATAAAATTATGTCCATATTATAATTGCAATATATAATATGTTATGATTTCACAGGCACCAATTAGTATAGGGTCATATAAAAAGGGGCTCCTACTAAACCCCTGAGCAGGCTAAGAAAGGCTTCTTGGAAGAAGTAATGTCTAAACTGATACCTAAAACATAAGCACACATATATGGCAAACCAGGAACTACCGGCAGTCCATGAAGACTGGAATAACAGCAAAGAATAAAGCTTGAGAAATATACAGGAACCAGATCATAAAAAGGCTTAAGCCACATTAAAGTGTTTAAAGTTTATCTTGAAGGCATTTAGTTGTTTTAATAAAATGAGCAATATGATTAGATTTGTACTTTTAAGGGGCCACTCTAATCAGAGTATCGTAGTTATTTGAAATATTTGTTGAACACATGAATCACATGTCGTTAGCATAATAAAATAAAAATCACATGTCGTTAGCATAATAAAAAATTTCAAGAATTCAAAAAGACAGCAAATCAGTGGTGGTTGTGATGCCCCAGAAAGGTTTTATGGAGTTTAGCTGGGTTTTTTCAAATTTAAGATTTTGATAGGGCAATTCAAGGAAAAAAAGGACATTGCAGTTGGAAACAGGAAGGGTGCAAGGAAGATAATGAGGTAGAAAAGTGGTTGAGTAGAAGTATAAGTGATTTCTTTCATAGAAGAATGAATAATTTAATTTAGTGAGTGCTAGGTCTGGGCAGGCAGGTTAACGTCTCAGGGTCAACCTTGCGGTGCAGAGCCTTAAATGCCAGGCTTCAGATTTAGACCTCACCAGCCAAGAGACAGTTCATGGCGGAGATCTGAAAAAAGAGAGGCATACTCCAAGTATTGCTTTAGGAAGATTGAAGGTGAATTGAAAGGGATGTAAAAGCAAGGTTCAGGCAACCTCTGAAAGAAAAAAAGAAGATGCGCTGCAGGATAGGTATCAAATGAAAAAATAAAGTTAAGGAGAGAGAAGCAAAAGTCTAAGGTTGAGTGATGGTGGGAAACAAAGGTTGCCTCGCATGCCAACCTGCCACACCCACACCCACATCTCCATCACCCCCACTAAGCCTCCTCAGGAGACTGAGTTATTTAAATGGAGGCATTTCCTGCAGCTTAGTGTGATAATTTAGAGGTGAGGTGTTCTGAAGGAGAAATGAAGAGAAAAGACCACTTGGAGAATGAGAAAGGAACATCTGAACAAACAAAAGGTGGCACTGAGCCCATTCTTAAATCCCCTAAATTAATCACCCAGGGTATTCACTCAGCTGGGGCTTCCCTTTGTATTTTAGAAACTCCCTGAGATAGAGCAGACTTCCACTCAGTCATGGGCCCCACAGACCCCTTTAGATAAAAGAACTCCCTCCTCTCACTTGTTTGGGTTGCTTCTTCTACCTGTTCTTTGTACCCTCAGAAACCATAAGAAGCAAAACAGTAAACTCAATTATTCTATTGTTTCCAGTTTGAACTCAGGTCACTTTGATATCCCAAAGCAACAAGTTCTTTTAATAGTACTTAAGGACACTGAAAAAAATATTAGAAGACCTTCCAAAATTGTCTAAATTTTTAGTACAGTAGTCCTATTACATGGGAAAAGCTGACCTAAGCCCTCATCCAAAGGAACGATGTCTTCTGTAAACAGACCTCATAGAAGATTCAATAAATCCCTGGCCCAAAGAAATTAATTCTATCTTTTCAACCTTCTTCAAAGTCAGAAAATCAAGCTTTTCACACATATTATTATTCTACTTTGCTGCAGGTAAGGAAACTAAAATTGCATTCTTTAAGGTATGGAGATATTAACAGCCCTAAATTTTCCTCCAAACTGGATGACTTCCTACTGGAGCAGACATAAATGTCAGCAAATTAATAGATTCTTCTGGAATGGCATTTCATTCGACATCATTTAACTGATGATTGGTGTTTTCATTAGGACTTTTTAGAACATCCAACAGATGTTCGCTAGGTCTGATTAAGTGATAAGTTTTCCACGGCTTCCCTTTATTTCCAAAGTAACTATGGGCTTCTTCCCATCTCTTTTTGATGCCCACAGAGGCCATAATCAGGGTAGTTAAATATGCAAACAGAAGAATGAGAAACAAGGTGTCAACATACTTATAATTTACCTATTGAGGTGTCCTACTTACTCATAAACTGGGACTCATACTGCTAATAAACTTAAGCAATTTTCCTAAATTATTTAGGTATATTTTCCGGTGTCTTTGCCAAGGCGTGGCTCAGCGGTCTTTTGTTCCTTTATAAGTCATCGACACCTCCAGACATTGCGTGGCTCAGAGGTCTTTTGTCCCTTTATAATTCATCAGCACCTCCAGACATTGCAAGATAAGGAGATAATTTAAGTCAAAACAATGTGTGGGCTACAGATACGCAGCTGCAAGTCAAGTCCTCAAGCTTCTTTCTAAGCATTTGACCGCCCCTACTCCTACCTAGAAATGCTTTAGTCAGGTCAGCTGTTTCCCCCACTTGAAGAGACTGCAACTAGACAGAAAATACTTAGGAAGTTGTTTGCTTTATTTTCTAAAATATCAGTATAACATGGGGTCATTTCAGTTTTTCCAATGTGTCATTTCTTAGACATTGAACCAACTGTAATGCCATGCCAGAACTCGATCTATAGATGTTTACTAAGGAACATGCATAAGAGGACCACAAAACCCTTCTAGATCAAAGGGAGGTCACTTTGATCCCTCATGGCATCAGAGCCTTATACTTCTTGAACACTGCATGTTTTAAATGAGGTAAGATATTTCTAACAAAAAGAAATATGCCAGGGCTTCCCTGGTGGCGCAGTGGTTGAGAGTCCGCCTGCCGATGCAGGGGATGCGGGTTCGTGCCCCGGTCCGGGAAGATCCCACATGCCGCGGAGCGGCTGGGCCCGTGAGCCATGCCCGCTGAGCCTGCGCGTCCGGAGCCTGTGCTCCGCAACCGGAGAGGCCACAACAGTGAGAGGCCCGCGTACCGCAAAAAAAAAAAAAAAAAAAAAGCCAAACTATAATGTTATTAGCAAGGAATTTATCTGATTAAAGTTTCCCTAACTATAATCTACGGTCAAATACATCGGGAAATGCTAGATTTCCAAGAGTGGAGTATAGTATGCAACATTTCCCAAGCATCTTGGACCACAAAAACCTTTTGTAACACAAACTAATATCACGCAGAAGTGACAAACAATACGGAAAATACTGAACACTGCCATTCATCATCAGTTGTCACTGGAACCAGAGCAGAAGGAAAAAAAAATCAAAGCACTGAGTAAACAGAGTTTTTAAAAGTAGAGAGAAGTTTGGGGGAGGATGCCCAAAGCACACTTCGCTTACTTCACAATTTTAAGAAATAATCATAGAATATTTATGACGGAAATAACGAAGAATCTATAATATCATCCTTTTTGAAGTTTACCAGCAGGTATGGTCTTAATTGCTCCTAGGTAACTCATGGTGACCCTTAAATTTTAGGAATTACCAAATGCCTGTATAATACTGTGAATATGTCCTAAGATAGGTTTGTTTGTTCGTTTTTGAATGAATGAATGAACATTCGAATCAAACCCTTGACCTGACAGATGACTAAAAACTATGGCTTTAAACCCAGTTCGACCCACCGACTGAATGCTTGATCTTGGTCTCAGGGTCCCCCCCACCTCGGCCTCCCTATCTCTATATAGTAGGCCCTTCAGCCCCAAATGCCTCGGATAACGTACACCGGAAAGACAGAACTACATTACATCTCGACAGCAGTCGTTACCCACCGAGCTACTGTTAACGAGGGTGGCCTGTGAGCCAGTGTCTCTGCCGGGAAGACTTCAGGACGCCATTCCTATCTTAAACGCATCTCCTAAGATGCTTCCCGCTCTCATCTACTTCATAAACTTTTGCATAAAATCTTACAACCACAAGCGTCTGAAGACTCAGTTCATCGGGCGTAAAACTGCAATTTCTGGCTCCCTCGTCACCGCCAGCACTTTAACCCCGGCCAGAAAGCCAGGTCTAGTGAAAAGCAGGACCCGCCTCACACTGGAGAAACGTAACGAAATTCTTTCTCCAGCACTTTCCCCCATTAAACAGCGTTCCTGGGCAAATGGACGTCTCCGGACACCCCGGCGGGGAAGAGCGGCCGGGCCCGCGCCCTACCTGGTTGAAGTGCAGCTGCCCGGGCTCGGGGTCGCCCTCCACAGGGGCGGCTCCCAGCTGCTCCAACAAGCGCCCGAGCTGCGCCGCCGACAGGCTCAGGTTCGCGCCGAACACGCTCAGCACATCCTCGCTGAAGGCGAGCGCGGGCCCCGCCGCCTCCCCTCCGAGGCCGGCGGCCGCCAGGAGCAAGAGCCCAGCCACCGCCCGGCCCGGGGCCATCCTGGCCGCGGCTGCCCCTCGCAGGCCCGAAACGGACTGGAGTGCACAGGGAAGCGCCGGGCGCCCCCGCGTCGGTGCCCAAGGGCGCGGGTCAGGCGTCGGCGCCGGTCCGAGTCAGCGGTGGCGCGGGGCGCCCTTGGTCCTCCGCCGCCTTCGAAAGAGCAGCAGCCCGCGACCTGCCGGGCATTGAAGTGGCGGTGCCGCCGGGGGTGGGGAGCGATAGACAGAGCGGGCCCCCGGGCCTCCTGGAGAGCCTGAGATAAAGAGGACAAAGGGGGACAGAGATAAAGGCCACCCGGCTACCGCCGGCCGGCCCCGGGAGCACTGCGAGGCCGGAGCCCTCGAACGCCCGGCCGGGCGTGGGGCCAACTGCCCCGGAGCCGGGTTTGCAAACGTCCCAGGATTAGCGTGCGTTGTGATGACACATGCCCTTTCCGGATAGAAAGCCCTACACCGCGCCACTTCTTAGGAAGAACTAAAAGCACATGGGCTGCAGAACCCCACCTCCTCTTCTTTATTTCTGCTTAATTCCCTCACAGCAAACTTAGAAGGGGTGAGACGTGCAGCCCCCAGGAAGCTGCAGGAAATGGCCCCTCCGGTGTCCTGGGGTTTGAGCGTCTAAACGGGACCCGCCCTCTCCCAGATCTCTTCTCTGCAATCGCCAGCTAGTAGGTTAACTAGCCTGCTAAGCTCTCACCTCGTCTGTTTGTTTCTCCGTCTGTCTGTTTATGTCCACGTGACTCTCTCTCTCTCTCTCTCTCTCTCTCTCTCTCTCTCTCTCTCTCTCTCTCTCTCTCTCTCTCCTCTCTCTCTCTCTCTCTCTCTCTCTCTCTCTCTCTCTCTCTCTCTCTCTCTGCCTCTCTCTCCCTCTCTCCCTCTCTCTCTCCCCTCTCTCTCAACACTATCCCAGGCAACTCCGAGATCCTGCCCTGCGCTCTTTACTGATAACTGGAGGAGTGGGCCCTGTCCCCGCCTCCCTGCAGCACGTGGTGACACATTCCCCAGCCTGAACTCCCGCGCGCGTCCACGCCGGGGCGCACAGCCGCTGGCCTTCCCTCCTGGCTGCCGTGGCGCACTCCCACCCTCGGCAGAGCCGGCTCCCCGCTGTCCCCCCTGAGGGTTACCTGAACGCCACCTCCTGGTCCGTATTCCTAGCCTCCTTTCTGGTCTCGCTGGTCTCTTTGTTAGCTTGTTGAAACCAACTTCCTGGAATAGAGTCTGGAACCCTTTGCATTGTCTAAGAGATTAGCAGGAATTGGTTTTTTGTCTAACTTAACATCAGGAGAAAAAGGAAACCAAATCTGGAGCGGTGGTGGCGAGCTCTCCGAGCCGGCACTGCTCAAGCCGGCCCTTCCTGACGCCGCAAGGGATATCCGCAGATCAGAATGAATGTTTGTTTGTTCAGATGAGGGTTCAAGAAAAGCTGACTTAGGTGTGAGGTCAACAAGCTTGCGCAAAGTGAATGCGGTGTTTGAGGGCAAAGGTTGTGTCTAGTGGCTACAACTGTCCAGAAATAAAGTGAAACCACGAATCACTGTTACATGGCTAAGGACAATAAAAGGAACTCAAAGCGTTGTTCTTGTCTGTCATGGGGTGAGGGCAGAGCCTCCTAAAATAGCACATTTTAAAAGAGGCACTTAGTCCAGACAAAGGGCAGAGGAAAGAATCTCATTTCCATGAGGAACTTAGATGATGGAAGAAAGAGATAGGGAGAGAAAATTCCAGAAGGATGAACATCCAGGGGGACATAACTGCAGGGCTGTCATATGGAGAGGCTTTAACTGTGTTCTAACTACAGAGGGTAGAAGGCAGCAGTAACAGGGTAAACTTACCAAGAGGAAAGTTTCTGCAGAAAATAAGGCACAACTTCTTTGGGAGGGAGTGATTTCCCCATGACTGAAAGTGATTCAAACTCAGGGGTATGTAGGATTCCTGCCTTGGAGGGAGATCAACGAAAGAAACTTGATGGTGTGTCCTTTCCAACTATAAAATCTGTGTATTCGTTGATACTAATTTACAGAATTACACTGGTGCAAAAAGGGCAAATATTTCACCCAAGGGCCAGAAATAAGTTCATGTCACACTTAAGCTCTTAAGTTACACAACTGATGGGGACACTTCAAGATTTTTCTTGGATCCTTAAATATAGTTTGTTGCCTATTTTTCCTTTGACCCCAGCAACTCAAGGTGATCTTGGAAATCAATGAACGCTCTAGATGGTTCACCTACACCCAACAAGCTATTCTTTCCCAGGTTGAACCGCAAGATTGATAAGATGTTGGACTTTCCACAAATGTAAATGGGTTTCAAATAATACAAATTTTATATTGTGGATTTTCAAAATAAAATTTTATTTATCAGCCATTTGTGTCTATATATATACATTTTGCCAGTCCATCAACCCCACAAGATGATAAATGGTAAAATAAATAATAATCTTCTTGCTTGGCATCTTTACCAAAAACAGTTAACATAATGTAAGCATGCAATTAAAAGAGAGTATTCAGAAAATTACAAGTTACTAACTACCAAATTGGTGAGGCTAATTTCTCCTACTCTAGTGAGATATAATCACCAAACTACTACTTAGATAATGTTTTAGGGCCCAAAAAATATAGCATTCTACTACCAGCAATATCATTACTGAAGAAAAGGACTTTCAATTAAAAACATAAGGTGTAATGTAAAAACTAATTTTTCTCAGAAATTTGCCTTAAAGGTCAACTAATTTTAAATGATCATAATGAAGGGAGAGTGCCAAGAACACTGGCCAGGATGTAGAAACATGTCCTTTTCCTTTCTGACTATGTCACCTGGGAAACCTGGGAAAGCCATTTGACCTAAACAAGACTCAATTCCCTCATCTATGAAACAAAAAAATTGGGATAGAAGCACAAATATTCATTCCAGCCTTTTCATTTCTAACTGTCTAATTTAGAAGTCATCTATCAGAACAAAACATGAAACACCTAGAAGATAAATAAAAGTTCAATTCTCCACTTGAAAGGGCATTTAACATCAAATCTTATTTTTCTAATCTCTTTCAAATTTTTCTAAGCAAATTGTACTATTGTCTATTACAAATAAGGAACAAATTGGCCACTTTTAAACTTTTCCATGCATCCATTTTCCTCTGGAAGGACTAAAAAGTAAACCTAGGAAATGGTATGTCTTTTCCTTTCTTCCCCTTCCTTTCTCTTTCTCTCTCTCCCAGTCCTAAAGC
Organism: Mesoplodon densirostris; assembly: GCF_025265405.1. Lineage (NCBI taxonomy): Eukaryota > Metazoa > Chordata > Mammalia > Artiodactyla > Ziphiidae > Mesoplodon > Mesoplodon densirostris. The sequence continues at coordinate 223,171,671 of NC_082661.1, forward strand.
CATCAGGGGGAAGCATAGCATAATAAATAGTATCTGTGTGGTGGGCAGTCACAGTGGCCCAAAGAAGGGTGTTGGAACCTGAACAAGGGAAGAAGGGTATCCAAGTAGGAGGGAAACTTAGCGTGAGCTGTTAGAGCCCAAGCAGGGTGATGAAGGTGTCAAGATTGGGGGAGGAAACTTTGGAAATCAGAGGATGCATCCCTCATGAGGTAAGAGTGTATTCGTGCACCCTAGCACAGAATGTCAGCACCCAAGTATGAGGAGTGAAGCTTCCTTCCCGGTACAGTTTGTCAGAGCCCAAGCTGGGCTACACAAAGCAGTGCCCTGATGTGGGGTGTCAGGAGTCAGAGCAAGGATTGGAGGGCATCCTTGGCTCAGAGGAGAGCAAGAGAAGCAGCCGATTGTGAAGTCAGAGGCTGGATGGGTGAGGAGGGCCTCGGTGCTTGACTGTGGCCCTGCACAGAATGTCCGAGATGGACAGGGTGAGGGGGCAGACCCTGCCAAGCAGCAACACGAGGTACCAGGGTCTGTGCAGTGAGGAGGGCAGCCTGACATGGGGTGTGTGCTAGTGTGATTTATAATAAGAAAAAGACATTTGGTCTTCATCTCTGTTTCTGGCACAGAGCTCCTAAAACCCTTGGAATTACCTAAGTGTTAAAGGTGACTTTTGGGCCCCCACCTAAGGATGGGGCTGGTTGCCAAGGAAACCAACCATGTGATAAGAAGTTTCAAACTTTCAATCCCACCCTCTTGACCTCTGGGGAGAGGAGAGCAGCTGGAGGTTGAATCAATCACTAATAGTCAATGGTTTAATCAATCATGCCTATGTGATGAAGCCTTCATAAAAACCCAAAAGGACTGGGTTGGGAGAGAGTACAGGTTGGTGAACATGTGGAGATTCATGGAGAGTCATGTGTTTAGAGAGGAAAGAAGCTCCACCCCCTTTCCCCAAACCTTACCCCTTGCATCTCTTCCATCTGACTATTCCTGAGTTATTTTTTATAATAAACTGGGGATGGAGTAAGTAAAACTTTTCTCTTGAGTTCTGTGAGTCACTGGAATCTCAGATCTGTAGCCAGTTTATGAGAAGCACGAGTGGCAACCTGGACTTTGTGACTGACATGGGTGGGGGGACCGTCTTGTAGGAATGAGCCCTTAAACTGTGAGCTCTGACTCATCTCCAGGTAGACAGTGTTAGCACTGGGTTGAACTGTAGGACACCCAGCTGGTGTCTGAGAATGGCTTGAGTGTGTGTGGAAACCCATCCCCCAAACTGAAATTTGGAATTTCAGAATTATAGAAGGAGGACCCAAGGAGGAGAAGGAGGGAGTCAGGAGGGAAGGAGATGGCATCAGAAATAGAAGATTAGTCATGTATAAAGGGATCCATTAAATAAGTAAATATATTAAAGATAATAGGAGCCAGTTTTTTCACTGTCAGAGAAGGGAGTTGCAAACATCAAGAGGGAGAAAACTAGAATGAGCCCATGATTAGGTGTTGGAGATACCAGTGTTAGTTCATGGTTTTCAGTATATAAACAAATGAAAATTGATATTGCTGTAAATAACCCCTAGCTCTGTCCACCAGGAAGGGCTGGAAATGGTGATGCCCTAAGAGCAATAAGCATATCCAAGGCCCTGAGCTTGGCTTCTAAGAACTATTCTCCACTAGTAGGGAATCAGAGCTCCTTAGAAAAAGGGTTGATTCCAGGACTGAGAAGGCCAAGACCAAGATGAACCTGGAATCTCTTGCTGTGCCTAAAAACAAGGAAGTGGTCAAAAAATGTAGGAAATACATGTAAAGTATTCCAAGATAATGGAGCATCAGAGCAGCAACTTACACTCAAATGGTTTGCAGGGGAAAGGTCTTTGTACTGTGCTTGCAATTCTTCTGTAAGCTTGTAATTGCATCAAATCTTTAAAAATAAAATATTGAGTATGAATAAGGAAAGGAGAATGTGCCTGCAACAAATTACACAGAAATTAATACTAAAATTTTGCTAAAATCCCAACTTGATAATATTCCGTAAAATTAATTGACTCATTCAAGACATATTTTTGGCACCCGCATCATAGTCCATAATGTCCGGGAAAACAAAAATGAAAACATGCATTTTGTTTTACCTTTAAGAAGCCTGTAGTTAAAGTTAGACACAAGGGAGATGGTTGCTATTACGGAGATTTTAAAGGTTGCAGTGGAGAGAGATTGGAGACCTTATGTCTGCAGAAGATGCTGAGCAAATAATTCACAGAGCAATAACCCTTGAGCTTGAAAGACACGTAGAAGTTTGACAGAAAGACAGGAGAAAGCACATTCCAGGACAAAGGAGTGCAAAGTAAAAAGCCCTGGGAGACCTGAAAAAGCAAGGAGAGCTACAAAGGGTCTTTGGAACTGCAGAGTCTGGAGCAGGAACACAAATTTCCAATGGGTCAAAGAGATCTTCCTCTAGTGATGCTCCAAAACATTCCTTCTGATTATCTGTGGTAAAATTCTCCGCAGCGAATTTAAATTTCCTTTTTCCCCGTATTACAAGTATCAAATAATATTCATTCATTATTATTACAAACATGCCACACATAAAATTCTCAAATGGGAGCAAGATAATGACTCCATCCAGATTGTATGACTCTTCAGCCACCAATGCTACAAACAACGTAGGTAGGAATCAGATTTCTTCAAGTCCCCTCTGAATTTAACTCTTAGTCTATAAACTGTGGATTAGAGTCATATCTGTTCAATCTATGTCACTGTATAACTGTGAAAATCAGATATGGTAAGGTGTGTGAAAACTCTTTATAAACTGTAAAACAGAATGTCGGTATTATTATAAGCTTTTTAAAATGGTAAGGTAATGTGACCTGTGTAATCAGCCTAGTGAACTGCTTTTGGAAAATGGACAAAAACAACACAGACCCTTGGAACAAAGACTACTTTATATCTAATTAAATTCTTGAGGTTTTTTTCCAGGAAATTAAAGTGCTAATCAGAAATGGAAAGAACCATAGATATCATTGACGCTAATCTGGTCGTTTTTGAGTGAGGAAAGGAAAACTCAGGAGCGTTGAGTGACGTGGTTCAGTAACGCTGGGCCTAAATCTGCCTGTTTCCATTTTACCACCAAAAGTAAACACCTGTCAGTGTTTGGAGAGCATTACACATGTGACTTTAATTTGATTGAGTAAATGAAACTGAAACTTATATCAGCCTATGTTCTTCCTGGCTCTTCTTCCTCCTAATGGACCAATATCCCTGCTATTGGTCTTTGGTTCCCATTCAGCTCAGCTCACTCACCAGGACCTCACCATGTTTTCTGTGCTTTATAATACCTATAATACCATACAATGTTTTAAAGATATTCTTAGAATTTTGGGAAAACGTATATGCACGCTCACAGAAAGATGTTGAATAAATTAATGAAAAAAGTAGAAGCAGAATATGTTGTAAAACAATATAAACAACGTGTGTGTGTGTGTGTGTGTGTGTTTGTACTTACAATATCAAATGTCTGGGGGTTTATGCACCAAGCTGTTTACAACGTCTTCCTCCTAAAGGGTAGGTTTGGGGAGCAGGGATTCCGAGGGAAAAATAGTACCTTTCTGTGGAGGGAAAAATGAGGAAAATGTATCTTCTTTATACACGTCTATGGAGCTTGAATTTCTCAAAAGGTGTGGCTTACTTTAAAAGAATAAAAAAATGCCGAGGGCTTCCCTGGTGGCGCAGTGGTTGAGAGTCCGCCTGCCGATGCAGGGGATACGGGTTCGTGCCCCGGTCCGGGAGGATCCCACATGCCGCGGAGCGGCTGGGCCCGTGAGCCATGGCCACTGAGCCTACGCGTCCGGAGACTGTGCTCCGCAACAGGAGAGGCCACAACAGTGAGAGGCCCGCGTACCGCAAAAAAAAAAATGTCGAAATGTAGATGGTGGTAGAACTCTAGGCGGCCTCTAAAGTGGACACTCGAGGCGTTAGAATCAAGGTGCTTCCATGAGCCCAAGGAAGAGAGTCCTGAGCGGCACGGAGATGCCCTGCTGTGGGGTTGACGTGCTTCTTCCTCACAGAAAGCTAACAAAAATAGCATGGGTTTATAAAAATAGCCCTGAAAGGCATCCAACTCCTTTCACTCTGTGAATCCGGAACAGCCTCAAGTCTTTGATGGGGGATGGGGTCAGCTGAACCATAGGCATGAATAATTCTCCTTGGAATGAGGGCTTCCCCTATCTCAACTCTCCCAACACTTGAGGGTCAGAGGCCCAAAGCTGGAGTGAAATGGAGCTGCTAGGAAATTGCATCATGTGAGAACAGTTAAGAATTTTCTTTTCAAGATAAGATCTTAGTACAAAGCCTAGCCTCCGGTAAATTTATGAAATGAAACTGTGATAAGGAACTCTTTTCTCCTCTGACTTCTCAACCTCTTAACACCTGGACCCACATCCTCTTCCCTTGCCTTCCCTTCCTGCAAATCTTTTATTTTCCACTCACATTAAATATCTCCATTCACATTAAAATACAAAAGATTAAGAATTAAAAAGTGAGAACTGACCCAGGCACTATTTGCAATATTTTTATGCCAATGTTATCACTGGCATAAAGCAGTGATAGTTCACAAAGCATTTTTAACTTAAGAGTTTAAATGAGACTATTGGAAGTAAAAAAGCAAACAGAGTGAGTGTTCTCTCTACAGTGCATGTGTGCCGTAAGAGGAGCTTAAATCTACCCAAGAATCCTCTTGCCCGGCTTCACTTCTAGTCTTTTCCCTGAGGCTCATTCATACCACATTCTTGCTGCGGAAGAACTCTCACTATATGAAGCATTCATCTATGACTCCTGTTTGAAAGATGTGTGTGACCTCTAAGTGTGGCACCATAGACTAACCAACCCAAGGTCTGGCAGCGCAGTACTGGGGAAAGAACAGTGGAGTAAGAATCAGAAGACGTGAGTTCTCATTTTAACGGAAACGGTGTGAACAGTTTTGTAGTCTGTGTAGTTTGAGTCCCTTAGCTCTTTGTATACCTCACAGGGTTTTGTTTTTTTTTTTTTTGCGGTACGCGGGCCTCTCACTGCTGTGGCCTCTCCCGTTGCGGAGCACAGGCTCCGGACGCGCAGGCTCAGCGGCCATGGCTCACGGGCCCAGCCACTCCTCGGCATGTGGGATCTTCCCGGACTGGGGCACGAACCCGTGTCCCCTGCATCGGCAGGCGGACTCTCAACCACTGCGCCACCAGGGAAGCCCCCTGAAGAGTTACTTTTAATTGCTGTCCTCACTTACTCCCCCACATTTTCTAACGCACTTATTCTGGTCAGGATCCCCACCTCTTCCACCACTCCTCAAAACCACTTTTGTCAAAGTAACTTATTGTACTTTGTTTTTCTTCAAAACAAATAATATTGTATGTTTATTTCTTAATTTCGCTATTGTCTATCTGCCTCACTGGACTCTAAGTTCCAAAAAGACAGAGAATTGATGTATTTTTTCACTACTATGCTCCAGGCCCTGGCACTCAGTAGGTTCTTAGTGAAATTTTGTAGAACAGTGCAATGCATTTGCTTTTAGATTATTAATTACATGTGATACATAAAATTTCCTCTTGAATTTAAAGCACTCTTTATTTATGGATGCAATAAATTTTGCAAGTATTTTGTAATAACTTTTCAAGAATTTGAAGGTTACTAATAAAAAGGGTTTTTATGTTTTGTAAGCATATGTTACCACTAATATTTTACCCTAAGGTAAACTGTTATGTCTTTATTTTATAACTTCCAAAGCTATTAGCAGATATTAATCTTCATATTCATCCTATGTATTAAGGAAAGGAGTTTTTTTAACTTTTATCTTACATATTTGGAAACTAAATGACTTAAGAATCAAAAGGCCGTGCTGTGACATCTAAGTGGGCAAATGATAAAATGCAAACTTGGATAAAAGTTTTTCACTATCAAATTAGTTTAATTTCCACTAAAATCCCTCATTACTAACCCCACCTTATAATTTCATTGTCATTTAAGATTATTATCCTAAATATATTATAATTATATAAAATTATCATCTTAATTATATTAAATCACAAAAAATAATTTCTTCCTGGATATTAAGGCAATTTATAGATGAGGAATATGAAATCAGAGATTATGCAAATAATTGTGATTAATAAAGATTCCTTGCTCAGTTCAATGCTCTGAAGAGAAGCAGAAGTTTTGCACAATGAACTGAGTTAAAACAGAAAATTAAGGAGCACTGTTAAACATATTCATAAAATGCATTATCTAAAATGTAAACAAGACTATCATCACATTAGCCCATAATTTGACAGTTCACAGTAATCAACCATCTATATCCACATAAACTTGTCTTTCCATTTTTCCACTACCCTCCTTATCAGTAGTAAACAGTAGCTCAACAGCAAGATAAGGCAGCACATTAAACATACTGAAACTTTGCTAACTGCAGACATCAGGGCTACATTGTTTCACTTCCTATCAAGGCCTCCCTAGAAGAAAAGCACTATGTATTTTATTCAAGCTATTTTTTGGAACAGAGTAATATAACAATACCATTTAATCATCCATGTATACACACAATAACAAAAATTCTATGATACTGTGTATCATATTTGTGTTAATGTCATCTTTGACAAAATACATCTACTTTCTGATTTCATGAAGAAAATGGATTCCAGAAATTTCAAGACCGAAAGTGATACTAGATTGAACACCATAAAAATATTTATAAAAATACATTTGCATGCTATTTTATGAAATCTTACTTCAACTCTTTGTTTAACTCAAACTATCTTCTCTCCCCCAAAACTCTGCCTTCATAACCACTCCTTACTTTCCAGTCATTTTTCCCATCACTTACTCCTTCCACCCTGGACAAAGAGAAGAAGTGTCCCTACACTTACCTAAGGCCAGTCCTGTAACTGAGCTATGAATCCTTCTCTCTTCCTCCACCACAGGCATGACTCACCTCTCTCTCTTCCACCTACAGCCCTTTCCTCCCTGGTGGTTCTTCCCAGTAGTAGCACTCAAACCCAGCTACCTACTCCACGCTCCACTGGAGCCACCGCACTGTTTCACTCTTCTTCTCTCAGCCAAAGTTTTGCAACTTCTTTTCAATGATCAACCCACGGTCTCAGTGACCTCCTGGCTTCCCTCCTCTGCTATGTCTCTCAGCAGCCTTTGGCATTGGCTGCCTATTCTCTTCTTCCTGAAACAATCCAGCTCTGTCTTTCATGAAGCCATACTCTCCTGGTTTCCTCCTACTTTTCCAAACTCCTTTTCAGTCTGTTTTGTTAGTGTTAAAGGTGAGTCCTCTTAGTGTTTGTGTTAATCCTGTTAAATGATAGTTTCCCTCCAAACTGTGTTCAAGGCTCTTTTTTTCTCATTCATATTTCTTGAAGAAGCTTATCTGTTCCCCTTGTGTCGATTACTAACTGTTATGGGCTGAACTGTGTCCCATCAAAATCCATATGTTGAAGCCCTAACCCCCAGTACCTCAGAATGAGACTTCATTTGGAGCTAGGGCCTTTAAAGAGGTAATTAAATTAAAACGAAATCATAGAGGTGGGCCTAATCCAATATAACTGCTGTTGTTATAAGAAGAGGAGATTCGGGCCCAGATAGACACAGAGGAAGGACCAGGTGATGACACAGGGAGAAGACGGCCAAAGAGAGAAGCCTCACAAGAAATCACCCCTCTCAACATTGTGGTCTTGGACTTCTAGCTTCCAGAACTCTGAGAAAATAATTCCTGTTGTTTCAGCCCCTCAGTCTGGGGAACTTTGCTTTGGCAGCCCTAGCAAACTGATACACAACCTGTGATTAGGCTATGGCTCCGTCACTCATCACTGTGGTGTCAGGTCTAATCACCAAATCACATCCCACTGCCTACTGGGTCTCACCACATGGATGTTTCAAAAACATTTCAAGAATTAGGGCTTCCCTGGTGTCGCAGTGGTTAAGAGTCCACCTGCCGATGCAGGGGATGCGGGTTCATGCCCCAGTCCAGGAAGATCCCACATGCCGCGGAGTGGCTGGGCCCGTGAGCCATGGCTGCTGAGCCTGCGCGTCCGGAGCCTGTGCTCTGCAATGGGACAGGCCACAACAGTGAGAGGCCTGCGTACCGCCAAAAAAAAAAAAAAAAAAAGAATTCTACATATGCCAGTGCATCTAGTTGCCTGAACCAAAAACATGGTCACTGTAGTAGACCCTACTTGAGCCCCATGTCAAATCCCCTCAGCCCATCTCTAACTCCAGTTTCACCTCAAGTATTTCTCTCAGATCTTCTGCCTCGGGGTTTTCTCCAGAGTTCTAAGAACTTGCAGCTAGGAGTTAACGAACCTGGAGGCAACAAACCAAAGGGACAGGAGAGTTGGGGAATAAAGACCCGGGATGCAGTCTTCCAGAGAGACCCTTCTGAGAGATTTCAGTATGGTTCCTCAGAAGATCCCCTAAGACTGTGCTCCAGTTTCTGCAGCAATAAAGAGCTCAGTAGGGCACACTTGATTGGCTTTCCTCCTTCGCAGAACTGGCTTTTCTCCTTTCCTGACTCACTCTCTCTATTTCCTCAGTCTTACTTCCTGGGATTGCCTCTAAAATAAACTTCCTGAACCTCAGTCCTTGTCTCAGACTTGCATGTAAGGGGATCCCACCCACACTAAGACTGTCAATGTCATTCCCTTAGCTTTCTCCTTTATCCATTTTATCTGGCCATCAGTTATTAAGTTCTGGTGATTCTACCATGGCTTTCAAATTAATCTGCTCTCTCCAAGCCCACTGCCTTTATCCTGGGTTCAAGCCACCATCACCTATGACCTGGATAATACTACAATCTCTAACTAATCTCTTTGCCTTGTGAATTGCCCCTCACCAAATTGTTCTCCACAGGGAAGTCAGTGGGTGCTTTCTAAGTGGACTACTTGATCCTACTTACTCATAAAAACCTTCAAATAGTTCTCTAGCATCATGCCCTTAACATGATTTGCAAGGTCTTTTAGACCTAGTTTTCCTCCCCAGTCTCACCTCTCACTTTTCACTTAGACCAGTCCGATTAAGCTATTTTTAGGTCTCTGACCAGCCATGCGATCTCTCACCTCAGGGCCTTTGCACACGCGGCTCCTGCCTCTTGAAATGTCCTTCTCCACTCCTCATCACCACTACCACTCATCTTTACCCTTCCTAGTTTAGCTGACACTTACCCTTGAAAACCTCTGATGTTAATTTTTTGATTAGGTGCCTCTCCTATGTGTTCTTAAAACATATTATGCTATATTTTAATTGCCTGTTTATTTGTTCAGGTCATACAATCAATATACTTTTTGAGGGTTTTTATTCCCCACTGTGTCTAAAGAACTCCACATATTTTAGGTATTCAATAAATATTGGTAAAATAAATGAATTAATGAATACAAGTAAAATTGTTAAATAGTGTTACTAAAGATTTTTAATAACAAGAAAACTGGCAAACAAGTTTTCAAATCATATAGAAAGTGCTGAAGCAAACCAGAAGGAAGATTGATAAATAGACTCTATAAAAATCTAAGACAAAAATGCCATCTTCAGAAATCTTTGATACCATTACTGCTGTAATCATGGATACATGCCTACTCAGACTCTTTTAATCTATTACTTAGAAAGCAATTTTAAATGTTTGTAATACAAAGCAGGCATTTTCAAATGGAAGATCAAGTCAATCCCATAAATTAGTGAATTTTTAAATGACTTTTAATGACACGGCTTTAATGTATGACCTCACCCAATGAAACAATGAGGTGACAAACAGAATTAGCCTCTCAGTAAGGCTGAAAAGTAAAATCTGTTCCAGGCCTTTGACTCCATGATTCTCCTCTTGCTGCTTCCACCTCAAGTCTTTGCTCTGAAATCAGAAGCCTTCTATGTCTGTTCACTGCCCTGCCCCTTGGTAAATCTAAGAGTATTGCCAGAATATCCTGGTGAACTGCCCTTTCCAGCTATCAACTATCTAAACAACTTGTAATCACTGCCACTCCCCGCCTCTTGGCCTTGTTGGACAAGTAAATGCCAACACTTGAGAACATCAGTAAGAATCTCCGATCAGCTAAAATGGAGAGGTTGGTTTCCTGGGCAATCTACAGGAATATATGTAACCTCACCAATCACTCTGGGTAAGTGGTTCCCATCCAGGAAGTATCAAGAAGCACTTCCTAGCTGAGACCCTATCATCAGGGCATCACTGCAACCACGTAAGAGTTGCTTCCAGCATAATCCAGGTAGAGTTGCTCTGCTCAAGACAAAGCTTTATTCCTTACCAATCTCTTTTTTTTTTTTTTTTTTTCTGCGGTACGCGGGTCTCTCACTCTTGTGGCCTCTCCCGTTGCGGGGCACAGGCTCCGGACGCACAGGCTCAGCGGCCATGGCTCACGGGCCCAGCCGCTCCGCGGCATGTGGGATCTTCCCGGACCGGGGCACAAACCCGCGTCCCCTGCATCGGCAGGCGGACTCTCAACCACTGCGCCACCAGGGAAGCCCCCTTACCAGTCTCTTAACAATAATGTTTAACTGTTCTCAGGAGAAAGGATAGGGCATCTCTGAAAAACCCTCAGCTGTAGATATACTGTCAGCACTAACTATATGAAAAAGCCACTATAGTAAACCGTTCCTTAAAAACACTATATTTGAGACTGCACAAGTATTTTGATCCTCAATTTAGGAGGCAATAACTTTCACCAAAACCAAGTGCTGGGTTGATTCTAAGGAGTAGTTAATGAAATCATACAAATTTCAAAATCACAATTCTTTCATTTATTCAACGAAAGTTTTTTTTAGAGTGTCTTCTATGTGCCTGCCAGACACTCTTCTATGTACTGAAGGATTGCCTATAAACAAAACAGACTAAAATCCTTACCCTCTTAGAGTTCATATTTTACTAGGAGAAGAATGAAATAACACATATAGTTCATCTTTAAAAACACTTATCATATAATGAGTCACTGTGTAGTTATTAAATATCATCTTCCCCAAAGATAAAATTTAAAGATTTGAACATATGTACACATAATGTTAAGCGGGAAAAAACTAAGATACAAAACCATATATGCTATATATAGTAACATACATATATATAATGTATATGTTTGATACCAAAGTGTTTAAAGAATTAATAGAGGCATATGTACACATAGATATAGATATAGGTTCTAGATATAGCTAGATATAGATTTAGGTTAAAAAAAAGAGTATGGATATACACTAACAGTTACTATCAGTGCTATCTTTGGCATGAGATTACCAATAATATTTTTCTTTTTTATATTTCTTGTACTTTCTAAAATCTCATATTGAATACTCTTTTAATAGTAGCAAATAAATATAACATTATGTATTTTTAAATGCAAAAAATAGGCTAAGATGAAACTTTATTCATAATTGTCAAAAGTTGGAGGCAGCCAAGATGTCCTCCATTATGTGAATGGATAAACAAACTGTGGTCCATCCAGACAATGGAATATTATCCAATAATAAAAAGAAATGAGCTATCAAGCCATAAAAGTCATGGAAAAATATTAAAGCATACTGATAAGTGAAAGAGGCCCCAATCTGAAAAGGCTACAAATTATATGATTCCAACTACACAATATTCTGGAAAGCGTAAAATAGTCTGGAGACAGTGAAAAGATCCGTGGTTGCCAGTGGCTCAGGTAGGGGGAAGGATGAACAGGCAGAGCACAGAGGATCTTTAGGGCAGTGAAACCGTACTGTATGATACCATAATGGTGGATACATGTCATTATATATTGTCAAAACCCATAGAATTTGCAACACAAGTAGTGAACCCTAATGTAAACTATGGACTTTATCTAATAATAATGTATCAATATTGACTCATCTATTATAAGAAATGCACCCCACTAATGTAAGATGTTAATGATAGAGGAAACTGGGGGAATGAGAGGGGACTTATAGAAACTCTCTGTATTTTCCATTCATTCTTCTGTAAAACTAAAACTATTTTCAAATAAATCTATTAATTTTTTTAAGCAATAGGCTATAATGAACTCCATCTTTGACCTTCCAGTGTACAAAACACTGTACAAAATTGTGGCTCCCAGACCTTGGAACTTCAGAGACCAGTACAATTTCCCCGAGAGTCAGGAAGAAACAAAGAGTTTTCCACTTTCCTTTGCCAAGTAAGCATATTAAATCTATATGTGTGTGTGCACATACACACACACTCACTCTTTCCATAATAGCCCTTGAAAAGGAAGGCCATTTTATCACCCAGAATGTAAAAGCATAATCTTAAAGTAAGAAAAATTCCATTAAATGCAATAAACTTGGTCTTATGAAAAACCCACTCCATTTTGCTACTTCTCATTTCACCATGCCCTTGTGAACACCTGACCCACATGGGTTGGGAATCCCTGGTCTATGGCCCAATGTTTTACCCAACTGCAATCCAGGAATGGGGAGGGATGTGCTATAAAAATCAAGACTCTTTTGCCTGGACTTCCTGAGGATGGAGCGTCCATCTCCTGAAGTCAGCCATTCTCAAGCCGTTGGCTGGTCGCATGTTCCACGCTGCTCTTTGCCATTTATCATCATTGTGAAATCATGTGAAATGTTCAAATGCTAATGTCTTGAAGACAGTGAATTAGTCTTCCAAGGTGGTCATTTGACTTGTTCATGCCCTTGAAGTTCTCACATCTCTTCCTGTGAAACAGAACTAAGAGTGTATGTTCACAGAACAAATCTCCCGATAAAACCTTTAGAATACAGTTCACTGCAGAATCAATGAAGTGATGATAGCATAGTGCCAGAGGAGGCAGGGGTCGTGACTCCCCAATGATCTCAAGTAGGTACTCACTCACTGCTCCTCGACAAGAAGAGGCTCAGAGCTTCTTGATCCATCCCATGGTCCACTGCTTCCTCTGCAAGCTCTCATCTCTGCCCCAGGCCAGTAGCATCACAAGGCGTGGCTTAGCTAGAATTTCCCTCTATCTCTGAGAGGGAGTAGAGAGTGAGGAGCATCTGCGTTGAGGGGTAGGGGCCACATCCATGTGTTAGTTCTGAGTTATTTTACACTATTACCGGAAATGGCAAAGTTTTCCTCAGGGCATGACATCCAGGGAGATTCCTGATCCCACCATCCAGCCAAATTCTCTTGCTTCTAGTGTAGGGCAAGTGGGGACTCCTGGAATAATGCAAGGCTTTAATATAAAAGTCACACACAACCTTCCCTTCCTCTTCAGTCTCAAGAAGGTGAGGACAGATCCACTTGCTTCCTCTCACGCAACAGAGATTGCTCTGGGCTTCTCCTCAGCACTTGAGTGATTGTTATTGTGGGAAGAAAGCAGTGTGGCCACACCTGTTCATCTGACTCCTTCTCTATAAGCTGACAAGGAGAAAATGGATGAACTCATCTGGTTATTCCAGTTCCACAGACTTGACTCCGAATTAAGGAGAACGTTTCAGTTACAGATTTTGAGGATTGAGTTGCAAATAATACTTCATGCCTCTATTAAATAAGAGAAAATTTATCTTTCTTTTAAGGGTATTGGTCCGTTCCAAGAAAAGTAGTCTCATGCAACTGGTAAAAGAGATCAGATGGGCTACGATACAAGTTAATGCAGCCATTGTGCCCTATTTAGATTATTTGACTTCACTCACTGACTACTGTTTGCGCTTAATTAACATCTCAGGTTTGAGCATGAAATTGCCATATTCTACATACTGACAAAGTGACCTGGTACAAAATAACCCTGAAGTGTTAATAAATAACCCCTCAGCCCAGACAAAATCATGGAGGTGCAGAACATACCAACACATTGAAATTCCAGCTGTCAACATGGGACTCTCACAACAAACTAGAAAGAGTCCTTCTCCACACCCACTAATTTAGGCATGTGCCCTAAGCCACTTTTCTGCTATGCTCTTTTTTTTTTCAATCTTTAGAATCACTAGGAAAACACCAGCTGCCTGAACTCTTCTGTCCTCCTAACAATACCACTGATGACCTTTGAGCCAGTTTTCTTTTTTTTTTTTTTTTTTTTTTTTGCGGGGTACGCGGGTGTGCGGCCTCTCCCGTTGCAGACCACAGGCTCCGGACGCGCACGGGCCCAGCCGCTCCGTGGCACGTGGGATCCTCCCAGACCGGGGCACGAGCCCGTGTCCCCCGCATTGGCAGGCGGACTCCCAACCACCGCGCCACCAGGGAAGCCCGAGCCAGTTTTCTTAATTCCCTCTGCGTTGATTTGTTTGGACAGATAATTCTAGTGGGACTGAGTTTTGGCAACAAAAGATAAAAGACCCAGACTAGGCATCTTGCCTAAACCTGAGGACCTGAGTCACTTTTATTATGGGCCATTGTCACACCTTGCTTAAAGAAAGGTAAACCCCACACTCTCCGCCTTTCCTCTTCTGGTAATTCCAAACCACTCCCTTTCCAGTCTTCCACCTTCCAGATATACTGGTTAATATCTTATCTACAGAGTTAAGAAATGATGCATTACTGTCCTTTTTGCCAGTCCTGGCTTAAACTCCTTTCCAGATTCTTCTTCATTCAGAGAATGAACTACTAAGGTCTTATCTTAGCAATAAATATTAATTTTATTTTGTACTTATTGTGGTACCCTCTAGGTAAAATGATAAAGGTAAGATTTCTTTCTCAGAAATCTCTCTCACCTTCGGTCCCTTTCAGGCACACATTTCAGGCTTCTATGTTTCCTCTACTCTTTCCTCTAATATAACTGACTTTCCAGAAAAATTAATAAATCATTCACTCTAAGATATAAGGTTGGCAATATTTAGCCCCTTTCCAAAGATGTTTGCTTTAACAGAGAACCAAAATCTCAATTTCCAATTCTAGAAATGCAACATCCATAAGAGGGTTTAGGAAAAGATATCTTTAAATCATACCCCTTAGGACATAGTGTTCAAATTGGTCATAACAGCCCACTTTGTGGGTTAATAACAATTTATTTTTTTTACAAGAAAAGAGAAGTAAATAGAAATATCAAGGCAAGAATCATTTAGACTAAAGGTAAATAGTTCTTAGGAGTTTCATTTCTGTTTTACATATGTACGTATAACATATGTATGTGTACTTACATATGAAACATATAAAGGCATTTTTTATGATGTTCATTATCAAAAAGTTTGAACTAACATGTCTGACTTACACCTTTAACTGGTGCTTCTGAAACTATCAGTGGCATAGAACCAATATTTTTAAATTACCAGTCTGTCTCAGACCAATACTTTTTAAAAATACAGTAAAAATAAATAACTAGCAGAATGATATCAACACACATAAAATTAATCTGTTAAATCTCTGTCATCTTTCTTGAACGTTTTCTGTCAATTGCTGTACTTATTTCATAATAGACTAGGTAAGAAACAGTTTGCGGGCTGGGGCTGGTCTATGGCCCACACTTTGGGTAACACTGCTTTAGGATATATGTTCCTCAAGGATGGGCGCATGTTTTGTTCACCTTTATACCTCCTCGGGTAGCACAGAGTGGCCACAGCTAGCACAGATTGATTGCTGATTAAGTTGGGTCAATCAACCTACTTACAGATGGCAGCTTCAGCAATACGTAATTCAAACAACCAGTGAAAAGACTAGTGGATTCAGAACTCAGGCAATAGAAACTGGCTAAAATCAGCTTATCCTAATCAGTAGTCTACGGGGGGCCTTGGTTCATAATGGCACTCTTAATTATTCCTCTACATTAAATAGTAACTATGCTGTTTTCCATTTCACCAGTTTACACCTTAACCCCATTAATAGAATGACGTCACTTACAAAATAAATAACATAATCAAAACAAAGCCAGAGTTAGAGACAGAACCATTTTAGCTCTGAAATGAGCAAGAACTTCAGTGTTAAACTTTGATACGCAATTCATAGATTATTTACAGAAAGTACTTCCTAGTGTTGCTTAAGCATAGTCCTATTTTTAAGGGGGAGGGGAATTTGAAAAATATTTTTTAAAGTTCCCTTCCCTGAAATGCAAGCAATTATGCAAGTTGCTACCAGAAGTCTTTATAAGGAAGAGAATGAGAGATATCTGAGAAATGAAGTCAAAAACTGGGCTAGGGCGCCACTGGAGATTTCATAATACCTTTTAATTATTGCACAGGACATATAGAATAATGATTTTAAATCTCAACAGACCCATCAGCTAGCCTAAAGAGAGGACATCGGCTGAAAAAGCCCCGAGGACAGGATTTTCCAGACTTAGGTGTGTTCCCAATTCCATGTGAGGCTTGAAAAAAAATATGCAGCATTTACTTAATTGCCTTTTCACCTCTGGAGAGTAAACAAAGATACCTTATGGTTGTCCCTCTTTAAAGACATGGAGCAGTGACGTGCTGAGTGCAAAGGAGTCACCCAACCTGAACAGGAGCCACAGACACTGTGCCCAGATTAGGGCTATGATCCCATGTCCCAAAATGTCTGACCACCAAAGGACAGCCTTTTCATGGAAGTGTGGCCCTTCTCTTTTATTTTTTGGAGGTGAAGTTATTCTACTTCCTGCATGAAAGAAATAAAGTGAGATTATATAAGTCAGATCAACTTTAGATCTTCCCATATTAACTCTTAATCAGGTAACTCTATGATTTCTAACTTTCCTTCATCCTGCAATATAATACTTTTGTGAGAAAGAATGTGTGAAGTAAGTAAAACGGCTACTTAAAATTTTTTATATAACTATAAGAACAGAAACTTCCATACAGATGGTGATTTAATGCAGTGTGTTATGTCATAGTACAAACAGTGGTAATTTGTCTTGCTTTACAGAAAACTTTCTGTGTAGCAAATGAGGAGTGCTAGTTGTATTAGCCAAAATACAATTATTCATCACATTTTTATTGTGCCAGTTGTTTCTCCCGTCACACACACACACACACAAACACACACACAATTACATTCACACAATATAAAACTTGACAAAACAGTCATTCCTTTTGAATGCTAGCACAATTGCTAGCATTCCAGGTAAAGAGAATTTTCAAAATCTTTTTCAAACTCCCTCACCCTATACATCTATAAAACTAATCACTCACGTTCAGAGGATGTTATAGAACCAATTCCAATTTTTTACTTAAAAACAGAAGAGTAAAGAGCCCTAATCAAAAATTTATCCTGCCTTTCCTATATAAATCGTACTACTAGGTAACCCAACAGTAGGTGAAAGAGTCATGTCTAATAAAAGTATTTCAGCTAATAATTGAAAACCAAATGATAGAATTAGAGCATCACCCTTTTTGTGACCCCCAATGAATGATTTGAGGCAATGAGTGTCAATGTCTGCTAACATCAGAAAAACACTCAGACATAGGGGTCCACGGAATTAGTCTGAGTCTGACCAAGTTCCTGGATCCAGCTGCTAACGTTCAGGAAATATGGAGTATAAAACAGGGTGTTGAACTTCACCATGAGGATGTGATCGACAAAGTCCAGGCTGCGAAACACTTTAGTGAAATGGCCGAGGTTTTTCAACAAACTGTAAGGCAGAGACTAGAATGGAAGATAAGCCCATAGATCAAAAGAGACATACAAGATATCGAGTTTTTAATAGGCAAAATCAACTGTAGTATCAAATGATGCATACTTAAGTGATAAAATCACAAATAAGAAAGTGATTAGCTTTGGAAAGAGGGGCAGGTCTGTGGGACAGGTCACCTGGAGGGGCTTCTGGAATGACTGGCAAAACTTTATATTTTGGCCTGAGTGGTAGTTAAGTGTCTAGCTTATAAAAATTCAGAGCTAAATAGTTCATTTGTGTGGTTTTTCTGAATCTGCTTTTATTTTGTAATAAAAAAGGAAAAAGAATATAAGCCTTCTGATGGGAAGAAAAAAAAACTAATACAGCTTTATTTGACACCTCATCACTCACCTGGAAGATGGCACAGAGGCTCACAGGAATATCTTCCCTGCATGATTTACGAGGATTACCATCTCTAAAATGAAGGACTCTTTGCCGTAAGTAGGACTTGAGTTTTAAATTCCTTACATATTTCCAAAGTACACAGCTGAGACTTCCGGGGAAGATGGCGGAAGAGTAAGATGCGGAGATCACCTTCCTCCCCACAGATACACCAGAAATACAGCTACACGTGGAACAACTCCTACAGAACACCTACTGAACTCTGGCAGAAGACCTCAGACCTCCCAAAAGGCAAGAAACACCCCACGTACCTGGGTAGGGCAAAAGACAAAAGAATAAACAGAGAAAAAAGAATAGGGACGGTACCTGCACCAGTGGGAGGGAGCCGTGAAGGAGGAAAGGTGTCCACACACTAGAAGCCCCTTCGCGGGCAGAGACGGCAGTGGCGGAGGCGGGGAGCTTCGGAGCCACGGAGGAGAGCGCAGCAACAGCGGTGCAGAGGGCAAAGCGGAGAGAATCCCGCACAGAGGGTCTGTGCCGACCGGCACTCACCAGCCCGAGAGGCTTGTCTGCTCGGCCGCCAGGGCAGGCAGGGCTGGGAGCTGAGGCTCGGGCTTCGGTCAGAGAGCAGAGGGAGAACTGGGGTTGGCGGCGTGAACACAGCCTGTAGGGGTTAGTGCACCACGGCTGGCCGGGAGGGAGTCCGGGGAAAAGTCTGGAGCTGCCGAAGAAGCAAGAGACTTTTTCTTGCTTCTGTTTCCTGGTGCGCGAGGAGAGGGGATTAAGAGCGCTGCTTAAAGGAGCTCCAGAGACCGGCGCGAGTCGCGGCGGGCTCTAGAGACGGGCGTGGGACGCTGGGGCTGCTGCTGCCGCCGCCAAGAGGCCTGTGTGTGAGCGCAGGTCACTGTCCACGCCCCCCTTCCGGGGAGCCTGTGCAGCCCATCACTGCCGGGGTCCCGGGATCCAGGGATGGCTTCCCGGGGAGAGCGCACGGCGCGCCTCGGGCTGGTGCAACGTCACGCCGACCTCTGCCGCTGCAGGCTCGCCCTGCATCCATGCCCCTCCCTCCCCCCGGCCTGAGTGAGCCAGAGTCCCGGAAGCGGCTGCTCCTTTAATCCTGTCCTGTCTGAACGAAGAACAGACGCCCTTCAGCGACCTACACGCAGAGGCGGGGCCAAATCCAAAGCTGAGACCCGCGAGCTGTGAGAACAAAGAAGAGAAAGGGAAATCTCTCCCAGCAGCCTCAGAAGCAGCGGATTACAGCTCCACAATCAACTTGATGTACCCTGCATCTGTGGAATACATGAATAGACAACGAATCATCCCAAATTGAGGAGCCGTGTGGATGAAAGGTTCTTGGTGCTACAGCCAGGAATCAGTGCTGTGCCTCTGAGGTGGGAGAGCCAACTTCAGGACACTGGTCCACAAGAGACCTCCCAGCTCCACATAATATAAAACGGTGAAAATCTTCCAGAGATCTCCATCTCAACACCAGCACCCAGCTTCACTCAACGACCAGCAAGCTACAGTGCTGGACACCCTATGCCACACAACTAGCAAGACAGGAACACAACGCCACCCATTAGCAGAGAGGCTGCCTAAAATCATAAAAAGTCCACAGACACCCCAAAACACACCACCAGACGTGGACCTGCCCACCAGAAAGACAAGATCCAGCCTCATCCACCAGAACACAGGCACTAGTCCCCTCCATCAGGAAGCCTACACAACCCACTGAACCAACCTTAGCCACTGGGGACAGACACCAAAAACAACGGGAACTACAAACCTGCAGCCTGCAAAAAGGAGACCCCAAACACAGTAAGATAAGCAAAATGAGAAGACAGAAAAACACACAGCAGGAGAAGGAGCAAGATAAAAAACCCACCAGACCTAACAAATGAAGAGTAAATAGGCAGTCTACCTGAAAAAGAATTCAGAATAATGATAGTAAAGATCCAAAATCTTGGAAATAGAATAGACAAAATGCAAGAAACAGTTAACAAGGACCTAGAAGAACTAAAGATGAATCAAGCAACGATTAGAAACACAATAAATGAAATTAAAAATACTCTAGATTGGATCAATAGCAGAATAAATGAGGCAGAAGAACGGATAAATGACGTGGAAGATAAAATAGTGGAAATAACTACTGCAGAGCAGAAAAAAGAATGAAAAGAACAGAGGACAGTCTCAGAGACCTCTGGGACAACATTAAATGCACCAACATTCGAATTATAGGGGCTCCAGAAGAAGAAGAGAAAAAGAAAGGGACTGAGAAAATAGTTGAAGAGATTATAGTTGAAAACTTCCCTAATATGGGAAAGGAAATAGTTAATCAAGTCCAGGAGGCACAGAGAGTCCCATACAGGATAAATCCAAGGAGAAATACGCCAAGACACATATTAATCAAACTGTCAAAAATTAAATACAAAGAAAACATATTAAAAGCAGCAAGGGAAAAACAACAAATAACATACAGGGGAATCCCCATAAGGTTAACAGCTGATCTTTCAACAGAAACTCTGCAAGCCAGAAGGGAGTGGCAGGACATAATTAAAGTGATGAAGGAGAGAAACCTGCAACCAAGATTACTCTACCCAGCAAGGATCTCATTCAGATTTGATGGAGAAATTAAAACCTTTACAGACAAGCAAAAGCTGAGAGAGTTCAGCACCACCAAACCAGCTTTACAACAAATGCTAAAGGAACTTCTCTAGGCAAGAAACACAACAGAAGGAATATACCTACAATAACGAACCCAAAGCAATTAAGGAAATGGGAATAGGAACATACATATCAATAATTACCTTAAATGTAAATGGACTAAATGCTCCCACCAAAAGACACAGAGTGGCTGAATGGATACAAAAACAAGACCCATATATATGCTGTCTACAAGAGACCCACTTCAGACCTAGAGACACATACAGACTGAAAGTAAGGGGATGGAAAAAGATATTCCATGCAAATGGAAACCAAAAGAAAGCTGGAGTAGCAATTCTCATATCAGACAAAATAGACTTTAAAATAAAGACTACTAGAAGAGACAAAGAAGGACACTACATAATGATCAAGGGATCGATCCAAGAAGAAGATATAACAATTGTAAATATTTTTGCACCCAACAAAGGAGCACCTCAATACATAAGGCAAATACTAACAGCCATAAAAGGGGAAATCAACAGTAACACATTCATAGTAGGGGACTTTAACACCCCACTTTCACCAATGGACAGATCATCCAAAATGAAAATAAATAAGGAAACACAAGCTTTAAATGATACATTAAGCAAGATGGACTTAATTGATATTTATAGGACATTCCATCCAAAAACAACAAAGTGCACACCTGAGACTGGCCCTGTGGTTAGTTATCACATTCTGAGTCTGATATCAGCTTTACTAACAATTAAAAATCATACAAATATTTTACAGAAATTCTGTGTAAAACCTACACCTAGGTTCTGGCTATCAGCTGTGACAATATTCTGGCTTCCCAGCTTCTATTCCTGTATTCTTACAATCCTCTCCACATTACAACCAATATGGTCATTTTTTAAAACTAAATGAGAATGGTATGAGCACTTAAGGAAGAGGTCTGCTAGTGTCTTGTAAAGCAAAACACACCTGGTCTGAGACCCATCAATTCCATTTCCAGGGATTTGCACAAGAGAAATGAAAGTACAGTCAGCCCTCCGTACCCATGGCTGTGGGACCTGCAGGTGCAGAGGACTGACTGTTCTACACCATTGTACATAAGGATCTTGAGAATCTGAGGATTTTGGAATCCACAGGGGTCCTAGATCCAATCTCCTGGGATATGAAGGGACAGTTGTATATGATTATAAAAACATTTGTACATGAATTCTCTTCACAACTTTATTCATAATTGTTAAACACTGCCGACAGCCCAAATGTCCATCATAAACTGTGGTATGTTTATATATTAGAATATGACTCCAAAATAAAAAGGAATAAGTTACTGATACATGTAATCACATGGGTGAATTTCATAGAGTATCTTGAAAGAAAAGACACTTTACACAAAAGAGCACATACTGCACGAATATATTTATGGGAACTTCTACAACAGGCTACTTTAATCTATGGTGGGAAAAATGCATATAGTAGTTTTCTCTGGGACAGTGGGTATGAATATTAATTGGAAAAGAGCACAAGGTTTCTGGTGTGATGGTAAAGGTCTATATTTCAATAGGGATTTGAGTTGCACAGGCGGAAGTATTTGTCGAAGTCAGCAATTTATGCATTTCGTTTTATATAAAATTTTCATTAAAATAAAAAGAACTAAAAACTGTGTCATCTGGGTAGATTTCCTTTGTCTTCTATTGCTACCTGATTTAATTGTGCCTAATGTTCTTTTGCAGTAAAAGGCTGAGAAGTTCTTCAACATTGTGTTCAATACTGCATGTACAGCTGTTTGTGTGGACATATGTTTTCACCATATACTTATGGGTATACACCTTGGACTGGAATTCCTGGGTCATATAGTAACTCTGTGTAACCTTATAAGGCACTGCTGAACTGCTTTCCAAAGACTCTGTACCATTTTACCTTTGCGCCAGCAATGTTGAATGGTTCCAGTTTGTCCGCATCCTTGATAACAACACTTGTTTTCTGTGTATTTGTTTGGTTTTTTGAGATTGTAGCCATCCTGCTGCGTGTGAGGTGGCATCTCATTGTGGTTTTGATTTCCCTGATGAGTAATGATGTTTAGCATCTTCTCACGTGCTTGTTGGCCATTTGTGTACTTCCTTTGGAGAAATATCTCTTCGCTTCCTTTTTCCAGTTTTTAATTGGGCTGTTTGTCTTTTTTATTATTGAGTTATAGGAGTACTTTATATATTCTGGATACAAGTACCTCATTAGATATATGATTGACAAATACCTTCTCTCATTCAGCAGGTTGTCTTTTCACTTACTTGATGGTATCTTTTGAAGCATAAAAGTTTTTAATTTTGATGAAAAAAAAAAATACTGCATGTAATCCTACCTTTTTGCAAGATTTGGAATTTCACTTTGCAATTGACTTGCCTTTTTTCCAGGCATCCAAAAATCAGTCAGGGGCTGATAGAGAAGGCACTCTGTAGGCTTCATAGTGTTAAAGGGAAGGGATGCGTAAGTGGAGATTAATTTTGTAAGTAGAAGTTCATTAGTAAACGTTTTCATGTCATGAGGACTTTTGCTTCTCTATGCACATAACTGTACTTTGGGGACTCCCTTAATGGAAACTTGGAGAGCAAGTAAGGACTCCCTACATGCTTATCTCAAGCTCCTTCGGCGAGTGTTATTAAGACTAATTGATCCACTTGGCGGAATGTTGAACTGTGACTCTACTAGAGTAACAAAAGTATTAACCTCCTTTAATACAAGTGTCTTTTATTATCAAATAATTGAAACTCTTTACTCAAAGTCTACTGATTTACATGTTAATCTCATCTACAAAACACCTTCACAGAAACTTCTAGAAAAATGTTTGTCCAAATATCTGGGTAGAGTACCTTAGCCAAGTTGACACATAAAATTAACCATCATCACTATCACATGAAATTTAGTGAAATTTAGTACTGTTTGGAGGATCAAAGGAACTTACCTTGCGAGTCAGGTAAACTTCAGTAGAAATCCACCTCCTATAATTGTGTGATCTTGGACACCAGGTTACTGATTTCTTAACCTCCAAAAATAGGAATAAAATTTGCTCAGCTTAGTGGGATTATTGTGAGCATTAAATGAGTTAATTAATAATGTCTAACCTATCATAGGTGCTGAATAAATATTATCATCATTAATTTACTTAAAATATATTAACCTTTTTAATCTATATTTTATAATTGAGATATTAAACAATAGTTGTCTAAATGGGAAGTAAACTGGAAAAAGAGGGGATATATGTATCCATATGGCTTGCTGTACAGCAGAAACTGACACAGCAGTGTAAAGTAACTATACTCCAATAAAAAAAATTAAAATTAAAAAAATAAATATATAAACAATAGTTGTAAGTGTATGTTTATAATCAAATCACATTAATAAATGAACATGCATTCTTTAAACTATTTTACTAGAAGAAATGTTATAATATATAAAACTGTCTCATAAGTTGGCTGCCTGGTTTCTTTTAGGTCCCAGACTTCTATTAATAAGCAAACTTGGGGCTCGGAGGAAGATGGCGGAAGAGTAAGACGCGGAGATCACCTTCCTCCCCACAGATACATCAGAAATTCATCTACACGTGGAACAACTCCTACAGAACACCTACTGAACGCTGACAGAAGACCTCAGACCCCCCAAGAGGCAAGAAACTCCCCACATACCTGGGTAGGGCAAAAGAAAAAAAAGAATAAACAGAGACAATAGGATAGGGACGGGACCTGCACCAGTGGGAGGGAGCCGTGAAGGAGGGAAGGTTTCTACACACTACAAGCCCCTTCGCGGGCGGAGACTGCAGGTGGCGGAGGGGGAAAGCTTCGGAGTAGCGGAGGAGAGCACAGCAACAGGGGTGCGGAGGGCAAAGCGGAGAGATTCCGGCACAGAGGATCGGTGCCCTCAGGCACACACCAGCCCGAGAGGCTTGTCTGCTCGGCCGCCGTGGCGGGCAGGGCTGGGAGCTGAGGCTTGGGTATCGGCATTCAGTCGGAGCGCAGGGAGAGGACTGGGGCTGGCGGCAGGAAGAGAGCCTGAAGGGGTTAGTGCACCACAGCTAGCCCGGAGGGAGTCCGGGGAAAGGGTCTGGAGCTGCTGAAGAGGCAAGAGACTTTTTTCCCTTTTGTTTCCTGGTGTGCGAGGAGAGGGCATTAAGAGGGCTGCTTAGGGAAGCGCCGGAGACAGGCGCGAGCCGCGGGTAAGGCGCGGACCTCGGAGACGGGCGTGGGCCGCCGGCGCCGCCGCCGCCCGCCGCCGCCGCGGCCCGCCGCCCGCCGCCGCCACCGCCCGCCGCCGCCCGCCACCGCCCGCCGCCACCGCGGCCCGCCACCGCCGCGGCCCGTCGCCGCCCACCGCCGCCCGCCGCCGCCGCCGCCGCCGCGGGGCCTGTGTGCGAGCGCGGGTCACTGTCCGCCCCGCCTTCCGAGGGGCCTGGGCACCCCGCCACTGCCGGGGTCCCGAGACCCGGGGACGGCTTTCCCGGGAAAGCGCACGGAGAGCCACGGGCTGCTGCAACGTCACGCCGGCCTCTGCCGCCGCAGGCCCGCCCCACACTGCGCGCCCCTCCCTCCCCTCTGCATGAGTGAGCCAGAGCCCCCGAATCAGCGGCTCCTTTAAACCCGTCCTGTCTGAGCGAAGAACGGACACCCTCCGGCGACCTATGCACAGAGGCGGGGCCAGGTCCAAGGCTGAGACCCGGGAGCTGTGAGAGCAGAGTCAGGGAAATCTCTTTGTGCAGCCTCGGAGGCAGCGGATTAAAGCTCCACGGTCCATTTGATGTGCCCTGCGTCTGTGGAGTGCATGAATGGACAGCGAATCATCCCAAATTGAGGAAGTGGACTTTGAGGACAAGATTTAAGACTTTCCCCCCTTTTCCTCTTTTTACAACGAATTATTCCAAATTAAGGAGGTGGACTTAAAGAGCAAGATTTCAGACTTCTCGCCCTTTTCCTCTTTTTACAACGAATTATCCCAAATTGAGGAGGTGGACTTGGAGAGCAAGATTTTTGATTTTTCCCCTGCTCTCTTTTTGTGAATGTGTATGTGTAATCTTCTGTGTAAGATTCTCTCTGTATAGCTTTGCTTCCACCATATGTCCCAGGGTTCTATCGGTCCGTTTTTTTTTTCAATAATTACTTTCTAATTTTAATAACGCTACTATATTTCATACTTTATTCTATTTTACTTTACCTGCTCTTTCTTTTTTTCCTACCTTCCCTTCCTCCCTCCCTCCCTCCACTCTTCCTTTCCTTCTTTCTTTTTCTTTCCTCCCTCCCTCCCACCCTTCTTCTTTCCACTTTCTTTTTCTTTCCTTCCTCCCTCCCTCCTGTCTTTCTTTCTTTCCTTCCTCCCTCCCTCCCTCCCTTCTTCCATTCACAGTTCCTTTTGCTTTCATTCCTCCCTCCCTCCCTCCTTTCTTTCCTTCTTTCTTTCCATCCTTCCTCACTCCCTCCCTCCTTTCTTTCTTCCTTCCTTCCTTTCTTCCCTTCTTCCTTTCTTTCCCTCTCTCTTTCTTTCTTCTACTAATTCTTTCTTTCTGCTTTTTCTCCCTGTTATTCTGAGCCGGGTAGATGAAAGGCTCTTGGTGCTGCAGCCAGGAGCCAGTGCTGTGCCTCTGAAGTGGGAGAGCCAATTTCAGGACACGGGTCC
Organism: Mesoplodon densirostris; assembly: GCF_025265405.1. Taxonomy (NCBI): domain Eukaryota; kingdom Metazoa; phylum Chordata; class Mammalia; order Artiodactyla; family Ziphiidae; genus Mesoplodon; species Mesoplodon densirostris. Next base: position 223,197,848 of record NC_082661.1, read on the forward strand.
ACAAGAGACCTCCCAGCTCCACATAATATCAAGCAACGAAAATCTCCCAGAGATCTCCATCCCAACACCAGCACCTAGCTTCAGTCAACGACCAGCAAGCTACAGTGCTGGTCACCCTATGCCAAGCAACTAGCAAGGCAGGAACACAACCCCACCCATTAGCAGAGAGGCTACCTAAAAACATAATAAGGCCATAGGCACCCCAAAACACACCACCAGATGTGGACCTGTCCACCAGAAAGACAAGATCGAACCTCAACCACCAGAACACAGGCATTAGTCCCCCCCACCAGGAAGCCTACACAACCTACTGAAACAACCTTAGCCACTGGGGTCAGACACCAAAAACAACGGGAACTACGAATCTGCAGCCTGCAAAAAGGAGACCCCAAACACAGTAACATAAGCAAAATGAGAAGACAGAAAAACACACAGCAGGTGAAGGAGCAAGATAAAAACCTACCAGACCTAACAAATGAAGAGGTAATAGGCAGTCTACCTGAAAAAGAATTCAGAATAATGATAGTAAAGCTGATCCAAGATTCTATTTCCAAGATCCATAATCTTGGAAATAGAATAGACAAAATGCAAGAAACAGTTAACAAGGACCTAGAAGAACTAAAGATGAATCAAACATCGATTAAAAACACAATAAATGAAATGAAAAATACTCTAGATTGGATCAATAGCAGAATAACTGAGGCAGAAGAACGGATAAGTGAGGTGGAAGATAAAATAGTGGAAATAACTGATGCAGAGCAAAATAAAGAAAAAAGAATGAAAAGAACAGAGGACAGTCTCAGAGACCTCTGGGACAACATTAAACACACCAACATTCGAATTATAGGGGTTCCAGAAGAAGAAGAGAAAAAGAAAGGGACTGAGAAAATATTTGAAGTGATTATAGTTGAAAACTTCCCCAATATGGGAAAGGAAATAGTTAATCAAGTCCAGGAGGCACAGAGAGTCCCATACAGAATAAATCCAAGTAGAAATACACCAAGACACATATTAATCAAACTGTCAAAAATTAAACACAAAGAAATCATATTAAAAGCAGCAAGGGAAAAACAACAAATAACACACAAGGGAATCCCCATCAGGTTAACAGCTGATCTCTCAGCAGAAACTCTACAAGCCAGAAGGGAGTGGCAGGACATAATTAAAGTGATGAAGGAGAGAAACCTGCAACCAAGATTACTCTACCCAGCAAGGATCTCATTCAGATTTGATGGAGAAATTAAAACCTTTACAGACAAGCAAAAGCTGAGAGAGTTCAGCACCACCAAACCAGCTTTACAACAAATGCTAAAGGAACTTCTCTAGGCAAGAAACACAACAGAAGGAATATACCTACAATAACGAACCCAAAGCAATTAAGGAAATGGGAATAGGACCATACATATCAATAATTACCTTAAATGTAAATGGACTAAATGCTCCCACCAAAAGACACAGAGTGGCTGAATGGATACAAAAACAAGACCCATATATATGCTGTCTACAAGAGACCCACTTCAGACCTAGAGACACATACAGACTGAAAGTAAGGGGATGGAAAAAGATATTCCATGCAAATGGAAATCAAAAGAAAGCTGGAGTAGCAATTCTTATATCAGACAAAATAGACTTTAAAATAAAGACTATTAGAAGAGACAAAGAAGGACACTACATAATGATCAAGGGATCGATCCAAGAAGAAGATATAACAATTGTAAATATTTATGCACCCAACATAGGAGCACCTCAATACATAAGGCAAATACTAACAGCCATAAAAGGAGAAATCGACAGTAACACAATCATAGTAGGGGACTTTAACACCCCACTTTCACCAATGGACAGATCATCGAAAATGAAAATAAATAAGGAAACACAAGCTTTAAATGATACATTAAACAAGATGGACTTAGTTGATATTTATAGGACATTCCATCCAAAAACAACAGAATACACATTTTTCTCAAGTGCTCATGGAACATTCTCCAGGATAGATCATATCTTGGGTCACAAATCAAGCCTTGGTAAATTTAAGAAAATTGAAATTGTATCAAGTATCTTTTCCGACCACAATGCTATGAGACTAGACATCAATTACAGGAAAAGATCTGTAAAAAATACAAACACATGGAGGCTAAACAATACACTACTCAATAACAAAGTGATCACTGAAGAAATCAAAGAGGAAATTAAAAAATACCTAGAAACAAATGACAATGGAGACACGACGACCCAAAACCTATGGGACGCAGCAAAAGCAGTTCTAAGGGGGAAGTTTATAGCAATACAATCCCACCTTAAGAAACAGGAAACATTTCGAGTAAACAACCTGACCCTGCACCTAAAGCAATTAGAGAAAGAAGAACAAAAAAACCCCAAAGCTAGCAGAAGGAAAGAAATCATAAAGATCAGATCAGAAATAAATGAAAAAGAAATAAAGGAAACAATAGCAAAGATCAACCAAACTAAAAGCTGGTTCTTTGAGAAGATAAACAAAATTGACAAACCATTAGCCAGACTCATCAAGAAAAGAAGGGAGAAGACTCAAATCAATAGAATTAGAAATGAAAAAGGAGAAGTAACAACTGACACTGCAGAAATACAAAAGATCATGAGAGATTACTACAAGCAACTCTATGCCAATAAAATGGACAACCTGGAAGAAATGGACAAATTCTTAGAAATGCACAACCTGCCAAGACTGACTCAGGAAGAAATAGAAAATATGAATAGACCAATCACAAGCACTGAAATTGAAACTGTGATTAAAAATCTTCCATCAAACAAAAGCCCAGGACCAGATGGCTTCACAGGCGAATTCTATCAAACATTTAGAGAAGAGCTAACACCCATCCTTCTCAAACTCTTCCAAACAATTTCAGAGGAAGGAACACTCCCAAACTCATTCTACGAGGCCACCATCACCTTGATACCAAAACCAGGCAAGGATGTCACAAAGAAAGAAAACTACAGGCCAATATCACTGATTAACATAGATGCAAAAATCCTCAACAAAATACTAGCAAACAGAATCCAACAGCACATTAAAAGGATCATACACCATGATCAAGTGGGGTTTATTCCAGGAATGCAAGGATTCTTCAATATACGCAAATCAATCAATGTGATACACCATATTAACAAGTTGAAGGAGAAAAACCATATGATCATCTCAATAGATGCAGAGAAAGCTTTCGACAAAATTCAACACCCATTTATGATAAAAACCCTGCAGAAAGTAGGCATAGAGGGATCTTTCCTCAACATAATAAAGGCCATATATGACAAACCCACAGCCAACATTGTCCTCAATGGTGAAAAACTGAAACCATTTCCACTAAGATCAGGAACAAGACAAGGCTGCCCACTCTCACCACTCTTATTCAACCTAGTTTTGGAAGTTTTAGCCACAGCAATCAGAGAAGAAAAGGAAATAAAAGGAATCCAAATCGGAAAAGAAGAAGTAAAGCTGTCACTGTTTGCAGATGACATGATACTATACATAGAGAATCCTAAAGATGCTACCGAAAAACTACTAGAGCTAATCAATGAATTTGGTAAAGTAGCAGGTTACAAAATTAATGTACAGAAATCTCTGGCATTCCTGTACACTAATGATGAAAAATCTGAAAATGAAATCAAGAAAACACTCCCATTTACCATTGCAACAAAAAGAATAAAATATCTAGGAATAAACCTACCTAAGGAGACAAAAGACCTGTATGCAGAAAATTATAAGACACTGATGAAAGAAATTAAAGATGATACAAATAGATGGAGAGATATACCATGCTCCTGGATTGGAAGAATCAACATTGTGAAAATGACTCTACTACCCAAAGCAATCTACAGATTCAATGCAATCCCTATCAAACTACCACTGGCATTTTTCACAGAACTAGAACAAAAAATTTCAAAATTTGTTTGGAACAACAAAAGACCCCGAATAGCCAAAGCAATCTTGAGAACGAAAAACGGAGCTGGAGGAATCAGGCTCCCTGACTTCAGACTGTACTACAAAGCTACAGTAATTAAGACAGTGTGGTACTGGCATAAAAACAGAAAGATAGATCAATGGATCAGGATAGAAAGCCCAGAGATAAACCCACGCACATATGGCCAACTTATCTTTGATAAAGGAGGCAGGAATGTACAGTGGAGAAAGGACAGCCTCTTCAATAAGTGGTGCTGGGAAAAATGGACAGGTACATGTAAAAGTTTGAGATTAGATCATTCCCTAACACCATACACAAAAATAAGCTCAAAATGGATTAAAGACTTAAATGTAAGGCCAGAAACTATCAAACTCTTAGAGGAAAACATAGGTAGAACACTCTATGACATAAATCACAGCAAGATCCTTTTGGACCCACCTCCTAGAGAAATGGAAATAAAAACAAAGATAAACAAATGGGACCTAATGAAACTTCAAAGCTTTTGCACAGCAAAGGAAACCATAAACAAGACCAAAAGACAACCCTCAGAATGGGAGAAAATATTTGCAAATGAAGCAACTGACAAAGGATTAATCTCCAAAATTTATAAACAGCTCATGCAGCTCAATAGCAAAAAAACAAACAACCCAATCCAAAAATGGGCAGAAGACTTAAATAGGCATTTCTCCAAAGAAGATATACAGACTGCCAACAAACACATGAAAGAATGCTCAACATCATTAATCATTAGAGAAATGCAAATCAAAACTACAATGAGATATCATCTCACACCAGTCAGAATGGCCATCATCAAGAAATCTAGAAACAATAAATGCTGGAGAGGGTGTGGAGAAAAGGGAACCCTCTTGCACTGCTGGTGGGAATGTGAATTGGTACAGCCACTATGGAGAACAGTATGGAGGTTCCTTAAAAAACTAAAAATAGAACTACCATATGACCCAGCAATCCCACTACTAGGCATATACCCTGAGAAAACCATAATTCAAAAAGAGACATGTACCAAAATGTTCATTGCAACTCTATTCACAATAGCCCGGAGCTGGAAACAACCTAAGTGTCCATCATCGGATGAATGGATAAAGAAGATGTGGCACATATATACAATGGAATATTACTCAGCCATAAAAAGAAATGAAACTGAGCTATTTGTAATGAGGTGGATAGACCTAGAGTCTGTCATACAGAGTGAAGTAAGTCAGAAAGAGAAAGACAAATACCGTATGCTGACACATATATATGGAATATAAGAAAAAAAAATGTCATGAAGAACCTAGGGGTAACATCCTGACACATTCCCACATGCATAGCTCTTCTACCCTCTGGGTGCAGTTTGGCAGAGAAATTCTTTCAACTAAGCAAGAAAGAAAATAGTCTGTTCACTTCGTTATAAAGCAGAAACTAATAAAAAAAATAGAAAAAATAAATAAATAAATAAAAATTAAAAAAAATAAACTGCAGATTTCAAAACATATAGAAAAAAAAAATAAGCAAACTTGGAGTATAATTGGTTTTATATGTGTCACTCCACCATTAACATCCTACCCATGTTTCCCTGAAGCAGCTACCTAGTTTGGAACAACTTTAAGGAGGATGAACACTCTGAAAATTGAACAGTCCATCAACCATTCCTGTTAAGAAGATTTCTATTTTAAACTGAGGTAAATGAACCACCATTATTTCACAATAGCAATCATATGTCTAGAGAGGCTAACTATTAAAAGCAAAGATAGGGGCTTCCCTGGTGGCGCAATGGTTGAGAGTCCACTTGCTGATGCAGGGGACATGGGTTCGTGCCCCGGTCTGGGAAGATCCCACGTGCCATGGAGCAGCTGGGCCCGTGAGCCATGGCCGCTGAGCCTGTGCATCCAGAGCCTGTGCTCCGCAACGGGAAAAAAATAAAAAAAGCAAAGATAAATTCTGTTGAAAAATGACGTGGTCTACACTGGTGATCTATTTGGTTAAGTAATAATCTTCACCACTTAGGAACTTCAAATAGGTGAAATTGGGGTTATTTAACTAAGCAAAGAGACTGGTTTTCTTCCTGATAGACCAGGTACTCAACAAATACTTCTCATTCCTTTCTCTTGTATCGAAGTATTAAGGAATAAACTTTCTGGCATCAGTTTAACAGAAAATAAATTTAGCTCTGCTTTTACTGCTTCACAGATTTAGAAATTAAGATTTTAAGGGGAACATATTACTCTTTTGGTTTCAAGTAACAGAAGCCCAATTCAAATTGCCTTAGACAAACAAAAGAATTTACTAGACCACAAAACAGTGAAGTTCAAGGGTGCAACGTGGTTTCACGCACAAATTGATCCAGGGCTTAAGGATGTCCTCAGGAAACTCTTCATGTCTGGGCTACATTAATAGTCAGACTTTTCCTAAACTGTAATCAAGCCCATCTTTGGGCTTTATTTGCCCACAGCAGTGTCAGGCTTACCTCTTGATGGCTCCACAGATGCCCCAGGGACTCTTATTAGCCAGTCGTGAGTCCATGACCAACCCTGGAGCCAGAGAGTAGAGCTGGTCCCACACTTGGTGATGGCTGAGGGTGAACTAAGAGTGACAATGGGATGTCTCCCAAAAGGAAGAAATGGTATACTGAGGAGGCAAAAGTAACAAATCTCCACTGTAATATGGAAATTCAATTTGATACTTTAAAAAATAAACCATTTTCTAATGCACCAGAAAGACCCAGTGAAGACAGAACCCTCCAGGGACTCAGATATCTTGACTTCTTGTTCAGACTGTGGCTTCTGATTAATTATGTGACCTTTCCAAGCAACTTATCCTCTCTGGATATCTATTGCATATATGTGAAAGGAGAGAATGTGATTAGAAACCCTTTAACTTTTCCTTCAGGCTTCAATGCAATGATTCTATAATAATGGCTATAAAGCAATGTGATCTATAGCTTAAGTTTTCAAAAAGACAATTACTATGTAAGTATTTCTTCAGATTGATTCCTTTCTTTCTTCTTTCTTTCCTTCCTTCCTTGACAGCAGCCCAGTTGTGGCCATGGCCCGCATGAGGTTCCCAGAGGAGAAGAAAGCATCACAGCATAAGTTAGAATCCAAATAAGAAGCGTGGCTGAGTGAGTCAGGATGCATGCAAGGAGGGTGTACAAGTGGGGTAGAAACCTAGAGAGGTCAAGAGATTAATGATATTCAGAGATTTAAGAAAATAAGTAAATATGATGAGGATAATGACAGCAATAGTTCTCAGTGCCAGAGAAAAGAGGTACAAACATAGCAAGGAGAGAAGCTAGAATGTATCTTGTGGTGCTGAACTGGAATGGGATGCATAAGTGTGAACTCACGTATTTCAATATATGTAGATAGACATAGACATAAATACAGATATTAATGAGTGTATACATGTATTTTTTTATAATTCTGTTCACTGAAAGGGTGTGGGACATCACTATCTCAGTAGCAATAAGCACACTTATCACCCAGGTCTTTGGCTTCTAAACATCACTCTACATTAAATGGAACCAAGGCACTTGGAAATAGTGCCTAATTCCAGGATTTGAATAGGGAGAGAACAAGATGAACCTAGAACATGTCCAAAAAATGATAGTGACATGTCAAACAAACTCAGTAACCAGTTTGAAAGAGCTCTTACTGGCTGAATCTGGAGCAATTTGAGTATCAAAATAAGTAATAATAGTAAAAAAATTATAACCCATTTGATAAAATAAGGATCCAAGGGACCATGACTATAAATAAATATATGAATAAATAAATGGGAGAAAAGAAGGTTCTTCCTTAGCACAGAATGCCAACTAATAAGTGTAGAATGAATGATGAAATTAGAAAAATCACAAGTTGTCAATCATCATGGTAATAATAAATTTACACAAGTATTATCAATAGATGCTAAAATTGGTGGGTGAAGGTGGGATAAGGAACAAGGTTTTACCTGATCTCAAGGTGTCTCCCCACAAATATTTATTAATTAAAATGAAAAAGCAACATTACAATAGAAAACCCAGGCAGACACATCTTGATAAAGTGACCAACGTTAGCTCCACCAGTAAAGGGACAATTAGCTATGGTGTGTCACCTGATAGGATACAATGAGAATTACTTGCAATAGAATTACTGTTTGGGGGACTTCCCTAGTGGTCCAGTGGTAAAGAATCTGCCTTACAATGCAGGGGACATGGGTTTGACCCCTGGTCAGGGAACTAAGATCCCATATGCCGTAGGGCAACTAAGCCCGCATGCCACAACTACTGAGCTTGTGCGCCTCAACTAGAAAGCCTGTGAGCCACAAACTACAGAGCCCAAGCGCTCTGGAGCCTGCGTGCCACAACTAGAGAAGAGAAAACCCACACACCACAGCTAGAGAGAAGCCTACACGCTGAAACGAAGATCCCGTGTGCTGCAACTAAGACCCGACACAGACAAAAATAAATAAAATAAATAATAAATAAATCTTAAAAAAAAAAGAATTACTGTTTTGCCTTGTTTATGTTTCTATACATGAGTAGTATCAATTACAAATTTGTCCAAGTATCATTGAGCATTTTAGAGGTAAAAGATAAATTAATGAGTGACACTTTCATATGAATTTTTCTTATTTTAAAATTAATATGTGGTTATTACAGAAAATTAAGAAAATACAGATAAGCATAAAGGAGAAAATAAGAATTACCAAATCTGTCTCTACCCCCATTCCCATACCCCAGAACCTTAAATTGGAAGTTGCAACTAGAAGACCCAAGGTATCAAATATATCAGATATAAAATTGAGTTATGAGACAGACCACCAAGATGCAAATTTCAAAGGAAATATTCAAGAATTACATATACAACACTTGGCCTCCTTCCTAGATCAGAAAGAGTAGAAGTTGAGAGAAATGTGTGAGGAAGCTTCCTTTGGGGAGAGCTTCTCAGGCAAGAGGCCATAGTGAGTCCAGGAGCAAAGGTCCAGAGCCCTGGACCTGCATCAGTCACTATATCTTCAGGCACGTTGAAAGCCCACAAGTAATTATGATCCATAATTAGATCCCAACACGAAATCCCTGGATTTAGTACCTTCTTCAGTTGAACAGCATGTCTGGGCCAGACTAAAAAATGGTAACAACCTCACAGTGACAGCTAATCAGACACTCACTATTTCATGAGTTCAGCTTCTGTAATGTTTAATCCCCATGGAGGTAAATCATGTATTGTCTGGTATGGGATTTTGCTTTTGTTTGTTGTGTTTTATTTGGTTTGGTTTTTGTTTTTGTAGTGTGTGATGTGGGAAAAAGAGAAACATGTTAAGCCAAACTTCTTTCCCTGATTAAGCAGGACTGACAGACCTCTGACAAAACTCTGAGCTGGGGTCCACACTAGTGTGCTGGCCCACAGCAGGGAAATGTGTGTGATACTCTGTGCTTTACATAACTCAAGTGTCACTCTGACTATCTTTGTCTGCTCACGCACTATTTTTTCCACGCTGTAAAGAAAGGAATTGAAATAGTCTCCTGCAAGAACCAAAGAAAGAAGCAAGAGTCTTTATTGAAATCTTCTCCCAGAAGGTTCAGCTTCCAATTCACTCTGCAGTGTAAATTTCTGGCATATATTTGCAGTACATTTAACTACTCAACACCTAAACTAGGGTTCATTACCTGTCTTGCTTTTCTTTAACTACTTATTACTTTTTCTTTCTAGTTTGAAACTACAGTTCAAAGTTCTCTTCAAAGAGAATATCAGTCAGCACACCACCTCAGAATTATCAGAGCTAGACTATTAGGTAGGTATGGTCAAAGATCTTTCAGGGATTAGATGCCTATCAACATTATTGGGTTGCTAAGTCACCCCACTGACCCTGAGGAATCTTGCCTTATTACCATTTCCCTACAAAGTATGCCCTTTCTTCAAATAAAAAATCTTGCCACATCAATAAGCCTATGGCCTCCAAGTCCAAGGACTATGGCCCTTATGATGAAACTTTCATCTCACAGCAGCCTGTTGAGGCCTTGTCCTGCAACACTCAGCTTATTTTGAACTCCCCAATGAAGAGGCTTTTCACATCAGCCACTTTCTGCCTCTCTTTGAACCCCACAAAAGAAGCCCTTGGCCTGCCCCTTTATATATTGGACATGGTGCCACAGTTTCCATTTTACATATGTTTCTTCCCCTAACCCCCCAATTTTTAGGCCTCCCGTTATATCTATGCCCAAAGTACAATAAAAAATAGAAACTTATTGTCCCTTAAATAAATGAAAACAAAATGATCCAGAGCTGAGCATCTTTTTCAAGATTGATTAATCATTGGGGGTACTGCACCAACACGTGCATTTTATTAAGAACACCCCCATCTCATATATGCATATACACACACACACACACACGCACACACACATGCCCACATCTTGAAGATGGAAATAATTTTGATAAGGGCAGGGTTTTGGCACTTGAAGTTAAGGGAAAGGGAACTAACATTTGAAAAATACCTACAGTGTGCCAAGTTTACAAATGGCATGCTACACTTGAATCCTCATTCCAGCACTAGGAGACAGCGCAGCATTATCAAGCCCAGGACAGTGGAACAAGAACAGGCTGTCAAGTCCTATAAGTCTGCTTTGAATCTTTACACCCTTTCCAGCAGTTTGTAACCCAGTCATGACTACAGTACTTTGTCCTTAGCTACCTGTCAATTCATTTCCCTGGAGTCTCTCAAACCACTTCTACATTACCTATATTTTAAATATATCACTGGATATGGATACGGATAAACATTGTCCACTGAACAAAATATCACTCTAATAGAAAGAATGAATCTGTATTCCACAGTTGGGTAGGGCAGGGAGAGAAAACCTCTAAGTCACTACTGGGCATTACAGATCATACTTGAATAAAAGAACATTTGCTGAAAGTGTTAGGATAAATAAACTTTTCTGTCCTTTCGTAAATTAGTTCGCTCTTCTCATTAGGTGTTTCCTTTTTTTTTCTTCAACCATTTCAGTTTTGAGAAATGTAAAAGATGTTTAGTAAAAATGCCTGGACCATTTTCAGAACTTGTGCAAGTCTCAAAATATTTAGTTTATTGGGTATGTGGAGCTTCCACTATTGCTTAATTGCCACACCCTTTTCAAATTCCTCAGAGATCTGCAAAGCTGAAATCAATCAGAGATGGTTAATTTATTTTGTTCAGTCCCAAGTGCCCCCCCCCCCAATTTTTTTTTCCTTCTTGGAACATTCAAGTTTTCCTGTAATCTAGACCAGGTCAACACAATAATCAACACACACATGCTTGACGGTCATCCGTGGCCTGCCCACCTGCTTTACCAGATGGGCCTTCCGCTTCCTCCTCTAGTTCCCAGAAATCTGTGCATCAACTGTGACAACTGTCTCCTCAAAATACAAAAAGCACCACTTGTAAAAGATAATAGAACCTGACTTTACTTAGTGGGAAATTAATGTAAAAGATTTATCAATTTTAGAGCTAGATCCAAATTTGGGAACAGCTGTGGCAATTAAAACACAAAGATTGGCACAAATGCCACTTGTCCTCACAATACTCCTCCCTCTCCCTCTCCACCACTCCTCTCTTCCCTCCCTTGTACCCACAGCCCCTGCACTTCATGCCCATGCAGAGGAAGCAACCAAATCTGAAGTATCAGATTGACTTGTAGAGCACTGAGGCTCAAGGATGTAAAATGCTCAAGGTCAAATATGTAGGTAGTTGCAGAATCAAGATTTAAACCTGATCAGTCTACCTTCAAATCTTATGCTCTTTCCATACCACATTGATAAGAAGTGGGCCGAGAAGGAAGGACGGGACAGGAAGTCTGCTCTGTGTCTGGACACACTTAGGACCGTTTCGTTCCAAGTTAGAGAAGCAAGTGCTGGTTACTTACAAGACTCCAGCAAATTACCTATGCTCTTTTTATATTCTACCTGTATTAGATTTGGACCCTGGCATGTCAAAAACTTCACCCATCCACCAGTCAACAATTATGATAAAGAAAAATAATGGCTCACACTGGAGGTGATAATTTAGACTGGGTCTTAAGAATGAGTCAACATTTACTAGGCAGTTGGGGAAAGGACATTTCAGACATAGCACCTTCAGTTGGGAAAGCACTTTCTGAATATTATTGCATTTAATACCGAGAAGAGGAAAAGAAAAAAAATCCCATTGTGAGATAGGTGGGACTGTTAGTCTTATCTCCATTTTAAAGATTAGGAACCTGAGGATCAGGTAGGCTGAGCTGTCACATTTCACATTCTCACAACACACTCAGGCAGTAGTGTACGTGGAAGATATTGGAGAGAAAAAACTCTTTTTTGTAGTGTTAAAAATGATTGAAGAGAATTTAGGTGATACAAACAAACTTTATTTAACATTTCATGAAGCAGGCAGTCTCCATTCCCAAGGGTACAGAGAACTGCAAAATGGAGCAGAAGGCAAGAAAGTTTTATAGGATAAAGAAGAAGGAACAAGGCAGAGAAAAATAGAAAATGAATAAGAAATGAGGAAATAAGAGTAGAGCCCAGAGTTGGCTTGGCGTTTGGGGATTGGCTGGCTGGATATACCGTGTTTCCAGTCAAACAGAGGGTTTACAGGGACATGAAAGTTTTGTAAGTTTCAATGTGCTGGAGCAGTTCCATCTTGAGCCTAAAAATTTATTTCGACAATGAGGTCCTATGGGTGGACATCTTAACTTGGTAGGACTGGTGTCCTTATAAGAAGAGAGAGAGACACCAGGGTTGCAAAGCACAGAGAAAAGGCCATATAAAGACTCAGCAAGAATGCAGCCATCTACAAGCCAGGAAGAGAGGTCTCACCAGAAACCAACCCTGACAGCATCTTGATCTTGGACTCCCAGCCTCTATAAATGTGAGCAAATAAATTTCTGTTGTTTAAGCCACCCAGTCTATGGTATTTTGTTGTGGCAGCCCTAGAAGACTAAAACCCTGTCTAACAGTAACCAAAGCTAGCCTAGGATATGGAGCATCAGATCAATTACAGATACATGATCCAAGGAGAAACCAGAGAAACTTCCCAATGGAAAGTAAATGTTTCCATAAACTATGGAAACAAATAACATTTGGGCAAAAGTCTTCTCTTGCAGTCAGCTTGTATATTTATGTTTGATGAGGAAAGAGAAAACCCTTAACACTTCCTTGGGGAGGAGGTTTTTAGAAAAATTTGAAATATTTTCCAGCATAAAATTCCCTGGGACTTCCCTGGCAGCGCAGTGGTTAAGAATCTGCCTGCCAATGCAGGGGACACGGGTTCAAGCCCTGGTCCAGGAAGATCCCACATGCTATGGAGCAACTAAGCCCGTGTGCCGCAACTACCGAGCCTACACTCTAGAGCCCCTGAGTCACAACTACTGAGCCCATGCACCTAGAGCCCGTGCGCTGCAACAAAGAGAAGCCACTGCAATGAGAAGCCCACACACCATAATGAAGAGTAGCCCCCGCTCGCCGCAACTAGAGAAAGCCAGCACGTAAGCAACAAAGATCCAACGCAGCCAAAAAAATAAAAATTAAAAAACAAATCTCTAGTACAATAAAAAACAAAGGTGATATTCAACCAAATGCATCGGGCAGATGAAATTCAGGCACAGAAATGGAGAAGTTGGTTTAGAGTTAAAGCTAAACTGCTATTATCTCCCAAGAGGCAGATTATATCTCCCGTGTTTTTCAACTTTTGGAAAGTAGTGTACCAAGTTTCTAGGATCCTCTTCTTCTCGGGAGTGAGACAGCCTGGGAAGCGTTCTAACACTATTCTGACTCCTGACTGGCAAGAACCAAGAGGGAGGGCCCCAAACCATATAGGATATCACCTTTGGTGCAACCATCAGCGGCAACATCCTAAGCAGCAGAGCCAACAACTGTTCCTTATTCCACCTTCATCATCACCTGTGCCAACACTTGACCCAGGCACCCCAAGAAATTTGATCAAGCAACACCAATCATCTATCTGACATTTCCTCCCTTCCGGGAGGCTAATCTTTGCTGCTTCTCCTCCTTATTCACTGATTCCACAATCTCTGTTGACTTTTTTCCTCCTTTCTCAAATATTTGTTTAACTTTCTGTTCATTTGCCTCTCTTACAGCCTCCAAAAACTTGGGTCTCCAGCCGATCTTCTCTCCCTCTTCAGATTCAGATCAAAGTCTCCAGCTGCCTCCCGAACATCTTCACTTGAATAGCCAAGTATCCAAAACAAAACTTGGTGTTACCTTACATACCAAATCTGCTCCTCTTCCCTCTTTTTCCACCTTAGACTCATGATCTTACCATCCATCAAGTGTTCTAATGAGTTGCCAAGTGGTCTTGATTCCACCTTAAAACCCGATTGCAGAATTAACCTCTATCCCCTCTTTTGATCTCTTCACTCAGGCGCTCACACGTTCTCATCTAGGATAATACAATAATCTCCTAACTGGTCTTCCTGCTACTTGTCTTTTTTCCACTCTTGCAACCATCCTGCTGGGTTTATCGTCTTAAAGAACGACAAAGATAATTTTGTCATGATCCTGCTTCTAAATGTTTGCTGACTCTCCCTTTCCTACAGGATTAAATCCAAATTTAACCAGAAGGGCCATTCAAGACCTTTCCCAATATGACCCCAACCTACATCTCCAGCTTCAATCTCTGATATGCCTCACTACACCCTCAAATGAATTCCCCTTTATCTCCCAAATTGACCATGCCCTTCCTGTTTTTTATGTGTTATGCCCTCTGCGTGAAATGTCTGGCCTTCCTACTCTACCTGTAACCCAACCTGGAAAACTTCTATTTTTTTCATTAGAAAATAATAATAATAATAGATCAAATGTCACCTGGCTAGAAAGGTTTCCCTGAGTTTCTCCGGGTCTAACCCACCCCACACTTGACTAGCCCAGACTCCTAATTCCAAGAGTCTAGGAGGCATCCTACTAGAAGTAAGCTCCTTGCAACAGACAGGAACTCTAACTGGCTGGCCACTGTATCCCCAGCATCTAACATTTTGCCCAGCATAGAATACTGTTCAACCTATATATTTTAATGAATGAATCTCTTACCTTCAGCCTTTAGAGCACAGAGACCAAAAAACCAGGGCTGAGACAAAGTATTGCAGGGAGGAGGAATATTAGGACAAAAGACAAATATCCAAGTCAGTCATGAAAGCAAAAAATCTAGGCAGAGGGAAAAACTAGGTTTGAAGTCTATCGAAGTGACATCCTAGTAGGCCAGATAAGAGAGAAGGTTCAAAGGCTCAGGTGTGGACAGAGATGGAGTGGTTATAGGTGCTAATCCAGTGTGAACACCCAGGCAGGTAGATCTTCTCCCTCTGAGATCACATGGTTCATTTACAAGTAATGTCTTATGTTGCAATTTATCTGTTCACATGCCTGAAACACCCACCAGACTGTGTGTTCTTTGAAGGCAGCCACCCTACCTTATTCATTGTTATATCTGGGCACCTAGTACCATGGCCACACTTAGTCATGGTTTTACTATAAATTTTTGCTGCACTATAAAACCTTAGGTATAATAAATGACTGTGCAGGGCCTGAGTTTCGCTGTTGGAACCACTAATGAAGGCAGACTTGGAGGTGGAGAATCCAATAGTATTATTGTGTTGGGTGAGATCATGAAGTCACACATGACACCTGAGAAGCTTGCTTTTCTCAGCTCTATTTTTAGGGCAATGACCCTAAACTTTGTGACCCAGGCCTATTTCTACCTCACTCTCAGGAAAGTTTGCACCTTTAGAAGAGCTGATTAACAGCTTAAGCTAAATAAAGTATCTAATAAAGAATTCTTGCCATGATTTAGTCAAGGTCTTCTCCAACAGGCTGACTTTGACACTTATAATCTCTATTGCAGTCTATTGGTCTTGCCTGGTTAGACTCAGAATACAGTCAGGCCTATTTTTAAAACAGCAACTTTTAAAGGAGCAAAACAAAGTATCAGCCTATTAGCTTTTCCATATTCTACTTTGATATAATGCATATATGTGCTTTTTAGATAAATATTTCACAGGATAACTCTTTGGGAGTGGCCACAAATTCTGTACCCATCATCCCATCAAGAGGTAAGCACATGTGCCCATCCCCTGGATCTCATTGGGCTTATGACTCCGTCCACCAATAGGGTACAGAAGAGGCAATACCATATGATTTTTCTCTCTTTTTTTTTTTTTTTTTGGTAATTGAAAAAAATGCTTTATTTTTAGAGATGTCATCTTTGGAATTTAAAATAAGCAGTACACTTACTAAAGAAATTGTTTTACAATACAGGTAGTTTAAAAATTTTTTGTCTGTGATATGTTTTTTATTAAAAAAAAAATATATATATATATATATATATATATATATATATATATATATATTTTGCGGTACGCGGGCCTCTCACTGGTGCGGCCTCTCCCGCCACGGAGCACAGGCTCCAGACGCACAGGTCCAGCAGCCATGGCTCACGGGCCCAGCCGCTCCGCGGCATGTGGGACCCTCCCGGACCGGGGCACAAACCCGTGTCCTCTGCATCGGCAAGCGGACCCTCAACCACTGCGCCACCAGGGAATCCCTAAAAATATTTTAATAATTCTAAAAAATAATTTTGGAAGGCATGGGGAAAAGATGGAGGAGCTGAATTATTTCACGATCTCTGATTAGTGCTTTTTGTCCAGCGCAGTCAGATAAGTAAAGATTTATAAGAATATAAAATATATATATATATATATATATATATATATATATATATATAATATATAAAACTGAATCAATTTGCTGTACACCTGAAACTAACACAGTATTTAAATCAACTGCACTTCAATTTAAATTTTTTTAATTAAAACAACAAAAGATTTATAAGAGAAATTATGTTTTAGGAAATCAAGGTGATAAAAATAATATTCAGCCCGGGATTATACCAATCAAGAAAAAGAAAGATTGAGAAAACCACTTGTAAAAGTCAAGATGATCTAATCAAATTCTATTCATACGATCCTACTCTTAGTAGCAGAAATATTTAGTATAAGCATTATAAAAATAATTCTTACCACTTATTCAACACTTATTATTTGCCAGTCACAGTGCTAGGTGCTTTAAAGTCATGATTTCTAATTCTAAAAACTATTCTTAGGAAGACGGTTAAGCTGTTTTTTTAAACAGAAGAAGGAAATGAAAATTATTAAAGTTTAATGACTCATCTAAGGCCATACAGCTGGTAGATGTGAGAACTGGTGTTTGAATCCAAGTTTTTCTTCCACACCCACAGCACCTACCATATAGAAAATCAGCAGAATAAACTTATCTTACTATTTTATCCAAATTTCATTTGTAAAATCCCAGACATGGCCTACTACTCTGATATGGCAATATCTATCTTTCATAGTATTAATAAATAATTAAGAAAATCTATTATGTTCTTATCATGTGTTTGGAAAACAGTGTGATCACAGATAACAATAATAAGATATTCTTTTTCTCCGTTCCAACAATTTAGACTGTTACTCAAAACAAGAAGCCCTCTGATTCAAATATAAAACACATTATTCTATTTAGCCACAATCACAACGACCTGAAACTCCATTCTTGAGCCATTTCTGCATTATAAGAATCTAGCCTACATTTGTCCGTAATAGAGAGAATATTAAACTAAGAAGTCCCTGAAGAGGTCACAGTGTTGACAAAATTCAACATGACGGTGGAGCCTACACGGACAAAGGAAACAAAGCTAGGCCCTTCCACACAGACCTAAGTCCTCGCGATGACTTTGTTTTAAATCAATGTCTCTTCGTGCCGCACATATTCCCCAGTGCTTGCTTGATGAAATACCGCAATTGCCATGGGGTCTACTTTCCTGAAGCCTTGTGTAGACTTTGCTGCCACCCCAAAGCCCAAAGGGATCTCTGTCATGGAGTACAGCATGACTCCCTGGTACTGAGAAGTATTTTCAATGATTCGACCAAGTCCAGATTTCAACACATGGTTAGCATACAAGAAGGGCTGCTCTGCTCCTGGCTTTATCCACACTTTATACTTGGCATAGGGTGCTAGGTAATCCAGAGCGGTGATGTACAACCAAAACATGTGGGTCTGAGTGAATTTTCCGAAGCACGTTCCCAAAGACAGCAGCTTATCACCGATGATATTGGCGGTCAACTTCAAGATCTTCTCACTCACGTAATACAGCCGGTCGTTGTGCAGCCTGAAACAGCAGGTGTCATCGGGCTTGTCGACCAGCAGCTGAAGATTTTGCTATCATCTCAAACATTACACGGGTCTCCTCTTCAGTCAGAAGCCGCATTTCCCTGCTCGGTTGGAACACGGGGTCCTCGTTCCTCAGTCACTGGAAACAGAAGGTCAGCCGCCAGCCGCTCCTCGGCAACTTCAAACCCTGCCTCTCTAGCCGCTTTCCAGTCGTTCCCCACGCTAACACTCTGTAGCCTGGAGGACCATCGGGGAAAGATAGACGGCCTAGTGAGAACCATAGAGACCGGAAGTGCACCCCGGATGCTTCCCATCCGAGATTCGGAGCTGGTGCCCTGGGTGAGCAGGAGGGGAAGAGATGCTGTTGCTGAGAAGATGGCAGCGAGGGCCACAATCGCGTTTCAGCTACGGCCTCAGCCACAGTGACAGCCACCACCGCTGCTCTTGGGGAGGTGGAGGATGAGGGGCTCCTGGCGTCGCTGTTCCGAGACCGCTTCCCAGAGGCCCAGTGGCGGGAGCAGCCCGTCGTGGGCCGCTACCTCAGGGAGTTGAGCTGCTTGGGGCTGCAACGCGAGCTGAAGCACCTGGCCAAGGAGCGAGCGCAGCTTGCCATGTGATTTCTAAGTTGAGGTCATAAAGAGCCGTGGAGCTTCTGCTCTGCTCATCCTTGAAACCACCTGAGCCACCACAGAAGTCTGACCACCCTGAGACTGCCGTGCCGCAGCGGCACACACAGACACTCCACCAACAATCTCAACTGAGCCGGTTCTTCAGCCATCTCCACCTAGGAGAGGTGTGTGCAGAAGCTGTCCTAGAATTACATCTCCAGCCCCAATCAGTAAAGTCATCCTCAGCCATCTGAGTCATACTAGCTGAGCTCCCAGAGCCATCTGTGTTGCACTCTTTGACGTTTCTTAACACACCTCATTTCATAACCCAGGATGTTACAGCAACCGCTTGGTGTCCAGAAGGAAACACAGAATGGAACAGCTGAATTCAAGACCCATGGAATTTAATATGTACCAGTCAGTTTGTGAATGAACGAGCACGTAGAAATGTGTGAAAGGATATACGCCAGGTTGGTGGCAGGGAGAGGAGGTGAGAAAAAATATTAATTGCTCATACTTTTCTTTGTTTATCTTTATTCTATTTCACTCTCGCTAAACTCGTATTATTTTTTCAATTTTTGAAGAGAAGTTAAAGGGAAAATGGTATTTTTTTAAAGCCTTAGAACATGCCAACTTTCTTTTTCCTTCCTCCATACCCTCAGCCTCCCATGGTGATGTCTGTTGATCTACTCCTAGAATTCTATATGCTATATAGCACATGAGTTAAATTAGAAATGTTAATAAAGGAGGTGTGAGGTCATTGTAGAGAAAAGGAGCCATTTTGTGTGACCGAGTATGATATATACACAAGTTCAGTCACTGAGAGCACCTCTAAAACGTAAAGTTTTGGTGCATGGTAGTAAGTGGCAATTCAGAAGGTCTCTGAGTACTTATTTTAATTATCCACTTTTCTTGGCAGTTCTGTGGAAAATTGTGACATTTACAGTTTGTTAACTCGTAGACAAATACCAAGTTAATAGCAGTCTTATTAAGACTGTTAGAAATTGAAAGAAACCAAGCTCAATATTATAACCCGAGTATAATTCCCCTTGGGAGTGGGGGGTACTAAAAAGAGAAATATTCTCTGGTAGTATTGGGCTCAATACACAATATTCCTACCATGTAATAGAATGAGTTCATTTAAGGTCAATTATCTGTAAACTCAAATTCATATTTCTGGCAGATGTCCTCCAAGGTTTAACTGGTTTATGTCCAACAATTCTAAACAGCATGTCAATAATTTTTATTAGTATGGGGTACATTTCACAAGTCATTTTCCCCAGAAGGATCACTAGAAAGCTGTCAAACTTAGACATTTCACAAATGCATTTCTGAAATTTTTCTATGGGTAATTCTGCTTTGAAAATTTTCCAGGCTAAAATTGTCCAAGCCATGGTCTAGAGCGTAGAACTTTGGAACTTTGTTTATTGATTTGCCCTTATCCTGGAGCAGACTCAGAATTGTTTTCTGAGAAAAATCTTCATACTGTCTACAGTCATCCCAGACCTCCTCTATGCAGAGGTAGACCAATTCCAACTCAAGACAAAGTCTAAGTTAGGCATCTTAATTTTCATCAGGTGACATTCACTTGTATGTCTTTGCTCAGTTGATTTTTAAAATATATACTTTTTGAAGTATATGAGTTTTAAAAATACATGTATTTCAATT
Source organism: Mesoplodon densirostris (assembly GCF_025265405.1). Taxonomy (NCBI): domain Eukaryota; kingdom Metazoa; phylum Chordata; class Mammalia; order Artiodactyla; family Ziphiidae; genus Mesoplodon; species Mesoplodon densirostris. Next base: position 223,218,236 of record NC_082661.1, read on the forward strand.
AGTAAAACCAAATAATTATTCCAAAACATTTGTCAAATAATCAGTTGTCCATCACTGGCCAACTTTTATCAAAAGTCAAAGTGCAAGATAAGTGAAGTAAGTCAGAAAGAGAAAGACAAATACCATGTGATATCACTTATATGTGGAATCTAAAATATGACACAAATGAACCTATTTATAAAGCAGAAACAGACTCAGACAAAGAGAACAGACTTCTGGTTGCCAAGGGGGAGGCCAGTGGGGAGGGATGGACTGGGGGTTTGGGGTTAGTAGATGCAAATTATTATATATAGAATGGATGGACAAGAGGGTCCTACTGTATAGCACAGGAAACTGTATTCAACAACATGGGATAAATCATAATGGAAAAGAATATAAAAATACACACACACACACACACACACACACATATATGAATAACTGAATCTCTTTGCTGTACACCAGAAATTAACACATTGTAAATCAACTATACTTAAATTTTTGAAAAAGTCAAAGTGCAAGAAATAATATTCATGAAGGACTAATTAAAGGGCATAAAGTTCACCCAGCCTAATAAATAGTTTTGATATTTATCCCTGGACCAATCTAGACATTAAGAAAGCTTATTTCATAGTTTTGGTTTTTTGTACTACCTACTTACAGAGAATTGCATTTACTGCATTGTGCTTTGGCCTTAGTTTCTCAATTTACATTGAAGGATACTATAGGCAACAGCTATACAAAACTAGTTGTTTTGATCTTAAGAATATTGTTGATAATATTTCCATTCCATGACTCTATGTTCTATTCTTAAGGATGCCATGTCCTACTCTTAAGCATCCAAAATACTAAATTTGAGGAGAAAATTTTCTCAAATTTCATAACCAGAAAAGTATTAGCTTATTTGGTTTTATCTACATTTATTAATATTTTTGTTACTATTACTGTGCTATTATTATTACTGTTATTGTTAAGACAGTATTTCTCTTTATGTGATAATATTGTCCTTTTAGCTTTGGCTTATCAGAAGTTTAGAACTAAGTATAAATATGTAGTTGTCTTTGAAGAGTTGTGTGGGACCTTGTGGCATATATTTATGTGTATTAACTTTTTTCTTTAGTTGTATCTCAACATTCTGAATTTCTTTTCCCTGTTAATAAGTGTCTTTAATTTTCATGTTATATGTGTGCAATCCAGTAAGATATCTCAAATCTTTCTTGAAAGGAAGTAGGTTATAATTTAATAATCATAATCCTGTGATAAGAAATCTTTCTAAGTATATGTGTGGTAGGTAGGATTTGGTAAGAAGCAGAATAGAGACAGTTGGTAAAGAACTGCTGGGTTGTTCATAATAGAAATCCCTGAAGGTATCACATATTTTTAAATAAATGAAAAATTACTAAAAGCCATAATCTGATTTATATAAAAACAATAATATAATATCTTAAAAGGAAGCCAACTTACAGTTTTAAAAAAAATGTTTCTATTGAAACATTTATTCTGAATAATAATCTTAAAAAATCCTGAAAACTCTAGGATTTCTTGCTCAGAATTGTTAAGCTTCATTAGCAGAAATGTGACAAACATTAATCCTAAATGAGTTTCTAAGCTATAAAAAGTAGAAATGGAGATGTATAGTCAAATTGCAAATTTCACTCACACTATAGTGTATCTCAGTTATTTTGCCTCAATTTAAAATGGTCGTGTTTCCCAGTGCCACTGAAGATGATACAAACAGATGGAAAGATATTCTGTGCTCGTAAATTGGAAAAATGAATATTGTTAAAATGACCATACTACCCAAGGCAGTGTACAGATTCAGTGCGATCCCTATCAAAACACTAATGGCATTTTTTACAGAACTAGGACATATAATCCTAAAAATTGTATGATAACACAGAAGACCCCAAAGATTAAAAACAATCTTGAGAAAGAAGAACAAAGCTGAAGGTATCATGCTCCTTGATTCTAAACTATACTGCAGAGTTACAGTTATCAAAAACAGCATGATACTGGCACAAAAACAGACATAGATCAGTGAAATGGAATAGAGTGCCCAGAAATGAACCCACACTTACATGGTCAATTAGTCTACAACAAAGGAGGCAAGACTATACAATGGGGAAAAGACTGCCTCTTCAGTAAATCATGTTGGGAAAACTGGACAACTACATGCAAAAAAATCAAACTGGGCTACTTTCTCATACCATATATAAAAATTAATTCAAAATGTTTTAAAGACCTAAATATAGGGACTTCCCTGGTGGCACAGTGGTTAAGAATCTGCCTGCCAATGCAGGGGACACGGGTTCGATCCCTGGTCCAGGAAGATCCCACATGCCACAGAGTAACGAAGCCCATGTGCCACAACTACTGAGCCTGGGCTCTAGAGCCCATGAGCCACAACTACTGAACTGGCGTGCCACAACTACTGAAGCCCAATTGATTCTTTAAAAAAAAACAAAAAAAGACCTAAATGTAAGACCTGGAATCATGAAACTCCTAGAAGAAAACAGAGGCAGAACACTCTTTGACATAAATTGTACCAATATTTTTTTTAATGTCTCCTCAGGCAAGAGAAACAAAAGCAAAAATAAACAAATGCTACCTCATAAAACTTAAAAGCTTTTGCACAGCAAAGGAGACCATAAACAAAATGAAAAGGCAACCAACTGAATGAAAGAAGATATTTGCAAATCATATTTTTGATAAGGGGTTAGTATCCAAAATATACAAAGAACTCACACAACAACAACAAAAAATAAACCAGATTTTAAAATGCACAGAGGACCTGAACAGGCATTTTTCCAAAGAAGACATACAGATAGCCAACAGACACACAAAAAGATGCTCATCACTAATCATCAGAGAAATGCAAATCAAAACTACTGTGAGATGTCACTTCATGCCTGTCAGAATCAAAGAGACAAGAAATAACAAGTGTTGGTGAGGATGTGGAGAAAAGGAAACCCTTGTGCATTACTGGTGGGAATGTAAATTGGTACAGCCACTATGGAAAACATTATGGAGGTTCATCAAAAATTTGAAAATAGAACTACCATATGATCCAGCAATTCCACTCCTGGGCATTTTCCCAAAGAAAACAAAAACAGTAGCTCAGAAAGATATATGCACCCTTATGTTCATTGCAGCATTATTTACAATAGCCAAGGTATGGAGGCAACCAAAGTGCCCATCTATAGATGAATGGCTTAAAAAGATGTGAATGTTGCTCAGTCATGAAAAGAATGAAATTTTGCCATTTGCAACAACATGGATGGACCAGGAGGATATTATGCTTAGTAAGTCAGACAAAGGAAGATAAATACTGTATGATTTCACTTATATGTGGAATCTAAAAAATGAAACAAATCAACAAACAGAACAAAAGAGACTCATAGTACAGAGAACAAACAGGTGGCTGCCAGAGGGGAGGGGGGTGGTGGGATGAGTGAAATAAGTGAGGGAAATTAAGATATACAAACTTCCAGTTACAAAATAAATGAGTCACAAGGGTGAAACGTACAGCAAGGGTAATGTAGTCAATAATAAATGTAGTAACTTTGTATGGTGCCAGATGGTAACTAGACTTATGATGATCATTTGTAGTGTATAAAAATGTTGAATCACTACATCGTACACCTGAAACTAATAAAATAAGTCAATTAAACTTCAATTTAAAATTTTAATAAAGTCCAGGAAATAGGGGGGGAAAAGGTTTTTTCTACCTTGGAGACCCTATCATGAAAATAAAACCACCAAACTTTTCATATCTGTACATGATTTCAATTGTCTAAAAGTGATGCTCAAGCAATCTTTTCTGAAATTTTAGAAGAAAACAATGGAAAGGAAAATAAGAGACAACAAATGCTTCTTATATTTTAAGAATAATACAACACTACCAACTTTTAGCAATACTAAATTAATACTGAGATGGCAAATATGTATAATTTAACCTCGTTGATTTTAAAAGTCATTTAACTTTTTGTTAATAACAAAATGACATAGAATGATATGAACTGGAACTTCAGTAAAACATAATCATGTAGAAGTGGAAGTACTTATGACTAGGTTGCTGAAAACAATTTTAAGGGTGAAATCCTCCTCAGAAAATAAATAACACTTAGAAAAACTAGTAAAGCTTTAAGAAATGTATCATGTCACATCTCCTTAAACTAGATGTAATGGATTTTTAATGCTTTGAGTATCAGTTGGTGCTCATATCTTATTCAGTGAAAGAAATATTTTAAAATTTCCATTAACAAGACACTCCATATTACAATATTCTATAATCTTCTGATCCCAAAGTTTAATAAGAATTTAAAATTAGAGGGAAAAACAATTAAGTGCCTGGGAAGGAACCCATTATATGATATCAAACTGGCCAAGATCATTAAGCTTAGGCAGCTATTTATGCCTTATCCTGGATTAACCTCTGGAGTGGTGTGATAGCAGCACATCACAGCTGCATTCTATTTAAGCCTTTCAATCACTTAGACACATTATCTTATCTGATTCTCATAATAACCCTGTTAGATAATTAAGGTAAAGATTAGTATCCCCATTTTTCAGATAGGAAAACTGATATATGTGGTAATTAAATCTCTGGAATCCAAATTAAAGGAGTGATTTAAGCAATCAAGTTAAAGCAGAAGAATCCATATAACAATATTTATTGAGCAGCCTTCATGGTTACAGTTCTTCTGCTTTTCTGTTGGAGCTAAAAGGCAGCCTAAAATCTTAGCCAAAAGGTGAAAAAGTAATTTGCTGCCTGTAAAGTTTAGCTCCCTATCTAGTAAGAGATAATAGAAAAACCTGCTTTTCTTCACCTATAAAATAATGTTGAAAAACCTGCTTTTCTTCACCTATAAAATAATGTTGAACTACTTGATCAGAGGTTATGACCTGTCAGGATAATGAACAGATTCAGGACAAATTTCATCTGACCTGCAGAATCTTGGCTCACAGAAAATCTTATATTAAAAAAGCCAAAGATTTCCAGCTTCTCTTGAAATCAGAAAACTTGGCTGCCTTTGACCCACGTTATGCATGGTAGCAGCAATCACACGGAGTTAAGTCCAGGTTTCCCCCTTTCGCCAAAGCATGTACTTTTCAATTTCCCATGACCTGTACCACTCCCTATTACTTATACTGAAGATGCTTCTTTTACCTGCATTGTTGCTTGAGTCCTGTAGACATTTGACTTGGTGACCTCTGTTTAATATCACCCATTTTAGCTCATCCATCAATTCATTCATTCATTTTATTCAAAAAGCATTTACTAAGCAAAGCTATACATGCAATTTTATACAAGGTACTTAGAAGGAAAAGGTAACTAAAACAGCCCAGAAGTACCACGATCTCATTTGGTGGGGACACATACCATAAACAGATTATTACTACACAGATGCCTTGGGACTCAGTCTTTGGGTCTATTCTCCTCTTTGTTCATTCCCTTGGTACTCTCACTCAGTCTCATGACTTTAAGTACCATCTCTGTGCTGATGTACATCTCAGTCTGGCCCTGAATTCCAGTCTCATCTAGCTGAATGTCTAATCAATAACTTCACTCAGAAATCTGTCATTCAAACTCCAAATGTCCAAAACCAGATCATGATTTTAGCCCATAAAGCCTCAGTCTTTCCTGTCTCAAAGAATGACAATCCCATTTTTCTAGTTGCTGTGGCCAAAACCTTGAAGTCATCTTCATTTCTTTTCCTTCTCATCCATTCTGTCAGCAAATCATGTTAGCCCAGGGAAGGAGGCCTTCAAGTCTTCATGAAGTGACACCTGAGGATGAATAGGACTTAGCTGGATGAAAAAGGAAGTGAAGTGCATTCCAGACAGAGGAGACAACATGAGCACAGGCATACAAGTGAGAAATAACAGGACATCTAGGAGGAACACCAAGTACTTCAGTGTAACTGAAGGGTAGCTTATGGGAAGGGAGAGGCTGGAGATGGTTGTAGAGAGGTAGGTAGGGTTTGGATCATGGGAGGCCTTATATCCCATTTATCCTGTCACCACACAATGCTGTGTCATCAAAGCATTTTAGGCAGGTAGGACACTGATACATAAGGCCAGATGATCGGGACCTAAACTGAAGCAGCAATAATTTCCATTTAAATTTGGTAGGACTGAAGATTGGTCCAATGTAGAAGAGCAAAGGAGACAATGAAGATGACTCCCTAACATGGCCCCTGAATGTAGAATACAGGAGAAATGGATCAGGGAAAGAAGATAATAATTCATTGTCAGAAATGTTGAACTTGACAGCCCATGGAGCATCCACAGAAATGACTTAATGAGTTATCTGAAGCTTGGGAGATGTAGGCTGGAAATGTGAGCTTGAAAATCATCAGCAAAAAAATGGGAGTTAAAACCATGACAACTACCTACTAACTGTGTCTCCTTAGTCTGTAAAATGGGGATTATCACACCTACTTTATACAACTGTTCTGAAAGTAACAAGAGAATTATTATACTTGCATTTAGTTAGGACTTCGTGTATATTAGTTGTTTAAAAACTAAATTGCTAAGATTACCTTGGAAAACCATGTAGAATGGTGGTTACTAACCATTTGGAGAGACATGAATGCCTTTGAGAAAGCTTTCTCACTAGTAAGTTACACATAACCAAACACCCCAAATTCTGCACACCATTTCAGGAGGTCTGTGGACCCCTAAAGAACCCTAGACTTAAAAATTCTTGATGCAGAGTTAGAAGAGAGAAAATTTGAGAATCAAACAAAGGAAAATCAACATTTCAGGAATGATCAGGGTAAGAGAAGACCAAGAAGCGATTACAAAACTACAAAGAGAACATAGGATAGTTTCAAGAAGAAGGCTGTGATAAATTCTCTCAAATTTGGCAAATAGGTCCAATTAGAGTTAAAATGATCACTGGCAACTTTCACAAATCACAAGGCTAGTTGTGGAAGAAGAAACAAGAATTTAGTAAGTTGAGTGAAATGAGGGCAAAAAGTGGAGAAAACTTCTGGACAAAGAAGGGAGGGACAGGAGACCTTCAAGATGGTGGAGGAGTAAGACGTGGAGATCACCTTCCTCCCCAAATACATCAGAAATATATCTACATGTGGAACAACTCCTACAGAACACCTACTGAATGCTGGCAGAAGACCTCAGACCTCCCAAAAGGCAAGAAACTCCCCACGTACCTGGGTAGGGCAAAAGAAATAAAAGAAACAGAGACAAAAGAGTAGGGACGGGACCTGCACCAGTGGGAGGGAGCCGTGAAGGAGGAAAGGTTTCCACACACTAGGAAGCCCCTTCGCGGGCGGGGACTGCGGGGGGCGAAGGGGGAAAGCTTCGGAGCCATGGAGGAGAGCGCAGCCACAGGGGTGCAGAGGGCAAAGCGGAGAGATTCCCGCATGGAGGGTTGGTGCCGAGCAGCACTCACCAGCCCGAGAAGCTTGTCTGCTCGGCTGCTGGGGCGGGCGGGGCTGGGAGCTGAAGCTCCGGTTTTGGTCGGAGCACAGGGAGAGGACTGGGTGGCGGCGTAAACACAGCCTGCAGGGGTTGGTGCGCCACGGCTGGCCGGGAGGGAGTCCGGGAAAAAGTCTGGAGCTGCCGAAGAGGCAAGAGACATTTTCTTGCCTCTGTTTCCTGGTGCGCGAGGAGAGGGGATTAAGAGCGCTGCTTAAAGGAGCTCCAGAGATGGGCGCGAGCCGCGGCTAAAAGCGCGGACCCCAGAGATGGGCGTGGGATGCTGGGGCTGCTGCTGCCGCCACCAAGAAGCCTGTGTGCAAGCACAGGTCACTCTCCACACCTCCCCTCCCGGGAACCTGTGCAGCCCGCCACTGCCAGGGCCCCGTGATCCAGGGACAACTTCCCTGGGAGAACAAACGGCGGGCCCCAAGCTGGTGAAGCGTCATGGTGGCCTCTGCCACCGCAGGCTTGCCCCGCATTCGTACCCCTCCCTCCCACTGGCCTGAGTGAGCCAGAGCCCCTGAAGCAGCTGCTCCTTTAACCCCATCCTGTCTGTGTGAAGAACAGATGCCCTCAGGCGACCTACATGCAGAGGCGGGGCCAATCCAAAGCTGAACCCCGGGAGCTGTGCGAACAAAGAAGAGAAAGGGAAATTTCTCCCAGCAGCCTAAGGAGCAGCGGATTAAATCTCCACAATCAACTTCATGTATCCTGCATCTGTGGAATACCTGAATAGACAACGAATCATCCCAAATTGAGGAGGTGGACTTTAGGAACAACTATATATATATATTTTTTTCCCCTTTTTCTCTTTTTGTGAGTGTGTATGTATATGCTTCTGTGTGTGATTTTGTCTGTGTAGCTTTCTTTTTCCCATTTGTCCTAGGGATATGTCTGTCCGTTTTTTGTATTACTTAAAAAATTTTTTTTCTTCATATTTTTTATTTTAATAACTTTATTTTATTTTATTTTATTTATCTTCTGCTTTCTTTCTTTTTTTTCCTCCCTTTTATTCTGAGCCGTGTGGAGGACAGGCTTTCGGTGCTCCATCCAGGCATCAGAGCTGTGCCACTGAGGTGGGAGAGCCAAGTTCAGGACACTGGTCCACAAGAGACCTCCCAGCTCCACGTAATATCAAATGGCAGAAATCTCCCAGAGATCTCCATCTCAACGCCAAGACCCAGTCCACTCAATGATCAGCAAGCTACAGTGCTGGACACCCTATGCCAAACAACTAGTAAGACAGGAACACAACCCCATCCATTAGCACAGAGGCTGCCTAAAATCATAATAAGGCCACAGACACCCCAAAACACACCACCAGATGTGGACCTGCTCACCAGAAAGATAAGATCCAGCCACAGGTACCAGTCCCCTCCACCAGGAAGCCTAACACAACCCACTGAACCAACCTTAGCCACTGGGGACAGACACGAAAACAACGGAAACTACGAACCTACAGCCTGCGAAAAGGAGACCCCAAACACAGTAAGTTAAGCAAAATGAGAAGACAGAGAAACACACAGCAGATGAAGGAGCAAGGCAAAAACCCACCAGACCTAACAAATGAAGAGAAAATAGGCAGTCTACCTGAAAAAGAATTCAGAATAATGATAGTAAAGGTGATCCAAAATCTTGGAAATAGAATGGAAAAAATACAAGAAACGTTTAACAAGGACCTAGAAGAACTAAAGGGCAAACAGTGATGAACAACACAGTACATGAAATTAAAAATTCTCTAGAAGGGATCAATAGCAGAATAACTGAGGCAGAAGAACGGATAAGTGACGTGGAAGATAAAATAGTGGAAATAACTACTGCAGAGCAGAAGAAAGAAAAAAGAATGAAAAGAATTGAGGACAGTCTCAGAGACCTCTGGGACAACATTAAACACACCAACATTCGAATTATAGGGGTCCCAGAAGAAGAGGAGAAAAAGAAAGGGACTGAGAAAATAGTTGAAGAGATTATAGTTGAAAAATTCCTTAATATGGGGAAGGAAATAGTTAATCAAGTCCAGGAAGCACAGAGAGTCCCATACAGGATAAATCCAAGGAGAAACACGCCAAAACACATATTAATCAAATTATCAAAAATAAAATACATAGAACAAATATTAAAAGCAGCAAGGGAAAAACAACAAATAACACATAAGGGAATCCCCATAAGGTTAACAGCTGACCTTTCAACAGAAACTCTGCAAGCCAGAAGGGAGTGGCAGGACATATTTAAAGTGATGAAGGAGAAAAACCTGCAACCAAGATTACTCTACCCAGCAAGGATCTCATTCAGATTTGATGGAGAAATTAAAACCTTTACAGACAAGCAAAAGCTGAGAGAGTTCAGCACCACCAAACCAGCTTTACAACAAATGCTAAAGGAACTTCTCTAGGCAAGAAACACAACAGAAGGAAAAGACCTACAATAACAAACCCAAAACAATTAAGAAAATGGTAATAGGAACATACATATTGATAATTACCTTAAATGTAAATGGATTAAATGCTCCACCCAAAAGACATAGAGTGGCTGAATGGATAGAGAAACAAGACCCATATATATGCTGTCTACAAGAGACCCACTTCAGACCTAGGGACACATACAGACTGAAAGTGAGGGGATGGAAAAAGCTATTCCATGCAAATGGAAATCAAAAGAAAGCTGGAGTAGCAATTCTCATATCAGACAAAATAGACTTTAAAACAAAGACTATTACAACCCAATCGAAAAATGGGCAGAAGACCTAAATAGACATTTCTCCGAAGAATGTATAGTGATTGCCCACAAACACATGGAAGGATGCTCAACGTCATTAATCATTAGAGAAATGCAGCTCAAAACTACAATGAGGTATCACCTCACACCAGTCAGAATGGCCATCATCAAAAATCTACAAACAATAAATGCTGGAGAGGGTGTGGAGAAAAGGGAACCCTCTTGCACTGTTGGTGGGAATGTAAATTCTTACAGCCACTATGGCGAACAGTATGGAGGTTCCTTAAAAAACTAAAAATAAAACTACCATACGACCCAGCAATCCCACTACTGGGCATATACCCTGAGAAAACCATAATTCAATAAGAGTCATGTACCACAATGTTCATTGCAGCTCTATTTACAATAGGCAGGACATGGAAGCAACATAAGTGTCCATCGACAGATGAATGGATAAAGAAGATGTGGCACATGTATACAATGAAATATTACTCCTCCATAAAAAGAAACAAAATTGAGTTAGTTTTAGTGAGGTGGATGGACCTAGAATCTGTCATACAGAGTGAAGTAAGTCAGAAAGAGAAAAGCAAATACCATATGCTAACACATATATATGGAATCTAAAAAGTATAGTTATGAAGAACCTAGGAGCAGGACAGGTATAAAGATGCAGACGTAGAGAATGTACTTGAGGACACGGGGAGTAGGAAGGATAAGCTGGGGCGAAGTGAAAGAGTGGCATGGACATATATACACTACCAAATATAAAATAGATAGCCAGTGGGAAGCAGCCGCATAGCACAGGGAGATCAGCTCGGTGCTTTGTGACCACCTAGAGGGGTGGGATAGGGAGGGTCGGAGGGAGACGGAAGAGGGAGGAGATATGGGGATATATGTGTATGTATAGCTAATTCACTTTGACATAAAGCAGAACTAACACACACAGAGAGAAAAAAGAAAGGGAGGGAAAAGACGGAATGCAAGGTAAAGGGGAATTTCAGGTCACAAAAAGGTCGTTTTTTATTGTTGTTTGTAGTGTCTTTTGTTTTTTGTTTCTGAGAATTTTTTATTATTATTTTGGTGGTATATTTTTTGTCTTTCTTTCTGAAGGAAGAGACAGACTTTTGGTGTGATGGGCCCAGGATCAGAGCTAATAGAAAGATTAAGGTGGAAGATGGGGAACAGTGTGGGAATGATTAAAGAAGCAGTGTTCACCCAATGGAGATGGAAAAGGAAAAAGAGACTGAGGGCTCCAGGAGAGGGTTTGGTATTGGGCAGGAAAAGTACGTTGTCCTCAGTGTATGAAGAAAGGAAGAAGGGAAATGCTTTACATATTAGTAAGTGTGGGGTAGGGCTGACAATTGACAGCTGATCACAACTTTCTCAGTTAAGTGACAGACAAGGCTTGGAGAGCACTGTGAATTAAATGTTGAGGAGAATGATGTTGATTTAGAATAGAGACCAAAAGGGATGAAAAAGAAATCTAATCAAACAAGTAAAAAGCTCTTGCTCTGTGATAAGCTATGAGAACTCATTTCTCATAAGCCTTTAAAATCTTAATAATCATTATTACCAGAACATACCGAAAAAGTATGTTGGCAGTTAGTCGTTCTGTTTCACTAGCAACAGTATTTAGATGAGATCATTGTAGTTATATCTTTACCTGTAATATATTAGACTTACAGAATTGCAAAAGCAATAGTAGACCTTATGGATGTATATTATATCTATATGATGGATAGATACATGAATACATATACATTATGTGATACTAAGTACCAAAATTTTATTCGATGTTTTCATGTGCTTGAGATACAATGGTAATTTTAACCAGATGTTATGTTTTCAAACATTGATTTGTTTTATCCTTCTCTTCCTTGTGTAACCATGAAGAAATCTTATTAGACTAATTTCTTCAAGAATCTGCCTATTATAGGAAATGGAATTAATTTCGTTTCCCATTGCTACTACTACCAAATTTGATGGCATAAAAAAAAATAAATAAGATGGGAAGTACGCTCACATAATAAATTACAAAAATTTTCATGGTAGAATTCTTGATTTTTCTGCATCCAAGCTGTGTGTCACTTTATAATGAATCATCATCTCAGGCAGATGTTCTTGTTAGCAGGTAAATTTTTCCCACTAGATTTAATGCTTAAAACAGAAGTTATACCCACACCCACCAAGACACTTTCTAAATACAAAGAGCCCTTGTTATCAAATAGTTTCATTTGAGTTGTTTTTCTTTCTTCTTTTGGATTATCTAGGAAATTTCTTTCATATTTTCATTTAATATTTGCACAAATGTTTTAAACCTCTCTTCCTGTGTTGAAATTGGTTTGTACTACATTTGTACGGCTAAAAGGGGAGAACAGAGAGGAAAAGGAAATCTAGTCTGAACTATTTAAAGCCTTAAATCTTCGAAAATCAAAAATTAAATCTGGAGACTTCCCTGGCGGTCCAGTGGTTAAGACTTCGCCTTCCAATGCAGAGGGTGCAAGTTCGACCCCTGGTTGGGGAGCTAAGATCCCACATGCCTCATGGCCAAAAAACCAAAAAACATAAAACAGAAGCAATGTTGTAACAAAAATTCAATGAAGACTTAAAAAATGGTCCACATCAAAAGAATCTTTAAAAAAATTAAATCTGAAGATGTTCAGGTTTCTCATCACTTATAAGGGTTTAGTTCCAAAGATATGCCAGATTTTCTTAGAAAATATAACACTGATAATCTGAAAAAGAAGGCAATGTATTTGTCACTTTTAACCAACTCTTATGAACAGAGATAGAACAACTAGTCCATAAATTAGAAGTTGTACCTTTAATGTACTTGTCCCTAGTGCCACCAAGCGGTTCTGTCAATTTAAAAAAATACTGCTAAGCAGAGTATTTCAGTTATTCTAGGAGTTAGACACTAGGTGGCAGTAGATTTCCCTTTAAAGAGGCTTTGAGAACTTTGATGAAGAAAGAGTTAGAAATGGTTTACTCTCATTCGAGGGCAATTATTCATCCATTAAAAAAATAAATTAGAATAGCTATAACCTACTCCAAAAGAAAGGAAAATATACTGCAGGGTTGGGTTTTTTTTTACAATATTCTGTGCAACCTAGGTTGATCACATTAAAAAATGACCCATTTCTTTTTTTAAATTATAATGTTATTGAGATAAATTCACAGAGCATAAAAGTCTTCCTTTAAAGTGTATAATTCAGTGTTTTTAGTATATTCATATAGATGGGCCACCATCACGTGACCTAATTCCAGAGTCTATGGACCACTACACAAAGAAACCTCATATCCATTTGCAGTCAATTCTTATTCCCTCCTCTCCCTAATTCCTGGCAACCATGAATCTACTTTCCATATGTATTTCCCTATTCTAGAAATTTCAAATAAATGGAATTGTACAATCGTGTTCTTTGTTAATTGGCTTCTTTAACTTAACATAATGTTTTCAAAGTTCATCCATGGTGTAGCATTTATTAGTACTTCATTTTTATTGTCAAATAATATTCCATTGTACGGCTATGCCACTTCATTTATCCATTCTTCAGCTGAGGGACATTTGGGTTGTACAGTATCTTCTTTTGTACCATTATGAATAGTGCTGCCGTGAATATCCTTGTAAAAGTTGTTGTGCAAGTGTATGCTCTAATTTCTCTTGGGTTTATACCTAGGAGTAGAATTGCTGGGTCATGTAGTAAAGCTATGCTTAACATTTTGAGGAACTGCCAAACTTTCCCAAGGTGGCTGCATCATTTTACATCTAATTAACAATTTTGAAGGTTCTAATTTCTCTGCTTCCTCCATAATGCTTCTTCATCCTTTTCTCCTTCTGTTCCTCAGATTGGGTATCACAGTGACCTATCTCCAAGTTTGCCAATTCTTTATTTTGGACAGCTCAAATCATTTCAGTTATGGTAGTTTTCAACTCCAGAATTTTTTTTGCTTTTTTTTAAAAAAATAAATTTATTTATTTATTTTTGTCTGCATTGGGTCTTCACTGCTGTGCACAGGCTTTCTCTAGTTGCGGCGAGTGGGGGCTACTCTTTGTTGCGGTGCACGGGCTTCTCATTGCAGTGGCTTCTCTTGTTGCGGAGCATGGGCTCTAGGCGCGCGGACTTCAGTAGTTGTGGCTCGTGGGCTCTAGAGCGCAGGCTCAGTAGTTGTGGCACGCAGGCTTAGTTGCTCCGCGACATGTGGGATCTTCCCGGACCAGGGCTCAAACCCGTGTCCCCTGCATTGGCAGGCGTATTCTTTTTTTTTTTAAAGGCTATTTATTCTTTTTTTTTTTAAGACCATACTTCATTCAGATTTCTTTTGCTTTTTTTTTTTTAATTTTATTTATTTATTTATGGCTGTGTTGGGTCTTCGTTTCTGTGCGAGGGCTTTCTCTAGTTGCGGCAAGTGGGGGCCACTCCTCATCGCGGTTCGCGGGCCTCTCATTATCGCGGCCTCTCTTGTTGCGAAGCACAGGCTCCAGACGCGCAGGCTCAGTAATTGTGGCTCACAGGGCTAGCTGCTCCGCGGCATGTGGGATCTTCCCAGACCAGGGCTCGAACCCATGTCCCCTGCATTGGCAGGCGTATTCTTAACCACTGCACCGCCAGGGAAGGCCCTGCTTGTTTTTTTAAAATAATTTTTATCTCTTTACTGATATTCTTTATTTGTGAGACGTTCTCATACTTTCCGTTTATTCTTTTAGATGTAGTTTTCTTAGTTCTTTAGACATATTTATAATATCTACTTTAAAGTATTTAGTTAATTTCTATATACTTTCTTGTAATCATTTCATTCTCAAAAAGAGGCAAAATATTAAAATAACTGTTTGTTTCCTATATTAATATGCCCAGCCTAGTCAACAGAATCTCACTAATTTTCTCTCTGCTTCTACTTATGATTGGCACACACACAAAAATCTTTATATATAGTCACTAATTAACAAAACTTTACTAAGTCAAGATTTAGAGGCAGAAAACCAATGAGAAATTTGTGCAGCTCATTTACGTTCATTTATATACTGTCTTGACAAGTAAAAAAAGAAATGGGGGCTGGAAAGGGGCATGGAACCCTGTGATTATCACTCCATTTCCCTTCCATCCTGCTTCTGAGGCTAAGAATTCTTCCTAATTTCTCCTGCCAATCAGAAAGAAACACTATGCCACCTTGGAACACAGCCCCAAGATGCATGGTTTAGGAGGTTTCCCTAGTTGAAAACAGTAAGTGCCACATAATGCATAGGAATCCAACACAGCTGTAGCTTTTTGTATAGAAATTTTTCTTCTCATTAATATACATGAAATCCAGATCTTCCTAAACTGTCAAAGGATTGTCACACAAAAAAAGGATAGCAGGGACATGAAGCCCCATCTCTAGTTGACAGATTAATTTCTCCTTAGGTATCTTACTTCTGACAACTACTAGGTTGGTTTAAGATGAGGAAAAATGGAGTGACCTTTCACGTGTAATCTCCTGGCCTATTTTTGGACACAGAGCCTTTCTTTAATGCCAACAAGTAAAACTACAAAAGGGCTAACATATTAAACAAGACTTGACTAAATAAAAAGAAATAACTAAAGGGAGCTTGATGGAAACAAAATTATACTAGCTCCATCAGGGTAAATAGGTGAAAGTATTTAACTAATCCCTTGGTTTTTGAATAGTCAACAGGAGAAAATTAAACCAAACCATCATTATCCCTTCCTTGCCCTTATTTTAATTCTCCAGTAGAAAAGACTAGACCTTGGTAGTCTTGGGACCTGAAGAAATCCTAATGGATTCCCTTGGAGATAGCATTGGGGGGTGGAGTGTAGCAAGGAACTGACCTTTTTGAGTTTTGGAACTAAAAAGAAAGAGAACTGATCCTCACTAATAACCCTCCCCTAACCCACCCCACCCCCCCAAAAAAAAGTCAGGCCTTTATTTGGAAGGTGTATCAGGTAATTAGGCTAAATTGCTCAAAAAGAATGCTGCCACTCTGGGTAGAAAGAAAAATTGGCTGAGCCCTGGTAGGTGAGTCCCCCGAGAGCAAGAGGGAGGGTCAGGCTGCATGTTCCCACAGAACCCCCCACTGTTGGAGACCAAGACCCCACCCAGACGCAGCCCCCCAGATGGGGCAGAGCCTCATATACAGCACGTGCTGCGGGAGCCTGGGCCCTGTTATTGGGCCTTGGAGGTCTCAGCAGGGTACCTGTCACTGAGTTAAGCACAAGAGAGGAAATCACAGGTAGAGCCTCCCCCCTTTGAATGCACCGTAGGACCAGGCAATGAAAAGGGATTGCGACAATTCAGATTGAAACTGCAGGCTTCCCTGAATTTCCGGACTGAATAAAGCCCAGGATTCCTATGCAATGCAAAGCATGTCCTGACAAGTTATTAATATTGATTTTCTTGTCCACACTCAGGAATGGAGGGATGAACCAGATAGAAAGTGGGAAAATACAGCATTTTTAAATACCAAGTGGGAGACTTCCCTGGCGGTCCAGTGGCTAAGAATACGTCCATGTCCAATGCAGCGGGCGTGGGTTCGATCCCTGGTCAGGGAACTAAGATCCCACATGCCACAGGGCAATAAATAAATAAATAACCAAGTGGAAGCAGAGCAAAGTCAGTCCTCTACATAGATTATAAAGCTTGCAAATTATGATGTGCACTTCTGAAGCCTGGCTTGACCTAGATTCCAGGGTCTGAGTGCCTGTGCACTGTCTCAGAACCCGCCACCTACAAGCACAGTCCAGTGTCTCCTAATTTATTTAGGCTAAGAGATGAAGACCTAGAAGAGGAGGAGAATCCTTTCCTCCAACCAGTATCAGTCCAGTTCCAGTCTGAAAACCTCCTCTACCCAGAGGGACTGACCTCAGTGATTAACACCTCTTTTTTTTTTTTTTTTTTTTGTGGTATGCGGGCCTCTCACTGTTGTGGCCTCCCCCGTTGCGGAGCACAGGCTCCGGACACGCAGGCTCCGGACGCGCAGGCTCAGCGGCCATGGCTCACGGGCCCAGCCGCTCCGCGGCATATGGGATCCTTCCAGACCGGGGCACGAACCCGTATCCCCTGCATCGGCAGGCGGACTCTCAACCACTTGCGCCACCAGGGAGGCCCCGATTAACACCTCTTTGACGGGAGATCAAGTCCACCCACAGCGTGTGGCCTGCCAGCCTCCACAAAACCTCACAATAAAACAGACTAACCACCTTTGTTCACCTTTATTCACACAGAAGACATACAAAACCAATATGCAAATGTGTGCTTTGTTACATTAGAAAATCACATTGGTACGTGTAACACAACATGATGATGACAAAATGCCTTTCTTTTCAGATGAACACTTCTGTTCCTAATCTTTAGTTCATCTGACAGTGATGTTGAGGAACAGCAGTGGAAAGAGGAAATAAAGTTTCTGTCCCCCTCTCCAGCACTATTAAAAACTGTGTTTACGGGTTTGTCAATTTCTGGAGGTGTGTTCTCAACACAGTTTCACAAAGGGCTCTTTTTTCAGATCTTGGAATCAATACTTCTTGAATTTAACACAGAAACACAGGCAAGTATCCTGGAAATACAACAGCCCCAGATGACTGACTAAGCCTTGGAAGCTTATGACAAAGCACTTTGATCTCCCCATGCGTGCCAGGGCCTTCCCAGAGAGTGGCCTTCCCACAAATTGAGTTTGGTTACTATTTCCTTTGGGTAACTTGAACACTGCACTACAAAAGATGCCCTGTTCTCATAAGAGGCAGGTCCTAAAGCCTTTTGTATACCTGGGGAATGATTTATTACTTCTGTGAGTTCTGGCTTAATTATAACAATTATTTTGTTCACCTATATAAAATGTCAAATGTCATCTATCTGCTTAATCAGCATTTCAGGAAGTAAAAAGCCATTGCCTGTGTCAGAAAGACTGACCTGATGAAATATCTTGGAGACATTCCTCAGTACTAATTAAAATAATACACATTGTTACACAGTGCAATTATTTTCCAGAAAACAGCTGATGTGTACACACTATGCTTGGCAAAAGTCCTGGCGAATTTCGCAAGAATGTTTATTCCAGACTGAGATCATCTTTAGAAAAAAGAAAAAGAAAGAGACAGACCGACAGACGGACAGACAAAGGAAGTAGGGAGGAAAGAAGGATGGAAGGAAGGAAGAGATGAAGGAGGAAGATTTCTTAATAATCAAGAGAGGATTTTAGATTTTAAAGTTGCTTTTTCACATTCTGACTAGATACCTACATAATTCTATAATAAAACCTTATTACAGAAAGGGCATTTTATTTTAGCACAAATAAACTTTATTAACAGCTTGAAAAATCTGTAAAGTAGTTCAAAGAGTTATCAATATATCATTTATTTTACTTTATTTTATTTATTTTTTATTGAAGTATAGTTGATTTACAATATTATATTAGTTTCAGGTGTACAACATAATGATTCAATATTTTTACAGATTATACTCCATTTAAAGGTATTATAAAATATTGACAATATTCCCTGTGCTATACATTACATTCTTGTATCTTATTTATTTTATACATAGTAGTTTTTACCTCTTAATCCCGTACCTTGCCGCTCCCCATCTCTCTCCCCACTGTTAACCACTAGTTTGTTCTCTATATCTATGAACTTGTTTCTGTTTTGTTATGTTAATTCATTTGCTTTCTAATATGTCATTTATTTTAAACTCAAAATACAATGTTTTGCTATTTATAATTAACAAATATTTTAAAATTTTTAACAATCTCAGGAAGAATAACATGAAATCATGAAAATAATTACCTATAGAACAAATGGTCTGGGAGGTGAAATATTTCATTTTTACCAGAGAGATTCATTAATTTAAAATATTCTAAGCTCAAGTTCACATTGAAGAATCATAGCATTGTATTTTTTTCAGATTTTAATAATTTCTACGGTTAACAAAGGTGACTTTAAGGAAAATTAATCAAGATGAAGCTATATTCAAAAGGTTCATGGAAGGGAAAACATAGAGTGAACATTTGCAAATAAAGACAAGCATTATGGATATGAAGAGTCATGATTTACTCATTCCAATTTTGCAGATGGCTAGAATACATCTGTGAATCATTTGCTTAGCCTTCAGACTGACCACATACACCAACACGGCCACTCACACACTCAGAAAGAACTGGGCATTGTCAAGTTTGGAGGAAGCCAGTGCTGACATGTTGATCCCTTATCTGGAAAGAAGGAATTATAAAGTTCTCTTTCTATCAGACTTAATTTACTCCTGATTTCTGAATCTTACTAAAAGGCAAGGAGGAGGATTTTTTTTCCTTCCCTTTTGATTCAGTCTAGAATTTTGATTGAAAAAGAAATTTTTTTTTTTTTTTTTTTTTTTTTGCGGTACGCAGGCCTCTCACCGCTGTGGCCTCTCCTGTTGCGGAGCACAGGCTCCGGACGCGCAGGCTCAACGGCCACGGCCCACGGGCCCAGCCGCTCCGCGGCACGTGGGATCTTCCCGGACCGGGGCACGAACCCGCGTCCCCTGCATCGGCAGGCGGACTCCCAACCACTGCACCACCAGGGAAGCCCGAAAAAGAAATTTTTTTTAATTCTTGCCATTAGTCTAGGAGGGAAGGTTTATTTTGGGATTAAAATTTATTAGTGGCTAATGGTTTGGCTTAATGAAAATATTGGGACTTGGGGTTCTAAAGGGAAAGAATTTGTAGCTTGCTTCAAAATTTACTGTGGTCCCTCATAATATCATTATTAACATATATCCTTTTTGTTTACCTGCACTGTTTTTCTGAACGTTGGGTTGTAGGGAACTATGTTTGAATAGCACTTGATACTTCCATGAGTTTCTTGCCAACAGTACAGTTATATAGTGAAAATCCCATATAATGGCTTCACAGTTTGATTTGGAAGATCATATATAATTTTAAGATTTCATGTAAAGATTGCTTTAAATGCTCATTCAAGGGCTTCCCTGGTGGTGCAGTGGTTGGGAGTCCACCTGCCGATGCAGGGGACGCAGGTTCGTGCCCCGGTCCGGGAGGATCCCACATGCCGCGGAGCGGCTGGGCCAGTGAGCCATGGCCGCTGAGCCTGAGCGTCCGGAGCCTGTGCTCCGCAGCCGGAGAGGCCCACGTACCGCAAAAAAAAAAAAAAAAAAAAAAAAAAAAATCTCATTCAACAGGCCATGTGCAAGAAATTCAGAGAGAATGATGAATAGCTAGATAAAATCGTGGGCTTCCTGAATTTCCCACTTTATAGATTCTCTTTCAGAAAGCTTTTAAATTGACAGGAAAGAGTTAATACTGTCCCTATAAGGGAACTTAGTAGGTTACAAAATAAGCTTTTCTTTTGTGAGTTTCTACTCAATGGGATCATAATTGCTCATGGGAACTCTCTTTTAGGACTAAGCAAAATAAAATATTATCAACATCATGACATTTTCTCTTTGCCATATTTTCATTTTACATAGAAATTTTGCCCTTACCAAAAATATTGTAAATCAACTATACTTCAATAAAAAATAAATAAAATAATCTTTCCATTACGTTACAGTTTAAATCAATCAATTGTAACTAGACCTTTATTAATCTTTTAGCTCTATTATAGTTAAAAAGAAAAACATGGTCTGTGAAGATGTACTTTTGATGGAATAGTTTTAAATAATGTGAATTCTTCCATCTAACCATCCTTTTCTTTCTGGGTGAATCTGTTTCATCATATCTGCTTGTAACTTTTCATCTGTTTTTCTTCTCTGCACTTATATTCTTTAAGAAAGCATTAATGAGGGGTAGGAGAAATGGGTGAAGGAGGTCAAAAAGAAAAAAAGAAAAAAATTTTAATACTAAAAACTTATTTGAAACCACAGCTCTATGGCTCATCTCGATGGATATAAAATAAAATTATTGCTTGTATGAAATAATATTAAAGAGAAAAAATAGAATATAAAATTGTATTTTTAAGACAAAGCAATAGATTGATTATAACTATGCAGAATGCTTATATGCACATTAGTAGATAATTTTAAATAATAAAAATGGTTTAATATTTTTTAAAAAGCATTGATTAAACTAGAAAGGATCAATATTACAGATGCAAAATTAATATTACAGATATATTACTTCAATCCAGCATGTCCTGAACTTCTACTATATGCCAGGTGCTCTCTTAGGTGCTGGAGATACAAGTGGAACAAGATGCATGGGCCCTGACCTCAGAAGGTGACAACCTATGGGAGAAGACACAAACAAGCAACCAAAATACAATGTGATCTCTGTTACTGTGAATTACAGCAGTTGGCACTCTTTAACTGCAAGTGACAGAAAACATGACTCAAACTGGCTTAAGCCGTAAGTTAATTGGTTCACATAACCAAAATTGAAGGAGGTAAAGTGGTCCATAGAGCTGACACATAGCACATTCCAATCAGGGATGGAGTGATGTCACCACAAGTGGTGTGTGTTCCTCTCTTAGCTCTACCCTCCTCTGCCTTGGATTTGTTCTCAAGCTCCAGTGATAGCTCCTGGCAACTCCCAGCTCATTTCTTACTATGCATTATTTAGATAAATTGCTCTTTTATTACCCAGTATTAACGAAAGAGTAAGATTTGTGGATTTAATAATACACCCATATTTTGTCTTTTTCTCCTTCCCTATTGGGCCTATATTCCTGCTTTCTGGGGTCATATTTCTGAGTAAACTTCTTGTACATAAATCTTTGTCTTAGGCTCTGCTTTGGAGAGACCCAGGCTATCAGCCCAGCACACATAGACACTAATTGCCTCTGACTCATTCCAGCAGAATTCCAATCACTATGCTTCTTTCTATCAATACTACATAACCATGGTCCATTGGTCACAGTTGATAAAACTAGGGACAGAAACCTGACAGACAAGCTGGACCACTAAGAATTTCCCCAGAAGTTTGGAAGTGGACTGAGAGAAAGTTGTTCCCTCGATGTGGCAAATCCTATCTGGTGAAGCTTGATGGCTTCCTTCGGTGAAGCTTGATGGCTTCCTTCCTTCCTGGGGTGCGCTGGAGCACGCTTGTAAGAGCTGATAGTTAAACACTCAGGAATTTTGCCCAACAGCCCATTGGGAGCTGGAAATATGCCATGGTGAGCGCATTGCATTATAAAAGTCAACAATTCCTACAATCTGGCCTTCTTCCTCCCAGAGAGCCAGTTTACCAGCACACCACCACTTCCTTCCCTCTGTTTTCTAAAACCTAAGAAATATTCATAAGGATCCAATCAGAGAAAAAAAAGTACAGACCAAGCATTAGAGGCCAGGCAAAAGCAAATAATCCCAAACCAAAGAATTTTGATAACTTGTGTTGGGAAACACAATTTTCAGCTGAGGGCTCTCCTGGAATGAAGACCCCTGGTCCCACAGAGCACCTCCACTTGATATTCTCACCCATTAGCATGCTTACAAGTAAACTGGGCCTGCCAGAGACAACCCTTAGTCTGGCCCAGTTGCTATCAGGAGACAAAGGACAGTTGGCAACACAGGCCCACCAATTAACAAGCAACAACAGAGACAGGCGACTGTGCTGCCCACATTCTGAAGCCGTGACCTCACCGCTGGTTAACAGTGTGTACGTGTCATTGCCCAGCGTTACCAGTAAGATAAGCCAGTCCTCCTTCTGTGAGGAGGAACGCGCCACAGGAATAGAACGAAGGAGAGAACTGTTTCCTCCTATATTACTCCCTTCTAGGGAGAAAAGGAGAGGGGTCTGCTCCACAATAAGAAGGTGTGCAGTGGTGCAGAAGCCATGGTTTCTGCCATGAGGTCTAAGGAGCAGAGAAAGCCACTGAAGAGAAGAATGGAGCAAAGAATGGAGAAGCTGCACCCTTGGGCTCCTGCTGACTCAGTTCCTTTTGGAAGTCTGGCGGATAAAGCACCTATACAAAGCAGATAGCAGTACCTTGTTAATGTTGGCCACTATTTATTTATTAATGCCAGCATGCTATTTCAAAGATTATGTTTTAAAATTTATTTAAAACAACCCCCTACTAATAAATATTTAGGCTGTTTTCAATTCTCTACTCTAGCGAAGATGGATAGACAGAGTTAAAGAAAAATTATCTGACACTTGTTAAAGCAGTAAGGAAAAATTTATCCAAGACTGTTGCAGTAGGGAAGACATACTGTGCTCAACTCTGAATACAATAAGGACAAGTGGGGATTTATGGCCAAGAAGCAGGGTGAGGGGTCGATGGATGGAAAAATTGCTAAGAGGAGACTTCAAGGGTAGGAGGATTCTTGCTAAACTCATCTCACAGATTTTTCCCTAAAGGCAGATCAAGGACTTACACATCAAAGGTGAGGAATACAGAACTTATCAGATATCAAGAATGATTAGATATCAAGGGTGAGGGGATTCTTGCTAAACTAGGCTATGCAGGCCCAGCGAGGACAGGACAGCCATGGAAGGCCAAGGTCAAAGCCTAGTTGAAAAGAGGGCTCAGAGGAGCCTGACTAAAGTTTGATCAAAAAGAGAGTATTTGGCAGGGGAAGTTTTTGATTAAAACAAATTCCCAATAATGGACTTCAGTCAAAATGCATGAATTTTTTTATGGTTCTTGTCACACAGTATCAATGGCTCTTTGAAAAAATTGAACCCACTTACAACACAACTACATGAGTGTTCAAGTTTCTCAAATTTTTTACAGCGTTTTCTTTTGACCAATTCTTAATATGTGTAGATGTGTAATTATCTAAAATCCTTCAAATCCTTCAAAAAACAAATACCTATGCACAATCATCTAATTTTGTGTTTTATTACCAAAATTGAATGTTTTCCTTGTTAAACCTGCCTTTTTGGGATTGTGGCTGCCATCTCTACGACAGAGGTCATACTTGTACTTTCAAGCGTGTACTTTCTTTCTGAAGTACACACTGGAATTTATTGCAGATGAGATGGTTTCTACTTTCTAATCACTTGTTCCATTAAAAGCTAGACCACTGCTACACGAAAAAGAATTAGCCTCCTAGTATCAGTATTTGTATGACTTTTTTTCTCTCTGAGTCAAGGAACAAGGTAACTTCTCAGCCACAGTCCACTGTTCATGGGCGTTTTCTGCCCACTTATTGAACCGTTCACTAGGTATTTACCTGGTCATTTTCTTCTTTGAGCTCCCTTCCCACATGCCTTATATATAATCAACTTGAAGCAGCACAGAACATTCAGGTTTAATAAGAGAGTTCTTAGTATCTTTGTGAGACATAATGTCTTCGAATCTTCTCTGTTAGAAAATACAAACAGATGGGAACAGTAATGACAATGCACTCTACCCTACACAGACGAATCCAGCATACCACTAGAGGGTTCCACAGTGAAGTTCTGCAGTGTGGGAGAATAATATATCCTGTTCTTTTACTGAAATACCTCTGCATTATCTCCTTACAACTGAGAACTACTGACTGGGACAAAGAGCAGGTAGTTCATCATAAAAGCTAATGACATTAGCTAACGTTTATTGAACCTTGTCACTATACCAGTCTCTGTTTTATTTTTTTAAACTTTTTTTTTACATCTTTATTGGAGTATAATTGCTTTACAATGTTGTGTTAGTTTCTGCTGTACGACAAAGTAAATCAGCTATATGTATACATATATCCCCATATCCCCTCCCTCTTTAGCCTCCCTCCCACCCTCCCTATCCTACCCCTCTAGGTGGTCACAAAGCATTGAGCTGATCTCCCAGTCTCTGTTTTAAGTCCTTTTCATGTGTTTAAATTCAATGAGTTTACTGCAATTCAAAGTTCAATTAATGATCTCTAAATCCATGAAGTGAGGATCATTAGTGTCCCACTGTACAAATACGGAAAATGAGGAACCAGGAGGTTTAAAATATTGCCCAAGGTCACATAACAAGTAAGAGGCAGAATTGAGATTCAAGCCCCAGCCTGTGTGATTCCAGACGCCAATCTCTTGGATGTCTAACTCAAGGATAATAGATAATAAAGCCAAATTTTCCTCAATGCCATGTTAGGAATATATGTCCACTGACTTATTTAAACCCTTAAAAGCACATTCATATATTCATCCAAATTGGTTTAGGTACTTCCTTTAGTTTAGAGTCCAATGTCTAAAACTTTTTATTTAGACTAAACGCTAAAAATTTTAATTCCTTAAGCTTCAATGATATCTTAGGATTTGTTTTAAAATTCAGTCAGGGACTTCCCTGGTGGTGCAGTGGTTAAGAATCCTCCTGCCAATGCAGGGGACACGGGTTCGAGCCCTGGTCCAGGAAGATCCCACATGCCATGGAGCATCTAAAGCCGTGCGCCACAAGTACTGAGCCTGCGCTCTAGAGCCCACGTGCCACAACTACTGAAGCCCATGCACCTAGAGCCCGTGCTCCGCAACAAGAGAAGCCACTGCGATGAGAAGCCCTCGCACTGCAACGAAGAGTAGCCCCTGCTCACCACAACTAGAGAAAGCCCGTACGCAGCAACGAAGACCCAACACAGCCAAAAATAAAAATAAATAAATAAATAAAATTAATTAAAAATTCAGTCATATGTTTTATAATTCTTAGATGTCAGGCAAATCCATTGTCAGTTTTGTTTTCCTAGATTGAAGCACCCTCGTTTCCTAATACGCACTCACACAGCAGTTCTGCCATCCCTTTTCTATGTAATCCTTGGACTTTCCCCAACATCTTTACCTATTTTTCTTAAAGTATATTGACTAGAGCCACAAAGAATATTACAGGTTTATACCTAAAAGGGCTTTGTTGAAATGCAGGGCAGTTTTGTTTTTACTGTGCCTCTTATGATGAACCTTTTTGACCTTTTTGGCAATGGGAATACATTCTAGGTCTTCTTGGAAATCCCTGTCTCCAGGGTCATAATGAAACATCTAGAATTGTGGTGTAGTGGAAAGAACCCTAACCTATAGGTAGGCAACTCACATCCAACTCCCTGCTTTGGTAATTTATAGAAGTGCAATTAGGGGGTAACTAGGTACAGTTGACCCTCAATGCAGGGAGTTAGGGGTGCTGACCCTCCACGCAGTCAGAAATTGATGAATAATTTATAGCCTGCCCTGCCCTCCCTATCCTCTGTTCAACCATCTCCGTGGTTCCACATCAGCAGATTCAATCAACATCAGATTGTGTAGTGCTGCGTATTTATTGTTGAAAAAAATCTGTGTATAAGTGGACCCACGCTGTTAAAACCCATGTTGTTCAAGGGTGAGCTGTATTATAATCTCAACTTCCTCACTCACCAAATGGGACAATTGATGAGCAACTTTATTTTGGTAGTTAAGAGCACAGATATTGGAGCCAAACCACCTGGTTCAAAACCTAGACTGGTTCTCTATGAGCGTGACCTTGGGCAACTTACTTCACCCTCCTGTTGTCTGAGTTTTCTCATAAGGAAATGAAAAGTATAACAGTAATACCTACTTTCAAGTATCAAATGGTTGTCACAAACATCAGATGAGAGAATAAATGTAAGGAACTTTGATCCTAGAACATTGTCTAGGCTAATATATGCTAGTTACAGTTACATCACAAGGATATCATAAGGATTAAGTGAGAAAATATGAATGGGTAGTGCCTGAACTGTTAGCAAGCACCTAGACACTATTTCATTCCTGCCCTCACTTGTATTAAGCACTTACTAGGTACAAGGCATCATATGAGGCCGAGGCATACAGACTAGCAAAAAAATCAAGTCACTGTCCTTACTAATCATGTTCCATGAGAAAATGAAACAATAAACCAGTAAATAAATACACCACAAAATGAAAACAAACATTTATTGGACACCTGCTGTGTGCTGGCCCTCTTCTAAGCACTTGCTGCCCTCAAGGAGCTCTCAATCTAGGATAGCAAAGAGCACATTCTTTCCATTAAACTAGAGCTCAAACCTAGCACTTAACTTTAAAAAACAAAGTGATCCAGAGGTTTGAGGAGACCCGTGATGTCACAGGACTTGAGTCTGTCTGACTTCACAAAGTCCCACTCCCAGGCTCTTTCTAGGATACTATACAAACTGCTAATAAACAGATCTTTTTTTTTTTTGGTGGGGGTGGCACCCAGCGCGGCTTGTGGTATCTTAGTTCCCAGACCGGGGACCAAACCCAGGCCCACGGCAATGAAAGCACAGAGTCTTAACCACTGGACCACCAGGGAATTCCCCAAACAGATCATTTCTACAAAGAGTGATTCCCACCACGATGAGACCTGCACATGGACCTCTTCTGAAGCAAAGAATGGCCTCACCCCAAGCATATCTGCAGCTGGCACTGGCCCAGGCTGCTTTGTATGCTGAAACTGACTCTGAAACTAAACACTTAAGCATCTCATTAAATTGAAAAGTAAAATAACCACTATTGTAACTACTTCTCTATACTGAAAATCTTAATAGCTTTAAGCAAGCTAAAAACGGCCAAAGTTGTCTTCTAATAAAAACTAAGCTGTTGAGTTAATTAAGTGAAAAGCAAACAACAAATTAACAAGTAAGTTATCCAACCCCGTCTATAAATTCATACATGGGCAATCTTAGAAAAAAAACAACAACTTTAAAATAAAGACCTGACTTGTGATAATTAGTTTTTCTTTCAGGAGCTGTTACAAATATTTTGTGGCCGGAAGTCTTCCCTTAAATCCGTGCCGGTCTGCAGCACACTGAACCAACATTCTTTTAAAAGAAGAAAACTGTGTAAGTAGCTCTATCTTAATAGCCAACCATCAGTTCATTAAGTTAAAATTTTCAATCAGATGGCCCTAGAAGGGAGTTTCCCTTAGAGAAAGCCCCCTGATTCACAGTTCAGGAGGACTTCACACAGTTTCTAAGCTTGAGCAACGCTTAGAAAAGAAAGAGGGAAACAGAGATGTGAAATCCTATTTTGCATAAGACTCAATTAGAAAGCAGTGCAAAGTCTAGTCATAGAATAATTTTATTTAGCAAAACAAATCTATGGAAGAAAATGGATTCTATCGCTACATGGAAATAATAATGGCAACTAAAATGCTTTGAAACAGTGCTTCTCAGACTGTAATGTACATCTCAAGCACCTGGGGAATCTTGTTTAAATGCAGATTCTGATTCCTCGGGTCTGGGGTGGAGTCTGATATTCAGCATTTCTCACAAGCTCCTTGGTGATTCCCTCCATGCTAATCTCCGAAGCACGCTTTGACCAGCAACATGTACAGAATATGAATCTGCTTATTGTAAAGGCCATATCCGCTGTTAAGTTTAAACAGAATCTCATAAATTAATCTGAAGAATTCAGGCACTTGTACAAATAAAAAGGCTAGGCATTAATCATTTATTCAATCAGCATTATTGAGCTTTCTATGTCCTAGGCCTTATGGTAGGTCCTAGGCATTCAACAGTAACTAAATCAAGTGCCTTTGAAACAATATATTTTCAGCAGATTGGCTGCAAAAGCAGATATAAGCATCCAGTCATCTGCATTAAGCAAGACATTAAAGAAACAGCAAAACTGTAAAATAATGTCACTTTTCTCACTAAATGTTTCATTTGGGAAAAAATGTTTGGAAAATATAGTTATTTTACATAAATATGTTATTTATGTTATCGTGTAATGGGTTCATTTTTTAATAAATAAATGTATTTTTAAAATTGTAAGCATCTTTGATAAATCTGCTTTTGACTGTTCCCCCCAAAATAACAATAGGAACATGGATTAAAATGACCTTTCAAATCAAAACGAATCCATCATGGTCCTTGTGTTAACTTTTCCTTGACATAATATTTTTAGGAATCCTGCCAGTCAGGTTGTTTAGATGTCAGATGTTGAAAATAATTGGCAGTTTAATCCCATGAACTAGCATTGCTCTGTTTCGTATGAACTAATAATAAAAATTTAAAGGTTTTTGTATGCATGGCACAGTTTACTAGCAACAACATTATTACAAGCGTTAGTGGATCATATCCATCAAAATTAAAGCAAATATGTATAGTTATGTGGCAAGAAAGTTTTCACCTAATTTTGGGTTAATGTGCTGAAGTGCTCCAGGGTAAAGTCCTGGCCTCTATCTCAAACTTCTATGTATAGTATACACAGTAAGAAGGCTTGTACTCGTCAAAGATTTTACTGTTTTTTCATGAGCATCAAGTGTTGTCCCAGCTGCATGTTAAATGGCAAAATAGAATCACCAAGTAGGTTTTCAAATTCCATGAGGTTGAACATATTAGAGGAGATGACCTACCCAAGCTCTTTCTGTTCTCTCACAAGCAGCCAAAACTGGATGGCTTTAAGCAATAAGAGAATGAATGTGTAAAGAGCCATGTCTGAGGAGGGGAGTGGCAAATAGCATGGGAACCAAGGGCAAGTCTTTGCTTACCAGGTTTCACCTCTTCAAAAGCTGCCAGGAGGTGGCAGCATTGGTTACAGCTGGTTGGATTGCATGAATTAAAGCATAATATCTCAGAGGGAACCTATTCACTGCATTAGATTGGAAGGGGCAGGGTGGTGACAAGGATAAGGTGGCAGCGGTCTGTTTAGATTTTGAACAGGCATTGGGACAGGAGGATAACGTAATTTTGTACTTGAAAGTGAAAAGTAATTTTGTATTTGAAAGTGAAACAAACCCGGTGTCATGGGGTGTTTTTTTTTTTAAATGAAGTATAGTTGGTTTACAATGTTGAAGGTGTACAGCAAAATGATTCGGTTATACATCTACATACATATATATATACTTTTTCAGATTCTTTACCATTATAGGTTATTACGAATATTGAATAGGGTTCCCTGTGCTATACAGTAGGTCCTTGTTGTTTATCTAGTTTATATATACTAGTGTGTATCTGTTAATCCCAAATTTCTAATTTATCCCTCCCCCCCTACACTTTCCCTTTGGTAACCATAAGTTTGTTTTCTATGGCTGTGAGTCTATTTCTGTTTTGTAAGTAAGTTCATTTGTATCATTTTTTAGATTCCACATATAAGTGATGTCATATGATATTTGTCTTTCACAGGGTGTTCTTTAGCAAAAATCTTGGCTGGTGGGAATAAACAGAAGTTATTGCAATTTTCAAAAGACAGGAAGAGGGACCCAGGGAGAGAATAGATTTCAACTGAAAGACATATGACTAAAGTGTAGTCCCAGTACTGTCTCCATGAACAATTTGCTTCACACATTATATCTGTGGAGGATTTGTCATGGTGCCAAAGTACAGACTAAAAAAACTCAGCAAATATTCATTTCCTTTTCCTAATCCATTCTCACTACTGCAGGAGATTTGTCCCAGGATACTGTTCCTTCACCAACCCTTAGGAGCTCTATTTTTGTTTCTCATACTTTTCCCATAGGAAAATCATTACAAATACAATAGCCATGAATGTCTGGCAAATAGCAGCAGACAAATCTGGCAGACAGATAGTCAGAAATGAAGTGCTTCTTTCTGAGCAAGATTTCAGGCCAACAATAATTCTACAGAATAATCACAATTATAACCATCATAAATGTGATTATTCTAGCTGCCACAGCCCCAGATCGATGCTCAGTTTTAAAAGCTTCCCTTCTTATCATTAATTGGCCTCTTAAACTATGCTTCTACGCAGAAAGATATTCACCGTATGTATCACTGCTTTCATCTATAAACAGAGTAACTTAGAAAAAAGAAATTCTTTCTTAGCTTAAAAAAGTGACCTGTGTTTATCTTGTTGAGATACACTCTTAAGACTTGAGAATATGTTAGATTAAAGGCCTTACTATTCTTCTTTCCCTACAAAATTCTACCTTATCATCAATGTGTAATATTTTTATTCTAATAAAACAGACATCAAAACTTTAAAGACTAAAATTTATTCTGGGGTAATGTCTCCCTTTTTTTTGCAACTTGTGAATCCTTCATTTAGAGTGAACTAAAAATGAACAAACAAATGAATCATGCATGGTTTGGAATGACTCAAAATTCTAAAGAATAGACAGGTTAATTCTTTTTTTTTTTTTTTTTCATTTAAGACAGGGAATACTTTACTCAAACCTATCAGAGAAATGGATAGCTTGGGTCTATAACAAAGTGTCGTGTTTTAAAGCATAGGCCAGTAATTGTACACGAGAGTATACGCTGCTACATACAAATTAACTGATCAGACCACAGCTTTTCAATGTTTAAAACAGAATAAGCTTCCCTGTAAAAGCAGCACCTTTGTGACATTTTAACTATAGTATTCCTCTCCTTCTTCCTCTCCCTCTCCTTCAACAGAATCCACACCAACTTCCTCATAATCCTTCTCAAGGGCATGTCCTCACGGGCCTCAGAAAACTCTCCTTCCTCCATGCCCTCACCACGTACCAGTGAACAAAAGCACGCTTGGCATATATCAGATCAAACTTGTGGTCCAGGCAAGCCCAGGCCTCAGCGATGGCTGTGATGTTGCTCAGCATGCACACAGCTCAATGTACTTTGGCCAGGTCTCCACCAGGTACCACAGTGGAAAGCTGGTAATTAATGCCAACTTTGAAGCCAGTGGGACACCAGTCCACAAACTGGATGGTATGCTTGGTCTTGATGGTAGCAATGGCAGCATTGACATCCTTGGGAACCACATTACCACGGTACAACAGGCAGCAAGCCATGTATTTACAGGTTAATTCTTAGATATTATTATATTATATATATAATATATATATTATATATATATTATATAATGTTAGACAGGTTAATTCTTATATATTATTTCCCAGAACAAAAATGTGCAAGTTTGTGACCCAAGCTGTTTTTATTTATTTGTTTGTTTGTTTGTTTGTTTTTGGCTGCTTTGGGTCTTCGTTGCTGTGCACGGGCTTTCTCTAGTTGTGGCGAGCGGGGGCTACTCTTCATTGCAGTGCACGGGCTTCTCATTGCAGTGGCTTCTCTTGTTGCAAAGCACGGGCTCTAGGTGCTTGGGCTTCAGTAGCTGTGGCTCGCGGGCTCTAGAGCGCAGGTTCAGTAGTTGTGGCACATGGGCCCAGTTGCTCCACGGCATGTGGGATCTTCCTGGACCAGGGATCGAACCCGTGTCCCCTGTATTGGCAGGCGGTTTCTTAACCACTGTGCCACTCCGGAAGTCCCCCCAAACTGTTTTATAAAAATCCACCAAATTCTACTTAACACTAAGGTTTCAAAAGGGAACTTTTGAACTAGAGGGGATATGTAGAGATAATGTAATCCAACATTTTTACATGCAGATGAGACATTTAAAAAAATGTAATCAAGAATATTTATATTTTGAAATTTTAAGAATGTTATTTTGAAATAGTCATGACTATGTATATATGAAATTAAAGTATTTGGTTTTGAAGCCTTCCTTCTTTTTAGAAAAAAAACCTTTATTGCTAATCATGTAAACTATGAATTGCAAGCAGCCATATGTTTCATTACACGAAATGGCTGTTTGATGAGATTCTATCTAGCTCAGCCTGGCATACATTTAACAATAACAAGCTTAAAAAGAGATAATACTAACATCTATGTACCTGTGTAGTTTGAAAAGAGGATAAAATGCTTAGAGTGGCACAAATATTTGGAAAAGCAAGGAGAAAAGAAATGAAGATAGAATAATACATTTTTTTGTGGCAACATGAAATACAAACAAAACCCTCCTTTGTCACTTATTAGAAATTAGAATACCAATTCTAGATATTAGAATATTCAATATTAGAAATGCCAATGGCATTTTTCACAGAACTAGAACAAATAATTCTAAAATTTGTATGGAAACACAAAAGACCCCAAATAGCCAAAACAATCTTGAGAAAGAACAACAAAGCTAGAGGTATCATTCTCCCTGATTTCAAACTATACTACATCAGTGTGGTACTGGCACAAAACCAGACACATGGATCAATGGAACAGAATAGAGAGCCCAGAAACGAACCCACATTTATATGGACAACTAACATATGACAAAGGAGGCAAGAATGTACAGTGGGGGAAAGACAGCCTCTTCAGTAAATGTTATTGGGAAAACTGGGCAGCTACACACAAGAAAATCAAACTGGACTACTTTCTCACACTATATACAAAAATAAACCAAAATGGATTAAAAACTTAAATGTAAGGCTTGAAACCATAAAACTCCTATAAGAAAACATAAGCAGTATGCTCTTTGACA
Organism: Mesoplodon densirostris; assembly: GCF_025265405.1. NCBI lineage: Eukaryota > Metazoa > Chordata > Mammalia > Artiodactyla > Ziphiidae > Mesoplodon > Mesoplodon densirostris. Next base: position 223,251,447 of record NC_082661.1, read on the forward strand.
TCAGTCTTAGCAATGTTTTTTTGGATCTGTGTGCCCAGGCAATGGAAAGAAAAACAAAAATAAACAAATGAGACCACATCAAACTAAAGAGCTTTTTCACAGTGAAGGAAACCATCACTAAAATGAAAAGGCAGCCTGCTGAATGGGAGAAGATATTTGCAAATGACACATCTGATAAGAAGTTAATATCCAAAATATAGGAAGAACTCATACAAATCAACATGAAAAAAACAAACAGTCTGATTAAAAAAAGGGCACAGGACCTGAACAGAACTTTTTCCAAAGAAGACATACAGATGGCCAACCGACACATGAAAAGATGCTCAACATCACTAATCATCAGAGAAATGCAAATCAAAACTACACTGAGTACCTCCCCCGGCGCCCCGCTCCCTCCCGGAAGGCCTCGGGGAGAGCTGTCCCACTCCCTGCGCCCAGAATGGAGCCCGCGTTTCTGCAGAGCTGGAACTCCTGGGTCAGGGTCTCTTTCCTCCACTGTCACTGAACTGCCCCAGAGGCCGAGGGGAGGATGGCCTCACTGAGGCTGCTGGCTATGGAGGGGCCCAACCAGCTGAAGCTGTGACAGTCCTGGGGACTCCAGGCAGGCCGTGTGGATGAAAGGCTCTTGGTGCTCCAGCCAGGCATCAAGGCTGTGCCTCTGAGGTGGGAGAGCCAAGTTCAGGACACTAGTCCACAAGAGACCTCCCAGCTCCACGTAATATCAAATGGTGAAAATCTCCCAGAGATCTCCATCTCAATGCCAAGACCCAGCTTCACTCAATGACCAGCAAGATACAGTGCTGGACACCCTATGCCAAACAATTAGCAAGACAGGAACACAACCCCATCCATTAGGACAGAGGCTGCCTAAAATCATAAAAAGTCAAGAGACACCCCAAAACACACCACCAGACGTGGACCTGCCACCAGAAAGACAAGATCTTACCTCACCCACTAGAACACAGGCACTAGTGCCCTCCACCAGGAAACCTACACAACCCACTGAACCAACCTTAGCCACTGGGGATAGACACCAAAAACAATGGGAACTACAAACATGCAGCCTGCAAAAAAGAGACCCCAAACACAGAAAGTTAAGCAAAATGAGAAGACAGAAAAACACACAGCAGTTGAAGGAGCAAGGCAAAAACCCACCAGACCTAACAAATGAAGAGGAAATAGGCAGTCTACCTGAAAAAGAATTCAGAATAATGATAGTAAAGATGATCCAAAATATTGGAAATAGAATGGAAAAAATACAAGAAATGCTTAACAAGAACCTAGAAGAGCTAAAGAGCAAACAAACAATGATGAACAACACAATAAATGAATTTAAAAATTCTCTAGAAGGGATCAATAGCAGAATAACTGAGGCAGAAGAACGGATAAGTGACGTGGAAGATAAAATAGTGGAAATAACTACTGCAGAGCAGAATAAAGAAAAAAGAATGAAAAGAATTGAGGACAGTCTCAGAGACCTCTGGGACAACATTAAACACACCAACAGTCGAATTATAGGGGTCCTAGAAGAAGAAGAGAAAAAGAAAGGGACTGAGAAAATATATGAAGAGATTATAGTTGAAAACTTCCCTAATATGGGAAAGGGAATAGTTAGTCAAGTCCAGGAGGCACAGAGAGTCCCATACAGGATAAATCCAAGGAGAAACATGCCAAGACACATATTAATCAAACTATCAAAAATTAAATACAAAGGAAAAATATTAAAAGCAGCAAGGGAAAAACAACAAATAACATACAGGGGAATCCCCATAAGGTTAACAGCTGATCTTTCAGCAGAAACTCTGCAAGCCAGAAGGGAGTGGCAGGACATATTTAAAGTGATGAAGGAGAAAAACCTGCAACCAAGATTACCCAGCAAGGATCTCATTCAGATGTGATGGAGAAATTAAAACCTTTACAGACAAGCAAAAACTGAGAGAATTCAGCACCACAAAACCAGCTTTACAACAAATGCTAAAGGAACTTCTCTAGGCAGAAAACACAAGAGAAGGAAAAGGCCTACAATAACAAACCCAAAACAATTAAGAAAATGGTAATAGGAACATACATATTGATAATTACCTTAAACGTAAATGGATTAAATGCTCCAACCAAAACACACAGACTAGCTGAATGGATACAAAAACAGGACCCGTATATATGCTGTATACATGAGACCCACTTCAGACCTAGGGACACATACAGACTGAAAGTGAGGGGATGGAAAAAGCTATTCCATGCAAATGGAAATCAAAAGAAAGCTGGAGTAGCAATTCTCATATCAGACAAAATAGACTTTAAAATAAAGACTATTACAAGAGACAAGGAAGGACACTACATAATGATGAAGGGATCGATCCAAGAAGAAGATATAACAATTGTAAATATTTATGTACCCAACATAGGAGCACCTCAGTACATAAGGCAAATGGTAACAGCCATAAAAGGGGAAATCGACAGTAACACAATCATAGTAGGGGACTTTAACACCCCACCTTCACCAATGTACAGATCATCCCAAATGAAAATAAATAAGGAAACACAAGCTTTAAATGATACATTAAACAAGATGGACTTAATTGATATTTATAGGACATTCCATCCAAAAACAACAGAATACACATTCTTCTCAAGTGCTCATGGAACATTCTGTAGGACAGATCATATCTTGGGTAACAAATCAAGCCTTGGTAAATTTAAGAAAATTGAAATCATATCAAGTATCTTTTCCAACCACAATGCAATGAGACTAAATATCAATTACAGGAAAAAATCTGTAAAAAATACAAACACATGGAGGCTAAACAGTACACTACTAAGTAAACAAGAGATCACTGAAGAAATCAAAGGGGAAATCAAAAAATACCTAGAAACAAATGACAATGAAAACAGAATGACCCAAAACCCATGGGATGCAGCAAAAGCCATTCTAAGAGGGAAGTTTGTAGCAATACAGTCCTACCTTAAGAAACAAGAAACATCTGAAATAAAGAACCTAACCTTACACCTAAAGCAACTAGAGAAAGGAGAAGAAAAAATCCCCAAAGTTAGCAGAAGGATAGAAATCATAAAGATCAGAACAGAAATAAATGAAAAAGAAATGAAGGAAACAATAGCAAAGATCAATAAAACTAAAAGCTGGTTCTTCGAGAAGATAAACAAAATTGATAAACCATTAGCCAGACTTATCAAGAAAAAAGGGAGAAGACTCAAATCAATAGAATTAGAAATGAAAAAGGAGAAGTAACAACTGACACTGAAGAAATACAAAGGATCATGAGAGGTTACTACGAGCAACTCTATGCCAATAAAATGGACCACCTGGAAGAAATGGACAAATTCTTAGAAAAGCACAACCTTCTAAGACTGAACTGGGAAGAAATAGAAAATATGAACTGTCCAATCACAAGCACTGAAATTGAAACTGTGATTAAAAATCTTCCAACAAACAAAAGCCCAGGACCAGATGGATTCACAGGCGAATTCTATCAAACATTCAGAAAAGAGCTAACACCTATCCTTCTCAAACTCTTCCAAAATATAGCAGAGGGAGGAACATTCCCAAACTCATTTTACGAGGCCACCATCACCGTGATACCAAAACCAAAGATGTCACAAAGAAAGAAAACTACAGGTGAATATCACTGATGAACATAGAGGCAAAAATCCTCAACAAAATACTAGCAAACAGAATCCAACAGCACATTAAAAGGATCATACACCATGATCAAGTGGGGTTTATCCCAGGAATGCAAGGATTCTTCAATATATGCAAATCAATCAGTATGATACACCATATTAACAAATTGAAGAAGAAAAACCATATGATCATTTCAACAGATGCAAAGAAAGCTTTCGACAAAATTCAACACCCATTTATGATAAAAACCCTCCAGAAAGTGGGCATGGAGGGAACTTTCCTCAACAAAATAAAGGCCATATATGACAAACCCACAGCCAACATCATCCTCAATGTTGAAAAACTGGAACCATTTCCACTAAGATCAGGAACAAGACAAGGTTGCCCACTTTCACCACTCTTATTCAACATAATTTTGGAAGTTTTAGCCATAGCAATCAGAGAAGAAAAAGAAATAAAAGGAATCCAAATTGGAAAAGAAGAAGTAAAGCTGTCACTATTTGCAGATGACATGACACTATACACAGAGAATCGTAAAGATGCTACCAGAAAACTACTAGAACTAATAAATGAATTTGGTAAAGTAGTAGGGTACAAAATTAATGCACAGAAATCTCTAGCATTCCTATACACTATTGATGAAAAATCTGAGAGTGAAATTAAGGAAACACTCCCATTTACCATTGCAACAAAAAGAATAAAATATCTAGGAATAAACCTACCTAAGGAGACAAAAGACCTGTATGCAGAAGATCACAAGACACTGAGGAAAAAAATTAAAGATGATACAAATAGATGGAGTGATATACCATGTTCTTGGATTGGAAGAATCAACGTTGTGAAAATGACTCTACTACCCAAAGCAGTCTACAGATTCAATGCAATCCCTATCAAACTACCACTGGCCTTTTTCACAGAACTAGAACAAAAAATTTCACAATTTGTATGGAAACACAGAACACCCTGAATAGCCAAAGCAATCTTGAGGAAGAAAAATGGAGCTGGAGGAATCAGGCTCCTGGACTTCAGAGTAGACTACACAGCTACAGTAATCAAGACAGTATGGTACTGGCACAAAAACAGAAAGATAGATCAATGGAACAGGATAGAAAGCCCAGAGATAAACCCATGCACATATGGTCACCTTATCTTTGATAAAGGAGGCAAGAATATACAGTGGAGAAAAGACAGCCTCTTCAATAAGTGGTGCTGGGAAAACTGGACAGCTACATGTAAAAGTATGAAATTAGAACACTCCCTAACACCATACACAAAAATAAACTCTAAATGGATTAAAGACCTAAATGTAAGGCCAGACACTATCAAACTCTTAGAGGAAAACATAGGCAGAACACTCTATGACATAAATCACAGCAAGATCCTTTTTGATCCACCTCCTAGAGAAATGGAAATAAAAACAAAAATACACAAATGAGACCTAATGAAACTTAAAAGCTTTTGCACAGCAAAGGAAACCATAAACAAGATGAAAAGATAGCCCTCAGAATGGGAGAAAATATTTGCAAATGAAGCAACTGACAAAGGATTAATCTCCAAAATTTATAAGCAGCTCATGCAGCTCAATATCAAAAAAAAAAACAACCCAATCCAAAAATGGGCAGAAGACCTAAATAGACATTTCTCCAAAGAAGATATACAGATTGCCAACAAACACATGAAAGAATGCTCAACATCATTAATCATTAGAGAAATCCTAATCAAAACTACAATGAGATATCATCTCACACCGGTCAGAATGGCCATCATCAAAAAATCTGGAAACAATAAATGCTGGAGAGGGTGTGGAGAAAAGGGAACCCTCTTGCACTGTTGGTGGGAATGTAAATTGATACAGCCACTATGGAGAACAGTATGGAGGTTCCTTAAAAAACTACAAATAGAACTACCATACGACCCAGCAATCCCACTACTGGGCATATACCGTGAGAAAACCATAATTCAGAAAGAGTCATGTACCAAAATGTCATTGCAGCTCTATTTACAATAGCCAGGACATGGAAGCAACCTAAGTGTCCATCAACAGATGAATGGATAAAGAAGATGTGGCACATATATACAATGGAATATTACTCAGCCATAAGAAGAAACGAAATTGAGTTATTTGTAGTGAGGTGGATGAACCTAGAGTCTGTCATACAGAGTGAAGTAAGTCAGAAAGAGAAAAACAAATACTGTATGCTAACACATATATATGGAATCTAAGGGGAAAAAAAGGTCATGAAGAACCTAGGGGCAAGACAGGAATTAAGACACAGACCTACTAGAGAATGGACTTGAGGATATGGGGAGGGGGAAGGATAAGCTGTGACAAAGTGAGAGAGTGGCATGGAAATATATACACTACCAAACGTAAAATAGATAGCTAGTGGGAAGCAGCCACATAGCACAGGGAGATCAGCTAGGTGGTTTGTGACCACCTAGAGGGGTGGGATAGGGAGGGTGGGAGGGAGGGAGACGTAAGAGGGAAGAGATGTGGGAACATATGTATATGTATGACTGATTCACTTTGTTATAAAGCAGAAACTAACACACCACTGTAAAGCAATTATACTCCAAAAAGATGTTAAAAAGAAAAAAAACTACAATGAGAAATCATTTCACACCTGTTAGAAAGGTTATTATCAAAAAGACAAGAAACATCAAGTGTTGGCAAGGATGTGGAAAAAAAGGAACATTTGTGCAGTGTTGGTAGGATGTAAATTGATACAGCCACTATGGAAAACAGTATTGAGGGTCCTTAAAAAATTAAAAATAGAACTACCATACGATCCAGCAATTACAATCCTTGGTATTTATCCAAATAAAACCAAAACACTAATTAGAAAAGATATATGCACCCCTATGTTTATTGCAGCATTATTTACAATAGCCAATATATGGGAACAAACTAAGTGCCCATTGATAGATGAATGGATAACGGAGATATGGTATGTATTTATATACAGTGAAATATTACTCAGCCATAAAAGAGAATGAAATGTTGCCACTGTGACAACATGGATGGACCTAGAGGGTATTATGCAAAGTGAAATAAGTCAGACAAATAAAGACAAATGCCATATGATTTCACTTACATGTGGAATCTAAAAATCAAAACAAATGAATAAACATAACAAGAACAAAAAAAAACAGTCATAGATACAGAGAACAAGCATGTGGTCTCCGGGCGTGGGGGGAGAAGAGTGATATAGGTGAGGGATATTAAGAGATGCAAACTTTCAATTACAAAATAAATGTCACGGGTATAAAATGTACAATGTGGGGAATATAGTCAATAATAATGTAATATCTTTTTATGGTGACCCATGATAACTAGACTTATAGTGGTGATCATTTTGTGATATATAGAAATAGCAAATCACTGTGTTGTGTACCAGGAGGTAACATAGTGTTGTCATTCAATTATACTTCAAAAACCAACCAACCAGCCAACTCATAGAAAAAGAGATCAGATTTGTGATGACCAGAGGAGCGGGTGGGGCGATGGGGAATGGGGTGAAGGCAGTCAAAAGGTATTGATACAAACTCCCAGTTATAAGGTAAATAAGCACTAGGGATATAAGGGACAACATGACAAATATAATGAACACTGCTGTATGTTACATATGAAAGTTGTTAAGAGAGTTAAGTCCTAAGAGTTCTCATCACAAGAAAAATTTTTTTCTTTTATTTTGTATCTATATGAGAGGGTGGATGTTTACTAAACTTATCATGGTCATCATTTCATGATGTATGTAAGTCAAATCATTATGCTGTACACCTGAATCTTATCCAGTGCTGTATGTCAATTATATCTCAATAAAACTAGAGGGGAAAAAAGAAATGAGAGGGAGAAAAGTACTTCTGTATTTTGTGGGTCACCAGAAGGAAATTAAAGACAGAATTTTTCAGGACTTTAGGAGTTTCAATTTGCCTAATATGCTTCTTCCCAACTTTCCATTAACATACCCATGAATATAGTTGATTTTATTTATAAACTCAAAATAGTTCTGTAAATGCAGAAGATCTTATGCCAAATTGGGGGTGAAATTTTTTTCACTAAAGATAGTGTCAAGGGAGATGGTTGCACTAGATACCAAAATCTCCCACCCTCTGAACTAAAACCAAACAGTCCTGAAGCAGATGAAGATGGGTACTTCAACTCACCTTCTGTTTCATACTTCAGCTGACTTCACCTCTTTTCAAAATGTAGTAGCAGAACACATGCACATTCCCCAAATCCATAAACACAGAGTTGTCTGACACCTTCCACCACACTCTAGACCACAAATGAGGGAGTGGACCCCAAAGTGAGATATAAATATATATATATATATATATATATTGGGCTTCCCTGGTGGCGCAGTGGTTGAGAGTCCACCTGCCGATGCAGGGGATACAGGTTCATGCCCCGGTCCAGGAAGATCCTACATGCCACGGAGCGGCTGGGCCCGTGAGCCATGGCTGCTGAGCCTGCGCGTCTGGAGCCTGTGCTCCGCAATGGGAGAGGCCACAGCAGTGAGAGGTCCGCGTACCACACGCACACAAAAATAATAATAATAATAAATACATATATTTAAGACAAAATGTATTTTTACGTTTCAAGATATAATTTCTGTAAAAGGGCAATTAGCATTTTCAAATTATCGGTTTTCTTTTCTCTTTCTCTTTTGAGATACAGAAAAGCCTTTCACCTTAGCCTTTCCTAAGGAACTGTTTTCCTGGGTTTCAAAAAAAATGCAGGGCTTCCATGGTGGCGCAGTGGTTGAGAGTCCGCCTGCCGATGCAGGGGACACGGGTTCGTGCCCCGATCCCGGAAGATCCCACATGCCGCGGAGCGGCTGGGCCCGCGAGCCATGGCCGCGGAGCCTGTGTGTCCGGAGCCTGTGCTCCGCAACGGGAGAGGCCACAGCAGTGAGAGGCCCGCGTACAGCAAAAAAAAAAAAAAAAAAAAATGCAAAAAGCAAGACTGGAGTAATATCAACAGTTTCATACCAACATAGAATTTTGTGGTAAGACAATAAATAGCTTTGTAAGTCAGTTAGATCATAAGATTTTACATCAAAAAAAGCAAAAGTTCTGAGCCTGGGGAAAAAGGAGGAGAGAGAAAGGCAAAATGAGCAAGATTATATTAGAAATATTATTGTAATAAATTGTAATATTTTTGTAATATGTAATATATTATTGTTGTAACTAAATTGAATGCAAAAGCAAAAAGAACCCTGGGGGGAAAAAAAAGAATGAAAAATCAAAAAGAACCCTGGAAATCAAAAATGTTATATTTCTAAAGATAAAAATAAATATTAAACTAGCTCTATGAGCCCCAGTTACCTGAACAAAGACTGAATTTGTGGTTGGGGGACTGGAGTTGTAGAAGTGAAGTTCTGCTTCCCAAGCTCCTTTGACCACATCCCCCAAGTGTTAATAGGAAGTGTAGTGAGTTTAAATTTTAGTCACAAACTCAAATGTATCAGAAATCCAACCTACTTTATATTTCCACAGATCAAATCCCGTTCCACCAGGAGCCAGGTTGTTTACTGTAGCACCAAGGTGAGAGGCAGGGCATCTGCTCTTCATTGTCAACCATCCACATGGGTACCAGCTGAGACATCCAACATCCAGTCTGGTCCTCAGGGCTTGACTGTCATCAGTCCAAACAAGATGACACTGAGATGTGACACCACCCTAAGGTGAGGGTGCTGTGCTCACTTTCTATAATCCCTGTCATTCTGGTCTCATTAGTCAGTCTTTCCTTCTCTAGGCAGATGCCATTTCCCAGAGCTCTGCTTGTGAGGCAAGATCCAAGGGCCCTGTACAGAGCTCCAATGATGATGGTTTCTCCACTTGTGCTTACTCTCTTTCCAACTTTAGAAATATTTTTCTGTCTTTTGAGTGTAGTAGGAGAAGATATCTTACCATCAGCGCTGAAACATTTTCTCTATACCTCAATATTTCTCTAAAGTTTTTCAAAGACAAATTACAGAACCATAAGAAAAAATTATTTCTTTCTACCCTGAGTCAAGGAATGCAGAGTGGCCTAGATGTTTGAATATTGAACCAATGAAAGAGGATGAAAGGAAGTACGGGTCAGAAGGAGGAACTGTCTCTAAAATCATATCCCCTTAGTACTAACATTTTTATTTTTTGTTAACTTTAGATTCTTCTTTTATCCCATAGTTATTGGAGAAAGATTTCTAATTTCCATATGGACCACTGTATTTCCTTAATCTTTTAAAATTAATTTCTAGGATGGCTACTTTTTAGAGAATGTGTTCTTTAGAAGTTATGTTCTGAGGAATAAAGTGAGGTTGTTTTTTAACTAGTAAATTCTTTATTTTTAAAGATGTACAGTCCAACTCATTTCCAGAGATTATGCACTATTAATTCCATTATTAATTATATTATTCAAATTCTCTGAAACCTTATTATTTTTTCCTGCTTGAACTATATTGTTAAGAACATTTTCATTGCAAATAACAGAAACCCAAGTCAAACTAGCATAATTCATTAAAAGAACTTGTGAGCTAATATAACTGAGATTTCTAAAATATAAACTTCTTCAGCAAAGGCTGGCTCTAGGGGTTGAAATGATGGAATTGGTACTGTCTTTCTTCATCCCTTAGCCTTGCTTGCCTGTTTTCATTTCTCAGGCAGGCCCTATCCACATGGCAACAAGATAGTGCCTGGGAATCCAGGCTTATTGGTCTTTGCATGCTGTAATCACAGGAATAGACTGCTCTTTCTCCCAGCATCATGTCAAGTCAAAATAAAGGACTCTGATCCAGCTTAGGTAATTTACCCACTTAGGCCCAATCCTTGGGTCACACAAATAAGCCACTCTGATCCGTCAGTTTAGGTCACATGCCATCTCAGCTGGGATTTCACAGAGGCAGATCTGAGTCAAGAGCTGCTTTTTTTTTTTTTTTACCTTTTTGACCCACCTCCTAGAGAAATGGAAATAAAGACAAAAATAAACACATGGGACCTAATGAAACTTAAAAGCTTTTGCACAGCAAAGGAAACCATAAACAAGACCAAAAGACAACCCTCAGAATGGGAGAAAATATTTGCAAATGAAGCAACTGACAAAGGATTAATCTCCAAAATTTATAAGCAGCTCATGCAGCTCAATAGCAAAAAAACAAACAACCCAATCCAAAAATGGGCAGAAGACCTAAATAGACATTTCTCCACAGAAGATATACAGACAGCCAACAAACACATGAAAGGATGCTCAACATCTTTACTCATTAGAGAAATGCAAATCAAAACTACAATGAGATATCATCTCACACCAGTCAGAATGGCCATCATCAAAAAATCTAGAAACAATAAATGCTGGAGAGGGTGTGGAAAAAAGGGAACACTCTTGCACTGCTGGTGGGAATGTGAATTGGTACAGCCACTATGGAGAACGGTATGGAGGTTCCTTAAAAAACTACAAAGAGCTGCTTTGAGAGTGATTTATTAAGGACATGCTTCAGGAGAAAATAGTAAGAGAGTGGGGAAAGCCGTATGAAAAGGGGAAGAAGCCTCCA